>NC_139512.1:335673539-336873539 GCF_947247035.1 Vipera ursinii | reverse complement strand
TTTGACCAGTTGGGAAGTCCCCCTCCCAAATGCTTTTGAAGAGCTCAAAGAAGGATGTTTTAAACTCAGAATGTTTTATACTGAAACATTTTGAATCCAGATGATTTGCATACCACTATCTTATCTATGCAATCATTCCTTTTAATTAGAATTTTGCAGAAACATAATAGAAAAAAACCCTAGCTAAATGTTATCTGCATTAGCCGCTTGTTGGCTCTTCACTCAGCTCAATTTTGAGAGTTGTCGTGGATTCTCTGATACATACTTTCCCGAAAAGGATGGGTTTGGTATATTTATAGCTTTCTTGTCTTTAGATTATAAACAAGAATAAACATAATATACAGAAATACAGTAGTCCTCAACTTATGACCAGGCACTTAGCTGCTCAAAATTATGATGGGTCCAGAATGAGTGATTTCCCACCCATAAAGCACTTCTGGCTGTTTTAAAATGTGCCCCCCCTCGCAGTCATATGACTGCCAGGTGCTTGGCAGCTGCTCACCATTACAACTAATTACAGAATTCTATTATGTGAGCATGATTTATGACTTTTTTTGCCAGTTTTGGCAAAAACTGCCCATTTAAATCAATGGCTTTACACTTACGACTTGCAGTGTTCCTTTAATGACTGCCATAAACAAATGTTGTAAAATAGGATCCAGTCACATGGTTGCCCCAACTTATTACTGGAAATCCAGTCCCAATTGTTGTAAGTCAGAGACTACCTATACAATCAAACTGAATATTAACATATAGCACAAAGAATAAAAAAAAATCCACATTCTGTACTTGGATCATACAGAGTTGAAACAACTTGGATAATATTCAGTGTTAAAACAGTGACAAAAGTAAAGTGAGGTTATCGGAATGCATTCTAAACTAACAAAGCCCTGGCTGGAAATTTAATTTGAATAGTCCTGTCGGCAAAAAAGAATAGATATAAATGATAGTATGTCAATTCAAAATTACTGAAATTATTCAATCATCTTAATTATCAAATTTTTCAAAATTCACTTATTGGGGAGTAGATAGGTTTAATTTCCATGTAACTCAGAGGCTTTTATTTGTGAATAGATCTAGACCAGGGGTCGGCAACCTTGGCTCTTTTATGACTCGTGGACTTCAACTCCCAGAATTCCTGAGCCAGCATAGCTGGCTCAGGAATTCTGGAAGTTGAAGTCCACGAGTCATAAAAGAGCCGAGGTTGCCGACCCCTGATCTAGACAGTACTGAGCTGACCTTCACTGATCTCAAAAAGCTACATAGAGTTGGACTTAAGTGGTATCTTCAAGAAAGAAAAGGACAGGAGGACAGACAGAGATATTGAAAAAAGAACCCCACAAGAAAGCAATGATACTAAGTCATTTCCATGCTATTTCCTTTAAAAGTACAATAATGTATCCATCAAGTCACCAAGAGATAAGCTCAACTTGGAAGATGTCTCTACCTCTACCTTTCAAATATGGGACTATACTGGAAAGTTAATATCACCATCACTAAGTTCAGATTTGCTTGAGTAAACTTGATTATTACATTCATCTGTAAGGAGTAGTCTTAAAACTGCTGTTGGTTTACAGTATAAGAAATATCTTCCTAAATTAGATTCCCATTCCCTCTGGCAGCTTTATAGCTAAGAATCTCTCTGGACAATTTTGTACTATTAGGTTGAGGACCTAAACATAGCCTCATAATGACTGTTAAGGGATAACTACAAATCCAGAACATGCCACAACAGAAATAAGATACTATGTAATGCATATTCAGACTAAAGCTGCCTTAACTGTTAACTTCTAGTTTGCAGATATTTGCTGTTATCTCAAGCCTTCCCAAAACTGGAGTATTCAGATGTATTAGGCTTACAATTCCCACATGTTCATATTAGTGGGTGTAGCCACCATGTATCTAATTTTTAATTTAATTTAATTTATTAATATTTCTATACCGCCCTTCTCCCGAAGGACTCAGGGCGGTGTACAGGGCAAGAATAAAACATAAAATTACAAAAATTAAAAAGTAATTAAATACATGCCCATAAAAACAATAAATACATTAATAAAACCCCCAATAAAATGATAATAAAAACCCCAGCAATCCCACCCTCAGGCCAGGCCGGCTTGTTCGAACAGGTATGTTTTCAGATCGCGGCGAAAGGAGCGAAGATCGGGCGCCGTCTAGAGTGCTTTAGGTGGAGGGGGCTGTGCATCAAGCTTGTCAGATTTAATAAACCTGATGTATGGACCTCGTAGTGCACCAGTAATTTAAACCAACTGCCACTATGGTGGTTGGATATATACATTGTACACAATATATTTGGTTTTGGTTAAATGTTTTGGTTTAATGTTATGTGCGAACCAGAGCACTATAGTTTATTTCATGAACCTTACTTTTAATAATTAAGACTTACTATTAAGAAAATAATTAAGGATACCCAAATCTTACTTTTCCCTTATGCTCTATCTATGACATGTGAACTATGTAAGCCAAATAACCTCCATAATTTAGGAACCTGGAACCTAGTGAGCCATAGCACTGGTCCACATGGCCCAACATTCTGGATACAACAAGTGAGTTGACAAATACTTTCAACTAGGCTAAATGGTTTGGGTAATACATGATTCAGTGTGAGAACCCAACTGTCCCTTTAGCATGTGATGTCATTAAGGCAACATAAACAGTAATAGAAATCTAAAAGGCAGTTTTACCTTTGAAAAGCTAAACTGGATTTATCTTGATTAACACTTGAATGAGAGACCCTCAGGATATCCCACAACTAGGCTAGTTTTGAAAAATTAAAAAAGAAACAAAATCCACAAGATATCACAGTAAAGGCTCAAAGGAAACTTCGTCTGCCATAAAACAAAGCCGTTCTCCATTTGTATCTACGATTTGAAGCCAGATCTTAAGAATCCAAAATAGACCCTCTATTACAGCTTTTTCTGTTACTTTCCTTTATATAAATGGCAAGCAATTGATTTATGAAACTGTATAACTGTATTTTTCACTATTTCTATCTAAAATAAATTAATAGCATAGCAAAGCTAGTTCTTCTGAAGTAATAAAAAACTACTGTCCCATTATAAAACACAATCCAAAACTTGCTTCGCACCTCCCCTATGCACGGGGGGGAAAACACAGTCACCTTGCGCATGCGCTTAAGGAGCCCGTACTCTTCCTCAGGCGGGGCGCTGACGCGTTACGCACGGAGGTAGAGGGGCGGCACGCGCATGCGCGTGTGGGCACAGCGGCTGCTGCGGGATCTGGGGCTGCTGGGGCCACAGGCGCCATGTCGGGCCGCTCAGTGCGGGCAGAGACCCGCAGCCGCGCCAAGGATGACATCAAAAAAGTCATGGCGGCGATCGAGCGCGTTCGCAAATGGTGAGGGACAGGAGGGAGGGGTCGTGGGGGGAGGGGTCTGATAAGGGGTCAACCAATCCCTGCCGAATGCGGGCTTGGTGACAGCTAAGCAGCCAACTGGTGGCAGGCGTTTATTTTGGTGGGTGGGGCTTTTGCGAAACGGCCAATCATCTTGTAACAACTGAAATGGCCGGGTGCGGGAAGCTGTGCGATTTGTAGTGCAGGCAGTGGTACCTGTCACATAGTTTAGATTGACGTGACGCTACACCAGTCGAATCTCAGGGGAGCTAAAAAGTAGGGAGCCGGGTTGCTATAGGGATTGGCGGGCCTACTTGCAGCTGCCTTTCTCATCCAGCTGCTTAGAGGTGGGTACAGGCAGGAGGGAGATTTTGGCTTGTTTGAAGTGTGCCAAACAAGTTTTGTATGTTTAAACAGGAAGGAGAAGAGCATTTGACCACATCTCAATTTTCAAAACTGTGTAATTGTGTGATGTTAACAATCTGCACAATAACCTTGTAAGGTAGGCCAATAGTAGCATCTCCATATTTCAGAGGTGAGAATTGAGAATATAGTGGCTTATTAGCTGGAATCAGAGCCTCCATCTTTAGAGTCAGTCTACCACAGAATATGAGATTTGGTAACAACCGACATGTTATGTCTTCCTGCCTCATTTTGGCAGATGGGGACGCCTGGCTAATTTGTATTAGGACATGTGTTATGATCCATATCTATGCAGAAGGCTTCTAGCCAATGGATGATTATTTTGGCCAACATATTATTTTTCTTGTTGGAGTTCAGAGTTCTGATAAGGAAAAACAAGCAACTCAATGCAGCTGGTATGTTTTGGGGCCAGTAAACGGGAGCCATGTTCTTCCTGGGTGGCAGAAATGTGATTGCTCAGGGCCTGGTTTATGTTTCTTCTACAGTTGCATAGTATTTGGTCTAATAGTTGCTTCTGAATCTCAGGATCTAAAGATAAACAACTGAGGAGTGGCTATCCGTATACTTCTTAAAAGTGTTGGTTTTTTTAGTTTTGGCTGGCTGATATTAAAAATAAGGGTGAATGTTAAAAAAAAACCCAGCAGATTTTTTAATATATATTCCCATGGCTCAGATTATGTAAGAGAGCACTTGAAATGAACTTTGTCTGATTCACTTCATTGGCAACTAAGTACAGACATGTTTTTTAAAAAAATTGGGTCATACAGATATACGATTCTACAACTGCACAGGAGTGGGATAGAGAAATTAATTTCTAACTTGGTCACTGTTCAAGTGACTGGCGGGTGGTTGGGGAGAATAAATTTAGATTCCTAAGGTGTTTAGTCAGATATTTTGACTAAAAGTGGCTGGGAATGAGCAGTTCATTGGTCAGTTTAATGAATACAATGCTTTCCAGATAAGAGTTCCCAAGATAAAGGAATGCAGCATGCTATAAACAAGTGGAAAGTAGTAACAATAGTTTCTCTTCTAAGTCAACAGCAAAAGAAAAAGGAGCCGAGCCTGTCACAACAAGCCTTTCTTGAAAAAGTGTTTAAATTTCTTCACACAACATTCTAAACCATAAACATGTTTTAAAACTAGTAATGGCTAGGTCAGAACTAAACAAATTTCATGGACTTAGCATGGTGTGACATGCCATCACAGTAAGATATAACACGGTCAATATGTTTTGCTTTAGGAAATAGTTTGAAACCATTTATATGGGCTGAATTTTTGTTGTTGTGTAAATACAATCACTAGCTGCTATTACAGAACTTTAGATATCGCTGATGACTGAGCAGTGGTAGAGAAGCAGTAGTAACAGGATTGCCAAGTATCAAAGGTTAGTACTGTACATTTTCAGTTTCTTATCAAATGGTGCTGGTATTTAAAGCTGAGAAAATAACTTCTTCAGCTTATCGGTATACTTGAGAACTCTTTTTGGTTCCTCAAAATAGCTAAAGTAAGTTTGATAGCTATAGGAAACATGCAAAAAGATCCGTCTTGTGTTATTATAAATCTTTCAGTATAGACCACCAGATTATATTAAATGGATTGAAGATACCATTTTGCCTGCAGCTATTATTTTTTTAATGTTATCTTTTAAAGCTCTAGGCCTGTGCAACCTTTGAAAGTCTTGGGTGCATCCCTAACAAGCCCTCCAAAAGCTGCCACCACATTATAAGTATTAATGTGTCAAAAGCTGAACAATATTACAATCTGAGAAGTTGTTTTTATTAACCGCATATAACTTAACATACATTAAATTAAATAGTTTCATTTTTGACATGGCCCTGGCTACTTTCATTGTATGGCCCCTTAAACCCCACTCAAAGACTAAGTATAGAGTTTGGATTCCAAAACGTGTTTTTTTTTACTCCCGAGCTCAGTATTGGTTTCATTCACAGTTCTGAACACAGAGTGCTACAATTCCCCCCAAAAGGTGAGAAGACGTGCTAGGTTGTACAATTTCACCTTGGCCTCAGTACAGCTTATAGAAAAAAGCAGAAACAATAAAACTGAAATAACTTCACTGTTGACCGAAGCCAATCCTGTAAATTGTAGCTGGGGAAGAAGGTGGCTTGGCTGTATCTAATCTCATTCATTTTTTGATGCAGGGAGAAGAAATGGGTAACAGTGGGAGACACATCCCTGCGGATATTCAAGTGGGTGCCTGTGGCTGATAGCAAAGAGGTGAGGGATGAGAGGAACAGGGCCTGCTGGAGGGGGGCTTTGAGCTATTCTCCAACATGAGGCAAGAACACCCAGCAGAATGAGCAATATGCTACCTTTTATTTTCCCTTCCTACAAACAAAAATACAGAGATAATCTATACAATAGTGTGACAGATGTCGGTTCATTTTCAACAGACTTCTTGCCTCTCTCAAGGATATTAAAAATGAAACATAAACAAATCCCTTCTCCTTTCGTATATTTGCAAGGACCATCCTTTCCCAGCTACTTCTACCTGACCCACCAGAGTGGGGAGGCAGGGTATGTTACGGGTCCCCTTTCTTAAGGAGGTCCATCTAGTGGGACCATGAAGAAGGACCACCTCTGTGGGGCTGCCTCCTTGTGGAACATCAGCCCTGTGGAGATAAGATTGGTCACCAAATTGATACTGTTTCAAAAGGCCCTGAAGACATATTTTTCCCAGTGGCCCTGGGGACCCCAGGGTGATAGAGAGTCTAGCAGGTGATTTGTTTGATTGTTACTGCCAGGGAGGTGGAGGTTTATTCGGTTTTGTCTTTGAGATTTTATGTCTGTAAGCCACTTGGAGTCACAAGGAGTGAGTAGGGCAGCCATATGTGGTAGATTTTCTATATAAATGACATTTTGGATGATTTCTTAATAGATGACAGCAAAATTGTAGTTCTTGTGCTTAATTCTCCAAAGGCATATCAAATTCCAGATAAGGGGGTCTTGCTTTCCTTGTGGAGAATCCTTTGAGTCTTCTGGTGGCCTCTGAAGTCCAATGTGCTCCAACTGCTAATTGTAGAGGGTGCATATACGTGGTAGAGAGATATATTTTTGCACACTAGCTACAAAATTCACTGTCTTCTTTCTCATTTCAAGAAAGAGAAGTCCAAATCCAGTGGTACTGCTGTCCCAGAACCAAATGGCTATCCAGCTGAAACTGCAGCCAACTCTTCCCTTCTCCTGGAATTCCAAGGTGATTAGACTTCAGGTCTTTCTTGCATATTGATGAAGCAGACGACACATGGTTCTGCAAGCACTGGCAAAGAGGTCCTGTAAAAGCCTGAGGCATCATTACCATACAACAGGATAAAAAGAAAGCAGCATCCCTGTTTCAAATCATGGCAAGTCATTGCTAGTCAAGATGGCTAACACTGGGCCAGATGGACCCATCTTTCAAGCTGTGCTGTGATAACATAGTATTCCTGCACGTAGGCAGGAAAAACAAAATGCACAGGTATAGAATATGTGACAACATGGTTCAACAGTAGTAACTGTGTGAGAGGTCTTGGTGTCCTAGTGGATCATCACTTTAGTATAAGCCAGAGGTAGGCAACCTCGGCTCTTTTATGACTCATGGACTTCAACTCCCAGAATTCCTGAGTCCATGAGTCATAAAAGAGCCGAGATTGCCTACCCCTGGTATAAGCCAACAGTGTTTTGCAGCTGCCAAAAAAGTTAGTGCCATTCCAGGATGCATCAACAAAGAATAGTTATCAAGATCACAAGAAATAATAGTCCTGCTCTATACTGCATTAGCGAAGCCACATTTGGAATACTCTGTCTAGTTCTGGTCACCATGATACAAAAAAGATGCTGAGAAAGAGTGCAGAAACAGAAGAGCAACAAAGATGATAAAGGGTCTGGAGGGTAAACTGTATGATGAACAATTAAGGGATCAAGATATGTCTATCCTGATGAAGAGAAGGATTAGGGGCGACCTAATAGCTGTGTTGTGATATTTGAGGGGCAGTTACAGGGAGGAGGGCATCGACTTATTTTACAAAACACCTGAGGGCAAGACTAGAAGCAATGGGTGGAAGCTTATCAAAGAGAGCTCCAACCTGGCACTAAGGAGAAGTTTCCTGACAGTAAGAACAACCAGTGGAACAGTTAGCCTTCTGGAGTTGGGGTACTTCGTAGTTGGAAGTCTTCAAGAAAAGACTGGACAGCCATTTGACCAGAATGCAATAAGATCTGCCTTGGACAGGGGGTTGGACAAGAAGACAGGGTCCCTTCCAGCCTCATAATTCTATATGCTAACATACTTTTGCAAATAATGTCAAGAAAACATTTTGGACATTTGTGTAACTTAAATTAGTTATATAACCAAATTTTAACATAATTTCCCTCTTTCTCCCTAGTTTTGAAATTTAGTCTGGCTTTGTTTGTCATCAGTAGATGTATAGGACAACTGAATGTCTGCCTCTATCTGTTGGAAATTCTGTTCACTTTGTTCACTTGTTTCTGGTATTTCAGCAAACTTCAGAGGATTCCTCTTGTCCATAAGTCTTAGAAACTTGATTTTTAACACGAAATCTCAGGATTCTCATGAAATGGGATTTTGTGTTCAATAGTCATTCTAGTCCAGGGGTAGGCAACCTTGGCTCTTTTATGACTCGTGGACTTCAACTCCCACAATTCCTGAGCCAGCTGTGCTGGCTCAGGAATTCTGGGAGTTGAAGTCCACGAGTCATAAAAGAGCCAAGGTTGCCTACCCCTGTTCTATTCTGTTAAAGAACTGTAGTAGACCCAAAACCATCCCTTGGTCCTGGCTCTCTCTCTTCGAGTATTACCCTGATGGAGAAGGGGATTATAAGTTTTACTTAACCGTGAGGTGGGACTTGGGGAACAACCATTTGAAAATCTGAGTTTTATTTCAGTCATCTTGCAGATACACCTGCGGTGTTACTTTTGCTTCCAGCTCACTGAAAAGTCTTTTTTTCTATCTGGTTTCCCCAGATGAGAACAGCAATCAGAGCTCCCTTTCAGACACCTATCAGCTAAAGGCAGACAGTAGTGCTGCTTCCAGTCCCAGTCCACAGCAAAGTGAATCCATGAGCCCCAGCCACACTTCTGACTTCCGCACTGACGATTCACAGCCACCCACGCTGGGACAGGAGCCCTTGGAAGGTGAGTCATTTGGCTAAGGAGTTGTGGCACTACAAAAACCCATTCCCATAGCCGCTGAGGGAACACTGAGGTAGGCCTGACGTATTATGTAGAATTCCTGATAAGGGGCTTCAGTAGTAATAGCATATGTGCAATCCTTCCTATTTTGGACTCCTGCAGAGTGTTTTAAGAGCCTTCTCTCTCCAGTTCAGTAAAAAACTTGATCTGCCATTGACCCTTTTTTCTTGTTAACTTTCAGAACCTGCTCTCCCTCCATCAGAAGTAGCTGATGAGCCTCCAACCCTCACAAAGGAAGAGCCAGTTAAACCCAAGGCTCAGGTAAGGCCTATGGAATAGGCAACAGCTTTCTAAGGCAGATCCAGACCCATGCTCTTTAGCAGCATATAGTATTAATATTCAAACATTTCTGTCTGGACATTCAGCTACAGAATTCCTAGCCAGGCCATGAATTTAATTGGAAAGTTGATTAGCTACAGTTACTTTCCACGTGTTACAATCTAAAATAAAGTCTCTGTGAAGTGTAGCTTGATTTCTAGCATCTTGATGGATACATCCATATATTTCCCTTAGTAATTTGTATTGCCTTTTTCTAAGATGTTTTTACTACTTCTCAGGATAGCCTAATCTCCCAGGTATTCCCTGGAGTTCTTCAATTCAAGTACTAAGCAGGTCCAGCCCTGTATAGCTCTCCGGGCCAATTGCAGTCATTCAGATGTTCTACTTTTGAGATGTAGCTTAATCAAGAGTGGTTGATACACCCTTCTACAGCCTGTGCTTTTCTGGATAAGCAAGGACTGGGGAGAGAGAAAGAAGAGTCCCTTAAAAATGACTTTGAAGATCTGGCAGGCAATTATTCTACTGGAAACCACTATGGCAGGGGTCACCAACCCCCAAGCTACAGCCCACTACCTGGCTGTTCAGAACTGGGCCATGGCAGTAGGCGAGTATGCCTGCGCACACAACTCCACTTGCACACACAGCGGACGAGTGAGCATGGAGCCATCTCCTCTCTCCCCACCCTGCCAGTGCACAAAGCCGGAAAGGTTGGAGACCGCTGGACTATGGGTTTCCTTTGATACAGCAGCAGCAGCAGCAACAACAAATAAAAAACCCATTGGCAACTCATGATGTAATTTCAAATCAATATCCAGCATCTTTTAAGGTTGAAGCCTTCATAATTCAAAAGATTTAAAAAAAAAATCTTTCGTTGAACTGAGCATTCGTTTGACTAAGAGTCTAAGGGATTTGAAGGCCATACTTTAGTTCATCTGAAATAGCTCCACAATAGTTCCTGTTTGGGAGGTCCAAAGGCAAGGGAACATAAGAGTTTCAGAAGAACAAATATTCCTACATTATGACAGGTACCATGCAATGAACTACTAGATGACAAGTCACATCTTAGCCACCTATTACACTTTGTATTCTTTGGTTACTATAAACATATAGCCTAAAAAATAGAAAGGAAACACCATTTAGCAAAGAGACTGACAAATCCTGTGGTACAAAAACAATAATAGAGTCATACACATATTCTTGATAGTCCTATTCGAATATCAATTGAAAACACTTACTTGCTTCCATTCTCAAAAGAGATGCAGGCCCTTTACACAGCTTCATAACTCCTGTGCAAATTATACTCAGGTTGCAGAAGCTTCAAGAAAAACATTTTATTTTAATTCCATTTATATCCCGCCCTTCTCCGAAGACTCAGGGCGGCTTACAAGCTTAGCAGTAGCCTTCATTCTATGTATATGCCTGCTTGTTAGGACTTTCACACACACCCCCAAGCGGCATTATTACAAAGTCAGCTTAATTGCCCCCAACAATCTGGGTCCTCATTTTACCTACCTCGGAAGGATGGAAGGCTGAGTCAACCTTGAGCCTGGTGGGATGCGAACCTGCACTAATTGCAGGCAGCTGGTGTTACTTAAGGAGGCATTAGCCCACTGTTCCACCAAGGCTCTGAACAAGTTACGCTTTTTACAAATGGGAACGGAGCCCCATTCCTAGCAGAGTTCATAGATAGGAGAAGACAAGTTTGAGGCTGCATATTCAAATATACAGCTCATAGCCCTATCCTAGAACATGTCAATCCAGCTGCTCCCCAGATTTTCCAGCCAGGAGCAAAAAGATGGGAACTGTATGGTAAGCCAAGTCATATGCAGAGCAAACAAATGAATGGGGATTCTTAGTTCTGAATCTGTGAATTACAGGTACCTCTGAAAGCTGCAGAATGCAAATCAAAAGCAGAGCAAAGGTTTCACTTGCTGTCCTGGACAAAAGGCAGAGAGAGGGCTGCTTCAGAACCATCAAACACAAATTTCTGCAGAATTATGTTGATGCTTCTTCCCAACTTAAAGCAATGTTAACTATTCCTTTTTATTACAACTCTGCAATATTGTAATATTGTTGTAATATTACAACAACCACATCATTGTGCCTTTCATTCAGTTCTTATTCTTCAGTATGTAGACACACTGGGACAGACTGGGTAACTATGAAACCATATCGTATTCCCATGTTGCTGATTCTTCCCTTAGTGACAGTCAGATTATAAAACAAGTAATGATCATTTGAATATGGAATCTTCCAGGGGTGTGTGTGTGTTTCTCCATGTTTGTTCCTTGCATAGATAGGGGCCCTGGCACTCAACAAACTGTAAATGCTGAAGGTGAAGCAAGACCAACATTGATTCACTATTTCTCAATACTATCTGCAATGGACGAGGAATTGATTCTTGGAGTATCTAAAGCACTGCAACCAGACAATCATGGTGCAAGACAGTCCCACACCCAAAATACATGTACGGTAATAATCTCAAATACACAAAAAACAATTTAATCAGAATAGAGCTGGAAAGGGACCTTGGAGGTCTTCTAGTCCAGCCCCCTGCTCAAGCAGGAGTCCCTATACCATTTCAGACAAGTGGCTATCCAGTCTCTTCTTAAAAACCTCGAGTGATGAAGTACTGACAACGTCTGAAGGCAAGCTGTTCCACTGGTTAATTGACCTCACTGTTAGGAAGTTTCTCCTTAATTCTAGGTTGCTTCTCTCCTTTATTAGTTTCCATTTATTGTTTCTTGTCTTGCTTTCTTGGTGCTTTGGAAAATAAATTGTCCCCCTCCTTGTAGCCTCTCAAATATTGGAATATGCTATCCTGTCACCCCTAGTCCTGCTTTTCTCTAGACTGGCCATTCCCAAATCCTGCAACTATTCTTCATATGTTTTAGTCTCCAGGCCTTTAATCATCTTAGTTGCTCTACTTTGCACTTTTTCCAGAGTCTCAACTTTTTTGTAATGTGACCAAAACTGGATGCAATATTCCAGATGTGGCCTTACAAAAGCTTTATAAAACGGTACTAATACTTCATGTGATTTTGATTCTATGCCTCTGTTTATACAATCAAGGATTGTATTAGCTTTTTTGGCTGCTGCCACACACTGCTGACTCATGTTTAAATGATCGTCCACTAGGACTCCAAGGTCCCTCTGTTACTGTTTTTGAACCAGTAACGTGTACCTTTTCCTGCCCAAGTGTAAAACCTTGCTTTTCCCCACATTAAATATCATTTTGTTGGATAGAGCCCATTGTTCAAGTCTGTCAAGATTTTTTTGGATCCTGAGCTTATCTTCTGGGGTGTTGGCTATTCCTGCCAACTTAGTGTCATCTGCAAATTTAATGAAGCCACCTTCTATTTCCTCATCTAAGTCATTTATGAAATTATTGAAGAGCACTGGGCCTAAGACGGAACCTCATGGTACCCCACTGCTTACTTCCCTCCATGTAGATGCAGTACCATTAAGGGCTACTCATTGAGTATGGTTTGTAAGCCAGTTACAAATCCATCTAGTGATGCTGTCTATCCCACATTTTGTCCAAAGTTCATGTTTAGTCAGTTCAAAGAGGCTATTCAAAGCACATGAATAATGTTCACATTCAGTTCAGAAAACCGTTATCTACTTCTGGACGAATCTCATTTGGGAAAGGGATGTCACATCATTGCAATTATTTCCCCATTTTTCATGTCAGCTTTGTAAAACAGGTTTTGTTCACCTTCTATACAGGTAGTCAGGTTACATCCCTATTGGGATAGAATTTTTTATGTTAGGTGAAGCATTCATTAGGCGAAACATCACTTAATCATGGCACTTCCAAGTAGTCCTGGCTCTGCTCATTAGGCCAAGACTGCACCATTGCTAGGTCAAGACTTCATGTTTCTCCTGCCCTGCAACATTCACTTCTGCTTCATTTCACCCTGCCCACCTACCTCCTCTCCTATCTCTCCCCTTTAGCTGTCCTACCCTCCCCTACTGTTACCTACTGCCTCCAGGTGACCTTTGCCATCGTCCTGTTGCTGACAAGGTGATAAAGGTCATCTAGGGGTAATGGGGCAGCAGAGACAGGGGACAGCCAAAAGGGCAGAGATGGGGAAAAGCAGGCAAATGGAGTTGAAGTGTACCCTGAGAGCCTAAGTGTGGGTAGGCTGTCAAGCACCCGAATTTTCATCATACGGCTGGGGATATTGCTGAAATTTCAAGGACCTTTTAACTAGCATTCATTCAGCACCACTATAACTTTCAACAGTTGCTGGACAAATGGTCATAACCAAGGACTACCTGTATTGACAAGCCAGCTAACCATATATTTTTTTTCTTTCAGGTGAATGGAGGGGAGGAAGATTCTGGTGCACCTCCACTTAAGAGATTTTGTGCAGATCAGAACTCCATATGTCATGCAGCTTCTGAGAGCTAGCCAATCTGCTTCATCCTGTGATGCAGTTGTTTTCAAAACTCCACCTGCCCTTCCCTCTCAAAATACCAACCTGTTTGAAAGTTGGTATTCTTCTCCACCTCCATGTCTCTCTCCTGTGCAGTGTCCTCCAAGAATCAACCTGCTCTTTCCATAATCTCTCCAGATGAAACTTTGCTCAACCTGTGTTAAGATTTGTCCCTTTTGTGCAATCTCCTCCCAGCCACATCCTCTTGACTTGCACGCTTAAGGAATGAGGTGGTTGCAACCTCTCTTGTATACTTTTTATTTATCCTCTTTGTGGGCTTTGGGGACTGCAGCTAAGAAGGTTCCTGTAAGAAAGAGTTCTCTGTACTTAACAGGTAGCTCATAAATCCTTTCCTGTCCTTTCTCCTCCAGACTGAAGGATTCTCTCTGGAAGTGAGTCAGGACCTGATGGAAGTCTGCCTGGGATGCTGTGCAATAGTTGTGGTGTTAAGCCATTAGTGCTGGGGGGAGCCAAAACATTCCCCTCCACGGTAGGGTAATGGTGCTGTAGCTAAGAAGGTGTTCTAGGAAGTGAAGGCTGGGCTGCATCTAGGTGGCTAAAGGGCTCTCCTTTGCAGCCTGGCAAATGTGGACCTTGGGGTGAAGAATATCTTCCCAGGTACCAAAGGGGCATTGTCTCTGAGCAGCCCTTCTCAGGGGTGGAATAGCCACCTAGCACAGCTAGTACCAATCACCCGACCCTCTCTAGTCTCTGCAGACCTGTCCTGCCCATCACAATCTGCATGTGGAACTGACTTCGTGATCAGGGCCCTGCTGCCATGAAAAGTGTTGGCCACGCAGGGAAGAAAAGAGATATTTTAGCACTGAAGAGAATATTTTTAAAATTAAACTATTTGAAATAGTATATGCGTGAGAAAATGTATTTGGGGGCGGGGGAAAGATATTCACAAGAAATGGGATGACTGGCATAGAAGACCTCTTCCCATTTGCTTGGAAATCATGATAGAAACTTATCTTGACAGCATAATTTTTTATGCATTTCCCATGATGTTACTTTCATCTTAAGTTCCACTCCATTCATGAAACAGGATTAAGCAGTACTTAGCTATACTGGCACAAAACTAGTTGTTTTCACCTTTGTTCCTATACCAGAAAAGTGATAAATGATTAGGTTTTCTCACCCATTATTTTGGATATTGGGACTATCGTGAATGGGGGGAAATGTACTGTAGTGAGAATAGGATTAGTAAGGGGAACAGTACGTTTCAGGTAGATCTAATTTTCTGCCAGACAGATGTATTTCAACCTAGCTTTGAAGAAAGCTTGAAGAGTTTTGTTAGGGGGATTTCATGGAAAACTCCATGGGCAAGAGTAGAAGAGCACAAAGTCAGTCAGTAACTTTGTCACTGCCCCAACTAAAGCTAGAAGAATGTGAGGCGAATGTAACCTACAGACCTTAATCCAATTAAATCAAGAAAATGTCCCATTTAGATTATGTGTATAAAAGTACTGAATGCTACCAAGTTCGGGAAGGGGCGGGGGGAGATATCTGCATTTGAACAGAGCTATAGCAGTGAAAGGTCAGGGTCCAAAGAAGTTCCTCTCCAGGGTACCTGCCAGATGAATTTGATGTTCAGATCCCAAGCCCAGCCATCATATAGTAGGTTTTGCTTTTAAAGGCAAAAGCCATAATTTAAGATGATGGCAAGGATACTAGAGACAATTAATAGGCCCTTTTCTGACTATTAGTTGGTACCAAAAGTGGGCTTTTGAACTGAACTAACCTTATCTACTCAAGGATGGCATTCTGAGGAATTGAAATGCCATCTCTGGCCTTTTTAGGATACTGCCATTATCAAGTGATGGAATTATAACCCTTTGGGGTTTTGCTTAGAGCCTGGCCAGATTGTCCCATGTAGATTTCTAAGTGGTTTCTGCTGACAGATGATAGCCTTTGACCAGCTTGCTAGATAAGTGCCCTTATGCTTCTCCTGATGCAGATACTTGTATTTGAAGATATTTTGGCAGACTTAGCCCCTGAATCTCCTTTTAGAGAACTAAAAGTCTTGTATTGCTAGGATGTATGATGGAAAAAGGTTTTCACAAGTTCCTGCCATTGCATTTGATGAAGACCAAGGGGGAAGAGAGGATTTACGCATTCTCCAAAGCATCAGAGGCCAGGACAAGAAGTGGAACCATAAAGCCGCCCTGAGTCTTCGGAGAAGGGCGGGATATAAATGGAATTAAAATAAAATAAATAAATAAAAAGAGATTCAGCCTAGAAATAAGTTATTTTCTTTCAGAACAATTAATCAATGAAATAGCTTGCCTCCCAGTGTTGTAGGTGGTCGATTACTGGAGGTTTTCAAAAAATAGACTGGAGAACCATTTGACCTGGATGTACACATAGTCCTCAATTTACAACAGTTCACTTAGTGACCGTTCAAAGTTACAAGGACATTGAAAAAAGTGACATGACCATTTTTCAGCTATGGCCTTTGCAGTATCCCCATGATCCTGTGATGAAAATTCACATGCTTAGCAAGTGATTCATATTTATAATGGTTGCCATGGCCTAGGATCATGTGATCACCTTTTGTGATCTTCTGACAAGGTCAATGGGGAAGCCAGATACACTTAACCAGATTACTAACTTATCAACTGCAGTGATGCAATTAACAACTGAGGCAAGAAAGTTTGTAAAAGGGGGCAAAACTCATTTAACAAATGTCTCATTTAACAACAGAAATCTTGGGCTCAATTGTGGTCGTTAGTCAAGGACTACCTGTATATAGTCGTCTGCCTTGGAGCAGGGGAGTTGGACTAGAATACCTGCGAAGTCCCTTTCAGCCCTATGATTCTATGTTGTATAGTCTACAAACCCAAAACTTCAGTGGTCTCTTCCAAGCCTAAAGGTCTGTAAAAAATGATTCTGATGAACATATCCAGAAGTGCTTTTTTCTAAAAGGCAACTGGACTTTGTTTTTTGTTTTTCCTTTGAAAACGTTTCGCTTCTCATTCAAAAAAGCTTCAGTTCTAATCGACTGGTGGGGGATTTCAAAGGAAGAAAAAACCCCAAGAAAGGCCAGTTGCTTTTTGGGAAAAATACCTTGGGACAACCAAGACCTAGATCAGGGGTAGGCAACCTCGGCTCTTTTATGACTCATGGACTTCAACTCCCAGAATTCCTGAGCCAGCCAAGCTGGCTCAGGAATTCTGGGAGTTGAAGTCCATGAGTCATAAAAGAGCCGAGGTTGCCTACCCCTGACCTAGATGATTGAGAATCGCTTCACCTAATTCTCCCGTGGAGAACGTCAACCTTGGTTTTTCTCACGGAGCCTGGTAGCGATACCGCTGAACCTCTGGAGGCCTCTTTTTTTTTTCTATATTTATGTTCAGCGCCATCTTGGCGTATCCATGGAAAAGCGGCCTAATCGAGACGCCGCTGCTTTCCTCTCACCGCCCCGGGACTGATGGCGGAGGCGGCTTGGAACGAAGACACCGGCGGGGCGGTGTACCGATCCCGAGACCCCATCCGTAACCTGCGCGTCAGGTTGGTGCTCCCTTCCCTTCTCTGCCGTGAAATGCCTCCAACTCTTCTCGCGGCTCAAAGTTGCTGCAGACGCCGCCGGCGGTCCGTTACTCCACTCGTCCTTTTGCTTTGCAAGCCCGCCCATCAGTTAAAACAAACCAGTCTGGAAAAGATCCTGTGGAATCAATATACTGGTTTCCAAAAGGGAAACCAATCTGGTTTACTTGGTTTGCTTACACTAAACTGGGCTCTCCCTTTCAAAATTACACCTCAAATGCCCCGTGAACGCGCACAGGCGGCAAATCGTCTAATAATGTCTACCCTCCCCGAGAGAAAAATCGCGGAGAAGCCACGCTAATGTTCTCTAGTATTGAAAGAAGGGTAAAGCCTTTATAATCCACCTCAGGAATGCAGGATTTCCCCCCCCCCCAAAAAAAAATGGGCAGTAGCTTGCGTGTATGAGGCAGTGTTAACAGTTGAATTAAAAGAAATGCAGGCTGCGATCTGAGGATTTGGTAACAATGTGCAGAATAAGCAGTAAACAATCACAGCAGCAACACAGTAACAGTAAGCTTAGAAAAATAAAATAAATGCATAGGATAAGATGCACAAATAATTGAGGGTTAGGGTTCCTGGTATAAAATATCAGAAATAGTTTCAAACATGCTACAAAATAATTACAAACATAGCTGCAGTGATATAGAAATAGAACGTAGTAATGTGATATATATTTATATATATATGAATATACCTATGAGAAAGTACATGTATTTCAATTATAGTTAATCTTATTCAGAGAGAAATCATTTAATTTTAAATATATCCTACAGTTAATTAATAATCAAGGAGTTATTGAATGCAGAATACAAAATAAGTTTTTAAATAAAGCAAAATCAATATTAGAATATGTCTACTATGTGCTGCAAAAATCTAGACAACTTCTAGAAAACAGCAACTGTTAAAAATGACTAGTATTCCTTAGCTAGCATGTGGTTTTTGGAGTAATAATTAACAAAAGTCTGGCTCTGTTGCACTTCTGTGCATAAACAATACATAGCATTTTGTTTTTTAGTCACAACTGTTAGATACAACAGTGTAATACTGAAGTTACTGTAAAATCAAAGATAATAAAAATAATCTGAAAATAATAATAATATTAATAATAATAATAATAATAATAATAATAATAATAATAATAATAATAATAATAATAATAATAATAATTTTATTTGTATACCGCCCTTCTCCCGAAGGACTCAGGGCGATGAACAGGGCAATAAATACAAAAATACAAAAATTAAGAAAAGATTAAACAAAGTGCCCAATAACTTACAACAACAAGTTAAAATACGTTAAAACAATAATAAAACCCAAACCCATCAGGCCAGGCCGGCTTGTTCAAACAAGTAGGTCTTTAGATCCCGTCGGAAGGAGCGAAGGTCGGGTGCCATCAGGAGCTCAACCGGTAAACGGTTCCACAAATCCGGCGCACCCACAGAGAAGGACCTCCCCCTGGGGGCCACCAGACAACATTCTCTGACCGGTGGCACCCTGAGGAGGCCCTCTCTGTGGGAGCTCACTGGGCGGAGGGAAGTTGATGCCGGCAGCAGGTGCTCCCTAAGGTACTCCGGACCCATGCCATGTAGGACTTTAAAGGTCATTACCAGCACCTTGAATCTTACCCGGAAGACAACTGGAAGCCAATGCAGCTCACGGAGCAAAGGTGTAACATGGGAGTATCGGGAGACTCCCAACACAACTCTCGCGGCTGCATTCTGCACCAGTTGGAGCCTCCGAGTGGTCCTCAAGGGCAGCCCCATGTAGAGAGCGTTGCAGTAGTCTAACCGAGAGGTCACGAGCGCATGAGTGACCGTACGCAAGGCATCCCGGTCTAGATAGGGCCGCAACTGGTGCACCAGGTGAACCTGGGCGAAGGCCCCCCTAGTCACAGATACTATATGCTCTTCTAAAGAAAGCTGTGAATCTAGGAGGACTCCCAAGTTGTGAGCCCTATCTACGGGGGGTAATAACTCACCCCCCATAGTGAGGGATGGAATATTCTGAATATCCCGAGATGCCGGTACGCACAGCCACTCGGTCTTGTCATGGTTGAGTTGAAGCCTGTTCCTCCCCATCCAGACCCGAACCGCCTCCAGGCAATGGGACATCACGTCGATGGCATCACTGGGGTGGTTTGGGGTCGAAATAAAAAGCTGGGTATCATCAGCATACTGATGATACCCAACTCTAAAACCACGAATGATCTCACCCAGCGATTTCATGTAGATGTTGAACAGGAGAGGCAAGAGGACCGACCCCTGAGGAACTCCACAAACGAGAGGCCTCGAGGTCGACCTCTGCCCCCCTGCCAACACCGACTGTGAACGTCCCAAGAGATAGGAGGAGAACCACTGAAGAACCGTGCCTCCCACTCCCAATCCCCTGAGACGCCGCAGCAGGATACCATGGTCGATGGTATCGAAAGCCGCTGAGAGGTCTAATAGGACTAGGACAGAGGAATATCCCCTGTCCCGAGCCCTCCAGAGATCATTCACCAGAGCGACCAATGCCGTCTCCGTGCTGTACCTGGGCCTGAAACCTGATTGGTACGGGTCTAGATAATCCGCTTCATCCAGAACCAGAGGGAGCTGATGCGCCACCACGCTCTCAACAACCTTCACAAGAAAGCGAAGGTTGGAGACCGGACGAAAGTTGTTTAACACAGCTGGGTCCAAGGCAGGCTTCTTGAGGAGAGGTCTCACCACCACCTCCTTCAAGACGACGGGGAAACTACCCTCACTCAAAGATGCAGATATAACTCCCTGGAACCAGCCTCGTGTCCCCTCCCAAGCCGCATAAGCCAGCCAGGAAGGGCACGGGTCCAATAAGCAAGTGGTGGAGCTCAGCCTCCCCATAATCCTGTCCACTTCCTCCGGAGTCACAGGATCGAACTCCTCCCAGATAACATTGACAAGAGCACCCATGTCCTGATCGTCAGACTCTGCCCAGTCGGAGTCCAAACTGGTCCGAATCCGAGCGATTTTGTCTGACAGATGTTGGCTAAACTCCTCGGCACAACCCTGCAAGGGTTCCTCCCTCACCTCCTGATTAAGGAGGGAGCGGGTTACCCTGAACAGGGCGGCCGGGCGATTATCTGTGGACACGATGAGGGTAGCGAAGTGATTAGACCTCGCCACCCTTATCGCTGCGAGATAAGACCTAATACAGGTTCTTAGTCGCAATCGGTCGGATTCAGACTGGCTGGATCTCCAACAGCTCTCTAGGCCCCGTCTCCGACGCTTCATCTCCCGGAGCTCCACGGAAAACCATGGAGCCCGCTGGGATCTGCACCAGGTCAGGGGCCGCAAGGGTACAACTCGGTCAAGTGCCTCCGTGGCTGCCTTTTCCCAGGCTTCCACTAAGGCATCCGCCGAGCTGTGAGCAAAGGAGGCAGGTGGGGACCCCAGCGCTGCCTGGAACCTCTCAGGGTCCATTAAGCGCCTGGGGCGGAACCATCTAGTTGGTTCAACACGCCCACGGCGGGGAGTGGCAAAACGGAAGACCAGCTGCAGGAGATGATGATCGGTCCATGACAGGGGCATAGCAATTGGGAAACCCCCACCAAGATCATCTAACCACTGTCCAGATAGAAAAACCAAATCAAGGGTGTGGTCCTCTACATGAGTCGGTCCATGAATTATTTGTGTCAGGTCCATTGCCGTCATGGAAGCCATGAACTCCCGAGCTAACTCAGATGATCCTCCCAGGGATGGTAGATTGAAGTCGCCCAAAACCATAAGTTTGGGGAACTCAATCACCAACCCCGAGAGGATATCGAGAAGCTCAGGCAGGGTTGCTGCTGCGCGACTAGGCGAAAGGTACACCAGCAGCAAGCCCAACTGCGTCCTAGGACCACATCTCAGGAGGAGAGACTCACACCCGACTATCTGGAGAACGGTGGTCTCCTGCGGACACAAGGTCTCCCTCATAACTACCGCCCCTCCCCCGCCCCTACCCTGAGCCCGAGGCCGGTGCAGCACCCGGAAACCTGGTGGGCAAAGATCAACCAGAGGAATACCCCCCTCTGGGCCCAACCAGGTCTCCGTGATGCAAGCCAGGTCCGCCTGCTCACCCTCAACCAGATCCCGGATGAGAGGAGCCTTATTGACAACGGACCTGGCATTCAAGTACACCAGCCAGAGCTCAGGTGGCTGCACATCCTCGCTCCCGGAACCTCGGGGCGAAAACAGAGGGTCGGAGCGCCTCACCGCTTGGAGATAGCGGAGACGCACTCCCAAATGTCGATACGGCCCTCTGTTCATACACCTGCTGCCATTCCCTAATGTCGTGGGAATAGGTAATCATGAAACGTATATTTAAATTACAAGTACTCAAATGGTTAAAAGAGAACTCACCCTTTAAAATCACTGTCACACCTACATAAAGAGTAACAAAAATCTATGTGTATCCACAGTTCTGAAAAAAATAATAATTTAAGAGGAAAAATTAAACTTTATACCAAAATGTTATTTAATTCAGAAGCCATACATTTACTTTTTGTCACCAATAAAGGCTCAGATAATAGAAATAGATAATATATATTCAATATTGCTGGAAATGTAATAATTGAGATCTGGTGGCAAGCTCAACCATTCTGGAAGATGCCTCATAATAGAATGGAACAGATTTTAGATTTTGATGTTAATTTTCCTGCAAGTATTTTTCTGTTAAGCACCACTGACTATATCCTTTTACAAAATACACTGAAGTAGCTTAGCACATAGCTGCTCCTAAGATACTTTATACTTCTCATTGGAAATTACACTCAGTTCTTTCTTTAAAATACTGGCAGACCCAATTCTGGATGTATGCATCAATGTCAAAATTGATTTCATATTTTTTTAAAATATGTCTGTTAACTTCAGCTTGGAAAACAGTTATGAATTATAACTCTGCACATAGACCTCTGCCACAACTGAAGTTTGAATTTCTCTTAAGATGTTAAAATACTGAGTTCTTATCTCAGATTAGCTAGAAATTTTTATCCTACGATTTTGACTGAAAATTCTTATTGTAGTTGCCATTGCTAATTTCTGACTTCACCCTATTGATAATTTGAAATACATTTGTGATTATCTCCATGTATTCTCTTAGTTTAATGTTACTAGTGGAATATTAAATGAATGGTTTTCTTAACATTTTATCATTTCTGTAAATCTATTTTTTGCTTTGCTCTTGTTACACATCTATATTATTTTCTTAAATACTTTTTAAAAGAAAAAATATTTTTTTAAAAATCAGATGTTTCTCAACTGATAATGATCAGTAGGGACAAGAGTCTAGATCTAACAGTCATTTGCTGCTTTGCTGCTTTCCTTTTTTGTTCTACTGCTAAGCTTGTAAGCCGCCCTGAGTCTTCGGAGAAGGGCGGGATATAAATGTAATAAAAATAAAAAAAAATGTTCTTCAAGCAACTGGCTTTGAATGACACATTCCAGATGTCCAAAAATAATACATATTTTTTCTTGCAGGGTTAAAATTCAGCGGGTTACTTCTACTAGTCTTCTACTACAGCAATTACAGCAGTCATTTTGCCAATCAGGCCAACAGCTCATCCGCTTGTCAACTTTTGAGCCTTACAACTCAGCATGTGAGTGCTCTTGGCTGGGCTTTAAGAAGAATGATTTCTGAAAATCTGGAAAGGTTTTAAGACTATTAAAACTGCAAAGTCTGATCAGTATAAAACCAAATAATTGAAATATCCTTTTTACAGACTATGACCAGGGAACCAAGAAATGTTTCTGTACAATTTTGTTTCATTTTTAAGCTAATTTTTTATTTTGGTGGTCAGGGATATCATTTACCTTAACAAAACTAATGACGTTAGTGAGATTGTCTGCTTTCCGCACAGTAATTTTCTCATTTCCTGCATTGCTTTTCTTGTTAAGTTGCCAAAATGCCCCATGATTTGTGCAGTGATTTAGTGTGGCTAACTCCTAAGTTTTTCTTGACTTTAGCATTGATTCTGAATATAAAGACATTCAAAGCCATAAAATAATTATTAGGCCTGCCCAGATGTTCTGTATATTAGTAACAAAGAGAGAAAACAAATTCTGGGAGATTTAGAGCATCTTAAGCCATTATTCTTGTCAAGCACACTTTGGAGACACGTCTGTATTTCAGGTGGGCATTGTCCTGAAGAAAAAGAGGAGGCTGTTATTGGCTGGCAAGAAAAACTCTTCAGTCAAGTAAGTAGATGGTGTGATTGTCCCTCTAATGATTCTAGCAGTTTTCACCGCTTCGGGCAGTGCTTAATCAATTTATTTGTACGTAAACCAGATATCAGGCTAAGCAGTGATTGGAATCTAGTTCTCTTTCAACCAAGCATAATGTTCTAGCCCAGTGGTGGCAAACCTATGGCACACATGCCAGAGGTGGCACTCAGAGCTCTCTCTGTTGGCACACATGCCACCGCCGCCAGCAGCAGGTCCATCAGGCCACCATCGCTGCCCGGAGCAGGAGCTCCGCCCGGCCTTGTATCTGCACCCCACGGCACGGTAGCAGCCGTTTTTGTGCCTTGCAGCATGGTGTCCCATTTTTGCGCTCCCGTTTTTTACGTGCCAGAGGTGGCACTCAGAAGCGCCTCCCTGCCCCCCAAGGGTACCACAATGCTGATGTGGCCCTGGCATTTTGCAATAAATAAGTGGGTTTTGGGTTGCGCTTTGGGCACTCGGTCTCTAAAAGGTTCGCCATCACTGTTCTAGCCTCTTGTCAAGCCTGATCATGTGCTGTTCCTGCAAATTTCACATGGATATCTCATGAAATGTTTAAAAGTACAGACTTCTAGGTTGAAAAATATGAAGCCATAAGTCATTTGGATTTCAATAGTAGGCCTACATTTTTTTTCCTCAGTCACTCAGGTAAAGGTGCAAAACATTTTGTTTCAAGCCTTCTCAAGCACCAAACTATTGTGAACATTTGGGAGTTTCGATGCTTCTAAAATATTTGAAAGAGCCTATTCTGCTTTTAAAACAATTATTTCATGTTCAGAAGGAATTTTGTATACCTTCACACTTCAAATAATTCAAAAGAAAACATTTTGATTATCACTTTGAATATCACAGGAATTTTTCTTGCCTAATTGAACAAGGCCTTGAATAGGAAGTCAGTTTAACTGTACTGTACATTATGCTCACAAGAGCTTTTGCCATTTCATGTTAAATGAAGAAGACAAGGCTTCCTTTGTATACTTTCTCATTCGGGTTTTTAGAGACTAAATGGCTCAGTCTTATAGGTAGAAATATTCGACCTATTTTTTTGAATTGTAACCTTGGTGGAACACTCTCCAAACTGTCCCTTTGCTTCTCCCCCATTCTTCACCTTCATTGCACCTATTTATATATGAGAAATCCAATTAGATATGAGTCCTACAGAAGTTAGTGGCTCTTTTTGTGATTTGCTCATGTACCAAATCCAATTAATTGTCTGCTTTTTTGCTGTGACTTCTGCTTTGCTGTTACTGCCGTTCCATGGGTTGAAGATTTTGCAAAAGGGGGGGGGGCTTTGTGACTGTATACAAGCAACAATGGTTTTCTCTACTCCATTTAGTTTGAGGTTGATCTTTACCAGAATGTGTCTGCCTGCCAGAGTCCACTTGACCGACAATACCACCAGGATATCCTAAAGTTGGAAGAGTTGGGGGGTCGAAAGAATAAGCGGATCTTCACCTACACAGACCATGATCGCTTCACCAACCTAGAAGAGGTGCCAGCTTTTTAACAGAGATGGAAATGGGTTGGAGACTGGATGGCTGACCCAGAGTCTATTCTTTATGTCAACATGAATGATAGGAAGAGATGAATTGTTCCTACCAGAGAATATGTAAAAATATAATCCTCAAGTAATAATCGTTAATTACAAATATAATTACAAATATAATTTCTGGTTTAGGGAGTAAAGTTCAGATCTCTCCAAAGCTAGACTGGTTTAGATCGTTGTGATGGAAGATCACCAGGAAAGTCCAGAGCAATCAGAGTTGGAAGTTGGAAAACTATACTGAAAGATTGCAATATCAAATCACTTTCATATTACTGCCAAGAAAGCATGTAATCAGCAGGTGTTCAGTTCAGTTCCTGAGCAGTGTTTCTCAACCTTGGAAACTTTAAAATGCTTTCCCTTGATGGGCTGTCACTCTGGAGCCTTGCTATCTGTTTTGTACCAAACGTACTGCTAAAAAAGATATTTCCGTGGGTTGAATGCAACCTCTTAGGTCACATTTTTCCTGTGTAAATGAGAATAACAAGCTCTCTCCTTACATTCCAGCATGGTCAGAAAGTGACCACTTCTGACAAGGAAGTGCCTTCGTATTTGGCAGAAATGATGGCTAATGTGAGGAGGAGAAGACAAGAACGCAAGCCAGTGTGAGTGCAGCCATGGACACTGCTTTTGTTGTACAAATCTCTTGGGTTTGAGGGATGGGGAATGCATTCCTCGGCTCTTCTGTATGTTCTGCCAAAGCCGAAAGAAACCTGCTTCACTATAGGCAACAAACTCCTTTGCCTCTCTTGGCAGAGAAGGAAACATCCTGAAGTCCCAAATTATTTCCTGGCAGCCCTCAGAAGAATTCATCAAGAAC
Organism: Vipera ursinii; assembly: GCF_947247035.1. Lineage (NCBI taxonomy): Eukaryota > Metazoa > Chordata > Lepidosauria > Squamata > Viperidae > Vipera > Vipera ursinii. The sequence continues at coordinate 336,847,688 of NC_139512.1, read as the reverse complement.
AACCATGTCATTAATACTCCTGTGCAGACCATGTATATTATGGGGGACCTAGGACCCCAAGGCAAGTAAGTTTGTGTGTTTATGCACCAAAGCTTTCCAGACCATCTTCTGTGGCTGAGGGTTCTCCTTCAGTCATCAGAGTCCTGGATCTGGGCTTTGCATATAATTGTTCTATATGTTCAGAAACATCTGAATGTGTCTTGGACTGCCAGTATTTTAAGACCTAAGAAGCAGGTCATGTTTTTTTTTTAATGATCTCTCCGTAGACTTGGTTGCAAGGAGTATGAGTATGTTCTCTGCATGATCAAGGTGGATGGCAATGGAGTCATTACAGTTAAGCCAGACTTTACAGGCACAAAAGGGCCTTACAGGTGAGCAGCATTTAGACCCCTTTGATCTTTGAAGATGAATTGAGTCAAGGGGCACTTACATATCAATTATACAGATCTTTCATCTGAGTTGGGCTGTGTTGTTTGGCACTCTGAAGGATTGAGCTGGAAGGGGAGAAGCGGGAAATGTGGAAATTCACTCTGGAGAATGCCTCTGCTACAGTGGGAGAGAAGGAGGAGGCACGGGAGCAGCGTGTCTTCAAGGATGTAAGAACTCTTTACCTTTTGTTCCTAAGTGGGAACTAAGTTTTTAGAAGGGATATACCGTATGTGTTATTTTCTGACCAGATATTTCATTCTTTAGTTGTACAGCCGACATAAAGAGTACCTCAATGGACTTGTTGGATCTGACTTTGAGATGGTAAGTGACTTATTTTTGCACCAGATATGTCTGCTTTACCTGGTAGCTGTTGACCCTAATCCTAACTTGTTTAAGATAGAACCTCAAAACCTCAAATCCGGCTCAATTTTTAGTGAAGAGTGTAAGGCTGGTAGAATTTGGAATTCTGCTTTGTAATGCATTACCACAGCATTCATGATTAGTTTATCATTGTTGGAAACAAATTTTTTATATGATTTGAGCAAATAATAAAATTCCTGCAATTCGCAGGTTGTCTTATCAGAATTCTAATAGCAGCTTTTTCATGGAGAGGGAAAAATGGTGCTGCAGTTTTCTTCTTACTCCTTTTCTCACCCTGCAAATTTTCCATACTAGTTAAATTCCATACTAGTTAAATGAGAAGCCCATTTTGAAAAATAAATTGTGCCTTGGATGATATAAGAAGGTAGCAGGGTTCCATGCTGGCTTGTTCTTGGATGGAGAACCACACAGAAATTCTAGAGCCATTGAGAAAGTGAAAACAAAATATTTCAAGAGACAAAGGCAAGCCACTTCTATAACATTGTTAAAAATTACATAGATTAGCCATCAGGAGCCAAGCTCAACCAAGGATATTTTTACCTTTGAATCCAAAGCACACTGACAATTAAATCTCAAGTCCTGAACTGACCTGCCACCTCTGTCATATATTCATCACATAACCTTTGATATATCTTCTGTTTCATTGATTATCAAAAAAAACAACCCTCCATCCCTGTGTTCATAAAATCAAGTATTAGGTAAAGAGGCAAAATGAGAACTTTCTTCCACAAAGTGGTTAACTGTTGCTTGTAAACTACTCTTTATGCAACAAAGTTGTCAAGATGTGTATTAAAACACACCAAGCTAGAAACCGGGAGACCGTGAGTTCTAGTTTTACCTTAGGCATGAAAGCCAGCTGGGTGACTTTGGACCAGTCAACCTGTCAGGGTTGTTGTTGGGAAAATAGGAGGAGGAAGGTATACCAGCTTTGCTCACTGCCTTGAATTGTTTATAAAAATAATAAAAGTGGGATATAAATAAATATCTCTGACTTGGGGGGGTTGCATCTGATGTTCCCCTTCTATTATAAAAATATAATTGCTTTATATCTAAGCTACCCTTTGATCCCCCCAGTCTAGATTTATCAAGTCTGATTAGTCAGCAGCTCTCGGTCAGTGGAAAGCTTTTCACGTAACCTTTTAGCTGAAATCCTTTAACTGGCCAGACCAAGTATGTTTTCTAAGTTGCCTAGAGTCACTGATGAGTAGGCGGCCATATAAATTTTCTTTTAAAAAACCCAACCAACAGAAATATTAATGTAGAGCTGCAGTTTTTCTGCTGGGTAATGTTCATTCTTTTCCTCTTGCAGACTGCCCCTGGTATTTTCCGACTCTTTGTTAATGGTGAAATAGGTAAGATAAGCCTTTTATTCTTGGCGTAGTTTTTGTTTCTCCTCCTTCTACATTAAACCCAGGACTGATCCCCAGGACACCTAGGGTCAAACTGTAACTGGAAGCCTGTGCTTGCCCTATGAAACAGCATAGAGGAAAAGTACATTGTGATCCTGTTAACTGATTTATACTTCTTGAGGTTCTGTAATTAGTTTTGATGTTTCCCTAATATTGATTTAGGTGCCTTTTTGCTATTAGGAAAAATGACTAATTTTTTTCAGTTTGTAAGCAATCTAGAGCTGTGATTGTCACTAAAATATGCTACAAGTTTGATTAGCCAACTCACTCAGGTTTTGTTTTAATCTCAGAGTCTCTTTAGCAATGTGTGTGCACCTTCATAGGGTTGGGCAGCTTGGTTAAGAATAAGAAAAAAGATCCAAAGAATAAGGTTTTATTACTGTGTTTCCTTTTCTTTCCCAGTTTCAGCCCAGGGTTATGAATATGGCAATCTGTACATACATTTCTTCTTGGAACTGCCCAGCTGTGAGTAGTATAAATTAGACCCTTAAGATTGGGAGCAAGATACGATATGGCATCTACCACATACAGTTTTTGTAGAAATGTGAAGAAAAGAAAAAGGAGCAAATAATTTTATGCTATCTACATATTTTTCCATATTGTTTCATATTAGTATATTTGAAAGAAATTCTTATGGTTTTGAAAAAAAAAGCACTACAAGTAGTCCTTGCTTTAATGACCAGTTGCTTAATGACCAGTCAGTTACAATAGTAACAACCCGATTCCACAGTTCCAACTGCAGCTCGCACGCGCACACACACACACACTTGATTTCATTTGGTAGCTAGGCTACTGGCTCACATTTATGGCTGTTTTCAGTATGACCATGATTTTTAGCATTTTTGCTATATTCTGTTTACTTTCTGTTTGGGGCAAAAAATGCCAGCTGGATAAATGGATTCATTTAATCACCAGTGCATTCGCTTAACAACTGTCACATCCAACAAATGTGGCATTTGCTTAATGACCACCGTAAATAAAGTCACAAAATTAGACCTGGTCATATTGTGACCACCATGACATAAGACCGTAATTCCAGGCTTAATTAAAGTCATTAGTCAGGAACTACCAGGTATGCAATGAAAGGATGTCTGGTTTTGGAGCAGAGGTTTCGTTCTTTTATCTGCTAATTAATTTTGCTATCTTTTCTGCAGTGCTAAAAAATTTATTTTCTTTCTAGGCTGGTCATGTCCCCCATCTCAGCTACTCTCTGGAGTGACACAGACTTGCACTAGCAAAGTACATGGCAAAGTATGTTTAAGGTGGTTCGTTTGTGAGGGAGGGGGACTGTTTGCAGAGTCACAGCTTAATGCCACTTTTGGGGTACATTTTTCTTCCATACTTTGAGAAATAGCAGCCTTACATGACTCTGGAATGCAATTCTTGCTATACATTTTAGTTTTCTGATACTCCTAATATTTCAAAGCTAAATTCTAATAGAGCCTTCTTCAACTTACTCCTTTAACTCTTAAATGTATTGTGCTGCCAATTATTTGGATTTCTTAATGATTTACATTAATTTTTGTTGAACCTCAGTTGGCCCACAAATTCTCAGTTTAGATTGGAATGCCCTGGGGATAAGAATTATGGGATTTTTTAATCTAGGATGGCCACCAGAATCACAACTGCAAGACAGGCAACTATACAGAATGATATAATTTTAAAAAGGATAAAAATTAAATCTGGAGAATATCAGATTGGAGAAGATCTTGAGCATATAGACAAACATTTGGGGGAAAAATCTCCCTTGCTTTAGAGTCTATTTGAATTCTTCATTGTTGGTACAAAACCAGTAGAGTGATTGTATTGGTTTAAAGCCTGGATTAGACTTCTCTATCGTCAGGGAATGTATGCCTCTGTTGTCTGGAGGCGGTTGCCTAGCTGTTGCAATTATACCTCTGAAAATCCTACATTTACCCATCAACCCCTTCACAGCATGATCATGCAGCGATGCCTAGGCACAATTGGGGGCAACTCTAAATCAAGCTTAAAGCATATCCATCTTGACTGTAGGTTTGCCTGTTATATCAGTTGTTCTGTCTCCCATCATACACACACACACACAGAGGGAGGGAGGGAGGGAGGGAGGGAGGGAGGGAGGGAGGGAGAGAGAGAGAGAGAGAGAGAGAGAGAGAGAGAGAGAGAGAGAGAGAGAGAGAGAGAGAGAGAGAGAGAGAGAGAGAGAATGAATGTTGTTCTGTTTCCTGCTGCCCCGTGTAGGAGCTGATGCTACTATTTTTCATTCCCAGGACAGGGTGGCTTTTTTTTCCTTCCCATTTACCCTGGAGATGTTCTTTGCCCAAGAGGATGACTCAGAAGGTGAGTCATGCCATTGGAAGTCAGACTTGTGTGTGAGAAAGTAGTTCAGAAATGGTTCTACTCTAATGGATATGAGCTGTTCGTCTCCATCTTTGAGAATTGATTGGACTGTCACATGAAAGATAGAGGGATTTTATTTATGGAGTGTAATTCTTTGGGACATTTTCTAGGTTATGAATGCACAATTTTGTCTAGACTGAAGTTGATAGCCCTAAAATTCTTAGAGACAAACACAAAATTCTATTTAAAAATTGAACACACATTACAATTTAATTACAGCTAAATGTAATTAATGTTATCACTCTCCACTTGTATTTTTTTTTTGTATTTTCACTCACCTTCTCCATTATTAAAAATTACAAATTGCTTACAACTTTTGGAGATTTCTCAGAACTGAAGCCATGGTTTCAGGGGACTATAGACAGCCTTGAAGCCTCCAATTGTACACTTCTGCTCTAGAAAAAAACTGTACAGTAATGTGCGGGATCTGCAGAAGAGCAGGATGTGTTGCATAGCTTGTATTCATTTCAGCGAACACTTGCAACTACGTCAGAGGATTGTTCCTCTGAGCAATGGTTTATTCTGATTCTAGTGGAAAGTTGCATTTCAACATCCCTCCATCAGCAGAATTGCCCTACTGTTTATGCTGGAATAAAACATGACATTGATGCGAGACTGGCTGGTGTCTTACTCACTGTCTTCCTTCCTCTAATAGGCTCCCTCCCTGAGTGGCCTGTCCTATACTTTGAGGTTCTTTCCTTGGATTTCTGGCATAGGTACCGTATTGAAGGCTATGGGTTTGTAGTGCTGCCAGCAACGCCAGGTAAAAGACAGTGCTGGAACTGAACTCTGCATTGGTGCAACTCATAAGGCAAATTTGTTTATTAATTTCTTTATTTGTTTGATTTATTGTATATAGCCACTTTTATGTGACTGAGTGACTTACATAAAACAAAAATCAAAATACATTTTTTTACTTGCCTCTAGTAGTGTATATTCATCATGTTTCAGTACTAGATGTTCTTCTGATAACTAGTCGAAAAAAACTTATTTTCTTTAACTGCTGGAATTCTGGAAAGTCTTTTTAAGATGGCATCTCTTAGCATTTAAGATGGCATGCTTACAATAGATACTCTCTCCATGCATTTCTGTCATTCTCCTAGCAGACTCGCATTCCTCCTGACTGGTGAAATTTCCTGGGTGGTTTTGAGGATTTGTCATTTGCTGTTGTTCAGTTTAACACATTAGGGGAAGATTAAGATACAACAGTTTTGAAATAAAAGGCAGATGATTCAAGGTTTTGAAAGGATTGCCCTCCTCCCATTCAAATGGGATAGTATATCCGGATGTGAACATCTCTTATGGTCACTGCCAAGAAATGGACAAATTTGCTGAGTTTGTACATTGTGCTAAGCTGTAATGTGGTTGTTTGAGTTCGTCATAGTGTGATACAAACATAGTCACTGTGGTATGTAAACATGGTTTATAGTTCATAAGCCATCTACAGTTACTCTAAGCCTAAGATGTCACAAAAGCCAGTAAATATATAAATAAAACTTCACGTGTGAATGGATTATTATGGTACCGGTATCTTTTACAACCATGAAAATCCAGCTTCTCTCTATTGTAGAGTATTTTCCTTGGCTTGTAGTAAACAGTTTCCAGGTCTTGTATTTCACTGGAACTTTTATATTGTGATCTCAGTGGCTAACATACTGGTAGTGGACATGCATGTTCTGAGTAGGCTTTTGATTTTTTCCCCACATATCTCTGGCATCGATCCTGTTCAACCTGATGATTCAGGGGTTCACACTTTGTCTGTTTCTACATGGCGTCCTGTGGAGTTGGGCACCATTTCAGAACTACGGAGGTTTTTCATTGGGGGATCTCCAGAGCTTGAGGATATAACCTACACCAAAGTGCCAAGTACTTTCACAGTGAGTGCCTGCCTCCCCATGCCCACCCACCATCTGCAAAGCATTTTGGTTCAGAGTTTGGCAGGTTTCTTGAGAAAGAAGGATGAAAACTCAGCTAGGACTTCCCCTAATCTGATGCTTATCTTCTGTGCAGGGTGATCGTCTCAGCCGTTTTGGTTTTCGTTCTGAAACAACAGGGAGTGTCACTTTCCGGCTGAACTGCCTGCAGCAGTCCAAGTAAGATTTTTCTCTCCACTAGAGAGAGAGAATTTCTCAAAATTCTGAACATGCACAGGAAAGAGAATCTCTTTCCCTCTGTATTGAAAGAGATTTCAGCAAAAAGCAGCTTCTGTTATCAGCTTGGTTATCTGCCTTTGGATTCAAATGCCTAATGTCAGTATTCTCATTGATATAGACGCAGGCATAAGGAAGCACATACAAGTAGTCCTTGCTTATTGATCACTTATTTAAAGTTGCAATAGCACTGAACAATAGTACTTATGACTGGTCCTCAAAGTTCCATCCATTGCAGTGCTGTGGTCACGTGGTCACAATTCAGGAGCTTGGCAACCAGCTCACACTTAAAACAGCTCCTGCAATCATGTGTTCACTAATTGCAACCTTCCCTGCCAGATACCTGCAAGCAAAGTCTTTCGGGAAACTGGTAGAAAAGGTTGTAAGTCACTCGAGTAAGCCCACCCACCACCCCATTTTCCGGCACAACAGGCCATGCTCCCCTTCCTCAGGCTGAGAACCTTAACTTGGTAGTTGCTATTGGATTCATTTCAAGGAATCAGCAACAGTGGCTGCTGAATTTCCTGATTCTTCCTATTTTCCCCTCAAATATTACAGAAGGAATGTGCTAAAAGAAGGTGAGTCCTGAACACTTGATTATAAATGCATTTTTAGAATTGCAACTAACTGTTGTGAAAACATTAGCACTGTCCTTTAAGACCAACAATTTAATGTGTAGCCCTTTTTCAACATAGAAGAACATCAAAAATCAGAACATCGTTTGATGGGGATAAAGCAAATTTCTTTTATCATTTGAGAAAAAGCAACTTCCTCTTCCAGGAATCTACAACATATTATAGCATATTGTTGCTAGTTTTAAAACTTGTTTCTTGGCAGAGCTTTTCTGGAGTCCAGCTCCATGAAGAAACGCATGCAGAGTGTTCTGGATCGACTAGGAAACTTCAGTCAGCAAAGTTCCGTTTATAATGTCTTAGGTAAGGCTTTTGACACAAAATCAGGTGGGAATTTTTTTGCGGAAAATAGAATTGTTTGGATCTTGGGCATTACAATTTCCCTATCAGGAAAGGTTGTAATATTTGAGCTTCTTTTGTCTAGAAAGAAGGCAAATGAGAGCGGATATGTCTGAGATGTACACAAGTATGCATGGTGCGGTTAAAGTGGACAAGAAACTATTTTCCCCTTCCCAAAATACTAGAACCAGATTAAATTAAATTGGATTCTGGAAGAATCAGGATAGATAAAAGGAAATATTAATGCATAATTAAATTTTGGAATTTGCTACTATGAGATATGGTGTTGGCTACCAACTAAGGTGTCTTCAAAAATGGGTTGGATCAATTGATGGGAGTCCAAGGGGATAATGATTATTAGCCTTGATGACAGTATAACTGCTTTAAAGGCCATCTGCTGAGAAACTACTGGGCTTCCTTGTGTCCTGAATTGGCTACTGTGATAATAGATTGATGGATTAGGAGTCCAATCCAGCAGGGCATTTTGTTCTTATGATTCTCAATGGCCATTTTAGGCATTTTAATTCTAAATTGTTTCATCATTTAGTTCAATGTATGGTAGTGGGTTCTTTAAAAAGCCCAAATTAAAAGGTGGTTATTTTTTTATTAAAGATGAACATATCTTCTAATTAAATATTTTAAATTATCTTGGAACATCAGGATCACTTAAAGAGGATAGTTTTTTTATCTATTTAATGAAAAACATGTCGTATTCTGTTTCTTATTTGAAAAACTCAAATTTGCCAGAAGAGTAATGTTCTATATTCTTTTTTTAAAAACTTTGTAGCTCCTAGGCCTTTAAAAAAATATAGAATAAAATATGTTATTCTGGATGGTGTGTCAGAACAAGAGAATAAAGGGAATTCAAAATCCTTGTTTTGCTTTTGCACAATACATTTTCTGTCTCCCACAGAGCTACTAGAAGTTAGACATACTTTCTAGCCTGCATAATGTATTCAACATCACATGCTTTCAATATTTCAGCATGGGATTTGGGTTAAAAGGTCTAGAACAGGGGTGTCAAACTGCCGTTGCGTCACACCAAAACTGAGCCCACCCTATTGCCGGCAATGGGAAAAAAGTCGCAACACGTCACGTGACATCGCAAGTTTGACACCCGTGGTCTAGAAGGATGGAATGAGCAGGCAGGGGAACTAGTTGGCTGTGCAGGTTGAACCACCCCCTAACTACCATATTGGTTCTCTTTGTTGCAGAGGCTTTTCAACGGGCTCGTCAACGGATGCAGGAAGCCCGGGAAAGCCTTCCTCAAGATTTGATTCGCACTTCAGCCTCTGAAGCTCATCATGATGAAAGTATCATCAAGCAGCCTGCTGTCTTCTAAGATGTTCTCCACCAGTGTTTCTCAATCCCAGCCACCAGAAGACTTCAACACTCAGGATTCCCCAGTCAGCTCTACGCCTTGGGTTCTCAACTCTGCTTCTGCATTTTATGAGAAACTCCTGAAGCTCAGTTTGAATCTGGAGGTGGGCCACGTGGTGCTGGACATAGGTGCTTGGACTGCTGTTTTTTCAAAGGATGTGACAGAAATCTCAGTTTTCCTCCCTTTCTTCACACAAGATCATGAGATTACAAAAACATTCTATGCCTTAGGAAGGCAATCATGTTGTGCGGTATTTTATTTTGTGTGCATGAATTTGGGTATATTTATATGTACATAGGGATATATATACACATGAACATTTGAAATCAGTAAAAATAAAAACGATGAACTCCGGGATATAAGAAAAAAGCCTTCTTTATTGCTGAGCTTTCGTCAGCTAGCTGTTGACATCATCAGAGCAAGGGCTGAATGATAAGGGAGCAAGTACATACGCTTACATGGTAGTTATAACGGTCAAGTTGTGGAATGTGGGTGTGACATGTTCGTGACACGCTCGCATATAATCACGGGGGTTCCGGCTTCACTGTAAAAGCCGGTCTCTGGTTGATATTTAAAAGTCGCGCCTATCAGTTGTTTGGCCCATAAGCCTCTTCGCGCCGTGCGCAGTGATGCGCTGGTTGGCAGGTTCCTCGTTCGAAGCAGAGCCATGGAGGTCGTCTCGTTCCCTCACATGCGGTCGCCGTGGGTCTGATTCTGTTGTGGAAGAAAGCAGATGTCCTCGTGGGACATGTAAGCGATTCGCTCTCCCTCATGCCTCCTTATGCGGTTGCCGTAAGATCGGCTCTGTTGTGTGACTTGGTTTACCGGATCTCAAAATTCTTTTGGTGTGTGGTTGCTGTGCGTGTCCGTCTTATTGTGCACGATCGCTTGGTGTGTTTGAATGAAGGCAAGTGTCATGTTTGTCAGCTGTGAGTGATTCTGTGGGATGTTTAATCTGGACTGTCATTCCTTGTTTCATTGTATATGGTGAGACAGGTTTCAGTTTTGGTCGTGGTCTCAATACTTTGTTGTTGTTTGGGTGTTGTGTGTGGTTGTTTAGTGATGTAGGATTTGTTTCTTGGGTGTTGTGGTCAGGAGTGGTGTTTTTACATGCAGGAGTGTCAGAGGGTATGTTGGTTATGCAAACCATCATGGTTGTGTTAGAATTCTGTTTGTTGTTTAGCTCAATTGGAGTGGATTGTGTTGATATGGTGTTTAACAGGTGGGTGGGGTAGTGTGTTTGTGTTGAAACGTTTGGATGTTTTGTGCTGTAAATGTCTCCTCAGAGTTTGAGATGGTGGTAATAAGTCGATATGCCTATTAATTGAGTGAGGGTCAGACAACCAAGCCTCTTTTAATAGACAGCCACCTTTAGTGGGGTCTTGAGAGATGACTTTTGCTCCTTTGAAATCAAAGGTGTGGCCATGTTCAGCCATGTGGACCCACACTTGGGAGCGTTGTTCTTGTCTTTTGACAGCTAATATGTGTTTATGTATCCTGGTTTTTAGTCTTTTGGATGTTTCCCCGACAGTTGCAACAGCGTTTGTTACAGCTGATTTTGTAGACAACAGATGATAAGTTGTCCATGGATAATGGTTCTTTGAAGTGCATTAATTTGGAACGTAAGGTTTGGTTGGGTCTGTGTGCAACGTTGATGTTATATGGTGCCAGGATTCTAGTGGTTGCTTCTGAAACTCCATTAATATATGGGATGGTTGCCCAAGTTGTGGTAGTCTGTGAATCATGGTTCAAATGTAGTGCATTATCTTTGCAACATCATTGGATAAATCTAAGTGGATAGCCGTTTTGCCTGCATACATGGTGGAGATATGCTTTCTCCTTGGATTTAGCTATCTCTGTGCTGCAGTGTGTTTTGACCCTCTTAAATAGTATTCTTATGCAGCTAGTTTTGTGGGAAGTTGGATGGTTGCTCAGATAGTGCAAGATGCGATCAGTGTGTGTGGTTTTACGGTAAACCGTGGTTGAAAGATTGCCATCTGGATGGCAGTGGACCATTACATCTAGGAAAGGTAAGGCATTGTTGCTCTCCTCCTCTGCTGTAAACTGGATGCTCGGATGGACTGAGTTAAGCTTTTATAAAAATTTGGTGGTGTCACATCGTTTGATGACTGCAAAGGTGTCATCAACATATCTAACCCAAAACCTGGGTTGGTAATCAGACATGACCATCTGTTCAAGGTTCTGTAAAACAGCCTCAGCAATGATGCTTGATATGGGTGATCCCATGGGTGTTCATATATGGTGTTATTCAAAGTAAAATAAGTTTTTTTTAAATCCCATTTATATCCCGCCCTTCTCCGAAGACTCAGGGCGACTTACAATTTAAGCACAAATCAATGTGCTTAGCAAGTTTGAAGGCAAAAACCTAGTAACTGGATGTAGTCATCTGTATTGGGGGAACTAGGTTGTCTTGGTTCTTCTCTTTGTAATAAATTTCTAAGAACAGAGATGGCTAGGTTCTGAGGGATAGAGGTGAATAAAGATACTACGTCAAATGAGACCATGATCTCATCATCGTTCACTCTTAATGTATGTAATTTTGTTAGAAAATCTTCAGAGGATTTTACAGAGGTCGTAGACTCATCAACTAAGTGTTGGAATTTTAGACTTAGCCATTTTGTCAGGCCAAATGTGGGTGTACCCCTGAAGGACACAATGGGTCTTAAAGGGACTCCTACCTTATGGATTTTGGGGAGTCTATAAAAACGTGCCATGGCTGTATCTCTGGGTCGAGTGGCTCTGTGGTCTTCATCATTTATTTTGTTTTGTTTCTTGAGCCTGTTTAAAGTCCTATTAAGTCGGTTGGTGAGTGATGTCATGGGAGAGTAGTCTTACATAGTTTATTTTCTTAGTGAAGACAGACCTTGGGACCCAGCCTGGCTCTGACCTACCACTTTTGGCCTCATTGAGCACTTCTTTTTGCAACCATAGATCAGAGGCCTATCAAGCTGAATCTCCATTTCTGAGAGCAGTTTTCTTGATCTTCCCTCAAAATAGAGACCTCTGGGGTGACTCCCCAGGACCATAAAGGTGTCCTACAAACACATACACATATATACATACATACACACATACATACATACGGTATCTGTACTCAGTTTATAACAAGGGACAAGAGATAATTAAAACAATGATATTTCAATATTACTAATTGTAAAGAGCTTTATTTCTTTAAAAACAAGTACTTAAATTAAAACACAGCAAGTTGTCCCACACAACTTTTTTCTTTCCAGTAAGCTAGAGAGCAAAGTTGCTACTGCTATACTGCATCTTTTGTCTCTACCCTTTATCCAAAACTTCTGCGCAAAACTAATATTGCCTTGATTTCAAGCAAAAGGTGCAAAATAGTTGGGAAGCTGTGGGCTCAGTTTCAAGTGGTTTTGCCACTTGTGAATCTCCTAATGACTCATGCAGGGATTGGGGCTGTAAAATTCCTGCTACCAGCTTCCCCTAGGATTCTTGTGAAAGTGATCCCAAGTTGCTTTCCTGATTTGCTGCTAATCCCTTGATTGCTTGGACTCCCATCCCTTTTTTTCATTCAATTTTTTTAATTAGTTTATCAAAATATAAAATACAGAAATACAAAGAAAAATGAAAATAATGGGAAAATGGAGGGAAAAGGAAAGAAAAGGAAGTGTAAGGTAAAGAGGAAAAGAAAAAGAAAAAACATTGACTTAAGACTTTTTGGCACAGTACAATAACGTAACAACATGCAACCTCAACTTTTTTCTTTTACATTAATAGTGTATACATTTCCATAACAACAAACCTGTGATCAACAAAACCCAAAATCGAAGTTTCATTTTTTTTTCTACCGGGAGCACAAAGTCCAAAAGCGGTTTCCAAGTTAATTGTGTTCTTTTCTCTAATCAAAGTAGTCAATTTAGCTATCTCAGCTAATGCCATTAACTTTTGTAGCCATTTGTCCAATGTGGGAATCAAAGTATCCTTTCATTTTTGTGCATAAGGTATTCTTGTCAGCACATATAACATCAAGTTCCCTTTTTTTCCAAGTTGTTTATCCATTAAGCCCAAAAGAAAACACTCCGGTTTTATCTTTATATTCACTTTAAGAATCTTCTGTATTAAGATATTAATCTTGCTCAATATTTCTCTGCTGGACTCTCTTGCTTGACTTGGTTCATATGAATGAGCCAAGGGCTCGCCAGGTTTTCAGTGATGTCACAGTGCTCTGTGAAGGTTGCTGTTCCATTAACCAAGGTCAACTGGAACTTGTCTCTGGGTCACACTGTTCCTGGCCCATCTCAGTCATCAGCTGCTCTTTAGGACTTTGGGAATGATCAAGGCAACATTCAACCCAGAACAAAGTGAGCTGGATGGGGGACCCCTGCAAGAACCTTATCAGGTGGGTGGGAGGTCTCTGCTATTTTTCTGCCCAGTCATCTGCCATTTCTGAAAGTTAATTCTTTGAGATATGACAGCCTATTCAGACTACTGCTTGGCTTACTTTATATACCACGATCAAGGCTAATTCCAAGTTGTCAAAATGCAGCAGCATGCACAATTCTATACCCAACAAAGAAGCCATTATTATTGTTTGTTATGATGGTCTGGTTCACATGTGTTAAGACAATGACAGGGATGCCATAAACACTTGTCCTATTCTACAAGAGAAAGATAATTTCATCTCCACCATAAAAATGGGAAGTGAGATGGGGAGGGTAAATGGAAACCATAATCACTGCTTTTTTCACCATTGACAGAAAACACGAAACAGAAGCAGTATGAGCATATGGCTGATGAGGGAGAACCATCAAATGGAGGTAAGACATTTACATGTTCAGGGCAATGTAAATAAATGCAATAAATACTAAATATTGCAGCAGGACATCAAACGTAAAGGATCTTTCCTGCCCCTATTTGCTTTTGCCCTTCTTCTACACAAATGGGTATACTTATGCTGCAGCTGTCTGCCTTTTCCCCCCTAACATTTGTGAACCAAATTTGTGGTCTAGAAGCTCTTTGGAATATTTTGGATTTTTATTTTTGTGCATACCAATTTCCTGTGTGTGTATGCGCGCATGTGTGAGTCAGTGTTGATTCCTAGTGACTGCCTAAACTAGTCCCTGCAGTTTTCTTGGCAAGATTTCCGAAGTGGTTTCCCATTGCTTGGTACTTAATGACTGGCCCAAAGTCATCCAGTTGAGTTGGTACTTAAGACAAAACTAGAACTCATAGTCTCCCAGTTTCTAACCTAGTTCCTTGACCACTACTCGTAACTGACTTCCTTTTACTTTTCAAATTTCAATTAAGTTTTTAATTAAATGTCAATCAATCAGAATAGAGCTGGAAATGACCTTGGAGGTCTTCTAGTCCAACCCCCTGCTCAAGCAGAAGACCCAATGCCATTTCAGATAGGTGGCTTTCCAGTCCTTTCTTAAAAATCTCTAGTGATGAAGCACCTAAAACTTCTGAAGGCAAGCTGTTCCACTGGTTAATTATTCTCATTGTTAGGAATTTTCTCCTTAATTCCAGGTTGCTTCTCTCCTTGTTTAGTTTCCATCCATTGTTTCTTGTCTTGCCTTCTGGTGCTTTGGAAAATAAGTTGACCCCCCTCTTCTTTGTGGCAGCCCCTCAAATACTGGAATACTGCTACCATGTCTCCCCAGTCCTTCTTTTCTCTGGACTAGCCAAACCCAAATCCTGCAGCCCTTCTTCATATGTTTTTGTCTCCAGCCTCTTAATCATCTTAGGAAGTTTACTTTTTAATTAAAATACATATTTAAAAATTCAAAGAAGTCCAGTTGCACAGGTATCAAACTGCACCCAGCACTTCCCCCATGAAACCAAGGGTATTGTATAGTGGGTCCGACGCAAGGAAGAGACGCCAGCCGGTGTGTGAGTTCAGCTCTTTATTGGAGGGGGGTAGTGAACTGGGGAGTGAGGGTTACCTGGCCTCCTTAAATACCTGGCCAGGTAAGCGGACAGCCAATGGGGTTGGCCCTAGGTTTCCCGCCGAAACTGAGTTTCCCACCAAAACCGTTCAGACCAACTCCCCCTGGTGGCTGTTGCTATGCAGGTGCCTGCATACATAACAAAGGGCATGTTTATTGTTTTACCTACTTAATTTTGGGACTTCTGCCCAGGACATCTCTGTTCCATCCGTCAACTGCTGCAATTCCCAGAAGAAAAAAACCAGAAGGAACTAGTATTTCATATTATACATGCAGCTCGTAGCCAGCCAGCTGTTGTGATGCCAGCACTCATGACGATCCTTCAACAGGACAAGGTATGGAAAATTGCTCTTCGCAACTGTGGAGTGTGTTCAGTGAAGCCAGGGCTCCACCAAGGCCTATAACTTTCTGCAGCCTAGTCTATTCAGAAACAGCACTGCAGGGCCAGTAGAAAAGTGACCTTTTTTTATCACAGAGATGCCAGCTTCTGAACCTGCAATTTGCTATGTTCTGACTTTTGGTTCTGTCAGCAAAACATGGCTTCGTCTCACACCAAAGCTGAAACGATCTTTCTCCCACCTGCAGGGCTCTATCTGGGAGAAAGTGACCATTTACCGCAGCCTTCGAGCTATGCTGGAGCGAGGCCTGGAAGTGGAGCCTGCCAGCAGCTTTGTTCTTACAGCCTTGAAGCAAGTGAGAGCATCTCTGTTGGTAAGCAGGAACAATAATTTCTAGCTAAACCAGGTGTAGGCAATCTTGGCTCTTTTATGACTCGTGGACTTCAACTCCCAGAATTCCTGAGCCGACTGGCTCAGGAATTCTGGGAGTTGAAGTCCACGAGTCATAAAAGAGCCAAGGTTGCCTACCCCTGAGCTAAACATTCTTCTCCACCCCACTCCACAGAACTTAATATCTACTTTGTTAGGATATCACATTTGGTAGCAACAGTGAAGTGTACACAATGGGCCAGAAAAGACACAGTTGTAACTGATTGATTGGAGAATGCTGGCTCCTACATGAGGCAATCTACGCTATGATTGGTTGCTGTGGGTGTAAAGGGGGAGTTTTCCTCCGCCCCCTTTTTTTCTTTTTTGTGCTCTGTATCCTATTTGATTTACCTCATGATGTTTCTGTTCTGTTCCTGATAATCTGTCTGCTGTAAATATAAGTGTTAAATATATTTATTTATATAAAACTGCAAGTTTGTGTCAGTGTCTCTGACTTCACTTGGACAGTTGCTGCTCAATTCCCTGACATACTTTAACTTCCAACCATCTGAGCAGTGTGTAGCAATCATTCAGAGCAAAGAGGTGAAAACATTGTTCAGATGGTTCAGAACATCTGCTAAATAATTATATTTGTGTTCTTGGATTCAAACATGGCTGAATTAAGCTGCCTTTCTATAATTTATCCTGCACTGTGAAAACTTTTTACAGGTGATAAATCTGCTCCCTTTCGTGAATATGTGGATGCTGGCAGAAGCTATTTGTTTAGTAAGAGTGATGTATAATTTCTGCTCTTAAGTTTTGGATAAAATCAAGAGCCATCTATATATTTGGCTGTTCATTTGCTGCCATCCCAGCAAGTGGCTGAAACTAGGATTCAGGAGGCCTTGTTTCAAAATCATCCTGAGCTATGAAAATTTGGGGATAATTGCCTTTCTTCAGCCCAGCCTATTTAACAAAGTTGTTGTGGAGATGAAATGAAGTGAAATCTTCAGTGTAAGCTACTTTAAATAAGCTGCATTGGTTTAATACATAATGTAATTTTTTTATTTCATTCTTTTTTTTTTGACAAGGAGGTGCCTCGAGAGCTGCAGGTGGCTGTCAGCAATGCACTGGCTAGTTTTGCTCGTCAACATTTCAATGTCATCATGAACGAGCTTCAGCGGCACCTCAGGCCTTTTGTCCAGCCTGATGAGTTCACTCTTCTCACTTTGGGCAAGATCACAGCCATGAATGGTAGGTTGTAACTCAGAGTGAATGAGAATGACTGTCCTCAGTCCAAATACATCAGGACCAAAGAAGGATGTCCAGTTCTTGTCTTAGAGGGACATAATTTAGACTTTTAAAAATTGTACTGAAGGGATTTTATTGTGCTTATGACTTTATTATGCACAGTAAAATCCCTTCAGTACTTTGCTCTTGCCCTTGAGATGGAAATAGTCTGTAATGTAGAAGTCAAAAGTAGCTCATGACTGTTCCCAAAGAGCTACTCAACGTTCTTTGTTTCTTGATTAATTCCCATTTCAGAGTTGTAGATTTCCAAGATGATCAGAGCAACGCGTCTCTTTTGACAAGCTCTCTCTCTCCATCTCTTCCTTTCTCTTTTTTCCTCCCCTTAGTGTACAACTGTGTCCCCTTCTTTGGCATCACCCTAACCACCATGCAGACAGTCACACGTAGAATTGAGGATAGCAGGAGACGCTGGGCCCTCTGCACAGGTGAAGCTTCCAGAACTGATTCGTATTTCCCCATCACAAACCTGCAAACTCTTTGGCTGGCAGCTCTGGGAATCACACGAAGACTGAGACCCCCTCACTGCAAGATTTAAACTAATCAAGTCAAGCACTTTGAATTTTATTTTATTTTATAAAGATTTTATTAGTTTTTCTCTTGCATACATATTTTAATTTTTCAACCAGCGTGCTGTGCTGTCTGGATTCAAAAGTGCTAATACATAGTCAGTTCCTAATCCTTGGTTCTTTTCTCTAGCCATTTGTAGAATGACTCCCAGATTTGGTAGTAAGCACTTTGAATTTTAATTGACCTGTTTAAATGTATTGTGTGAATGAAGCCTGTAAGAAATGAAAAACAGAAAAATATGAATTGAGTGATTGACAAATAACAATTTGTTCATAAAACACGCTAAGCCAAATTCAAACAAACCAGTTATGGCTAAGGAGAGATGGACCCAAATCGGATCCTGCAAGCAGAAGTATCTTTGCAGCTTTTCAGAACTGGACTAGCAATAGTTCTGAAGACTTTGAAGGAAGAGTTAGTTGAGCTTCCCCATAGGCCACACTGAGTAGCGCTCTATCAGAAGCAGAATAGCTGTCTTCCACCAAAATCCTCACTTTCTCTGTTTCCCCTACATACAAGCCCTGAAACAGATATGCAAAGCAATTCAAATTTATCTTCGGACCTGGGAAAGGAGTTCCTATCCCCGTATCAGTGTCCAGCAATTCTCCATCTACCTTCTTCCACTTTATGCTTGTATCACTCGGACCTGGTTACCTGGAAGTCACTCCAAGGTAAGTTGTCAACTCAGATATCCTCATGACCCTGTCCCAGAATGCCTTCAATTCTATGTAGCAAGGCAAGGTGGCAAAGCTCTCTGAATGGTATTCATGTCAAAGGGACATATTAATCGGAATCGAGCTGGAAGCGACCTTGGAGGTCTTCTACGTCCAGCCCCTTGTCCAAGCAGGAGACCCTATACCATTTCAGACAAGTGACTGTTCAGTCTCTTTTTTAAAAACTCCAGTGATGAAGCACCCAAAACTTCTGAAGGCAAGCTGTTCCACTGCTTAATTGTCCTCACTGTTAGGAAGTTTCTCCTTAAATCCAGGTTACTTGTCTCCTTGATTAGTTTCCATCTATTGTTTCTTGTCCTGCCCTCTGGTGCTTTGGAAAATAAGTTGACCCCCCTCCTCTTTGTGGCAACCTCTCAAATACTGGAATACTGCTATCATGTCACCACTAGTCCTTATTTTCTCTAGACTAGCCAAACCCAAATCCTGCAGCCCTTCTTCATATGTTTTAGTCTCCAGACCTTTAATCATCTTATTTACTGTTCTTTGCACTTTTTCCAAAGTTTCAACATCTTTTTTTGTAATGCAGTGACCAAACTGGACACAGTATTCCAGGTTTGGCCTTACTAAGGCTTTATAAAGTGGTACTAATATTTCACGTGATTTTGATTCTGTGCCTCTGTTTATGCAACCAAGGATTGTATTAGCCTTTTTGGCGGTGGCTGCACACTCTGGCTCATATTTAATTTTACTTGAAGAAAAAATTAGGGGGAGGGGGAATTTACAATCACCATTAACCATTCCTATTCTATCCATCTTGGTAGGTCAGGCTAGCAGTTCTGAAGGCCTTAAGCCCCATGCTGAGCATCCTGCTTCCCAGGAAGGAATTCCAGACTCAGATCTATGATGACATCATTTTGCTCTCATTGCAGTATGACAACAGCAGCACTGAAGCTTTTTATATCTCTAAGGTAAGGAGATTTGAGATTCCCACTGCCTGCCATACAGATGGCAGTCATTCCTTGAAGGAGTCAGCAAGCTAAGATGCTAACTGTTTATTTAACTACGGTATATTCCCACCCACACATCACTTTAATCAGAGATTCAAATTCTGTAAGCAATCTCCAACCCTTAGCAATATAGTACAGGTAATCCTTGATTTATGGCTACAATTGAGCCCAAAATTTGTGTTGTTAAGTGAGACAGTTAAGTGAGTTTTGTTCCATTTTATGCCCTTTCTTGCCACAATAGTTGAGTGAATTACTGCAGTTGAGAAGTTTATAACCCAGTTGTTAAGTGAGTCTGGCTTCCCCATTGACTTTGCTTGTCAGAAGGTCGCAAAAGGTGATCACGTGACTTTGGGAAAGAGCAACAGTCATAAATATGAGCCAGTTGCCAAGGTTCTGAACTTTGATCACATGATCATGGGGTTGCTGCAAAGGTTGTAACTGAAAAATGGTGATAAGTCGACTCCCCTCCGCCCTGTGCGTTCCCACAGAGAGGGCCTCCTCAGGGTGCCTCCGGTCAGAGAATGCCGGCTGGTGGCCCCCAGGGGGAGGGCCTTCTCTGTGGGCGCCCCGGCCTTATGGAATCAACTGCCAGTTGAGCTCCGGATGGCACCGGATCTTCGCTCCTTCCGGCGCGGGTTAAAGACCCATCTATTCGAACAAGCTGGCCTGGCCTGATGGGGGAATGTTAGGGTTTTAATGTTTTTTTGTATATTTTGATTGTTTTAATTTGGGCAATAATTTAATCCTTTTTAACTTTTGTACTTCTATTTATATGCCCTGTTCACCGTCCTGAGTCCTTCGGGAGAAGGGCGGTATAGAAATTCAATTAAATGAAAATGAAATGAAATGAAATTAAGTCACTTTCAGTGCCGTTGTAACTTTGGACAGTCACTAAATGAACTGTTGTAAGTCAAGGACTACCTGTACAACTACAAAAAAGGTCAAATATATGAAATACCTCTCTGGAACAAAAAGGCAGCCCTGCCCTATCCTTTTCTGAAGATTCAAATATGGTAGGGAGGGAATCTTAGAAAGGGTGTCTTAGAGAGTTAATTCAGAAAGTTGGAAGCCATCACAAGAATGGACCTGGATCTGCCAGACTTCTGAGGGACCTTCTTATGTCAATGGGAGCAAAATCAAGTTCCTTCCAGTGCTACATTTGAGAAAAAGTGAGCTTTTTCTTTCATCAAATATTAATAATTAATGTTCCATTTCACGATGCTGGGTTTGTCACAGCTACATACCGTTTTTAATACAGACATATCCAGTACCACAAATGTTAAGCCATCATGGTCCCACCATAGTTCCATGGTCTGTAAAATTCATAAGGACTGGAGCATAGTTGTAACTGTTGCAGCATTCAAACTAAATAATATTCTCATGTCACTCAAGACTTGTTTTTGTTTAACTTATTGCATTCACACCCTGCCTTTCCTTCAAGAGCTCAAATGTTTATGCAGTGGGGGAGGGGCAGAAGTGTTTTTTTCCTCCAGCAGTGTTGGGATGTATATTGGCTTGGAGAGAATTGGCCTAGAACAGGGGTTTTCAACCTTTTCACCCACTGTACCACTTTTAGGATATGGCAACATCCGAGTACCACCAGTCGCCTAGCAAGGTGTCAAAAACTTGATGACAAAAAAAGGAAAAAAGTGATGAAATACAGGTAGTCCTTGACTTACAACAGTTTGCTTAGTGACTGTTTGAAGTTACAATAGCACTGAAAAAAGTGCCCCCCAAGCCACAACCAAGCAAGACACCTGCCTGCCCGCCCGATGGCACTCTTTCTCCTCTCCGAGGTTTTCATTGTTGTGAGCATTTTGTTGAGGATTCACAGCGGGGGTGAGGTGGGGGATGTTTGGTTTTTATTTCCCGCCTCTGCTGGGTGGTTGCAGCAGGTTTGGTCACTTCACATGACCCTGGGACACTGACCATCATAAATATGAATCAGTTGCCAAGCATCTGAATGTAAATCACAAGACCCTGGGGATGCTGCAACATTCCAGCTGATCGGCGCTTCTTCTGGGCTCAGAAGAAGCACCGGGATCAGCGCCAAGGTCCAGCTGGAGCCTGGCGCTGATCCTGGTGCTTCCGCTGAGCCCTGATGGCCCCAAAGAAGCAGTGATCCTGGCACTTCTGCTGAGCCCTGACAGACTTGCAGCTCCAGCCGTTTCTTGCTCAGGTTTGTGCGGTGCTGCCACCGGTTCAGCTCATTCCCCTCTCCCGCTACCACTTTTCTAGGATGGTCACGTACCACCTGTTAGGTGCCAATGTACCACAGGTGGTACCCGTACCACTGGTTGAAAAGCACTGGCCTAGAATCTCCTCATGAGCTTTGTGGTTGAGCGGAGACTTCAAAATGGTCTTCCGGATCGATACCTATCAGTTTGAATCTGGTATTGCTCAACTTTGGCTATGTGGACATCAATTCCCAGAATTGCCCAGCCAGTATGCTGGCTGGGGAATTCTAGAAGTCCATGCAGCTTAAATTTGCTAAGATTCAGAAACATTGGGTTAACCATTATATAACATTAGCTGTCACTTGTCCATTCCTTTCTTCATCCTAATTTCTTTGGAGTACAAGAAAAAAAGAAAATAAAATATATATTAGTTTGATATTTATTACAGATCCTGGGCCAGATTCTGGAAGCTTCTCTAGTGAACAAAAACCCAATGCCAAATATGTATGTGGTGCCCCTTGCACAGAATCTGATCCTGCAGGTAAGAATGAACAAATTACAGATTGTAATTTTGTAGGTGGGTGACATTTTTCTTGTTATAGCCATGAACACCAGTGAGATTTCAGAAGGGTTCACATTAAATCAAGGTTTCATTTCTTTGGAAAAATGTTAGACTTAGAACAGTTCTGCAATGTAAAGAATATTCATAAAGAAAGGTTGATATTAAACTAGGCAATCAGGATGTTCCATTCCAACTGATTTCTATTCCCTGCCCAATTCCATTGTTTTTTCTCACAAACAGTGTGCATGGATGGCTACTACAATATTTGTTGCCCTGAACAAATTGATGGAGAAGCCAAATATACACACACACGTGCATGCCCACACATACACACACACTTAACACTTTTATCAAATTCATATAGCTACCATCTCATCAAAAGTGACCCTAGGCATGTACACAATCAAACAAAACAATAATATACAGATAGTCCTTGACTTATGACCACAAAAGTCCAAAATTTCTATTGCTAAGCAACACAGTTAAGTGAGTTTTCTCCCATTTGATGACCTTTCTTGCCACAATTGTTAAGTGAGTCATTACAGTTGTTAAGTTAGTAACACTTAAATGAACCTGGCTTCCCCCTTGACTTTGCTTGGCAGAAGGTTACAAAAGTCGATCACATGACTCCAGGACACTGCAACCGTCATAAAAACTTACCAATGGCAAAATGTCTGAATTTTGATCACGTGACCATCGGGATGCGTGGTCATAAGTTTGAAAAACAGTCATGTCACTTTTTTCAATACCATTGTAACGTCAAATGATCACCAAACAAATGGTTGTAAGTGGAGGACTACCTGTAAAAGCAGTCATAGTCAAAACAGTCAATATTAATATATGAGTAATCATTTCTTAAAATTAAATATTATTAAAAATAAAGAATTTATTAGAGTAAGTATATCAATCGCATCCACCACAATAAGGGAGCCACCTTAAAATTTCATCAGTACTCCGGGAACTCCAAGCCTGATGACATAACCAGGTCTTGAGGGCCTTCCTAAAAAACATCAATGTTCCCCTAAGCCAGGGGTAGGCAACCTCGGCTCTTTTATGACTCATGGACTTCAACTCCCAGAATTCCTGAGCCAGCCAAGCTGGCTCAGGAATTCTGGGAGTTGAAGTCCATGAGTCATTAAAGAGCCGAGGTTGCCTACCCCTGCCCTAAGCCCATCAATCTTTAGCCAACCAAGGCAGCTGAAGGGCAAAAGGAGTTCCTTCCTCCCAGTTCACAAGAACGGGGACTTCTGACCTCTCCTTTTTCTAGATCTGCAGCAGAGAGCAAAGGGAGCATCTTCAATGGCAGAGCCACCACTCTGTTGAAATCAGACAGCTCTTCCTAAAGCTAGGTACAAGCAAGAGCCACTTATTTGATGTTTATTTAAACTTAATTCAAATGAAGTAATGTTAGAAAGATTCCTTCTACCCATTTATTTGACAATATCCCTGCCGCGTTAAAATTTACATCTTGATAACTCTGTGGGAGGTCTGCAGGCTCTACCAGAGGCTTCTGAGCCCTGAAGACCCCAGCTCACTCTGAAGAACGAGTATGGAGAAATAGTTAAGTTCTTAGGAGTGGGGAAATCAATAAAATATATTACAAAAAATGGTTTTAGGAGTGGTAAGTCTGTATTCTAAGGCAAAGTTGGGAAGTTATTCCTCCCAGATTTTAAACCCATGAATCAGAAACAAAACAAGCATGTTAATGCTCCAGTTGTTTTAATGCACCTCTTTTTTTAAAAAAAAAAAGTCTGCTAATCTCCCAACAGCCAAAAGATTAGATCAGATTTTTGTGGCATTGCCATCTTATACAACTCCCCCTAAAACAGGGGTAGGCAACCTCGGTTCTTTTATGACTCATGGATTTCAACTCCCAGAATTCCTGAGTCAGCTGACTCAGGAATTCTGGGAGTTGAAGTCTATGAGTCATATAAAAGAGCCGAGGTTGCCTACCCCTGCCCTAAAACATCCAGAGGTTGAATGAAAAAATGACAGAAAGCCGCCACCATGATATAACTGTTATATTTTTGCTTTCACTCAGCACGTTTGCATCCTTCAGAGCTGCTGGGTTTTTTCCTGAGGAAGCAGGAAGAAAGCCAAGAAGATGTGCGTGTGGTGGTACTGTTGCTGCTGTCTGAAATTGTTGAAGCCCAATGTAAGGATTGGGATAGGAAGGTGGTTATGCTCAGGACAGGTAGTCTTGAGTCCGTTCGTTCAGTGACTGTTCTAAGTCACAACTGCATTTTTTTAAAAAAAATCAGGCCCGTGGCTTAGGCGGCTCCTTCAGCTGACGGGGCTGTAACTTCTGAGGGGCACCAGAGGACATCTAGTCCACCCCGCTCTGCTTTCAATGCGCTACCTTGAGACAGAGCTTGCATTTCCCCCCCCAAAATTGACTTGATTTAAATGGTCTTGGTGCCTTTGCCGGGTTGAATGGGAAGCTCGGCTTCCTTTTCTGCTTTAATGGAGTTGGGCAGCCAATGAATGGTGAATAAATAAATAAATAAATAAATGATCTTCCAACCGCGCAAAAAAAAATAACCACCTTACAACTAGTCCTTGCACTTATGCCAATGGTCCTGTGATTAAAATGGTCCTGTGTACCTTTGCAACTGTAAGACATGGACTTCAACTCCCAGAATTCCCCAGCCAGCTCTGCTGGGAGTTGAAGTCTTCACATCTTAAAGTCTCCAAGGTTGGGAAATCCTGCTCTAGGCCGAAGATTGTAGTAGGCATTTGATATTACCCTGAAGTGAATTAAATTTGATTTTGTTTAACTCATCTGTGGATCTAACTAGAATTAACAGACTTACAGTAATATATTCTCCAGTTATGCATTTAATGATTTTCTCCCTCTGCCTTTCCTTCTGAATTGAATAATTACTTTTCAGAGTCTATAGTGGCAGCCTCTAAGGCTTTCAAGGGCCACAAACAGGCAGGGATTTCAAGTTGTACTGTCACGGTTCTGATAGATGAAACCCATCAAAAGAACTTCAAGGCAAAATTCTTCCTTAAAGGACATTTTATTTGGGAAACAAAGTATCAGTACTAATAGTTGAACCCAAAAACAAAATTCCCTTCCCCCAGATACATAATAACAAAGTGCAATTCCCACCCCCAATAAGGTGTCATAAATCACATTCTCCAATTAGCCTAAAACGTGGGCTTTCTCCCCAGCTCCTCAGCCCACCAAAACGTTATCAGCTTGTCCTTGAGTTCCCACAAAGCAGAGTTGTTATAATTATGGTTAGTCGAGCTCGAGTTCTCATCCCAACCCCCTTTACTGTACCTAATTTCTAAATACCAGAAAAAGCATGTTAAATGAAAAGAGAAAATGGCTGCATTTTCATCCATTGTCAGAGCGGGAACATCCAATGTTAGCAGCCTTGACATCCAGCCCCCCTTACAAAAAGGATAAATCCTGTAATTCAAACAAAATTATAGGTGAGGGGTTGGCCCTTGGCTTATTTGGGTATTTCTCCTAAAATTTACTAATAAGTCTGCCAGCTTTTACATCACTAGATTTTACCCATGTGGCCTCAGACAATGGATTCCCCTTCCACTGCACTAAGTACTGTAACTTTCCCTTAAAGAGAGAAAATGGCTGCATTTTCATCAGTTGTCAGAACAGGAACATCCAAAGTTATCAGCGTTGACAGTACATCTTGTATTAAGCTTTCCTTTGCCCTCATCTTTTTCAGTGCCTGAGGTATGGAACAGGAGGCTGCTGTGTGTAAAGGTGGTGAAGGCTGTCCTGGTTGATGATAGCACCCTGGTGAGAGGCTTGTATCTCAGCAGTTCTAAAACCTAATGTGTGCCAATAGCAATTTTCTGGTGAAAAACATTGTAATTATTTCTCAGTGGAATATGGGAGAAAACAATAGCAGCAACAAATAGAACATAATGAGATGAAATTAAATAGAATGAGATGTTTTTGTGGAGATAGAAAATAATCTGCCGGTTGGTCTGGGGACATTCAGGGGAGGTGACTGCTGGATTGATGGCAGACTTCATCTCCTCCCCACCCCACCCCGGCTCTCTGCTCTCCACCCATCCATCTTTTTGTTATCATATTGATGTACTCTGCTTATTTTATTTTTAATTGTTTATTGTATTGTTCTATTATTTTACTTTTGTTTTGTTTACCCTCTTTTCTTTTTATTGTTGTAAGACGCCTAGAGTAGCCCGACCTTGAGAAAGGCGGCAAATAAATTTAACAAATAAATAAATGAATAAATAAATAAAGTTGTCAGATAAAAATAATACAATTTATTTATTTTATTTTATTAATTTTATTTATATACCGCCCTTCTCCCGAAGGACTCAGGGCGGTGAACAGGGCAGTACATGTTAAAAAACAAAATACAAAAATTAAAAGAGATTAAACAAAATGCCCACAACTCTTACAATAGGTTAAAACACATTAAAAGTAATAAAAACCCAACCCCATCCCATCAGGCCAGGCCAGCTTGTTCGAAGAGATACGTCTTTAGATCGCGCCGGAAGGAGCGCAGGTCGGGCGCCATCCGGAGCTCATCCGGAAGATGGTTCCATAAATCCGGCGCGCCCACAGAGAACGCTCTCCCCCTGGGGGCCACCAGTCGGCATTCTTTGACCGGTGGCACCCTGAGGAGGCCCTCTCTGTGGGAGGCCCTCTCAATTAGGCATCACAATATGCCTAGAAAATATTATAAATATTATAATCATCAAAGAATATTATAATCATCAAAGAATGGCATAAAATCATTGATTAAACAACATAGGAAGAGAAAAGGTTGTTGAACAATCTCTCCCTTACGATTTTTGAATACAATTCAAAAATTCAATACAATTCATTTTCATAAGATTCTTTTGCTTTTTTTTAACATAGAATGGGTGCATTAAACATCCCTTAGCACACTTTGCTTTTAATTGCACAAATAGAGGGGGGAAAATAAAATTTTTGCAGTAGCTATTTTTAATTTTTATTGCAATTCTTTAAAATGAAATACAGAAAAAATATGAAAAATTGAAACCAAACCAAACCGATATGTTCAGGAAGATATTAGAACTGCAATAATACAACTGTAGGAGTGAGGACAGGACTGCATGTTTTCCATCTTGACAACATAGCATTTTTTTTTCTCTCACTACCATCCCCTACCATCAAATCTCTGGCTGCTAGGTCTGTCTTGCAACACTCCAGGCTATTAGAAAACTGCTGTCTGTCGGTTATTTGGAGAAAATTGAAGGATGGCCTTTGAATTATATTGCCTTGCAGCTGGCCAAGTCAGCCCATCAGCTGGTAAGACTAATCTGAAATTTCAGCAGTGGAGCCATTGCATTTGGGGGTGGGAATAAAGTGGATGAGCCCAGTGACATTATATTCTGGACAGGTTGTTCTCTCTTAAAAGCAGCCACTATTACTTTTCAGGTTGTTGTTTTTTTTCCTTCAAAACAAGAGAAGACTCCCTGCCCTGAAGAATGTGGAGCAACAATAAGACTGAGGAGCGGGGGGGGGGGGAGGTGAACAAAGGAAAGAATAAGAGATGAACTCACACTCATGTAATATATGTTTATTTTATTTATTTAGGAGCGTTATTTTTCCATGGCTTCTGGATGTGCATCATATGGGCTTCTTTTCCTTCATTCTTTCCTTGCCCAAATTCAGAATTTGAAATAGAGATTAACAAACAGGCCTGCTGCTGTTGCATAACACACTAGGGTCCATCACAAAAACTCACTAGCTTGACATAATATCCATATTCAGATGTTAGGGCAAGGGCTACCTTCCCACAACCGTCTGTCTTTACCAACTACCCAGCTCCATTTAATGTAACATAGCAGACCCCAAACTTTTCATCTCATTGACTGACCCCTTCACAAAGTTTCAGATTGTTCATCAATCCCCAAATATTTATTATGTAATAATAATTTAATGAATACTGATTTTAAAAAAACCATGAATAATAATAAACAAAGCTAATACCAATGGTAATAGGTGCCTTGAGTGCAATCCCAAAACAACTGGAGCGCTATTTGAACACCATCGCTATTGACAAAATTACTATCAATCAATTGCTAAAGGCAGTTATACTCAGAACAACTTATATCCTGTGACGATACCTTTAACTGTGTCAAACATCAACATTTGGCTATTCCAGATCCTTGGGAAGAACTCAGTAGGTCGATAAAAATGCCAAATTCAGTCTAATCTAGCTGACTATGCAATAGACCATAATAATAATAATTGGAGCACCACACGAACACCTTTGGCATAGACAAAATCACCACCAGTTAATTGCAAAAGACAGCTTTACTCAGAACAGCTTACATCCTGTGACAATACCTCTAACACCATCAAACATCCACACCTGCCTATCCCAGATCATTGGGAAGGATTCCATGCTTGGATAAAAATGCCACATCCAATTTAACATCTGGCTAGATGTATGACGGACCATAATAGAAATAACTCAAGGCTGTCCCTGCTGGCAGCTGACCTGGGTAGCACTCTCTCATCACTAGCCACCTCTTCTTCAGGCATAGAGACCGGCATGGAGCTCTACAGAGAACCCCAAAGATGAATTGACTCCAATCAACCAGCTATAATTTATCAGCCATCTACTGATCTCCAGACATTTATCAAGTCCCTAGGATTGTCCTTTTGACCTTTGGGGGTTGATATTGACCACTTTGGGGAACCCTGATCTAGCAGGATGTGCAAACCCTGGTATGGCTGGATATCCCATTTTCTCTTTCAGACATACCCAACATGGAGTCTTCCTTTGGGTGGTTTAAACGAGAAGGCCATGGAGAGAGTCAGTGTGGATCTTCTTCATTTTGCTGTAACTTCAGGAAGAGGTGCAAGTCAGGTCAGAAGCCCCTTAAGACTAAGCTAGCTATGTTTAATTTCTTTGCAATCATTTATCTTAGCTTTTGCTTCATTCATGACGTGGTGGTGTTCATGTAAATTCATTCCTACAAATGGTCTTTATTTGCCTTGATATTTTGTTCCTTTTTTTGTATTATCATATAAATTGAAACATCTTGTGGGGGAACCTGAAACAAAATGCAGGGAAAAATTGGCACAGAGGGAAAGATAGAATGAGACACAGTAACAAACCTCATGTAAAAATGCTCTTAGTACAAGGAAAAGGAAATCTTCTGAGAATAATATGTGCAGATTCACTTCAGAAAACTGAAAAAGCCATCCATGCTTCTTTTAGTTCAGAGTTTCTCAATCTCGGCAACTTTAAGATAAATGGACTTCAACTCCCAGAAATCCCCAGCCAACCAAAGTTTCAGGAAGGAAGAGACATACTGAGTGATTCTTTTAATCTGATGCAACATAGTATCATTTTAGCCACTTTAAACCTTTTATTTATTAGGAAAACAAGCATCTTCACAGCATTGTTCTTTTTATTGAATAAGTCATATACTGTGAGGATGGACGGACGGTCAGACAGACATACTGTACATATATAGAGATTTGATAGAGCTAGAGAAGAAGCAGACTGTTTAACTATTCTTTCCCTTCTGGTAGGAATTATGGAAAAAGTTGCTCAACTATCTAATGCAGCCACATTACACCAGCTTGGCTACACCTCTGTGCCAAGCCTTGCGTCTCCTGGCTGAACACCGCCTGAGGTGGATTGTTCCAACACAGACTTCATTGGAGCCAGGTGAGTATCACAGGTCTAACACTCAGCTGGGTTCCTTCATTCCTTGTAGGGAGAGATGGTAGAAGCAACCTACCTCAGGCATCTGCACTTTTCTAAGAGATTCAGGAAAACCTTGCAGATCTCCCTGGCTATGAAGCAATTAGCCACCTATCAATGTCTCAGGCTATCATATAATGAACTAATGCTGTCCATTAGCCTGCCCATTGGTCAGCTGATGTCTAGATACAAGTAGATAAATGCCACATTGTCATTAGACCTAGGAAATCAGTTTCCATCACTTCATAATATACTAAAGTTTTGTACTTGTCTTGCTCATCCACATTTCTCTCTCTCTCTTTCTCTCTCCACCTCCCAGTAGATTCACCAACTCCCCAGGGATTGATGGCTCGCCTTATAGTAAGTGATGTAGCTGCAGGGTCCAGGTTTATCTCTCCTGCAACTTCACATGCCTTGTTGTAGGAATTTTGTCCCCTTTGATGCAGGAAGTGCATCAGTTTCCCAGGTCCCTAAGTCTTCCTAAAATAGACTAATGACAGACAAGATGGGCTCACAGGAGGAATTTTCATAACACATCTAACCAATAATGGCCAGAAAGGCCATGCCTAGACTATGCTGACAAAAAAGCATTCCTATTTATATTCCAATATATTATCTCCAATGTAGATATTTGAAGGTGCACGGAGGAAGAACCTTGGCAATCTCCTGGACTTCAGCCAGTCCAGCCGGTCTGCCAAGTTATCCAATTACTGGATTCTTCTCTATTGTCACGTTAGCTGTGACTGTGAGAGAGACCAGATACCTTGCTTCTTCAACCTATTTCTTTTTTTTTTGTGGAGGCAGAGGGGATACGGACATGGGATTATTGACCTCATGGAAAACCAAATAAGGGTCTTCCAGGAGATTGATATTCCTATAGGTAAGTGAAAATACAACTTAAATGTATTTTTCCCTTACAAGTTTCTTAATGACTAGGCCAAACTGGCTTTTACTTGCTGTCCTGAAAGTACTTGCATTATAATATGTGAAGAAAGCAACATTACCAGTTTCATTGTTGAAGTGTCACTGTGGGGCAAAGTTTTTTACATCTCCATTTATGTCCACATATTTTCGTACATCTCAAGGACAGAAAGACAACACATTCATGTGGCTATGGAAGAGCTTATTGGTAGATGGATGGTAATGAACTCAACAAAGAGTTTGGGTGGAAGAATCTGGGAGGGAAATCCCTCAATTATACATAACCTGAAAGCAGAAGTTAGCGGGTTACATTTTGCCTTGGTTGGAAATTCCAACTGCTTTTCAAAGTATTCTCAAATATAATTAGGATAGCATTGGGAAAGGTTTTGAAAATTTGGATATAAAATCATGTTGTTCCTTTTATTGTCCTAATTTGCAGGCCCTTGCAGTTTGCCCTTTAGAAAGAGATGGCCAGGGAACTGCAGCACTTCTCTTGCTAAGTGCCTTACGCCCAGAATTCTACAAGGATGTGGGTGAACATTGGTGGGTTGAAGTGCCCCTCCTGGTTCATTACCTGGAAGGTGAGATGAATGAAACCAAAGGTACCTTGTTGTTTACAATTTTCTGTATCCTTCTAACATTTAGTTAATATGTGGAGATTTTTGACAAGACAATGGGGATGCAGATCAAGTTCTAAGCCATACTCTTCCTGACTTGCAAATGTTGGGAGATCTGAAAGAGAAATTTATTTGGTTTGCTTTGAACATATGATGCAAGACCTTAAGAAAACAGGGTCCTGGAGTGTATTAAAAACATTCAAACAAACATAAGTACTATATACAGTTCTCTATCCAATTGAAAGACATTCCTGCATTTAGGAAAATACCATACCTGACTTACCATAGTCCTTGATGTACGACCATAATTGAGCCCAAAATTTGTGATGCTAAGTGAGACATTTATTAAATGAATTTTGCCTCATTTTATGACCTTTTGTGCCCCAGTTGTTAAGTGAATCATTGCAATTGCTAAGTTAGTAACACGGTTGTTAATTGAGTCTGGCTTCCTCTTTGATTTTGCTGGTCAGAAGTTTGCAGAAGCTGATCACATGATCCCAGGATACTGTAACCTTCAAAAATATGGACCAGTTGTCAAGTATCCAAATTTTAATCATGTGATCATGGAGATGCAGCTGTGTCTGTAAGGCTGAGAAATGGTCATGTCACTTTTTTCAGCACTGCTGTAACTTTGAATGGTCAATAAATTATAAGGTGAAGGCTACCTCTACATTTGTTGATGAAAATTCCATTTAAATAAAACATAGTTTGTACAATGCAGTAATCTCAGAATATATTTCTTAGCTTTTTATATCTCAAGTGTGACAGTAAGAAGAATTGTATAAAAAAGTTTTAGCCGTGGTGTGCAACTTTTCTAAGGCTGAATGGGTTGTCTAACTCTGAATTTCCAACTACTACAAATAAAAGAATTAACTCCAGTTCTAAATTTTAGTACAGTATGTACTAAACAAGCCTTAGCCATTTTAAGATTTGTGGACTTCAAATTACAGAATATCCTAGCTAACAATGCTGGCTGAGGAATTCTGGGAGTTAAAGTCTCATCTTAGAATGGCTAAGGTTGAGAAACACTGTGCTAAACAAGAATGGGGCATACTTCAGGTTTGGATAATTCAATTAGCCACAATGAAGCCTAAGATGCTGGTTCAAGCAATATATGGGTTGGAAAGTAAAATCCCAACACCTGTCCTGTGCCATCAATTATAAGCATAGGATATCAGACTTAATCATAAATAGTTATCTATGGCAGCTGTAAATCTCTACAGTGTAGGAATGTGACAGCTCAAGGGAAAAAAAGTTTATTTCTGAAGCCAAGGGTCCATGCCAACAATCCAATATTGAGAAATCAAAATGATTTTGGTCTTGTCCCTGTCCAAACATCCCTAAGGATGTGAGGGAAAAAAACTACAATGTTAGGCACATCCAATCCATCCAGACTTCAAGGATTTACCGAACACTAACATATTTCGAATTTGTGGAAGTGATGGCTTGTTAATGTGGAGTTGGTATGTTCATTTCAGTAGTTTAGTTAGATATCCATTTGGTGCCCATATTTTTATAGAAATTCCTCTCATTTCCAAAGAGTTTTAAAAATAATGATATTTCCTCCTGATTCTCTGGATAACGTTGGTCTCCTATGCTCTCCCCAAAGGCCACAGCAAGTACACATTACCACCAGCAGCCTGGGAGCAGAAGCTACTGGAGGTAACCGCAGTGATGTGAGCATGAACGTTTCCCATGGCACTGATGACCCTCTCTAATGACCTCCATTCTCCTGATGCCTCCATAGTTCCTGAAGAAATCCTTACAGAGAAACCAGGAAGAAGGCTGGAATCTAATCTTTGGGCAGGAACTCATGAAGCAGATGGGTGTCTATCACAACTCCTCTAAAGAAAAAGTCAGTGTGATAAAGAATATCGGTGGTGTCCTTCATAAAAAAGGCTAACCAGTTCCACCCTTTAACTCATACACTATGTCAGCCTTCCCCAGCCTAGAGACTCTTCAAAATGTAGATTTCACCTACTGTAAATCCTCCACTATTGTGACCATTGTTGAGAATACTGAAAATTAAAGTCTACAGATGGGATATTGGTTCTGGATGGGTCTGGGTTTCTGTAGGCCATGTTTAATGAACCTCCGGCTGTTTCATTTCTCTCCTCCAGGTCTTCCTCTACAAGACTTTGGGAATTGCTCTTTCTGCCACAGGGGACATAGGTAGGGTGACCCAGCTGCTCCTGCATCTGCTCTTGCATACAGATTATACTGAGGAAGCCCAGCAAAAGGCAAGAACCACAGTCTGCTCCAAACTAATGAGAATTCTAGACATGGCTCAGTGGGTTAGGACGCTGAGCATGTCGATCAGAAGGTCGGCAGTTTGGCGGGTCGAATCCCGAGTGCCGCGTAACAGAGTAAGCGTCTGTTACTCGTCCCAGCTTCTGCCAACCTAGCAGTTCGAAAGCACGTAAAAATGCAAGTAGAAAAATAGGGACCACTACGGTGGGAAGGTAACAGCATTCCGTGCGCCTTTGGCGTCTAGTCATGCTGGCCACATGACCACGGAGATGTCCTCGGATAAGCGCTGGCTTTTCGGCTTTGAAATGGAGATGAGCACCGGCCCTTAGAGTCGGAAACGACTAGCACACATGTGCGGGGGAACCTTTACCTTTTTATATTGCTATTTCTTCTGTTATAATGTGGTCTGCCTTGCTCATACAGTACATGATGATGTTACTTTGTAATTCTAATCCTGTTTCTGACTGTATTCTGGTGTTCTGGGAATAACTTTCATGCCTTTTAACTATGAATTTACCTGGAATTATGTAGTAATTCTGCTCTCTTGATATAATTGGAAAAATATGCCTATTCAAAAGAGGTTATTGTTGTAAATCATGCAGTGTTCTCTTTTGCTCTGTTCTGTATTTTATTTTTCCCCTGGATTCTGCTTTAGTAGAAGGCTTGTTCTCTTATGATAGAGAGAAGATTTTTTAAAAAATGTTTTATTGATTTTTTAAGAATTACAATCTTTGGTGCTTAGTAAACAACATGTTGTCTGGGTTCGTGTATTTAACATTAACTTTTTCAATATAAATCTGTTCAGTACTTAAATAATAATAATAATAAGTTGGAAGGGACCTTGGAGGTCATCTAGTCCAACCCCTTGCTCAGGCAGGAAACCCTATACCATTTCAGACAAGTGGCTGGCCAGTCTCTTCTTAAAAACTTCCAGTGTTGGAGCATTCACCACTTCTGGAGGCAGGTTGTACTGCACAATCCAGTATTTTTTCCCTGATTTTTCTTTCTTCCCCCTGTTTTTCCCATTTTCCCCTCATTACACAGTTATAATTATATATATACTGTATATACTGCTCAAAAAAATAAAGGGAACCTCTTCTGGTTTCTGGCTATCTCTTCTCTTGTCCTCAGGGTGTTCGCTGGTGTCTGTCATACTGTGCAGAGGGGCAGCTGGTGGCGGTGCTGGAAGCTCTACACCGCTTTGAGAAAGAGATTTTGGAAGAAAAAGATTTGGCTTGCTTTCAGATTGGCCAGGTTTGGAGATTTACCACTACCTGCTATCTTCTTGCTCTTCTTGACTAACAACTGGAAAGGTGGCCACATAAGAACATGGTGCCCTTGACTTTAAAAGTTTCCAACCTGGCGGAAATGGCAAAGATTTCAGCGTATTTGAAAGACCAGTCGCAACAGAGATATATTGTGGAGTGGAGAAGATGGATTGATTATATCCAGAATAAATATGGGACTAAAAAGTTTCACCTAGCATTTGAATAAGTATTGATGTGATATTTATATTGCTTGTAGTTAGTTTATAAGAGTTAAAGTGCGATAGATTTAATAGTTTATTGTTGTTTGCATAAGGTAGACTATGATTGTTTGTATTTTTATACCCTGTATTGAGCTCTGGGAAGTCGGGGAGGGGGGAGGGGGAAGGGAGGGAGGGGTTGGGGAGGGTTGGGGAGAGGGGAGGGGGTGGGGAGGGGTTTTGCTTTGTTAAAAAATGTACTGTAAAACTTTTCAATAAAAAAAAGAACATGGTGCCCTTTTAACAGAACATGCTTAAAGCATGTTTCAGTCAGGCCTAGAGAGTCCACATAACACAACACATGTAATCATATAGGCTAGGCTCCCCTCAATGGGCACCTTCTCTATGTATTGGCACTGCAGTTCCCAGAAGTCCTAGCTCACATGCCCTTTGCTCTTTATGTCTGTCTCTTTGGTTTGCCAGCCTGAAAAGAGAGGTACAGAAGACATTCTTCTTCAACTTAGATTTTAATTTCTTTGAGCATTCTTTTACAATTTTCTTTTTTTTTTCTGAATCAAACTCAAGAAAATTTCTGTCTCCAAGCATGAAACTCAGACAAATGGCACTTGGAAAGAAAAATATTTACTGAGCAAGAAAAACCAAAATTATTTCTGCTAACTTGCCATATTTTCTCTGAAACAAATTTGGGACCACAGCAGAATATGGCTCTGTCATTAGAGTTTGTCTTCTTTATCATCTGTAGGCCTTGCCTCAGCCAGAGAAAGAACATGTGATGAATACCCTCCTTCTATTATATAGTAGTGTGACAATCCGTGTTCCCCAGGAGCAGTTAATGCCTCATCTGGTCAGTGAGATTGTGCCAAGGATCCTACACCATTATATGACACCAAACAATTCAGAGGTGAGTTACTAGGGTAGCAGGATTCTGCTTCTTTTAACTGGTGGTATTCGATTTTGAGAGCATGCTTTTAGGGATAAAAATGGAGAAATGGGTTCTGGAATCATGAAGGGTGTAAGTTACAGGGAGAGATCTGTGTTTACATGCCACCCAGCCCAAAAGTTGAATGGATATGTGCAATAAGATATCTATCCTCTGGCTACTTTATTGTATTAGATCATTATGTAAGTATATTACTAAGCACATTGATTTGTGCTTCTTAGATTGTAAGCCGCCCTGAGTCTTCGGAGAAGGGCAGGATATTTATTTTATTTATTTATTTATTTATTTATTTATTTGATTTATATACCGCCCTTCTCCCTAAGGACTCAGGGCGGTGAACAGTGACATAAATATCAAAAATGTACAAATACAGAAATTGAAAATAAATTAAACCCTAATGCCCAAATGCAGAAGATAAGTTACATTAAAACAATAATTAAAACAGAACCCGTCAGACCAGACCGGATTGTTCAAACAGATAGGTTTTTAGGTTGCGTCGGAAGGAGCGAAGGTCGGGAGCCATCCGGAGCTCAACCGGTAAACGGTTCCATAGGTCCGGCGTGCCCACAGAGAACGCCCTCCCCCTGGGAGCCACCAGACGGCATTCTCCGAACGGCGGCACACTTAGGAGGCCTTCTCTGTGGGAGCGCACTGGGTGGAGGGAGCTTGACACTGGCAGCAGGTGATTCCTAAGGTACTCCGGACCCATGCCATGTAGGGCTTTGAAAACCATTACCAGCACCTTGAATTTCACCCGGAGGACAAATGGGAGCCAATGCAGCTCACGGAGTAGAGGTGTAACATGGGGGTATCGGGAGACTCCCAACACAACTCTCGCGGCTGCATTCTGTACCAGTTGGAGCCTCCGAGTGGTCCTCAAGAGCAGCCCCATGTAGAGAGCATTGCAGTAGTCTAGACGAGAGGTCACGAGTGCATGAGTAACCGTACGCAGGGCATCCCGGTCTAGATAGGGCCGTAATTGGCGCACCAGGCGAACCTGGGCAAAGGCTCCCCTAGTCACAGCTATTATGTGGTCTTCCAAGGAAAGCTGTGAATCTAGGAGGACTCCCAAGTTGCGAGCCCTATCTACGGGGGGTAATAACTCCCCCCCCCCATAGAAAGAGATGGAATGTTCTGAATATCCCAAGATGCCGGTACGTACAGCCACTCAGTCTTGTCAGGGTTGAGTTGAAGCCTGTTCCTCCCCATCCAGACCCGAACTGCTTCCAGGCAACGGGACATCACATCGAGGGCATCACTGATGTGGTTTGGGGTCGAAATAAAAAGCTGGGTATCATCAGCATACTGATGATACCCAACTCCAAAACCACGAATGATCTCACCCAGCGGTTTCATGTAGATGTTGAACAGGAGAGGCGAGAGGACCGACCCCTGAGGAACTCCACAAGTGAGAGGCCTCGAGCTCGACCTCTGCCCCCCTGCTAATACCGACTGTGAACATCCCGTGAGATAGGAGGAGAACCACTGAAGAACCGTGCCTCCCATTCCCAATCCCCTGAGACGCTGCAGTAAGATACCATGGTCGATGGTATCAAAAGCCGCTGAGAGATCTAGTAGGACTAGGACAGAGGAACAACCTCTGTCCCGAGCTCTCCAGAGATCATTTATCAGGGTGACCAATGCCATCTCTGTGCTGTGTCTGGGCCTGAAGCCCGATTGGTACGGGTCCAGATAGTCAGTTTCCTCCAGAACCGAAGGGAGCTGATGTGCCACCACACTCTCAACAACCTTAGCAAGAAAGCGAAGGTTGGAGACCGGACGAAAGTTGTTTAATATAGTTGGGTCCAAGGTAGGTTTCTTGAGGAGGGGTCGCACCACCGCTTCTTTCAAGACGGAGGGGAAACAGCCCTCACTCAAGGAGGCAGATATCACCGCCTGGAGCCAGCTTCGTGTTCCCTCTCGAGCCGAATAAACCAGCCAAGAAGGGCACGGATCTAATAAACAAGTGGTGGAGGTCAGCTTCCTCATAATTCTGTGCACTTCCTTTGGGGCTGTGAACTCCTCCCAGATAACATCGACAAGACCACCTATGTCCTGATCGTCAGACTCTGCCCAGTTGGAGTCCAAGCCAGTCCGAATCCGAGTGATTTTGTCTGACAGATGTTGGCAAAACTCCTTGGCACGACCTTGTAAGGGATCCTCCTTCACCTCTTGATTAAGGAGGGAGTGGGTTATCCTAAACAGGGCGGCCGGGCGGTTATCTGCGGACGCAATGAGTGTAGCGAAGTAATTAGACCTCGCCATCCTCATTGCTGCGAGATAAGATCTAGTAAAGGATCTTAGTCGCGATCGGTCGGATTCAGATCAGGTGGATCTCCAACAGCTCTCTAGGCCACGTCTCCGACGCTTCATCTCCCAGAGCTCCTTGGAAAACCATGGAGCGCACTGGGATCTGCATCGGGTCAGGGGCCACAAGGGAACAACTCGGTTAAGTGCATCCATGGCAGCCTTTTCCCAGGCTTCCACTAAGGCATCAACCGAGCTGTGAACAAAGGAGGCAGGTGGAGACCCCAGCGCTGCCTGGAACTTCTCAGGGTCCATTAAGCATCTGGGACGGAACCATCTTGATGGTTCCACAACTCCACAACGGGGGGTGGCATAGCAGAAGACCAGCCTCAGGAGATGATGATCGGTCCATGACAGGGGTATAATAATTGAGGAACCCCCACCAAGATCATCTAACCACCGTCTGTTCTGAACCAGCCCTCTTCTCGCAACCCCTATTCAAAAAGAAGAGTCTGGAGAGCGTCCAAGGCTAAAAGGCTTCTGCCAAGATTTAATTACGCAGTTAACAAAAACACTAGAGCTTGTCTTCTCAAGCGGAAAAGTTGCTTTCAGCAACCAGCCCCTCCCCAAACACTCCTTTTATAGAGAGCTCAGGGCGTGGTCTCCCTGTGCCTCCTCCCGAGGAGTCTCACAGCCTTTCTTTGTTTGTTCCTGCTCGACTGCCTCCTGCATCGGGCGTCCTTGAACAGGGCCAGCTGTGGGTCATCTTCCTCCGCACTCTCGGGCTCACGCAGCTGAGAAGAGGTCCCCGGCTGAGGACTCTGCAAAGCCTCCAAATCATCATCAGCCGGTTCGTTTCCCTCCTCCCCCACATCTGAGTCCTCCGATACATCGGAGCCGGCTGTCGGACCCACAGGCTGGCCCTGAGTCACAACACCGTCTAGATAGAAAAACCAAATCAAGCATGTGGCCCCCCACATGAGTCGGGCCCCGAATTACTTGTATCAGGTCCATGGCCGTCATGGAAGCCATGAACTCTCGGGCTAACTCAGATGATCCTCCCAGGGATGGTAGATTGAAATCACCCAAAACTATAAACTTGGGGAATTCAACCACCAGCCCCGAGAGGATATCGAGAAGCTCAGGCAGGGCCGCTGCTGTGCGACTAGGAGGAATGTATACCAGCAGTAAGCCTAACTGCGACCTAGGGCCACATCTCAGGAGGAGGGATTCACATCCAGCTATTTGAACGATGGTGGACTCCTGAGGACAAAGGGTCTTCCTCATAACTACTGCCACTCCCCCACCCCTACCCTGAGCTCGAGGTCAGTGAAGCACTCGGAAATCTGGTGGGCAGAGATCGACCAGAGGGACACCACCCTCTGGGCCCAACCAGGTCTCCGTAATGCAAGCCAGGTCCGTATGCTCACTCTCAATCAGATCACGAATGAGAGGAGCCTTATTGATTATGGACCTGGCATTCAAGTACACCAAACGGAGCTCAGGTGGCTGCTTATCCTTGCTCCCGGAGTCTTGGGAAGAAACCAGAGGGTTGGAGCGCTTCACCGCTTGGAGATAGCGGGGACGCAATCCCAGATGTCGATAGGGTCCTCTGTCTTTACACCTGCTGCCATTCCCTAACGTCATGGGAATAGGTAATTCCACGACCCGTTTTGGAGCCCTGGAGGCAACCAGCCTCAGCTCCCCCCCATGTGATCAATCCTAGATCTGGGATAAATGGGATTTTAAAAAAAAGTAGCCCCTTAAAAGGTATAGCATAATTTCATCTATAAAAAAGAATCCTGGTTGATTGATAAGCTATATTTTACGGTCCTATCTTTTGGAAGGGCTAGTGTTCCTTTGTGGTATCGTTCAGAAGGCCTTCAGGACTGTTAGGTATATGTCTGTTGCCTAACTGGTTGGGTTGGCAATATATAAACTACTACTGTGTGATTGCAATAAAAATTGTAATGCATAATTTTAAAAGTAAATGTATTGCATCATACCTTCTGCCAATTGGCTAGCACTGACCCCAATGGCTATAAGAGGGAGCTAGTGACATGGCTTATCTCTCTCTGTTACAATCGGTGATGTTTTCAAGTCTCTCTGCTATTCTCTCTATTTATCGTGGTTTGTGGATTTTGCTACTGTTTGTAAAGTCTGAAGAACTCTGTTTATTGTGGTTGACTTAAAGACTGGTAAGACGGCTCTGTAGTGGATAATCCTCAGACTGTTGTTATTGACTATCATCTAATTACTTATGAATGACCTGGACTATGCTTTATTCTACAAGTAAAAGTTTTACACATCCCAGTGCATCTGTATGGTTACTGTGCATAATTCACTACTCAAAAATCCCGTTTTTCTGTGCAAGCTCTTGCTTACTCAAGAGTAGCTCTGCACATCACTAACAAGGACTTTCCTACAGGACTGATAAGGGTTCTACAAATTAAATCAGTATTGATAAGTAAGACTGTTACCCATCTCTTACTCAAGAAGAATAGCCCTTTGATTATTCATTGCTTCCTGTTCTTTAATCCAAGTTCCTCTTGGAGTCGGCCTTCATCATCTTTTTCCCATCTCCATCCAGAGGGCCAGTGACGCTGAGCTGGTTCTGAGTTTTGCCCAGTCTGTGTCAGAAATCAGCCTTTCTATGCAGAGCAAAGGGAATTCCACTACCTTCCAGCTGCCTCAAAAAAGAGTGTTGCTTGACCTTCTCATGGTGAGTACAATTTGTTTATTTTATTTAAAATACTTGGCTTGTTGCTTGAAAAAATCATCTAAAGGGATTCCTTATACCTCGACTCAGGGAAAATTACTGTAAAGAGATGGAAAGAT
Organism: Vipera ursinii; assembly: GCF_947247035.1. Taxonomy (NCBI): domain Eukaryota; kingdom Metazoa; phylum Chordata; class Lepidosauria; order Squamata; family Viperidae; genus Vipera; species Vipera ursinii. The sequence continues at coordinate 336,806,651 of NC_139512.1, read as the reverse complement.
CACATACATTTGCCATGTGTTTTTTTGTTCTGGCTGTAGCTCTTGCTGGAAGGGACATTAAAGGCATGAGCATTTTGACTTATTGGTTTCTCCTCCTCCTCCTCCACTGTAGAAAGTGGCTTCTTTGAAGGTTTTGTCTTCCAAGACTCGTGCTGGGAATGGTCCCGAAAGCTTGGAAGACAAAACCTCTGGTCCCAGTGACTGACCCAGACTGGATCCTGCAAAGTTACCTTTGCCTCAGACAAGTTCTTCCATACCAAGGACCATACTTGGCATGTGAGCTGACACGATGTGGTTAATTTATAGATGCAATGTTTATTGTTTATTTATTATTAATTATTCAAAATTATAGCAGGGCTTAACTTTTATTTTAATGTTCTTTTCTCTAGTCATATCAAGGTTTTATTCTCCACCCTGAGTTCCTTCTAGCTAGATGGGTGGCCATATAAATTGGATGGATGGATGGATGGATGGATGGATGGATGGATGAACAGATGGAAGACAAAGTTTAGGTTTGAATTCATTCCATTTACATGTCATTAAAATTAAATATAGTCAATCTCATACAATCATTACTGACCTTTCCCAATTGCTTTAAAAATGACTATATGGTGACATCTTTGGAATGTTTCTGGGTTATGGCCTAAAACCCCAACTGCTTATTCTGGAATGTTCCTTACTGAGAAATAATTGCTTGGGAACTCAACAGAATGATCCCAATCTAAACAATGCCCAATTTATTTCATTCCTATGCTGTTTTCTCCAGAATATTGTTAAAACAGAGTCCCTGGAGGTGCTTGTAACTCCTGTCTGTCAGCAGGTGATGGTTGCTCTTCGGCATCTGAGGCAAGTAGCCATTGCTATGCTCTTTTTAAGGTCAACCCTACATGGATCAGTTAGAGTCCAAATAAAGACTGGGAAACCAGATTTTATAGCCTACCTTTAGTTCTGGCACACAAAATGCCTTAAAGCATGCACAGATGCCAGATCCTCACCTCCAGATAATAAGAAGCCCTCATTGGTTGGGTTTGGACAATATCTGAAACTAAATTACTGAATTAACACAATCTTTAGCTTATGAAAGCTAGCCAATGTTACCATGATTCAGGTTTTTGATATTTTGTGATGCAGCTAGTAGGTTTTTAAGTGAACTGTAAAAGAAGCTGTTATGTGAACCCAGAAGAAGGGACATTACCTCTCTCTGCCACTCACCAATTCAGAAATTAATGTCTAGAACTTGCATTTTTTCTATTTCTGTCCATTTGATGGCTGATAGGTGTGTAAATGAGGAGATGCTGTCAAAAACTCCTTTACTTTTGGGATGTCATATAAATGTTCTAAATGCAGGCATTCACAATAATTAACTAATCAATCAGAATAGAGCTGGAAAGGGCCTTGGAGGTCATCTAGTCCAATCCCCTGCTCAAGCAGAAGACCCGGCCTATACCATTTCATACAAGTGGCTGTCCAGCCTCTTAAAAACCTCCTGTGATGGAGCACCCACCACTCCTGAAGACAAGGTTGGCTGTTCTCACTGCTAGGAAATTTCTCCTTAGGTCTGGGTTGCATCTCTTCTTGATCAGTTTCCATCCATTGTTTCTTGTCTACTGATTATAACTGGCATCAGCTGGGGAATGTGGACATATAAACCAGCACATAGAATTTTTGATTTGTCTGACTTGGGAACCTGTGGTGAGATATTTGATACAGGAAAGGGAAGGAAAGCGACTGGATCATATTATGGGATCCAGTGAGACTCTCAAGGAACTGCTTTTTAAGCAGAGTATTATTGTATCCTCAGCAAGGTGCCAGAAATGCTGAGCCCTGAAGAGAACTGGAAGCTGGCAGAGGCCTGTCTGAGCTACGTCTTTGCTCTTCCTCCTTTGAGGGTTGCAGAAGGTGCCAGTCAGGTAAGTACTTACGTTGTGGGGTAAGGGTGCCTCCCTAAAGAAAGAGGGTTAGGGTCTTTGCAATCCCCTGCTTTTTTATACTAATAAGTGCTTTTGTCTTCTGTATTTCAGACTCTATATACTGGTACTTTGACTTCCTTGTCAGAGCTGATGGAGACCTTACTGGAGCCAGGAGCAGGAGAGAATGACTTTTCAGATTGGTTCAAGCAGATCTTCCAGGTGAGTTGGCCAGGAGAAGTACTTCATGCTTATTTCAATATTACTGCCTAGTATTCAAAAGAATGCATATAGTGTCATCATGACTAGCAGTAATTTAGACCTCCATTAAGTTATCTAGTTTGCTACATGACAGCAAATTCTATACTTGCTGTATAAAGAAACACCGCTTTTTACTGGTGCTAAATCTGCATTTAAATTTGATGAATAACCCTAAATGGCAGATGATGATGTAGCCTTCCATCTTCTCCACAGCTCTTGGGCTACTGGCTGGTGTCAGAGCATGAATGGGAGCGTGCTCGGGCTATGCAGCTTGGTGTCCATCTACTGAAAACTTATTGCCAGAGGACTAACACTTCTGTGAGTATGGCCCAGCATCTGCCAAATGAAGCCTGGCCCAGCAAAGTATTCCCAGGGGGTATGTACTCTTCTTGGGGGAACCAGTCCCATGAATATTGGTCCAAGTTTCACAAAAGTAGCTTTTTGGAATAGTTGCTTCCAGCAAACTGGTTTATTCTGTAAAGATGAACCAAAGTTTACCAACCCATTGCTTTTTAAAAAAATAATCTTTCACAGATCTCTCAAAACCAGTTCAGCTACTTGATGGCACTGTTGGGTCCTTTCACTTATGACACCCTGGGCACCATTCGTCATGGTGCTGGTAATTGCATTAGACTCCTGCTAAACATCCAAGGTGAGTTTAACAGTGGAAGAGCTCTGCATGCGTAAACTTACATAGGATTGCAGCCTCAGTGAATGAACCATTCAGCGATCTCGAAACCACTAGACCATTGAATTCTGTGCCGAGCCGATGTTCAAAACAGATAGTTCTTGGGCTACATCCCATTTGTTCAGCAACCGTTCAAAATTACAAAGTTGCTGAAAAACTGGACTTATGACTGGTCCTCACATTTAAAACCATCATGACATCTCCACAATGACATGATGAAAATTGGGATGCTTGGGTGACCAGCTCACATTTGCTATCATCGCAGCTTCCAGTCCTTTTCCAATCCTTCTGCCGGAAGGATTTCTAGGCTCCTGCAAAGTGGTGGGGATGGTGGCAGAACACAGTGGCCTTTTCATCTCATCCCTACTGCTCAGGATGGCCAAAACAGCAGAGATAGCAATAGCAGCAGCACTTAGACTTATATACTACTTCACAGTGCTTTGTTGTTGTTAGCTGCAAAGTGATGTCCGACCCATCGTGACCCCATGGACAACGTTCCTCCAGGCCTTCCTGTCCTCTACCATCTTCTGGAGTCCATTTAGGCTCACGTCTCCTGCTTCAGTGACTCCATCCAGCCACCTCATTCTCTGTCATCCCCTTCTTCTATTGCCCTCAACCTTTCCCAGCATTAGGCTCTTTTCCAGTGAGTCCTTCCTTCTCATTAGGTGGCCAAAGTATTTGAGTTTCAACTTCATCACAGTGCTTTACAGCCCTCTAAGTGGTTTACAGAGTCAGATAATAATAGTAATAGTAATAGTAATAATAATAATAATAATAATAATAATAATAATAATAATAATAATAATAATAATAATAATAATAATAATAATAATAGAATTGGAAGGGATCTTATTGCCCCCAACAATCTGGCTTCATTTTTACCAACCTCACAAGGATGGAAGACGGAGTCAATCTTGAGCCGGTGAGGATCAAACTCTTGGCAGTGAGCTGAATTAGCCTGCAATGCTGCATTTTAACCACGGCGCCACCACGGCTCCTGGAGATGGAGATGGAGGAGGTAGATAGACAAGTAGGGGAAATTGAAGGACAGGCAATTTGTAGAGGGCAGGAGAGGCATGAGGTCCTTACTTAATGACGGCAACTGAGACTGCTGGGATTGCCATTGCTAAGCAATGTCATGTGATGTTTTGCTTGACATCTGCTTCACTTAGCAATGGAAATGCCAGTTCATTGCCTCATTGTCCTTCCCTTGGTTTTAGGGAGATCAGTTTTCAAATTTTGATACATCCTTACCACACTATTAAAACTTATTGAGAATGTTTTTATATCTACAACATGAAATAACAGAGCATGGTATTCAGCCAATTCCTTCCTTGTTCCTTCAGGAGCCACAAACTTGCGTAAACCAAAAGTGCGTGTCAACCAACAGCGATTGTATTGCATCCAAAGGGACCTTCAAAGTGAGAGTACTGAGACAATGCACACTGCCTCTCTCCAGTTGGCCAAAGTACTAAAAATTGGACAGCTTCTTGTGTGTGACTGCATATCTGTGTGCATGAATACCTGCAGATGTTTTGACAACTGCCAAAGTGATGATTGCTGAGGACTATGGGAACTGACTTTCACAACATTGAGATATCGTAGAGAACAATTCATGGCATCTCTCTCTGACTTTTAAAGAGAGTTGTCAGTTTTTAGCAAGGGACCTGATAGAGCATATTGTATGTGTTGCAGCTGATAGAATTAGTATAGATTAAGAAACTGAAGGTACCAGCTTTTCATCAAGTTTCTTGGGCAGTCTTCCCCAACTGGGGCACCTTCTAAATATGTAGACTTATCGTCCAGAATTTTCAGCCGATGCTATTTTGGCTGGAAATTCTGGGACTTGAAGTCCACATAACTGGGGGCACCCAAGTTGGAGATCTGCTCTCAGAACTTCAACAAAGCATGAGAACAAAAATGTAGGTACAGTCAGAACAAAATGAAATTTTCATCCTGGCCCATTTAGATAATATGATCTTGCCTGTTTTGTTTTGTTGTCCCACCTAGTGCTGAAAGATTGTCAAAACCTTGTTCAAAAATAGGCATCTGACTTGGAGAAAATAAACCCCCCAAATTGGTAATTTGTTTTAGAAGAGTCAGATCACTTATAGCCTAGTTGGATACACAGTGTAATATGAGAATCTTTCACTGCGGTGATAAGTGAGAATGACCTTGGGAGACAGGAGGAAAAGCCACAAACCAGACAACCATCATGTAAAAGATATCTCAGTACCCAGGAGAGGAGTGAGGGAAGCACTTCATAAGGGACCCTCCCTAGTTTTCCGGAGAGTAAAATGAGAAGAGGGGAAAAACACTTTTAGTCTTGCAAAATTCTGTTAATGTAGCCTTAAAATAGAGTTAGTACTTATAATTGGGTATGTCTGGGCTTGCAGATCTAAACTAAACCGTGTGAGGTAGAAGAGATCTTTCGGGATCCTCGAAAGCTCTTGATGTATTAGAGGGAAAATTGTTCTGCCCATGCTCAGTCTGAGTTCCTAGTGTATGCTCAAGAAAGAATGAGGTGATGGAGCTCTGGCTTAAAATGAAGCTGCTTTGAACCTTCTTTCCTTCCTTCCTGATTCAGATTGTCAGCTGTGTCCTGCCTGTCCAAGGAATCCTAACCTTCTTGCACACTTTGCTGGAGCAACTGAGGACTGTGAACAGTGCCTGTGACAAGGCTATCCTCTTGTGGTTTGAGATGGCTGTGAAGGAACGACAGCCAGATCTAAAAGACAAGGTAAAGCCTAAATCTGAAGAAACTAGGCCAAGAGCGACGAACCTGGATCTTGTCCAAATGCAATTTTCAGCAGTTTGGCTGATAGGGAGGGGTGCTGAGAGTTGTAATTCAACAACTGCATGGTCACAGGTTGTCCATCCCTTGATCAGATGATCGCTGGCAACAATTGGCTGGCAAGGAAATTTTTACTCCTGCCCTGCTGTATATTTCTTAAGGCTGATAAAAAACGACAACATTCTTATCTCATTCAAATTCTAAAAGAATGGCTAAAATAAGAACTCAACACCTTTTATAAAAGGAGGAAAGTGGGGTCTGAATGTATCTCCAAGGAACACATTGCATAGCTTGTGAACAACATAGACCCTTGCCCAACTGACTGAGAAGTGAGGACCTTTAAAAGAGCTTCTCCTGCTAACCTTATAGGTGCAGACAAGTTCAAATTAAGGCAGGTACTCCTTCAAATGGGTGGCTCCAATTTCTGGTACATCTAAAGGTAGCCCAATGGAAGGTACATTGATGATGTCCCTAAAGCGTGTGTGACTGCTGCCAAATCCAACTGGCTTAGATATCTATGGAGATTCTCAGTCATCCAGGTCATGGCTTTCCCAAAGGTGCTTTTTCAAAAGGCAACTGGACTTTGTTTTTCCTTGAAGACATTTTTCTTCTCATCCAAGAAGCTTCTTCAGTTCTTCAGAACTAAAGATACTTCTTGGATGAGAAGCAAAATGTCTTCAAGGAAAAAAAATGTCAGTTGCCTTTTGAAAAAGCACCTTTGGGATGACTGGCTTAGATGTAGTCACAGGATGTCTATGAGATGAATTTGTCAGCACTTCTTACCCTGATTGCCATCTGGGACTCCAGAAGTATCTGTCAGACACGTCAAACTCGCAATGTCACATGACGTCGCGCAACGTATCGGGACAGTTTTGCCATTGCCGGCAATTGGGTGGGCCTGGCCTCTGGATGACGTGTCCAGCCCATGGGCCGGCAGTTTGACACCCCTACGTAGATCAAGGAGCACTCCTAGCCTGAAGACTTCCAGTAGCAGCTGTTTTCTGTCAACCAAAAATACCTCCATCTTATCTGGATTTAATTTAAACTTTGCTACCAAGTCAAAATCTTTGCAGGTTTAATCCTGAAGGATTACGATTTTAGCATCTTTCTAAAACTGAAAGTTGCTGGTGAATTGGGGGTATTTTATAGAGCTTTCTTAGAAAGAATAAAACTTAATTTGTTTTAGGCTCACATTTATCTAAATACATTCCAGTCATGAAGAAAAACCTGCAGATATAATTTCCTTGATAATGATGGCTTCTCCTTTTTCAGGTTCACAATGTCGTAGATATCATTTGTTCCTTTTGGCAATATTCTGAAGACTCAGCTCAGCGCCACTTCCTGGCCCAGGCCATCTGCATTTTGGCTGAGCATCATCGCAAAGCAGTTTGTTTCTCTCTCCTGGAGCAACCCTTGCTTCAAGACAAGTGAGTGGTAGGCATAGGGCTGGCCTTAACCCTTGGGTAGAAAGGCATGGAGTGGTCACAAATCAATGAAATATGTTACTGTTGTATTTTTATTGCCTGACAATCCTGGATATTTCAGCATTTTATTTTATTTTTTTATTTTAATTCCATTTATATCCCGCCCTTCTCCGAAGACTCAGGGCGGCTTACAAGCTTAGCAGTAGCCTTCATTCTATGTATAGGCCTGCTTATTAGGGCTTTCACACACACACTCCAAGCGGCATTATTACAAAGTCAGCTTAACTGCCCCCAACAGTCTGGGTCCTCATTTTACCTACCTCAGAAGGATGGAAGGCTGAGTCAACCTTGAGCCTGGTGGGATGCAAACCTGCACTAATTGCAGGCAGCTGGTGATACTTAAGGAGGCATTAGCCCACTGCTCCACCGAGGCTCTTTTATATTCCGCACATTTTATGTTTCACACAAAAATGTCATTGTAGGTCTTCCTTCTGCTTCAGCAGTCGTAACGATCTCAAATATGGAAAGAGACTGTCTCTTTTCATCCATCCACTGAATTGATTCACATAACCTGCTAAACCTCGATCCTGGGTTAAGAAAAACATCATTCATAGGTGTGCAACCAAATTACTTGTATTCAAATATAATAAGACAATAACTACATCCACAACAATTATGAAGCATCCTGTTTTAGTCTAACCTAGGTTAGCATGCTGTGAGGATCCAGCCAATATATTGAGAAGTGGTACGATCTATGCCAAGGAATTACAGGAGAACTCAACTATCCTTTTAGGTTACTCTGTTTATATGAGGCAAAGGCTGGGGGAAGCTACATATTTTTCACTTATTTATATTGCAACTGGAGCAGAAATCTCCCTTCTTTGTTAATTCATTTATAACATGTCATGCATCTTGCTGGTGTTCTATAATGGTAATGACCCATCACCATTTTTTTATTATGTATGTTTTCAAAAATGGAGGCAAATCTTGGCACAAGATGCTTTTTCAAGTTCTTCTCCTTGGCTAAGGAGACTTCCTCTTCTTTGTTTAATGCCTGCTTTAATTTATATCCTGCCTTTCATCAAAGGCATTCAAAACATTGTAAATGGGAGTTGTTCTCATGTTCTGTTCATAAACTCAGTGAAGTAGGTTGGACTGGGAGATTGGAGCAGGGCCAAGTGAGTTCCCTGGTCATATTAAAATTCCCAGTTCCAGTCTAACACCACCATATAAATCAACATAACCCTGAAGAAATAGTATGTAGAGGCCACCTTTGTTCTCCTTACTTAGCTTATTAAAGAACCAACCAAGAAGTAGGAAGAGTAAAGTGGAAGAGCAGAAAAATTTTGAGGTCCTAAAGAGGAGGAGGAGGAGGAGGAGGAGGAGGAGGAGATGATGACCACTAGGCAATGGTCAGACAAGAGTCACTCTCCCTACTGTCTTGGACTGTAAAGCCGAGGAGTAGGGGAGATATTCGTTCAGACTTGCATGATTCTTTTACTGTAACCTTACAATAAAGGTAGTATTAGTATTCATGGTTTGTGCTGTTTGTTAGGATTGTTTCCAAGAGCTGACTACAAGACTTCCAGCTGCCCTCCTCCTGGGACATGGGTCCTGGGAATATCCACGAATGGTAATTCTTGGTACTGGACTGGCAGACTACTATTGCTCTAACTTGTCAACTTTTTTCTATCTTCAGAGTAAAGAAGGAACTGTGGGCATCACTTGCAATTTATAAAAATAGTGGTCCTTCTGTCTTGAAGTGTTTACTCACCTGGATGAGAATGGAAAGAAATAACACCCGCAGCTGCCTTTGGGTGAGAGCTCTGGACAGTGAGGGACAATCAGTTCATCCAAGGTGGGGAAGCTGATTTTCTGCGGATGTCTGGGAAGAACGTGGAGTGACTAGACAACTCATTTCTTGACAAGTTGGGAGAATTGCATTGTCAAAGAGTTGTTGCTAGCCAGGGTCAACAATACAGGGGTAGGTGGACCAATGATTGACCCAAGACAAATACACTTCAGATGTTCCATTCAATCTCTGTCCTTTTCAGGGTCTTGAGGCTCTCCAGGACGTAGTCTTGGCTTTGGATGGTTCTGCCACGTTGTTTCCATTACTGACAGAGCTGTGCTACGTTCTTCTGCAGCAGCTCAGCAAAGATCAGGATGATAAGATGCCAGTGTTCTCTTTTTCTCCTCTAGAAAGCAATGGGAGACTTGAGACAGAGTACATGACGCCTCACGGGTAACATTGTGCCTTTCCTAAAAGTAGACGGCTTCTTCTAAACCCCTCTCTTTCACGTTTCTGGCACTTTCCCCCCTTAATACATGTTTGCCAGGAAAGTTTCATTACCTGCAATCTGATTCTTGCAAGATGTTGAAGATTTGTGTGCCACTGTCCAGCAGCCATTAATTGGTTAGCAATCTGTTGTCTGGAGAAGAGGCCTCTTGACAATCATCTGGGGGAAATGGCTTCATGGTTTTCTTCTAGCAATAATTAAGCTGCTTAGTTGTGTTTCCACTTAATTATTAATTTATTACAATATTTATTACAGTATTTACCGGTGTTGCTGCACTGATAATGGCAGGGGTCTTTGGTTTGGGCGATAAGGTGCGTTCCTGCCATCTCTTAAAAAAGCATGGTTCCATAGGAAGGACCAGGATCTTTCTAGTGGAAAGGCATGAAAGAACCAGCCCTGTCCTCTTCCCTGTTCTGCCATAGGGTGGTTGTTGGTGGGACTTTTAATGGAGCCATTGTAGTTTTAAGCATTTGCTGTTCATTCAAGTTGTGTGAGTGCTCCCTCTTTTTATTTCTGTCTAACTGCTGCCATTTTCAATATAATTTGTAAAGCTGGAACATAAAATGTGGACTTAGAATGGCTCTTCCAGATGGGGCTTCAATCTGATAAAGAACTGTAGTAAGCCTGCTCTGATTAAATGAAGCTGCCGCCGATGCCTTGTTCCTTTTTCTCATGCCATTAAGGGAATAGCAAGAGCAGGAACAAAAATCAATACCCTCGCACTTGTTTGCAATTCCTGCTTCTAAGAGGGGAAATCTATGCTTTGGGGTGGGGAATTCAGCTTGCCTATAGCATGCTGGCTTACCAAGGAGCCCAAATGCAGAACTCTTCGCATATCACCATCAGTAATATGCGAGGGGCACAGAAATACAACAATACGTATCTTTTTAAGAAGTGGAAAATGGATATGTTCATCTGGGAACCAGAGTGAAGGGGGCAAGACTGTCTGGCAGCTGAACTGTGATTGGCAGATGGCATCTTGCACATAATGTTGTCTGTGCTCATAGCATCCAATACCTGCAATGACATAATTCAAATTTTGAGAATAATTTATTTTAGTATCTGTATACAAAGGCAAATGCCTTAAATTCAAATGGATACACATTAATCTCTAATGTGAAATAAAGTAAAACAGTTTCCTCTTAAAACTGAAGCCTGCTTGCTTTATGATCTCTTTTCCTTTAAATTCAATCATATCTCAAAACATTCAATCAAATCATTCAATTTGCCTTCATTCAATCATATCTCTTATTTGGGATCTGAGTTTGTTTGCCTGATTACTTGCCCAGAAAAGATTGGCTTATTTGGGAGGTTAATTACATTTATACTCCAGCTTTAAATCTAAGAGAAGAAAAAGATGCAGTTCAAACCTAGAAGCTGAGGATTCACCTAGCACTGCCTCTTGCTGCAATCTGTAGATCTGCTTTCCCTGACTTGAAACACAGATGTCTTCGAACTATCTACATTCCTAGTCAAATGGAAAGAAAATTTGTGTGTTTTAATCCCAGCCTTTACAGAGGTTACTAAGATGAGGAAGGTTACTGTAAATTCGTAAGGTTCTCCCTTTTATTCTGCAAATGCATTCTTTGTCTGTCCCCTCCCTGTGGCTGCTCTTCTGGCTACAGGACAGTTAGGTGCCACTGACTTGAACTTGACTTCTGGTGATGAGTAGATATTTGCCATCTTGATTTATTCAGATTACTATGAATAAAATTTGCAAATTGTTTTTCTGTCCCTGCTGTGTCCTTTGCATTCCAGGCTGGCTGTTGCGGTACTGCAGGCTGTGTTCAGCAGAGCTGTGCCAGAAATTGCAAAGGAACTGAACTCTGGAAAGACCTGGAACTTCCTGAGGGACCCCAGTAGCAGCCTCAAAGGTGTGGCCTTGTTGGCAAGGTAAGGAGCATTTCCCTAACATTGGAAATTTCCATTTTTTTTTACTCACGACAGGAAAAGTCATTCTCTAGATCTTTACAAGTAAACCAAAGAACTAAGATAGATGTTCTTAAGTTGGTAAGGTCTTGCCATTACCAAGGGCTTAGATTTGAGCTCAGCGTTTTTTTAAATCTGAAGTTCTATGTAAAAACAAAACAATTCCACAATGTCTTTTGCTTTGAACTAGCACGTTCACCCCTGGAACTTGGAATTTGAAATACGATGAAAATGAAATTACACAAAGTAATGGCAAAGTTGTCATATTTGAACATTGAAAGGGTTCAGAGTTATAATAAAAAGCTTTTGGAAGATTTGGGGAAACCAGTTTTGGGGTAATTTTGAGAAGAGACAGATCCTTTGATACCAAGTTAGTCGGCACTTGATTGCTTCCTTCATCAGGGCCTTGATGCACACAAAGAACCCCTTTTTAGATGGGCTACTCCTTCGTCTCCATTCTTCTCTGCAGTCCTCCAGAGCAACATCTAGAGATCTTAGCCTGATCTTCTGCACAGAGGTGAGATGTTATTTCAGGCAATGCAAGATAAAAAGAAATAGGAGAAATGGCAACATAGGGCTGGGGTGTGATAGCCTTAGTCTTGTGGAAAAGGGAACAATAAATAAATCATGTCCCATTGTAGAAATAATTAAGAAATATACTGTATATATATATTTTTTTCTACTATTTTTCAGTGGGGAAAAATAATGAACTATTAAAACATCCAAAAGTAATGAACTATTAAAACATCCATTTCCAATGGCCAGTTTGAAAATTCAGTAACTGTCATTTTGGTGTTCCAGCTGATAGGTCATCCTCTCCTGAAGAAACCAGAAACGCTGGACCTTCTTTTGCATTTATTACTAACCCAAGTTCAAAATGGAAACTATCTTATGCGTATCTTGTCAATACGAGGACTGGGGAACATGGCAAAGGGTGCTCCAGAGGAGGTAAGCCAGAAAGTGCAAAACTGAGGCATCTTGTTGTAAACAGGAAGGTGAGGGAGAGGAACAATCATACTGTTGTGATTCAGGGTCAGCCTGTGGGTTCGGCAGTTGGGTCGGATGACTCAGAGGAGGAGGGGGGTGTTGAAGAGCTTGCTGAGGGGGTTGAAGATCTTGCTGATGAGAGCCCTCAGCCAGGCCCCTCCCACCTGGTCACCACGGAGACCCAGCTGTGTGAGCCTGACAGCGTGGATGAAGATGACCCACAGCTGGCCCTGTTCAAGGACGCCCGACGCAGGAGGCAGTCAATCAGGAGTAAACAGAGGAAGGCAATGGGGCACCTCACAAGGAGGCAGAGAGAAGCCACGCCCTGAACTGTATAAAAGGGGAATGCGTGGGAGGGCTGGTTTGCTGAAGGCAACCGCTTGATTAGTTCCTGTTTCATAGCTCCTGTTTCATGGTTGGTGTCTTGTTTTGCTCTGTTTTATCTTAATAAATTTGGCAGGCTTAATTCCAGCCTCTTGCCGTTTGTAAAGGGGTTGTCCCTGCCTTTTCTGCAGGGCCGGTAGCAGGCTGGTACAGAACACATACTCTAGTGGAACAGGGACTTTGTGGATTGCGTTAATAATATGGATTTGTTGGCAGTGATTGGCTGAGCTGCTCTTCTCAGAGGGAGGTTGGCCAGGCAACATAATCTTTGGCTGCCCTTGACTGAGCTGTTTATTAAGGGGGACCAAATAAAGAACAAAGAAGTTGTCTGAAGAAGGAATAACCCAAAAGGGAGAGGAGTCCAAGAAGGTGTGTTCTCAAAGATGAAAGAAAGAGGACACTACTAAGAAGGGAAGGAAAACGTACAGTAGCACACTGGACCTGTTAGTGGGAAAAGAGCTTCTGGTTATCATATTGACCTGAAATAGTCATTCCACAATCTGTTAGTTACTTTTAAATACCTTCTGCTAATAATAGATATTAGAAGTGGATTGTAGGGGATAAAGGCAGTCCAGGCATTGACAAATAGAAGAATTGTTTCACAGGCAAAGAAGTACCAGAAAGCTTTGCTGAAGCCTCTTATCCAAGCTCTGCATGACAACTCCAGCCCAGAATTAGCCACTGAAAGTCTACATACCTTATGCAACTTATGCAGATGTCTTGGGAAGTGGCCTGCAGATTGTACTTTCCAGATCGTGGTCAGCCAAGCCTGTGTGCATCTCCAGCATGTAAGTTAGGCCACAGAAGGATCATTCTCCTGTTATTATTTTAGTAGAAAAATGTTGGACCAGGTCCTAAACCAGCATTATATTTCCAACTCTCTCCAGGGAGTTTATAAGTGGAGTTAGAAAGGAAGAGTCTTCCCTTTTGGTTGCTGTCCAGCAGTTAGTTGTCATTGAAAACAACAGTTATTCCTCCTCCTCCTCCTCCACCTCCTCCTCCTCCTCCTCCTCCACCACCACCACCACCACCACCACCTCCTCCTCCTCTTCCTCCTCCTCCTCCTCCTCTTTACTGAATTTTACCTGAAGACACTTAAACCCACCACTATTACTACAACTTATGACAACAAACATCTTGCAATCAGTTACTCATTATAGGAATACTTCTACTCAGTTATGAAGCTGGAATTCCACCTTTCTTGTGGGGAAGGTTGAAGCCTACATTTAGAGTCAGTGAAATATTTGGGATGTTATATAGAGGAAGCAGGAGGAATATGAAGGGGAAATGGAGGCAATCAAAGTATAAAATGATAAATATAACATGTTAATGGGGGCAACCAAACTACAAAGTAATAAAGTGATAAACTATAAACATTCACCATAAATGTTGGTACTAGCTGGATCCTTAACAAATTCTCCATTTCTCATAATAAACAGATATTTCCCCTCTTTCAACTCACACTTTCCCATATTTTATATGAAATAAAAGGAGAAAGAGTTTGACAGGTCCGAAAAAATGACATTGTGAAAACAATTTTCCAGCAGCAATTGTAAAGCCCACTGAAATATCACTGATAACAGGAAAGAAGCAAGAAGTCTGCATGAGTAGACTTGGGGAAGGGCACATGTATTCAGCATATCATATGTTGTGCACCCCTGATCTTCTAGCAATAGAGGAATTGCCTGGTTCTACCCCAACCCATCTTGGGAATGGATATTGAGTTTCCTGCTGTCAAAGGAAACCTTATTTCCTGAAGATGGGCTTAATTTCTCCTCTCTTTTGCAGGCAGATGATGCTGTCCGTGCTGCAGCCTTTGAGCTGCTTGGTGAACTGGCCAAGACAGTTCCACTGAGGTTTTCCAAGTTTTTTGCCAAGAAAGTGGGAGGTGCTTTGGCTGCCCTCATGTTACACTTCCATGATCCTTGCCCACATGTGGCCCAGGTTTGCTTGGGAACAATACAACCTTTCCTCTGCGCAGGGCACTCTGTCCCTCCACAACAGGGCTTCTATTGAGATTTCAGATTTCAATTGCGCTAGCATGGGCTGAAATGTAATACAGTACTGGGCTGGCAGAGTGCCATTCCTGGGCTAGGAGGCTTGGGTCTAAATAGCAGAAGGGATGTAGTATAGTAAACCTGCCTGTCTTTTTTGCTTAGGCTTGCCAAACAGCCTTTATCGCATGTGCTCCATTCCTGGGTCTGTGTGGACTCTTAAAAAGTACAAATTCAGAATTACTGCTGGTGGACCTTTTAGATATACAACATTCTCACCTCATGGACAGAATTTGTCAACAGCTGGTAAGCAGACAAATTTGAGCCAGGCAATCTCTTTTGGCATGGCCAGGTAGCTTAAACTTAAGCCTAGGTTCCTTGTGGCAACCATATATGAATTTATTCCTATGTCTTTGCAGATCTTCTTACTAGGTATTACTACCTCACATGCTGAACTAATTACAGTGATAGTTCACATTCCACATTTGAATTCTAAGCTGAATTCTAAACCAATCAACTGAGCAAGTTTCACACAATGTGCTAAGCCCAAGAAAATCTATCCAAGATTAATGCCAATCAAGCTTAGTATGTTGCGTAAATGTACTTGCCATACCATTACCTCAGCTTGGTAAGCATATTTCTGAACAAAGTCTTTGGGTCAACTGAGAGACCTGTACTTAAGAAAAACAATGAGTAAAAACTACTTCTACAGTCCTGAGGAAGAAACTTAGAGATATCTTTTGGCTTCCATTTTCTGTAAATGTTTATCAACTTCTCTTCAAACCAAAGTGGACTTGAGCTAATGGCCGTGAGGCTCTCAAGGTTAAGTAGGAGTTGAATGGGTCGATTGCTTTTCGTAAATTGATATATTATTACAAAATAGTTTTTTGCTTCAACACATTGTAGATTGTTTTCAAAGCTGATCATGCCTCCCTTCCTTCAAATATTTTTTCTTTTTTTTAAGAAAACCTTGTCACACTTTCCAAATAGATGACAATTTCTTCTTCTTTCTTTCCTGCATTGCCTTTCTCATTTGTCCCTTAGGCTCAGAGAAACCCACTGCTGCTGGAAACTGTCATGGCAGAGGTGGCTCAGTATATAGGTTGTAACTGGGAAGGAATCAGGCTTATGGCTTGCAAGCTGGCAGGTAGGCCATTGTGGCTAGATTTCCAAAATACTGTAACCCTGTGCCCAAGTTAACAAAACTGAATAAACCATAACGTGGTACCCTGGTTTACACATTATGTGAAGACTGTCGTCAGGCTCGCTACAATGCACTGAACTATCCAATTCTGTATAAGCTAATGGTGGTGTTCACGCATGTTGATCCTCAAACTACTCAATTCCACTTTAGCTTAAGACTGTGAAATCCACATCTGCATACTGCAGGCATGCACGTTTATGTCTTGTGAGAAAGAGGCCTCTTTCTTTTATTTATACTAGGAATTCTTGTAGAGAAGGTGGAAACCCAGCATCTTGGACAGTTTGATGTAGAACAGCTCTTACAAGGTGAGCATTGTACACAAAGTTCTTTGATTAGAGCAGAGGTAATAATAATAATAAAAAAGTTGGAAGGGAACTTGGAGGTCGTCTAGTCCACCCCCTGCTCAGGCAGGAAACCTTATACCATTTCAGACAAATGGCTGTCCAGTCTCTTCTTAAAAACTTCCAGTGTTGGAGCATTCACCACCTCTGGAGGCAGGTTGTTCCACTGGTTAATTGTTCTAACTGTTAGGAAGTTTCTCCTTAGTTCTAGGTTGCTTCTCTCCTTGACTTGTTTCCATCCATGCAGAACTATATTCCAGACACAGGTTATAATGGTTCGTTGAAGGTCCTGTTAGAGACAACATTACCAAAGATGTATTCGATTTAAATATTAACAGTATTTTAATGATCCCACTCCATGCATTTAACCATTTTCCCCTTCCATCACATTCATGCTAAAATCTATTAGCATTTTTAGAAGGGTCTCATAAGCCATATGTTGATCTAAGAGAGGGAGCCTGATGGAAAACCAAGCACAAAACAGTAAAAGAGAGATCAAATAGATCATTACAATATGGATAAAATCCATGGCCATGTGTGATATACCATCACTGGGATTGGAATTATTATTCAAGTTTCCCATCAAAAATCTTGGTCCTTGTTTCTTTCTTTTTTTTTATTGAAAAGTTTTACAGTACATTTTATCTTTAACAATCCCCCCTCCCTGCACCCACCCCTACCTAACCCTCCCTATCCCTCCCCCCCATTCCCCCCTCCCCCCCCCGACTTCCCAGAGCTAAGTACAAGGTATAAAAGCAAAGAACAATCATAAACATCCATATGCTAACAACAATAAACTATTAATTCTATCGCACTCTAGCTCATATGCAATGACTACAAGCAATACTAATATTACATATAAAAAGAAAAAAAGAAAAGAAAACTTATTCAAATGCTAAATGAAACTTTTTAGTCCCATATTTGTTCTGGATATAATCAATCCACTTTTTCCACTCCATAATATAACATTCTTGCGAATGATCTTTCAAGTAAGCCGAAATCTTTGCCATTTCCGCCAGGTCAGAAACTTTTAGAGTCCATTCTTCTATAGTCGGCAGTTCCTCCTTTTTCCAATATTGACCTATTAAGAGTCTTGCTGCTGTAATTAAATTCAACATCAACTTAATGTCCACAACAGTAGCATCTGTAATTATGCCCAATAAAAACAATTGCGGACAAAACTTTATCCTTTGCTTAAAGATCTTCTGCATATTCCACCAAATTTTATCCAAAAAGCCTTAACCTTTTTGCAGGTCCACCATATATGAAAATACGTTGCATCTTCGCCACCACACCTCCAACATTTAGGTTGATAATTCGGATACATACTTGCAAGCTTTTTAGGATCTAAATGCCATCTATAAAACATTTTATAAAAGTTCTCTCTTAGGTTTTGGGCTTGCGTAAATTTTACGTTCCTCACCCAGATCTTTTCCCACGTGACCATTGTAATAACTTCTTGAATATTCTGGGCCCATTTTATCATACAGTCTTTAACAAGTTCTGTTTCTGAGTCAATATCTATCAATGCACTTGGTCCTTGTTTCTTGAAATCACTGTTTTCCTCCACCAACACAAACAACACAAAGGAAATATTCTAATCTGCTAACAGTAAGCAATAACTAAATTATACCTGCACTAAAAATGTACTATAATTGTGCTTGTAGAACACGCTATGTTATTAAATTAATATTTTGGGAAGATGTGCACAATGCAGTGAAACCTAACTTTTCCTAACACGTTGGGTTCACACAATATAAGCTTTACACCTGGATTAATAAATTGCCATGCTCATATACTGTAACATGCAGTGCTGAAGCTAATATTGTTACTGCAAAATGGCTTAACGCTATGGTTTGGTTCACACAGTCCACAAAGATATGGCTTGGTTTGCACAATCTACCAAACCATAAATTATCCAGTTGATCCTTAGTCTAACCTCGTGTGTGGTACAAACCCAAGCCGTGGAATTAATTTACCCCAGAATTCTACCATGACCTGACATAGCTGACTAACAAAAAACCAAAATAACCTTTAACTTGAAAGGGAGTCTGATTAAATATGAATTTCAGGCTAAAGTTGCAAGGGATGCATAAATAGCTTATGCACAAAAGACTTTTCTCCAGATGGTAGGAAGGAGGACCCATAAACATGGCAGCCAGTTAGTTTTAGCTAACCTGTCTCAGTGCTTCTCATCTCACCCTTCACAGCTCTACACTCTGCGAGTCGTGATCCCAGCACCACTGTGATCAGTGCAGCCTTAGAAGCCACTCACACTATCCAGCAGAAATGGCAAGAGGGCCAGACGAGGTTGGCCTCTGGACACCAAAGGAGAGCTGTGCTTTTGGGATGGTTCTTCAGGAGGCAGCCCAAAAGAACCCTGGGAGCTGCAAGGCCTAGGCCAGCTTAAAGACAAGAACCATCGGAAAAGAAATGGAAATATAGCCTCTTTCATAGTTTGTGTGAGTGGTGGTGTGTATTTTCCAAAGAAGCATCCTTTGGTCTCTTGGCCATTTACCCTTCAAACTTGAGAAGCAGCAATCAAGGAAATGAGTGGGGTTTGTGGAAGGGATTCACTGAGATCTCTGTGCCTTTTTCTGGTTGTCTTTATTGGGGTGGGGGTGAAGGGGGGTGGAGAGAGGATCTGGTGTCCCAGGCAGAGATCACTGATCTAGAAAGTTCGAACCATTCTTGTGAGGGAAGGAATTAGCTGAGCTGCTGAAGAGGAGAAGCAACAAATGGAAAAATAGCTTGCAGCAAGTTCCTGTGATATGTTCAAAGTTACTCACTCAACACTGCAATATTTGAGTATTTCCATACAGCTTACACTATTATCTAAGCTTTCCTAAAGTAATATAAAATACATTTCGGTAGGTAGCAAACATTGACATATTAGTTGACCTACCAGTGTCCTTGCTGCCTTGCAAGATGCTTAATTAAAGATTGTTGAGCAATCTTGAATTCTTCCTCCATTGCATCTGAGAATATGTAGACATTAGAGCTGACTACTGCTGAACCCTATGACAGATTGGAGCAGGTAAGAGAGCCTTGAAATTCATGGTAAACTCTCCTGGGAAACAGTTGAGAATGAAATAGATAAGATTTTCACTTATGAGCCTGGTTGTGTAGTGGTTATTGCAGGCTAACGTTGCCCACAGCCTAGAGTTTGGTCCTGATGGGGCTCGAGGTTGATTCAGCCTTCTATCCTTTTGAGGTCAGTATAATGAGGACCCAGATTATTGGGGGCAATATGCTGACATTGTAAACCGCTCACAGAGTGCTGTAAAAGCACTGTGGAGCAGTATATCAATCTAAGTGCTATTGCTCTATGTAAAGAATTTCTCAGATGAGAGTGGGGAAGAAACTGAAATGGGTCAAGGAGTTAGTAGGATGGAAGTTGCTGTCGGAAGATGCTTCCAGACCAAGTGGTACTGTATGTGGGTGTTTTCAGACTGCTGATGATATGTAAGTCCTGAAGTAAACTAAGACCATTGAAGATAATTCCTGGGAGATTCCAAAGTTCACTGAAGAGACACTGCAATATAGGATCACAACAATTAGGTACAGAAATGAGGAAAACAGAACTGAAAGACATTACCAATTTTTACTTGACATATTCCTCTGTTCTAGTCCTATTAGACCTCTCAGCGGCTTTCGATACCATCGACCATGGTATCTTGCTGCGGCGTCTCAGGGGATTGGGAGTGGGAGGCACGGTCTTACAGTGGTTCTCCTCCTATCTCCAGGGACGTTCGCAGTCGGTGTTGGCAGGAGGGCAGAGGTCGACCGCGAGGTCTCTCGTTTGTGGAGTTCCTCAGGGGTCGGTCCTCTCGCCTCTCCTGTTCAACATCTATATGAAACCGCTGGGTGAGATCATTCATGGCTTTGGAGTTGGGTATCATCAGTACGCTGATGATACCCAACTTTTTCTTTCGACCCCAAACCACCCCAGTGATGCCCTCAACGTGATGTCCCGTTGCCTGGAGGCGGTTCGGGTCTGGATGGGGAGGAACAGACTTCAGCTCAACCCCGACAAGACTGAGTGGCTTTGCATACCTTCATCCCGGGTCTATTCGGATATTCCATCTCTTTCTATGGGGGGTGAATTATTACCCCCCGTAGATAGGGCTCGCAACTTGGGAGTCCTCCTAGATTCACGGCTCACCTTGGAAGATCACATGGTGGCTGTGACTAGGGGGACTTTCGCCCAGGTTCGCCTGGTGCGCCAGTTGCGGCCCTATCTAAGCCGGGATGATTTATGCACGGTCACTCATGCGCTCGTGACCTCTTGTCTGGACTACTGCAACGCTCTCTACATAGGGCTTCCCTTGAGGAGCACCCTGATGCTCCAACTGGTACAGAATGCAGCCGCGAGAGTTGTGTTGGGAGTCTCCCGATACTCCCACGTTACACCTCTGCTCCGTGAGCTGCATTGGTTGCCAGTTGTCTTCCGGGTGAGATTCAAGGTACTAGTAATGGTGTTTAAAGCCCTACATGGCAGGGGTCCAGAGTACCTTAGGGAACACCTGCTGTCGGCATCAACTTCCCTCCGCCCTGTGCGTTCCCACAGAGAGGGCCTCCTCAGGGTGCCACCGGTCAGAGAATGTAGATTGGTGGCCCCCAGGGGGAGATCTTTCTCTGTGGGCGCCCCAGAATTATGGAACCAGCTACCAGTTGAGCTCCGGACGGCGCCCGATCTCCACTCCTTCCGCCGCGACCTAAAAACATACTTGTTCGAACAAGCCGGCCTGGCCTGAGGGGGGATTGGGGGGGGATTATTATTATTTTATTGGGGTTTTTTATTATGTATTAATTGTTCTTTTAACGGGCATGTATTTAATTACTTTTAACTTTTGTAATTTTGTATTTTATTCTTGCCCTGTACACCGCCCTGAGTCCTTCGGGAGAAGGGCGGTATAGAAATATTAATAAATTAAATTAAATTAAATATGGCCAGTGAAGTTGTTGCTGAACTCTAAGGAGAATTTCGAATAAACATTAGTGTGGTAGAAGTTTTATTATTTCAAGTAGGGAGATGATTGAACTCAGAATGATAGAGAACTTAGGCAATCAAACTGACCTTTAGCAGAAGGGGGGATTTGTTTATCTTCGGTGCTGCTTGCCACTTACAGAGCTATCTACTGTAAAAAATAAAATTCTCCGGGAAGCTATGGTAGTAATAAAGAATGCTGCTATACGCCAATCTTCCATGCCCTAGGTGACAAAGCCTACTTTGAACGAAGGCAGATATAATATTGCAGGATCCAATCTGAGTTGGTCACCGGGACTAGAGGTTTGTTCTTTCAAGCTTTTGGACTTGTGCTGGAGCCCATCCTCAGGGAATTTCTGAATGTCCAGGATGTGTGGGAGTTTGAGAAGTTCTCTGAGGATGGGCCCCAGCACA
Organism: Vipera ursinii; assembly: GCF_947247035.1. NCBI lineage: Eukaryota > Metazoa > Chordata > Lepidosauria > Squamata > Viperidae > Vipera > Vipera ursinii. The sequence continues at coordinate 336,785,034 of NC_139512.1, read as the reverse complement.
AGTCCAAAAGCTTGAAAGAACAAACCTCTAGTCCTGGTGACCAAGTCAGGTTGGATCCTGCAAAACCTATTATGCTTAATAGTACAGTAGTTTACAAGCTGGATTCCCGCACATGGTATTATCTAGCTGGTTTGCTCTAGTTTGTACAAACCAAAGATTTTTCTGAAAAGTTTATCTGGTTGGAGATGGTGCACACATTGATTCTACTGCATTGCTGGGTACTTCAGGGTTTCTTCATGCTAGTGGAGAAGAAAAGGCAAGACTTGGCACATCTGAGATATCCACACAATCCCTATTGTTGTGGCAACCAACACAATGTCTTCCTGCAGATCTTGTTCAATAGTTGCAGTTGGAAAACCTAGTGTTGCATCTTGGTTTTGGGCAGCCCGCCATGCATGGAGGCTGCTGCTGCTGCTACTACTGTCACTCCCATTCAGTGAAACCACCATAGTCACGGTACTGCTTTCTTTTGGTCAGCTCAGGCACTTTGAGAGTGAAGAGCTGGTTGTTGCATGGTTTAAATAAAAACTCTTGCGCGCACCCTTATTATTTAAGAAAGAGGGCTAATACAAATGTACATTTAGATTAACAAATGTCTTGGGCACTATTGATGAACTGCCTTTCAGGAAGAAAGGAACATTATGAAATTCCCAATGATAATGAATATTGGGTTACAGACTTTCTGTGGTATGGGAAAATATTGGAAGATGAGCAAATAGTGGACTACATACTTGATGACAGGATCCAGGATAGACACCCCATTTTACTTATGTAGATTATTCTACAAATACAGTAAGAGGTCTGCCTGAAGGACCTCTTACTTTATAAGCATAAAGCAAAGGTCCCTCTTTCTGATTAAAATATTTATTCTTTCAACTATATAAAGAAAACATTTTATTGGGGGTCCTTGTCCCCTGGGGCTTTCTCTTGAACTGTTGCAGATTGGGTCAGATTGCTGGCTGACGTTCGAGAGAAAACTTTTGAAAGAGCAGTGGAGACTTTCTCAAACACAGAAGATCGTTGGCGGGGTGGTACGCTTCCCTCAGGGCCAGTGATTGCAATGACCTTTCCATCCTCTTCTGTGGAATGAAAAAAGAGCTCTTGTCATGGGTTTGCATGCCTTAATATATCACTGGGGCATATAAAGAGACTAGGAAAGTGTAGTGGCAATGTGGAAAACCATTGTTATTTCAAGGAGTTTAGTATTCCTCCAGATTAAGAAAAAGTCTGCAGTAGTAAGATTTCTTTTTAATTACTTTTTTGCGAATGATTGCTAAACAAGGTATCTGCTAAATGAAGAGTAAGTGTAACTCAGCAGAATTAGCAGTGACTTTTAAGTGCATTTCAGAAGCACAAAATGATCCTTTTCAATACTGAGTAGCCTTTCCCTTGCCAGTTATTTAGAATCCAATGTTTTTTAATCAATATACCATAAAACGTACTAAAGTAAGCACCAGGAGAATGTCTGGTGGTTATTCCGAGCTCAGAGGCTCTACTCCCCTTTGACTTCGACTAGAATTTAAAAAAGCAAAGGTTCCTGGAAGCTCACCACATACCTGTCTGAGTTTGTGATGCAGAGTCTGGGGCATGGAAACTTTTGTCCTGATAGACAGAGGTAATCTGCAGAAGCAGAAAAATATGAGAAAATAAGAACACATCACTTCTATTTTAAATGTATTCAGATTCTTGGTCCAGGCCAGGGACTAAATTGATCAGAATTTTGGCTGCATATCCTTGAACTGCCATTAGATGGCAACAAAACAAAATAAAACCTACCATACTGCCATTTATATTGGTCATTTGGATTTTTGTAGTCCATATCTGATAGTCCTAGATCAAATACTGTCTGCCCACATGGGCAGTAGCTCTATAGAATCTAGATTCATCCAATTGATTAAAATATGGATGGCTAGTTTCTGCCTAGGTTTGATCCATGAATCCTAGTGGTGTACGTAGTTTATCATTCAAAAAACACACACAACTTAATTCAGTAACCATGGCTGCACTTACAACAGGTAAAACACATTGATGAATTAACCCATTTTGCGGGCTTTATTCAAAATTTAATAAAATTTACTACTTACCAACCTTTAGAACGAAGGTGGAGGGTTATTTACCTTCTTTGGCTTTGAGAGTCATGGAAGGGGCTACATTAACAAAATGTTATTTAATTTAAATATTTAAATGACCCATCCCTGTGCATTTAACTATTAACCCCAATACAGGCTGGGGTTGCATAATACTGAGCCCACAGGGGCATGGTCTTCAATAGACCTATTAAGTACATTATGTGAATTCAGCTTATCAGTTCCTATGTTTGGTGATTACAAGGAAAGGTATTTTATGAGCCTTCACAATATTGGCAGGATTAATTAGAGACAGCATTTGAGAGGATGGAGAATAGCCAATCAAGATCCAATGTAGAATGATGATTTAAGTGCTGGAGTAAGGGCACCCAGGTTCTAGTCTTCCCTTAGACACAGAAGCCAGTGGGGTGACCTTGTCCTGGTCATTCCCTCTCAGCCCAAATCATCATCAGACACAGTGACAAGGCACCTGAAAAAGAAAATCTTTCATCACATCATCCATGTGACCCAGGTAAACTGTGAATAACAAGCATATCTTGCAACCAAGCAGGCAAACATCAAGAAGCAGAAGATATTGAACAGTTAACAGATGCCAGGCATCCAAATCTCTAGGATATTTTGGCTTTAATATAAACACATAAATGATAAGGGGTGAGCACTGGAAAAACCCTTACGTTCTCTGATGTAATGGAGCCTATAAATTGATAAAGAGTCATCAATGAAAAATCGGTTGCACCAAGAAGCACATGGCATCTTCTTTGCCCTCAGCTACTATCTCGCATCTCGCATCCCCCCCTCTCTCTCATCTAATCTGTATCCTACCTTTATTATTTTTATACATAACTCAAGGTGGTGAACACACACATTAATCATTCCTCCTCCTTCTATTTTCCCTACAACAACAATCCTGTGAGGTGGGTTGGGCTGAGAGTGTGAGTGACTGGCCCAAAGGCACCCAGGTGGCTTTTATGCTTAAGGCAAGACTAAAACTCAGTCTCCTGGCTTCTCGCCTGGTGCCTTAACCACTACACCAAACTGGCCCTCAAATGCCCAGGATTTTCCATTAATAGCCTTTCTAGGACAGCCATATTAATCGGGTAGCACCTTTTCTTTTATTAAAAGTCAAAAGCTTTTGCATTTATTTTATTTTATTACATTTATATACCGCCCTTTCCCTGAGGACTCAGGGCGGTTTACAGGGAATTAAAAACCGACAATACAAAAGTTAAAAACCAATTTTAAAAAGATTAAACTTAACCCTGTACAATTAAAATCCCAATTAAAATAAATTACTCCTCAGCCTGGGCCAGAGAGCTCGAAGAGCCAGGTCTTCAGGCCCCGGCGGAATGAACGGAGGTCGGGGGCAGTCCTCAGCTCCACTGGCAGCTGGTGGATAGAGAAGGCCCTATCCCTGGGTGATACCCGCCGGCAATCTCTTACCGGTGGGACCCTGAGCAGACCCTCCCTGTGGGAGCGCACTGGACGAAGGGCACTTGATGCTGGCAGCAGGTGTTCCCTCAAATACCCCGGACCCAAGCCATTAAGGGCTTTCTATGTCATCACCAGCACCTTGAATCTCACCCGGAGGGCAACCGGAAGCCAATGCAGCTCGCAGAGTAGAGGTGTTACATGGGAGTGTCGGGAAACCCCCATCACAACTTGCGCGGCCGCATTCTGCACCAGTTGAAGCCTCCGAGTGGTCCTCAAGGGCAGCCCCATGTAGAGAGCGTTGCAGTAGTCCAAACGGGAGGTCACGAGCGCATGAGTAACTGTGCGTAGGGCATCTCGGTCCAGATAGGGACGCAACTGGCGCACCAGGCGAACCTGGGCAAAAGCCCCCCTGGTCACGGCTCCTAATTGAGTCATGAATCCAGGAGGACGCCCAAGTTGTGAGCCCTATCAACGGGGGGTAACACCTCACCCCCCATCATTAGAGATGGAATAGTCTGGTTGACCCGAGATGCCGATATGCACAGCCACTCAGTCTTGGCGGGATTGAGACAAAGCCTGTTTCTCCCCATCCAGACCTGGACCGCCTCCAGGCACCGGGACATCACGGCGAGGGCATCACTGGGTTGGTTCGGGGTGGAAAGAAAAAGTTGGGTATCATCAGCGTACTGATGATATCCCACCCTGAAACCACGAATGATCTTGCCCAGCGGCTTCATATAGATGTTGAACAGGAGGGGCGAGAGAACCGACCCCTGAGGAACTCCACAAATGAGAGGCCTCGGGGCGGATCTCTGCCCTCCCATCAACACCAACTGCGAGCGGCCCAGGAGATAGGAGAACCACCGTAAAACGGTGCCTCCCACTCCCAACCCCCTGAGACGCCGCAGCAGGATACCATGGTCGATGGTATCGAAAGCCGCTGAGAGATCTAATAGGACCAGGACAGAGGAGCAACCCCTGTCCCTAGCCCTCCAGAGATCATTCACCAGCGTGACCAATGCTGTCTCCGTGCTGTGTCCGGGTCTGAAACCCGATTGGTACGGGTCCAGATAATCAGTTTCCTCCAGGAACAGAGGAAGCTGATGCGCCACCACACTCTCAACAACCTTCGCCAAAAAGCGAAGGTTGGAGACTGGACGATAGTTATTTAAAACAGCCGGGTCCAAAGCAGGCTTCTTGAGGAGGGGTCTCACCACCGCCTCCTTCAAGGCGGCAGGGAAGACACCCTCCTTCAAAGAAGCAGTTATTACTGCATGGAAACAGCCTCGTGTCCCCTCCCGGGCTGCATAAGCTAGCCAGGAGGGGCACGGATCCAACAAACAGGTGGTGGTGCTCAGTCTCCCCATGATCCTGTCCACATCATCAGGGGAAACAGGGTCGAACTCAGTCCAGATAACATGCTCAAGACCGCCCGATTCCTCCACATCAGACTCTGCCCAGTCAGAGTCCAGACCGGTCCGGATCTGAGCGATTTTGTCCGCCAGATGATGACTAAACTCCTCGGCTCGTCCCCGCAAGGGATCCTCTCTCACCTCCTGGTTAAGGAGGGAGCGAGTTACCCTAAACAGGGCGGCCGGGCGATTATCTGCGGATGCGATAAGGGCAGCAAAGTAGTTAGACTTCGCCGTCCTTATCGCCGCAAGATAAGACCTTATAAAGGTTCTTAACTGCAATCGGTCAGATTCGGATCGGCTGGAACTCCAACCGCTCTCTAGACCTTGTCTCCGACGCTTCATCTCCCAGAGCTCCACAGAGAACCATGGGGCCCAACGGGATCTGCGCCGGGTCAGAGGTCGCAAGGGTACAACGCAGTCAAGTGCCCCGGCGGCCGCCGTTTCCCAGGCATCCACCAGAGCATCGACTGGGCTGTGGGTAAGGGTGATGGGTATAGGCCCAAGCGCCCTCTGGAACCGTTCCGGGTCCATTAGGCGCCTGGGGCGGAACCACCTGGTCGGTTCCGCCGCCCAGCGGCGGGGGATGGCATAACGGAAAACCAGCCGCAGGAGGTAATGATCTGACCATGACAGGGGGGTGATGGTCGGTGAACCCCCTCCCAGATCATCCAACCATTGTCCAGATAGGAACACCAGGTCGAGAGTATGATCCCCCACATGAGTCAGGCCCTCAATAACTTGGGTCAGGCCCATGGCCGTCATGGAGGCCATGAACTCCCGAGCTAACTCAGATGACCCTCCCAGTGACGGCAGGTTGAAGTCACCCAGGACTATAAGCCTGGGGAACTCCACCGCCAGCCCTGAGAGAGTGTTGAGCAGCTTGGGCAGGGCTGTTGTCACACAGCCGGGCGCCAGGTATGTGAGCAACAAGCCCAACTGAGCCCGAGGACCACATCTCAAGAGGAGGGATTCACTCCCGGCCATCTGGACAATGGTGGCCTCCCGCGGACACAGAGTCTCCCGAATAACCACTGCCACCCCACCACCCCTGCCCTGAGCCCGTGGCTGGTGTAGCACCCGGAAACCTGGAGGGCATAACTCGGTCAGAGGCACCCCTCCCTCCGAACCCAACCAAGTTTCCGTAATGCACACTAGATCCGCACATTCCTCCTCGATCAGATCATGAATGAGGGGAGCTTTGTTAACGACGGATCTAGCGTTAAAATAGACCAGCCTGAGCTCAGGGACCTGATCACCCTCATCCCCGGGTAAGAGGGTGCTAACCGGAGGGTTGGAGCGCGCCACCGCTCGGAGATAGCGGGGGCGCGATCCCGGGTGTTGATATGGCCCTCCGTGCAAGCACCTGCTGCCATTCCCTATCGTTGTGGGGATTTGAAGCCCCACCCCCACATTCCCAGAACCAGCAGCCACCTCCCCCGACCCCGTCCCGTCAGGACCCCTAACAGGCCCAGACTGAGTGCCGGTTAAAGATTCCCTCCCCACCCTCCTACCCCTCCCCCTCCCTAACCTTTTAAAATAACCAGCTAAAAATTTTATCAGGGGCCTCTTAGCACGTCTCAACTCGAGGCCCCTGTCTAAGCCCAGCCACCTCTCGGAGTCCCAACACTTGGGCTCGTCATCAAGGGGAGTGTGGAAACAGGCGGTAGGTCGCGCCCAGGAGGCAGGAAACCCCCTGAGGGCATACAGATCAGCTTCGGAGTAACGGAGGTAAACCATGCAGCGCTAAAATAATCACATAGGGCAGGTGTTACAAATATGTCCAAAGGGTAGTTCGATGATATTGTTATAGATGAGAAAAGAAGTCCAGTAGGCATGTCTCTCAATCCACAAGACCATCTCAGCTCTCACCTGAGATGGCAATCAAAAGGGAAGCCTCAGCCGGCCTCTCACTCCGGCTGAGGGGTCCAATCTGGAGTGGAGAGAAAAGGGAGTCCTGGGCCAAGCCCACCCCAACTGGTCTCTCACACCAGTGAGGTGGTCAATGACCAGTCCAAAACCATCCTCCCACCACGGTCGCGGGTGGGCCTCCCTGAACTGACCCATTTGGAGCCCTCGTGGAGCGCCCGAAGCTCAAACTGCGGCCGCCGCCATCTTGGGCAGAAAAAAAAAATAGCTCATGAAAGCTTATCACATCACACTTGAGGCACTTCTGAGGCACTCCAGGTTGACAAGCTTGATGGAAACCAGAGGTGTGAGGAGCCCGGCCTGTTCCAGTCTTCAAGGCTGCAGAGCTGGGAAAGGAATGCGAACTCTGCCAAATGGCACCAAATATCCCAGCGGTTCCAAAAACACATATGCAACATGCCATTGGGCAAAGAAGCACTGGTCAAGGGGGGAGGGCTGGGCCTGGGGAGAAGGGAAAACTTTGTAACCCTTTACATGAGAATTTTAGTTCTAGCCTTGCTTTTGCGGCAACCAGTAATCCTTAGTAAAAGAACCTATCCCTTCAATTCAACAGAGTCAAGGTTCTTTCTTTCCTAGGGACTTAGCAGGGGCAGGCCTGACACTGCCCCACAACAGCACTTGGGACTCGAACGTGGGCTTGCTAACCTCCAACCCAGTATCCTAATCACGTAAGCCACCGTCCTCCTTATGAAAGTTTATGACTTTTAATAAAAGTCTTAGTCAGAAAAAGTGGTACTGAACTCCTGATTTTTACTCAGTACCAGAGATGGAGTTAGAAGCATATGCCCCTTCTAATGCCTTTACCAAGCTCCATTTTTACAAAGTTCTAAAACCAGAGGATTTTTTTTCTAAGAGAAAGGTAAAAAAGGAACTCTTTCTCCACAGGCAAGGATACTGTCAACGCTTCTAACATGGAATGTTATTGCCTGACAAGAGATGAAGAAGTAGCCATTTCATATGTTAAACTTGTGTATTGCTTTAAGAGATTGGGAGGGGGAAAGAGGAGGATTGTACCTTCAAGGCCATCTGAAATTAAAGAAGATAAGAACTTGGTGGGTTTTCTAACAGAAGGGAAACTGATTCTTTAAATTAATTGGAGAATATGATTAATGACAAATTTAGAAAGGTGGAGAATTGTGTTTTAATATATTGTGCAAGGGGCGAAGATTTCAGATTCCAGCTTCCTTCCTTCGAACAAGCATTGCCGGTGTACCGTAGGCTAAATAAAGGACTTTTAAGGTAAAAAATGCCTCACAGTCACTTGAAAAGCCCATACATCAGAAACCTGACAGATACTTTTATGTACATTAAGAACACTTTACCTCAAAGGGAGCTGTTGTCTCTTCTGTATCCCGGGAAAGATGCACGCCAACAACAGCTGGAACAAAATTGCAAAGAGGCCCCAGTTAGCATTTAAGTCCACTGTTTTTAAGGAGTTCAATGTTCCTCCGCTCACAGAGCATGGACCCTGTAGTCCTCACTTGCCTGAAGGCTCTTTTAGCATGGAAGTGTTCATATGAACTTTGCAACTAAGGCAAAGATGAGCAAAATTTTGGTGGCTGGGATAGACACACTTAGTATTCTGGAGGTACCTGGATGAGTGGATGATAATACAAATAAAGCAGGACTATGAAATATCTGAGGATATTCTGCTTTTCTCTGTTGGGGGTGGCTTTTTTTCTCATAGAACGCTCAGAATGGAGTTCCGGCACCTTTTTTGGATGGAACCTTGTAGGGTAGGCAAGGTGGGTTGTATAACATGTGTGAGTTCCGGCACCTTTTTCTTTTACAAAAAAAGCACTGGGGGTGAGAATTGCTAATTGTTTTATGTGTCTCTTAATATTTACATGACAATTTCTGATCACTTTTCATCTCTGAACATGGGGAAAACATGCCATCACGTTTGAGCAATTATATTACTAAAATTTGATGGCACAGCTGGAAGAATCTATAACACCACAAAAAGGTACCTTTTAGGCTTTCTGTAACTTTGAGACCACATGTTGCCCACCCCTATTTAAAGATGACAAAAAATAGCACACAGTATTGGCACACACAGATGGCACTTAACTTTCAAATCAGTTATGATAGTTACCTTCTTCAATTGATGTATCTTTTTCATCACTGAAAAACAAGCAAAATAATATGAAATAATAAAAATGTCACTGTTTCTCTCCATCCACCCCATATTTTCAATTGCCTGGAGGCACTCCCTTCTCAATTAAGGCCTCAGGGAAGATAAAGTTATTTTCTATGTGGACCATCTATTAAGGCAGTTGTCTGAACAGCTTTACAGAAATTTACATTTCTGCCTCTCGTTTTTGTAAATGTTACGATGGCATTTAGCGATTTTACCACAGTTCCCTTCCACATGGTGGAAGGTTACAAGAACCAGATAATGATCTGCAGCTTTTTAAGGGTCTTTCTGCTTTCTCCACTTGTGTTGTTCAAAAGCACTAGCTAATTTGAAGTGCTCATTAAAGCATATTGAAGTATTCAATGTCTGCACAAAGCAGATGCATCCAAGTTTTTCTCCTTTTATTTGTAATTCCAGAACCTGGAATCATCCAGTGAAGCTGGAGATTTAGGACTAATAAAACAAATCACAGGTAGTTCTCAACTTACAACAGTTCATTCAGTGACCATTTGAACTTACAACATCACTGAAAAATGTAACAAGACCATTTTTCACACTAACAACCATTGCAGCATCCTCATGGTCATGTGATCAGATGCTTGGCAACTGGCTTATATTTATGATAGTTGCAGTGTCCCAGGGTCATGTGTTCCCCTTTTGCAAGCCCAATTCACTTGACAACCGTGTCCCTAAGTTAATGACTGCAGTGATTCACTTAACAACTGTGGCAAGAAAGGTCATAAAATGGGGCAGAATTCACTTAACTGTCTCACATAGCAACCAAAATTTTGGGCTCAATTATGGTCATAAGTCGAGGGCTACCTGTATTTCAATCTACACGTAATTTACTTACTTATCTGCTAAAATTAAAATGTTGGCTTTTTGTTTTATAATAGTGGGAAGTATAAAGTGATTAATCATACCCGCGGCACTTTTAATACATTAAAAAGGGCAAAACAGACTCTGTAAAGCACAGAGGAGAGGATCACCGTAAACTGAAAGCTAAACCAGTGTTTAAGCCCCTTGTTTGCCTTCTCTGTGAAGCCCCTGAAAGGCCTGGTTATAGCAATAGCACCTAGACCAGACATGTCAAACACAAGGCCCGGGGGCCGGATCCGGCCCGCGAAGTGGTTTCATGCAGCCCGCGAAGCCATCCTGGAAACAGTGAGGGAAGGGCCCCCGCTGCCTTGGCCCTGGCCCAGAGACCCTCCTTCTGCCAGAGACCCTCAGATCTGTCCCACTCCTGCCCAGGCCCCCATAGACACCCTTGATGCGAACGATGGAGAGTTGGCCACGCCCACCCAGTAGGCCATACGCACTTTAGCCACGCCCACCCAGTAGGCCACACCCACCCTGGCCACGCCCACCCGGCCCCCTGAGGGCAAGCACAATGCTGATGCGGCCCTCCATGAAATTGAGTTTGACACCCCTGACCTAGACTTATATACTGCCCCATAGTGCTTTACAGAACTTTCTGGGTGGTTTACAATGTCAGCATATTGTCCCCAACAATCTAAGTCCTAATTTTATCCACCTTGGAAGGGTGGAAAGCCGAGCCAACCTTGATCCCCGTCAGGATCAAACTCCAGGCTGTGGGCAGCCTGCAATTCAGCATTCTAACCACTGCATCAGCAGAGCTCATTTCTCTTAATTCTCATATCTCATATTCCTCTTCCACCGGTAGCTCAGTTTGGCAGCAGTCTAGTCCTCCTATACTCCCAAAACCAGGATGAGCCTTGTGCCATTTCTCCCCAATCCCCACCTGGGACCTAACCAGAAATCATACCAAACTATATCTTGGTACTAAGCACGTTCAAGTACGTGTGAAGTATGGGCTTGCAATGATATATGGGAATGACCTTAAGGAATAAGGGAAAGAGGGCCTGCCTAGGGAATGATGAGATAAAGGGGAGAGGAGCCTGCAGTTGCTTAACAGTCAGAAGAAGAAGCTTAGAAAAGACCTGCCCTAATTGATCAGGCTGTTAAAAGTGACAATAGGAGATTTGTACTTTCAGATTTGCAAGATTCTGTTAAAGTAGTCTTACAACAAAGTAGAATTAGCTCATCTGTTCATGTTTCCTGTCTGATTTACTTGGAAGGGCTGACAGGATTAAACAATTTCAAGGCTTTGCACTCTTCAGGTTTACCGGTCAATTAACCAGTTTAATCAAAATAAAAAAAGATGCAAAAGGTTTTGAATACCTTTGCAGCCAAAAATAGATTGAAGAGGTAACAGCAAAATTGGAAGGTGTGATCCTGTTAGTCTCCACACAACTAGGAGAACTAATTCTACTTTATTGTAAAGCTACATTGACAGAATCTTGCAAGTCTGAAAATACAATTCTCTTGCGCACACACAGACCTAATCTCCTTTACAACCTGAGAAACTAAGGAGGGTCTCTTCTGAGCCTCTTGCCTTACCTACTGTACAGAGGTGGGCTATGCTGTCTGTTATCTGACCATCCCCTTGTCTTCTCCAAATACCATTACAGATCCCACAAGAAACCAGCAGAACCAGCTGCAGCCACATCAATGTGCTTTATATCTCCTGTACAGGTAGTCCTCAATTTATAGCCACAACTGAGAACAGAATTTCTGGTCTTGTTAAGCAAGGCACTTATTGAGACATGCTAGATTTTATGATTGTTTTCCCCCCCTGGTTATTAAGCAAATCACTGCAGTTATTAAGTGAAGTGGTCATTAAGCAAATCTGACTTCCCTCATGACTACTCAGAGGTTGACTGCGAAAGTCGCAAATGGCGATCACATAATCCCAGCACATGGCAACTGCTGCAAATACTTGCCATTGCCAAGCACCTGAATTTTGATCACCTGGCTGTGGGGATGCTGCAAGGCTGCAAGTGCGAGGACCTTCATAAATATTTTTTCTAAGTGCCGCTGTAACTGTAGTAGTAACTGTTCAGTCACTAAATGAATGGTTGTAAGTCGAGGACTACCCATACATCATATCCTCAGGTGCAGTGTCAGGGGGAAAAACCCATTTCCAAAACATGGAATAATGTATGTGCAATGTACCATGTGGGTAATTGCTGGAAGGTTGCTTGAGCAGGGAAGCTGGCTAACGGCTCCCAGCTCCTCAGACAACCCGTCTCCAGTGCCGCTATTTGTTGCTTCTAGGGCGACAATAGGTTGCTTTAAACCTATTGGCTGCCACCTAGAGACCAGGGTATAAATTACTGCATTCACAGCCCTGTTTCTCAGTTCAGATCCTGCAAGCAATAAACAATGATCTTCGCTGGGCCCTTTCAGGGACAGCTCTTTCTTATAGTGGTCGACAGCCACTCTAAATGGCTAGAAGTTATACCAATTGTAAACATGACTACTGCTAGGACCATCCAGGTGCTTAGGAAACTCTTTGCCATGCACAGGCTGCCGGACATTGTAGTGTCCGATAACGGGGGCCAATTTACTGTGGCACAATTGCAGGCGTTCCTGAGAGCAAACCTCATTAGGCATGTGACATCGGCCCTGTTTCACCCATCTACTAATGGTCAAGCTGAACGTATGGTTCACACCACAAAAGAGTCAGTGAGGCGTATAGTGACTGGGGACTGGCACCACAGACTGGCCGACTTTTTGCTTTGCCAACATTCCACGCCTTGCATGGCTACAGGGAAAAGCCCAGCGGAGCTGAGCTGGGGGAGGCGACTAATCATGAAACTGGACAGGTTGCACCCAGACCGGGTGGCAGCAGAGGCCTCTCACCCAAAACCCCCAAGGGGGCTGCAAGTGGGTGATGGGGTGTGGGCCAGGAACTACAGGCATGGGAACTTGTGGGTGCCAGGAAAAATCACTAAACGTCAGGCCCTCTCTCATACGCATAGGAAACGTTTTCCAGAACAGCCACAAAGCAAGGACTTCATCACAGGTCCTTGCCTCGGGCCACAAACTGGCAGCCAGTCCAGTCCATGCATAGACTCTGAGTGCCCAAACAGCCAGAGCAACTAGGAGATGGCCGTAGGGGAGGAAAGCCCAGAAGTGCAACATGGGTCCCCTGACAGAGAAAGCCAACCTGAGTACTACAGCCGCTGTGCTAACTCTGCAGAACAAACTGACTCTGGGGTGGGCCAACCTGGAAGGGCCAGCCAGAGATTGCCGAGCCAACCTGAATCACTTGAACTGAGAGACACTGGTCTACCCAGCCCGGCAGGAAAGCTGGTAGGCCAAGAAGTGCCTGCGTCCCCCAGGCATTCCACAAGGGTTTGCAAACCTCCTGCTTATCTACAAGATTTTGTCTGGAATAATGAAGCTATAACGTTGTATGTACCTTTATTGTGCTGCTAGCTAAGAATCACCTGTATTAGCTAGGATGGGAACGTGTTAACTCACACTATTGTTATACCTTTTGTAAATTTGTATTGCTGTAATTACTTTTCTTTTGTTGCTATAATGTTTGTTCATTCTAGGGGGGAGGGGTGTAATGTATTGGGCTTGCTTTGTTAAGGGAACACCAGTGGGTAATTACTGGAAGGTTGCTTGAGCAGGGAAGCTGGCTAACGGCTTCCAGCTCCTCAGACAACCCGTCTCCAGCGCTGCTATTGGTTGCCTCTAGGGCGGCAATAGGTTGCTTTAAACCTATTGGCCACCGCCTAGAGGCCAAGGTATGAATTGCTGCATTTGCAGCCCTGTTTCTCAGTTCAGATCCTGCAAGCAATAAACAATGATCTTTGCTGAACTCACTCGCCTCATCTTCGTCATTAAGCAACAAACCCAGTACATAACAGTATGTTCAGACTGTCTCAGCCGCAGGAGGACACTGAGACACAGGCAGTTGGCTTGTGCGCAGGAAATGGCTAGTGGGGTCTTTGTATCAAGGCAAGGAGGCTGTGTGAATTGGCAGCATTCAATAACTGTAATGATTAAAACATTCAGTAAAATAATGTTTGAAATAGATTGGGTCCGAAGGGGGAAAAAAAACGTAAGTATGTGCCCCTCACACCTTGAATATAGCGTGCATATGTGCATGCCTGTGAACTGTTCAGAGTGATGGCTGTCATCGCAAAGAAAACCTGTCTCCCTGTCACTGCCTGTCTTATGGAGCCTAGAACTCAGGACTTCCTCTAAAGGTCTTCCTTTAAAAACTGTGTTAGGAAAGTAATCTTCTGAATCACTTTATAGGCCTAACCAGTCCCCAAATCCTTACCTCTTGGTAGCCTCTGCAGAATGCACATTAGACTGCAAGGTCTTGGAAGTGGTGCTCTGGCCTCTTTCAATAACAGGAGCAGCAGTGGAAGAGGCAACAGCCTGGAAGGGGAGTGGGAAGAGAAAGAACATTACAGTTAGGACCTCAGGGTTCTTAACACTCCAGCCAGCGCTTCATTTGGAAAGCAGAAACATTAAAAAAAAAACACTTTTAAATGCATGAAGCCATTTCTCCCAAAACTACATTCAGTGGGTTAGTTTATTAGTTCTGTGCCACTGCTGGGCTTGACCCCTGGAGACTGCATGGACAAATGCTCACCGTTAAATAGTGGGCTCCGGACCGCATGGCCAAGATGGATGACTCAGGACATCAGAGTTCAGCATAACAACTCTTTATTGATGTAGCACAGACTGGCAAACAAAGGGGCAACTGCCCCACTTATATACCTAGCCAGGTATACTCTGGAACCAATCCCATTATCTGGATTTCCTGCCAAAGGCTACCCTGCCAATCCTGACAGGGCACCCTGCCACCTGGTGGTGTCAGTGGCTTATGTCTGTGTAACATCCCCTATATCAGGGGTCAACAACCTCAAACAGTGAAAGAGCCACTCGGAACTGGTTCCCTCACAAAAGGAAAAACTGGAAGCCGCAAAAAATATGTGCACATGCGCGTACATGCGCAGAACAGGGTTTGACTGAAGAGTAGAGCCAAGGCGAGATATGCACCCTGCATATTTGAATTGATTGAACTTTTTTAGTCCTGCTTTTTTTTTGTTTTTTGGACTGCACATGGCAGAGAACCAGGAGCCGCATGCGGCTCCGGAGCCACAGGTTGCAGACCTGTGCCCTAGATACATAACACCCACCATCATAGCCAATCTCCAAGCTACAACTTTGAGCTCCTCTTTTTTGTCTCCTTCCAGTTTTCATTTTGGTGCTGTTGTTTTTCCCTTAAGTCAGACATGTCAAACACAAGGCCCGGGGGCCGGATCCGGCCCGTGAAGTGGTTTCATGCGGCCCACGAAGCCATCCTGGAAACAGTGAGGGAATGGCCCCTGCTGCCTTGGCCCTGGCCCAGAGACCCTCCTCCTGCCAGAGACCCTCAGATCTGTCCCACTCCTGCCCAGGCCCCCACAGGCACCCTTGATGCCAACGATGTAGAGCTGGCCATGCCCACCCAGTAGGCCATACGCACTCTAGCCATGCCCACCCAGTAGGCCACACCCACCCAGGCTACACCCACCCGGCCCCCTGAGGGCAACCGCAATGCTGATGCGGCCCTCAATGAAATTGAGTTTGACACCCCTGCCTTAAGTGAACCCACTTCCCTCATCTTCGCATGGCCTCATGCCCTGTGGCAAATTCCTCTTAGCTTCTCTCTGCCCTTATGACTTTGCCAGTAAAGGTGAGGCTATCATGAGCTCACATTCCCATTAGGGTCATTTTTAAAGGTCACAATGACTGCGAAGCCTGCCACCACATCACATTCCCAGTGGCCTGGGAAGGGAACGTCCCTGAAACAAGGCTTTAAAAAGAAGGGGAACTGAATAGGGCATATTTTAAACTAAGCAAGCAAAGATGGAACTCATTTAGTTTTTCTTCAAAAAAAAAACAATGGAGAGAAAGATCATTTGAGTCAGAGAAAGTCTTCCTTTGCCTTACCTCAGGTAAACGCTTTGTCAGAGATGGGGATGAAAGAGGAGATTCAGATTTTTTATCTTTGGGGACCAAAACTCCACCAATGCTGGATCCAGCACTCATCGAGCTGAACCTTTTCCAGAGGGATGGCTTTGTTTCCACAGAGTCGCGCAGAGTCTGCTGCATTAGAATGAGAAGAGACGGATCTCAAATCCTTTGGCCCCACTTGGACCACAGATCATCATTTCCATGGAGAATGCGGTACGAGGATGATAATTTTTTTTTAAAAAAATTCCTTCTTTCTTGCTGTGGGTGCATGTGGGTGCTTTTGTTCAGCTGAATGGCTGTGCCCTTTGTATCTAAAATATTTCTGACTGAAAATAGCACATTATGCACCAAAAGGTCTGTAGAAGCTCGTTACCCGATAAATGTGCTATTGTCTAAGGGGCTCAGAGTTTTCTTGTAAACACCATATTAAAATTTCTGATTCCTCAAAAGGATTTTTCTAGAAAAGAGGTCAGGCATATGATATTCATAGGAAAATACAGGTAATCCTCATTTAACAAGCATTCACTTAACAACCGTTCAAAGTTACAAGAGGCTCCAAAACTGTTATTTACTACCCATTTTCAAAGTTATGACTGCTGTACGTAGCCCACAGTTACATGATTGCATTTTGTGCACTTGGCAACCAGCTCACACTTATAACCAGTTATAGCAATCCCTGGTCACATTACTGCAATTTGCAATGATGTAAATTTAATTATTCAAGGACAATTTACAATTGTCATAAAAACAGTTGTAAAACCAAATCAGGTCACATATTAACAACTGCTTAACAATTGCAACAACTTACAACCAAAATTTGGGGCCCAATTGTGGTCGATAAGTGAGGACTACCTGTGTAACAGTTTCAAGATATTGATGATCTTGCATGAGATTTGAGATTTTCAGCAATTTTTAGAGGCGGTGGGAGGTGTCAGATGCTTCGCAACTGACTCATATTTATGACGGTTGCATTGTCCTGGGGTCATGTGATCCCTTTTTGCAATCTTCTGACAAGCAAAGTCAATGGGGAAGCCAGATTCACTTAACAACCATGTTACTAAATTAACAAAGGCAGTGAATCACTTAAAGACTGTGGCAAGAAAGGTCACAAAATGGGGCAAAACTCACTCAACAAATGTCTCACTTAACAACAGAAATTTGGGGGTCAATTGTGGTCATAGGTCCAGGACTACTTGTATAGAACACACTCTCCCAGTGGTTTGTTAAAGCCCCAGTTGCGAATTATCTACTTGTAGAGTTGCCCATAGAAATTCTCCTGTGAGGCCTCCCTTGGCTGAATTATTCGCTTACTGAAATCACTGTACTTTCATGTGGTGGATGATAAGGTGGAACTGCAAAATAAAAAGAGGTGTGTTCCTTCAGTACTTGTTCCTCCTCGTCACTCTCACTATCTTCGAGAACCTGTCTTCCGGGGTGGTCCCGGGTGTCAATGTCGTGAGCTACCAGGCGAATGATGAGGTCCTGCTTGCTCTCCACATCCTTTAACAGTTCCACTTTTGTGATGTCCGGCTTCATCAGGCTTTGGAAGGAGTTTCTGCAGACAGCCTGAAATCCAAGAGGGAAGCCAACCCACATATCACACGGATATCCTGGTCCATTTTCTATCAGTTAGTATTTAGGACGGTGAATCCATTAAATCAGAATATTAGAACAGAATTAGAATATCCTTCATTGGCCAAGTGTGATTGGACACACACCAGGAATTGGTCTCCAGTGCATAAGCTCGCAGTGTACATACAAGCAACAAAGTGATAAATCATAAGATGCAATCATAAATCGTAACAAAGTGATAAATCGTAAGATATCACTAGGAGAAGTTACTAGGAAAGATGAGAAGGATAATAGTACTGTAATGGAGCACTACTACATGGGTAAATATCCTTGGGCATAAGACAGTGCTGTGGGAATTCGGTTTTTTGCAGAGTGATAATGAGGGGGGGGGAACCTGTCTCTGAGTCTGGTTGTTTTGGCATGCAATACCCTATAGCAGCAACCTGAGGGCAGGAGTTGAAACAATTTATGTCTAAGATGTGAGGGGTCTGTGGATGTTTTCTCAGCCCTCTTTCTGGCTCATGTACTATGGAAGGCAGGCTGGTTGCAGTTGTTTTTTTCTACAATCCTAACTATTTATTGAAGTCTGTACCTGTCCTGTTTGGTTGCAGTACAATAGTTTCTTTGCTAAGCACATTGATTTGTGCTTCTTAGATTGTAAGCCGCCCTGAGTCTTCAGAGAAGGGCGGGATATAAATGGGATTAAAAAAAAATAGTTTCACTTAATGACTGCAGTGTTTGTTTAACAACCACTACATTTGCTTAACAATTTCTATGTTTGCTTAATGGCTGCAGCAAAACAGGTTGTAAAAATGGGTATGGTCACATGGATCATAATGGGCAGGGTCCACTCTAGTCATAGGGTGAGGATTATCAGTATGGTATTTTAATTCACCTTTAATAATATGATTAAAAACAACCATTAAAATAATGCAAACATGCATTGTTATAAATTTATTCCATTCACTTTCACACATAACATAACATGACTTGTTTATTTTTGGCTTAATGTGATGATAAGTCCACTCCGAGAAAAGATCCACAATTTGGAATCCGTGATTGGATTCATACATCACATTAAATGAAAGAAACCTATTACCACATGTCTTGTTGCAATGTGTAATGTTAGATAATAGTAAAATTAATCATGACTGGTTTGACTAAAGTGATGCAAAAGCAATATTTTATTGTGCCAGGAAAGCACCTATTAGAGAAAGTGTCCAGACATATGACGGCAATTCTACAGTCATCACCAGGTCATGCTTAGCTCAGCCCTGGAAAGAAAACAAATACTAGAAAATTAAAAAGACCTGCAAGGTAAGGAACAACAACAACAACAACAGTTATGTGTTTGTGGCTCTAACACAGTGTTTTGAAGCTTGGCAACTTAGAATATAGAATAACAGGGTTGGAAGGGGCTTTGGAGGTCTTCTTGTCAAGCCCGCTGCTCTAGCAGGAGACCCTATATCAGTGATGGTGAACCTTTTAGAGACCGAGCGCCCAAACTGCAACCCAAAACCCATTTATGTATCATTGGGTGCCGGGTGGGCGTGGCCCATTGGGTGGCCATGGCTGCGATGGTAACAGCAGACTGTGTGGGACTAAAAAGTTCAATCAATCAATTCCAACTTTGCAAGATCTTTTTTTCCCCCGCAAGAAGTTGAAATTGATTGATTGATTGAACCTTTTTTTTTGCACACAGCAGAGGAGGCCTAAAGTGAAAAGGTTTTATAAAACCCAGCTGAAGGCCTAGGACTGGGGCAATGGTGTGCGTGCCCACAGAGAGGACTCTGCGTGCCACCTGTGGCACCCGTGCCACAGGTTCGCCACCACGGCCCTGTATCATTCAGGACAAATAGCTGTCAATCCAATTTCTTCCTAAAAACCTCCAGTGATGGAGCACCCACAGTTTCTGAAGACAAGCTGTTCCACTAATTGTTCAGTCCCAATTTTGAACAGTTACTAAGCCCTGGTCGTAAGTTGAAGGCTACCTGTATTACAAAGGAAATTATATGGGCCTATCCACAGTCATCGGGGAATATTTGGAACCAAATAGTATCTACTTGGGCTGAGGTAACATACTGAAAAGGAAAAAGATAAAGAGCATTCAACAGCAGCCACTTCAGTTCATGCAAGCAGTCTCACCTACCTCCTTTGGTTTCACCGCAAGGCGTCCGGTCATATCCAAAGATGGGCGCCTTTCCTTCCTTTTGTTGGTTTCTGGAACACTTGCAGCCCCCAGATTATGGGATAAACTTTTGCCTGATGCAGAGGCTCTTCTTAATTCTGCTAAACTGAAACCCATCCTCGATAAACACGTCTTTTTCAGTTTCTCCAGGGGTTCCGTTTTTATGGACAGCACTGCTAAATGGTCTCCAACTATGTCTGGGTCAATTTTCAGAGGCCTTTTACCAATATAAGGGACAATCTTCAATGGCATTTCATCTGCCTGCAATAGGCTGGCTGGGGTGGGTTCATCTTGACCTTCTGACAGGCCAGAGAGTTCTAAGAGAGATGGATTTTCCTCCAGTTCCATATGTGAGTTAACTTGAGCAAGGACTTTGCTTACAATGCGGTCCAATTCCATGGCACTGTAGGTTTCGTTCTCTGAATTATCGCCCACAGGCTTTTCTGGGTTGCTGCTGGAGATCTCATTGATAATGATACTGGCTACTTGCTCCGGGAATATCACCTGCTTGGTTGTCATATCTTTATGTAGTTCTTTCTGAGACCCTGATTTCTCCAGGACGTTGCTAAGGACTGAATGAACAACTTGGTTAACTGCCTCTTCATACCGTGGATCCAGCGCTAGCTGATTATTTGAAGCTATCAGATTGATCTTGTTCTTGGACATCTCTTTTTCCACAGATGTTTTTAGCTGGCCAGCAATTTCATTTACATCTGTTTTAGATAAGCTTTTTTTCTTATGAATTCCCAAATTATATTGGGCCACTAGGATTCTTATCAGGAAGCGGCTTATGATCTCTTCCAGGAAAGCAACAGACACTGCAGGAGTTTGAGTGACCGAGATGTTGTTCAATTTTTTTCCTGCTTCTATGTCAGAAATAATTTTTTTGAGAATTTTTTCAGATTCCAGCTTTATCATACTGGGACTGGGTATCTCTTTCTCTGAGTCACTGACTGGCTGAAAGTCATGTTTAGAAATCTCACTCACCATGAAGCAGGCAACTCTATTAGCGAAGTCTTCATTGCTGTTAGTTAAGTCTTCATAGAGAAAAGTTTCAGAGTTGGAGTGTTTTAGGATATCAGAGTAAACGGAGTCAACCACTTCTCCAACAGTTCGGCTATCTTCAGAGGCTAAGTCTTCTGAGTCATCATGCTGCCACACTGTAAGTTTACCATTTGAGAGGAGATTCTGCAAGGAATTAATAATCTTTCTTGCCAGTTCCTTCATAGATGCTACATTGCTTGTATCCACTTCATCCAGAGGAAGAGAACTGAACATTTTTGTGAGAAGTTTAACAGCGATCTCCTCTAAGATTAAAGAGGATAAACCTTTCAGGTGGGATCGCAACTGTGACTGGCCCTCTGATGGCTCTGAACTAGCTCCATACTGATCCTCAAGAGCCTTCTCAGCTTCAGTGGCTGCTTGCTGTCGGTTTAACTCTTCTGTAAAGTACGTCTGTATTTGATTCCCAGAAATCTCTTTGATCACAATGTCCACAATCCTGTCCAGAAGAATTGTACAGCCAGTTCTGATGCACTTTTGAACATCTGAAGTACTTCCAAATTCTGGCAAAAGATTGTTATAGATTGAGTTGGCTACAGTTTGACTAACAACACGGTTGGGCTGCACACGGTCAAGATACTTAACCTCTGCATTTTTGTTTTTTGAGATTTCAGCCATCACTTTGCTCAGAAGTTTCATGTGAATAAAATCAAATTCTGCACATTGATCTTCTGTATCAATAGATGGAGAGAGAGTTGTAGGAAGAGGGAGGATTTTAGATAAGAGGAAAGCAAGGACATCAAAGATAAATCTCTGAGAGACTAGAAATGGACAAGGAATATCTATCTGGGATGGAGTACTGATTTTCTTTACCTCTGTGAACACTTTTTTAGCCATCTCTCCAAATTCAAAAGCTTTAGAGGCTGGATCTTGGAATGTCTTTGATTGTACTTCCTGAATCTGATAGCCTAAAATTTCTTTCTTTATTGCACTAGCCAATCTTTCTGCAAATGTGTGAACATTTTCCTTGTCCATGTAGATTGAGACTCCAGATCTCTGATCTTGCAAAATGCTACATAAAGAAGCATGGATAATTTTAGCAATCTCTGCTTTTTCCACATCTGGGAAACTCTGCCCACCTTCAGGTATTTGTAGCACTTTTACTGGGGACTTTGCAAACTCCTTTAAAATGGATTCAATTAAATATTTAAGTGAAGGCTCAGCCTCAGCCCCTTGTTTCTCTAGAATACACACACTGGCTGTAGATTTGAACAATTTGCTAATTAACCCACTAAAGATGTCCTTCAAGAAGGATGCTGAATAAGTATCACCTCCATTCTCAAACTGCATTAACTGGTGTATTGTATGATAACCTTGTTTTGTTTTATTGAGAGATCCTGTTTCCATTAGCTGTTCAGCTGTGCTTTCCTGTTTTCCATTCGGAGATCCAGACTTTACATAGATTGTTTTACAAATATTTTGTACTATGTTTTCAATACTTTTGCTGGCATCAGAACTTGGTTCTTCCTTCAAATGACTTATAGAGGGACTTCTCTTCCCTTCTTCATTCACTATTGGATCAGGAGAAGCTGATCTACTATCAGGGAGTGAAAATGGAAATATTCGATGTAATATCTTAACAAATATATCTCCAAATACAGAACCAGAGGATGGAGGTTCTGGGAGGAGAGTTTCCACTCTGTCAACAATGGTTTCAGCTTCCACAAATGAGAACAAATATGGAGAAGTATCACCAGTAAACAAAGGCAACAACTGGAAATCAGAAATATCTCTTAATATGATCAGGGCCAGTTTTTCTGCTAACAGACAGCTGTTTGTTTGAAAAGCTCTAAAAATCTCAAACTCTGACCCAAATTGTTGCAATAATTTTTCATAAATAGAGTTACTTATCTGAATCACTTTTTCAGCACCTATCTGTGGAAGGCAGATATTCTCTCCTGCACTCTGCATGACCTTAACTTCTGACATTTTTAATTCAATTACCAAACCATTTACAAGTTCAATCACTAGATTTTTCATCTCGTTCTCTGATAAATTAGTGTCCTTAGAATATGCCAAAATATTAGGGGAAGATAAGAATTTGCAAAAGAAAGCAACAGCCACATCCTCTAAAAGCTGGGCAGAATAGATGCGCCTGGAAAGTTGTTGCCTTTCTTTCTGCCACTTAAAACACTCAGAAGAATCATTGCTACTCAAAAACGGGTGGAAGTGGAAGTTTAAAATTTCTCTTATGAGTAATTTGGCGATTTCATGCACAGTGCCATTCCCTTGAACCATGAGAGTATTTTGAAGTTCACCTTGAGATTGATACTTTTGCAAAATCTGATTATAAACTGAATTAGCAATGTCTTCTTCAGTCTCCTGATCCATGTCTGGGATTCGCTTGGAGACATTTTCCATCTTGACTTCATGTGCTAAAATCTCTGTAAGAACATAGCCTTTCAGGTTTGCAGCCATCTCGGTGAAATCTGTTTCAGAAAAGTCATCATATTTCCCAATATAGTCAGCAATATTCTCTGGATTGGGGAATAATTTCTCCAAGAGCCGATTAAGCATATTTTCTAAGACAATGCAAGGAAATACAGTTATTTCAGAGTCTGGAATGTTCTTAGCATCATGGTTTGTGTAAGATGGTGCATATTCTGATGTTAGAAATTGAAGATGATGCTTAAACATTTCATTAATAATGAAACAAGCTATCTGCGTGACATACAAATTATTTAAGCTTTCTCTGTCTTCTGAGAAAGGCTGCTGCAGCAGAACCTCATGGAGAACATCACAATACACAGATTCCACCATGTTCTCTATTGCTTGTTCTGAAATGCCAGTTTCTTTTTCACTGCCATAAGTGCTGGTCCAGATGGCCTGTTTCAAAATTATTGCCACGATGTCCGTCTTAATCTGGGCAACTCTATCTTGCAATTCAGGTCCATTTAGACCTTCTCCTTTATCAGAAGTTGCAGCAGCAGTAGAAACTAATGGGAAAATATGTGCAAATAACCTATCAATGATAGCTTCTAATACTGGATAAGAGATCACAGTTATATAGGGCGAAGCTGAAGGCTTCTCCTGAGGACCACATTGTTCTTCCATCAGATTTTCCTGAATGAGGCACTTTGCTTCTAATGCATTTGATGGGCATGCTGAATGAAGCAGGTGATCTACAGCTTCTTCAATTTTTATAGTGGTTGTTTGACAAGGTGGAGCATGCCCTACATCTTCTGTATCTTCTTTAGACAGAGAACTCCCTATAGAATCCTTGCAAGATGAACCCTGGTCTGCTACATTTGTATTTGGCGGAGCGGATCCAAGAGGCTCATCAGGACCCTCGTGAATATTGATGTGAGCTTTGGCAAGCTCTTTTGTAACCGTTTTTGCCAACCTCATAGCTACATCTCCTACATCTTCCCCAGAGGCACTAAGAGGGATATCTGAGAATGTATCAGAAATTTTTGAAAGCAATTCAGAAATAATATTTCCCAGCAAAGAAGTAGGTGAACTTCTTTTTTTCTCAATTGCTTCTCTCAGGTCCAAGGGCTTGATAGCAGTTCTATAAATTTCTAATCCTCCCGTAGAGTCTCCTGCAGCAGCTCTATCCCAACCAGAGGTCTCGTCTCTGGATACAAAAGCTTCAACATGCTGCTGGAGAAGGTCTCCAACCAGAAAGCCAGCTAGTTGATCAATAAGGGCATTGCTCTTATTTTTCACCTCTCTCTGGACAGCTTCAAGGGAGCCTGATTTCTGTATGATCTTGCTGCATAAAGAATCTGTCAGGTTCTGAACATCCTCCTCGGAATATTGGTACTGTTCAGGGTGTGTGTCCTTTATCACCCTGATTTCATGTTTTAAAAGTTTCAGCCGAACATCATTGAGCAATTGAGTGGAGAGCTTGTTTAAGTCAGATTCCGACATGGCTGTTTTATTCCAAGTGGATGAAGCATCTCTGGGTGGTGTGGAAGGGAAAATCCTTGTGAGTAAACCAGTGATTAGATCTTTTAGGAACCCTGATGATAATAAGGTGCTAAATGGTGGCCAACTCTCATCCTCGTGGAATTCTTTGTCTTTAACAGCATCACTAACCTCTAGTGTAGGTACACCCGAAACCCTAGACAAATCTCCAGAAAAAAGGGGATGTAAAAGACTATCAGAGATGCCTTTTTCAATCAATTTTTTAACGTTTTCATAAAGTATATTCTTTCTTATGTGGCTGGAATCACCTCCTACAACCATCTGTTTTTCTCTCGCTATATTGTTGTATACAGAATCTACCACATCATCCATGACAGCGGACAGTGGGGCTCCAAGACTTTGTTCTTCTCCTTTTTGTGCCCCTGTAACTGAAGCTCTGCCAAACTGCAAGTTGATTGAGCTGGCTATCCTTTTAACCACTTTACCAAGCTCAGTTTCAGGCTGTCCTTTAGACATTTTCTTATCATCTAAGGTAGCAGAAAATATTTTAGATAAAACCCTGGAAACAATTTCTTCTAAAAACTTAGCTGGGAAAACCTCAGTAGAAGACACTGAAGATTCACTGATACTATCCAAAACCGTCCTGACTATATTTTCAGACAAAGCTTCAGGCTCAGGATTTTCCAGAAAGTCTTCATCTTTGGAAAGAAAAGTCTGAAGATGATGGTTAGTGATTTCTCGAATTATGAAGCTGGTCATGCAATCAATAAAAGCAGTATTCCTGCATTCCACATCCTTTTGTATAGAGAGTTGTGAGCCAGACTTTTTTAACATGTTTCTGTAGACTGAATCAACCATGTTCTGAATCTCTTTCTCTGAATGTAATCGGCACCGGTCATCCTTTTTTGCTACCCAGATTTTGTGCTTTGAAATGGACTTCATTACATGTTTGATTATATAGGAACAGAGCTCATTAAAGTCAACTTCTGACATCTCTCTTTTGTCTTCGTTGCAGGGAGCGTCCTCTGAAGGTGGGAAAAGCTGAGTCAGGAGTTGACATATTACTCTTTCTAAATATTTCTCAGACAATATGGTAACGTATGCTGGAGCAGGTGGCTTGCTCCTTTTTACTTTAGGAAAGCAGATACAGTGCTCAATCTTTTGTATGATGGGTCCAGGTTTAACATTTCTGAAAGCACTCTGAGGTAGTCTCCTAAACACGGCTGGTGGCAACTGGTAATCCAAAATTTCTGTCAGGATAATTTCAGCTGCCCTCTCAGCCAGAATCTCTATGTCCTTTCCTGTGTGTTCCTCAGCTGCTAACTGGAATCCAAACTCTCTTAAAATGGAGTCAGTTATTTTGCTGACAGTATGACTATCCACAGGTGAGAAGTATGATTTCTCCTCAGCTCTTGGCAAGACTCCAACACCAGCTTTCTTAAATTCCTCCATCAGTGCGTGCACAAACAATGTGTTCATCTCATGAAGTCCAATACAAGAATCTCGATCATATTTGTTCTGCAGTGAAGAAAAGATCTTGATCAAAAGCTGAGAAACAATGTCCTCCAGAAACAGTGAAGAATAAATAGCAGAAAAAACTCGCTGGAGTTGATGATCTCCATGTTCTGTCACTGTCACCACTTCTCTTCTGTAGTACTTCTTTTTGCAGCTTACAAACAAAGGTTTTTTTGCAGGTGATGTGCAGATGGGTACAGCTGGTCTACGCTGGATTGCTGCATCCAGAACAGACCGGTTTCTTTCTCTTTTTCTCATTTGACGCCTAGTTCCCGGACTAGTTGCCCTAGATTCTGCTTTTCTACTTCGTGACGAGGAACACATTTCACTTTTACCATAGCGGGCATGCCTTTTATTAAATCCTTGACCATGTCCTTTTCTAGATCCTGGCTTTATGAATTCAACCATCTTTTTTGGAGAAGTTTTCATTTGTCTGGTACGCTCAATGTTGAAGGAAAGCTCTGTCATTACAGGTTTCACCAGAGTGTGAGCTAAAACATCAAGGGCTGATTCACAGGAAGATACTCCTGACTGAGCCTCCACCCATGGCTCCTCTGTGTATCTAACATCATATGTGAAAAGGGAGGTGCTTGAATCAGCCTCCTGGACTTTAATCTCTTTATATGAACAAGGCAAGACTTCATCATCACAAACACACTTCCTCATATCACGAAGCTGTTCATTTTCTGGAAATTCATCGAAAGCAAAAGTGCCCGTAAAATTATCCGTCAAGAGGCATTTTTCCAAAAGTGCCCGGATCAGTTTTTCACTGACAACATCTAAGAGAACAACAGACTTGGGAGACAGACCCAAGTTGCTGCAAAATACATCATTACTAAGTTTGCAAGCATGTGGACACATCGAGGAATAAAGTAGCTGTTTTTTAGTTGATCTATTCGCATTTTGATAAGGCATCATATTTTGAGATCGGGCATCTGGGTAGGACCTGCCAAAATCATTCTGTGACTGATCAGGCCATAATGAATCTAAAATGATGTGCAGAACTTTGTTGACAATATTTTTTGACTCACTGGTTTTCAGGCTACGGATGAAACTGTCCAAATTAGAAGCAACATTGTTTAGCCTCCTGTTTTTAAGGGCTATTTGATCCATTGTGGAGACACAGGAGGTTCTTTTGACATCACTGGATCCTCTACAATCACCCCTAGAAGCTCTACTTAAGCGAGGTGAAGAAATCAAATGCTGTTGAGACAAACTATCTCCGATTCTCTCTCGGTTTGCATATCTGCTTCTCAATTCAATTTCCAGGGACAATATATTATTAACCTCTTTCACGAGAGGTTGATAAACATTATCAAAGTCAGCCAAACAGAGAGGTGGGACAAAAATTCTTCTTGATTTCCTAGTGTGAAAACTTTTTCTGTTGATACTCTCTTGCAAAATGTTTCGTTCACACAGGCTATTGATGATAACCTCAGAAACGTGGAATGCTAACTCTTCAATGTTCATAGGAGGGCTTTTAGAGCCTTTCAGCCCACTTTCAGGACAGCAAGCATCCACAGAGCAAAACATTGAAAGGGACCTTTCAAAACACTCATTTCTTTCTGGGATATTGTGGCGTGCACTGGGACTTGAAATGCTGTACAGCACATTGAAAAGAACTGCTTGAGTCAAAGGTTCCCAAAACACATCATGGCATGAAGACTGCTTTCTACCAGATGGCAGATATGTATTTCTCAAGATTTGATCCTGAAGCCACTTTGATTCGGACTGGATTAATTCTTCATCCAAAGCATCTGGGGAAGTAAACATGAACAGATTACTATTTCACACCGGGGTCACAATAGTTGACATAATTTGGGAGATGAAACATTAGGTTGCATGGTTTTCCTGCAACTGGTACATTTTGAACTAAATTAATGGATTTGTCAAAATCAATTTATGGCAAACACCACTTGTCACAGAAACATAGATTAATGTACTGGATACACACAAAGGAATTATTATACAACACTAGAAAAATAGATCAATGTCTACCATATCAGTGAATTGTTGATATGTGTGAGTTGGTTCTTTTTTCATAGGGGGCAACGAAGAGGATTTTCAAGCATTTTGGTTTAAATGTTTTAGAATAGAAATGTGTTTCTGATCTAAGGGAATGTGAGCTATACAATTTATTGGACATTAGCTGCTACAAAGACTAACCTCTAGTTTGGAAGGTAATCAGTTCTTTGATGACACTCAAAACAATGTGGTTGGCTAGCAGAAGAGTCTCACAGGGATCTGGAACATGAGCACAGGCCAGAAGTTCTACGTCTTTACGTCTCTCTGGACTCTTGCATTTGAAGATATGCTGTTTGCTCTCCCATTTTGAGAGAAGGTTGCCACTTTCCAGCATGAGGTAGCTTTCCTCTGTCAATGTCTTTTCACTGGAATCACTCAACCTGATTTCCCAGCGATTGAGTAAGCTTTGCCTCTTCTGCTTTGGTTCTACAAATC
Organism: Vipera ursinii; assembly: GCF_947247035.1. Classification (NCBI taxonomy): domain Eukaryota; kingdom Metazoa; phylum Chordata; class Lepidosauria; order Squamata; family Viperidae; genus Vipera; species Vipera ursinii. The sequence continues at coordinate 336,756,519 of NC_139512.1, read as the reverse complement.
TGGAGGAGCCTGAAGATCTCAGGTGAGATTTTTCCTTCAATGGAGAAAGATGTTTGGATTTCTCACTGTAGCTGCTTTGCCCCACAGGCTCATCTTCCACTCCAAACTCACATAGGAGAGTGTTGACAATGGTTTCAGCTGTATGGCCAAGCTTCAGAGGACAGAAGACAGAATAGCAGGTGTTTTCTGGACCTGTAATAGGATATTTCCCTGCAAAGGATTCATGGTGAGGAAGGGGGTTGGCCTTCTTCTGATGTCCCATTCCAGTTTGCCTAGGAGTAGCTTCAGCCGTTTTTTTAAAGAGCTTTTCCAAAATGCTTCCCTCAGGGATAGAGCTTTGTTGGGGAAGCCAATCTTCCTCAAGACAATCTAGTTTGATTTGACCTTTATCCTGTCTTCGTCTTCTGGGATGTCTTGATCTACATTTCTCTCTTTTTGGTGCACCATGAGTATCTCGCTCAGAATACTTAAAGACAGAAGGAAATTTAGCTGGGACCTCTTCTTGAACTTCATTCTCCTCTTCTGAGTAGATTACCATGCCAGGAACATTGATTGGTGGGAAGCTATCCCTCGTATCTACCCTTCTATACGTTTTAGAAGTTGTTTTCATCCTCGGTGATTTGAACTGATTCTGGGCAAGAGCCCTGTCCTTTGCAAACGCTCGGCCTGACATTTCTAGCTGGACGTTCTCCACCATTAATTCAGAGGTGATCTCGGTAAGGCTTTCGTTGCAACGATCCAACATGACACTGATCGTCTCACTTACCACCAAGCTTTCAGAAGAGCTGCTAAATAGATTGACCTCCTTGTGGATTAGCTCTCTGTCCAAAGTGTGCTTAATAATTTCAAGAATGCTGCTGACAGCATTGTTGGCGTACACATTCAATTCAGAGTGGAGCCTTTGCACCTGCTGGATAGCAGATTCAATGCACTCCCTGGTAATAGCACCACCCAACTTGGTAAAGTCCAGAAAGTTATGGGTAGATCCCAAAGTAGGCAGGGTTCCTTTCCCAGTGTCTCCCTGCAGCTTGTTTCGTAATGCTTCCACAGTTGTTTCTGCTACATTTCCTACATGAGTTGAAAGAGAATCTAAGGATTGTGTCAGTTGTGCAAAAGAAAGGCTTTCTAATGGGAATTTCACTATTTCCAAAAAATTACATTTAAAGTCCCGTTTAAAATGTCGAGCTACAAAAGTCTCCAGTGTGATGACAATACATTCAACCGTTTCTTTGGCTATTTTGTCAATTGTGTCCATAGCACTTTTCAGTGAAACATTATAAAAAGGAAATTCAGGTTGAGTGAATCGATGTTTTGGAATTTTGGCACATCCCTTAGGTCCTGCCTGGTCTTTTCTTCCCAGAAAGCTATATTTATCTTGAGAAGCAGGAACACTGCATAATAAACATCTATGAACATTTTCAAACACACTTGCTACAATATCTCTGGCAACAGAGCCAATCTCTGCCTGAGAATCGCTGTGAAAAAGGCTGCCAGCCTTTTTAAAACTACAACAGAATAATCTCTCATTGACCTCACCTGGAATCTTCTTCAAAATGCAAACAGAAGGTTCTAAATCTTGGGTTCTCATGTAAACCTCACTTACAATATTCTCTGCCACCTGCAGCATTTTTAGGGTTTCACTTATGTTTGCATCTGTCAATGGCTGCTGTTCAAAAATTTCTCTTAATATGCCTTCCTTTGGAAGGATTTGATTGAGGTAACATGCATAATCTTCATAAAAAAGACCCTTAGGCTTTCCATGGATGTCTTTAGTTGTCAATTCAAACTGGAAGAACATCTGGGTAGAAGGAAGTCCATTGATTTGGGAACGTTTCAAAGAAGTATGTTTATGCATATGAGAAATCTGCAAATCATCAGTGTGTAGATCTTGCACGACAGAATTAATGAGTTCACTTGCTTTAGAGATCTGCTCTGATGACAAAGTATTAACTTGAAATATGGTTCTGTGATAATCTTCTGTTTTGAATTCATCAATAATAGTTCCCAAAACTTTGCTTACTACGTCTTTGGCATATACTGTCAAGTCAGATTTTGACAAAGTCCCTGTCAGGACTGAGCTTTCTGAATCATCTGACATTTCTCTTGGCCTATTTATTGTGTTACTACTGCCAGCTTGCATGTCACATTGAAATGATGACTGCCCTTTCCATCTCTGTTGCACAGACAATGGAAGGACCTCTTCCAAATGAGATGCAGCAAAACAGGCAATTTTATTCAAAACACTTTGAATAAGTTCTTCACTCAAGGACTGTGGAGAGGGTTGGAGTTGAGATACTGCCAGAGTAATCTTTTGGATGTCCGATGAATCTTTATTGCTGCCTGAATTATTTGTTTCTAACTTCGATGCACTGGAGCTAAATAGTGTATCCACAACAGCTGAATACATCTTATTAAGTATTCCATCCACAATCTCACCAGCTACATTACATGCATTTGCCTGAGATGCAGTTTCCATCATTCCATTATAGTGTGAAGACTTGGGTTCGGAATTAAAAAATATACAATCATTATTAAAAGAGGACAAAAGCCCCAGATCTCCCATTATTCGTTGGGTAACTTGGTTGAGAACATCTTCCACACTTGTCAACAATGGAAAACCTCCATGCTCTCCAGGTTGTTGTTTCTTAAAAATCCTTTTCAGAACTCTTTTTTGAATTTCATTTTCAGTCAAGGCTATCTGAACAGTTATGATTTTGAGGAGATCATTCATAATTTCATTGGCAGATGCATTGTCTTCAAAGGGGAGGAGATTTTGACAAGACAGCATCTCCCGCTCCAGATCCTTCTGAATTACTTTAATAATGGTGCAAGTCAGTTTTTCAGCACAGAGCCTTAAATTATATTGAGAGTCCTGAACTGCTAATTTTGCTTTATCGCAGTGGTTGCCTGTTTTGACCTCCGTGGGTTTTTGTGCACTTGACATTGCATATCCACTTTCAAGATGAGATTGCCTTTTTTGTTTAGCAGACATTCCTAGTTCAGATTCCAGTTTATCTTCAACAAACATTTCCAGTCTGAGGAAGACATTATCAACTAAATATTTTGCTATGCCTTCAGGAGAAAAGTCTTTTATATCTGGAAGCTGCTTAGCGCTAAATTCTGCCAGTTTTCTGCTAGATGTTTTTTCAGCTTTTGATACACCAGGGGCTTGATGCTTACTTCTTTTGAGATCTGGAAAACGACTCTTATGTCCAGCCTTGGATCCACGTTCTTTCAACTGAGCCAGAGGCTCTACTGTCTTCTGCACAAAATCATAGAGGAGAGACTGGAGTCGAGATGAAAGTTCCCCCTTCATATTCAGAGCGGCTGCAAGACCAGAACTCAGATCTTCAAACACAATATCCACCAAGTCATTGGAAACCAGAGAAGCAACAGATTTCACCCCAGCAGGGGTGGACAATGATTTTTTTGTGCCGTCATCTGCAGCCTTGGGAAACTGTAATTCCCCCGTTCCAGAATCATCCATATCTAGCATTATTGTCTGAAAGATTTCATTTAAAAGAGTTTCCACTGTGTTTTGAATTTGGGACTGAAGATCTCTTTTATAGGTAGGGTTTTTCTTGAAAACTTTTTCCAATACACTTTCTTTCCGTGGTAAAGAGGTCTTTGCTTCAGAAAGATGTTCTTGGGGGGCAAAAATAGTCAAAACCATGCTGACAATTTGGGTAGCAGCTATGCTTTCAGAGAATATAATGGGAGGAGTTGAAATTTTATCCACTTCCTTATCAAGCTCGTGCTTTAGATTTTTCAAAATCAATTTAGCCACATCACTGGCATATGATTTTAAATCTGAGTAAGACAATGATACTTCCTGTTCTGGTGTTTCTTTTGCAGCTAAAATAGAATTATTGTAGGACTTAAAAATATCCTCTAAACAATGAGGCAAATTACCATCTTGGTTGGCTAGGATTCTTTTGAATTCTTCTTGTAAGGCAGAGGAAAAGTCTGAACTGATTGACATTTTTAAGTTTTGCACATCCAAGCATAATTGAGATTCCACTTTGGATATGACAAAGGATTCCAGCTTTGCTATCAAAGTTTGCACTAAATCATTAGCCAGATCTGACTTAGACAGATGTTCTGATTGACTAATGTGCTTTGGTTCATGCATGGGTTTTCTGCTATGCCGCACTTCTTCTTCTGGGAATTCTGAATCAAAGGACTTCTCAGGGTCCCTGAAATGCACTGTTGGTAGGCTTTTGCCAGCTTCTGTGGGCACACTTAGAGGAAGAATATCAGTGAAAACGAGGCTAGATTGCCTATTCCTGATGTCTTGCATGTCAGTTTGAGCAACGCGGGATAGAATCTGGAACACAGTTTTTACTAGATCATTTACAAAACTACGTACTTCTGTATCAGAGATTACAATCTCACCAGTGATTTCACTTTGTCCTTTGGAGGTAGGTTCCTCCTCTGCCTGTTGCCTGCTGATGTTCACTTGGGTAAGAGATGAAGGAGGAATATGGGGGGGGCAGGCTGTTTGCTGTGCCCAAACATGCTGGAATGTTTCCTTTAAAAGATTCCGCATGATTTCAATGATTGGCAATTGTTCTTCCCCTTTAAAATCTTCTTCCATTTGTTTCAAGGCCTGCTCTAATGTCCATTCATGAGCTGTTGTCCCTTGTCTTGTCTTCGACACTGGATCAGTCGGCAGTGTAGCAGTTTGCTGACTTTCCATAGAAGAAAAAATGGCATTTTGCACAAGAGTGTCCAAACTACTGTCCGTCTTCTCTAGATATTTTGATTGAACAGGCATATCTTTGTCCAGAAATTCCCCCTCATCCTGCAAAGCAGATTTGGGGCGAGACCTGCTTCTTTGTCGTGGTTCAAGACCAAAACCTTCATATGCAAGTTTTTGCTCCTTGTTGATTTTTAATTTTCCATCCTGATCCCTCTTCTCTTTATCTTCCTGTTCTGCTTCGGAGTAAATTACCATGCCAGGAACATTAACAGGGGGAAATGGTTTTCTTATATTTTTCTCAGTTGTAAAGAGTGTTGTCATGGTCAATGCTGCTGCTGGAGCTGAGGAAGTCTTGTGACTAGGAGACTCTTTCTGTATTTTGGGGCAAGAGCTAGGTCTTGCTGATGGAGAGAGAATCCTCAGTTTTTCAGTACTCAGATCATTGAATACATCGTTAATGATCTGGATGATTACTGAGCTCTCTCTGGATGGAATAATTCCTTCTTGGCTCACCTGCTGCTGGATGTAGCTTAGGATGTTGCCAATCATCTCTTCCACAAATTGAAGGATGTTTGTCTCTGAAGAACCAACTGTTTTGGAAACTATCTTACGAATTGTGTCTTTCACAATTGCATTTGCTGCTTCAGATTCTACTGTATGTGGTGGAATTGCTGTGTAAAGTTGTTCAAGAGGTATGCCAATTGCCTTGATTTTAGAAAAGAGTTCAAACTGGGACACTTTTTTTTTGCTTGACAAAGCAAAGACCTTCAGTTTATCAATAATAATCTGAACAATCTCCTCAGCAATGCCGAGCATAGACTCAAAGGAGAGGGGCATCTGAGCCCTCCAAAAGGCTGGATCCGGGTCAGTATATTTCTCAGTGGCTGTAAGGCACATGGCTTTCCATTCTGTGGAGAAGTCATCCCTGGAAATGGTTTCAAAATATTTCTTCTGAGCAGTGGAGTGGAGTTTACTGAGCACATTTTCAACGATATCATTGGCGACAAAGCTGGCCACCCTTGAAACCGAACCAGCAACTGGTGGCTCTGCAAAATGGGTGCCTAGTAAGCTATCTGATATGGATTCAAGGAGGACTTCCATTGAAATAGAGACAGAACAAACTGAACTTCCCAGGTCACCTAACATTTTTTTGAAAATGTCATCAAGAATCACTGCAGTAACTTTGGCAAGAGGCAACTTCAGGTCATTGAAAATACTCTTCAGGTCTTTTACATCGATGGTCTCCCTTTGGCGAGTAGAGCAATTTGGCGGCTTCTGTTCCCCTCCAGCAGATGGCAATTCTTCTGAATCAGTGGCCATAGTAGAAGTTTCAGTTTTACAAAGGAGCTCTTTTGGCGTGTGCTTTTTTTTGCTGTGGTACAAAGTACTAGCATTTTCTGGATCATCTGTAGAACTTTTCTGCATCTGGGAGAGATGGCTGTCCGATTTGGAACTCTTCATGCTTGCTGTGGTAGACAGAAGACCATTGTCTTTAGACGGAGAGAAAAAAACAGCTGTTTTTCCTCTCTTAAATTTTCCCTTCAGAATGTCACTATCTAGAGAAAGGTGGGTGCTCTTAGTAAAAGAGGTAAAGGAAGACTTAGAGGAGAGCAAAGAGGTCGACACTGGTTTCCCACTAGTAGAACAGAATTCACTTGGAGAGCTGGTGGTATGCTTTATACTTGTGTTAGTAAAGCTGACTTTCCTAGCGGCAAAGGCTGGGAGGCCCCCATAACTTTCACAAAGTTCTTCATTGCAACTGGTACAGCTGCTGGAGTTCTCTGAAGATACTACAGACTCCTCAGAGATGGTGTACACCCGTGTCCTGACTCTTTCTTCAAATTTGGTGAGAGCTGGATAGAGGATACTTGTGACTGCTGACACCACCCATGTCATGATATTCTGGATGATATTATTCAGCTCCGAAGAAGAAACCTAATAAGAAGAAAATTGTTATATAACAGGCAAAAGACCCACACATAAATCCAAATAAGGAGTTTTGGGGAAGGTGGTACGTCTATACCATCTCCTCTGTATTTCTGCTGAATCAATAGTTCTATATACTGTGTTTCCCCGAAAATAAGACCCAGTCTTTTTTTTCCCTCCAAAAGAGGCAACAGATCTTATTTTCAGGGCGTGTCTTTTTCACTGACCTCCGGCATCGACAGCCCCACCCAGCTGGCCCACTTCTTCTGCGGGTGAAAGAGCAGCTTCATTCTGCAGCTGAGAATGGAGCTTGGCCCTTATTTTGCAGTCAGAGGCCTTTCCAGAAGGCCTATGTAGCTATGTAGCTTGGTTCTCAGCTGCATGAGGCCTTCCAGAATGCAGGCCGGAGTTCCATTCCCAGCAGCAGAATGAAGCTGCTCCTTCAGCCACAGAAGAAGTGGGCCAGCAAGGCAAATGTCGATCCATGGGAGGCCTGGCTGCTCCAACCCCCACCCTAGCTTGATTTTTCAGCGTGGACCTTGTCTCAAAACTAGGGCTTATTTTGGGGGGGGGGTAGGGCTTGTATTAGGCCCACCCCACAAGCTAGGGCTTATTTTGAGGGTAGGTCTTACTTTCAGGGAAAGTCGGTAGATGTTTGACCTTGATCTATATGAAGGTCAAACATGATGACATACAGGTAGTCCTTGACTTATGACTGGTTGCTAGAACAATTCCAAGATAGTATGGATCTCTGAAAATTTGAAGTTATGATGGTTGCACCTGCCCCATGATCATCTGATCACATTCTGGATGCCTGGAAACCAGCTCACTTTTTAGCCATTTGCTACATCCCAAGGTTACGTGACCGTGATTTTAGATGGTTTTTGCTGGTTCCCGGCACTTACTTATGGTTTCAGACACACACAAAAAAACCATTGGGTACAATAGATTCATTTAATGAACATTGTGTTCACTTAATGACCAATGCAAAAAAAATCAAAAAATTGAGTCCAGTCACATGATGATCTTCTTAACAACCACAATAATTTACAACTTAATTCTGGATTCAATTACCAATCATAAGTCAAGAATTACCTGTTCAGGCTATTAGTGATTAGATCTCCCAAGTTCATTTTTAATCATCCAGGTGGATGGTGACTGGAGTAGCACCAGACAGATGGGATATTTAATCCTTTTATTACAGTATTTTAGCAATCAAAATCCTATTTTCTACATCCTGGTTTTTAAACCCATTGTTGGAGAAAAACACTTGGTGCTTAGAATAATTATATATTTACTTGATTTTTATATAGCCACCCATCTCACATTCATTTATTCATTCATTTATTTATTATTAAATTTATATGCTACCCATCTCACTATCCAAAGCGACTCTAGACAGCAGTTACATGACTATAAGTGGCTTTAAATTTCAATTGGCAATAATTGTGCCTGAGATAAACCTCATTGGCTACAATACTGCCGCTGTGCAAGCTTAGTGGCTTTAAGTTAAACAAATAAAAACACAAAATGCACAATATAAAACAAAAATAAAAATACATTAAGAGCCAGGCATGATCTAATGTATCACCCATATAGTAGGACAAACTGGGGCTGCACAGCATGTATAACCAATTCATTCCACAAATTGTTAAGTTTTGCTAGAATTCACTTTGGTTAGGCTTTTTATGGGTTCCTGCACAAATCTACCTAACTGTACCATAAACATTTGTTTGTTTGTTCGTTCATTCATTCATTCATTCATTCATTCATTCATTCATTCATTCATTTGATGTTAGCTTTTTGCCAAATTCTGGGTGATTCATCCCAATAACTTTTAATAAAGCCTCCTAACAATATAAACAATATCAAAATTATTGGAACTGAATAATTTCAATAAGACTGAATGACTAAAGGAGAATAGTAACCTCTATGAAGATATTGCCCGAGTACAAGCCGATTCATATTTCCAGAAATAGCAAGCTCCATTCTTCCTCCACATAATCACTTGTTAAATGAATAACTTATATATACGGTTCACATTTAAAAATAATGGCACTGGTTGGAAATCTTGTGCTGTCCCTTTGCAATCTTTGCAACTTTGAAATGCAAACTGGCTGAAGAATTCTGGGAGTTGAAATCCACACATCTTAAAGTTGCCAAGGTTGAGAAACACTACCTTAAATCTCTTCTCAATAAATCTAAATAATCAAACCTTTGAGTGACTTCTTTCCTGGGTTATTCATTTCCATTTCAGTTTTTTGCTATTATTTTAACAATGTTCACCTAACAGCTAAAAACATGAAATGATACCATCTGGGGGAAAAATAGCAGTCAATATGCCGTCAATCCACCATCCAAAAAGATTCAACAAAAGAGTCAATTTTCATTTGCTCCCAGAGCTTCTTTAAGGAGGCAACCATTCTCCATTCAGGAATAAGGGGGTGGGGTGGGGGGGAGGGTTGAGGCAGCAGTGGAGAAAGCTTGCTTGTGGTGCTGTTGGTCTCCAGGTATGGGGATTTAAAGGGGAAGGCCTCTTTAATTTTCTTTTTGTCTCCAAATCTGGATCAATACACAGCCCTACTTACATGATGTTACAAAGCAGGCAATTTAGTTAACGCACTGTGCAAAGCCAAAATTGAGTTACTCGGTTAAACATGTTGTATAAATGCGATCACATTATACCTGCATGTTTCCCCATATGCAGAAGTTTTATTAGGGGATAAAATTGGGGATAATTGGCAAACAGAGCTCCAATGTCTAATTAGACTCTTATTAACATTTAGGTTCTCTATGATTCTGAATCAGGTGGTTTCAGCACCAATAAGGAATAGCAATAGGAATAGCACTTAAGACTTATTTACTGCTTCAGAGTGCTTTACAGTCCTCTCTAAGTGGTTTACAGAGTCAGCATTTTGTCCCCAACAATCTGGGTCCTCATTTTACCGACCTCAGAAGGATGGAAGGCTGAGTCAACCTTGAGCCTGTCAGGATCGAACTGCTGGCAGTCGGCAGAATTAGCCTGCAATACTACATTCTAACCACTGCACCACCACGGCTCTTACAGGTACACAGTCACCTCAAATGTATGAATGATTAATTGAGTGACCTACTTTTCCTTTGAGGCTCTCTCGAAGTGCTGATTGATCTCTGAAAACAAAAAGTTATGGGGGAGTCAATGGAAGATTGTGGAGGAAACTACTACTACTACACAGACAGAGAGAGAGAGAGACAGAGAGACAGAGAGACAGAGAGAGACAGAGACAGAGACAGAGACAGAGATACAGGTACACTCAGACATATATTGCCCTCCAACGAATACCCTGGCAACATTCCTCTGATCAGAATGATAAAAGAAACGAATTGGCAATTCTGGGATTGTGGTTCAGTAATACAAGTGTTAGAAATGGATGTTTTAGGATGTCTGAGACTTACGAAGTAGAAAGCAAGCGCTGAAGATAAGCTGAGTAAGATGACTCACAATCCTCATTGTTGTGAAATTTTGTAGTCATGTGCTCTGAAAGAAGGTGAATACCAGCATTAACATGCTGTACAGCAATCTAATTAATGAAAGGAGCCTTGGAAATGCCAAGGTTCGTGTCACTTTAATCCACAAAACTCTAACACAACTGAATGTCAGATAAGGGGAGTCCACTAAGTCAGACATGGGATTTTGATCCATAAATGGAGTAGATATGCAGCCCAACGTATAACTCTTGAAACAGAACACCCTGTTGAGAGCTCAAGAATGCCTTGTTCTCTTCCACTCACCATCCCAAATGGGATTATTATTATTTGGTGGAATAGTTTTAGGTGGTCAGCCATTCTGTCATCAAAGTGTTTTAATTTCAGAATGGAAACTAAGCCTGAATCATTTTCACCATTGTACACACCAGGATGCCACAGGCACTTCTGTTTAAGTCTGCAATACTTCCTGAAAACCAATAGCTCGTCAAAGCATGGCTAATAAGTGATATTTTAATCAATCAGTGCTAAGCTACTGGCTAGAGACTGTCTCACTGTTTCCTTTGAGTTCCCCACAAAAGCCAGTTCCTCTTTCCCCAAAAGCAGGGGAAGCGAAACTACTTGCCCACCATATTGGCCTATCTCCTGTCCTCACAATCCTGCATTTTGGCTTTTTCACCCAGTTTTATCATTTGCTACTAGGGTGAAAAATCAGGACTTGACCCTCAGGCATTCCCACCAATGGCCACACAGATTAACAAAATGTAAACTGAAGCTGCTTCAGCAACATCACTTGCTGATGGAAATGGAAATTCCTCCTAAAAGTCTGCCAAAAGGGAGACAAGCAAGATAGAAGGACAAATCAATGGCATTGACAGGTGACTATTCATATCTAGTACAGCTAGGCCTCAAGTTTCAACAGTTCATTTAGTGACCATTCAAAGTTACAATGGCACTGGAAAAAGTGACTTATGGCCATTTTTCATACTTATGACCTTTGCAGTATCCCCATGGTCACATTACAGGGTGGCTTCATTCCCAGGCGTGAGATTTTTTTGCAGAAGGAATTTCAAAACTTGTAAGACATTATGACAAGTGCCTCAATTTGAATAAAAAGGTAAAGGTAAAGGTTCCCCCGCACATGCGTGCTAGTCGTTTCCGACTCTAGGGGCCGGTGCTCATCTCCGTTTCAAAGCCGAAGAGCCAGCGCTTGTCCGAGGACGTCTCCGTGGTCATGTGGCCGGCATGACTAGACGCCAAAGGCGCACGGAACGCTGTTACCTTCCCACCGTAGTGGTCCCTATTTTTCTACTTGCATTTTTACGTGCTTTCGAACTGCTAGGTTGGCAGAAGCTGGGATGAGTACTGAGCTTTTGGGGGTTTAATCACGTCTGCTGCTAGAGAACTAATGGTTCTCCAGCAACCCAGAGAGGACGTCTCCAGTCCTGTCAGCAGTTAACATGGCAGGAATAATGGGTTCAATCTGATTGGTTGTTCAGAGCATGTGGACTATATATATTGTGCAATGTTACCCAAAAGCCCCAGTACAGTTCAGTCTGACTTACAATAAAGCTATGATTCTTCTGTACTCATCTGCCTGGTGTCTTTCCTGCTCTTCAGAACCCACAACAGCAATTATGTCGAAAAGTAATGTAATGTTATAGTTTTCTAATGTGTATAATATAAGTTCTGTATCTGCAAGTGTCTGTCATTGATAACCAAATGGAGGTTTATTTCTGTATTGCCCTTCTATTTGCAGTTATTTTCACAGAAGGATCCTTTCAGAATAGGAGTGAGTTCTTTGTTTTGTAAAAAGATTATCTAGATGTGGAATCACAGGCCTAATATTAAATGTTTAGCTGCTGCAGCAGACCTGAAAAAGTATGAATTAGTTAAACCCAGCAGGAAAACAGTTTGGCCCTTACCTGTTTTCCCCTTACTAAGTCGTCTCTTCTTCTCTGAGTGTTTTTCGCGTGGTTGACTTTCTGGTTCATTCTAGCAAAATTTTAAAAAAAGATTTTAAAAAAATGTTATCAATGATTTGCATGCAATGGTCAGTCATCCCAGAGTTTAAACTACTTTTTGTAGTCTATTTGCTATTTATTTAGGCCCTTCCTCAGCCCAAGCCTAGCCTCTCAGCTTTTTCAAGTCCAACAGGCGGTGTTGTACCATTAAAGTTGCTTTCTTCTTTAGCTTCACTTTACAAGAGCCCTCTTTAGCAGCGTGATGAGGGGCTGCTGAATACACGGATGCTTTGCCTGACGACTTCAATGGAGTTCGGTGAGATGCATTTGCTCCTACTGTGAAAAGCACAAACAATAACTTGCATTTGCAAGTGCCCAGGACTCAAATTTCATAGCCACCCAACTATATTACTCTGATGCAACAAATCATAATTTGGCACAGGCCAACAGAGCATCATGAAGCACTTTGGGCCTTTCAAGTTGATGAGGACACAGCAGCATTAGAGATACCAGCAGCACAATCAGAACAAGGTTTGCACATTTAGATGTGTCGTCTATATCAGAGCTCATTAGCATCACTGAGACATGATTTCTCTACCTTTAATTGGAAACAGAATGAAGTACATACAGGCGGGCCTCATTTAGTAAGCATTCAAAGTTACAATGACACTGGAAAAAGTGACCTATAAGTGGACCTCACACTTACAACTGTTCAAGTGTCTCCGTGGTCACATGATCAAAATGTGAGCATCTGCCAATGGCATGTATTTACAATGGCTGCATTGTCCTGGGACTCCAGGGGTGTCAAACTCAATTTCATTGAGGGCCGCATCAGCATTGCGGTTGCCCTCAGGGGGCCAGGTGGGTATGGCCTGGGTGGGCGTGGCCTACTGGGTAGGCGTGGCTAGAATGCGTATGGCCTACTGGGTGGGCATGGCCAGCTCTACATCGTTCGCATCAAGGGTGCCTATGGGGGCCTGGGCAGGAGTGGGACAGATCTGAGGGTCTCTGGCAGAAGGAGGGTCTCTGAGCCAGGGCCAAGGCTGTGGTGGCCGTTCCCTCACTGTTTCCAGGATGGCTTCGCGGGCCACATGAAACCACTTCGCGGGCCAGATCTGGCCCCCGGGCCTTGTGTTTGACATGCCTGGACTATGCGATCACGATTTGCAACCTTTCCAGCCAATTTCCCAGAAGCAAAACCAATGCGGGAAGCCAGATTCACTTAACAACTGCATAATTGACCTAACAACTGCAACGATTCACTTAACAATCATGGCAAGAAAGGTCATAAAATTGGGCACAACTCACTTAATAATCGCCTTGCTTAGCAACAAAAATTCTGCTTCCAATTGTGATTGTAAGTCAAGGACTTACCAGCATCTACTTCCAGTTTTTGCAAAACCACATTCAGTGAACAATGGGTTCACACTGATGACCACTGCATTTGATTAATGACTGCTGCAAAAAACATAGTCAAATCAGATTGGTCACGCAATGGACCCATTTTATGGCCGCTAATAGTCGCAACTCAAGGACTCTATCCTTCATCAGCTATGGGTATCTAATGACAGCCCCCCCCCCTCCATGCAATGAACATTTTCTCTATAGAATCACTTTATCCTCCTGCCATTTTTTTAATGACTGTTTGTCTCATTTCAGTCCCAGGACATGACACTTCATCTTGAGGTAAGACTTACCACCTGAGCATGAGAAAATGTGCTTGTTGTTGCTGTTGCTTGTTCCAAGTTTGCTGCTGCCACTTGAATCATAACCACCACCTGCTTTTCCATTGCTGCTCCCACACCCAGCTGATCCACAGCAGCCGGTCTTGCCACTGTTACTGGAATATCCTCCTGGCCCACAACCGGAACCACAACAGGAAGTTTTGCTCCCACATCCAGCTGATCCGCAACAGGAAGTCTTGCTTCCACAACCAGTGGATCCACAGCAGGAAGTTTTGCTCCCACATCTGGCCAATCCACAGGTCTTGCTCCCACATTTGGTTGATCTGCAACCTTTGCTTCCACATCCAGTTGATCCACAGCAGGAAGTCTTGCTTCCACAACCGGCTGATCCGCAACAAGAAGTCTTGCTTCCACAACCGGCTGATCCAGAACAAGAACTTTTGCTTCCACAACCGGCTGATCCGCAACAAGAAGTCTTGCTTCCACAACCGGCTGATCCAGAACAGGAACTTTTGCTTCCACAACCGGCTGATCCACAGCAGGAAGTCTTGCTTCCACAACCGGCTGATCCGCAACAAGAAGTTTTGCTTCCGCAACCAGCTGATCCGCAACAAGAAGTTTTGCTCCCACAACCAGCTGATCCAGAACAGGAAACTTTGCTTCCACAACCAGCTGATCCAGAACAGGAAACTTTGCTTCCACAACCAGCTGATCCAGAACAGGAAACTTTGCTTCCACAACCAGCTGATCCACAGACTGATGCTCCACCATCATTGCTGGCACATGCAGCTGAAGCAGAGGTTGGAAATTTATCTTTGCTCATTCCTGCCATGCCAGACCCAGGATTCACTGATGGGTTGTTACTAACCACACTGCTGGTCATTGACACAGCATCCTTGGTTGAAGAGAAGGAAACTTTGCTGCTGCCAGGTTGAGGAACAGCAGATTCACCTGCACCAAAAGGACAAGAAGTGGTATCTAAGATAGGAGGACTTATGAAAAGGAGAAGAAACCTACTTATTACCCTGCCAGTTTCAATTCTCATGGCTGGGACTGCTCAATGCACAAGAATAAAGCTTTTAAAACTGAAATGCACAAACTAAGGCCCTGAAAATCTTGAACATGGTATTAAATACTTCTAAAAGTTGTTAGTAAATTCAAATTTTAAATATGAAAGAAAGGAAAATGACCAAGTACAAATGGGAAAGTCTTCATACTAACTATATTTTACGTTAATTAAACCTTTGAATTTAAATAAAATTAATCCAAATGTAGTTTTGTCCCAAAAAGTGAGTGCCTGTTACTCGTCCCAGCTTCTGCCAACCTAGCAGTTCGAAAGCACGTAAAAATGCAAGTAGAAAAATAGGGACCACTACGGTGGGAAGGTAACAGCGTTCCGTGCGCCTTTGGTGTCTAGTCATGCCGGCCACATGACCATGGAGACATCCTCGGACAAGCGCTGGCTCTTCGGCTTTGAAACGGAGATGAGCACCGGCCCCTAGAGTTGGAAACGACTAGCACGCATGTGCGGGGGAACCTTTACCTTTTAGTTTTGTCCCAGCCCTACCAATCAGGGACCATGTATTGGCCTAATCTGAAATGTGAAGAAAACCCCCCCACAAATCTTCCTTTTAGACTTGCAGTTGTACAATGGAGGAGGCACACTAGCTGTGTTCACACTATATGCTTAATATGCTACCTGACCTAACCCTTTGTCTGGGCTTGTACAATAGATTGTACCATACGCTGACTAAATGGCCTCTAAATTATCTATCATGCTAAAGCCACAAAAACTCTAACCAGTTTAACATGTTGCAGTGAATGCAGTTGCTAATTGGTAACTGATTTAATGTATTTATTTGATATGCTGCCTGGCTTCCAATGGTTCTAGGCAGTAAAGGATGTTCAAGACAGCAAAACATCAATGTGAATGGAGAGTGGAGAGGCCAAAAAAAAAGGAGAGAAATATTGGGGATAGAAGTAAGTCATGGAGGACACTCACAGCTTCCCATACCCTCCATTCCTCTAACCCGGCTCTTTTCCACCTTGATTTCCTTAGCCACCTGTTTTTTCTCCCCATTTTCTCTTTATGCCTTTATTGCTCACCCAAAATCAGTGAGAAGGAAAAGTCAGGATAGCCATTTGTCCTGAACCTCAAACTAAAAAGCGGGCTCAGATTTAAATGCTATTTTTTTAAAAAAACACCCTTAAATGTTGAGATTACCTTTTATTTTTCTACATTCTCATTTTTAAATTTTACTAAGGCTAAGATCCTCAAAAGCTGGAAATGGTCTGGGCCTTTCTGCAACTTCAGGCAGGATTGCATAAACTCATGCATGTGCACACAGAGAGATACACACACAAACACACACACAAGCCTCTTGCTTACTAGGCAACAACTATTTTTTTACAGTTTTATTGTTCATAAAAGTCTACGAAACTACAATTATATCCATCAGCTTGATTTCTCAAAAGGCCTCAGGATTCAAAGAGTCACATGGGATCATCTAAAGCAGTATTTCTCAACCCTAACAACTCTTAAGATGTGTCAACTTCAACTTCCAGAATTCTCCGCATGCTGGCTGGGAAATTTTGAGAATGGAAGTTCACACGTCTTTAAATACATCTAATGTCTGCTCGGGGGGCATGTAGGATTTGGAAACCTGCTGCTGGTTGGGGAAGGTAAGGTGCAAAAACTGAGGAAAACAACAAAGAACAAGGGCACTATTATTGATGATTTTAGAGAGATTAGTAGAGGAAAGAGAAAAAGTGGAAAGAACAGTGGAGAGTTCCCACTAAGCCCCATAAGGTTAAATTAACAGTATATGGCAATGCTAATAGTAAAAATAACCAAAAGAGAGAATATGGGAAATAAAAAATACCAAACAAAACGCCATGAAAATATAAACTTTCAGAATCTGCTGGGAGAGGATAAAGCTTTTAAAACTATCAGGATCATCTCCATAGAATGAAAACAGAAGACAAAAACCAGATTGGGAAGGATGGGGAACAGAATAGAATTAGTAAGATACATCTCTAGTAACAAAGTGGGGGAAGATAGACTATGCTGAAATTATACCCTATTAAACCAAAAGCTACCCTGGATATCAGAAAATCAAAGTTTTAAAGGATGAGACTCTCCTGGATGAAGGACTACTATACCTCAAACGCATCCAGACTTTTCCAAAACAGACGGAATCCCACTACCAAATTCCCAATAAGTTTAAATAGGTGAAACAGAATAGTGTGACTGATGATCTAAAGATGTACATATATGAGGTCAGTATGCAACCTTCAAGTTTTGAATGTGGCCCTCTGAAATCTTGCAAAAGTTGCCACCAAATTTTAATTTTTAAGTGATAAGGGAAATTATTAAATATCTAGAGCATAATATTAATGTCCATACTACGTTATATTTAATATTACTTAAATAAAATGTAGTTACTGTTCTGCCTACATCCATTTTATTGGCTGTGGCCATTTCTTTGTCCTGGCCTACTTTGGGAAACACCAATTCCATCACACAATGCAAAAAGTTAGGTTTGCACAAATTAGTTATGTATCTCTAAGCTAAATGCCGGATATAGGAAATCCATCTTCTCATTTCTACTCCTTTTCCACATAGTCTATTCCACAGAATGAAGTTGTGATTTTGGAAGTGTTCTGAGCATCCTGAAGGAACAACCGGTGGGAAATAAAGGGACCTTCAGATTTGTAAGAAACTTTGCCTGAAGTGGGAATGAAATGCCAGTCCTTTTTCTTGCTAAAGGCTGGATTAAAATGGGATGAATGAGACAGCTGTAAAAATAGTGTAAGGGCAAAGTGGCCTTCTGAGTCATGAAAAGATTGTCTACCACAAACTTGTGTTCAACAGCAAGATTATTAATAGTGTCATTCAAGCAGAAAATTGTGTTCTCCGTGGGGTAGACGATGAC
This sequence comes from Vipera ursinii, assembly GCF_947247035.1. Taxonomy (NCBI): domain Eukaryota; kingdom Metazoa; phylum Chordata; class Lepidosauria; order Squamata; family Viperidae; genus Vipera; species Vipera ursinii. The sequence goes on along the minus strand of NC_139512.1, from coordinate 336,738,842 downwards.
CTCAGCTACAGCATTATGAATATTGACGGTAAAGTGTGGCTAGACACCAGCTGGTTTTGGGGAAAGTGAGAAAATATGTCATTCAGAAGGGTAAGAACAGAGTTCTCCTGCATTAAGTACTCCTTAAGGCTCATAGCTACAGGTTTTATGCCCTTCCTGAGTCACAAGGCAGGGTAGCGGACTGCAGAATTTTGGCAATTGTAATCAAGCCACTGAAATTCAGAGATGTGGTTGGAGGGGATTCTGGAGGCTGTAAAAAGCAATTACAAGTTGCATATGATAAAAATGTAGGTTGTGCTCTGTGTTACCTTTCCTAATAATGAATACCTAATATCAAGCTGGAGACTCTAACATTGGGTCTCCAGCTTGATATTAGGTATGTATTAAAGAATGAATAAAAGAATAAAGGAAATTTATCAATTAAAGCAAAGACAATAAATAGGTTTCCAACAATTGCTAACCTATTCGCACATTTTAACACACAAATTACAGCCCTTGATCACTTATCAGTCCAAGGAATTATGTCTATAGTGTCTCTAGCTTGCATATTTTATTTCTTATGATTTCACTATAGATATCTTTGTTTTATCATATATATTATATATATATATATATATATATATATATATATATATATATATATATATATATATATATATATATGCTGAAACAAAGATATCTGTAGTGAAATCATAAGAAATAAAATAAAATATTAGCAAGGCATATTCAAATGACTTGACAAATATTTAACATATATATATATTGTGTGTGTGTGTGTGTGAAATATTTGTCAAGTCATTTGAATATGCCTTGCTAATTAACTCTTTCTTTCCTGTTTTGGCCTAACTCAAAGCTATCCACAGGGTATAGTCACAACTTATGACAGCTCATTATTTGTGTAAATTATTCAAATTGCTAATAAAGAATTTTAGGGAGGCTGAAATGATCATTTCGAACTTCTTATGTTCTCATCAGTCAGTCATACCCTTTTTATCTGAGATTCGATATATATATATTTCAGATGACGATATGGACAACAATTTTTGCCATAATAGTTTTTAGTTTTCAAGATGCCGCAAGATTCAGATTTTTATCTAATTTACATCATATAGTTTGGCCCCAGTCAACTAATTTATGCACAAATTTTAGCGTCTATGAAGAACTGAAACTCCCACACTTAATAATATGTTATTATTGCAACAAAAGACGCAGAAAACTCCGCAATCTGTGCCATCTTATTTATTTTAAGCCTTGGGGAAGGAGACTGCTCACTGATTACCTGGCTCCAAGTCACGGCTTCCCTTTCGGTGCTGGTCTTTCTCGACAACTGTTTCCTGCTACAAAGTTTAAAATATATATATTTTTAAAAAGTAGGGATGAGAGTATGTAATTGAATATTTCAACTTCAGAGTAGACTTTAAACAGCCCCAATCTTACATAATTGAGCTTAAAAAGAAAGACTGAATTTACTCCACTCTTCTGTATTAAAGCAGTATTTCTCAGCCTTGGCAACTTTAAGTTGCGTGGACTTCAACTTCCAGAATTCCCCAGCTAGTATGTACGCAAAATATGTCTGTATTACAATGTTGTCTGATCCAAACATTCATCTTGCCCTGTCATTAGTATGGGCCACCCACTATTACCTGCATGTGAGAATACATCTTTCTGCTACACACTCCCAGCTTGCTGCAAATCACATCACAAATCACATCCCACTACTAGTCTACCACATTTAATTCCAATCTAGCAAAATGAGTTGTAGTGGCACAGTGGTTAGAATGCAGTATTGCAGGCTAACTCTGCCCATGGCTAGGAGTTGAATCCTAAAACTGGCTCAAGGTTGATTCAGCCTTCCATCCTTCCGAGATTGGTAAAATGAGGACCCAGACTGTTGGAGGCAATATGTCAACATTTGTAAACTGCTCAGAGAATGCTATTAAGCACTATGGAGTGGTATATAAGTCTAAGTGCTATTGGTATCTCCAATTAGTTACTAGATTCATCCTTCCAACATAGCTGGTCACTTCCCTGAATGTCCTTTTCATCTTGTGCTGTTGAGTTGCTATATTCTCAGCTGGTCACCAGGTTTATTTTTCTTCCAGTTGATCCAATGATGGCCAATAAAGTCTCTTGGCCATCATATATTCCCTGTCTTTTATGCCAGTATTGTTCTACCCTTTAAACTCCCAAATGGGCATCTTTTGTGTTCTGTTCAAGCTGAGTGAAGCAAACTCTTCTTTCTTTAAACTATTTTTGGCACTTATCTTCCCCCCAAATTAAAAAGAGGCTAAAAGGTTTGGACCTGTCTATTCTGGGGCACTCTAAAAACTGGAAAAGAGGTCCAAAGGAATATTAATGCAGCTCCAGGGTTATGCAGTTAAGTAATCTGGCTATTTTTCTGTCCTATTCATTCTATTGAATGGATTACATGGACCTCTGCACCACATGTCTGCCACACCTTTGCTGGATCAAATTAAAGTTCCATTGAGAGTCTAGAACAGGGGTGTCAAACTCAATTTCATTGAGGGCCGCATCAGCATTGCGGTTGCCCTCAGGGGGCCGGGTGGGTATGGCCAGGGTGGGCGTGGCCTACTGGGTGGGCGTGGCTAGAGTGCGTATGGCCTACTGGGTGGGCGTGGCCAGCTCTACATCGTTCGCATCAAGGGTGCCTATGGGGGCCCGGGCAGGAGTGGGACAGATCCGAGGGTCCCTGGCAGAAGGAGGGTCTCTGGGCCAGAGCCAAGGCAGTGGGGGCCGTTCCCTCACTGTTTCCAGGATGGCTTCATGGGCCACATGAAACCACTTCGCGGGCTGGATCCGGCCCCCGGGCCTTGTGTTTGACATGTCTGGTCTAGAATATTATTTCTCACTGTGGCTAATCAGATGCCTCTGAAAAGGTTACTACCGTAGCACAATATGAAAGCACTGACATTCTCTTACTATTACAAGTAGTCCTCAACTTACAACCAAAATTGAGCCCCAAATTTCTGTTGCTAAGGTGAGACAGTTAAGTGAATTTTGCCCCATTTTATGACCTTTCTTGCCACAATTGTTAAGTGAATCACTGCAGTGATTAAGTTAGTAACATGGTTGTTAAGTGAATCTGGCTTCCCAATTGACTGCTTGTCAGAAGGCTTGCGAAAAGTGATCACATGACCACAGGACACTGCAACCGTCATAAATATGAGTTAGTTGCCAAGCATCTGAACTTTGAGCACATGACCACGGGGATGTTGCAATGGTTGTGTGAAAAATGGTCATAAGTCACTATTTTCAGTTTTAACTTCGAAATGTCAGTAAAGGAACTGCTGCAAATCAAGGACTACCTGCATTCTTTAGCGTTTAGTCATTCAGAAACATGTTCCCTTTTAATCCAGACATATGGTGTACAGCAGGGGTTCCCAACTGAGGGTGCGAGACAATATTCCAGGGGGTGCAAAAACTTGGATTTTTCAAAATTATAGCATACATGCATAATTCGTTATTTTGAACTTTTGCAAGGGGTGCAAGAATATATCAGAAGCGTTCTAGGGGTGCAGAGTATAGAAAAGGTTGGGAGCCGCTGGTGTACAGACATCATGATTGCTAGATAAACTGGCAGCTTTTCCTCCATGAATTATCTCCCCTGTTCCTAAAGATCTACAGCCATATCCCATGGAGATGGACCCCACGGGCTGTTTTCATAGAACTACTGATGCAATTCCCCTCCACTTCTTCCTGCATGAATCCTTCAAATTCTTTCTGAATGATGTGAAGGCCAATGATTATGGTCAAATCTTATGACCAATAATTCTATACATGAACTCTTTAGTTAGTATGTCATGATTGTTCTGACCATCAATTTAATTGGGTCACTTCAAACCCCTTTGATTAAATAGTGTCAATCAAGGAAATGCACCTAAAGCCTGCCTCCTAGAATAAAATCTTACCAAGTTCCACCCAGCTCCCATCCTGATGGTATTCCAAAAGTCCTTAAAAAACTGGCTGTTCTCTCAGGCCTTTACAGTACTTAGGGTGGGTGTTGACCCCTTCAGTTGTTTCATTGCATATGAGTGTTAAGCCTATCCATTGTTTCATTGGCATGCTTTGCATTTTTTCCCTGGACAATATTATTCTGTTTATCTATTTTATTATTCCTAACTTTTTTTCAAAAGTGTAAGCTACCCAGGCAAGCTCTATATTTGAAGGAATGGAATGAATGAAGCAAGCAAACATCCATTCCAGACAATGGAAGTGAATGAAAGAAGATGGCCTCTCTTCCAGTTTATTCTAGAGAAGATTTTGCAATATTGATACTGGAAAAGTGAAATCATGGAGGCAGCCTGTGACCCACAATATATTTTAACAATACAAAATAATACCCATGTACATAAACCCCATGTCATTTTTTATTCAATGCCATAGACATCATGAAAGAGAAGTAGTTGTTGATGGCAGCAAAAAGAAAATCCTTTGGATTTTTGCAGCCCAGCTTTAGTCACTCTATTTTGACTAACAGAATGGAGCAATCCTGAAAACCAGGAAGCAGGCTGGCTGGGGAATTCTGGGAGTTGAAATCTACACATCTTAAAGTTGCCATGGTTGACAAACTTAGCTTCGAATTCCAAGTCAGAGACTTAATCACGCAGCAAAAGGCAAAGAGCAGAGGAGCAAAAGAGTACTTAGAGAAAAGGAATCTATGTAGGAATAGGTTATTGCTTCTGAAGAGCTGGATTTTGGAAACTGAACCAATCAGTGCCAGCTGTATTGAGATACAGTTTGAAAGCCGCTTCCTGAAAGCAATCAGATAATCCCACACCTTTTGCAACAGCTTAGCCTTACTCTGATCCTGCAACGGATGAGTATCTGAATATGACAATAGCATTTTTTTAAAAAAAATCTCGCCTTTCTAGCTAGTCCTCGACATACAGCCATTTCTTTAGTGACTGTTAGTAGTTACAATGGCATCCGACAAGTGACAGGTGGTCATTTTTCACACTTATAACCACTGCAACATCCCCATGGTCATGTGGTCAAAATGTGGTTGCTTTGCAAGTGAGATGCATTTATGACAGTTGCATAGTCCTGGGGTTATTATGTGATAACCATCTGTAACCCTCCCAGCCAGCTTCCAACAAGCAAAGTCAATGGGGGAAATCAGATTCACTTAACGACCGCATGATTCACTTAACAGCTGCAGAGATTTGCTTAACAACTGTGGCAGTAAAAATCATAAAAGGGGGCAAAGCTCACTTTACAACTGCCTTATTTATCAACAGAAATTTTAGGCTCAATTGTGCTCGTAAGTCAAGGACTACCTGTATTCCTTTATGAGTTATTCAAGGTGGTAAACATAACTAACACTCCTTCCTCCTCTTATTTTCCCCACAACAACTCTGTGAAGGGAACTGGGCTGAGAGAATGATAGGCCCAAAGTCACCCAGCCAGCTTTTGTGCCTAAGGCAGGACTAGAACTCACAGTCTCCTGGTTTCTAGGCCGGCACCTTAACCACTATATCAAACTGATTCTTTTGTAGATCAACTCTGCTGATGCTGAACTTTTGCTATTTGAATCTAGGTCTTTGCATATTATTTATACTTTCAGTACCTTAAATAATATTCATTTTGAAACATGACAGCTTCAAACAACAAGTTACTTTTGGGGAAGAGAAAATACAGGTAGTCCTTAACTTACGACCACTATGGAGCCCAAACTTTCTGTTGTTAAGTGAGACATTTGTTAAGTGAGTTTCCCCCATTTCAGGACCTTTCTTGCCACAGTTAAGTGAATCACTGTCATTGTTAAGTTAGTAGCACAATTGTGAAGTGAATCTGGATTCCCTATTGCCTTTTTTGTCAGAAGGTTGCGAAAGATGATCACGTGACCTTGGGACGCTGCAACTGTTGTAAATATGAATCAGTTGCCAAGCATCTGAATTTTGATCATGTGACCACGGGGATGTTGCAATGGTTGTAAGTGTGAAAAACGGTCACAAGTCACTTTTTCCCCCAGTGCTGTTGTAAGTTTGAACAATCACTAAATGAACTGCTATAAGCTGAAAACTACCTGAATATGGAAAGGTAAGGAGATTAGCCAGATGAACACTGGATATTCTCCTAAGTCAAGGCAAGACAGAAGCGGCCATTTTAGGGGCTTCGCAGTGCAGACTTCTCCTTTTCATCAGACACATCTTACCTCTGCAATGCTGGTAAACTTTCTTGGGATCAGTTCAGAGCTGGGCTGATGGGTAGATTTTGCATCACTTCTTTCTTTGGAAAGTGATACCTGACTCCCAGGCATAGTCACATCACCTGGGATGTGGGGAGGAAGAGACAGAACTGAGCAATCAAATTTTGGAGTTATGAAGCCCACCCTTAGCTCTGGTGCTTCTAACCAAAGGAGAGGTTTGCTAGATATTCCAGAAAACTAGTAATAGTATTGCTAGATCCAGCCTTTAGCCAGAATCTTTTCCCAGCACACACTCCACCGTTGTGCTTTAGGCCAAGTGAAGGATAAGAGCAGGAACAGAGATCGCTTTGTTTCCTCAAGGGCTTGCATGGTGCCTGTGCTGAATGAGAGGGAGGGGAACCTCTCTTTCTCCCCACCTGAACAGAAGCTGAGTGAGCATCCAGTAGAGAAAAACAGATTGCTATGGATAGTTCTGGGTGGATAAATGGGAATGCCAAATGTATATGACTGCGCTTGCATATTATACAAAGTAAAAAGGTGACTTACTTTGGCTTTGTACATTTTATGAAAACAGTCATTTCGTTGGTATGTCATGGTTTTTGGATTAACAGCCATTTAATCCGATTGCCAGATCAGTTCCATTTCTGGATTGGCAGAGAACTACACTGAACCATCAACTAACTCAACAACTTGGGTTCATATAAGCTAAGGCACAAACTTTCCAAGTTTAGATAGGTGAAATGCAGCCACTGGGTTTGTAGCCTCCTTCGTTGCTTCTTTGGCCAGCTTAAAAGCAGCCATCCGTACTGTTACTTAGTCTTAATGAACCAAGAAAGTTAATTCATCCCACCCAGGCTACTTCAGTCAAGACCTTTCTTAAATTTGTCTGTAGACCAAAATTCTGAAAAAATATGGTGGTTGGAGGTATGGATACATAAGGTGTGTTCCTACTGCCCATACATTTTCATTTTCTGCAGTTCTGACTTACAGCGATCCTTCACTCAACCTTTGCAATAAAGCTGTTATATCCTTAGCTTTGAGCTGCTTTTTCCTATATTTTTCATTTCACTGATTCTCCTGAAAAGTGGTTCTCATTCCAGACCCCAGACCGACTATTCCAGCCCAATCTCTTTTCTTGCATCACAGAACTGAAAAGTACCTTTGGAAAATTCTGTTTCTTTATCAGGGAGACTAGTTGATGCATTCTCCAGCTCCATAGGATCACTAATGTCTTCTGTATTTTTCATAGACTGGGATTCTTAGAAGAAAAAAAAGATCAACATTAAAGTAGAAAATACATACACCAAAGCAAAAAACATAAAATCCTGATGGAATTTGCAAAATCAGAGAAGATGACTCTAGAGCAGGGGTGTCACACTCAATTTCATGGAGGGCCGCATCAGCATTGCAGCTGCCCTCAGGGGGCCGGGTGGGTGTGGCCTGGGTGGGCGTGGCCTACTTGGTGGGCGTGACTAGAGTGCATATGGCCTACTGGGTGGGCATGGCCAGCTCTGCATCGTTCGCATCAAGGGTGCCTATGGGGGCCTGGGCAGGAGTGGGACAGATCTGAGGGTCTCTGGCAGGAGGAGGGTCTCTGGGCCAGGGCCAAGGCGGTGGGGCCGTTCCCTCACTGTTTCCAGGATGGATTCGCAGGCCACATGAAACCACTTTGCGGGCCGGATCTGGCCCCTGGGCCTTGTGTTTGACATGTCTGCTCTAGAGGATTTCCATATTAATTTATCTCACACAAGTACTCATTATGGTTACTAGTGAGAGTGACCATCATTGTTCTATTAGCGCCATCCATCTGTTGCTTATCAAACATGTCTACAGCCTAAGGACTCATCTTCACAACCAGCTCTTGGACCAGCAGAATACTATGCCAGCATAAAATTTGCAGTCTCAGCTGGCAATCACTAACTGGCACAACTGCAATAGTGAGAAATGTTGCTATCCTTATTTATTGTGGAAAGGGCACATTAAAGAAAGGGTTTGGTTGATTATCCTATCTTGGTTGTCTAGGCTTCCACCAAATGTTACCAGCAAGTGGGAAAACAACCATTATTCACTTTCCTTAATATGGAGTTAGTGGAGAGATGACTTGTGACCTCTGGTTCTATGCGAGGGTTTTGCATAGGTTCATTCCAGGGGAATCTGACCACTAGCAGATATCCAGTGACAGTAGGTTAGTGCTATTTCTGAAGAGCATTCAACCTATGTTCAAAAAAAGCTTAATACATATTTAGTGCTATTCCACAACAGTGCTATACTCATAAGAAGGAGCCCACTTATCAGCTGATAGCCTTCTTCTGTACACAGATTTAGCATTATTTCCAAAGAGCCCTAATTCATTGTTGAAAAGCAACTTATAATCTTGGGTAGGGTTGCACCATGAAGGGCAGCCAATTCGCTCACTCACTCACTTCAGTACACAACCCCCACCACCATCATAGCTGATCAACAGATCCAGATCTTTGAGTTAGGGATCAGCTCAAAGATTAAGAGGGTGGAAGATTAAGGAGGAGAGCCTATAAATGAAATGACCTATAGGAGAACAGTATCTGGGAATAGGAGGGACAGTGTGTATTCATGTCAACCTAAAATGCTGATAGGAGCTGCCTGATCTCACCCCTCCTAAGGGTTAGGGGCTGAAAAATAGCTTTTATCCGTGGGCTGTTAGGCTTTTAAATGGGACATAATCTTATGCAGAATTGACTTGGGAGGCCGGTGTGTGGTGTAGTTGGTTCACATGGTGTGGTAGGATGGAGGGTTTGTTGTCACTGTGTGTTGGGGGGAGAAAGTACGGGGGGGGGGAGGCTCAGCTAATCTCAATGTACACATGTTGTACTTTGACAATAAAGGTTTATTATTATTATTATTATTATTATTATTATTATTATTATTATTATTATTATTATTATTATTATTATTATTATTATCTGATCACACAATCTGAAGAATGGTTGGTAGAATTATATTAATGCCAAAGTCTGCTGGCTGCCTAAGGAGAAACCACTACTTTTTTTAAAAAAAAAAAGAACAAAAGTTCATCTGAGGTTGACCCAGGTATGAGTGGGAGGAGAGGGGATCAAGACTATGCTATTAGGATATTACTAAAAAAAAGAGTTTGTCAAAATTCTTAGCTGAAATTCTTTTCTGTATTGGCTGCAATTTACGGATGGAACAATGGAAGTAGATAAGGGAAACAAGCAGCCATTCCAACTCACTTACCTTCTTTTTTATCTGACGAGCTCTGGTCTTCAGAGCTGTTTTCGAGGAAGATTTTGGAAGAGGGCAATAGGCTCACTCTTTGGAATCGTGCCTGCAGTTTCATCAGGTGGTGTGCCATTTTCTTCTCTAGCATGACTTGTTTCTAAGTAGACCAAGAGGGGAACCAACAATTATTCCAAGTATCTCTCAAGAGCTCTAAGAAAAGGACCGATGGCTAAAGTAAGGGAAATAAGAATAATGGAAATGATCGGGGAGAACCAGAGATCCAACTCTGAAGACAAATCTGATGTGATAGGCATCACCGAGAAAATTCAGGAATAAGAGCATGGAAATCCTCTTGAAAAAACTTGGGTTAGCAAAAAATTAGAGAGGAACAGAAGCAATATTGTGGAAGGAGTTTGTTACAGACCACCCAAGCTGGCTGAAATGTCGCTTTTCTGTATCTAATGACCAGGCTTTCAAAGAGACACACAATAGGAATAGTAGGGGATTTAAGTTACCTTGGTATTTGCCAGGAATCTAACTCTGCTAGGAATCAAAGGACCAACAAATTGTTCTCTTATCTCATGAACAACTCCCCAGAGGAGTATGGAGAGAACAATTACTTTACCTGACCTTTCCAAGTCAGGTTCCCCCCTCACCCTGATTTTGTAATAATACATTTTTTTCTAACTAGATGCAGAACTTTTCATTTCTTGCTGTTAAATTCCATCCTATTCATTTAGGACCACTGCTCAAGTGTGTCTAGATCTGAAGAAGAAAAGTGGGAGAACCTGTGGTGGGGGTGGGGGAGGAGAGTTAGGCCCGGGATATTTACAGGACCATCTGCTGCCGGGAACGACTTCCCATCGCCCAGTGCGCTCACACAGAGCGGGCCTCCTCAGGGAGCCGTCGGCTAGACAATGTCGGCTGGCGACCCCCAGGGGGAGGGCCTTCTCTGTGGGAGCGCCAGCCCTGTGGAACCAACTCCCCCTTGAGCTCCGGATGGCCCCGGATCTCCGGTCCTTTCGCCGCAGCCTTAAAACATTCCTTTTTCATCAGGCTGACCTGGACTGACGACAGGGATTTTTTTAAAATGTTTTTTAATTTTTAATTCATTAATTTTAATCTATTTTATTGGGGCTGTTAATTTAATTCTTTTTAACTTTTGTATCGCTGCATTTTATTGTTGTTAGCCGCCCTGAGTCCTTCGGGAGATAGGGCGGCATATAAGTCCCAAAAATAAATAAATAAATAAATAAAAGAAGGATCAGCCTAGAATACCCACACAACCACAAGCGAACTAAATCCCACCCACCCCCCCTTGAATTCCATTGACCCTTATCTAACCCCAAGCAGGTGTTAACCATTAGTTGACAAGATTCTTGTGCATAGCATGATTAGCAATAAACTAGTTCAATTGGACCTTAACATGTGGACCTGATCTTTCACACCTGACAAGATCTTTTTAAACCTCTTCTCTAAAGAGGAGGACCCAGCCTTCCCAGCTTTGTGTCACCTGCAAACATTGTGACTTAAACATTGGAAACTGGTGGCAATGCTTTGGGGGGCCAAAATGCAGTTGGAGGACGACATTTACGTCCCTGTGGATTAATAGGTTTATTTTAGTTTGATTCAGCTTGCAGAAGGAATATCTTGATTTATATCTGGGAATACTCTCAAATAACATGGCCAGTCTGAGCAGAATTTGACTATTAAGAGGCCCCATAGCTATTTCAGCTTCATTACACAATAACACCCTTGCTCCTTGTAGCAACTTACCCGTTTCAGTTTATCTTCCTTGCTTTTCCGTTGCTGTTCTTCAATCCTCGCTTCTCGTTTAACATCATTACCAATTTTTATTAAAAGTGACATTTCTTTTTTTTTCCATTCCTGAAAACCAAAAATTGAGCTATTGGTTGCTCTTTCTCTCTGATAATTCAAGACAGTTATTGTTACTGATTTTTGGTATGCTTTCAGACAGTTTAGTAATAATCTTACCTATCAATACCTATCAGATTTATCGGTTTATAAGTCCCACATACCGTAGTCTGGATAGAAATTTAGGACTTGATGAATAACATGCAATTTCTAATCTGTATAGGATTGTGGCTAGGGTATCTTTGATCTACCTAGAACAGTGGTATTGCAAGACTTGAATATAGCTCCATAATTTTCCTTTTGTTTAAAATTTGCATATTACTACTTTTGCTTATTTTTAAAAATATGTATTGTTCTACGTTTGAGCACTCTCTTAACTGAAGAGACCATAACTCTGAAACCAAGGAGGATCCATCATTAGCCACATCCTGAAAGGGTTTATTTGTTATTTAAATAAAAAATGTTAGCAGAGCCAGAGTGAAAAGTGATGAACAATCTGGCAAGCAACCAATCATGTTGGCAATGGATGGAAACTAGTCAAGGAGAGAAGCAACCTAGAACTAAGGAGAAACTTCCTGACAGTTAGAACAACTAACCAGTGGAACAACCTGCCTCCAAAAGTGGTGAATGCTCCAACACTGGAAGTTTTTAAGAAGAGACTGGACAGCCATTTGTCTGAAATGGTATAGGGTTTCCTGCCTGAGCAGGGGGTTGGACTAGATGACCTCCAAGGTCCCTTCCAACTTATTATTATTATTATTATTAAATGTGCTCCTAATGTTAATCCCCCAGGTCACTAGGCTTTTCACAGAGAAAAATCCATGGTTACAAGGAAGAAAAACATCAGATCTTCCCAATCCTCAACACCAGCGATGGCAAACCAATGACACACCATGATATTTTGGGTATGTCCATCAATAACAACTCTTCTTGAAAGCATGCCCCATTGTGGAGGCTACAGAGGCCATACGAATATGTGTGGCCTGTGGACCCTCTGAAAATCATGCAAGAGGGATGTGTTCTTGTGTGGCTCTGCAGCCTCTGAAAATTGCATGAGAACGGAGTGGTTTTCAAGTGGTTTTGGGAGGCTGAGAGGCCACACAAGAACATTTTCTGCTTCAAGAACGAAGGCCCCGTGCAAGGTGGAGCAGCCTCAGTGCTGATGCCTAGTGCCATTGTTCCAAGGGTGGCCTAGATGGGGTAGCGGGGTAGAGATAGAGAATTGTTTCTCTTTTGTTTGGAGGCCGGGTGACATGTCAACAAAGTCAAGGTAGGCATTTTCCATATTTTTGACACACAAAGCCCAAGAGGTTCACCATCATTGCCCGACTCCAAGGCAATGAGTAGAGCAAAGGACATTGAGATGGTTTGTCTATAAGAACACCCACACTTAAAGTCATTTGAAAAAAGGGGGATAGTGGCTCTTTTAAGACTAGCCGCTTTTGTTTTTATCACAAGCTTTTGTGCTTCAGAGCATAGTATTTTTAAAAGCAGTAAGTTAGGGTGCCACAAATCTCTTCAAGGTAATTTTTGTTCCAAAGGAAAACATGGCTATCTTTTGGAAAACATAAATCATTGGTGAATTATGGAATTTTGTAGGCTAAGTTATTCCATTTGATAAGGCAATAAGGATTTCCTTAAAAAGCAGTCTTAAAAACAAACATTGAATGCATATGCAATGCCATAAAACATCCAACATTCAGCATGGCTGGTATATGACCTTTTCCTATTCCCTTCTGCCCCAGACATATTACCTCTTCCATTTTCTTACGAAGCAGAAGCTGCTTTCTCTTCTCAGCCCCCTGCTTCTTTTTGTCATCTTGAGCCAAGCTGAGGCGGCGGTTCTCTTCAGCAAGCTCTTCAAGTTTTTCCAGTTCTTGGCTGAGTAGCTCTAAATACCTTTATTTTTTAGAAAAGAAATATGAAGAATTAAAAGTGTAGTAATGCCCATCTGAGATTCAACCTACATTCCCTTCTCTTAGATTTTGGAATATATTCCTGGGCCGCGGTAGAGAGTAAAGAAGATGAGGGAGGGTGTATCAGTTACTATGGCAACGAGCAGATAAACATTTTTTAAACCTGTATGAGGAGGGAGAGTTGCATAAATCTCTCAGATAGACAATCCTTAATTCACATGATATATAAGAAAAGGAGAAGGGGAAGCAGATTCGTACTTGCCAGATTTTGTTACTATATTCAATCTTAAAAGTAGTGTCAGGTCTACATTGGGTCTTTTTCTTGATCTGGTCCACCTTGCAGGGCTGACAGATACCAACAGAAGAGAAAATTTGTAGCTTATCAAGACTGTAGGGTCATTGGTGCTCTTTGAACTTGGTTGTGTTCTTCTAGACATATCACTACCGAACTAGGTGAACTAGGTGACATATCAGTGCACCAAGGACCCCACAAACGTTCACCGTAAGTGGGCAGATTGGAACATGGACAACATATTGAGAGATATATCCCAAAAGAGCCTTGGTGGAGCAGTGGGCTAATGCCTCCTTAAGTAACACCAGCTGCCTGCAATTAGTGCAGGTTCGCATCCCACCAGGCTCAAGGTTGACTCAGCCTTCCATCCTTCCGAGGTAGGTAAAATGAGGACCCAGATTGTTGGGGGCAATAAGCTGACTTTGTAATAATGCCGCTTGGGGGGCGTGTGTGAAAGCCCTAACAAGCAGGCATATACATAGAATGAAGGCTACTGCTAAGCTTGTAAGCCGCCCTGAGTCTTCGGAGAAGGGCGGGATATAAATGTAATTAAAAAAAAAAAAAACAGCAGCCCTCTGACCAATCATCATTGGCTCCCTCTCTACTCCCCAATAGTTGCTCAGTTCACAATTTTCTTTTCCAGATCAGGCAAGCCTGGCTCAAAAAATGGGTTGGCCTGTAAACATCCACCTAAGGCAGGGGTAGGCAACCTCGGCTCTTTTATGACTCATGGACCTCTGGGAGTTGAAGTCCATGAGTCATGAAAGAGCTGAGGTTGCCTACCCTTGACCTAAGGCGATGCTTGAAGCCAATGCTTTAACTGTATTTTTTAAGATTATTTTTATTTTAAAAATATCAGGTTAAGGCAGCACTGAGCCTAATGGTTGCCAAAAAAATGTGCTAGGGGCTTGTCTGGAAAGATAATTCTATTTTCTGCATAATATAACAGAAAATATATATATACAGTATCTACCCTTTGTGCTGGTCACCAGCGGAAACTCCTTTCCACAACAACATTTTTATTTTATTTTTTATTTTAATTCCATTTATATCCCGCCCTTCTCCGAAGACTCAGGGCGGCTTACAAGCTTAGCAGTAGCCTTCATTCTATGTATATGCCTGCTTATTAGGGCTTTCATACACCCCCCAAGCGGCATTATTACAAAGTCAGCTTAATTGCCCCCAACAATCTGGGTCCTCATTTTACCTACCTCGGAAGGATGGAAGGCTGAGTCAACCTTGAGCCTGGTGGGATGCGAACCTGCACTAATTGCAGGCAGCTGGTGTTACTTATACTTAACATTATTTCCCATTATTCATCAGTTTAAAACCAACCCATGACTACTCCATGGTGTTGCTGTACTCTGAAGCTGGTAGAAAGGAAGACAAAGAGTGTTCATCCTGTCCCCTTAAGAAAGTGTTTCCCAGTGTTGGCCACTTTAAAATATGTGGGCTTCAACTTCCGGAATTCTGGCTGGAATTCCCCATACTGGCTGGGGAATTTTGGGATCTGAAGTCCACATATCTTAGAGTTGCTAAGGTTGTAAAATACTGCCTTGGGGGACTAAGAGGGACTTAAAACAAAGGTGTCGTATCAATTATCATATCCTCTAAGCAGCCCTCAAGTCTGAGATTTGAAACTATTCTTTTGACTTTTACCTTGTTAATACAACACCGTGATTACCTTCACAAATATTTATGGTTCTAGCCTTTCTGCACTTCTAAGCACTATCTAAAAAGGTAAAGGTAAAGTTTCCCCCGCACATGTGTGCTAGTCGTTTCTGACTCTAGGGGCCGGTGCTCATCTGTGTTTCAAAGCCGAAGAGCCAGCGCTTGTCCGAGGACGTCTCCGTGGTCATGTTGGCCGGCATGACTAGACACCAAAGGCGCACGGAACGCTGTTACCTTCCCACCGCAGTGGTCCCTATTTTTCTACTTGCATTTTTATGTGCTTTCAAACTGCTAGGTTGGCAGAAGCTGGGACGAGTAACAGGCGCTCACTCTGCTACGCGGCACTCGGGATTCGACCCGCCAAACTGCCAACCTTCTGATCGACAAGCTCAGCGTCCTAACCGACTGAGCCACCGCGTCCCTTAAGCACTATCTAGCTCTCCTTAAATCAGAAAGTAATTCTTTGCTATACCATTGCTGGGCTCTGTTTTGTATCTATAGTTTTACTACCAAGTCATTGCTAAACGGTGTTGCTTTGATTCAAAGGTATCGGTTTATCATTCTAATTTTGCTATGCCCCCTTTTCCAAATGCATTGGCTAGTAATTAGAATTGAATGGCTGAGGCTTTGTTTGTTTGTTTGTTTGTTTGTTGATAAGAGAAAAGACGATACATGGAAAGAAGAGCTCTTTTGTTGAAATATCAGAGATGGGGATGCGTTTGTACTTCTTTTGATGAAGGGGGAAAGTAAGTTATATATCTTTATTCCTTATTCTTTCCTTTTCTCTGTACTTGTTATTTTTTTATACTTTTTATATTTTTCTTAGTTTGTGTTTTTTAGCTTTGTATTTGTAAACTTTAATAAAAATTATTATTCAAAAAAGAGAACAATGGTGATAAGAACTGTGTATACGTAGTGCAAAGAAGAGAAAGCTAAGAGGAGACACGATAGCAGTTGTCCAATACTTAAAGGATGGTCACAGAGAAGGACTGGGAATTCATTGTATGCACTGCCTGAAGGTAGGAAAAGAACCTTAGCTTTACAGAGAGAGATCCAAACTCAAAATACGGACGAATTTCCTGGCTATAAGAATTATGAAGCAGTGGAATAGCCTTGCTCCCAGAGTTGCAGGTGATCTATTACTGGAGGCTCTCAAACAAACATCAGGCAGCCGTTCACCTGCAATGGACTGAGGGTTGCTGCAGGGATTGGACTACAAGAGCCTGTGGTTCTATGATAAGACGGTGTAGTGTATGCTGGGCTGGCATACACGTGTAGCAGCTGCATCAGGAAGCGCAGAGCTGGACAGCTCCGTGCAGGAACTACGTTTGGCGGGAAAGCCGGATTTAAAGGGATTGGCTGCCTGGCCGGCGGGAAACCAGGTTTCAAACCTATTGGTCAGGCATTCACCTGGGCAGGTATAAAGCATGCCCAGGTAACCGTTGTCTGGCAGTTCAGACTACGCTACCTCCAATAAAGATTATACACACACCAACACCTGCGTCTCATTGATCCGTGAACCCGACTTAACAGACTGGAAATGGGAAAGGGATGGGGATTTTCCTACACAGACCAAAACACACAAGATACAGTTTCCTGCATAGAGGTGCAAAAAAGGTTGCAAAAAAAGAAAAGAAAGAATAATATTAATGCCCCTAGAAAGAGATGCGATGCCAGAATGCTGATTCCCAGCACAAGTTCATTTCAAGCAATTATCCATGATCGGCTCTACGATTAAGCAAATTGACACAATTACCTTGGGCAACATTTGCTCAGGGAACTCAGCAAAGTATGGGAAAAGAGAACTGTATGTACAAATGCCCATCCTCTCTGTTGCGTTCTTTACCTGTTCCTCATTACAGTTTCTTGCTCCTGTATTGTAGGTCTTTCTTCTTTCAACAGCCAGTCTCGGTATTTTGAGGTTTCTGCAGCCTCTGGAAGAACATGAGTGTCTTGCAGCTTGGTGATTTGTTTCTCCAGCATTTTCTGGAAATCAGGTAGGAAACAAAAAGTGTGCGATGAAATTAAGAGTTTGTGCAAGATGCTGCCACCATTTTGACATTATGATAATACCACATAATAGCCTGACTTGGGAACAAGGAACCTTTATGGTGTAATTCCTTCAGATTAGAATCAGAAAGTCCCCATAGCTTAAACAATATTGCTAAGAACTAAACACATAGCACAACATAGAACAAACCCATCAGAACAAGATTCAGTAGTCCATCTGCATTTAAAAGACAAAAGCCACTCTTTCAAAGACAGCAAAGTTCATGTTTTGGACAGAGAGGACTGCTGGTTTGAAAGAGGCGTCAAAGAGGCCATCTATGTCAAAATTGAACAGCCCTCTCTCAACAGAACAGCCCTCTCTCATTTATCTCCAGTCTCCACACAGTCCATTCAGCAGTTCCAAGAAGGCTCCACACCCATTTGCACTACTCAGGTGACCCTGATGACACAGATAAGCCTCCAGGTGGCCTCAACGACTCTCTAAAGGAATGCAAATGACCAACTGTCTGCAAGGAGTATAAATCCTTCCATTCCCCACCATCCAGTCAGAGCTGAAGAAGCTTCTTGGATAAGAAGCAAAACATATTCCAAGAAAGAACAAGAAAGTCCAGTTGCCTCATGAAAAAGCATCTTTGGGTCTACAAATGATACTTTTGTCTTTGAAAATAGAAAGACATCTCTATACCCACACCAAGATCGCAACCTACTAACTACCTTCCATGCAATGCACAGTTTAACTGCAGAAATCCCTACCAGCATGAGTGATGAAAACAACCAATTTGGGTGATTTTAAAATGAACAGATTTATCTGATCTTCAATGACTACTAATACTGATAGCTGTTTATTAAGTTTTGAATTATAGGCAGCATGCTCTATATATTAGTTTCTAGATAACCCGCAGAAGTCAGAAATGAGTATTGCTATTTAGTCAAAGGTGATGAGGTTCCCAAATGCATCTAGAAAGTAGGATCAGATGAACTGTGGGCTTGATCCAGCCACACTCTTCCTGTGCTCCATACCAGCTAGATTTTCTGAACAGTACATATTCAATGGATACTAAAACAAGAAATTATATTTGCAATATTCTTGTTAGCATAGGAGGAAACTTCAAGGGGTTCCAGAACTTACTTGTTCTCTTAGGTAGTGTTTTTCAAACTCCAGCTTGCGGGTGGTCAAATACTGTCTATATTCATTAAATTCCTTCAGGGTGCACACAACCTAAGTAACAAAAGGTGTAGCAGCTTGCATTGAGAAGCTTACCAAGCCAGTTTAATGCTTATCATTGCAGCAACATCAGAAACACAAAAGGAGAAACCTAATCCAAAATGTATCTAGGTCTTGCTTCTGAGAAATACATTTAATGTGTTTGTCTAAAATGTCAGTCTTATTTTCTTAATATATTTTGTGTGCCTCTCTCTACTTCCTAGTCCAGGGGTAGGCAACCTCGGCTCTTTTATGACTCATGGACTTCAACTCCCAGAATTCCTGAGCCAGCATAGCTGGCTCAGGAATTCTGGGAGTTGAAGTCCATGAGTCATAAAAGAGCCGAGGTTGCCTACCCCTGTCCTAGTCCAATGAGAGATTCCAGAGGAGTTTCATGAGGTGTTCTAGGCACCATCATTAGTATTGGAAATTGACCGTGATTAGGAAATATGTCATTATACTTATTTAATGTATGTATACTAATAAATGCAGAATATACTGAAAATATATACTAGAAATATACTAGAAATCAGAAATATATACTAAAAATATACTAGAAATCAGATTGACTATATGCTCTGCAGCCAAAGATGGAGAAGCTCTATACAGTCAGTAAAAACAAGACCAGGAGCTGACTGTGGCTCAGACCATGAGCTTCTCCTTGCAAAGTTTAGGCTTAAACTGAAGAAAGTAGGGAAAAGCACTAGGCCAGTCAGGTATGAATTAAATCATATCCCTGTTGAATATACAGTAGAGGTGACAAATAGATTTAAGGAATTAGATCTGATAGACAGAGTGCCTGAAGAACTATGGACAGAGGTTCGTGACATTGTACAACAGGTAGCAACCAAAACCATCCCAAAGAAAAAGAAATGCAAGAAAGCAAAATGGCTGTCTGAGGAAGCTTTGCAAATAGCTGAGGAAAGGAGGGAAGCGAAAGGCAAAGGAGAAAAAGAAAGATACACCCAATTGAATGCAGAATTCCAGAGAATACCTAGAAGAGATAAGAATGCCTTCTTAAATGAACAGTGCAAAGAAATAGAAGAAAACAATAGAATAGGGAGGACCAGAGATCTTTTCAAGAAAATTGGAGAAATGAAGGGAACGTTTAATGCAAAAATGGGCATGATAAAGGACCAAAATGGCAGGGACCTAACAGAGGCAGAAGAGATTAAGAAGAGGTGGCAAAATTACACAGAAGAACTATACAAGAATGAGCTTAACGTCCCTGATAATCACAATGAGGTGGTCACTGACCTCGAGCCAGACATCCTAGAATGTGAAGTGAAGTGGGCCTTAGAACAGCTGAGCAACAACAAAGCTAGTGGAGGTGACAGTATTCCAGCTGAGCTATTCAAAATCTTAAAAGACAATGCAGTAAAAGTGCTACACTCAATTTGCCAGCAAATTTGGAAAACTCAACAGTGGCCACAGGATTGGAAAAGATCAGTTTACATTCCAATTCCTAAGAAAGGCAGTGCCAAAGAATGTTCAAACTATCGCACCATTGCACTCATTTCTCATGCTAGTAAAGTCATGCTTAAAATCCTACAAGCTAGACTTCAGCAGTATGTGGATCGAGAACTACCAGAAGTGCAGGCAGGATTTCGAAGAGGCAGAGGAACTAGAGATCAAATTGCCAACATACGCTGGATCATGGAGAAAGCTAGGGAGTTCCAGAAAAACATCTACTTCTGCTTCATTGACTATGCTAAAGCCTTTGATTGTGTGGATCATAACAAACTGTGGCAAGTTCTTAAAGAGATGGGCATACCAGACCATCTTATTTGTCTCTTGAGAAACCTATATGCGGGTCAAGAAGCAACAGTGAGAACTGGACACGGAACCACTGATTGGTTCAAAATTGGGAAAGGAGTCCGGCAAGGCTGTATACTGTCGCCCTGCCTATTTAACTTATATGCAGAGCACATCATGAGAAAGGCAGGGCTAGATGAATCAAAAGTTGGAATTAAGATTGCCGGAAGAAATATCAACAACCTAAGATACGCAGATGATACCACTCTAATGGCAGAAAGTGAAGAAGAACTAAAGAGCCTCTTGTTGCAGGTGAAGAAGGAGAGTGCAAAACTTGGGTTGAAACTTAACATTAAGAAAACCAAGATCATGGCATCTGGCCCTCTCAATTCCTGGCAAATAGATGGGGAAGAAATGGAGGTAGTGACAGATTTTATTTTCCTGGGCTCCAAGATCACTGCAGATGGGGACTGTAGCCAAGAAATTAAAAGACGCTTGCTCCTGGGGAGGAAAGCCATGGCAAATCTAGACAGCACACTAAAAAGCAGAGACATCACCCTGTCAACAAAAGTGCGTATAGTCAAGGCTATGGTCTTTCCAGTTGCAATGTATGGTAGTGAAAGTTGGACCATAAGAAAGGCTGAGCGCCAAAGAATTGAGGCCTTTGAACTGTGGTGCTGGAGAAGACTCCTGCGAGTCCCTTGGACTGCAAGGCGATCAAACCGGTCAGTCCTAGAGGAGATCAATCCTGACTGCTCTTTAGAAGGCCAGATCCTGAAGCTAAAACTCAAGTACTTTGGCCACCTAATGAGAAGGAAGGACTCCCTGGAGAAGAGCCTAATGCTGGGGAAGATCGAGGGCAATAGAAGAAGGGGACGACAGAGAATGAGGTGGCTGGATGGAGTCACTGAAGCAGTAGGCGTGAGCTTAAATGGACTCCAGAAGATGGTAGAGGACAGGAAGGCCTGGAGGAATGTTGTCCATAGGGTCGCGATGGGTCGGACACGACTTCGCAGCTAACAACAACAACATACTGAAAATAAATATTCCCAAAATGTCTGAAAAAGGTGTATCATTTTAAGTATTTCTTTATTAAACTCTGACCTTGAAAATACAGATAGTCCTTGACTTACAACCACTTGTTTAGTGATACAATGGCACTGAAAAAAGTGACATGACCATTTTTCACCCTTATGAATGTTTGTCACATTTATGACATTTTTCACACTTATGACCATTTCAGCATTCTCTGGTCACATGATCAAAATTTGGATGCTTAGCAACTGACTTATATTTATCATGGCTGCAGTGTCCCAGTGATCACTTTTTGCAACCTTCTGAAAAGCAAAGTTAATGGGGAAGCCAGATTCATTTAACAATTGTGTTACTAATTTAACAACTTAACTGTGGCAAGACAGGTTGAAAAATTGAACAAAACTCACTCAACAATTGTCTCACCTAACAATGGAAATTTTGGGTTCAATTGTGGTCAAGGACTAACTGTGGTTAGGTTTAATTGGAATTTAAACCATCTAATAGTGCATAGAATCATATTCTGGAATCTGGCTTCCACAATGACTTTGCTTATCAGAAGGCTGCAAATGGTGATCATGTGACCCTCAGAACACTGCAGCCGTCATAAATGTAAGTCAGTTGCCAAGCATCTGAATCATATTCTGGAATCAGAATATGTTAATACTATATATTTACACTAGTAGCTTAAGGCATAGCTATGTGATAAAGTTCATGAACAGCTTTACAGATGTGCTACTATAACAATGGACTTATATTTTTAATGGACTATTCAGATATGCCAAATGTCATTTAGTATTTGCAACAATTATGATTATATGCATTGTTATGTCACAGATTGTTAGAGATTGAGGGGTCATTAAGTTTATCAAATGTTCTGTTCGGGAGTCCCATACCACTGAAAGGCATTAGGGTTTTCCCCCCAGGATGCTAATATAGAGAATAGAACTTATTGTGGCTTAAGACATTAGCTCTAGAGTTGGATACTCCTTTTAAAGGCAGCAATCTTCATTTTTGTGCAAATTGACATGAATCATTCAACGATCAAAAAAGGGAAAGGGAAAGGGAATTGAGCTGAAATGCAGAATGCAGAATGAAGAAAAGTTCGTTGAAAAGGTGAATGAATACGTCCCCACCCGTTTATGTACTTGCATGGCATTCTGAGTCAAATTTAAAATATCTGAAACCAATGTGAAATATATCCATACATCTAACATTAAAAGAAAATAACTTTGATTAAAACATGTTGTTTTTCAAAATCATTCAGTAAAAACATACCAAAATCCATAAAGTGCTCAGCAGAAGCCACAACTGTGCTGGTCGCTTGTGCTGAGCATAAGTGATATGAATAAGAGACATGGACAAAATGCCTGCAAATAACTAAGCATCAGTGTACATATTGTTTTCAATCTGTAAGCCATGAATACCTGTTGAGTATGTCAGAATTGGGGAAAAATAGACTTGGATGTGTTGGCATGCTTTCCGCATCTGTTTGCAAGATTATTGCAATGAATCCTACACAAGGTCCAATTTGAGACTCTCTGGAGAATTTTCCAAGAGTTAGGTCCTTGTGTCTTGACAAGAAAAGTCTATTTTTCCAAAAAAATATATAGACATTGAAGGCACCCACTCTGATAGCAGCTCCAAGTTCAAAGTTTGTATTTAACATCACAAATAGACTTCGGAATAAGACTGTTATTTAGTTCAGGGTCTAATTTTTCTTCTACCATGTTACTGATTGTTGCTTTAATAACTTTAATAGTTATTGCACAATGGAAACAAACTTACTTTGTTTTTGTCAGTGATCAGGCCAGACTTTTTCAGTCTTCGGAGATTGTCTTTACGCTTATAGTAAGCACGCAAGTGGGGGTCATGAAGACTTTTGTATTCGGGGGCCATGATCTTACAGTACGGATCACTCAGATCAAAAGTAGCTGATGGCTGATAAAGCTGAAAGAAACATAAAAGTTTGATGAGAACAAAGAAAGAAAGCATCCCTCAGAACTTATTGGGATTCCCCTCTGGGGAAAGCACCATGTCTAATCTATCAGTGGCTTGAGAAGTCACTAAGAAGTATTAGGAAATGTTATGCTAGGAAAGAGCCTATGAAAAAAAATTACATATAGAACTATGCCAAAGAGTCCTTCTTTGAGGGAGATGGATGATTTAGAAATAGATGATAGATAGATAGATAGATAGATAGATAGATAGATAGATAGATAGATAGATAGATAGATAGATGTAGGTAGGTAGGTAGGTAGGTAGGTGGGTGGGTGGGTGGGTGGACGGACAGACAGACAGATAGATGTAGATAGATAGATAGATAGATAGATAGATAGATAGATAGATAGATAGATAGATAGATAGATGGATGGGTGGGTAGATAGCTAGATGGGTGGGTGGGCGGGTGGATAGATAGATAAATAGCTAGCTAGCTATACAGTAGGTAGGTAGGTAGGTAGGTGGGTGGGTGGATAAGATAGCTAGATAGCTAGATAGATAGAGTATTCCCACACTGGTTTTTACTAAGAAAGGTAGCTTCAAGAGAAAGTGCCAGGAATCAGAAAAATTAAGGGTTCTTTCCCACTTCTATTTCTGAATTTCTTTCTCGGGATGGTTTCAGTTTTTTAAAAAATAACACTGGGACACTTCTACAAGTTTTTATGCAAAATGCCCCATAAAAACGGTTTCTTGTTCCATTATTTCGTGTTTTGTGTCCACAACATTTCACGGAAAGCAGAACTGAGATAGTCTCTCTTCACCTTTTCACCCAAGCTTGCTCTGTAGAACATGGTATTGGAGCCAGGCAGAAATGGGATCTTCATGAAAAGTGGCATGTCCAGAATTTGGTTGGGTCCCACAACTGGCATTTGTTTCCCAGGACCCAACTAGAAGAAAAAAAAAACCACAAAGGAAGCATGTTATTCATTATCTGTTTTGCATAACTCAACAAGCAGCAGTAATTTGCTTCAGTAGCTTTTTAAGATCTCCAAGAATATGCACAAGATTTGATCCATTAGTTTTGATTTGGTCTCCCCTTCCAAGACAGGTTTTGTTTGTTTTCTTGCTTGTTTGTTTATCAAATTTATTTGTCACCAATCTTGTGGTTCTGTTGACTCTGAGCAGCTTACATCAAAATAAAACCCACAAGCATTCAACAATTATGTGTTATGCCACATGCATAATAATACTCTTGGATGTGTCCTCCTAGGGGCCTTCAAAACTGTCTGCACCATTGCATTCGGGATCAATTGTACCTTCCGAATGCTCTTCAAGGGTAGCCCATGTAGAGAGCTGTCAAAGGAGTAAATCAAAAACTCCTTATCAGAGGCCGATGAACCGTGGTTCATTTGACGCATGGTGCACAACAGGTAAAAGAAAGAAAACCCGAAACGTATTCTACTGTAAAAACTTTAATCAGAAAAAAACAAAGAAAAACACTTAACTGACTACATGCTCTATCTCACCAGACAGCACAGAGAGAAAAAAACAACTTAAAAAAACTTTTTGTTTGGACATGCGCACGGTAGTAGAGCCAGACATGAAACCAAAACATGGTTGAACATGTGACACTCACCATGGTTACAATGATAAGATAACAGCACAGCTGGCAAAGAGCAGACTGCAACGTGCTTAGCTGACAAACACATAAAAACGCAGTGACAAGAGCTAAGCGCAGAGCCTCACATCTAGAAAAGAGTACAATTGGTGCACTGCACAAAGTGGTGTGAAGGGTCTACAATCCATGACTGCCACCTGCTCTTCAAGCAGGAGTCATGAATCTAGGAGAACCCCCAAGTTGCACACTGGATTTAGTTGAGGTAGTGCCACCCCATCCAGAACTATTTATTTATTTATTTATTTTATTACATTTATATACCGCCCTTTCCCTAGGGACTCAGGGTGGTTTACAGGGTAATTAAAAACCAAAAATACAAAAGTTAAAAACCAAATTTAAAAAAGATTAAATTTATCCCTGTATAAATAAAACCCCAATTAAAATAAATTAGTCCTCAGCCTGGGCCAGAGAGCTCGAAGAGCCAGGTCTTCAGGCCCCGGCGGAACGAACAGAGGTCGGGGGCAGTCCTCAGCTCCACTGGCAGCTGGTTCCAAAGGGCAGGCGCCCCCACAGAGAAGGCCCTATCCCTGGGTGTTACCCGCCGGCAATCTCTTACCGGTGGCACCCTGAGCAGACCCTCCCTGTGGGAGCGCACTGGACGAAGGGAACTTGATGCCGGCAGCAGGTGTTCCCTCAGATATCCCGGACCCAAGCCATGTAGGGCTTTATAGGTCATCACCAGCAACTAAAGATGATAAGCCTCTGGATCCCCAGGCTCTGCATACCTACAGCCACTCCCTCTTACCAGGGTTCATTTGAAGCCTGTTGTCCCCCATCCAGGCTCCCACAGCCTCTAGGCTCCACAAATTTTCAGAACACAACTGTATTTACTGCATTTTCCCCATTTCATTCATCTTTTCTCCAAGAAGCTCAGAGAGAAACCAATTTTTCCTTGTCATACATTAACTTGGCTATTGGGACTTTATAAGTTTTGATTATTTTTACATATTTCTTAACATGCCCTATTTGTCTGGGGGAAAATAATCTTTATTTCCTAGTCCAAGTAAATCCCATTATATTTATGCCTTTTACATAAATAAATATTTCAGCAGAATTTACAGACACCTTGCTTGGCTTCTGACAGACGCCAAGGCTCATCTAATTTTTAAACCTGTTCAGTTGTTTTAATTAAAGAAATAAGCATAAAATCTAAAATGTATCAATACAGCACCCCTCAATATGAGAAATGAAGTATATTACATAAATATCATTGTACAGAAATATACTGCATTAAACCAGAAGATGGAATAATAGATGGCCTATCTGGTTAGATTTAATATATTAAAGGATTGAGCTTGTTCTATATTGGTGTTTCTTATTTATTCAGTTTCTGTGGGTTCTTTTATATTTCATTATTTATCTTTAGTTTCTTCAAACATCACTTATTTACTTACTACGCTGTATATTCTTTTTGATCATATTAGCAGTGCTATATTTTAGTTGTACATCATAATTGCTACAATCTACCAATAAAAACTATAGAGGCAGGACTAGTTTCTTACTCCCCAAACAAAAACAGCTCAAACCACCAATTTCATAATAGAGCTGGGAAGGATTAATGTTATCAAGTAAAATATGCCCAAAAAATTCCACCTTTTTTTATATTCATGTAAGCAAGTAATTGGGACGTGGTGGCTCAGTGGGTTAGGACGCTGAGCTTGTCGATCAGAAAGTCGGCAGTTTGGCGAGTCGAATCCCAAGTGCCGCGTAACAGAGTGAGCGCCTGTTACTTGTCCCAGCTTCTGCCAACCTAGCAGTTCGAAAGCACGTAAAAATGCAAGTAGAAAAACAGGGACCACTACGGTGGGAAGGTAACAGCGTTCCATGCGCCTTTGGCGTCTAGTCATGCCGGCCACATGACCATGGAGACGTCCTTGGACAAGCGCTGGCTCTTCGGCTTTGAAACGGAGATGAGCACCGGCCCCTAGAGTCGGAAACGACTAGCATGCATGTGCGGGGGAACCTTTACCTTACCAATAAAAAAATTAAAGGTTAAAAACCAGATCACCTTTCCTTCCTCACATAGGCTTCATTAATATTCCTATAAACTAAAAGTTGTGTACGGCCACATTACTGACTTGTCTTTAAGTGAATGGTTACATGTTAAATAGCTAGCTGCCATGGCAGGCATTTTGTGACAGCACCCATTACACACACAGACACTCACACACTCAAGACACCCTTCTCAAAAGGGGTCATCAACCCTAAAGCTTTGGGGATTTCTTTTGAGTCCTCTTTAGCAGAAGCAGCTAAAAGATGTTCCTGTTAAACTCGTGTATTCAATTTTTCTTCTTAGTGCAGTTTCTCAATCTTGGCAATTTTAAGACATGTGGCTGAATGTCCTCATTTCCCTTGCAATATGCTAGCTGGGGAATTCTGTGAATTGAACTCCATACATCTTATAAGTTTCTGAAGTTGAAAAATACTGGTCTGAGCTATCTCAAAGATGCTTTTTCATGAGGTAACTGGACTTTGTTTTTCTTGAAGACATTTTGCTTCTCATCCAAGAAGCTTCTTCAGCTCTGACTGTTTTAGGCCATCTATGTCAAAAATGAACAGCCCTCTCTCAACAGAGTGGGAGGGATCTGACATCATCTACCAGTCTACAACACAGTCCCAACAGTTCCATGAAGGCTCCACACCCATTTGCACTATTCCGGTGACCCTGAAGACACAGATAAGCTTCCAGGTAGCTTTAAAAACTTGCTATAATAATAATAATAATAATAATAATAATAATAATAATAATAATAATAATAATAATAATAATAATAATAATAATAATAATAATAATAATAATGAACAGCTGTCTGCAGGAGTATAAATCCTTCCATTCCCCACCATCCAGTCAGATCTGAAAAAAACTTCTCGGATAAGAAGTGGAACGTCTTCAAAGAAAAACAAGTAAGTCCAGTTGCCTCTTGAAAAAGCATCTTTGGGATAACTATGACCTGGATGTCTGAGAATCTCCATAGACTGGTCTGAGCTACTTACCAAAAGGAGAACTAAGCTAGTAAATAGAATAAGCCCTAAGTTTATACGGAGAGCCAATTTGGTGTAGCGGTTAAGGCATCAGGCTAAAAATCAGGAGTTCAGGAGTTCTAGTCCCATCTTAGGCATGAAGCTAACTGGGTGACCTTGGTGCTGTCAGACACTCCTCCCTAGGAAGCATCCACATATCTTAAAAGTTGCCAAGGTTGAGAAGAAACACTGTCCCACTGCAATAAAAAGTTGGTTCAACTGCAGTTTTTCCTCCCCCTCTTACTTCTATCACATCCTCTTCAGGTTCCATGGCCTCAAGTGCTGTCCGAGCACTTTCTGTTAAGTAATGTCCCATGGCTGCCTTTAGGACCCCTGGGTTGGGGTACGTCATCTTGATGGTTCACGGTGAGCTGCTGCCCTTAGAGGACATAGCTTCCAACTGCCACCTTTTAGCAACCCTTCTAGAACATTCCTAGACGTTGTTAGCAACAAAGGTTCTACTAGTTTCGTCCTAGTTGCTACCTTCACATTCTCTGTGGAGCTTTCAACATCTCACAGGAAGGAATCTGATGCTGGAATCCCATTCTGTCAAGTGATCCAGATGCTTCCTTACTTATACGACGTAACATGGAAGCAAAACTGTTGCGTGAATACAGTAATCATTATACAGTGGTTACTCAATGATACAAGATACTTAGATCATAATGAATCAGGTATTTCTTGAGTTTATTATTTCAGAAATGAGCCTCTTTGTTGTGTCAGACTGTCTAATGGGGTTGATGCTAAGTGTAGGGGCAAATTATCGAGAATAAAATCTCCAATCTTGACTTGATTCCTTTTTGTCAGTGACAACTAACTCTATTTCTATCCTGATTTCAAGCACCTATGGCTTGTTAGGATGCTGAGCTTGTCGATCAGGAGGTCGGCAGTTTGGCGGGTCGAATCCCGAGTGCCGCGTAACAGTGAGCGCCTGTTACTCATCCCAGCTTCTGCCAACCTAGCAGTTCGAAAGCATGTAAAAATGCAAGTAGAAAAATAGGGACCACTACGGTGGGAAGGTAACAGCGTTCCATGCGCCTTTGGCGTCGTCATGCCGGCCACATGACCACGGAGACGTCCTCAGACAAATGCTGGCTCTTTGGCTTTGAAATGGAGATGAGCACCGGCCCCTAGAGTTGGAAACGACTAGCACGCATGTGCGGGGGAACCTTTACCTTTACCTTTTATGCTCTGCATAAGGAAGTATGCTGAATGAAATAAAAAGGTTCTCTAGTTTATTCTTGAAACTTAACATTAAGAAAACCAAGATCATGGCATCCGGCCCTCTCAATTCCTGGTAAATAGATGGGGAAGAAATGTAGGTAGTGACAGATTTTATTTTCCTGGGCTCCAAGATCACTGCAGATGGGGACTGTAGCCAAGAAATTAAAAGACACTTGCTCCTGGGGAGGAAAGCAATGGCAAATCTAGACAGCACACTAAAAAGCAGAGACATCACCCTGTCAACAAAAGTTCGTATAGTCAAGGCTATGGTCTTCCCGGTTGCAATGTATGGCAGTGAAAGTTGGACCATAAGAAAGGCTGAGCGCCAAAGAATTGAGGCCTTTGAACTCTGGTGCTGGAGAAGACTCCTGCGAGTCCCTTGGACTGCAAGGCGATCAAACCGGTCAGTCCTAGAGGAGATCAACCCTGACTGCTCTTTAGAAGGCCAGATCCTGAAGCTAAAACTCAAATAGTTTGGCCACCTATGAGAAGGAAGGACTCACTGGAGAAGAGCCTAATGCTGGGAAAGATTGAGGGCAATAGAAGAAGGGGACGACAGAGAATGAGGTGGCTGGATGGAGTCACTGAAGCAGTAGGCGTGAGCTTAAATAGATGGTAGAGGACAGGAAGGCCTGGAGGAACGTTGTCCATAGGGTCGCGATGAGTTGGACACGACTTCGCAGCTAACAACTAGTTTATTCCCAGAATGGCTATCCAAATGCCAAGAATAACAGCACCTACCACTTATATTCTCCAGAAACTAGTACTGAGCTACATTGCCTCTGGATATATCCATCATGATTAGTAGCCCTTGATAGCCTTATCCTGTATGCCAGACATGTCAAACACAAGGCCCGGGGGCCGGATCCGGCCCGCAAAGTGGTTTCATGCGGCCCACGAAGCCATCCTGGAAACAGTGAGGGAACGGCCCCCACTGCCTTGGCCCTGGCCCAGAGACCCTCCTTCTGCCAGAGACCCTCAGATCTGTCCCACTCCTGCCCAGGCCCCCATAGGCACCCTTGAGGCGAACGATGTAGAGCTGGCCACACCCACCCAGTAGGCCATACACATTTTAGCCATGCCCACCCAGTAGGTCACGCCCACCCAGGCCACACCCACCCGGCCCTCTGAGGGCAACCGCAATGCTTATGCAGCCCTCAATGAAATTGAGTTTGACACCCCTGCTGTATGCAGTTCCGATTCTTTTGAAACCATCAAAACAGATATAAAAATGTACCACTGCATCTTGTGGCAGTGATTTACATGTAGTCAGAATTCTATATTCTAGTTGAGCTTTTGGTGATCATAATGGCTCATGAAACCCTCCAAATCACATATACCCTCCATGTAGTAAGCTATGACTCCCATATTTTTATAATCCAGGTTGGAATTCGAGGCACCATAAACCAAGACATGGTGGGGGGCTAGTTTGGAAAATGAAGCTCAGCTCACCATGGAAGTGTTCCCAGCCCCATTTATCTTGATTCATTAAATTCTTTTCAGTTCTACATCCTCCTTCCTAAAAGATGGTAACTAGAGTTGTAGCAAGAATCTTGTCTGCAACTGTATGATGAAGTCGTATTCAGATTTGTATTTTTATTTCAACCTTTCAAAACTTTCAGTGCGTTACACTTCGCCTACATTTTCACTGATTTATCAGTCATCTACTAACATGTCTTTCCTGTCTGGCCAACATGTTCAATGTAGCCTGTTATCTATAATAAAGCTGGGATCTCTTTCCTGGTGCAATCACTTTATTCAGTACATTTGGATTCATATTTTGGGAGACTGTTAGAATCCAAGTGGATTTCTTCACCAGCAAGAATAATCTGCTGTTGAATGAGGACTTTTGCTTTGAAACTAAATAGCTTTGTGTTAAAAAGCCCGAGACAGGATGTGCTATACATCCATGATGAAGTGGAGCTCAGAGTCAGACACCTTGTGGCTAGATGGGATGCTGTGATGAAGCTTTAGCTAATTCAACACTTCATCTCAAATTTACATATCTTCATGGACAAGGTTAACAACTTTTGATTTTTTAAATTTTATTTTGGTTGACAGCTGTAAATCCAGATGCATAAGAGACCTAGAAAAAAATGCATGTTATTAGAAGGACCAAAAATAGTCAGGCAAACAATATATACATAAAAATATACACAGAAATACGATGTATGCTCATTGACACAGACACACACCCATTTGTTCCAATAAAAATGCACAACGTATTTATTTTTTATTTGTTTGTTCAGTTTCTATGTCCCCCCATTTCAGTCAATGACTCTGTGCAGCTTATAATTCAGAAAATATATTACAATTATACTTTTAAAAAGCATTTTAAAACAAGAAAAAGAAGAAAACCAGTAAAAAAACAACATTAAAAACATCCAATTCAACATATACATATAATGTATTTGGCCAGTTAGCAATATAGCCAGGAAATGGGGCCCTTGGCACATTCAGCATCCCAGGCTTGGAAACCCAGCCAGGTTTTTATGAAAGGCTAACAGTGTTGGGGCTAACACTGGGAGAATGTTCCACAGACATCTCAACAAAGGAAATTCGCTGCAGGGACACCTCACTGCAGGCACCAGATGGTTTTGAGACCATGTGCCCTGCTCTTAATCTGGTGCTGTCCCACCGACCACTGCTGCCCTCTGACAGCCCACTTGCCCACCCACCCGGCTCTCCATCCAGCACCCACAGCAAGTTTCATACAACAATAGAATCTAAGAAGCTGACAAAGAGATCAAGGCAGCCCTCCTCTCCTATTGTTGCTTCTGTCCATTTATCGTTTTTCCCTGAAAGTAAGCCCCCCCCCAGAAAATCAAGCCCCAGCTTGATTTTCGGGGGTGGGCCTAATATGAGCCCCACCAAAAGTAAGGCCTAGTTTGGGGGTGAGGGTGGGGGTAGGGGAGGGCGAACTTGCCCCATGTGCCCTGCACCCACTTACCTTATCGGTAGGACCACCACCACAAGACCTCCCATGCCCAGACACTTGGCAAGCCATGTGGCTCATCACGCCAGTGCTGCCGCTCATGGCAGGAGGTTGCACAGTGCTTCGGGCCATTGTTGCTCACGGCAAGAAGCTGAGTGGTGAAAACGGCCCAAAGCACCAGGCAGCGTCCTGCCACAAGCGACGGCAATGGCCCGAAGAGCCGCTCAGCTGCGCAGCGGAAATGGCCCGAAGCACCATGTGGCATCCACTTGGCTTCTTGCTTTGAGCAGCAGCAACGGCCCAAAGCACTGTGCTACCTCCTGCCGTGAGCGGCGGCACTGGTGTGATGAGCCACACAGCTTGACAAGTGTCAGGGTGTGGGAGGCCTGGCTGCAGCAGTCCTACCAGTAAGGTAAGTGGATGCGGGGCACATGGGGTAGCTTCACACACCCCCATGCCCCTTAGAGCAGCAATGGCGCAATGCGCCACATGGTGTCCAGCCACAAGGGGCAGCAAGCATCTGCTAAAGAAGTCAAGCAGTGGCGTGACAGGTGTTGGGGTGTGGGAGGCCTGGCTGTGGTGGTCCTAAGGTAAGACACCCCCAAAAGTAAGACCCGGTGCCTCTTTTGGAGGCAAAAAAAAAATGTAAGACTGGGTCTAATTTTCAGGGAAACATGGTAGTATGCAGAAGCAGACTGCCCATGCCACCATGCCTGCATGCAGGACCCAATCATTAAAGCCACTGATCAACTTGCCCACTAGGAACTTTTCTAGCCCTCTTCTAAAGCCATTCAAACTAGCAGCACCACCATAGCATATGCCACCTGTTGAAATTACAGGTTGATTATCCACTAGGTGAAGAAATGTTTCCTCCTATTGGCTTCAAATCTTCTACTGGTCAGTTTCATTGGGTGACTTCTAGTTCTAGTATTATGGGAGATGAGGAAACTCTTATCCATGCTTACACTTTTTTTACTTTGCTTAATATTATGAACGTCAGTCTTTCCTTACAAACAACTTTTCTCTAAGCTAAACAGTTTCAACTGCTGCATGTTGACCTTGTAAAGAAGTTGGTCAAGTTCCTGCTCATCTTGCTTGCCTACTTCTACAAGCCCTCCAGCTCCATTACATTCTTGCGATGTGGTAACCAGAAGAATACACAATATTCTAAAGATGACCACCCCATGGACAACTGAAAGGCTTATCAAAGAATTTCTCAAATACTTGAAAGGGGGTCACCACCCACCCCAAAGACTATTATCTCTGTTGTCCCAGAATGCAAGTTACAGGAAAGCACATTATAGTTGACTGCTAAAGAAACATCTGATTAGGCAGAGCAGCTCAATTATGGAATTGGTTATCAAGGGAAGTAATGGTATCTCTTTTCACTATTCACTATACTGGACAATTAAATTCTTACAATGAGTAGTAAGTTGGACTTAGTGGCTCTTCCAATCTTTAGAATTTCTACTAATCTTACTACTAAACAGAGTAGCAAATTGGGATACCAATCAATTAAATAAATTAGACTTAACCGCCTTTTTAACATGGCACTCAGGCTGTCACCTCTGATTTAGTGCAATGGAGTCCTGTATTCCATCATGACCAACCGGGAGATACAGAAGTCACAAATTTTTATATTATATAAAAACTGAGGCTGAGGGGTTTTAATTTTTATTGGGTTTTAGTTTTAAATTTCAGGGACTTCATTTAATTAATTGTCTTAATCTGATTTTAATTTTTGTATGTTTGTTTTAATCTTCCCTGTACACCGCCCTGAGTCCTCCGGGAATAGGGTGGTATATAAATTTAATTAAATAAATAAATAAATAAATAACTTGTCATAAATTATACAATAGAAAAAAGGAAGAAATGTAGAGAGGACAAAAGGGGGGTGGGGGTGGAAAGTATGTGAATTGATTTAATATACATATACGTATATGCAGTGCTTTTTTTGTAAAAGAAAAAGGTGCCGGAACTCACACGTCATATAACCCGCCTTGACTACCCTACAAGGTTCCATTCAAAAAAGGTGCCAGAACTCCGTTCTGAGCGTTCTATGAGAAAAAAAGCCCTGCGTATATGAAATTTTACCTTTAGGTTATAATGGAATAAGAGGAATACTGCCCAGCCACTAAGCAAACTGCTTCTGAATATGAGGGCCTCACTTTTGGCTAAGCCCCCTTTAAACTGATATCTTCATATTTTTGCATAAAAAGTGAATTAACTTCTGCAATAGCTTCACCTTCCCGCCAATCAAGTTGGAAAAATTTCAGCTTCTACAAAAACATTTTCCTGAATCTTGTACCCACCTTAACCATGTAGGGAGGGTGATGTGCTGGCAGGGATGCAAGCTTCATGCTGGAGAATAGTTGAAGAAATAATAACCTCCATAGGCCACAATTCCAAACCACAGCATTGCTCCAAAAAATTGCATCACATTTTTGTTCAACTGCACTAAATGGGGTTTAGGGAAAGAGAAAAATCATTTATTCATCATATCAAATGAAATAACAGAAGCCACATCGCTGCTCTCTAATAAAACTTGTGCCAAAGGAAACAAAAGAGAATGAAGAAGGAGACAGGGTCAGATGAGGAGGAAAGAATAAAAGAAGGTACATGTATTTCATATATATGTGGTAAGATTTATAAATTGGATAAATAAATAAAATAAATATGGGCAAGATTTGGGTTTAAATTGGCAGGAGAAATACAGGTAGTCCTCAACTTTTAACAACAATTGGGAATTTCAGTTGTAAGTTAGTGTGGTCATAAGTTGAGTCATCATGTGACTGGACCTGATTTTATAACCATTTGTATGTCAGTCATAAGGTGAATTGAGCTTCCCCAATGGGTGTTTAAAAGGTCACCTTAAAAAAAGCGAGTTGCTTGTCCAGCCTCAGAATTATAATTGTGTGACCATGGGATATTGCAATGGTTTAAGTACAGGTTATAAAGCACTTTTTTTTTGAGGCTGTCGTAACTTTGAACTGTTAATCAAGCATAAGTTGAGCACTACTTATATACACTAATGGCTCAATTCACATTGTCAGCCTTTCCCAATTAACTGGGTGTGTCTGGACTACAATTTCCGGATTTCCACATCAGGAAGGAATTCCAGGAGTTGCTCTGATCAGTACCCCCTGCAGATTAGGAAAGGGTGCTGCATATAACAAGTGATTTTGAAGGAAATTTTTTACGATAGGTCTGAGAAGGAGAAAAGAGTTTCTAAATTCTCTGTGAATTTGGCATCATTTTGTCAAAAAGTTCCAATCTCTGTGCATCTGCACAATACTCAGCTGCCAGGGTCCACTTCTGGAAATATAGATTTGAGTTGGGGGGGGTTGGAGGGGCGCGAAGACCACCAGGTCAAAAGTGTCAAGATGTGGACTACATCTTTATGATGAATGCTCTTCCCTTTTGTAATATGGTCATGTCCATGCAAAATGGGGGTTTCCATCCCATAGTTGGGTTTGCTGTTGACTATTAGAAAACACTGTTGGTGAATCTTCTTTTCGATGATGGACTGATCTGGCATTGTGAAGGGTGGCATATGGGGCCCAAACTTGTTTAACAGGGGAACAGATAAGGACACTGGCCCCATTGCAATCGATAATAAAATAAGGCTCAGATAATAAAATAAGGCTCTCTGGGTGATATAATCTTTCCTCCCTCACACACAGCCACCATAGTGTGGCAGTGTGACTAAAACATGGGACTAAGACTGAGGAAGCCCTCAGTGGGTGTGGTGCTGTCTTTGGCTGAACTGGTTATTATTGTTGTCTGAAGGCAGCTGGGTTTCCTGCAAGGGTTGATACTGTAAGCCAGGGGTCTTCAAACTTGGCCCTTTTATGACTTGTGGACTTCAACTCCCAGAATTCCTCAGCCAGCTGGCTGAGGAATTCTGGGAGTTGAAGTCCACAAGTCATAAAAGGGCCAAGTTTGAAGACCCCTGCTGTAAGCCTTACGAAGTCCCTTTGTATGGAATATGGTCAGCACGAAGAGGGAGGGCCTCTGAACATGTGCATGCCCCTCTTTTGCTTAACCATCTTCGCACAACCCTCACCCGATGCCCCGTGCTTGACACGCTTGACCTCCAGGGCACCGTCGGGTCGCCCGGGTGAGAAGACGGCGGTGTGCACCTCCATGGATCCGGCGCCATCGGACTGGAAGATCTCACGGAGCAATTTCTCGAGTTGCACGAGAGCTGGCTTTTCTTCGTCGGGCCGCGGCTGCACAATCACACCCACCAGGGCAGCCGGGGAGTCACCGCCTTGATCCCGCACGCCCTGCAACACCTCCCGCATCCGCTCGGGCCGCTCCCGCAGCGACGACGGCCGGCATAGGAAGAAGATCAACTGGCCCGACGGCGTGGACGGCAGGGCGTGGGGCGCCGGCAGCGGAGCAACAGGGCAGCAGGGATCAGCGGAGCCGGGCGGGCTGCCGGCGGAGGCGCCGCCCGTCGGGGGCAGCACGTGGTGCGCGAAGGAGCTGAGTACAGTTTGCCCTCCGTCTGACCCCCACGACTCGCCGGCCAGCAGCACCACCTGCGTGCGCTGCACCACCGTCCCGTCCTCGCACGGGCCGGGTTCGCTCTCGCCAGCCACGCCGCGACCGCCGGTCCGCCGGCCGCCCCCCGAGCTCCCGCCCCGCTGCTCTTTGCGCTCCATGCCGCCCGGATCCAGCCGCTCGGCGCGCCGGCGTCGCTCCCCGCGCGCCTCTCCTGCGTCTTGCGCAGGTGTCACAATCGTCAGCCGGCCCCTTCTGGGCGTAAGGAGCAGCGTGGAGGCCTGGCCTGTGACCCCGCGGCTCTCCTGGGGGTTGGCGGAGCCAGGCTGAGCGAGCTGGCTTTCGTGGCCAGGGCGCCCCCGACGCGAGCGCGCCTCCCTCCCGGGCGCTTTGGAAGGAAAAACGGTCTTCCGCTTCATTCTCCGGTCCCAAGACCCACAAGCCGTGTGGTTGATGCAGCCTCTGGCCACGATCCTTAGGGGGCCAGAAAGGAGTCCTTGGAGAATGTAGAAGAAGCAAGAGGGGCTTCCTTGGGTCTATAGAACTCAGCTCGGACAAGGCATTTTGCGTGCATTTCTGAAGTTCAGCCATTTCCTTTTCCCTGTCCTCCGTAGCCTACTAACCTATTTAGTTGGTTAAAAACCCTGCTATATTCACTGGGATTTGTCCACCTTAAATCCACAATCCTATGGATCGGAGATGTTCAGATTCTACTGACTGTGCGCCATATCGAATACAATCTTAAATGCACGAGCACATTCAGCTCAGTCCCTGTTGTAAGCAAGAGATTATTGAAATAAAAGTCTAGAAGGCCAGCTATCTGTTTGCCAGTTGCCTGCTAATTTATTTAGCAATAAGCTAGCAATATCAGGAGGACACTAGTAAGCAACATTTAGGAGGTGCTCCTCATGCTCTGCCAAATAGTCTTTATCAGCTGGAAACTAGGAAGTCTTTTGAGTCCAAGAGCAGCTGGTAACTGATGAATCTTCTTATAATCTACAAATTTCTAAAAATGTTTTCTGTCTGGCTTCTATCTGTCATTTGGGGCTTAGATTTCTGTGCTTGTGACTCACTCTAGAAGTCTAATAATTGTTTAAACCAAAAAGATGTGACCAGATCAACTATTCCCCCCCCAAAAAAGAAACTTTCAATTTAACGTGCATCTGGAAAGCATGGGGGATATTATTGTGAAGTTTTAAGATTTTAATTCCCTTGTAAAACACTCTAGGCTCCTTGGGGAGGAAAAACAGTAGAGAAATAAATATGTATTATTATTACTAATAAATAAGAAGGGAAGAAGTTTAAAGAACAAAAGAGAAGGATGTTTTACAAGCAGAGAAAAGTATGCACAATACACAACTAAATTTCCTCGGATTTCATTTACTTTTCTCCTATCTTCTGCCTCCAACTTCTTTTTCTTACTTTTTCTCTGCACTTTTTATGTAAATTTCTTATCTACAAAGAGAATAGTATTCCCCTCCAAATGGTGAAAGGGACTGTCTAGGAAGGAAGGGATAATCAGATTGTCTCCCATCATTGTGCATTGGCCGCAGGTATTTGTGGGAAATCTGGACAGGGTTGTTCAAAGACATACTAACCTGGCTAGTATGGACAACCTGATTGGGATCTGATCATGTATTTTTATCTGCAAACATTTCTGCTCAGTTCTTGAAACAAAAGTCGCAGGGCTCTGCTTGGTTTCTTGTTGCCATAAATGTAAATACAGGTAGTCCTTGACTTACAACTGGCCACATAGTGACTGTTTGAAGTTGTAGCTGACCTCCCTGTGGGTACTTATGACCCAGATTCAAACTTCCAATCTTCACATGATGACATTTCAAGCATTTAGCAACCAGCCCGCATTTGTGGCTGTAGCATCCTGCAGTCACATGACCATGTTTTACTGTTTTTGCTGCATTTACTCCATAGCAAACCACTGGTTTGCTTTACTACCATGGCATTTGTTTAATGCCTGCCTCAAAAAAGGCCATAAAATCAGGTCAGCCATGTGGATGACCTGGTTTGCGACCATCACAAGTTATGATTGTGATGGGCAAGCTCCTTTATGGTCATTACTTAAGAACTATTATGTTGTCCTGCTCACACACATGTAACTCTGGTTTAGTGGATTTATTAATATCCCTGCCCCCGCCGCAACTCCCTTCACCAAAACTCAGAACTGTCCCAATTAAGTCCAGCCACAAGCAGACCACCAATGCTAGTCCACAGAGCAATGGCCAATGTGTTCCCAATCAAAATAAAATTAAATCCACAATACAAGAGGGTCCATGTGGCAAGAAAAATCCAGAGTTTATAAGGCACAATCCAAGTCAAGTTACAGTGTCAATCCAAAGCAAGACAAGAATCGCAACAATCAGAAAACAGCTAGGAAATGAATGTGTTGTTCCAAGCATCGCCTCCATCTGTCTGCTGTGCTAAATAGCCAGCTTCCGGTGCAGTCCATCAAGAAGGGCGAGACTTCCTCCTCATAAGTAATCTGGCTGACCTTCTCTGCTCTTGCCTTTTCTCTGCCCTACATGTTCTTGGATCAGGTGCAGCAGGCAGTTTCTCTTCCTCATCACTGACTGACTCCAGCTGCATGCTTTCTCCACCTGAAGCCTCTGGGCTGTCCTGTTGCAGCTGTGTTTGAGCCAAATCTCTCTCAGAGAGCTGCTTGGAGCCATTACAACTCCCCTCCAGATGTGCCTGAAACTGGTTCATCTTCCTCTGAGCTGACATCTGGAGAAATAACTGGGGAAGCATCTGGGGGAGTCATCACAACTATTCATAATGCACAGATATAGTTATTTGGAATCCAGCACTATATCTGCAGAACGAAAAGTATCACTGTAGATTGCTAGTGAGAATTTTTGCATATGTCCCCATATGGGGTGAAAGTTTTCTATAGAAAACAGGTCCATTAAAGAGAAGACAAATATGAATTATCACTTCTTAAAATACTGGTTTTCTGTCTGCAGAGTTTTACACAGTGATGGACAAAGAGCATGTAGAATCCTATTTTCTGTGTTGAGTGTTGCCGTTCACATTTGATTTTTGTGACTGAGTCTTCAAAATTCAAAATGAAATTGAGATTCATTAACATTTTCTTGTTGGTATATCAAGCTGAGGGCTTCAGAGAAAAGTGTTAAAGATGGGTTTTTTTTTACTATTTGAGGCTAAGTATGAAACACCCTGACTGCTCTTTAGAAGGCCAGATCCTGAAGTTGAAACTCAAATAGTTTGGCCGCTTAATGAGAAGGAAGGAGTCACTGGAGAAGAGTCTAATGTTGGGAAAGGTTGAGGGCAAGAGAAGAAGGGGATGACAGAATGAGGTGGCTGGATGGAGTCACTGAAACAGTAGGTATGAGCCTAAATGGACTCCAGAAGATGGTAGAGGGCAGGAAGGCCTGGAGGAACGTTGTCCATGGGGTCCACAGTGGAGCAAAATCAAATGTGGAAGATGGAACCCCGTTGAGTCAACATTCTATGTTGAAATCAATCCAAGAGACAATTGTTTTATTTCATGATGAGACTAAAAATAATGCAAATGAGATAAAAGAACAATTTTCTAACCTAAACTTACAAATTCAGACAATAACTACAAAGAAGGAACTAGTAACCCAGAAAACAGAAAGAAAATTAGAAGCAATGGATCCAAAGATGGAGGACCTAAAGCAGGGGTAGGCAACTTTGGCTCTTTTATGACTCGTGGACTTCAACTCCAAGAATTTCTGAGCCAGCATGGCTCAGCTTGGAAACCTCTCCCTTTCCCCTCAGCATGGCTGGCTCAGGAATTCTGGGAATTGAAGTCCGCAAGTCATAAAAGAGCCAAGGTTGCCTACCCCTGACCTAAAGGAAGGAATTAACAGACAGATACAGACAAATGAAAAATTAGAAGATGCAGTGATAACACCGGAAATGGAAAAGATATCTTACTTGTCAAGATCTCAGAACACATTTGAGGATA
Organism: Vipera ursinii; assembly: GCF_947247035.1. Classification (NCBI taxonomy): domain Eukaryota; kingdom Metazoa; phylum Chordata; class Lepidosauria; order Squamata; family Viperidae; genus Vipera; species Vipera ursinii. The sequence goes on along the minus strand of NC_139512.1, from coordinate 336,698,427 downwards.
AGGAAGAAGAGCTGATCGAATGGATGATAAAGCTGTTAGGAAAAATGCTGAATATTGACAAACAAGAAATGGAAAAAAAACTGAAGGAGAAGGATGGAGGCTGTTTAATGAATATAAATAGTTTGAGCGTTCTTCCAAAAATACTTCAATCAAATTTTCTTCCTCATTCCAAACAATATATACAAAAAAAGGGGAAGAATTACTTGATGATTCAAATGCAGTGACTTGGAAAGTTATTTGGCAAAGGAAGAAAGCTAGAGTAAGACTGAAGAAAATAGAGGTTTTGACCTATTAGATGGGATATTATACTATGAAACAGATGTTTGAATATGGTTAAGAAAATAGATAACTGTTAGAAATAAAAGTATTATAATTAGAAGGATAGGATTATAGTTTGTTATCAATATTATACTTCGTTATGAGATAGGAAATGTGAAAATTCTAAAAGATTTTGAATAAGGGAAGGTTTTGGTTATCCAAATATAATTTATTAAGAGAAAATTATAAGTGTTAGATATATTTTGAACTTTGATTGGAAATTTAAAAAATTTAAAAAGCGGGAAAAACAGGATATTGATTGAACAAACGGATTTTAAGTGCAAATGCAATTGAGGTATGTTCTGGCTAGAAAAGATATTAGAAACTGACTCTATTGATATTATTATAATACCAGAAAAATGTGATGAAGATGTCTATATTTAGTTGTATTAACAGTAACAAGAATTGTATTTTCCCAGTGTGGAAAAATGCATGCTACTAGAAGAAGAGAGGATCAAAGAAGCACTGGATGGTGTAGTATCGGAACTAGACTGAGAATGTTAATATGTACTACTGAATTATCAATGGACCCAGACAACACATTGTTTATTAAGTACTCATGATTGCAAAATTAGAAAATTAATAAAATATGTATTTAAAAAATTCAAAAAGAAACTGCAAGATGACTCTCACTAGATTCATCAGCAAATTTGATGCTGTTTCCTTAAAAGAGAGGAAAAGTAGAATTTAAATCTACTAAAGAATAATAAATAGTAAAGAATAATAATAATTGTATGGATTTCTCTCCCATTCCAGGTGTTATTCTTTATAGCTTTCTTATAGTGGCTGTTATAATTCTTTTTTATTCCTAATGTGTTCATCCTTACATAGAATTATCAAAGATTTTGGACTCTTGCCTTCTCTGCTCACTTGCTTTTACATTTTCCTTTACATTTTCTGGAGATCCATTTAGGCAATATCTAAAAGTTCAACACATTGACAAAGTGGTTCCTCACAGTAGATTTTTGTTGCAAGACTTTGGGATTTGCTATGTTTGCCTGACTTGGCTGCAGCCTATCTCAGCCCTGATAGTAACAGCTAGTTCTAACTGTGATGCTCTGTCCAGAAAGAAATCATCTATGGTCCACTAGCTAGATAATAATTTGTCTTCAATTCCATGCTAAATAATTAATTTTGCTATCAGTGGTCTTTGGGACAGGCTGATCCAGGTTTACAAGCTGAGCTTGGGCATTGTGACATCACCTGGGGGGTTTGCCTAGAGGCCTTTAAAGGATAGTCAAGGGCAGCTGGACACAGACTCCATGAAAGCAGGACATGACCAAGGAGGGGCAGGGCTCGGAGCAGCTTCCTGCACCAACATGCATCCCAGGTCCTGGGGAAAAGATCTTACAGGATTTTCAGATCCTGGTGCAGAAGGTGGGGGGGAGGCCTGAGGTTCTTCTTATTGGGGAAACCCTGGAAGGCAAGGACATTCATAAGATGATGTCCACTTTTGTTAAGGACTTGTTTTCTGCCCCTTGTCACCCAGTCCACCCTGCCGAAGCTTTGAAGGAGCCTTGTGTCACCTGCCCTTTTGGTGGCAAGCAATGCCAGCTTATCTTCTTTCTATGCCGTGCCTCCTGCATGAAGGGCAAGGAGACTGAGCTGAGGAAAGTTTTGCAGCAGGTGAAGAAGTATGTCCAGAAATCCCCCTGTGCCTTAGTAGGAATCATTATGGAACCCAAGAAAGGGGAGGCCGAGGAAGCCCGGGTCCACCTGCTTCGACTGTTGCGCGGCATCTTCCCAAAGGCCTCACCACAGAAACGGGGCAAACAGCCAGCTACCAAACGAGATCAGGACCAGGCAGGGTCATTGGAATTGGAAGAAGTGGAGGTGGAAGCAGAGGTCTACATCCCAGGCTATCCTCGGGGTAACTTGGCCATCATGAAGGCAGCCTGTCGTGCTTCGGAAGCCCTGAGCAGAGGTGGGAGACTACACTAAGAATAGGCTACTTTTTTCCCAGTGGGTGGGTATATTTATTTTTGGTCTTGTGCAGGGGTCCCCCATACCTGGTCCTTAGACCATCACTGGTCTGCGGAATGCCCAGAAACTGGGCAGTGCAAATAAGTGAAGCCCCATCCATGGGAGGCAGGCAGCCTGCAAAACCACGCCTCCTCCGGTACATGGGAAAAACTCTTTTCATGGAACTGGTCCTTGATGCCCAAAAGGTTGGGGGCTGCTGTCCTAGTGCTTCAAGAAATAGGACAGTAAGACCATGATGTCCCTAGAAAAGGCAGAGGAGCTTGTATTTTTGTCTCCTTGATTATCAGCAACCTAACCCATATATATGCTAAGGTAAAGGTAAAGTTTCCCCCGCACATGCGTGCTAGTCGTTTCCGACTCTAGGGGCCGGTGCTCATCTCCGTTTCAAAGCCGAAGAGCCAGCGCTTGTCCAAGGACGTCTCCATGGTCATGTGACTGGCATGACTAGACTCCAAAGGCGCATGGAACGCTGTTACCTTCCCACCGTAGTGGTCCCTATTTTTCTACTTGCATTTTTACGTGCTTTCGAACTGCTAGAAGCTGGGACGAGTAACAGGCGCCCACTCTTTTATGCGGCACTCGGGATTCGACCTGCCAAACTGCTGACCTTCTGATCAACAAGCTCAGCGTCCTAACCCACTGAGCCACTTGTTACTATTTTTAAAGTAGGCATAATTTTCAGTGGTTAGCCACAAAATATGGATGATGTGGTCTGGGATGTTCCTAGGGATCACAGCCATCCCTGGCCATAGCATTGGCAGCAGGTAGGGTTTTTAAACTGTCATCTCAATTGTATGAGGCCTGGCAAGAATTGTTTGCAGTCTTCTTTTAGTTTGGAAATGCTGTTTACAGCTTTGGCAACTCTTTTGGACTAAAAGTAATGGGGATATAAGACATAATGCAGTTTCTTTGGTTTGTCTTAGCAAGATATGTGAATCCAGCATATGTAGCTTGTAAAATATGATTTATGGCTCCATCTTACATGTGAACCAGACTGCTAAGTCTTGTCAAACAAACCCTAGTGTGATATGAACCATATTTGTGTATGTGTGCACGCACACTTAAAAAGTGAACTTCCTGATCCTTATGGCTTTACGGATGAACTTATAAACATCTTGGTGGTGTTTGTTAAAAATCTCCAAAATCAAAAAAAGGTTTGGAAGGAGTTTCAGCATCTGTACTCTATGATTAGCCAAGTCTATAGAAATAGATGCAACATTCCCTTCATTTGCAAAATTTATACATTGCCTAATCTGGATTAACGATTTTTTAAAAAACAAAAATTGCAAAAGGTCCAAACAACATCTGATCTCTGAGGCTATTATCATCTTTATTGGAAACCAAATGAAACCAGCTACAATAGAAGACCTATTCAATGCAGCATGCAGCAAGCATAACTTGTGTGCATAACAGCGTTCCCGGGATTACATTCTAGTCCACTTTTGGCAAACCTATGACAGATGTATCAAAGGTGATACCTCATGTTTTGGGTGACATGTCAGCATTCACCAACACCCAACAACAACTCTTCTTGTTGTTGGGAGGAGAAATGTTTCTCTTGTGTGGGGGGGTGTATTGTGTGTGAATGACACACCAGCAGAGTCAAGTTAGGTATCTTCTGAATTTTTAACATGCTGAGCCCGAAAAGGTTCACCATCAGTGGTCTAGTGTTTTTCCTCCTGCTTTTCCAATGTGCAATAATTGATAGGTGGCTAATTCCATCAAAGCAGATGAGATTTGTTAACGTAAGAGTCACCTTGTAGGGGACAGGAATAAATAAACAAGCGCTCTCACTAATCTGGGAACCACTGTTTCCATCTAAGCCAGCTTCATTCCTAGCATGTCAATTTGTATCTTTTGGCATTCGGCCTACCCCACCTCCCAATTGGGACTTCATTCTCCAATATGCCTTTTCTTTAAATGTTGTAAAGTTAGAACCATCCACTCAATTCAGTTAACCAGAGAATTCCTGTGCAGGTTTTCCGGAGGAGGTCACTAAGGATCCCCTACCCGTTGCAGGTTCTTCCTGGGCTGTCATTGTCATGAGAGGTATTTTGGGGACCTTGTGCATCATCGGCGTGGCATCTGTTGCAGGATGGTACCTCTACCAGCAAGGCATGATCCCACCTGACATGATCCCTGCAGGTCTGCTTGCTTTCATTTGAGGTGAGTGTGCGTAGTTTTAGACCTTATGGTCAAGAAAAACATAAGTGTAGCTTCAAGGGAGGGTATTTATTTGGATTGTCTTTGTTAACCCTTTGGATAGTCCAGACAAGAAGCAGCGTAACAATGAATACTAGTTCTACCTTTATTGTAATGTTACATTAACAGAATCTTGCAAGTCAGATAATATTTCTTCCATCCTTTACTTTTTCTCCCTGGAAAACCAGAGAAGGCTCCTTCTGAAACACTTCCCACATCCTTTCTGCTTCTGTGAGTTCAGATATCTTTTGCATAATAGTTGTCTACTCTGTGGCTCTTTCTTCTGTCTCCCAATGTCATTCCCACATACCTTTACAGTCAACTACTGTACCCTTTTCATGCATTATATATAGTTGTCGAGAATATATTCATCACATTTGTGAGTTTAGTAGGGGGTCCCTTGTGTGCAGAATATTAGCACAAATGGTTGCTTTTTATGTTTCTGAGACTTAAGACCATGTATTTTAAATAAGGATGTAGAAAAGTGATTTGCATTGATGTTCCAGTTTTTGATGGGGGAAGAGGATCTCTGGGGAGAAGGGAACATAGTGAGATTTGTTCCCAAGATTGTTTTGTTTTGTTCATTGTTAATACTGAGTTAGGGGAAAAGGAATTAAGGAAAGTCTATAAAGAGGGGAGATGTTTCTAGCGAGGAAATGTTCCTTGACAGAAACACTAGTTGCAAATCCAGTGACGGTTGCCATGAAACCTTTTGAAACTATGAACCTGGTCTTTCTGGGAGCATATTCCCATCTCCAGTTTAATTCACCATAAACCTGAGTAGTTTTCTCCTTTCTGGTATTCGCCTGCATCTTTGTTTGGATTTGTTTGTCCACATCCAGCCTGTAACCCAGTTTAGACAAGAATCAACAGAACTAAAGCTTCCTTGGAATTAGATAGTAAGGGGCAGTAGAGCTGTGGGTCATCAGCCTCCTGATGTCCCCGTCCCCAAGCATCTAATGATTTCCTCCAGTGCTTTTAGGTTAATGTAACAGTATTAATACAATGTTGGATACCACAGGTAACAAGGTAGAACTCTTGACGATCATTATAGGTTAATATCCTAGATACCAAACAATAGTTTCCCTGCATTATCTCCTGGACACATCTTGAATGGAGGACTGAAGCCACTGCAAAATAATCTCCCCAAGGCCCTTTCCCACTACTTAGTCTAGGTCAGGGGTAGGCAACCTTGGCTCTTTTATGACTCGTGGACTTCAACTCCCAGAATTCCTGAGCCAGTGCTGGCTCAGGAATTCTGGGAGTTGAAGTCCACGAGTCATAAAAGAGCCAAGGTTGCCTACCCCTGGTCTAGGTGTTGGAAAAAATAATAAACAAAAATTATGCTTGCATTTTTATTCATTGTTGAAATGGTGCAATATACCAGCATTTTAACATATTCCATAAATCGCAAAAATGCTTTTTCATGAGGCAACTGGACTGTCTTGCTTTTCTTTGAAGACATTTTGCTTCTCATCCAAGAAGCTTCTTCAGCTCTGACTGGATGGTGGGGAATGGAAAGATTTATATCCCTTGCAGACAGCTAGTTATTTGCATTCTTTTAGCACTCTTATTCCATAAATCTAAAACTAGTATCTATTGTTCAATGCAGTCTATATAAAAAAGTTGTCCTAGTTTTAAACAAGACAGAAAAACATGTACATTGTCAGACTTTCCTCCCTGCAGTCTTTGCTGAAAACAGTTAAATCAAAGAACGAGTATTTAAGAGTTTTTATTAATGTTTATTAGAAACAAAGATTTAGATAGACTTCAACCTACGAATCCCAGCAAGTAGTGTACCCTGCTTTCGGCTGATATTCCTTTATATAGAGAGGATTTGGGCCAGGTGTGTGCGTATTTTTGAGTTGACTAGTCCCTGCAGTTTTCTTGGCAAGGCTTCAGAAATGGTTTGCCATTGTCTCCATTTTGGGGCTAAGAGAGAGTGACTGTCCCAGAGTCACCTTTGTGCCTAAGACGGGACAGGAACTTGCAGTCTCCCACTTTCTAATCAGTTGCTTAACTACCACACAGTGGCGTAGCGTGGGTTGTCAGCACCCGGGGCAAGGCAACCGGAAGCGGAAATAGAGGGGCGGACGGGCGGTGACGTCACGGCACCGCCGAAAAGACGCGCCCCACAGCGGCGTAGACTTTCAAAGAAGAGTTGCGCGCAATGCGGGATGCTTCCGGGTCCCTCTCGAGGGTGGCTGGGCGGGGCTCTGACCTGCAAGAGCTGCTGCATTCAAGCTCGCACATGAGCCCCGCTAAATAAAGCCACGCATGCGCATGAAGCTAGGCCGGCCGGCCGGCGGGTCCGTCTTCGCTCGGCCAAGCCTGCCGGGGCGCCTGCGGGGTGCTTGCGGTTGGCCTGAGCTTGGGCGGAGAGTTGGGCGCTTCTATTTATTTTATTCAGTTTATGTGGCCGCCCATCTCACCTGCCAGACTCATTTCGCTTTGCAAGAAAGAGCAGCTCAAGAGCGGAGCCAAGCCAACTCTGTGCAGCCCTTGGGGCTCCCTGAGCAGCTCAGTGTGAGCGCGCCCCCCCAGATGTTGCGCCCGGTGTGGCCGGCCCCCCCTGCACCCCCCACGCTACGCCACTGCTACCACACCAAATTTAGACAATTTAGAACAGTAGAATTCTCGTCTGTTTCTTTTCACACTTCCCATACAAAGGTCTGGAAGGTTGCCTCTTTTAAAACAAAGTCTACATCAGTTCACTGTTCTGATACCTCATTCCTCACAGTGTGAGAAGTGATTCTAACAAATGACTTTATTAGAGATTTTTTCCCCCAATCTGCTATTGACCTATAAAAAGGTTTCAGGTGAACCATGGTTGGTTAGTTCCTGTTTGAAACTTTGGGATAATATGGACCTATTATAGTGCTGTAACATCATTGCGGTTATTATTGAAAAAATGAAACAAAAACATTTTTACAACATGCCAATTGCAAATATTTTCTAAATTTTTGCAAGAAAACTATTGAAATTTTAATGAATGACCAGCATTTTTGAACTGGGAAATCTTTTGCAGTGTATGATACACACGTTGAAGTCTGACTGAATTAAATATGAAGAACATCAATGTGTTTTTGGCTAATGCTTTTATTATATTTGTGAAAATATAACGCTATTGTCTGTTTTTTTTTTCCTTCAGATCTTGAATTCATCTGGATTTTAGCTGTCCTGCAAAATAAAACAACTGCAAGTCACACTGTGTGTGCAAATATCAGTTGTTTTATTACTCTTTACTGGGAAGGTTATCCTATCAGTCCCCAAAGACACCTAAAAACTACTATTACATATATTAGGATGGTGGACACTTTTAAAATAATTTGGGTGAATTGATCGTGCTTTGAATTTTGCGCACAGTCAACCACACCACTACTTAAAGCAACCTGATTTTTTAAAATTTCCTTCTGATCACCCATCTACTGCTGAGGCAGCCTGGTCAACTTTAGACATTCTGATACTGAAGTGATGTTTTCCCTCTCATCCTGGCTCCTGAATAGCAAAATTAAAAGTTAAAAACCAAGATGATGGGGGCCTCTGGGGGTGGTGGTGAGAATCTTCTCTGATCATTCAGCCACCCTCAAAATAGCAGGCCCCTGCTTTTTGCTGCCATCTCGTGGTCGGCACCTAGGTATTTCTAATTCTTTGTTTAAAAAAAGGTTCAAAATAATTTTGATGAAACAATATTGGAACTATAATACAAGCACTGCCTCAATACACATTTTGTATGGCAATTGATGGGAGCTTTTCCTAGGAAAACAAGAAGGGTGGAACTGGATTTTCAATTTGGGAAATCACCAAGAACTAATTGTACAGGGTGGTGTGAAAGCTATCTGGACAATAGCATACAAATATTTCTCCACTTATGATTACAACCAGAATTTCAGTTGCTAAGTCATGCAGTTGTTAAATGAGTCATCACGTGACAAGAAACATACAACCATTTTTACTGTGGTCGTTAAGCAAATCATCACCGTTATTAAGCAAATCTGGCTTTCCCAAATGACTTTGCTTGTCAGAAGCCGTAGAGGTTGCAAATTTTGATCACATGACTGCAAGACAAGTTGTAAGTCACTTTTTCCAAGTCAGGCAGCATACAAATTTGATGATGATGATAGTAATGAATTCCTAGTTAAACTTATTTTCTCCATATTTAAACTTTTATCACTGGCTTCTTTGGAAGAAATCAGCGAAAATGGCTTTTAATATGAGATTTTGTTTTCATTTTTTCAGTGCATGGGTGATTTGTATTTTGATGTAAGTTAAGACTTTTATGGTTCTTGTGTAAGCTACTCAGGGCACTTCTAGTGAGAAAATGTGGCATATAAAATAAATATATCCATATTTAAATTGTTATTGTTACCTATGCAGATAGATGGGGATGAATGAGAGTGAATGAATGAATAAATGATATATTTAGTTGCCATATCTATAGTTTTCAAGCTGGAGTTAAGAGGTCACTGGTGGTGTCTGAGTTACTAGAAATATGAATACATTCTAAATAGGCTGCCACATAATTAAATGTGTGAAGAATTTGACTCTCTTACTCAAAACTTTGTGAAATTTGACAATACGAAAACATATTTGCTTGTATATGTATTTTTAAAATATATTTTGAATTTTCAGACTGTTTTCTCTCCATCAAGGAAATCATGTATGCAATGCTCTGACAATTACGACTGATTTACCAATTGTTAAAGTCATCATCCTGGAAATCCTGCAGAAATGATATAATATTGTGCATAATGGAAAGTATTAGGAAATTCTGATGTGCAGATTTGCATTGCCTTTTTCCCCAGATAAATTAAGTTGCTGTGGCATGTGTTTGTCATCTGATGTGATCCCAAAATATCAATGATTTTGGCACAGTCCCCAATTTGTGGGGCAAAGTAGGTAAAATGGGAATTTTGAAAGCATGTTGCAAATACTTACACTAAATGGTTCCCACTGTTTTTGACTGTAGCACGGCTTTTGACAACTATGGAATTAAACTACTTGCAAAATACTTGCAAAATATATTTTAAAAGGCAAACAGGAGGCTACTTTTTGCATCTCCTCCCCTTCATCCTCTATGCCTACCCCAACCCAGTTTACTTCATCCTGAGATGGGATCTTTTGCATACACAAAACACTGGTTTACAAACATCCTGTTTTATTTTCTAAAAAAAAATCTGAGTGCTACATGAGTTTTAGAAGCAGTCTGGTAAAAATGTTTTACATTAGAGAAAGACTGCTGTCCTTTGTTAAAAAAATTAAAGTATAAAACAGTTTTTCTCACCTTGGCAACTTTTAAAATGTGTGTACTTCAACTCCCAGAATTCCCCAGTCAGCATAGTTGGTTGGAGAAGGATCACTATTGTTATGTACGGGGATGAATGAACACAAGCAGCGGCTCACTGACACCATCAGGTGGCGCTGTACTGTGACAGGATTGGCTGACTAGCGCTCGGCGGGAAAACCAGATAAAGGGGATTGGCTGCGAGCGTACCTGGCCAGGTATATAAGGGGCACAGGTAACCCCTATTGTTCAGTTCAGTACTTCCACTAATAAAGAGCTGCCATGCTGAACCCTTTGTCTGTCGTATTTGCATGCGGTCGAGAACCCACTACACAATAGTGGCGACGAAGGTGGGATCCTGTTTTTCCTGAGGAGCTGAATTGCAAGCTTTCCTGGGGTTAATTTTTATCATGCTTTCTTGCCCCACAAAGCAGCAATTGCTGAGCCTTTACACAGGCTCTTAGACAAGAAAACTCCTTGGAATTGGACCAAGGTCCACGAGCATAGTTTCTGAAATCTAAAAGGCCTATTGTCCTGTAATTCAACTGTCACACACTTTATAGAAAATAAACCCATCTGCATCGCATGTGATGCATCCCCCTATGGGGTGGGTGCTGTCCTAAGTCACATGGAGGACAACAGGGAGCAGAGACCCATTGCTTATTACTCCCGAACACTGTCAACGGCAGAGAGGAACTATGCCCAAATAGATAAGGAGGCCCTGGCAATAGTGACGGGAGTAAAAAAATTTCATGACTACGTATATGCAGGGAATTCACTATTTTCACGGGTCACTACACGATAACTATTGTACTGTAATGCAGCTACACAGTTACTTTGTATTTTTACAATTAACATTAGGCTAAAAACCAGGGAGCAAAAATAACAGAATAACAGAGTTGGAAAGGGACCTCGAAGGCCTTCTAGACCAACCCCCTGCTCAAGCAGGAGACCCTACCATTTCAGGCAAATGGTTGTCTAATCTCTTCTTATGGGTGGACGGAGCACCCACAACTTCTGAAGGGAACCCTGAATGGTATCCTAAACAAAGGGAGTGCTGTGAAAACATTGCAAGCACTTGGAAGTCAGGGCTTTTTTTGTCATAGAACGCTCAGAACGGAGTTCCGGCACCTTTTTTGGATGGAACCTTGTAGGGTAGGCAAGGCGGGTTGTATGACATGTGTGAGTTCCGGCACCTTTTTCTTTTACAAAAAAAAGCACTGGGAAGAGTCATTGCATTCATTGCGCTATGCAAATAAAACATGGAAGATCGGGAATGACCAAGGCCTGGGCTAGCAGAGACATAAGAGTGGATTAGCCGCTTCTTGAAACGTGGAGGGGAGAAAGCCACATATTCTAAATAAAGCGTGAAAATGGGACTTAAAATTAAGCACCAGTAGGCTCTGCCCCGCCCCCTCCCATAAAGCCTAACACAACCTCACCATGGTGGTGGTGGGGTGGACGGTATAAGCCTGCTACGTTGGCCAACACGACTCTGGCCTGGAAAAATACTGCCTACTCCAGTTCATGCTGGAAATGATCGGCGGAAAAAGGAGGAGCCGCCCTCGTACCCGTTGGCTGGACGCTATAAAGGATGACAGCGGGATGACCACGGTGGATCTGAAGGGAGTATGGAAAGTGCTGATCCAGAGTGACCGAGGGTGGCGCACGTCTGAATAGTTGACCACGACGAGGTTCTGGGGTTGAATTGCTCTGCACAATCTTTTCAAATATTGTATGTTTTAATTAACGTTTGCGATCTGGGGCTTCAACCAATAAAAACAAGCCAAACTGCGTTTGCATCGAAGAATCCACCCAGCGGGCGGAAAACAATATAGTAATTGGATCTATTCCCCATGATTCCTAGGGAAGACTTCTAAGGACGCTGTTCCTTTAAGGCAGGGGTCTTCAAACTTGGCCCTTTTGTGACTTGTGGACTTCAACTCCCAGAATTCCTCAGCCAGCCATGCTGGCTGAGGAATTCTGGGAGTTGAAGTCCACAAGTCACAAAAGGGCCAAGTTTGAAGACCCCTGCTTTAAGGCGAGGCTGTGTTTCAGGCATCCAGACAAAAGCCTTCGAAGAGGGCTTTCCCCCTCCCCCTCTCTCTCTCTCGCCAATTCCCCGGACGAAGCGATAAGCTCCTATTGGCCAAGCAAGGCGGGACATAATAACGGCGACCAAAGATGGCGGCGGGACTGATGCTTAACGCCGCGCTCCTTTCTTGCGCTTACATAACGCGACCTTTCTATTTCTTGCCCGCGCGCGGCGCAACCTACCTGAAAAAAAAAAAACAACCTAATTTGAATGTCGCCCTTTCTAGCCAATGAGGCTGTGCGATGTTCAGCATTGAACCAATCACCGCGCGCGGAAAAAAACACAGGGACCGAAAAAGTGGGCAGTGTTAAAAATATACATATATATCGGAGGTGGGGGGGGGTGATTTGCGCGCGCACAGAGAGCGTGAAGAAGGGAGGGGGGGGCTGAGCGAAAGAGGCTGAGGGGTTTGCCGGCTTCGCCCTCCCGCGAGGAAGCAAGAAGGGGATTTCTCCCGCCATTTTTTCCAGCGCTGCTCCTGGACCGACTTCTCCCTCGTCTCGGTTATGGCGCCGCTGCTGGGCCGCAAGCCTTTCCCGCTGGCTAAGCCGCTGCCGCCGGGGGAGCCGCCGGGGGAGCGCTTCGTCATTACCCACACGCAGGAGGCCTTCCGCTCCAGCGAGTATCCGATCTGGACGGTGGCGAGAACTATGCGCGGAGGGTTGGGGGGGGGAGGGGGAGGGGACTTTTGTTTTCCAGTCAGTGCAGTGGGGGATGGGCGAGAGGCAGCGAAGGAGTGTCGCTCTCTTTTCTTCTCTGCCTTGGCGACTTAACTCGAATCGGAAACCTTAAGGCAGTTGAAGGCCTTCGTTTGCTTTCTTGACTCCCGGTCTCTTTGTTCCCCTTTTTCTCTTTATTTCCCCCTCCCCCTTCTTGGCATCTTTTTCTTCTCGGACGCAAGATGGAGCAGGGCAGGACGACTTCGCTCCCTAGGCTTGAGAGTGCAGCGGGGCCGGCAGAGGAGTTAACTGGGAATGTCAATAATAACTGTCGAATTGGGAAGAAAGAGGGAAGATCTTTTTTTTTTTTTGTCTGAAAAAGTTCTAAGTTATGCTCACTAGCTGCCTAAGTTTGGACTGGATGCTGCTGTCCAGGAGCAGTTAACTTTGGAGGCAAGCTTGAGAGGGTGGATACCGGAGGAAGATTTTCACTTTCGGGTAGAGCTCGGGCTGGCCCCTGCAGGAAACAAATTAGGTAGGCGTGTGGCTCTTCAGCAGGGCAAGACTGTTTTGTTAGATGCCTCTTAATGGTTGCTAAAAGTAGGATGTTACTCTAGACAGGATCTGTCTCTGAATCATTCGAGTAAAGGCTCAAGTCAGCAACGGTTCATCGTTACAGTGCCCCTTTTGACAACTTTCTACTATGTTAACATTAAATTGACCAACTGGGCCAAATAGGACAGAAACCTTTTACCATGTTTATTGCCAACCTGTCTTACTTGTGGGCTTAGCAGAAAATTATCTTTCCATAATTAAAACCTAGAAATTTTAAGTAGTAAGCTTGATTGAAAGACATTTCAAGAATGATTATAGTGCTTGTTAATATTTTGTGATGAGTTATCTGCGTAAATTAACTTACCATCACAGCAGGAATTGATGTCCCTGTCTGGCCCTACACAGCAATTTAACCCGGATGATAAAATAGTCTCCTTGCACCCAATTTCCAAAGGTTTGCACTTCTATATTTTAGAAGTTGTGGATGATAAGGGAAGGTTAGTGTTGCTTTCCTATTCCGTGTTCATTGTGGCATGTGATTAAAGGTTAAATAGAAGTTTGTTTATAACTAAATGAAGTGATATTGTAGTATTTTTTTCTAAGCAATGTTGTTATATATGGTCACTTCATCTGTTAGTATAACTTTGCTGCATTTTGTGATGCCTAGGGAAGACCTGTGTTGTTGATGTTCCATTGTATTTTTCAACCCTGTATTCAAGTACCTACCTGGCTGAAGGAGAATGAAGAAGTAACTGGGCGTTGCTTAGTCCAGTTTACAAAGTTTGCAAAGAGTTTGTTTACAGTGTTTGTTTGCAGAAACCTGACGTACTTACTTGAATAAGTACCTTTCTGACAATTTTTTGCAATGACTGCATGCTTTTAAAATAGGTTTACCCTGAATACTCAAGACTTAATGGTTAGACAGTTTGCATCAAAGCACATCATTTAGCAACTTTTCTGGAGAAAAAAATGATTACCAAGGAAGCATTTTAATGTTTATTTATTTATTTATTTTATTGCATTTATATACCGCCCTTTCCCTGAGGACTCAGGGCGGTTTACAGGGAGTTAAAAATCAAGCATACAAAAGTTAAAAACCAATTTAAAAATATTAAATCAACCCTGTATTATTAAATACCCCAATTAAAATAATTTACTCCTCAGCCTGGGCCCGAGAGCTCAAAGAGCCAGGTCTTCAGGCCCCGGCAGAATGATCGGAGGTCAGGGGCAGTCCTCAGCTCCACCGGCAGCTGGTTCCAGAGGGCAGGCGCTCCCACCGAGAAGGCCCTATCCCTGGGTGTCACCCGCCGGCAATCTCTTACCGGCGGAACCCTGAGCAGACCCTCCCTGTGGGAGCGCACTGGGCGAAGGGCGTTTGATGCCGGCAGCAGGTGTTCCCTCAATATGTGATTGGGGATGATAGTACTTTTGGTATTTACCTCATTTTGTACATGGTAGACTGGTGAAGATATTCATGTTCTTTAAGCAAGTGACATAGTTAAAGAGTTGGGCTGCACTTGAAATATCTCTTTTATTAGGTCTAGTGCAGAGGTCGCCAATCTTGGTTGGCAGACCAGAGGGAAAGAGAGGGGGAAGCATTTTGCATGCACGCACAAACGGGGCTGCGAGCATGCGTGACACAGACGGGTGGTGTTAGCGTCTGCATGACACTTGCTAGAGCCACCCCGTTTTCACTGCACGGAGCCCCGTTTTGTAGTGGCAGCGCTAGCACAAATGGGTGTGCACCTTTGCCAGCCTGTCCTGTGGGTTGGTGGCCAGTAGGCCACAGCCCAGTAGTGGGCTGAAGCCCACAGGTTGGGGACCCCTAGTCTAGTGGATACTAGTTTCTTTCCTCCTAAAATTTATCTCAGGCTGCTTTATTTTAAGGACTGAGACTGCTGGTATTTCTGTGCAAATTAATTTATATTTTATTGTTTAAAAAATCCAAAGAGCTAGTTTTTATGTAGGCCTAAGCAATTACACTTAGTGTCCTCAAAGGATAATGCTTTGTTTTTCTCTTCAGCATTTCCTCTTTGTCTTGTACCCAAGAGAGCCCCTTCCTCTTACAAAACCTTTTCTCCCTCTACCCCATCTGTTAGAACAGCCTTGACTCATTTCTGATCACCAGGCGGTTTTTAAAGTGAATCTACTTATAATATTGTGATAAATATGTTACCCTTAGAGATTCAGTGGTATAGAAAATGGACTTGCATAATTTATCTGATTTTCTGTTTGCAATCTAGTTAATAGATATTGTATGGTATTGGATACAGCACAGATGCTACTCTGAAATATGTTTAAATTCCACCTGCCTGAAAAAGGTAGAAAGTAAGCTTGAGAACAAGAGAAACCTCTTGACACTTTGCTTAAATATGAGTTCACAATTTATCATAATCCAGTTTTGGGTAATGACTTCTGTTATATCTTCAACGCCCTCAATTGTAACTGTCCATAATTTAGTTAGGTGTCAGGATTTACTCCTCATGACTACAAAGGCAAAAGATGACAGTATTTGGTCATTTATTTATTATTTTATTATTTATTAATTCGGTTTATATACCGCCCTACTCCCAAAGGACTCAGTGCGGTTTACAAGGCAAAATTTAAAAACAATACAATTTAAAATTAAGTCTAGCCCAGGTGTCAGCAACCTGAAACAGTGAAAGAGCCACTCAGAACCAGTTCCCTCACAAAAGGAAAAACTGGGAGCCGCAAAAAATGTGTGCGCATGCGCGTACATGTGCGCATGTGCAGAACAGGGTTTGACTGAAGAGTGGAGCCAAGGTGAGATATGCACCTACCCTGCATATTTGAATTGATTGGTTGAACTTTTTTAGTCCCACTTTTTTTTTTGGACTGCACATGGCAGAGGACTGGGAGCCGCAGGAGACAGCTGAAAGAGCCGCATGTGGCTCCGGAGCCGCGGGTTGCAGACCTGTGGTCTAGCTGCAAAAATTAAAATCACAATTTAAAAACATTAAACCCCTCAGTCCAGACCAGATAACTCAAAGAGCCAGGTTTTTAGGTCTCGGCGAAATGAATGATGGTTGGGAGCAGTCCGGAGTTCCGTTGGCAGTTGATTCCATAGGGTAGGCACGCCCACAGAGAACGCCCTCCCCCTGGGGATCGCCCATCGGCAATCCTTGACCGGTGGTACCCTGAGGAGGCCCTCCCTGTGGGAGCGCACAGGACGATGGGAAATTGACGCTGGCAGCAGGTGCTCCCTTAGATAATCCGGGCCCATGCCATTTAGGGCTTTATAGGTCATCACCAGCACCTTGAATCTCACCCGGAGGGCAACTGGAAGCCAATGCAGCTCGCGGAGAAGAGGTGTTACATGGGAGTATCAGGAGACTCCCATCACAACTCGTGTGGCTGCATTCTGCACCAGCTGAAGCCTCCGAGTAGTCCTCAGGGGCAGCCCCATGTAGAGAGCATTGCAGTAGTCTAGCCGGGAGGTCACGAGCGCATGGGTGACTGTGCGTAGGGCATCTCGGTCCAGATAGGGCCGTAACTGGCGCACCAGGCGAACCTGGGCAAAAGCCCAGATTAGAAATCTTATTCCACTGGTTAATTGTTCTAACTGTGAGGAAATTTCTTCTTATTTTTAGGTTAATAAAACTCAGTTATACAACTGCTTCAGGCCAACCAAGCAGTGCTAATATCGTTCCTCGGCATCTGGAGGCTGTAGCACTATCCCATGTAGAATCAGTGTACAATTGGGATTGTCCTTGACTTGAAGTTCTGGTTTGAAGAGCAGGTGGCAGCCATAGGTAGGAGGGCTTTTGCTCATTTGTAGTTTATGCAAAAGTTACATCCTTTTTTGGATTGGAAGACACTGTTCATGGTCAGTCATGTCTTGGTCATTTCCCAAGTGGATTATTGCAACAGATTATTGCAAAGGAGCTGCCTTTGAATGGTATTCAGAAGGATCAGGTGGTCTAGAATGCAGAGGTACTGTATTAGCAGCTGTGGGCGCACCTTGGTTCACCTGTGCTACTTTGCTTCCAGGACTGATTGTTATCTATAAAGCCATTCACTGCACAGGGCTGTGTTATTTGTAAGACTGTCCCTATACCAGCATCAGGAAAATTTAGATGTCTAGTAATGAAAAGTTGATTAAAGATTGATATTTTGCAGATAGGTGAAGAGTTATCTTGCTTAGTGATAGAAATTTTGGGGTTATTTTGGTTATATGTTGAGGACTACCTCAGCGTATATTAGCTTTATTAACTGTCCAGAGCTGCCTGAGGCCTTTGAGCTGTGGGTTGGGCACGCCTGCTTTAAGGGGAACAATAATTTGTCAGGTGAACCATATTGCTAAGCACATTGATTTGTGCTTTAGATTGTAAGCCGCCCTGAGTCTTTGGAGAAGGGCGGGATATAAATGGGATTAAAAAATAATAATCAAATTCATAGAATGGAAAACCTGGGCTATTTGTGCCAACTTCTCTCTCTCTCTCTCTCTCTCTCTCTCTCTCTCTCTCTCTCTCTCTCTCTCTCTCATATTCTCTAGCAAATCACAGTAGAGGTGTTTGCTTATAGAATTGAGTAGGAAATACAGCTAAGGATGGACTAATCTGCTTATTTGATAGGAATACAACTACGTATGCTGTATATTTTGATAATTTGGCTGGTGCTTAGTACATAGTAAAATTTTAATTAAATTTAACCCAAAATAGTTCGTATTAAATACATTTTTCAGTAACTACTGAATTCTGTGACTGTTTATATGTATATTGTTGCTCCAACGCGACAATAAAAACATAGCTTCATAGTATTCCTTATTTCAGTTTTTATTATGTATTAAGATTTTTCATTTCCAAATTTAAGGTAATCATAGTTTTTTGTGATGCCCAAGTTGGAATTACTGTGGCTACTACTGTTTAATTTCAAAGTACAGTTGGAAATATCTACTAAAATATGGTTTCAATTTTATTTGATGGCCAACAACGATTTAAATACCTTTATGATTAAATGACCAAATAATTAAAAGCTAGGAAGAAAATAAGTAATTGAAAGACAGAACATTCTGGTGTGAACTGGATGGGAAGCAACCTGCTAGCTGTGACTGCGTTTTTCCCCCCACTTTTTTATCTGCATATCAGTGTTGAATCCCAGCAACTGCTTGGATTAGTCCCTATTGTTTTCTTGGCAAGATTTGGGAAGTGGTTTGCTATTGCCTGCTTCCTGAGGCTGAAAGAGAGTGATTGGCCCAGGATCACCTAGTTGGCTTTGTACCTAAGGTGGGACTAGAATGCAGTCTCCCAGTTTTTTGCCTGATGATTTAGCCAATATACTCTCAATTATGTGTTATTTAGTGTTCCCAAATCATATTGCCAGTGATGGTGGGTGATTATCATAAGTGTACTTTACCTAGGCAACTTTAAAATTCTGTGTGATGCAGGGAGGAGATGAGGCAAAAATTGCTTTCCTCTGTCATATCATTATGCTAGTACTGGACAAAGTGTAGCTGTTTGCAACTAATAATATGGTTCTATTTTCTGAAAAGTTGATCACTTCTAATTTAAAAAGTTGTTTGACTATGGTATCTGATTTGAGACAGTGTTTTATTAGAATATGAAATGTATTTTAAAATGTATTAGAAAATATCTAGGTAAATACATATTAAAATACACAATTCATGCTACTGAGGCTGTGTTTTCTCATGATGATAAAATCCTGCTTTCATAAACTTGAATATGAATAAGATGAAAAGTAGTACTATATATGCAGCACTTTTTATATTATGAAGCAAAAAATAGTACTAAGGAGAGAACTAGGCATGATGCCAGATCCAAGGACTATAGTTAAAATATTCAGATGTTAAAATATCATTGTCAAACCTTGATTTAGTAATGTGTTCACGGGTGTAGGTGTAAATGACAAAAAATGCTGATTTAATCCAATAGTTTAAAAACTAAGGGCACCTTATTTTCCTGAGCTGTTGCTCCTTCAGAGAGTATGAAGCACGGCTAGAGAAATATAACCAACGAATATGGACCTGCAAAAGTACCGGGAGTAGTCAGCTGACACACAAAGAAGCCTGGGAAGAGGAACAGGAAGTTGCTGAGCTGTAAGTAGCCATACGCTTTTAGAGACAGATTGGAGGGGGGCGGGATATTTGACAAATAGTGTGCTTCCTGTGAAAAATACTTGTCTCAAGAAAAAACATTTCTTCAGCTACATAAGCATTATATCTAAACTAAAGAAAATATTTCTGATTGGGTATTGCCTGACTCTCTGACATTTCCCCCCCCCCCCTCATTACACAGTGTATGTTGCAGTTCTCACTGGCCTTTCTCAAAAAATTCTGATCTACTTAAATAGCACAATTGACAGCAAATGTAGATGTCCTGCATAAAAATACAGAATGTAATCTATTATATGTATATAACTCCAAAAGCTTTCTGACAGTGAATCACGCATTCATGCATTTTTAGTATACTATAGTTGTATATTTGTTTAAGGCATTTTTCCATTAGGAATCAGGGTTTCAGGCAAAAATTATTAGTGTGTTTTGATAACATGTTGAATACAAGTCATATTGCTGGTTTGTAGTAGGAATGTTGTCCCTCTCAATAATTATGTAAAAAAAATCAAACACGGGACGACCTTATTATCTGTAGTTTCACATATTTGCAGTTGTAAAGATGGATCAGAAATTCAATACAGAAGTAATTCAAAGTGGTGACCATATCTTATACCTCCTCCTCCTGTTTATCCTAAAACAGCAACCCTGTGAGGTGATTGCACTGAGAGAAAGTGACTGACCTAAAGTCATCCATCCAGTTGACTTACATGTCTAACTAGAACTTATGATGTTCTGGTTTCTAATCTAGTGCCTTAACCACTAGATCAAACTGGCTCTCACTGATAGTAAACAGAATTTGTTTCACCATTCTGATTTGTCTATCATTTTACCAATGTGCAGAAAGATCCAACCTCCATACTTGCTTAATTAAGTTCAGTAATACACAATTTCCTAAGGGCTATTAACTCAAATTAGAGATATGGCTAAATACTAACTAACCACTTTTAAGTAAAGGGGGATTAAGATAAGGTTATTGATAGAATTATATTGGTAGGCAAGTCATAGTAGCAGTTTCTGTTGTCTCTTGAATGTTGCTATTTTTCTAGTTGAAGTTGATTCTTTAAGTTGCTATTTTATCATAAGTATGCTACATCCATTTTCTTTTTATCTTTTCAGTTTAAAAGAGGAATTTCCAGTCTGGTATGAAAAGCTTGTTCTGGAAATGGTTCACCATAATACAATCTCTTTAGAAAAACTGGTGGACACTTCCTGGCTGGAGATTATGACAAAATTTGCTGTTGATGAAGAGTGTGATTTTGAGGTAAGGATCAGGTATAAATTCATCTCTCAGAAACAGTTGTGGAGATAACAATACCACATCAGAAACGTGATAGTGGCTCTATCTCTAACATAGCTGATTTCCAGAAATGGTTGAAAGTATTAGACATGATGGTCTTGATTTTTTTTTAAAAAAAGAGGGTGTAGTGAGTTCCGAATGGGATAAGTATTAGATGAACCTGTGAGTAATCTTGCCTTAGAACTGTAAGCATCCTTTTGTGGCCTATAGAGTCTCTTAGAATCCTGAGGCAAACATCTTAGCACGTTTTACAGGTGATGCATTTAAGGGTTAAAATGGATGCCTTAAGCTTGCAGAGGTTTAATCCCCTTAAAATTGCCACTTTCTTCCAATTATTACTACTTTTCTCATTTTTCAGGGAGGGTTATGTTTAGGTATTGGTTTTATCATTCTTTCCAGCTTCATAATCATCATGGGATTATTTTATGAGACACATACAGATCTCTTGATGAAAAAGATGTTTCACTTCATTAAACTGTCATTACAGGCAGGCTTCATTGGTGACAATCGATATTGAAGACCCATCAAATTGACATCTGATTTTCATTGGATTAAACTTATCCTAGGAATTCATTTTTTTCCCAATAAAGATGGTTAATACTGACAGTGTGGGGACATACCTAGCACACTCTTTTGTGTATTGCTTACCAGGATTTCTTTGAAATCTATGAATATAACCTAGATGAACCTGTGAACACATTGAAAGTCAAAATACTGAAGGATTAGGAATATTTATTTATTTATTTATTTTAATTCCATTTATATCCCGCCCTTCTCCGAAGACTCAGGGCGGCTTACAAGCTTAGCAGTAGCCTTCATTCTATGTATATGCCTGCTTATTAGGGCTTTCATACACCCCCCAAGCGGCATTATTACAAAGTCAGCTTAATTGCCCCCAACAATCTGGGTCCTCATTTTACCTACCTCGGGAGGATGGAAGGCTGAGTCAACCTTGAGCCTGGTGGGATGCGAACCTGCACCAATTGCAGGCAGCTGGTGTTACTTAAGGAGGCATTAGGCCACTGCTCCACCAAGTTCAAAGGGTTTCTCTTATTACTGTACATAATCAGTTACATCACCTAAGGCACAGGTGTCAAACTCGCCACGTCACATGTCGCGATGTATTGCGACTCTTTTTGCATTGGCAGCAATGGGGTGGGCGTGGCTTTGGTATGATGAAACCGGCCCATGGGCCGGCAGTTTGACACCCCTGTCCTAAGGTCTCTGTAAGCCCGAAAGTGCAGCTATGTCTTAATAGGTTGCCAGGTGCAAAGCTTGGTGTTGCTACCTTCAGACATGACACTTCCACTTCTCAGTAATCGTTTCATAAATTATTACTGAATGTGGGAAATAATTTTCTACCTAGTTCTAATTTGCTTCTTAAGGGACGCGGTGGCTCAGTGGGTTAGGACGCTGAGCTTGTCGATCAGAAGGTCGGCAGTTTGGCGGGTCGAATCCCGAGGGACGCGTAACAGAGTGAGCGCCTGTTACTCGTCCCAGCTTCTGCCAACCTAGCAGTTCGAAAGCACGTAAAAATGCAAGTAGAAAAATAGGGACCACTAAAGTGGGAAGGTAACAGCGTTCCGTGCACCTTTGGCGTCTAGTCATGCTGGCCACATGACCACGGAGTCGTCCTCGGACAAACACTGGCTCTTCGGCTTTGAAACAGAGATGAGCACCGGCCCCTAGAGTCGGAAACGACTAGCACGCATGTGCGGGGGAACCTTTACCTTTACCTAATTTGCTTCTTTCTTTTTCAGGTTGGAAAAGAGAAAGTACTACGTGTCAAGGTGGTAAAAATACATCCATTGGAGAAAGTAGCAGAAGAGGAGAGTACTGAGAAGAAAACAGATGGAGCCTGTGATTCCCCATCCAGTGACAAAGAGAATACCAGCCAGGTTGTACAAGAAAATCAAAAGGAGCCAGCATTGAAAGAAGATGACAACAGAAGAGAGAGTCTGAGTAAGTAAGCCATGGACTGAAATGAAAGAACCAGCTTTAAGTCTTATTTAGGAGTAAACTGCCAAATTGCATGCATGGCCAATTGATGACTGCTAAAAGCAATCTTGATTGTCACAATAGATATGTTCTCTGCCTTGGGTTACTTATAAAATAATAGCAGGACAAAAATCTGATAAATAATTTTAAAGTGTGCTGATCAAGCAGTATTACATACTTGTTACTTACTACTTGGTATTAAGCATGTGCTTTTTATGGTCAACTGTTTATGATAAGCCATACATTTATCTGTTATGCATGAAACAGAAAAAGTGCTTGGTTTGAATTCTGAACATAAAAGACAATGTTTTATCCAGCACTCTTATCTGAACTCAAAATTTGAATTGTTCGTCCTGTAGAAAAGAATTTTAAATTTACAGTATCTCAGAGCTAAGTGTCAGTATCACTTAAGGGCATACACAGAATACACTTTCACAACAGAGTTTAATGATCTAACGCAGAGTTCCCCAAATTTTCTGGCTTTTTAGACTGGTGGGTGGGAGGGGATGGTTCTGTGCAAATGGCTGACAAGCGCGCGCAGCTCCATTTGGGGAGCTGCGTGCTTGCCTACCATTTCAGTGGGCCAGTTGCAAATCACTCACGGTCCACTAGTGGGCCATAGCCCAGAGTTTGGGGACTCCTGATCTAATGTATTAATAATATTTGTATTTACAGCAGCATTATTGAAAGTTTTTTCTAAAACACAGTGGTGTAGGCATACATATAAAACTGTTATACAGAACTAATATTTTTGCTTTTTTTTGTTCATTGGGCAGGTGACCGGGCACGGCGATCTCCTCGGAAGCTTCCTACTTCTCTGAAAAAAGAAGAAAGGAAATGGGTTCCACCAAAATTCTTACCACACAAATATGATGTCAAGTTGCAGAATGAAGATAAGGTGAGTAGATTTGCCTGTTAACCAATACTGTCTTAACGTTTTAAGAAGCAGTTAACCATTATAAACAACTATATTTAAATACAGTTTTGTGTTTGTGTGTACATACACATATATACATATAGCTAGTATATTTATATGCTTATAAACTTTCTAGTTACAATATATGTATCATTTAAGACAAGTGTTAAACTTTCAGCGATTTAACTGTGTCCTCTCTAAACTACTTATTGTTTCTGTACCATCAGTTAAAAACCCTGTCTGAAACATTTGTTTTTTATCTTTCAAGATTATTAACAATGTGCCAGCAGACAACCTGATTCGAACAGAACGGCCACCAAACAAAGAGATTCTGCGTTATTTCATTCGTCATAATGCACTTCGTGCTGGAACAGGCGAGAATGCTCCCTGGGTAGTTGAAGATGAGTTGGTGAAGAAGTATTCCCTTCCCAGCAAGTTCAGTGACTTCTTGCTTGACCCACATAAAGTGAGAAATGAGACAAGATCTGTCTGAGTTGTGTGATGATGAAAAATAGGAGTCATTTTCACATGGGTACTTATTCTTAGGCCTGTATTGAAAATAAGGCAAAAGTGAAATTTGGCTCCTTCTGCCTTTTTTCAGAGGAGCAAGCCCTTGTTTGTCATCAGGCACTGAAATAATGTTTTTGAAATATATATTCATTGTTTTATCCTGGGATGCTTAACCTTGTTGATGAACACATTTAGAATTTAAAGAATATGTTATGCCAGAATTGCTTAAGATGCAGGGTTAGGCACTTGTCCATTGTCTAATGCACGGGTCGGCAATCCGCGGCTCCGGAGCCACATGCGGCTCTTTGAGCCGTCTCCTGCGGCTCCCAGCCGCCTGGTGCGCGCGCACCTCTTCGAACGGGCAGTGGTGCGCGCGCACCTCTCCAAATGGAGAGTGGCACCGCCCGTTTGGAGAGGTGCGCGCGCACCTCCCCGAATGGGTGGAGGTGCGCGCGCACCTCCCCAAACCTTTGGAGAGGTGCGCGCGTACCTCCGCGCGAACGGGCAGAGGTGCCGCTCTTTGAGGAAGGTGCCGCGGCCCGTCTCCGAAGCTGCCGCTTTCGGCAGCTTTGCAGATGGGCCGCGGCAGCTTCCTCAAAGAGCGGCGCGCACCTCTCAGAATGGGCAGGGGCGCCGCTCTTTGAGGAAGCTGCCGCGGCCCGTCTGCAAAGCTGCCTAAAGCGGCAGCTTTGCAGACGGGCCGTCGCCGTCGGGCAACCGGGAACCGGTTCCATCTCACTTTAAAAAAAATGGCAACCGCGTGCGTCCGCGCATGCGCAAAAAACCATTTTGCGCATGCGCGTGCATGGACACGCGCATGCGCGTGCATGGACACGCGCACGCGGCTCCCACTTTTTTTAATTTGTGATGGAACCGGTTCCCAGTGGCTCTTTTCCTTTTTTAGGTTGCCGACCCCTGGTCTAATGACTCCTATATAGATACAGGTAGTCCTCGACTTAACAGTCATAACTTGGGCTGCAATTTGCATTGCTAAGCAATCCAATCATTAAATGAATTTATGACCTTTTTGCTGAGATCGTTAAATGAATCTGGCATCCCCCATTGACTTGTTTGTTGAAAGCCCCCTGGGAAAGTTGCAAACAGTGATCACATGACACTGGAATGCTGCAACTGTTGTACCAGAAGTGGTGAATGCTCCAACACTGGAAGTTTTTAAAAAAAGACTGGACAGCCATTTGTCCGAAATGGTATAGGGTTTCCTGCCTGAGCAGGGAGTTGGGCTAGATGACCTTCAAGGTCCCTTCCAACTTATTTATTTAGTTTTTGTTGTTGTTGTTGTTGTTGTTATTATTATTATTATTATTATTATTATTATTATTATTATTATTATAAAACTTTTATTCATAAGACATGAAACACAGTCAACTGAACACTCAAATTGACTGGCACTAATGTTTGACATGGGTTGCTGCCAGTATCCTAGGTGGTGGTGTTGTTGTTGTTACATGAATGTTGGTTGCCAAACACCTGAATTTTGATTGTATAGTATTGTAACTTTGAACAGTCATTAATTGAATGGTCGTAGGTTGAGGACGCGGTGACTCAGTGGGTTAGGACGCTCAGCTTATCGATCAGATGGTCGGCAGTTTGGCGGGTCGAATCCCAAGTGCCGCGTAACAGAGTGAGCGCCTGTTACTAGTCCCAGCTTCTGCCAACCTAGCAGTTCGAAAGCACGTAAAAATGCAAGTAGAAAAATAGGGACCACTACGGTGGGAAGGTGACAGTGTTCTGTGCGCCTCTGGTGTCTAGTCATGCCGGCCACATGACCACGGAAGACATCCTCGGACAAGCACTGGCTCTTGGGCTTTGAAACGGAGATGAGCACCAGCCCCTAGAGTCGGAAATGACTAGCACGCATGTGCGGGGGAACCTTTACCTTTAAGTTGAGGACTACCTATATATCCAATAGTTGAAACAGGGAAGACAAAGTTAACTTGTTCAAGAAAGCTTAAATTCAACATAGAGATGGAAATCAAAGCTTCAGCTATTTTGCTGAGCTTATATTTTGAAAATTCACATCTCTCTGACATTGATTTTAATCTTCAAACCATTATTGAATATCCCAGTTTCCTGAACCACAAACCAAAGCAGGAAAAGGGAAAAAGTTAAAGTATTCTGAGAATTCAAAATATTGCTGGTACCTGATATATTTTGCAATATGTATATTTCCCACATAATTTTAAAGTAAAAGTTTTAAGACGGGAAGGTAGGGAGCTTGGGTACATTATGTCTGATGAGCTCCATGTTTGAAGTTTTTGTGTTGCCATGTTCTTGCAGGACAGAAATCAAGCTCATAATTCAGAAATCTTAATTTTCCTGTTGGTATAGAGATGCCCTCTAAATGATCTGATTCAACAGCAAACCCTGTCTGAATTTTGCAGCAACCCACAAGCCTTGAGCTACTGCCTGGATGTCTTGCTGTAGAATGGACCGTTCTCCGTAGTATTTAAAATAAGTGGGACGCCCAACTCCTTTGGCAAGATCGAATGATCCTTTCATTCACTCTAGTCACCTTTGGGGCTTTTTCCCCCCAATTGACATCAAACATTGTATAGCAGGGCTTTTCAACCTTTTCACTCATTGTACCACTTTTAGGATATGGCAACATCCGAGTAGCACTAGTCGCCTAGCAAGGTGTCAAAAATTTGATAGGAAAAAAGTAAAAAAGTGATGAAGTGCAGGTAGTCCTCGAGTTACAACAATTCACTTGGTGACTGTTCGAAGTTACAATGGCACTGAAAAAAGTGCCCCCCAAGCCACAGCTGAGCAAGACGCCTGCCCGCCCGACGGCGCTCTTTCTGCTGTCCGAGGTTTTCATTGTGAGCATTCCTGTTGAGGATTGGCAGCGGGGGTGGCGTGGGGGGTGTTTGTTCTTTTATTCCCCCCGTCTGCTGGGTGGTTGCATCAGGTTTTGGTCACTTCACATGACCCTGGGACACTGTGATCGTCATAAATATGAATCAGTTGCCAAGCATCTGAATGTAAATCACAGGACCCTGGAGATGCTACAACATTCCAGCTGATTGGTCCTTCTTCTGGGCTCAGAATCACCAGGATCAGCACCAAGCTCCAGCTGGAGACTGGCACTGATCCTGTCGCTTTCACTGAGCCCTGACAGCCCCAAAGAAGCGCTGATCCTGGAGCTTCCGCTGAGCTCTGACAGCCCTGCACCTCCAGCCATCTCTCGTTCAGGCTTGTGGTGCTGCCACCGGTTCAGCTCATTCCCCTCCCCTACTACTTTTCTAGGATGGTCACGTACCACCTGCCAGGTGCCAATGTAATTTAATTTAATTTTAATTTAATAATATTTCTATACCGCCCTTCTCCCTGAGGACTCAGGGCGGTTCACAGGGCAAGAATAAAATACAAAGTTACAAATATTAAAAGGAAATTAAATAATTGCCCGATTTTAAAACAATTAATATATTGCAATTATAAAACCCCAAAGATAATATTAAGAATACAAGAATAAAAAACCCCACCAATCCCCCATCACGCTAGGCCGGCTTGTACAAACAAAAACGTCTTGAGATCGCGACGAAAGGAGCGAAGATCGGGCGCCATCCGGAGCTCTACTGGTAACTGATTCCATAGTTCTGGAGCGCCCACAGAGAAGGATCTCCCCCTGGGGGCCACCAATCGACATTCTCTGATCGGTGGCACCCTGAGGAGACCCTCTGTGGGAACGCACAGGGCGAAGGGAGATTGATGCCGGCAGCAGGTGTTCCCTGAGGACCACAGGTACTGGTTGAAAGGCCCTGCTCTATAGCTAATAAACATGTTTAGTTTTGTTTGCTTTTTGGGAAGCGCAGTTTGATACCTGGCCTTCTCAATATTTTATCAAAGATGGCAGTATTGCTGGGTTGCCTCAGATTGTAGAAATTTCTTAAAATGTCATTTAACAATTCATAGTTAAATTTTGTAAGAATAGATATTAGGATGTACAAACATTTAACGGACTTTTGATAAAACATTTCAAAGGGCCTTCCATCTGAAACAGTTGGAGCACTACTAGATTTTCTTTGCTATTGAATGTTTATAGAGAAGGTATATACTGTAGTCAGTTAAGAGCTCTCTGTTTATTTTGTATTTTGGCTTACGCACATTTGGGGTAGATTCTCCCTAGTGCAAGCAAAATCCACGTACAGTTTTAAATGCAGGTAATTTACCTTTTGCATTGCTTTGATTCCAGTATTTGACACTCAATCCTTCGACAAAGAGGAAGAGCACTTCATCGCCTGACAGGAAACCTAAGAAGCCCAAATCAGATGGCTCTTCCACAGCACAGGGGCTGAATCCTTCACTTTGGTGCAGTGTGCACTTAAATAAATCAATTGTGGACGGCCCGCTGAAAATCAAGAACTCCAAACCCCACAAACTGTCTACCGAGGAGCTGGAGGAGATGATGAATATTATGGCGCCTGGAAAACTTGGCACTTTCAACAAGAAGAAGCTTGGGAAATCACTGGATCCAAAACAGAAAAATAAAAAAGTGCTGAATGGGCAGAAATCTGGAAAATCTAGATCTCCCAAAAAAGATTCCAAGATGAAAATGAAACAGATGACACTTCTAGACATGACAAAAGGTACTTCTAAAGTGCCAAGAGCACCAAGAAACTCAACTGGAAGCCCCAAGTCTTCCAATAAACCTCCGAAACATCTTCCACCTGCTGCACTTCACCTGATTGCTTATTATAGAGAAAACAAAGACCGCGAGGACAAGAAGAGCGCCCTGTCCTGCATCATTTCAAAAACTGCTCGATTGCTGTCCAGTGAGGATCGTGCTCGTCTTCCTGAGGAGCTGCGAGGCATAGTGCAAAAGCGTTACGAACTACTAGAGCACCGGAAAAACTGGGCTTCCATGACAGAGGATCAACGCAAAGAATACATGAAGAAGAAACGTGAGAAGCTGAAGGAGAAGCTGAAGGAGAAAGCCAAAGAACGTCGGGAAAAGGAAATGATGGAGAGGCTAGAGAAACAGAAGCGATACGAGGACCAGGATATCAAAGACAACAACTTGCCCACTTTTAAGCTGGTGGATACTCCAGAAGGACTCCCTAATACCCTCTTTGGGGATGTGGCTATGGTTGTGGAATTTCTGAGTTGTTACTCAGGGCTGCTGCTTCCAGATGCTCAGTATCCCATCACTGCTGTTTCTCTTATGGAAGCTCTTTGTGCTGAAAAAGGGGGTTTTCTGTACTTGAACAGAATTTTGGTCATTCTTCTCCAGACTTTGCTGCAAGATGAAATTGCAGAAGACTACTTGGAGCTGGGGATGAAACTGTCTGAGATTCCCCTCACTTTGCACTCTGCTTCTGAATTAGTTCGTCTTTGTCTGCGCAAGTCAGATATACAGGAGGAAAGTGAAGCTTCCGAAAATGCAGAAGAGAACAAAGACTTGGCAGCTTTTGAAGACAATGAAGTACAGGATGAATTCCTGGAGAAGCTGGAGGTATCAGAGTTCTTTGAGCTGACCCCCGAGGAGAAACTGCAAATCCTCACAGCTCTTTGCCATCGGATTTTGATGACATATTCAGTACAGGATCACGTGGAAGCAAAGCAGCAGATGTCAGCTGAATTGTGGAAGGAGCGGCTGGCAATGCTGAAAGAGGAGAATGATAAGAAGAGGGCAGAAAAGCAAAAACGGAAAGAGATGGTGGCCAAAAACAGAGAGACTGGCAAAGAGGAAAATGGTTTGGGGAAGGGAGAAAAAAAGAAAGGGGAACCAGAGAAAACAGCCAAATCAGAGCAACGTGTGGATATGGAAGCAGAAGACATGATCAGCACAGTCAAAAGCAGGAGGCTTATGGCAATTCAGGCCAAGAAAGAGAAAGAGCAGCAGGAAATGGAAATGCGAGGTAATTAAAAGAGCAGGTTTTTTTTACTGTGATTAGAGAGTTTAAAGTTTCCATTGGGCTACTGGCATCTATCACTGCCAGTTGTAGGACTCAAATCTCCAACCTGCTGTTGAGAAAGGATGCTTGCTAACAGATAAACATACCTGCTGCTTTTTTGCCTTTGTCCATACCTTTGCTGAATTTGATAGAGGAACAGGAACATCTGAACTATTTATTCAGATATTCATCTTGGTCCATAAAAGCTATCTGGGCCAGGAATAACGTACAGTTAACAATTAGTTTGGCTATCAGTGTTATGCGGGCTGTCAATCCATTTCAATTCAGAAGAGTAGTCTCTCTGAAAATATTGAAAGAATGGAGTAGTCTGATGCTATCTTTTGCCAATTTCTTGAGCAGTTGCTAAACTCAAATCCTGAGCAGATTGGAACTGCTAGCTAGATGGGGGGCTACCTGGAAATCCCTAGCTAGAGTAGCCTGTGAAAACTCAAGGTACTGGCAGGTCTGCATTTTTGCCAGGAGCTTCTATTTAAACACTGGGAATCAGTAGCAATTTGAGGGAGCCTTTGGGGTTTTTTGTCTTCAGTATAAACCTCTGTTTGGTTATCAATGACAGACACTCGCAGATACAGAACTTTTATTATACACATTAGAAAACTACAACATTACATTTCTTTTGGACATAATCACCATTCAAATTGAGGCACTTGTCATAAGGTCTTACAAGGTTTGAAATTCCTTAGTAGTAGTCGCTCAGCGCCAAATCTGGGCGATGGGTGGGGGGTGATCAACATCCCAACGGAACTGCTTCAAAAGTTCTTGGGTGCGTCTAGCGGTGTGCGGGTTAACATTATCATGAACCAACACCACACCAGAAGTCAGCATGCCCCGACGCTTGTTATGGATGGCTCGTCTTGAGTTTTCGTAATGTTTCACAGTAGGCTTCTGAATTGATGGTCGAACCACACTCCATGAACTTCACTAGCAGCACTCCTTTGGCATCTTCACATTTGGCGGGATTTTCTATGGCACCACTTCTGGTGTGCTGGTTCATGATAATATTCACCTGCACACTGCTAGACGCACCCAAGAACTTTTGAAGCAGTTCCATTGGGATGTTTTTGATCCCCCCCCCCCTTTAGACCAGGTTTGGTGCTGAGTGACTCCTACTAAGGAATTTCGAACCTTGTAAGATGTTATGACAAGTGCCTCAATTTGAATGGCGATTATGTCGAAAAGTAATGTAGGTTTCTAATGTCTATAATACAAGTTCTGTATCTGCGAGTGTCTGTCATTGATAACCAAATGGAGGTTTATTTCTGAATTTCCCTTGTATAACAGCTACTCATCTGGGGAAAATTTGCACTTGCAGTTGCATTGGTTGGTATCTTAGTGGATATCTGCCAAATAAATGTGTAAATGAATTCCTAGGAAAAATAGTATGTTTTTAATACCTGAATATGAGAATATTTGCCCTGCTTACAGATAGTCCTTAGCTTACAGTGGCAACTGGAACCAGAATTGGTCACAGGACTGCACCAAATTATGACAACAGTTCTGGCAGTCCCCAGTTACCATTGTTAAGTGAGGACCTCACTTGTCCCCAACTTCTGACTTCCATTGATTCCAGTAAGGAATGTCATAAATGATAATCATGTGACGGCAGGGACACTGCAACAGCGGGAACTTAAGTACCCAGTTTAAAAAAAGAATTAAACCAGTTTAATGCTGTGGGGAATTAATACATTCTTTTCTGCTGCTGTGCTAGTAAAACTTGAAAAAGAAGCAGAGGAGGAAAGAATTCGCAAGCATAAAGCTGCAGCAGAAAAAGCCTTTCAAGATGGTATTGCCAAAGCAAAGCTGGTCATGCGCAGGACACCAATAGGCACAGACCGTAATCACAACAGGTAGGAAAGAAGGAATATCTTTGTGGGTGATGAGGACTGTGGAAAAGTGCCCTATATCAGGACTTAACTGAAGATGCTGGTTTTAAATGAGTCCTTCCTCTTAAGTGTTGGTTACTGGCCTTGTATCACTTTTCTTAACACTAGGCGAGGGCCTGATTTACTCAAATGTAATCATAATTATAGGGCACAAATTGCTGCATCTTAATGCACAGAGCCTGTCTGCTCGGATATCTCCACCATACTGTATCATTCTCTGTAATTGTGTTTCTTTCTTACCTTACTGTTCAGGAAGTCTCAGGGAATCTTATTCCCTCCCAACTATCAAGGCCACATTTTATTACTGCCTAATTACTTCACTTCCCTATTGCCCCATTTCCCTCGTGCTTCTACTTTTTCTCACATTTCCTGCTTATTTTATTCCTGAGTCACTACTGCAAACTCTCTTGTTACGTTTCAGCTATTACTTATTGCTACACATGAATATGGTAGACTTATACCCCACTTTTCCTCGAGAGCACAAAGTAGCACTTGCACCACCATTTTACCCTTCAATAAGGACCCTCTAGCATACCTTGATGTGAGAGCAGAGTTTGTATGGTTGAAGCGAGGCTTTGATTTTTGTCCCGTTGCCTTCTTCCCCCTGAACTAGCTCATCGTCTTAGTCGCTGCACCACATTGGCTTTCTAGGACATTTTAAGTACTCCTGTTTTTCCTCATTAAGAGCTTTACGTAGTTAAACCTTGCTTTCTGCTTTTATCTGAGCAGCCAGGAATGTTTACTGGCATAGCAATTGATCCAGTTTCTGGGGGTTGGATGTAGAAAGCTGAACTGCTTTGCTCCCTCATATCTAATACGATCACTTTATTTTAGGTATTGGCTCTTTTCTGATGAAGTTCCTGGCTTATTCATAGAGAAAGGGTGGGTACATGATGGTATAGATTATAGTTTTACACCTCCAGGTGAGGAGGAGGAAGAGGAGGAGGAGGAGGAGGAAGATTACCAGCAAGGTAAGCTTGATTACTTCTCATCTCTCATAGGTGAAACAAGTGAAATGTGTGAACTGTTGTTGTGAATATCAAATATAAAATCTCTTTATTAGACTGGTGACACTGACTCAGAATTGTCTTTCTTTTGGATTAGTAGATTCCAAATTTGATGGAACAATGTTTATATCATTGGAAAACTAAACCTTTTCCTTCAGCTACATAGACTATACATTGTATTTATGTTACGAATATTAAATATTTATATTTAGCATCAATATGTAATATCAAGTGCTATGTTCTTTAAAGTAATCACTCACTGATCATTTTTCTCTAGATAATGCTTTTCATTAGGATCTTTTTGTTCAGTCAGTTTATATTCACAGTAGGATTTATATGAAAAAGAGTGCTATAATCCAGGGACTTCAGATAAAATAGTGAAATACATCATTTTGCAGTCTGTTATCTCCTGCCCAAAGAAGCAAGCCACATTGCTCTGTAGAAATCACAGTACAGTATCTTGTGAAATGCAGTTATGCTGTGTTTTCCCGAAAATAAGCCCTAGCTTGATTTTTACATGTGCGCCCAATATAAGCCCTACCCCAAAAATAAGCCCTATTTTGTGGGGGGAGAGGCACATGCATAAAAATCAAGCTGGGATGGGGGGGGTGGATCTGCCCCATGCACCTGCACCGGCTTACCTTAGGATTGCTGCAGCCAGGCCACCCACGCCCTGACACCTGATGCGCCACACTGCCTGAGTTCTTCTGTGGCCACTTGCAGCACCAGTGTGATCGGCACAATGTGCTGCACGGCCTCCTGCCACGAATGGCAGCACCGATGTGATCAGCACAATGCACCATGCGGCCTTCTGCAAGTGGCGGCATCAGCATGACGATCCACACAGCTTGCCACGAGTGGCAGCAGCGGGACGACGTGTCACATTGTGCAACTGCAAGTGGCCACAGAAGAACTTGGACAGTGGCACAATAGGTGTTGGGTCATGGGAGGCCTGGCTGCAGCAGTCCTAATGTGAACGGGTAAGACATCCACCCCAAATAAGACGTGGTACCTCTTTTGATGAGATCAGGTCTTATCTTTGGGATAATACCGACTTCCAATTTTGCACTACTGTCTTACATTTTGCTTAGCATTATGCATTTTCTTAAGGAAAATATTAATTTACATATTTTCCACACAAGTACATGGACACACTTCCAGTATTTTTACTTTACATGAATTACCTGTTTAGCCATTGGTATAATGATGTGGGTTTTCTGGATAAAATTGCAGTAATTGGTATTTGATTTACATTTAGTAAACAAATTGAAGAACCATATCGTCTTAATTTTACACACACTATAGATAGCCAAAATATATTTTTTACTGGCCAGAAGTAGTAAAATTTGAAAAAAATGAAGTACGTGATGTAATTTTTAATGTCTTATTCTTATAAAGTCATTTGTTAAGATAATATTAAATGTAGCTTGCTTCCTATAATTCCAATTAAACGTTGAAAAATGCACTAATATAATAAAATTGTGCATGTAAACATTTATGCTTTCCATGGATGGTTACAAAATAGTTTAATGAGGTGTTGTGAGGCTTTGCTTTATTGTATGCTAAAGTAGCACTGGAAACTGCAAATGAAACTGTTCTGTTAATGCTTATAATATTTACAGATGCACAGGAAAACTTGGTGGAAGGCAGTATTTTGAACACCCCACAAGGGATCCTGCATATTCCAGAAGTACCTGTTGAGACATCAGTACCAAAACAGGGACAGAATCTGTGGTAAGATAGACTTTTCCCCATACCTATCAACAAAAAAATTGGGTGGGGAATAATATTTGATGTATTTCTATCCTCGTACCATCTATTTGTGATTGAAATTTAGGTATTTAGACCTTTGGAGAAGTATTCAGAATGTTCTGGATGCTTATATACATGTTTACATTATTCCCTTTGGGGTAAGGATCATTATGCAGAATAGAAAAGAATAAAAATTAAT
Source organism: Vipera ursinii (assembly GCF_947247035.1). Taxonomy (NCBI): domain Eukaryota; kingdom Metazoa; phylum Chordata; class Lepidosauria; order Squamata; family Viperidae; genus Vipera; species Vipera ursinii. The sequence goes on along the minus strand of NC_139512.1, from coordinate 336,663,739 downwards.
AATCCAAAGGAATTAAGCAACAAAAAGGACCATTCACCGTATTTTCCCCATACTGTTTTGTTCTTCTAAACCATCCTCAATTCCACACACCCATCAATATAGTGTATTTTCTGAATGGCTATTTTTTTTGAGGAAACGGGCAAAAAAAAAGTCACATATTGTGGTCACATAATCACAGAGCACTGCAACTGTTTGTAAAGGCACGGTCACATGGCCTGGGGATCTGTGGCACAACATTTTATAATGGACAGAAATGGTTTACAGGCTGTAAAGCACCCATTCTGGGCCTGTTGCAATTTTGAATGTTAAGTGATCGGTTGTAAATCAAGGGCTACCTGTAGTTTCATTGCCATTAACATTTAATTATTTTAGAAACATATATTTTGAAAACAGTTTATCTTGCATTGAATTTATAACGGAAACTTAACAAAGGTTTAATCTAGAATTAAGGATGTGAGTGAGAACAATTAATCAGTGGAACGGCTTTCCTCCAGAGGTTGTGGGTGCTCCATCACTGGAGGCTTTAAACAAGAAACTGGACAGCCATTTGTCCAGAATGGTTTGGGATCTGCTGCTTCAGCAGGGCGTTAAACTAGAAGATCTCCAATGTCCCTTACAACTCTGTTATTCTATATTCTGATTGGGAAGTGTTGTGTCATAGAACTGAAATATATAAATCTTTAATTAGAATGTTTGGTTTAAACAGCTGTTGATTCAGAATTTTGTCAAAATATAGACCACAAGATCTTTCTTTTGAAGGGTGCCAAGATCTACTTCCTGCTTGCAGAACATTTTGTTGCCTGCTTCTTTTAAGTCCTCATTTTTCCAGAGCGATGTATTTGTTTACCAGTAGAGGGCAGAAAGAGCGGTATAATTTGTCCAGTGAAATAGGTGTCGAAATATTGAGTTATATGATTCTTCTTTTACTTCCAAGTCATTAAAATGCTAAACTACATATCTGAAATAGTCCAGGCAGCCCTCAATTTACGATCACAATTGGGCCTGCAATTTTGATTACTAAATGATCAGTTATAAAGTGACTGAAACCCAGGCAATTCCTGTTGCTATCATTAAGTGAATTTTATGGCTAGCAGTGCAGCACAAAGGGAAATTTTGGTGCACTTTAGCCCCTTTCAGCGGCTTTGTGCATTTATTTGGGGGGTTTTGTTGTGTGAAGCCAGCCTCATATGACCCAGTAGCCTGGCCTGCTTTGTCAATAGTGGGAGCAATAAGTTAGCTGGGGCAAAAGGGCATAGATGGGGGAGAGATAATGGAGTGGGGGAGTTCTAGTACTTCTGTGGTCATAAGAGCGAACAGGCTGCCAAGTGCCAGGATTTTGATCCCATGACCATGGGGTCATGGGTGTAAACATGCACAGGTATAACATTGGGCATGGGTTGTAAATCCCTTCACTTAGCACTGTCATAACTTCAGTCACTGAATGAATAGTCGTAAGTCAAGGACTACCTGTAACCCAACACAGCTAAATTCACTGCAGTATTTTGTAAAACTTCAGTATTATAAAACTTTACATGCATGTAAGCCATCGTATCCTTGAAACCAATAGAGATTTTTTAATATAATATAGGAAATGTCACGTACTGCACAAGTACCTAAATTAATAGATGGTCTGCAATAGTGAGATGGCTTAATAATTTATCTGGCACGATTGAAATATACTTTTTGTTGTATTACTGTCAGAGTATTGAAGAAGTTATCCTCTCTTCCAGGTTTCTCTGTGACAGTCAGAAAGAGTTGGACGAACTGCTAGCCTGCTTGCATTCCCAGGGGATAAGAGAGAGCCAATTGAAAGATCGGTTACAGATTAGGTGAGGCTTCCTCTTCACTTGCTGCAAAACTATATGGCACTCGTATACGGCTACTGAAGATAGAATGGATTTCTGAAATTGATGATTTTTAACTTATCTGTTTTGTGAAATTTTGTGGTTTTGTCACTTTAATGCCAGCAGCCTACATGACAGTTTGAAAAAAGAAATAGTTTACCGGAGGGCTGATTGTTATTGTTTGGGGCTAATTTTTGCCTATGGATAAAAGATTTGAGAAGTTCTGTAATGTTGCTTCAAGTATAGATTAGGTCTTTCCAGAACTTTTTAACAGCCATACCTGTACAAAAGGATTAGCTTTGCTTTCCAAAGGACATTTCGTACTTTTTAGCAAGCTTGTATAAACAATTTAACTGAAGCACTAGTATAAAATAACCTTTTGCAGGGCTGCAAAAACATTAAGAATTCCTAAGCATCAGCATTTGATTTCTGGACCAAGCAGTACTTTGGTTACTCTGTGCTTGCAGTTTGAATCAGCTATAATTTTTCAGCTTATAGAATTGTACAGAGCTTACAACCTACATCTCTTAATAGTTTCCACCGTGGCTCACAAGGGTGGACGTTATCCACTATGTTATCTTCTCCTCTCAGGTATCAAGATATCATACATTCCATTCATTTGGCTCGGAAGCAGAACTTAGGTCTGAAGTCGTGTGATGGCAGCCAGGAATTGCTAAACTTCTTGCGCAGTGATCTTATTGAAGTTGCCACGCGGTTGCAGAAAGGAGGTCTGGGATACATCAGTGAGGGAGAATTTGAAGCCAGGGTGAGTAATAATACTGATATAGACACATGGGGAATATATGAACCGAGTTTCCAGTTCTAAAGTATAGAGAACGCCTTATTAACTCCAGATCTGGAATTCTGAACATTCATTATGTGCCACTTTCCCCCGAAGCTGTTCTGGAAGTGTTTTGTTTTAAATACAGGTAGTTCTTATCTTACAAGCATTCATTTAATGACTGTTCAAGGAAGTAGAAGATTTGAAATAGCACTTGAAATAGAGAATATAGACATGCTCTGTGGAAACTTAACATGTTATTTGCAGTAGCAAAATTGGGTTTAAAATTGATAAAACACTGTAGTGTGTTCTAAAGCGCTGGTTTTTTAGTCAACATATTTTACTGTTAGTTTTGCCTAGAATGCCTGTAGGCATGTTTGCTTCTGTGGTGGTTTTCTCACCTGTCGAATGGAAGCAGAAGTATTCAGATAAGAAATAGAAAATCCTGCCCACGCTACAAATCACTAACAGCAATGTTTTTCTAATTAGGTTTGTTCCTTGGAGAGCCTAAAAGATTTTGGGGAGTGTGTGATTGCTCTGCAGGCCAGTGTCATCAAGAAGTTTTTGCAAGGCTTCATGGCTCCCAAACAGAAGAGGAGAAAACCTCAAGGGGAGGATGCTGTTGCCAAGGCTGAAGAAGTGGATGAAGAGAAGAGAGTAGCAGAAGAAGCCAAGGTCTTGATTAATGTAGATATAAGCTAAACATCTCTGGACTGAAAAGGCGACAAAAGCTGAGCTGATTGCAAGAAGTTGTTGCTGCATATGTGGGCTGTTTGAGCCTGACGAGTTCAAGTTATTGGTGTACTTCATGGCATGGTCTTCCTTTCTACAGTGAGGTTTAAGAGAGGCTGCATCTTCTCCCCTCCCACTTAAAAAAAGTCAAATGGAGCTGCTGTCCTTTGAGTCTGCTACAAAAAAACTCAAAGCCTAGAATTTATGAACGGTTGTCATTCTTGTCTAAGATCAGTGTTTCCAAGTAGACATGAGTATCATCTAACATCACGAGATGTTAATTCTTTGTGGTCATTTTCATTATATTTTTTAATAGAGAGACTTTCTTAAGAAATGGTCACCATTTTCAACATATGAAAAGTACAATCTTTATGTTTCAAATTTACAAACTTTTGGTTTGCCTTTCAAAATGACTCCTGTTTATTTTTATTCTTCTAGAAGTCTCCATTGAGAACACCTGCTTCTCTTTGGCTGTTTTTTGCTACTGTGTAGTTGTCTGGCTTGTATGTTGTCATCTGTTTCTCCTCTTCCCTACTTGGCCAGTGTTGTGACTGATGTTTATATGACCAAATGCATTGTCTTACTGCCAAGAGAATGGAGGCTATACTATAGATTAGAAAGAATCAATGCAGCCAGGCCCGAGGGACAAAATGTTACCAACTTAACTGCTCTTTTCATTGTAGTTCCTCGGCTGCAAATGTTTTTTTCCTTTAATGTCTGATGCATATGGTAGATTACAGGACATTATAAATTGCTTCATTATGGGCTGGTGAATTTAGACTGCACTACTATGTGGTCCCTTACCTTTGAATGTGGTTGCCTTTGGGCTATTCATCCAAGTCCTGTTTTCCTTGTCCCCCTCTCATCTAAGGTACTGAAATCTTAAGATTTTTGACATTGATATCCTAGGGCGGGGGTGTCAAACTCCCGGCCCATGGGCCGGATGCGTCATCCGGAAGCCATGCCCGCCCCATTGCCGGGTGCATTGCGCAATGTCACGTGACATTGCAAGTTTGACATGTCTGTCCTAGGGGGTTACCACTGACTCTTACTTTGGGGGGAAGATATGCTGAGTGTTTGATTCTTTTTCCAGTATGGGGAAGCAAAAGCCGCCAAGAGCTTCAAGTTTATTTTGGCCCGGTCTGATAGCAGCAAATCTGTAGGAGTAGGTCTTTGGAAAGCTAATGTGTCCGAGAAGCTAGCATTCTGAGCATTCCGGGAGGAAAAAAAGACTTAACTAGTGAGCTCTCACAATTTTCCACAATCCTGGCTACTTCTCAATCTAGGTCTGTCCCAATGAGCAATGAGGAGAGAATTCTAGACTGGTGTGAAATTTTGTTTTCTTAGCCGTCCGGTTTACTCGGCATTTCCTTGAATTCAGTGGGAGGGGAATGTGCAACTCTGCAGAAATAGATGGTTTTATTTGGCTCCTGAACTGCTATTAACAGCAGAGCTCAGCCATTTCTTCTGTCATTCAGTTGCCTTTACTAGGAGAATATTAACTCAGGCATGCTAAGATTTGCCCATGTTACCTTTTCTATTTAATGCAGTAACAGGTTTATATCTATAGAGAAGGCTGCATATCCTCTAACTAGCATTAACAGCAAGTTTATTTGAATTTGCTTGTTTTTATGATCTTTGCTTGTGTTAAAACTGTAAATCTATTAGCACCTGAGTATAGTTATTCAGAAGGTTCTTGTGTTTGAGCATCTTCGTGGTCCCCACTGGTGCTGCTTGTCCACCGTTTTACCTCTGCTATTGTACTGCTGTTACGTATGTTGTCAGAGGTCTCGACTAGGGGGCAGCCTAGCAAATCCTTTGGATTTATATCCTAACCCTTGCCTCCCCAGCTGTCCCTAGAGTTAACAGCTAAAGTTCTACTATTTGTTTCTCTTTGATGAGCAAGAATTTAGTTCAGATTTCAAAGTCAAGAATGCAGCTAGTTTCAGGCTGGCCATGCGAAGTTGAATGAGAGTTATGAACCTCTGAGGCTGTGGGGAAGAAGAATTTTCAGTAGTGCCTAAAAGATAGCTGCTGTGAATCCTAGGGAATGAGCACAAAGTGCCTTCCAGTTGCTGGGAATTTTGGCCTAAGGTCCTTGTTCTGCCCCTAGGTTGCTTCAGCTGTGGAGAAATGGAAAGTGGCAATCCGTGAGGCACAAACTTTCTCACGTGTGCACGTGCTGCTTGGTATGTTGGATGCCTGCATCAAGTGGGACATGTCTGCAGAAAATGCCAGATGCAAAGTATGTCGCAAGAAAGGTGGGTATTCCAGGCTTTGAATCAACTGCTAGATTTCCAGTGCTGTCAAAACCTTGAAAGGAGACATCCTGTGAATACATAAAGCAGTTGCCCTTCCATTCCCCCAGAGAAAGATATGGGTCCCCACTGTTTTATTTTTTTGGATTTTCATTATGTTTTTTGTCCCATGCTTACTCTCAAGGAGCCTAGTGTACAGTATACTTTGGGATAGGAACCCCTTTTGATTGCTAGATCCAACATTGTATCTGGAATTTAGAAAACATGTTCTGTGTGATTGTGCAATACAAAGTGCCCCCTCTAGTGAGTAATCTGGTGAGTTTCTACCTGCCATCACCTGGCTCCCCAGCATACATTTTAATTATCTCAGCTTTTTTCTTTTCTTAGTAGATGGGCAGATTTCCAAAGAACTGAACTACAGCCACCTGCCAAGGTCAATCCTGTCAAAGGCTGTTCTCCAACATGCCTGGTTGTTTATGTCCCTTCTTTGTTCTTTGGATTACCAAATTGTTTTTTGCCCTGTTCCCCCAGGTGAGGATGACAAACTCATCCTGTGTGATGAATGCAACAAAGCTTTCCACCTGTTTTGCCTGAGACCAGCCCTCTATGACATCCCAGAAAGAGAATGGCAGTGCCCTGCTTGCCAGCCCTCAGTGGCCAGGCGGAGCTCTAGGGTCAGGTAAGACTTCTTTGGTTGGCAGATGCCTTTAACAGAAAGGTAGTTTATCTGAACATATTTGCCCATATCCTCTTACTCTACATTAGGTTCACTGAACTGGGTGCAGTAGGATTTGTAGTGCCATTCCTAGCTATTTTGGACATGACATTATAGCTTTTGTTTTTAAAATAATGCCTATCATTTAAGTGCATTTGTTGTTTTGGCTGCTGCTTGTCCAGACTGTCTTCACTAGATATAACATGGAATGCAAACATGAAGCCTGGTGGGGTACAATCCTATAGAATGGCTATGTGGGGAAAGCAGGATTTTGAATATCAAATCTTTCCTCTAGAAACTATGCTGAAGATTCAGTTGAAGAGGAGAGTGAAACTGAGGAAGATGAATCTGAGGAAGATGATGATGATGGGGAGGAAGAAGAGGAAGAAGGCTATGAGGTTGCTGGATTAAAATGTACGTTATACTGAAATCAAAGGGCAACAAGTCTTCCCTGAGGGACTGAGCAGTTCCTTTCCTATTAGTTTAATACAAAGGATCTTTTCTGTTTCCCAGTTCTAAACTGCAGGCAGTGAATGTCTTACTAACAGTCCTGAGCTAGGAAGGCGCTGCTGACTGTTTCTGGATCAATTTCCTGATTTGTGATAGTTCTGCATTGCTTGAAAAGTAACCAAAAATAGGTATTGCTTCCAGGGAGGAGAATGAGAAGTGAACAGTGGGCACTTTGTCTTTTAAGGCAGTATGTAATTGCAATAAATCTATTGCAACAAATTATTGAAACTCTTTTTAGGGATTAAATTGTAGAACTTCTTCACTTTTAGATGGCGGCACCTAAAACAAGAATATCTTTAAAAGCAAGGTTCAAATTTCTAGGTTCATGTGATCAGCATTTTGTTACTACCAAATTTTGAAAACTATGGATTGTTGCAGAGTGTCCTTATTTATTCTGTGGATCCAGAAACATTCCAGATTTTGGTAGACAGACAGACAGAGCGTGCGGTAATTTTCAGGTCAGTGGTACACAAAACAGAATCCTGTGATAACATGCAGGTTTATAAAAAGTTCAGAAACGCCACCTCTGTAAAGTTCATACCACTATATTATGGCATTGCAGTAATTATCAAGGCAGATCAGGTCTTTGTAACATTCCTTGTTGGGATGGAACTCTGAAAGTCAAAAAGAATATGTTTCATATCAAAATTTAGCTTTTACTACGTATGCCTGAACTATGCCTCGTGCAAAAAATAAAACACTACCGCATCCAAGTGCTTGTGAAAAAAGCTTTTGCACTGGAGAAAATGTTCCCTTTGAGAAGAAATAAAGTTCTTTGTTATTTTTATAGTTGAAAGGTTTTGCTGATGATATACATCCATCTAGTTCCCCAGTAAACTGTCATCACTTGGATTCTGATGATCCAGTTGAACTGACCAGTTGCAAATGTGGTCAGCTTTTTGAGAATCTTTCACTGACATTTCAAATGTCAGTTCTCCACCCCTGGGTACTCATCTTGATGTGGTTTGAAAACCATTTAAGTCTTAATACTCTAGTACTAATCACTTGTACTCTGGGGTTCAATCCTTACTGTTTCCTGTAACAGTTTCATAGGTAGATCATAATTATTTCCTTGTTGGGAAATAAATTCCAGGGGAGAGAGAGACCCAAAGAAACAGACTCTGTTGATGTCTGAGGGATAGGGTGAATCCAGCTTTCGGAGTGGTCCCTACTCTGGTGGCACCTGGTTCCCATTCAGAGCTGTCAGCATGTGAGCTTCTGTTTATAATTGCTGTCTAGATTTTTGTGGAGCCTTTTCCAATCTTGAAAGAATGCTCATCCATTATAAGTATTTATGTCTGCTTTTGAAGTTTGTTCAGGCTCCTTCCTGCCGGCCTGGCCAGGCCCAGGTGAGTGCCGCTGTCACTAAAAATAAAGCCTGCGCCACAGCCACAGCTTTATGAAGCATTTAATTTGGAAAGGTCATGATGGAGAAATCTTTCATTTTGGCAGAGTCCTGTTTAATCCTTGGTACAGCGTTGATCCAAAGTATTCTCATGGAGAATGTTGGACTGCCAGATATTTAGCACATTTGCTCTCTCAACATAAGGGGAAGGAACCCTTAAACAGATGGTGTCCCTAACAGAAATAACTGCTGTATTGGACAGTGATGAATGAAATTTGTACCCTATTAAGTGTCTTTTCTGTTGTGGGTTGAAAACTTGCTATGAAGGTTGATTCTCCTTCATTACTGGGGGGGGGGAACGGCATCCACCGCTTGACATAAAATAGTCAGCAAGAGTATTTGCTGCAGTGAAGTTCTATTGTTCGAACTGTCTCCTTGTCAGCTGGCAGGAGAAATTCAATACTCAATGCATGCTGCTGAGGGGGCTTAGCAGCTGCCTTAACCCACTGTGTGGGCCAATTATGAATGCTTGGAATGATACTTAGCCCAGCCAATCACTCTTTTCTGGTGAACATCTGATCAGCAGAGAAATGGAAGCAAAGAGTCTCTGGGGCATCGTGCAAACCTGTTCTTGACTTCTTGCATTGAGATCTGATAATGAGAGCCAGCTGAATGAGAGAGCTGCTTTTGCATCATCAACAGCGTAGCCTTTTGAGTCGAGTCAGGATGAGCAGGAATGGAGGATTGGGAGGGAAGCAGAAGGATAGCCCTTTGACAGAACAGTTGAATGCTTTAGACAGTGTACTAATTTTAATTGAATTGTGTGTAAAAATAAATATTGATATAGAGCTCTCAAGTTCGTTTTTGGATCAAGAATGAAGAAACTTAAATTGATTACATGTGATTCTATCTTGGGAGAATGAGAGAGAAAAACGACCTACCGGTGCTCAAATAGCTTTTATAATGGTTGTTTTTTTTACTGGTCATTTGTTTCCTATTAATAAGGATCAGTTATTAGGAATATCTGGAAATAGAATGAGTGCCTTAGGAGTAGCTTGGAATCTTTCCTGGACACAATGACTGGTTGCATCCTATTACCTTTCTGCCACTCCTCCAGTATTAAATCATTGCACCCTCTCTCTGATTTACAGTGAGACCCAGGAAAGCAGCCAAGGGGAAGCAAGGTGGCATTGCAGCAGATCCTCCAAAGCGGGGCAGGCATCAAGGCAAGAAGCGAACCCTCCATGCTACTCGAGGGTCCCGACAGCAGACTGCACCTGTCACTGAAACTGACATTGATGAGCTGGTAAGAGCTACGGATCTCCATATAACCGTTTTAGTAGTTAAAAGTGGAACAGGGGACTCTGTATCCATTCTGCCTGCCTGCCTTTACCAAAGAAGCTCTTCCCTGTGTGCAGAGTTAAGCATCTACCTGATATGTATGTGTGTGTGTTTTTTTTGTCTTTCTCTCTCAAGATTACCTGCTTTCTTCCCCCCCCCCCCTTTTTCACTTGATTAGTGCTTAAAGGTTTTTAAATAGCTGTGAGTCTCTATTAAGTGATGAGGCACGGAAGCTCATTGGTATGCTGGAAATGCAAAACACCACCATCACTTCCAAAGCGGCTCTTAAGGACATTTGTTGCCTGTGCAGCCTGCCTGCCAAAAAAGTAATTCAGCTATCTTACATTTCACTTGACATTTAAAAGAAGAAAGCTTTGGGCCTTCATTTGAGAATTATTCTCTTCCTTACCCCTGTCTCCTGAAGTCTTGGATGACTGAAACTGCAGCCAGAGAACTTAGCCCCAGAAAAATGGAGGAGTTTGCAGCTTCCACTTAGGAGACGCTATGCCGTACAGAGTGGTTTGTGGTATCTAGAACGGGTCATGTTTGCGTCCTTTTTTATTTGAAATCTAAAAAAGCACATTTATCAGTTCTTGCCATGGTACAGTTTAGCATAATCCCCTGTCTCTTACTTTCTCTCTCTTGTGCATATTTCCCTTGCATTGATGCCAAGGAGGTAATTTTTGTCCCATCAGTTGTATCATTTGAGAGAGGCCTTCTGTGTCTGGAGAGCAAGGAGCTTGCCAGGGCCCTTTTGTCCTTCCTATACTGGTATCTGGTGTCAGGAACGTTGCTATCCCGATTCTTCAGGTTGCTTCCCTGTCGCGCTGCATGCTGTGCGCTGCAAGTGAGCTGTGGCTCCCACCCAGCGGTGCTTGTTGGCTGGTGCCCTGCCTTGATGACCTAAAAGCCTTTTGAAGAAGCTTGCTGCCCCAAAGAGTCACTGGGCTGCCTCAAAGGTATCCTGCTGCTTTTCTGACTAGGGCTCAAAACTGAAACTCAAGCTAGGATGGAGGCATTCTTTGGCTGCCCCATCAAAGCTGCAGCAGCTGCCTGGTTTGTTTCATGCTTATTGCTGGTAGGATAGCAAGTCTTGAAAGTCTTTGTGGAATGGTTTCTCCTCTGTTTGCCCCCTCCCCTTGCTTTTTAATAGAAAGCATTGCCAAGCTTCCTAGAGGAGATCAACCCTGACTGCTCTTTAGAAGGCCAGATCCTGAAGCTAAAACTCAAATACTTTGGCCACCTAATGAGAAGGAAAGACTCACTGGAGAAGCGCCTAATGCTGGGAAAGATTGAGGGCAATAGAAGAAGGGGACGACAGAGAATGAGGTGGCTGGATGGAGTCACTGAAGCAGGAGGCGTGAGCTTAAATGGACTCCAGGAGATGGTAGAGGACAGGAAGGCCTGGAGGAACGTTGTCCATAGGGTCGCGATGGGTCGGACACAACTTCGCAGCTAACAACAACAACATTGCCAAGCTTCCCATAGACAGACTGCTCTCCCCAGCTAGGAGCTCCTGGGCACATTGCCAGTAATATGTACTGGTCACCAGACACATTTTGTTTCACTGGGGTTCTGCCGAACATCGTGAAGAGGTTGATTCTTGTATGGTTTGGATCTGTGCTGTTCTGTTCTTCCTTTCTGACTGTCTTTGTAATACAGGTGCTTCAGACAAAGAAGATGTCTCGCAGGCAGGCCCTGGAGCTGCAAAAATGCGAGGAAATCCTAAATAAACTTGTCAAGTACCGGTTTAGCTGGCCTTTCAGGTGAGGTATCAGGAACCAATGGCAGATCTCCACCCCTGCCCACGTATGCACAAACGTGACTAAATAGAATCAGAAAGCCCCCAGCTTGTGGTCTATGTCTTCTGCATATTTTATGCTGGTGGACAGTTGAAAGCAACATGGATCATTCTTAACAACCCCCCTCCAACTCGAGAAAGTGAACCCTGTGTTTTCACACTTGGCAACTTTAAAATGCGTACACTTTAATTCCTAAAATACCCCAACCAGCATCCACGTATCTTTAAATGGCCAATGTAAAACGCTCTGCTCTGAATCATAGCATCCTGACTTGATACTTGCTCTAGAATAATCAGTCGTGTGGGTAACACAGGCAGACAGGAAGGACCTTTTTGCATCCGTGCAACTTGAGTGGGAATAATGGATTAAAGGAAGTGCTTTGTCACATAACTAACACCACCAAGGAAAAGTTCTTCATATGCCAAATATAGGTAACTCCTTTTTCGGAGATGGGGTATACTCTCTTTTAATCACACTAGGTAGACAGTATGGCTTACCTCCCATTCTTTCTTTTTTTATTGAAAAGTTTTACAATACATTTTATCTTTAACAATCCCTCCCCCCTCCCTCCGCCCACCCCTTCCTAGTCCTCCCTAACCCTCCCCCCCTCCCCCCTCCCCGACTTCCCAGAGCTAAATACAAGGTATAAAAGCAAAAAACAATCATAAACAACCATATGCTAACAACAATAAGCTATTGTCTATCGCACTCTAGCTCATATGAAATGACTACAAGCAATACTAATATTACGTTTAAAAAAAAGAAAAAAACTTATTCAAATGCTAAGTGAAACTTTTTAGTCCCATATTTGTTCTGGATATAATCAATCCACTTTTTCCACTCCATAATGTAACGTTGCGAATGATCTTTCAAATAAGCCGAAATCTTTGCCAAATATAGGTAACTCCTTTTTCGGAGATGGGGTATACTCTCTTTTAATCACACTAGGTAGACAGTATGGCTTACCTCCCATTCTTTTAACTCTTGAGTTTGGGATTATATTTTGGCTTGATGGTAATAGCTTTTTCTTAGTACATAGGGTGTTAAACCTTGTCAGTGCGATACGATGGGGATATGCATAGTATGCCACTGTCAGAAGCAAGCAAGGAACTAAAAACAGAAGCCTAGCACTTGGTTACAGTAAATGATGCCCTAATTAACATTTAGCATTATTTTGTCAGGGAGCCAGTAACCACAGAAGAGGCAGAAGATTATTTTGAAGTGATCAGCAGCCCCATGGACTTCCAGACAATGCAGAGCAAGTGCTCATGTGGCAGCTACCGTTCTGTGCAGGATTTTCTCTCCGACATGAAGCAGGTCTTTGCCAATGCCGAGCAATACAACCAGAATGGCAGCCATGTCCTTACCTGCCTGGAGAAGACGGAACAATGTTTGATAGACATGTTGCACAAACATCTGCCTGGCCACACGTACGTGCGCCGGAAACGCAAGCGATCCTTGGTCCAGCCTGGTCAGGAACTCGGGGAAGCTGATGGGGACAGCGATCCTGAGGCATTGGAGTACACGAGGGGGCGCAAGAGGAAGAAATGAAGGGTCCGGGATGGGACACGGTTGGAGCAGGTCTCAGCAGGATCCACTGCCCTGATGGGAGTTCAGAGGTGGAAGCTGCTCAGCTTCACACTTTCCTCCCCCACCCCATTCCTCTCACCAGCTTTTCCGTGGGCTTGTTCTAATTGCTGTCAGCAACTAATCAACCGGCTGTCAACAGAAAAGATGGATTTCTGATTCCTCAACTGTGCACATAGTTTGTGCAAATTAAGGAGACACAACGGACACCGGGATGAGTGGATGGAGCCATTTTCAGCTGGGAGATGGTGCAGGTTTTCTCTAAACCAGAGCTGCCATCTTCCTCCTCTCAGTTTGTCCTAATGGCAAGTGAGAGAAATGAGCGGCCACGTGTGAATTTATAATCTACTACCCCACAAGCCCTCTCCACCGACCCTTGAGGAAGCCACCTTTTAAAATGGGCAAGCACTTACCTTTCTTAGGCAGTCACCTTTCACCAGCATCTTTATGCAGGCCAGCTTTTGGGGTGCTTATCATTCTCCAGCCTCCTGACGTGGGCAGCAGGGAGAGTTGTTTCCTCCTCCCAGCACTTCCTGGCGCCAGGCGCGCGAGAACAGTGTCGTGAAACCCAGAGTTTTTGGGGAAATGGGACACTGGTTCTAACTTTATAGATCTTTTTTTGTAGTTAAGGAAAGAATCTCCTGTCCAGCAGTGATCTTGTATAAAAACACCGTGTAAGATAAAGTCGCCTTGACTTTGATGTGCATTGTACAGTTTATACGAGGATGTGTTCGCTTTATATTCCTCCCCCTCTATAAGCCACTTGGTTTTTTGTTTTTGTTTTTTTCTTAAAGTAGTTGGAGCTGACCCAGGAAATCTTGTCAGGGTTGTACCCTTTTGTAGACTTGCTCTTGTCTCCTTTTATAGTCATGTCGCCTCTGACCTGTCTCCATCTTTGCCTTCCATTGCTGGGTTCCAGATCAGGCCGAAAGAGAGTCTGACCTTGCACACTAATGGCCCAGCCCAGAGACAGGGATCTGTTAAAGGGGGTCCCTTGGAAGCCTGGGCTACCTTGTGAAGATTTCATTCAGTTGAGGATTTCTGTTCATCTTTCTGTCATTTCAAGAAACATATATATATATATATATATATTTAGCTTTGTATTGGAAGCTGTGGGGCTGAGAAGATGGAGTTTTCATTCTTTGAAATGAATCCTCTCTCTCCAGCTTCTCTTTGCTGGAGCAGGAAGTATGTGATACCTAATAATCATAGCCTGGCATTATATCCTTATCTCTTGGATTAACGCTTCTGAATTATTCCTGCCACAAGAGCGTCATCAGGTCTTCAAGGTCCCTTTTTGCTACCAAACATCCATCAGTGCGATCTGCCCCTCCTATTCCCTCTCCCATGTTTTATTTTCCCAACTTCTACACAATGGGGCTTTTTTGGACTATTTTTTTTTTAAAAAAAAAGTTGTTTGGGGGAGGGGGATCTGCTAAGGGCTGTACTTGTAATAAATTGGAAATACAAAAACTGAATTTGTTTTTCTGCCTGCTTGAGGATTCAGATCCTTCTGGTATACTTGCTAGCCCGAAGATTTAAACGCCGAGGGTCTGGTTCTAGAACTTTTTTTTTACTTATTTTCCATTTCTGGATAGGAGAATTCTAAACCTGGCAAAGCTGAAGCTTCCAGTATTTAGGTAAATGCATTTTAGTTATTGGGACACCTAACTTGAAATTGACAGCAGCTACCTTGGGATGTCACTGCTAGCGTGTATGTTAAGTGAGGGAGGTTCTCCTAAACCAGGGGTGGGGGACCTTGGCTCTTTTGGACTTGTGGACTTCCTTGCTGGCTCAGGAATTCTGGGAGTTGAAGTCCACAAGTCATAAAAGAGCCAAGGTTCCCCACCCCTGTCCTAAATGTATAGCGGGCCATAGTAGCTCTTTAGAGCTTGCTGCACTAGAAGAATAACTTTTAGCTTAGCTGCCATTATGTGTATGTACAAGAGCACTCCATGCAGCAAAACCCTAATTCTAAGAAGAGCTGAGATACGGTATCTCCTGTCTCAGATGAACCACCAGCAATAAAGCAATAGATACATTGATCCCACAAGCACCAGCTTCAAACACATCATTAAGCATGTAGTGTATGTAGGCCAAGGATAAAGCAGACTGTTGGTCCTGTGGGAGAATTGACAGCATTTTGACTCTTAATGGTACAAAATTAGAAAACCTGCGTAAGGAGAAGTATTCTTAGATATTTCTTTTGACCAGGATTTTGCTGAGCATTCTGGCTCTTTTAGCCTCCACTTAGCTGCACCTAACCTTTGGACCACCTTAATCAGGATTAGAAACATTTAATAACTGCTTTAAGTCTTGGGTTGCCTTTGTTTTGGCAACTGAATTTAGAGGTCCAGCAGGGGGCAGCACAACCAAGGGTTTTTGCCACTTGATGCCTTATGTAAATATTTCCCCAATTTATATTAGCATTCTCCTTTTATTCTACTGTGTTGGTATCTTGGATATCTTTATTGTGTGATTTCTTTCCCTGACCCAGATGCAGGACCATCTATATATACTTATTTAGAAATAAGCTGCCTTCTGATCGTTACATTTTTGACACACACCCCCAGGGCAAGAGGTGTAATGTGGTAATATAACATTTATTGTCATTTACCTATATGCACAATAGCATACTTTAAAATGAAATTACAATGCCCAGCTCTTGAAAGAAGAAATGAAGGAAATGTGACTCAATATGCTCAGGGCAGTTCTACAAGATGCCAAATTATTTGCAAGCAGCCACTTGGATTGCTCCTGGAAATGTAGTGTTTTTCTCATTAAAAGAGTTTTAATTTTCTGATTCTGTCTCAGGAGACTAACTGACAGCTATCAGAATGAATTCATCTACCTTCTGATTTTGACTTGATCCAGAAGGTAAATACAGGATATTTTAATGTGCCACAAGTGGAAAGCAATGTAAGAGTTTGGATGAAGAGTTGTATAAATTCAAAGATATAGAAATGCAGACAAAGCATACAGTAAATGTAAGGAGTGCCTGTGAGTGTTTGCATGCTCTGAAACTGCTTTTTGCTTCCTTTGGCAGGTTTTGACCTTTGTCCTTGAGTTGAATGGCCTTGATCTCTACAGCCAGGCTTTCTGTCTATTCACTGCCCTAGAATAGGTGGCTAAGAACCCCTCTCATGCCACAATGCAGTTCCTTTGCTGGAGCCTATTTGGTCTTCCTCCATGCTTGTTTCTACATCCCGAGCAACAGAATTACAGTCTCGAACGCTGGGTTAAATTATTACCTGTTCCTCTGCAAAGGCAGGCCTAGACAGGCATGATAGAAATAAATAGAAAGGCTATGTGTTCATTTATCAGCTCAGTTTTGCAAAGCATTACTAAAATTGCTAGATTAAAAGAAAAAAAAGTGGGGACACAGCAAACCCTATAAAAGGCTGAGCTATAGCAAAACACTTGGTTTGAGGCTAGACAGCATGTGTAGAAGCATAAAAGATTTCTGGATGAAGTGGCCATTTAATTTAGTGTAAACATGCAAATTATACACATGGCTTTAAAAATCCAGATTTTTATATGTGAGTTTTGGGCTGGCAGCAATTGGACAGAAAGAAACCTTCAAGTTGGGGTCAACACCGTAGCTGAAAGAAAATACCCCACGTGTGGCTTGAGTATAAAAGTCAAATTCCAGGCTTAAAGTCATTACAACAGGAATTAAAAATAAAGCTTTGATATAAGATCCTAATACATCTATGGAAATGCTGTGAATATTGAATATAATTCCAGTCCTCTTACCTAAAATGGATATTGTGGAGCTGAAAAATATTTTTTAAAAAAATCAAAATCGTATGTTAAGGGAAATATTGTGGGAATTGGGGCTTTTAAGGGATATTTTAGAGGTACATAAACTTATGGAAATAGCAATTATTTTCTAACTCGAGTATATTAAAAGAGTGGTTCATTAATCAAATGCAGGGTGACAAACTCAATAAAAGGTGGTGGCCATCAAAATCTGATGATGGTCCTTGTCCGAAATAATTTTAAAAGGAACTCAGCAATTTGGGGGACAGGAGGGGAAGCTATAGGTGACTGCTAATCATATCTATATGTAATCTCATGAATTATGGGAATCATCCCTTAAATCACTACCGGAGGACTGGTATCTTTCTGTCAGTGCTTTTGAGAGTTTCTTGTAGGTCTCCGTGTGTTGCTGGGTTGCATTAAAAACTAGACTACATAGGTCCTTAGCAGATCCAGTAGTAGTTACCTTGTGTTATTAGCAGGGGCTCTCCAAGAATTTAAATTGAGGACTATTAAGCCTGAAGCTAGGAGATTTTACATGCAAAAGCAGATGCTTTCAACAAAGTCTTTTTCATATAAAGTAACATTTCCCTAAAACTTTGCCTTGGAAAATGGAGACCATCACAGGGCTCTGTCTGGCTGTATGGTTTAGAGTTGCTTGGGACTTTGCCCTTTTCCTGATGAGATGGAGCAGCTGAGGTTTTCAAATATTCACCCAATTTTCTTAGCTCTCTTTGGGAACTAATATTTTGAAAGACGCAAAAAAAGCAAGAAACAGTCCCAGAAATACAAGTGCATTAGGCTCTAATCTCAGATGCTTTCTGAGGCTTGCTGTGCTAGGGGTGAGGAGGGTACACACTTCTGACTTCTGTAGCACAAATATACTGCAAACACTGGCAACAGATAACAGTTGAGGCCACCCCAGCCAGCACCATCAACACCCATTGCTTATGTGGTCTGCCAAGTGAAATTTAGGGGTGTTTGGGTTCTGCCTTTTTCAGTGGGGCTTGTCTTGTCCTGAAAGAATTATAATAGGAATGATATTTATGTGCCAGGGATGCCAATATAAAGACCTGGATCTTAGCATATCATTCACTTGCTATAAAGTAGAAACTTTGAAATCAAGTCTAGGTAAAGTTAACATTCATGGAACTGTATTATCACTCAAAAGTGCTTTGTTGATTGGAGAGTAATATATATGCCTAAAGTGGGCACTGAGACCACAACAGTTCCACAACATCTTGGTTATGCTTATGCAACATATTTAACCTGGTTATTGAATTAACTATTTTTCTGGGTTTGCAAAATATGCTATAATATACAGGAGTTGAAAATTGTGACCAGGTGATTTTTCTGGGGTAGAAGGAAATGGATAACTAGATTATTATTAATTGGATAAAGTGAGACCTCCCTATAGTTCATCTGTTATTAAATCATTCAGTTGCTTCCAACCTTTTCTGATGCAATGGACATAATTTTGCAAGGATTGTCCACCAGCTACTGCTTCTTGTAGGCACACAGATATCCTACTTAAATCTTTTTTCCTTATGACACCTGAGTATTCAAGCTTGCTACATTACCAGAGGTGAGTCACTTCCTCCCAGGTTCATTTCTGTAAACCAGCATTTTTCAACCTTGGCAGCTTGAAGAGAATTCTGGGAATTGAAGTCCACCCATCTTCAAGTTGCCAAGGTTGGTAAATACTGCTGTAAACTCTGAAATGTGGATTAATATACCATGGCTGATCTAGAATGCTGAACAAGGTTGGTATGGTGTAGCATTTGGATAGGGAACTGCAACTGGACTGTTGACTGAAGTGGGATATCAAGGGAACATCCCAGAAACAAAAATACCTATTTAGGCCTGCCTGCCTCCAACTCTAGATAGCTCACAATAAAAATAACAATACGGATCAAAACAAGATGGGTTTTGGTCACTATACAGAAAAGATATCCAATAAGGAGCTCCAATTTAAGCCAAGGCCGAGAAGAACAAACAGGCCTTCAAGGCCTTGTGGAATGCCAACGAAGTGCCAGCCACATTAATTTCAAAGGAAGCTCATTCCAGAAGGCAGGGAAGACCCGCTCCCTGAATCCTGATAGATGCTTTATTAAATATCACTGCTTAACTGACGGAACCTGGAGCACACCAACTCTTCCGGCATATACCAGCTGGTCAAGAAGCATGGGAGATAAATGGTGCTACAAGTAACAGGCCTTATGCCATATAGGGCTTTATAGGTGATAACTCTCAACTTGGATTGTGTATGAAAGTGTGCTGGCAACCAGCATAGTTTATGAAGCAGAGGTGTCACATAAGCATTTCAAAGCATGCCCATCACTGAGTATGGCACCGTGAGGTAACTAGGGCTTGAATGACCATCTGAAAAGCCTCATGATCCTGGAAGGGGTACAAATGTGCACCCAATGAAGCTGTACTTTTTGAAGAAGAGCGGTGAATCCAAGAGGGCTATTCCATCCTAGAGTATAGACAGAAAATCCCTGAGGTTAGGAGGCCCTAATATCTACAATCCTTTAGTAAGATTGAGTCTGCTCCTTCCCACCCAGGCCTGCACAGCCTCCAGGCATAGGGACAGAAGGTAAACAGCCTTACTTGAGCAATCACGAGTGGATGAACTCAGTCAATAACATAATATAGATGTTAAACCAGAAGATCAAGCCCTGTGGCACCTCACATAAGAATGGACTAGGGCAGGGGTGTCAAACTCGCCGCATCATGACTTTTTTCCCCTTGCTGGAGCTGGGGTGGGTGTGGCTTCCGTAGGTGACACCCCTGGACTAGGGGATGACCTCTCTTCCCTTCCATCAGCAATGAAGGGGAAAGGGAAAGGAGAGGAGGGGAGGGGTGGGGTGGGGTGGCAGGCCTCCCAATCCTCAACCCCCACTGTATTCCAAAAGTATGCTGGGGGCCAATGATATTGAAGGCCACTGTGGAGCAAAAGGATGGATATACCACCACAGGTCATCAATAATTGCAACCAAAGCTGTCTGAGTCTCGAGTCCTGGATTGAGACTCAACTGGGTCTGGGTAATTCGTGTTTTCCAGGGTTTCTCTGCAATGGCAGGCTAGCAAGGATAGCAATTGTCTAAAATTGTTGGGTCCAAGACAAGCCTTTTGAGGAGAGGGCACCCCACTGCCTCCTTCATGACTGAAGTCCATATACACCCTCTCAATGAGGGTGATACGTCAGCATGGATCCAATTACAGGTCACCTCCCTGACTGCTTTAACAACCTAGGAGAGAGACAGATCCAATAAACAAGTGGCTAAACTTAACAATGCAGAGAATCCTGTCCACTTCTTCAGGAGTCACCAATTCAAACTCGTTCTAGATCACACCACAAGACTTGAGATCCAAGAATCTCATAGTGATGTTATACAAACGAACAAAAGTCCTTTTTATACTGAAATATAAGATTAATACCGGAGGAAAAGGAGGAAACTCATAGCTTTTCCAAAACAGAAAACCACTGCAGGATCAAGCGGGCACAATTACGTGGCTGCCACTTCAGATGAGGAAAAGTTACTCCATTGTTCAAGCCAGGATGATTATATGAGCACTCCGTGAGTGGACACTCAAAGGTGGCCAAATTCCACCTTCCGAATCTGCAGAAAGGCCATTTTTGCAGCCAAAGTTCCTGGTGTGTTTACGTTATGCTTGGTGATTTGTTCCTGGATACAAAGAAGGAGGGAGAAAAAACTGTCACAAAGGCAGTCCTTGCTTGCATTGATTTATTACTTCTCCCAATCATTGGTTTTGGCACTTCTGCTTCTTTTTTTTCTTCTTCTTCAAAGGCTTTGTTCTGAGGTCATCCTCTAAATCAGTCAAGATTTATAGAGGCAGCATTAGGACATACTCAGAGGTTTCTGCACGTAATGGTGACATTACCTAGAAAAATTAAGGCACTGACCACAGTGATTATAACCTTCCTGGTTATAACTACTTCGCCTTAGAGACTGTGTCAACTTGCCAAAAAGCAAAGGAGAAGAGCTTTCCAAATGTGCCCTGTTTGGGGGCTCATTTCTTCTGCGTCTCTCTCTCTCTCTCTGCTCTGGTTTCAAACAGAAGGCTGCACTTAGGGCAGTTGTGACTAGGGCCCGACCTGTCACACAAAATCAGAATTCAGATGGTACAGTTCTGTTACTCATTAACAATTATCCAAGATGACAGCATTATACATGTCTCGCTTTCCAAACATTGTAACTTCCCATGCTCTGCCTTTCCAGAGAATCTGCTTAACTAGAAATACCCTCTACAGTAATTCCTCTTCCTTCTCATGGGCAATTGCCTACCCAAGCCCCCTATTTTAGATAAGGATCTTCTCAGGGATGACTCACACCCTGGACGGTATCTCTTTACTCTCCTACCATCCGGTAGGAGATATAGGAATATAGCCAGCCGTACCAACAGGCTGAAAAATAGCTTTTATCCGTGGGCTGTTAGGCTTTTAAATGGGACATAATCTTATGCAGAATTGACTTGGGAGGCCGGTGTGTGGTGTAGTTGGTTCACATGGTGTGGTGGGATGGAGGGTTTGTTGTCACTGTGTGTTGGGGGGAGAGAGCACGGGGGAGGCTCAGCTAATCTCAATGTACACATGTTGTACTTTGACAATAAAGGTTTATTATTATTATTGTTGTTCTGTGTGGTGTGTTGACCAAATGGAGTGGGTTAAAGCTCATGACCTTCCAATGGTCTCTCTGTGTGTGTGTGTGCGCGCACATGCGCGCATGCGCATTTCTTCTCCCTGCATTTTCTCCATAATTTTCCAGGTCCTTTAGGTAGCAGCAGCCAGCATCTGTTCTCACAAAATGTCTGGCTTCATGCAACTCCCTTAATCTGCACAGTCAAGAGACCAGCAGCTGCATTTGCAAAGCCTGCTAAGCTGGGCTCATGACAACCTTACTTTCACTGGTTGTGGCTTAAGCACATTGTGCAAACCCACATGTTTATACTTCAGTGAATTATGTGAACCCAGTGAATGAGCTTGCTTCCTGAATTAACTGTTTTGACGCTTTGTGTGAACCCATCTGTTTGTTCTCCTCCAGTCTGTTTGCTAAGTCATGTGTCTTGCCACAGGTATGCACATTTCAATGCTTGTGAATTGGCCACAGTGATGTCCTTTTGCAAAATGCAGCACTTTGCTCCTAACAGAACTCAGAGTAGAAAAGTTGTGTCATTTTCTTTCACCAAATGCAGGTTTGTCATGCAGTAGGTTACCCCATTTGAACATTTTGACTCTCAATCTGAACCTGTTTCCCTTGCAAACGGCTAATTCTTCCCCAATTCCAGATTTGGAGCTTCCTTTTTTTTTAATTGAAAAGTTTTACAATACATTTTTAACAAAGCAAAACCCCTCCCCACTCCCTCCCCTCTCCCCAACCCTCCCCAACACCTCCCTCCCTTCCCCCTCCCCCCTCCCCGACTTCCCAGAGCTCAATACAGGGTATAAAAATACAAACAATCATAGTCTACCTTATGCAAACAACAATAAACTATTAAATCTATCACACTTTAACTCTTATAAAGTAACTACAAGCAATATAAATATCACATCAATACTTATTCAAATGCTAGGTGAAACATTTTAGTCCCATATTTATTCTGGATATAATCAATCCATCTTCTCCACTCCACAATATATATCTGTTGCGACTGGTCTTTCAAATATGCTGAAATCTTTGCCATTTCCGCCAGGTTGGAAACTTTTAAATTTAATTTATATACCGCCCTTCTCCCTGGGGACTCAGGGCGGTTCACAGGGCATATAAATAAAAATACAATACTATACAAAAGTTAAAACAAAGATTAAATCAGTGCCCAATTAAAAAACAATAATGCAATCTAAAATGACAATTTAAAACCCAGCTCCCCCATCAGGCCAGACCGGCCAATTCAAACAAATGGGTCTTCAGACCACGACGGAAAGTTCGGAGGTCCGATGCCATCCGGAGCTCCACCGGCAGTTGGTTCCACAAAGCCGGGGCACCCACAGAGAAGGCTCTCCCCCTGGGGGCCGCCTGTCGGCATTCCCTGACCGGAGGCACCCTGAGGAGGCCCTCTCTGTGGGAACGCACAGGGCGGAGGGGAGTTGAAGCCGGCAGCAGGTGGTCCCCGAGGTACCCCGGACCCATGCCATGTAGGGACTTAAAGATCATAACCAAGACCTTGAACCTCACCCGGAAGACAACTGGTTTCTCACCCAAATCTTTTCCCAGGTATCCATTGTAATGACTTCTTGAAAATTGGTGGTGCAGTGGGCTAATGCCTCCTTAAGTAACACCAGCTGCCTGCAATTAGTGCAGGTTCGCATCCCACCAGGCTCAAGGTTGACTCAGCCTTCCATCCTTCCGAGGTAGGTAAAATGAGGACCCAGATTGTTGGGGGCAATTAAGCTGACTTTGTAATAATGCCGCTTGGGGGGTGTATGAAAGCCCTAATAAGCAGGCATATACATAGAATGAAGGCTACTGCTAAGCTTGTAAGCCGCCCTGAGTCTTCGGAGAAGGGCGGGATATAAATGGGATTAAAAAAATAAAAAAAATTCTGAGCCCACTTTATCATACAATCTTTAACAAGTTCTGTCTCTGAGTCAATTTCTATCAATGCAAGATATATCCTTTTAATATGTGCTTGGCCTTGATCTCTAATTTGCTTTACCAGATTTTCATCAGTCATTGAAAAACCAATTTTCTGGTCTTCTTTCCACCTGGCCTATAATTGCTCGTACTGAAACCAAGTTTGTACAATCTTTTCTTCTCTTAAAATATTATACGGCTTTAAATGCCATACATTCCTTTCCAAACTTAAAATTTCCTTGTATGTAGTCACATCATGTTTAAACCCAACACTTATATTTTCTATTGCGTGTTTCGGTATTGCCCAGATAGGTATCTTATAATTTAACTTATGTCTATACTTTTTCCAAACTCACAACAGAGCATGTCTTAAAATATGTACCTTGAACACATTATCCACCTTCTTGTCATACAATAAATATGCATGCTTCCTTTTCTCATGATAATATATGTCTCCCTCTGAGTTGTTTCAAGTCCTGGTTTTGGCCCTTAGATCACCAGGGGACTAAATTGCTTTATCCCTTATCCTCTGATGCAGTGTTTCTCAACCTTAGCAACGTTTAAGATGGGTGGACTTCAATTCCCAGGATTGCTCGGGAATTCTGGGTGTTAAAAGTCCACCCATTTTAAAGCTGCTGAGATTGAGAAACACTGCTCTGGTATGTTTATCAGTAGCGTGTGGAAGAACCAATGACAGCTTCCTCTCTTTGGCCAGACTGCTAGCTGCTACTTGGAATGAAGAGCAAGGGTTGGGGGTGAGCAGCTCAAGCTTGTCCCTCTGATACGGCCCCAGGGATGGCAGGCAGATTTTCTTAGGGTCATTTTCACATGAAAACACTTAGGACAAAGGTGGGCTGGAGGTCAAGCAGGGCCTTCTCTGGAAAGAGGCAGGATAGCTGCTGCCTCACTGTGTAACTGCACCTTTCCTCCAACTTCTAGTACCAGTTCCAGGAACCTTTATATACTGCACATTTTGGGGGGAGGGGGAGGGACTCAGGGAGGGGCCTTTGTGCTTGGGTCCTTTTGATTGTGTTTGATGGCTTTCCTGGGCTCCGTGAAATCACCTTTGGCTTGAAGGGTGGCACAGAACATAGTTCATAGAAAGATGGTTTTGATGTCATCCCATTTTCTGACTGAGCTCTGTGTTTACTTTGTTTTATTCACCAGGAAAGGCCTGTACTGCATTTAGACCGATTCAGGTTTTGATCAACTGGGAAACAGTTCTGGAATAGTATCAAGATGGGAGCCAGTCTTACCTCCAGGGGAATGATGTTCCATAGAGAAGGGGCCACCACGGACCATTTTTCTTGGTCCCATTAGATGTACTTCCTAATAGCCAGGACCCACAACATGTCCTGCTTTCTCATTTTGGTGGGCCAGATAGATGTAACGGGAGAGGTGGTCTTTCAGATAACTGGCCCCAAGCCAGGGAGTCTTTTTTCACAATCAGCTATAATTCTAAGATCCTTGTTTAATCTGCAGCAATAGAGCCAGATATTTCTTTTTGTTTTTGTAAATATTTTATTGAATTTTTTTTAACATAACATAAATCATTATAAAACAGAATGTTGCCTGGGTAACATTTATAAGACAGTCCTTAACAATTAATTTATATAATCTATATTCCATATGTTAATTTCATTTAATTTCTGAAACTATATATTTAACTGTTGTTAAGCAAAAAAAAACATTAATCTAATGTTTTGCAAAGAAAGATACATTGGAGAGCCAGATATTTCTTATCCTTTACCAGGGATGTCTACAGGGCATGATCCAAAAAGTTAAAATGATGGCTACAACTGTGCAATTGAAGTTCAGCCCATTTTTCATGTTCGTTGCAACCCATTTTTTTTTTAAAAAAACCAAGCTTTGTTAGTACCAGCGTTTTGATTGCATCGTCAGGGCTGGGCTTTTTTTGACCATACCAAGCCAACAGCTGTGTCCTATTCCTTTGCATTTGATGTTGTTTCCTTTCCTTAGATGTATGAGATCCAAACCACTAAGGAGTTAATTATAACCACCAGCAGTGCCAAACGCACCAACAGAAACCTACACAAGTGCTGAATTTGGCATCAGTTTAAAGTGCAGCCTAAAAAAAAAGCTGACCTTTAACAGCAAATAAATAAATAAATAAAAATTGGTTCCTTTTAATGCTGACCGTTAGAAGCTTCAAACTGTACTCAGGATGACCTCTCAGTGCATATGGAATGGGCAGAGCTGCCTGTCTGGTGCCTCTGGGTGGAAACCTTTATTAAATCAAGGAAAGTTGTCCTGGGCAAAAGACTTTTGGGCATAATGTTTCTGCTGCAGAGAATGGATTTTCCTTGATACAAAAGGAAGCCCAACTTAATGCAGAGGGTGATATAAGAACTGCTGAACAAAATGCAAGCCAGAGCTCCCAAAGAGTAATACAGTAGCCATCAAGATATGGATGGTGCTGAATTTATAAGTTTTTAAGCTTTCAAGAATGCTTCTCCCCTGGAATTTCCCTGTCACCATGATGTGGACAGCAGAGGGAGAAGGTCAGAATGGGTACAAACCCAACAGCATGTCTTTGGTCCACCATCTTCCACATCACCTCCATCTCTCAGCTCCAGAAGGCTGCCTCTAACTGCCTCCCAGGTGTGTTCGCAGGTTTTGGTTAAAAAAAAGAGGTCAGTATGGCACCACAACAGTGTGATCAATGATCCACCCAGCGCAGCATGTAAAAATTGGGTGAAATTGGCCACCATCTTTACTTTGGGGGGTTTGCCCTATGTTATCTTCTCATAACAAACTCAAGCAATTCAATAAAAATGCAATAGCTGCTAAAACACACTAAATTCTTAGTGTTGACCTTGATTCTTTTTTCGTTTGTTTGTTTTGTTTTGTTGGGTGTTTATGGACTATTGTGGTATATAAGTTCAAACTGTTTATAAACTGTTGATTAGAGTAGAATTCAGTGTGCTGTGTGAACCTGGAACATGGGTAATTCACTGCCCAGGTTTCACAACTTGTCCAAACTTAGCCACTGAGTTGTTGTCACCTTTTCTTTGCCACACTTTCGAAGTGAGGCCCTCCCTGAGTAGGAGAGCAACACTGGTGGGCTGGATTAGTTGTAAAGGAAGAAAGGTTTCTGCCACAGCAGGCTTGAGCATGTCAGTTCCCCAGGGGGAAAGCAAGAGACAGATGTTACTGCAAACCCACCCTCTCCTTTTCTGAAAACACCATAAAAACATTAAAAAAGCAGATGGAAGTAGCTGGTAAGACTGGTGGCTAGAGCAAGGTGTGCAAAAGTACAAGCTGGACTTAGATCCTGAAGTGAAAAGGGTGGTGTGGGCATAGAGGATTAACCAGAAGATGTTAGATTCAGCATCCACTGGAATTTAGGCTCAATGTTAAAGTTTAGAAGAGAGTATTTGAGAATCCAGGCTCCCATCTCTCAGGGGTAGGCAACCTTGGCTCTTTTATGATTGGTGGATTTCAACTCCCAGAATTCCTGAACCAGCTGGCTGAGGAATTCTGGGAGTTGAAGTCCACCAGTATAAAAGAGCCAAGGTTGCCTATCCCCAGTGTTTCTCAATCTCACTTTTTAAGATATGTGAACTTCAACTCCCAGAATTCCCCAGCCAGTCTACACATCTTGACTAAGAAACATTGCACTACTAGGCCACTGATGGTGAAACTTTTAGAGACCAAGTGCCCAAACTGCAAACCAAAACCCACATGTATCGTTGGGTGCCGGGTGGGCATGGCCCTTTGGGTGGGTGTGGCCAATTGGGTGAGCATGGCCCATTGGGTGGGCATGGCTGCAGTGGTAACGGCAGACTGGATGGGACTAAAAAGTTCAATCAATCAATTCCAACTTTGCGAGATCTTTTTTTTCCCTGCTAGAAGTTGAAATTGATTGATTGGACCTCTTTTTTTTTGCACATGGCGCTGGAGTCCTAAAGCGAAAAGGTTTTATAAAACCCAACTGAAGGCCTAGGACTGGGGCAATGGCGCGCGTGCCCACAGAAAGGGCTCTGCGTGCCACCTGTGTCACGCGTGCCATAGGTTCGCCACCACGGCAGTAGGCAGTATTGATCTCTCATCTTTTCTGGAGTTCTGTAAGTTGCAGGCCCTGGAGAGTTTGGAAACTGCAATAGCAATAGGGATGAAAAAGCATGGCATTTGGAGGTTGTGCAGAGGCATTTCCCTGTCAAAGAACTACAGTGTGATAGGCTGCTTCTGGTGGCTGTGGTGAAGGAAGGGGGCTCTCTAACTATAATCAAAGTAATGCTAGCCTCATCCTAGTGGAGATGTTTTGCAGCATCTAACTTTTGATCACTTAGAGGAGTCTCTTGAAAGCTCATATCTGAGCTCGCGTGGACTCCTCTAGAGAGCTGGGAAAAGCAACAATTGTGCTTCATTTTCACCCACTTGAGGTCTAGATCAGCATTTCTCAACCTCGGCAACTTTAGGATGTGTGGGCTTCTACTCCCAGAATTTCCCAGACATATTGACAAAGTTTAGAAACACTGAAAGGGACAAAAGGCAGGGAAGCCCATCCACAACCTTATTGGCCCTCAAAGCAAGGGCAAAACCAGAGGGCTGGAGGCATCGCATAGCCTTTGCATGAGGCAACCCTCACAGCTGTTTTCAGAACTCCCCCTCTCCCCCCGCCGCCATCCTCTGGTCCCATAAATGCACAAATACACTGACTGCCTCTTTTGCAACCTGCTGCTCCCCTGGTGCATGAAAACCTCTCCTCCCACCCACACACCTATTGGCAGTGTTGCCAAGGAAAGTAGAGGACAAAAGACCCCAGGCCAGGCTCGCTTGGTTGGGAACATCTTTGCACCTCGCAATATCTGCATTGTTATAGCCCCAAGCGAATAAGCAAAGGGGCAAAAATATCATCCTAAAGTAGGGTGGCAAAAAATCCAGACTACCACTTTTTGGCAGAGTGCAGATATCAGCCCAGATCTGGGAGGCAGCCCTCAGGGAGCTAAGCCTGCATCACGCACAAAAGTGGGTTTTTGTCACAGTCATCTTCATCGTCATCAATAGAGTACTGGTTTGCTTATCCTCATGTTGCAACTGATCTCCCAGTACTGGGTGGGCAATCAGAGGGGCAGAAGTATAATTTTTTTTAGGGAAAGGGGGAATATTAAATTAGCTTGCCCAGCTTCTCACTTAAGCCTGCCAAGAAAGCCCGGGAAAACTGGGACTGAGTTCACTCATTGTGCCAGACCATGGTTTGTTTAGCCATGATTTACTGAATAATCCCATGTCTTGGGTTCATACAACACACATCCATTAAACACCCTGAGTCAATACAATGTGTAAGACTCACGCAACAGACTAAGCCATGATCTGCAAAACACAATGGCTGGTTTTATGACATCATGTGTTTGGTAACTCAGGCCTGCATTTATCTGTTGGAAGCAGGTGGAATCTTTTTTTGACCCTCACAGGAAGGATTCCCTCAATCTTTATATAGTGAAGGATCTGGATGTATCTCCAGTTCACCATAATGTTTGAAAATCCTGGGTAGTCAAGTAGGCTTTGAGAACTCAGACCTATCGCACAGCCTTCTCTGCTATACAGAGAAAGCGTAAGTATTGAAATCACTCCGATGGGAAACTCGGCATTGGCAGTGACTGGAACGGCATGCAATTCCAATTAAATAAATAAACCCCAGCCCAGAGTCTCTAGGGACGGCCTTGCCCATGTTTGCATCCTCGCTATTGCAATGTACACATTTCTTAGGCAAGGCCAAGGAAGAGAGAATGAATATGCCATGCTCTATAACACCTTGCCCTCACACACATAGAACATAGAATAATAGAGTTGGAAGGGATCTTGGAGGTCTTCTAGTCCAACCCCTAGCTCAAACAGGAGACCCTACATGATTTTAAAGTATTTAATTAAATTATTTGAAATTAATTTTAAAATTTTAATTTTTATTGTTATTAGGAATTGTGGGCTGTATTAATTTAATTCTATTTTATTCTTTTTTGTATGGTTTTAATTGCCCTGTGAACCGCCCTGAGTCCTTCGGGAATGGGAATAGGGCAGTATATAAATTCAACAAATAAATAAAATAGATAAATAAATTTCAGACAAATGGTTGTCCAGTCTCTTTTTGAAAGCCTCCAGTGATGGAGCACCCACAACTTCTGAAGACAAGCCATTCATTCCACTGGTTTATTGTTCTCACCGTTAGGATTTTTTCCCTTTGTTCTAGGTTGGTTCTCTCCTCGGTTAGTTTCCATCCATTGTTTCTTGTCTTGCCTTTTGGTACTCTGGAAAATAGGTTGACCCCTTCTTTGCAGGAGCCCTTGCTATCATGTCTCTCCTAGTCCTTCTTTTTTACTAGACTAAGCATACCCAATTCCTGTATCTGTTCTTCGTAAACATCCTGCACTAATCTGCAGCCTACTTTATTGCCACTGCCAGTGAGGCACGCTATCTTACAGATGCATAGGTGGGAATCTTTTTCTGGTACTTTCCAGAAAGGCCCCATCCCAGGAGAAGCCTCTTAATCTTTCCTATCACTAGAGGACTTTTGATCTTGAAAAGGTAGCCAAGATCAGACCTCTTTAGTGTCCGGATGGGGAGCGACTAGACATCCAAAAGCTGTAGGTGACACTGGAGTTTTTAAAAAATCAGGTGATTATAGTACCAAACCTCTATACGGTTATTAAGAAAATAACAGAATGTGTCCAGGTGGTCATTAGTAGGTGATCTTGACTCAAAGGATATTGAACTAATCAAAATGACAGCCCTTTGCCTTCAACTTCATCTTTGCTGGGTGATGAGGAGGCACCTTCAGCAGTCCATCTGACTGGCAAAGTGGCCACTGGAACAGCTGGCCAAAGGCAGGTTCTGCTGGCAACCGAAGTTCTTCCCAATTGGACTGCTAATCAACACACACACAATTTAATGTATTTTGCGAGCTTCCTCACTCTCAGACTCATCTGCAGGCTTGTGGCCTAGCAAAAAGGGTTGGTGGGAAGCTAAATGGGATAAAGGACACCACACAAGGTGCCCAATTCAAAAGTATCCAAATATTGACTATTTTACTTACCTCAGATCAGAAACTAAATCTAGAATTAGGGCTGGAAACAAAGATGATGCTAGACATTGATGTGTTGCTTTATTGCATTCCAGTCTTTTTTTTTAAAGAAAAGAATGATAAAATAATATCAGGTGGAAAGGACCTTGGAGGTCTTCTAGTCCAACCCTCTGCTCAGGTAGGAAACCCTATACCATTTCAGACAAAAGGTTGTCCAGTCTCTTTTTGAAAGCTCCCAGTGATGGAGCACCCACAACTTCTGAAGGCAAGGCATTCATTCCGCTGGTTTATTGTTCTCCCCATTAGGATTTTTCTCCTTAGTTCTAGATTGGTTCTCTCCTTGGTGTAGGGAACTGGCAGATGGCAACAGAAGTGTCTGAAGTTACACTGGAACTCATTAGTGCCCTGTTGCTCACCCCTGCTTCTATAAAGCGTGATATAAATAATGCTTTCAGTTATGGATTACAGTGGACAAACTGCACAAACCCTCAGTCCACTCACTGGCAGGTTTTGTGCAAACAGCTAAACCAGGGCTTTTTTTGTCATAGAACGCTCAGAACGGAGTTCCGGCACCTTTTTTGGATGGAATCTTGTAGGATAGGCAAGGCGGGTTGTATGACATGTGTGAGTTCCGGCACCTTTTTTCTTTTATAAAAAAAGCACTGGGCTAAACCATAAAGGCCTTAAGTAAAGTGAACACGTTGTGCCTCTAGAACAGGGGTTCCCAACCAGGGGTGCGAGATGATATTCCAGGGGGTGCAAAAACTTGGCTTTTCAACATTATAGTGTATATTCATAATTTGTTGCCATTATTTTGAACTTTTGCAAGGGGTGCGAGAATATATCAGAAGCGTTCTAGGGGTGTGGGGTACAGAAAAGGTTGGGAACCACTGATCTAGAATCTTTACTCGCTCTATTTTGCGTGAACATAGCCATACCAGCATTGTTTGTGCTGGAGGCTCTGGAATAATGTATTTCCTTTGGAAATTTTTAGACTTTTAAACATCTGCATATATGGACTGGAATCTGCCTTTCTGTGCTCCTGAATAGGTGCAATAAATAAATTCTTCAGTGTCTTCTCTCTCCTCCAATTGAACACTGAGATCTGCTCCAGATGACCATATGAAGGGTGGGACTCTTGGGTTATATAAATAAACATATTTTGACAAAAATATGAAATATTTGACATTATTTGAGGTCCATTGCCCATCCCTCCGTCCCCCACAGGGGAAAAATGCCACTGCAGTCTCTTCCCCACAAAATGGGGGGTGGGGGTGGGAGGGAGCATCAAAAGCCCTGCAGAGTTGGTGACTGAGGGATCCATGTCACCAGATGCCAAATGTTGCTTGCCTCCCACTGAACCTCAGGCCATTGGGGCTTTGGGTGTCAGTGCGTGAGGCACCAGTTCAAATCACCTGGAAGGGGGTGGGGGAGCCTGGAAAGGATTATTCATTCCAGGAAGGCTGGCTCCTGGCAGGCCCAGAGGGGGAGGCAGGCGTGCCAAAATCAGCAGCTGCCCGCCAGAGGCCTGCTTCCAGTCTGCCTCGTGTCCCGCATGGCTGGCAAACAGTGCCCCCCCTTCAGCAACTGGCTGCATCTTGGCAAGTGGCCAACTGCTCTCCAGGGAAGGGTGTGTGTCCATATCTGTGCTATTTACTGGTCCTGCTTTGGGGTGGGGGGGTCAGTTTGGCGAAAGTGGTCCAGGCAGCTGTGGCCTCGGGGTGGGATGTTCTTTCCTGGCAATCAGAGAGGGAAAGACGCCTCTCTCTGGACAGGGACTCTGTCAACTCAGAGTAGAAGGGAGCCAGGAACCTCTCAAGGCCAACACTCTGCTCAAGGCAGGGATCCAAATGGAAGCATTTTGACCAACGTGTATCTACCTTCTGCTTAAATAAATCCAGTGAAGGGGAGTCTACTGCTGTTCCACAAACGGATTATTTAAAAATAAAAGTCAGTCAAAAATGACCTTCCTTCAACAGGCAATTATTATTTTGTGACCTACCCCCTAAAACAAAAGATAGATCTTCCTTTTCAATGACCTTCAGGTGTTGGAAAAGTACAGGTGGTCCTCGGCTTACAACCACAATCAAGCCCAAAATTTCTGTTGCTAAGCGAGACATTTGTTAAGCGAATTTTGCCCGAATTTGCAACCTTTCTTGCCTGTGGTTGTTAAGTGAATCACTGCAGTTGTTAGGTTACTAATGCGGTCGTTAATCTGGCTTCCCTATTGACTTTGCTTGTCAGAATGCTGCAAAAGGTGATTCCCAAGACCCTGGGACACGGCAACCGTCATAAATATGAATCAGCTGCCAAGTGTATGGATTTTGTTCATGTGAGCATGCTGCAAAAGTTGTCAGTGTGAAAAACAGTCATAAATCGTCTTTTTTTTCCAGTGCCCTTGTAACTTTGGATGGTCACTAAGTGAACTGTTGTAAGTCGAGGACTACTTGTACTAGCTTATCCTCAATTCCCCAGGCTAAGCACACCCAGCTTCTTCCATCAGAGGCTTCATTCTTGGAGCTAGATTAGAGGATGAACGGGAGAGTAAGGGGCTAGAATAGTGCCTTCCTCCCCCAGGACGGCTGTGAGATTTAATCTCATCTGTCTTTTGGATGGCACTTGCTGCTGGAGTGCCTGAAGGACCGACCTCAGACAACCCAGGTTGGCTCAGGCGAGTTCCCTGCTTCTCTTTCCTACAAGGGTCCCTCAGCCAACTCTGGAAAACTTGTCAACAGGCTCCAAGAGCAGCCACGTCATTCTAAGCATCCCTCTCAGCAAAGGAGATTCACAAGCACGACCCCATCACTCCCAGAGATGGCCCAAAGCCACTCCGAGCGGTAGCTTTGCCGTGGTAGCTGCAACACCGCACTCGTGAGATACTCTGCTGCCCGCCCAACCCCAACCCCACAGCCTCCGGTTACCTTTGGGTTCTTGCCCGTCCCCAAGGGGAAGAACTTAGTGATAGCACCCAGAGCTCTGCACGTGGAAAGCATTTTCAGGTAGAGCTGGGAGAGATTACGGCTGTTTGGATGGATGCTTTTCACTGCCTTCCTAATCCATAAATAATAATTCCCAGCCTTCAAGACCCTGGAAAAAGTCAGGGCATCTGTACCCAGGTCTCCAGCAGGGAAAAGAGACGCTTGATTGGTTAAACCCTTAGCCCAGAATGAGGAATGTCACCACACAAGAGGCTCGCAAGCCCCAAGCAGCTGCCTGCCTGGATTTCAACTGCAGAATGAGCTGAAGGTCAGCATATTGGCAGTGAGTGGGGGTGTGGAGAGGGGGCTGGTTGTGCGATGCCTTGTATAGCCTTGGCACGGCCAGCTCTGCTTTGTCACTCTCCAGCTGGACTAAAAATATGTCGAGAGCCTCCTGCCTCTTTGCTGCATCTGCTTGAAACCACTTTTCCCCACGAGGGCAGGGCAGGGCACTTTCAGAAGACCAAAAGACCAGTTGCCTTTTAGCCCTAGTAGTCTTGTGGCCCAACTCATGCTGGTGGATATCAGCAAAGGGGGGGAGGGGGCTCGCCCCTTCCTTCCTTTTCTCCCCCTCCCGCCTGCCTAGACTTTCAGATGAGAACGGCTGTGCCTGAATGTTTCTCCCTTCCCTGGCTCCCCTTCTTTTGCAACAGCTGTTTCCAAAGCCTCTTGAATTTCTGCAAACGGCACCAACCTGGATTGAAATAACACAGCCAGAGTTTATTGGGTCTCTCTTTCCTCTTCCATTACTTTCAGCTAATGAATTTACTTTAAAAAAAACTAAAATAAATTACAGAATTAAATAACTTTGGACAAATCCTCTTCCAACCCATCTCCCAAAATAAAACGTTAAAGTAGTTGCTGGACTTTGGCAAACAGAGACAGCTAAACCATAACACTAGGGGGGAAAAACATTACTTGAGAAAGAGGCAGAGAGGAGTGAGCAAATCTTTTTGCTCTTCCCAAGCAAGTACGGTAAAGGTGCCCTCAAAATCTGCTGATGCCTCTCTCCAGCCACAATTGCCATCTTTCTTGCTCTTCCAGCCCCCACCAACCCACACGTTAGCTCCATGCTATCTGCTGAAACCTGCTAGGCATTGGGCAGATCCATGACACTACGGTGTTCCCTGATGCTTCTGCTCTCCAGAGGTGCCTCTCTGGGGCCGGTCCAACTTCAGACATGTGTTGGGTTGTCCAGATAAGGGTCTGTTTTGGTCATGTGCAGCATAACAGCAGGAGCTTTGTAATGGCAGTGCGCTCCAGTGCAGGTCACCCCACTACATGGTTTCCCCCTAGTCCTCATTCCCAGTTTCCTGTTGCACAGGCTCTGCCAGGTCTGCAGAGTCTTGGAGCTCCACACCCAAACGCTGCTGGTGATGCCTACCACCAAGGACATGAAAATCTTCAGCATGAAGATAGCCATCGTGGGCACCGAGGCATCCAAGGAACAGTCCACACTTCGGTGGCCTGGAAAAGGCAAGCAGCTGTGCTCCAAGGCCTGGAGGTTCCAGTAATCCATATTGAGACGTTCATAGAAATAACAGACAATGACACATGTGGCTGGGACAGTATAGAGGATGGAAAAAACCCCGATCTTCACCATGAGTTTCTCTAGTTTTTCGGTATTAGTACCACCGGTCTTCATGATTTTGCGAATGTGGAAGAGAGCCACAAAGCCGGTCAGGATGAAGGAGGTGCCAATGACCAAGTAGCAGGAGAGTGGGATGAGGATGAACCCTGTCAGGGCATTGACGTCCATGCTCCCTACGTAGCAGAGCCCAGTCAGCTCATCCCCCGCCACCTTCCGCATGGTGAGGATAACAATGGTCTTCATAGCGGGGATTCCCCAGGCTGCCATGTGGAAGTAGCTGCTATGGGCCTCAATGGCCTCGTGCCCCCACTTCTTGCCAGCAGCCAGGAACCAGGTCAAAGTCAAGATGACCCACCAGAGGGAGCTGGCCATGCCAAAATAGTACAGGATGAGGAACACAATAGTGCAGCCAGTACTTTCCAGCCCCTCTTGGATGATATACAGCTCCCCATTCTCCCGGTCACAGGCAATGTTCTCCGCACCAGCCACCGAGCGGATGATGAAGGCCACTGAATAGACATTGTAGCACATAGAGAGGAAGATGATGGGCCGCTCAGGGTATTGGAAGCGGTGGGGCTCCAGGAGGAAGGTAAGGACGGTGAAGGCAGTGGAGACGAAGCAGAGCGTGGCCCAGACGGCCATCCAGATGAAAGCAAAGTCTTTGTCTCGCCGTGACCAGAAGACATCAACTCCAGGGGAGCAGCGGGGTGCACATGACAGGCTCTTGGCGACGTACTGGAACTTGTCGGAGTTCTCACACGAAGCACTGCTGCCTGGTCGGCTCTCACTGGGGCCATCCCCAGGAGGTCGGGCAGGGCGTGGTGCCACAGGTAGCATGCCCTGACCCCGGTGAGGCTCAGCCGTGGTGGCGTTTTCGGGTGCCTCCATGCACAGGGAGTGCGGGTCATTCTTGGTAGGCAAGCGAGAGCAGTCCAGGGCGTCAGGCCAACCGAAGTGGAAGTGCTCCATGATGGGTGCGCAGCGCTGACGTGCCTGTTCGCACATTGGCCGGCAGGCAGGGATGCTGCTGGATACCTGGTCGGTGCACATGGGCGCATACAGCGAGCAGAGGAAGAAGCGCAGGTGGCCGTGGCAGCCATAGGCCACCAACGGGGCAAACTCTTCCAACTTGAGCGCGGCCTCGCGCTGGTGCTCGTGGCCCAACAGGTTGGGCATGCGGGTCAGGTTGTAGCCGATGCCCTGGCACATGGGGATCTCGATGGCCTGGCACCGCCCGCCCCGGCCACGCTCCGCCTCGTACACACCGCTGCCGCCCAGCAGTTCCAGCGTCGAGCCGGCCACCACCAGCTGGCAGAGCAGCGCCGCGATCGCCCGCCACAGCAGCAGCAGCAGCGGCCCGGCGCGGAGGACAGGCGCGGCCATGCTCACTGCGCTCCTCGGCCCGGATCGCTGCCGCTAGCTGCGCCTCCTGCGCCGCATGGCGCGCGAGCGGTAGCCGAAGCGGCGGCGGCAGCTCCCCACGCGTCTTTGCCGAGGCCGGCGCTTAGCTCGCGGGCGCCGCTGTTGCAGCCCCCTTACACCCCCGAGAGGCGGACCCGGCGCCGGCGGGACACACCCCGCACAGGGCGGGGCAGAGCGGGGGGGGGGAAGGGCGCGGAGCCGGCCGGTTGGGCGAGGGAAGTTTGAGCGCGCCGCCCTCGCAGCTCTGCGCTTTCCAGCCCAGGCGCCGCGCTCCGCTGCGCTTTGCTGGATGGACTCCGCCGATGCTCCGAGGGGCCCTCCTGGCGCCGAGTGGTAATCGCCCAACTGCTGCCGGGGAGCCACAGAGAGGCGCGGAAGGGCGCGATAGATGCCCGTAGCCCGGCAGCCTCGCCTTGTCCCCGCATCCGTTCCCAGCTGGATTGAGGCGGCGGCGGGACTCGCTCTGAGGAGGAGACCGCCGGAACTCCAAGCGAGGGGCGAAGAGACGGGTTGTTCTTTCGGGAGCCGGGGAGGCGGCCTCTCGGCGATCTACCGGAGGTTTGCGCTCGGCAGGACTTTTACCTGCCGAGACTGGACGGGCGGAGGCTCCGGAGAGGCGGGGCAGCGCTGGTTTTCTCGGCGCAAAGGCGGCCCCGTCGGAAGCCTTTGGCCGCCTGGCCTTGGGAAGCTCAAGTTGCCAGGTGATGTTTCCCAGTCCGCCTTCGTGAAAATCCTCTCCCTACCTCGCCTTTTCCTTTTATCGCGCTGGTCAAGGCTGCAATAGCCCCGCTGAGTTTGGTTTGCCCTCCTGCTGCGGTACTAATAGTTGGCAGAAAATGAGGTAGTCTAAACCCGCGTTTCTCAACTTCAGCAGCTTTTAAAGATGTATGGACTTCGACGACGTTCAGATTTCCCCAGTCAGCGTGGCTGGTTGGGGGAATTTTGGGAGTTGAAGTCCATGCGTCTTAAAATTGGCAGAAGTAAACTACTGGAGAAATGGAAAACTTAGCGAGTAAAGGGAAAGGAGCCTTGGTGGAGCAGTGGGCTAATGCCTCCTTAAGTAACACCAGCTGCAGCTGCCTGCCATTAGTGCAGGTTCGAGTCCCACCAGGCTCAAGGTTGACTCAGCCTTCCATTCTTCTGAGGTAGGTAAAATGAGGACCCAGCCCTACTAAGCAGGCGTATACATAGAATGAAGGCTATTGCTAAGCACATTGATTTGTGCTTCTTAGATTGTAAGCCGCCCTGAGTCTTCGGAGAAGGGTGGGATATAAATGAGATTTTTTTTAAAAAAAAATCTCCCTGAAAAAGTTCTACATGGAGAGCCAGGTTCTTGTAGTGGTTAAGACATTGGGCTAAAACCAGGAGTGCACTTAGGCATAAAGCCAACTGGGTGATCTTGGTCCTGCCATTCCCTCTGCTCCCTAGGAAACAGGCAGTGGCAAACTGCTTCTGAAATCTTGCCAAGAAAATTGAAGGCCCCTAGTCCCAGCAATCTCCAGGAGTCAACTCTGATTCAAAGGCACCAAACAAACAAACCACCATAATATGCTCCCTAGGAAGTTGTTCCTACCCTTATAAAATCTCTAATGACAGATGTCCCCTACCAAAGAAATTATAATACCCTTCCATTTAATATAATTCACACTCAGGAACCTTCAATTTCTCATCCCACATTATGCCACTACACATTGGTGTCACTCTTATTTTCCGCAAGTCACATTCAGTCAGTCTGAATTAAACTAATGGTGGCTGCAGCCTGCAACAGATCTGTTAAAAAAACTGGAGCAGAATGGCAGCCCAAAGCCACTTTAAAGCTTGTTCTATTAATGGGAAGGAGTCTGTGCCCATCTACTAGAGTCAAACTTGAGCAGTTGGTCCTGCCCAGATGTCTCAGAAGAAGCCCAGTGGGAATGAAGGACTGGGACATGGTTATCGAGGGCAGAAAGCAAGAAAGATCTGGTCTGTGGGGCCTTCTCCCATCCCAATGAAGGAAAGCAATTGGCCTTAGGTGAATTAATGGGAGGAAACACAATATCATGCAGATAAGGTAAATTATGTAATTTGCACCAGCCAAATGGTGTACAATATGTCATTTACATCACTGGTACAATGATTTAACGTGGGGTATCACTTGCCCCCTCCCCTTCCCAGAACATGCCTATAGAGGAAAGTCATTCTAAAAAGGTAAAGGTTCCCCCGCACACGCGTGCTAGTCGTTTCCAACTCTAGGGGCCGGTGCTCATCTCCGTTTCAAAGCCAAAGAGCCAGCGCTTGTCCGAGGACGTCTCCGTGGTCATGTGGCCGGCATGACTAGATGCCAAAGGCGCACAGAACACTGTTACCTTCCCACCGTAGTGGTCCCTATTCTTCTACTTGCATTTTTACGTGCTTTTGAACTGCTAGGTTGGCAGAAGCTGGGACAAATAACAGGCGCTCACTCTGTTACGCGGCACTCGGGATTCGACCCGCCAAACTGCCGACCTTCTGATCGACAAGCTCAGCGTCCTCACCCACTGAGCCACCGCCTCCCTTAAAGTCATTCTAATTTGATCTTAATCTGAGCACCAATGTTTAAGCTGTTTCTGAATTAATCCATTGCCTTGACTTGTGTGATCCAACCATAAATTAATAAATTTAATTAATCAACTGGCCTGAATTTATAGAATATGTTAAGCACAAATAAAATAAAATAAAACTAGCTGAGCTGTACTGTTATAGCTGCTTTTTGTTACCATGGTGAGTAACTCTGGCAGCCTTATAAATGACTCTTGCATGAGCCTTTTTGGTTTTTGTTTTTGGTATGGATGGAAAAGCGTCCTTCCACACAGCGCTTTCTA
This sequence comes from Vipera ursinii, assembly GCF_947247035.1. Lineage (NCBI taxonomy): Eukaryota > Metazoa > Chordata > Lepidosauria > Squamata > Viperidae > Vipera > Vipera ursinii. Next base: position 336,624,590 of record NC_139512.1, on the reverse strand, counting down.
TCCCAAGACTTTGCTTCTGCATATTAACATTAACATATTCTTCCAATGACGGCAGGATTCTCCTGGGAACTTTTGAAGCTCAAGATGCAGTCAAAGGGGTACCTTTCCCCCCCCTTCATCCAGACCTTTCTAAAAAAGAGACAGAAAAAAGAAACCTGTCAATTTTCTGGATGCAAAAGGTTGATCTGAGACCTGCAGCTCAAAATCTGAAGCAGAGCTACCTTCCGTCTTTAAATGAGAGGGACATGGTGGGCATGTTTAATGCATTAGGGAATCTTTAGAAACAGCTTTGAAAATGAAATGTTCTCTCTTAAGTGCCCAGAATGATTATGGATGCAGCACGTGTAGACAAGGAATGGGGATGTGCAGATCTGCTCAGGAAAAAAAAAGATAATAAACAGAATATTTAATACCAGCCTGCCACTAGCCGGTCTCCTCCTCTTTAATGCAAATATTCTTACTAAAAAGGGGGACTTCTCCCATCTCTAGGCGGTTGCCTTGATCAATTGCCCGCCAACTGTTCTCAGCAACTTGTCTTTCAATGGTAGAGGGGGGAGGGGGCGACACATTGGAAAAATCTGGGCAGTGTTATTTGACAGGATCCCTGATGTCAGACGCTGCTTTCCACAACTGCAAAGGCTCCACCTGCTTTATGGCTTTCTGTTCTTTCATCAAAGACCCCTGTGGCTGATCTACAGCCCATGCAGATGAAAATATATTAATTTCAGGGATCTGTATTGCAGTTCCCTCCTTTCAGACTTTTCTGGCAAGAGATGTTGCAAGAATGTTAAGGCTGAATTCTTGCATCACATTAAATCCTGAACCTAGGTTTAGTACCTTGTTTGTCTCCTCGTAATGGGTGTGTTTAAAAAGATACACAAACAAATAAAGTCTCTTATGCCTTAACATAATGGCCTGATTTTCACAACATGCTGAATCACAGATACTCAACTCTGTTTTAGCCTAGTCTACTATACTGTTCAAATCAAAAACAGATTAAAGCATAATCTACCTATGGAACTCATTGCCTCTTGACATAGAAATATTAAGCGCACAGATCAACATAATAATACAAGTCTGCCTCACTCGTAAGTTACTGGTAATGTTTCTTCTGAGGTCATAATTGTCAGCGAGTGCTTCAGGTTAGCTTTAAAAGAATAGTTCAGTGCCCAAATGTGAGAGACTATCTAAGCAATTCCAGCCACATTCTGGCATTATGCCTTATCTGCATCTTTTCCTGGAGGGATACTTGTCAGTCCAATCTGACTGTCAGGCTGCATTTACAAGCAGAGAGCAGAGAGCAAATGCAAAGAAAGAAAAGGGTGTTTAGCATAATCAGGATGGTAACTGTTCCTTTCCTGACCTTCTTTTAAGTACCCAGTGTTTTTTTGTAAAAGAAAAAGGTGCCGGAACTCACATATGTCATACAACCCGCCTTGCCTACCCTACAAGGTTCCATCCAAAAAAGGTGCCGGAACTCCGTTCTGAGCGTTCTATGAGAAAAAAAGCCCTGACTGTAGCTATGATCACAGGCTTTCCAACAAGAAACATGAAACCCAAAAGGGCAGGGAAAAAGAACCACACAGCCATAGCTTGACCAGAGCTGACCTTTCCTCCACTCACAATTTAGATTTGATAATTCAATAAATGTATGGTCTATTTAGTTCAAGCTGGTTCCTTCAGATGATTTTCTTTTTCAAAAATTCCATGGAGAAATTAATGACAGCCTCTGTAGCACAACAATTTTATAGCGCCATTCTTAGAATTAAATAATTATACTTAAAATCCAAAAGTAAGCAAGCTCCATTGTGTCATGTCTTGAGCCCCTTTTTGCTGGTTAACCATTTCAGAAATCTCTGGAACAAGGTATCTCTAGCTGGCCAGCATAAAGGACTTGATAATTATATCAACTCAGCCTGATACACTCCAGAAGTGCTGGGATGCCAACTCCCAAAATTTGCAGCCAGGTTGGTTAGGGTGCAGACAACCTGACACATCTTGAGAGCACCATGTTAGGGAACATTGGTTCTCTAATGGGCAGCAAATAAAATAAGACCATTGTTTACCATTCTGGGCTGTTGCTCTAATGTGTATACCAGCCAGTCACTGTGTGTGATGGGTGGCTAGATAAATGTGGTTTAATAATTAATGCATTGTGGGTGGGTCACGGATATAGTCAGAGAATTCCCTGTTCCATAATGTTAGAACTTGGAGAACTTGCCCAAATAAAACCGAATGGTCATTTGCTCATAAGTCTGAAAGAAAACCACCTAACAACCACAGCTGTATATGCAGATTTGTGTTTCCACTTGCAACCCTAAATTGCCCCCATTACTGCTCTGAAATGCTTCTCATATTCATCAGTCAGGATAACAAATTGGTACTTTCATGAAAGCTGTTTGGCCTCAGCATAACTTTACAAATGTACCCTTTCCTTGTCCTAAAGAAAAGCTATACAAACTAGGGCATCCAAAGCACGTTTAAAGGTTTCCTTACAAGCAGCTGCCATCTGGAACTTAAAGAATAGTTTCCCCCATTGAAACTGGCTGTTGTGAAAATAGCTGAATCTTATCAGCTGCCCTTTAAAGCTTTAGAGCAGAGGGAGAATTCTGGGAGTTGAGTCCACACATCTTAAAAGTTGACAAGTTTTAAAAAAATATGGTGCAAGCTATAGTTTAGTAATTAAAACAGTACATTTCAGTAAACAGGTCACATTCTGGCTTAGTGAAACCTGTGAACTCAGCTACTATTTTGTTGCTGAAGTGGGGCAGCCTTCAGACTGCATTCTGTAGGTTTAGGAGCTGGAAGCTGAATAACAAGTTTACTGGTTTCCCATTTCTGCCACAGTAAAGTTGACTTAGAAAGCATGTGATGGAAACAAGTGCGCTTTTTGAAATAAACAATTTGAGCTGAAAGGAAGAGAAGAGCCAGTCAATAGACATGATTGAAGATGGAATCAATCATCAAACAGATGTAGGTGAATTCTTGCAAATGAACCTGAGCACTGAATTAAAGTATTTTTGGAGCTTGCAGAATCCTTTGAACCAGACAGTAACTTGTCAGGCTAGATTCACACGTCCCTAATCCACAACAAAACAAAGTTAACAGTCATCAAATTTAGCATGATGTGTAATTCATCTCTCAGATCTTTACTTGATACAATTAAGCATACTAGCAATCTTTTGCTCAGATGGAAAGTTACCACTCTATCAGTGCTCGGGATTGGCCAATGGCATTTTGCCACCTGAGGGTATGTATGTATGTATGTATGTATGTATGTATGTATGTATGTATGTATAAGGGACATGGTGGCTCAGTGGGTTAGGACGCTGAGCTTGTTGATCAGAAGGTCGGCAGTTTGGCGGGTCGAATCCCGAGTGCTGCGTAGCAGAGTGAGCGCCTGTTATTCGTCCCCGCTTCTGCTAACCTAGCAGTTCGAAAGCACGTAAAACTGCAAGTAGAAAAATAGGGACCACTACGGTGGGAAGGTAACAGCGTTCCGTGTGCCTTTGGCGTCTAGTCATGCCGGCCACATGACCACGGAGACATCCTCGGACAAGCGCTGGCTCTTCGGCTTTGAAACGGAGATGAGCACTGGCCCCTAGGGTTGGAAACGACTAGCACGCATGTGTGGGGGAACCTTTACCTTTGTATGTATGTATGTATGTATGTATGTATGTATGTATGTATGAAATTTATTTGCCCATCTCATTTCAAAAGTCTAGGTACTAAAATAGGCTGGGCTGGCAGAAAATCATGTCTTGCAAGAATGGGCTTTGCTTACTACCACTACACTCAGTGCATAGAAGTCACAGGGTATACAGCTCTGTCCTCCAATATCTTGTAGTTTGCTCTCCTTTCAAATGATCCTTGCTCATTTCTTGCTGAATCCAATCAAGCCATGCAAGGTTATTGTCACCCCTATGCCACTTATGTTTACACCATATACGCTCTATGAGCAAAGAAACTTGATTAATACCGGTTTGTGTATGTGGTGAGATTTATTGTGTTGTGCCTATTGGACTAGTTTATGATGCATTGTATTTTTGTGATCCCAAAAAATGGGTTAATTCAGGGATGAAGTTAAACATTTGGGTCAACACATTTGTGGAAACAAAATTGGGCCATTGGCATGTTGGAAGAAGGTAGCTACCAAGCTATGGGATGCAGCACCCATGCTTGTTTTAAAAAAGCCCTGAGACAGGCTTCTCAGTCTGAATTAGTTTATAGTCATTTAATTTAAAATGAACTCAAACCCACTGACTCTGGTTAAGTGTGCTAAGGTAAAGGCAAAGTTTCCCCCGCACATGTGTGCTAGTCGTTTCCAACTCTAGGGGCTGGTGCTCATCTCCATTTCAAAACCGAAGCGCTTGTCCAAGAATATCTCCGTGGTCATGGTGGCCGGCATGACTAGACACCAAAGGCGGACAGAACTCTGTTACCTTCCCACCGTAGTGGTCCCTATTTTTCTACTTGCATTTTTATGTGCTTTCGAACTGCTAGGTTGGCAGAAGCTGGGACGAGTAACAGGCGCTCACTCTGTTACGTGGCACTCGGGATTCGACCCGCCAAACTGCCAACCTTCTGATCGACAAGCTCAGCGTCCTAACCCACTGAGCCACCGCGTCCCATATTAAGTGTGCTAGTTTAGCTAATATTAACCTGGTTAAATTTGGAGTTTTTGTTCTTTTATTTTGTGGTTTAGCATGTCACATGAATTCTGGATCTTTGATTATTGTATAGTTGTGTATTGTGCAAATATGGAGAATGATTAATTCATTAAGGTTAAAGTATTTTGTAATAATAATTTATTTAATTTATATGCCATTCAGTCCCCAGAGACTTTGGGTGGTTGTTGTCTGAACACTATCAAAATATCATTTTCTTATTACTTTTAACTCTGTCTTGAGTACTCCCTGGATAGAAAGATGACTATTGATCAAGTAATAATAATAAAAACACTAGCTGTCCAGCTCAGGATGGATGGGCAGGAGAAGAAAGAGGGGCTCAGTAGAAATGGCTTTGGGGGGGGGAAACAAAGGCTCTGTTACCATTTCCCAGGATTAAACTGGCTTGAGACGGGCACTTCGCATTGTTATGTAGTTGTTCCGTTTATAAATATTGATGCAAATGAACTGGCACATCAGCACCTCTAAAGTAGAGCGGGGAGATGGGGGAAAAAAAACAATTGTTCTCAAGGATACGGAGATATTTTCTGGTGGATTTTTCATCTTCTTTTTCAAGCTTGAATAAATATTTCCATCAAAACATTCCAGGTACTTCATATTTTAAAAGAAAGAAAACATCATATAAAAGGAATCTAATAGAAGCAACTCAGAAGAAAAGGCACGAATTCCATGGTCACGTCACTAGGCTCTATTTCTGCATTTCCTGACAGGAAATGTTTTTTCTTCCCCCCCCCCCCCGCCCCCTGTTTGTTTAGCACAGTATTGTGTAATAATTCAAGTGCTGGAATCGAATTTGGGTGAACCAAATTAAAGTTTGTTTATTTATTTATTAAGTTTACAGGTGGCCTGTCTCATATATATTATTCTGGGCAGATTACAGTTAGACAGAATAGAAACAATAAGAAGCAACCAAAATTAAAACCAACAAAAATATTAAAACTGCAGCTGAGAAAACTCACAAACACTCAAATAAGCCTCCATGCGATCAGGGGCCAAAGCTCAATAGCACAGTCTGGTTTTCAGTGCCTTGTGAAAGGCCAGCAGGGTTGGGGCCAATCTAATTTCTGGGGGAATTAAGCTCACCACAGGGCAGAAAAAGTTGTCCTCCTGGGTCCCAACAGATGACACCCCCACAATGACAGGACCCAGAGCATATCTGTCTTGCCAGTTCTAGTAGGTTGATGCTGCTGGGTAAGGTGGCCTTGTAAGTAACTCAGTCCCAAGTCATGAATGGTTTTAAAGATAAGCCACCAGCACCTTGAATTGCACCCAGAGACATACTTATAGCCAACGTAGCTCATGGAGGTGTGACATGTGCTGAATGACCAGCACCCATAACACCCAGTGCCATCACATTTTGCTGTAGCTAAAGCCTCAGAGTACTCTTCAAGGGAGACCCATGTAGAGTTTATTGCAGGAAGTGACAAAAACATAAATGACTGTGTGCTGGGTTTTAAAGTGGAATCACTGGGTGTCCCTGAGACAGTTCTTCTTGATCAACCCAACTACTCTACAATATAGTTGTTACTATGGGAATAAAGTAATGGTAGACACCCCCACCCCACCCCCATACATTGCCTTGAGCTCTTAGAGAAAATGGTAGGAAATATATGTAACAAACCCAATATTTTTTACAAGCTGAAAATCTTCACATAATTTTGTAAACCTAAGTTGGCCGGATAAATATATTGCCTTAATATAGATTTTGGATTTATTCCCTCTCTTGCAGCCAGCCGAGATGAAGTTGCTTTTATATGTGTCTGTAGAATGTCTATCCAAAACATCTTGATAATCTGACAAATAAAGCAAGCCCAGCTCCAACCCGCCCAGTGTCCAAACACATTGCCGCCATCTCTTGTCAAAATGAATCTTGAGTCAATGGGATGGAGAGATTACTTGTCATGAGATCTTGAGATCCACTGCCAGTTATAGTAGCCAGGGCTAGGCTGGATGGATTCTGGACATGGGGCTCTCTTGTTTCCAATTCAAACTGGAAGGGACACCTTCCAGCTGTATTATGCAGTCCCCCCAAAACACTCACTGCTGAAAACTGGCCATGTGATTCGGCAGTGAAATTTGACAGTGCAGTTTGCTATCAAAATTAGGAAGTCATTCTCCCTCTTCCCCCAGTCCTTTACCTATGTCAGTTTGGATTTATTCTATTTGGGAGTGAAGGGAGTGGCTGGCCTTCGGTGTTCTCCCTACTTTTTGGTCTCTCTGTCCAGCTGACTTGATGCAACCGGTCCAGATTTTCTTGCACGGCTCCTGGTGTACCACCTATGGCCAAAGGACAGTCCACAGCTGGAAAACGGTTCTGCGGGGTTAAGAAAAGGATGCAGCCCATTCTTTGGAGTTCATCTTTAGTTTACGCCTTTGCCTTTTCTTGTTGCAGCTCCATTTTGTAACGAACCAAACCTATATATCGTTATCTTACTATTATAATATGACAATAAAAAACACATTCATTGTAGAGAAAGTCTGAAAACAAACCAATTTGTCTAATTGAACTGTTGTAGCTCCTTCAACAACCAACCAGGGAGACATGAAAGGAACCTCTCTGAAGACTTAATTACTTTGGCAAACAAGCGTCCCCCTGGGCCAGGGGTAGGCAACCTCGGCTCTTTTATGACTCGTGGACTTCAACTCCCAGAATTCCTGAGCCAGCATAGCATAGCTTGGAAACCTCTCCCTTTCCCCTCAGCATGGCTGGCTCAGGAATTCTGGGAGTTGAAGTCCACGAGTCATAAAAGAGCCAAGGTTGCCTATCCCTGCCCTGGGCAAAGGTGTTTTCACAGGCAAATCCTTTCAATCCAGAAGCACCTTCGGTCGTCTCTGTAGGTACTTCCGACATGAATGCAGACAGAAACAACCATCTAACACAGCCACCCCACTGGGGATGCTCCCTCTTTTCAGAGAAAGCCAGAAAGGAAAGAGTTAGCAGCAAAGAAGGGCCAAAGACTTGCACGGAGGGAGAACTGGATGGGACACAGATCTAAAAAAAAATACATGTCTTTTAATTTAATTTTACTTAAATATGTAAAACTGTTGCTGTTGGCTGGCAACATCAAGTCTTTGCCAAGAGTAATATGTGGCTTTCAGAGTCAAGGGCTGCATTTAAACACACCCCCAGGGTATCGGGCAGGAAACCCAGGGCCTGGGGCTTCATTCACAGGCAACCCCTTTGGTTTGATCTCCTTCACAAATAATATACAGTAGAAGAAGGAAGCCGGGATAGAAAGTTTGTCTTACTTATAGGCCCAGCTCCAGGTATTGTTTCTGCTATCTGTAGCCGCCTAAACCTGCCAGTGGTGTTGGAAGAAGCCATCAAGAGCTCTGTTTCTGCCTACTTTTTTCAGTGAGAGGGAACTGAGACTAGGGTAATTATCAGAAGGATTGATGGAAAGCTGCACGAAGGGGCACAAATTGGCTAGAAGGACAGCAAGAGGGGTAAGGGGAAAGTTGGCTTCTTGATCCAAATTGGGAGGACACTGTTGTCCAGGACAAAAGATCCTGAAAGATGCTTGTCTATCACTACCAATCCCTTCTCCCTGGCATTTCAGGTGTTTCTGTTTATGTAGCCTTCAAAGAAACTTTTCTGCTTCAACTTTACTGTTAGCTGCTGTGAACCTCTCAGGCTGTTAATATTTTTACTTTGTGGTAGAACCTACTAGCAGTGTTCCAATATCTCAGGGGCTGCCACAAAGAAGAGGGAGTCAAGCTATTCTCCAAAGCACCTGAAAGTAGGACAAGAAGCAACGGATGGAAACTAGTCAAGGAGAGAAGCAACCTAGAACTAAGGAGAAACTTCCTGACAGTTAGAACAATTAACCAGTGGAACAACCTGCCTCCAGAGGTGGTGAATGCTCCAACACTGGAGGTTTTTAAGAAGAGACTGGACAGCCATTTGCCTGAAATGGTATAGGGTTTCCTGCCTGAGCAGGGGGTTGGACTAGATGACCTCCAAGGTCCCTTCCAACTTCTTCTTCTTCTTCTTCTTCTTCTTCTTCTTCTTCTTCTTCTTCTTCTTCTTCTTCTTCTTCTTCTTCTTCTTCTTCTTCTTATTATTATTATTATTATTATTATTATTATTATTATTATTATTATTATTATTATTCTTATTCTTATTCTTATTATTATTATTACAGACACTGGCCCAAGGAGGGCTTATCTATTTAGCACCCTATTACCAAAAGCAATCAGTCAGGTCCTGGCATTAAACACAGATCCTTGTGCATTTATTTATTTATTTTATTGCATTTATATACCGCCCTTTCCCTGAGGACTTTAGGTTTTATGCATACTGTAACTTTGAAAGTCAAGCAAGTAAGAGATATATACTTCCTGCAATTTGAAAGTGTTTTCTTTTCCTTTGGATTCATTCGTTCTTGGCTGAAATTGTTCGAGGGTCTTGGTTCAGAGACTTTTAAGGCACGATCTCCTTTGTTCGGTCCAGGTGACCAGCCATCAGGATTGTCTAATTCATCCTTATGCCACATTAGCACCTTCCGTAACATGTGGGAGAAGTAGAAAAAGTTTCCTCAGAGTTAATACCATCGCCCTAAAAGAGCATTCCCCAACCCGGCTGCTCTCTAGACATATAGATTTCAATATCCAGAATTCTTGCACATCAGCAATCTTTGCCTGAAAGCTTTTTCTGGAAACAAAAACATGTTTTCTTGGTGAAAGGCTGAATTGCCTTTCTTTATAGTCCTCAAAGGAGATCCAGTATCAATAGCCAGAAGAAAGAGGCATACAACTCCAGTGGAAAGCCTGCCCAGAACTTGTTCGGGACAGAAGGAGCAAACACAGGAAAAGTTGTATCTTGGGAAGCGGGGAGACTGTGGTTCCTGGCATCCTTGCAGCTATTGGTTTCCTCCATTTCTCAAGCTTGGAAACGTGGGATGAGAAGAAGGAGGGAGGAAGAAGCTTGGGGCTTTTCACGCAGAGCAGTCCTAAGGTGTTTGACTCTGGTGCCTAAGTCAAAGCTAGTCTAGTGAAAAGAAGAACTGGGGCTGACATGACAGTAGTGTTCCAACATTTGAGGGGCTGCCAAGAAGAAGAGGGGGGTCAACATATTCTCCAAAGCACCTGAAGGCAGGACAAGGAGCAATGGAGGAAACTAACGGAGGAGAAGACCAACCTAGAACTAAGGAGAAATTTCCTGACAGTGAGAACAATAAGCCAGTGTAATGTCTTGAGGGTGCTCCATCACTGGAGGCTTGTAAAAAGAGACTAGAGCAGACATGTCAAACACAAGGCCCGGGGGCCGCATCTGGCCCGCGAAGTGGTTTCATGCGGCCCGCGAAGCCATCCTGGAAACAGTGAGGGAATGGCCCCCGCTGCCTTGGCCCTGGCCCAGAGACCCTCCTTTGGCCAGAGACCCTCAGATCTGTCCCACTCCTGCCCAGGCCCCCACAGGCACCCTTGATGCGAACGATGTAGAGCTGGCCACGCCCACCCAGTAGGCCATACGCACTCTAGCCACACCCACCCAGTAGGCCAGGCCATACCCACCCGGCCCCCTGAGGGCAACCGCAATGCTGATGCGGCCCTCAATGAAGTTGAGTTTGACACTCCTGGACTAGAGAGTCACTTGTCTGAAATGGTATAGGGTCTCCTGCTTGAGCAGGACGTTGGACTAGAACAGGGCTTTTCAACCTTTTCACCCATTGTACCACTTTTAGGATATGGCAACATCCGAGTACCACCAGTCTAGCAAGGTGTCAAAAACTTGATGACCAAAAAAAAAGGAAAAAAGTGATGAAGTACAGGTAGTCCTCGACTTACAACACTTCACTTAGTGACTGTTCAATGGCACTGGAAAAAGTTAGTCACTGAACGTAATGAAGTTACAATGGCACTGAAAAAAGTGCCCCCCAAGCCACAGCCCAGCAAGACGCCTGCCTGCCCGCCCGGCGGCGCTCTTCCTCCTGTCCAAGTTTTTCATTGTTGTGAGCATTTCTGTTGAGGATTGGCAACGGGGGTGGGGTGGGGGCAGTGTTTGGTTTTTATTCCCCCCCCCTTCTGCTGGGTGGTTGCAGCAGGTTTTGGTCCCTTCACATGACCCTGGGACACTGTGACTATCATAAATATGAATCAGTTGCCAAGCATCTGAATGTAAATCACAAGACCCTGGAGATGCTGCAACATTCCAGTTGATCATTGCTTCTTCTGGGCTCAGCAGAAGCTCCAGGATCAGCGCCAAGCTCCAGCTGGAGCCTGGCACTGATCCTGGCACTTCCAATGAGCCCTGATAGCCCCGAAGAAGCATTGATCCTGGTGCTTTCACTGAGTCCTGACAGCCCTGCAGCTCCAGTCGTCTCTCGCTCAGGCTTGTGTGGTGCTGCCACCGGTACATCTCATTCCCCTCCCCTGCTACTTTTCTAGGATGGCAGGCGTACCACCTGCCAGGTGCCAATGTACCACAGGTTGAAAAGCCCTGGACTACAAGACTGCCAAGGTCCTTTCTAACCCTGTTATTCTACATTCTAAATACTCTTTCCTCCAATGGGACCCTACAGATGGTCTAAAAGCTTTGTCCAGACTGAATTTCCCAGGGCTCTGCTCGGTAAATTTTCCTGGTATTGCTGGGAAAGGAAGCACCAATTGGTTTCTTGTCCTTGGAGTGTCTTTAGGGTTGTGTGGTTTCCACTAATAGGCCTTTATGTTGATTCCCCCTTGTACTAAATACTTTCCTACTTGGTGCATAGTACAGTGGACCAATGCAGTAAAAAGTAAAAAAGACACCAAAATGGCAAAGACAAAAAAAAAGAGTTGTAACCTTGTCACTTGGGCTAGAAGGAAAATTGAAAAGAAGTCTTGTCAATTTTGCATACAGCTAGTCCTCGGTTAAAAACTGCCCTGTTTAGTGACCATTCAAACTTACAATACCACTGAAAAACCACTTTTACCATTGGTTCTCAAACTAATGACAGTCACAGAATCACTATTCGCAATGTTCACACTTGGCTTTCAACAAGCAAAATCCATGGAGAAGCCAGCAGTAGTCGCAATCATGTAACATTGCTTTTAACAACTTGCGGTGAGTTGCTTAATGACTATAGTAAAAGGTAAAGGTAAAGGTTCCCCCGCACATGCGTGCTAGTCGTTTCCGACTCTAGGGGCCGGTGCTCATCTCCGTTTCAAAGCCGAAGAGCCAGCGCTTGTCCGAGGACGTCTCCGTGGTCATGTGGCCGGCATGACTAGACGCCAAAGGCGCACGGAACGCTGTTACCTTCCCACCATAGTGGTCCCTATTTTTCTACTTGCATTTTTTACGTGCTTTCGAACTGCTAGGTTGGCAGAAGCTGGGACGAGTAACAGGCGCTCACTCTGTTACGTGGCACTCGGGATTCGACCCGCCAAACTGCCGACCTTCTGATCGACAAGCTCAGCGTCCTAACCCACTGAGCCACCGCGTCCCTTTTAATGACTATAGTGGAACTCATATTGTAAATCCAACACAGTCATGTGATGTTTCACTCAACAATCATGACAGAGTTGCAGATCCCAATTGCAATTAAAAAGTGAAGACAAAAGGCACTCACCTTTCACCTTTCACCTTCAGTGAACTTGTAAAACAGTCTTTACTGAGATCTAGAACAATGAGAGGATATGAGAGGATGTTCCCACTACAGTGTATATAGCCAACCAGTCAGCACAACTTGAGTTTTCATAAGTGGGAAAACGCTAGTTATAACATGGAGGAGGAGATGACAGCCTTTCCACGATAGCGCAGTAGTTAGAATGCAATATTGCAGGCTATCTAGGCCACAGCCAGGAGTTTGATCCTGGTTGACTCAGCTCAGCCTTCCACCCTCCCGAGGTTGGTAAAATGAGGACCCAGATCATTGGGGGCAATACGCTGACGCTGTAAACCGCTTAGAGAGGGCTGTAAAGCACTATAGAGCGGTATATAAGTCTAAGTGCTATTGCTGTTGCTTCAGCAGGCTGGGAATGATCCTGTGCCTTCAAGAAATTGTTCACGCCCCACAGTTCAACTGAGTCAATTGTGCATTTATTTATTGTATGGCACATTTACAAGACACAAGAGATAAAAATATGAAAGATAAAATCTATTATAAATTTACATATGGATTATAGATATAATTTTTATAACTTTTTGAGGCAATTTCATTATACAAATCAACCCTCAGACGCACTGAGACAAACCCTACATTGGAGTGAAAAAAAAAAGAGCAAAGGATGATATTCCCGCCTTCTTCCACCACAACAGCCGTATCGGGTTCTCATGGAGATATCCTGGCTTTTTCAGCAGGCAGGAACTCTGTAACCTGCTTCTCACTGATTGCTTTCTATGGGTTGTAAGTGGTCATGCTGTTTTCCCAACATTAGGGTTATTTGTTCCGATTTGCTTTTTTAAAAATATTATTATTATTTAAACATATTGGCTGCCCAACTCCAGTAGACTTTTTTCCCTTTGTTGTTGAATTTAATTACTTTTATTTTGTAAGACATGCAGAGGTGCCATTTCGCTTGAGGCAACCTAGCAGTCAGTTAAATAAATAGACAAGACAAAACCATCCTCCATCACCGGAGTGAGGCTCTGAGGCAGCCGTGTACATTGGTCTGCCTCTCATTTAGCTGAAGGAATGGGAAGCTGAGCTGGTTAGCAAAAGAATGCCAGTCTCAAGCAGAGTGATTGTTTTAGGAGAAAGGTGGACCATCTGAAAAGCTGGAGCAGAAGGAAAATGCATTCTGCTACCATTTTGGGGTCCAGATAGGAAATAGAGGGCTATAAGAGCTATTAAATTACACAAGAGTAGTCCTTTTGTTCACCAACAATCCTGTTTCCCCCCTCCCCCCCGAAGGCAAAAATATTGTTTCTGCCTGCTGAAGGTGCAAAGAAGGGTAGTTATGTTCAAACACAAAGGAGGACGATTGAAAGATGATATGAAATGTGAACTCCTGAAGTTCAGCTGCTATGGGTGACCTTCCCAAGCTGTTGTGTTCTCTGGTGCCCTGTAAGGCTTGAAAATATGTCAGACTCTCAAACAGCAGAAAATTGTTTTGCAGGGGTTTTTTTTGTCCCCTGCCCTTCCTTGCCATGTCATTAGCCAACCCAGGATTAAATATATTGCCAGGCCAATGGGGAGAAATCAAAAGATCGGACGTTTCGGTAACCCCCTGACCTTCCAATACGGAGGCTGGGAACAAAAAACAAAGGTTTAAACTAACAAAGTTCAGCCTTTAATTCCTTGGTTAGAAGTGTTCTATAGATATACTCCAAGTGGAATTTTTCACCTTTCATTTTTCAGTCCGCTTCTCACTTCTGATTTTCTAACATTTCCCCCCTGCTCAGTGGCAATTTTCTTATTAGCAATTTAAAGATCTTATAGAATAGCATTACCTAACCATTGATGAGACCATCAGTGTACAAGTGAGGAAATGGCATTTTTCATTCAAGTCCACTCAAGGCTTTTATTCAGATCTCTGTTGCAAGTTAGGGAATAGAAAGATTTTTTAGTTAGTTGGCATGGTGAAAGTTTGAAAAAATATCAATAGCATTAATGTCATGGGTCATAGTTTTTGATACTAAAACTATTTTATCTGATCATATGACATCATTTTTCTAACATTTTTCTAAGTTTTTGCAGGTTAAAAATCAACTCTCTAAATTTCACCTTGGTATAACGTCCCTTCAGTTTTGCTCTAACAGTTTTTGCTCATCTTTTCTGTGTCAGAAAAAAACTGACCATATTCTTTTTCTGTTTTCCATTTTTAGTACCTTGTTCAAATATGAAAGTATGTTATCCAATCTGCAGTTATCTCCTTTTGCTTACCGAGCAAACAACGCCAATTGATAAGGTGCATCTGGAAAAGAGAGCTTGGAACAAAAAGCTTTCAAGATTGCTGTCAACCTTTTGAGGTTGGCCGAAACAGTCACAGAATATAGTAGTGAGGTAGACTAATAGAATCTTGAAAGCCTGCCTAAGTTTCTCACTGTCCCATATTATAATCAAAGTGGAGTTATTTTGGGTTTGTTTATCATGTTTCCTTCTGTCTCCAAACTAAAATCTCTGTCCACTTTTAACAGCTCGCTTCTTCTTTTCTGGTTCTCTCATACCTTTCCCAAGATCAGTTTTAAATTATTTTACAATTTCTACACTAAGGTGATGTTCTCAAGAAGTATGTTAGGAGTGAAGAAAATGTGTGCCACTGGCTATTTACCAGTCACTTAGCATCTTAAAATATTCCCATCCACCAATTCTGACAATAAGTTTGGTTCCTCAACCAAAATGAGATTCAGGACAATGTATCATGATACGACAAGTATCCCAACGACTGAGTAATAATAAGGATTGCTAGTGGAGATATGAACAAAAAGCACCCGCTTTCCAGCTGTCCTGCCATGTCTGACAACTTTTATGGCTATTGACCTAACATTAAATGAGTAAGCTAAGGCTTTGCTGAAACCACTCCCTCTTAAATAAATTCCATCATAGTGAGCTTTTGAGAGAAGTTCTCACATGGAAGACTATACTGAACCATCATGGAGAGAGATAGCAGGGAAGAGTGTCCTGCTTAAGCCATCTCCAGTCTAAGACTCTATAGTGATCTTTATGCTAGCCAAACCCCAAAATTGAAGGTATGGAGCCCACCTTGCCATATTTGCCAGCTCCTGTTCCAGCCTGTGCTCCATGCATCAGCTCACCATTCAGACAGAGCTCCACAGCCAAGGATAAAGAGCTCATTCAAACTGATCCTTAGGAGATAAATTTATCTTCTTCTGGAATTTTACAGATATAGATGGAGCAAAAGGCCTAAGGCAGGGCTAGGCAACCTTGGCTCTTTTGTGACTCATGGACTTCAACTCCCAGAATTCCTGAGTCAGCTATGCTGACTCAGGAATTCTGGGAGTTGAAGTCCATGAGTCATAAAAGAGCCGAGGTTGCCTACCCCTGGCCTAAGGCATCAAGTTTCAAAGGGATACTAGAGAAAACAGGGCACATGGAGCCAACAAGCCTTTAGAAGGAAGGTAGATGAGAAAGGAGGGAGAAGGTGAGCAAATATCCCAATCCCTAAAGGTTTAGAGTCATGTTATTATCATTATGGTCAACTACATATCCTTTTCTGAACTGAGGTCTGCAAACATGCTGGACTTCAATTTCCATAAATCACAGCATCATAGTTTGTTAGGATGAACAATGGAGAAGGGTAGCTGAATACATGAAGAATAGTATCATTTCTGACAGTTGACTGGATAATATAATACATCCTATCTCTACATAGAATTGGTACAAGGGTTCAGAATTCCGGGTTAAAATCTGTTTCCTAATGTATTAAGTTTATTTAACTGTAGGGAAGAGTTTTGTTTGTTAAAACCAAGGGGGAGGGAAGGGGAGGAGAACATTATCAGGGAACATTAAAGAAAAAAGAAAAACTCAACACTCCTTTTATGTAATTGCAGCCTTTACCTATCCTGTGCAGCTGCATATTGTAAAATAAAACTTTGATCAACTTAATTCCAAATTCAATGCAGAGCTTTGATTTACTGGATCATGGACTTCTTTTTGTAGCCACAGGAAAAACAAGATGTGATTTTTTTCCCCACTATGATAATCCAGAAGCCCTGCTCCTAGATTTTAGCACTTGTCTATATAGTATTGCTGAGATGGAGCATGTAAGTGACTCTTCAGATCTAACTATTAGGAAAGAAAGCTTCACAATCTATGATTAGTTAGGGAGAGATGGCAGTGGCTGGGTTTCTATAATATGCTTAACCAGATTCAGGTAAGACCTAGCAGATGCATTTGCCCAATGTGCTAAACTCAGATGAAATTCCTCCCTATTTCCAAACAGGGAAATTTTTCCTGGTTTTGAGAGGAGAACTGGAATTTTGAAGGGATGAAATGCTATCATTAACTATTGTAAACCATAAAATACAAACACAAAATTTAAAAATATATTCCCCACCCCTGGAATCTGCAAAGAGAGGCAGGAGACTGGATACAACTCAAAAGTAGCTATTGCTTATTGCTGGTTGCTCACCCTGCCTGTGAGTTTTCGAAACACCATCAGGAACCTCACTGGAACCTGTGAGAAGGTGAGTTGCCAATCATTCTCTTATTCCAGGTGCATAGCACTGGGTTGTTCAAGGCCAACTTTGGAGTTCAAGGCTCAGATTTTCTGTGTTCTTCCTCTGTTGAGATCCTTTCAACTTTCATATCACTTTAGTGATATCTGAAGATTCTGGAAGGATAAAGCAAGCAGACTAAAGAAGGAAGGGGGAAGGCTTAATTCCACCCCTAACCAGAAAATTGGCTCTGAGTGACACCCCAGCCACACCTTAGCTCAGGGGTCTTCAAACTTGGCCCTTTTATGACTTGTGGACTTCAACTCCCAGAATTCCTCAGCCAGGTACACTGACTGAGTAATTCTGGGAGTTGAAGTCCACAAGTCATAAAAGGGCCAAGTTTGGAGACCCCTGCCTTAGCTTCAGGAGCTTAAGGTAAGGCCAACACAGCTCCACCTGCTGTGAATAATAGAGACTTAGCAGAGTTGGGTGGCTATAGAAATCAAATACGAATAAATAAGAGCTGCCATTATTAGGGGCCAGTTCAAGCTTTGTGCTCTTTCTGCACTGTGCAGGTATTGAGAAGGAAATCTAATCCCAGGAGGATAGAATTTGAAACTTGGCAATGTTTTTCTTCTCAGAAACCAGGCAGGCAGCACAGCTAAAGGACATGAAGAAAGAGCTCTCCAACCCTTCAGATCAAGGCTGGAGCAAAACAAGAGAAAGCTGTGGGGTGATATGATGGGGTGTTTTGAAAAGAAGTTGGAGGAGGAAATAAGAGGTACAAGATTCCTATTTCCATTTGAGCCCTAGTTCTCTGAGTGACCTGGAAAGCCCTTTTTAGCCCATACTTTCTCTCTCTTGAACTTCTATCTCAACATTGAGATGTGACCATTCTTTAATTGGGGTCTATCAAGTTATCTCCTGGAATTGCTTCCTCGTTTTTCTTGGAACCCTTCAAAGCAACCATCTCTGGAATTTCGTCAAGGCAGTACAAAGGGTCCAAATTTGGGCCATCACCATCCCTTTCATGGTTCTTTAAACAGGCCCAGAAACTGGTGCCCTTGTCGCATCTTTTTCAGTGTGAAATTCCAGGCTGGAAAAAGGAAACCCACCCTTTTGGATTCACAATCCCAGCCTCCTTATTTGCCACCTCTAGAGATTACAGCAGGGATAGGAACTATGGCCCTTTTATGACTTGTGGACTTCAACTCCCAGAATTCCTGCGAGGGCGCAGGAATTCTGGGAGTTGAAGTCCACAAGTCATAAAAGGGCCATAGTTTCTCACCTTTGGATTACAGGATGGTCGTTTTCTCTCCCCTCTCTTACACAAAAGCACCATTTGTCCTTAAACCTGACCCTTGGCTGATATCACAGGATCTCTCCCCTTGGAATGTCCTCCGCCTTGCACCTTGCTGATTCACACCCACTCTGAGGGTTGTGTTGTAAGGTTCTTCTGTGTTTCCTTGTGGCTTTGAGCATTCCAGCAGCTGTGAGAACTAAATTGGGCAGGAAGATGAATGTGTGCCATTTCTGTGCAAAGCTCTCTCCCTCCCCTCCCCCCCCCGCGCCCAACACCCGCCATATGCTGGAAAACTTTGTGGAAGGAGTGAACCAAACCAAGAGCACACAATCCTGAGGTCACCTGAATTTCACTGTGGGGAACTCTATGTGGGTTGGACAGGAGACCCACTTCTTTGCCTTTTGCAGCATGGCTTAGGCTCCTCCCTTGTTTCTCTCTCCAGCTTTCTGGAAAGTGTGGTATTATGTCCCCCCCCCCCCCCCGCTGCTCACGCTTCACCTGAAAGGTCGATTGTGCTATGTGGCCAGGAGGGGGGAAAAAACAACGCTGGATTTCATATTGCCATACATTTTCCAAGGCAAGTTCAACTGAAAAGATTCCTCTATGAAGGAAGGTGTTCCTCCCTGCTGCTTATAGAGCAATTCACTCAACGATAACAGGCATATGTTAATTTCATTCCCCTCCCATTAGCGGAGACCAAAAAATAGACAGTGGTTGCAACCATGCAAAATCCTGCCGTTTTCACAGGCATGCACATTTTACACCCAGGCCATCTTAACTCTTTGCATCTCCCTGAAGATGTCCCTGCCTGCTATGCTGATATGGAGACACCCTCACTCTTCTTATAAAGCGTTCTCCAGACTGATACCAGTTTTATCTGGAGTTCTCCTACCACAACTTACCCTTGCCTGGTTTAATCCTTAAAATTCTCCATTAAAAATCTTATTTTACGGAATGACAATTGGAATGTTTCTTGGTGTGGTGTAGTGAAGATGTGGCACATTTTATGCAGTACAGGTAGTCTTTGCTTGGTAACTGCCTCATTTAGCAATAATTAGTAGTTATAACAGTGATGAAAAAGTCACTTTGCAGGTCTGTAAGGCAAAGGAAAGCTGAAGTACAGGTAGCCCTCCACGTATGATGACAGTTGGGCCCAGAATCCCAATCTTTGGGAAAAAAAACAGTCATTAAATGAGACACTTAACTGCTTCATTCAGTGACCACATTTCTGGCTCTCCCAGTTGTCAACTGTGCAAGGAGTAGAGTGTTGGGCTTCCTGTGTGTATTGCTGCTGGGAGATGGCCTGGGCCCTCTTTCAGCCCCATTGGGGAAAACAATTGTGAGATGCTGGCCTTCGCTAGCATTTTTGCCAGATTTGAGGTCTGTTCCTCCAGCACACAGAAGGATTTCCCCTCCCTGCATGGAGGGGAGGGGAAATCTCTTGTCACACAAATCCAACATTCCCCTCCCCCAGTTAACAATCTTCCTGCTGGCATCTCTATTGACTTTCTGAGTAAGCTGGCAGAGAAGTTTGGAAATGGCAATCACATGACTATAGGGGACTTGGTAACTGATTGTAAATGTGAGCATGTTGCCAAGCCCTCAAAACTGCAGTCCTGTGACTGGGGGCCAGTGCCATCTTTTACGTTTACAGGTTGTAAAGCACCCAGTGTTATGACTGTGAATGATTGCTAAATTATTGGTTGTAAGTCAAGGACAATCTGTAAGATGTAAACACAGTTGTGGTTTCACTTGTCAACTGCTTTGCTTAATGCCTAAGTTGCCAGTTTCAATTATAGTTGCTAAACAAGGACTACCTCTATGTTGAA
The DNA here is from genome assembly GCF_947247035.1 of Vipera ursinii. Taxonomy (NCBI): domain Eukaryota; kingdom Metazoa; phylum Chordata; class Lepidosauria; order Squamata; family Viperidae; genus Vipera; species Vipera ursinii. The sequence goes on along the minus strand of NC_139512.1, from coordinate 336,604,733 downwards.
TAGTTGAGGCGTAGAGTATCATAGTATTATTCTCCACTGTTGAGTTGGTGCTCTTCAGTCTTCTGTGAATCAGAAAACTGCCAGCTTGAAACTTTCTGTTCCCATGGCTCAATACAATTTTATTTCCATTGCTTCTGATAAAATTCACTGGAGTCACCTAACTTCCCATTAAGACAGTGTTTCTTCACCTCAGCAACTTTAAGATGTGTGGACTGGGGAATTCTTGGAATTGAAATCATATCTTAAAGTTGCTGAGGTTGAGAAAAAGCATTGCATTAAGGTAATAGATGACAGGCTAAAAGATTTTACCTATCTTGAGGCTGCCTTTAGACAATATTCTCCAAAGCACCTGAAAGCAGGACAAGAAGCAACGGATGGAAACTAGTCAAGGAGAGAAGCAACCTAGAACTAAGGAGAAACTTCCTGACAGTTAGAACAATTAACCAGTGGAACAACCTGCCTCCAGAAGTGGTGAATGCTCCAACACTGGAAGTTTTTAAGAAGAGACTGGACAGCCATTTGTCTGAAATGGTATAGGGTTTCCTGCCTTAGCAGGGGGTTAGACTAGATGACCTCCAAGGTCCCTTCCAACTTATTATTATTATTATTATTATTATTATTATTATTATTATTATTATTATTATTATTATTATTATTAAACTTATTTAAACACAGATGCACCTAAGGATACGTCAAGTCTGTCTTCTTCATTGGCTGGAGACAAATTGAATGGAAAGACATGGGAACATGACAGAGAAAGATAGTCTCATGGCATGTTGATGTCATGGTTAGGTGCAAGTATAGAACTGTCCATGGGGCAGAAAATTGCCTTTTAGTCCAACCAACTTTATTAGGAAACTCAATAAGATTTCTTGGCATGAGGAAAAACAACATGATTCTTGGGTTGTTGGCCTGGTCCTGAGTTCTAAGGTCAAAGTGAAGAGCTAGGAGTAAAAACTAACATGGTCAGAAATATACTCTGGGAATTCAAAGACTGGTGAGTAAAACTAAGCCATGTTTGGAAGATCCAAAGACCACAAGCAGAAAAATCATGAACATAATTCAAGAAGTTTAATCAAGTCACATGATGCTGGCTTAGTAGAGAAAAGGGAATGTGAGAAATACAGGTCAGAATCAACATCTCTTATTGTGGTTATCTCAAGAGCGGTAGAAGAAATAACATGTTTCTGCCTCTGTGTTAAGCAGGATTTATATGCTCCTCTCCATTGCCTTTCCTTGGGACGCTTCAGTTGGGCCCCTCTCCTATAGTATTAGGATAAACCTAAGGACAATCAACTGTTTGGTTCCACTCCTAGCCAAACCTGATAAGCATTAGAGTCAAATATCTGAAAGATTGCCTATCTTTTGCTTTAGACAACTGCTGAAGGCATTCTGTATTCAATCTTCTGCTTTGATTTACTTTGTCAACTTAGAGTACTTTTGTACCTTTACAATTTTCAAGGTAGGTGCTCTTCATTTGTACTGCATCCTGACTTGAGATGCCTTCAGACCCTCATAGGCCAAAAGCTAGCCGACTGCACTGTATTCACTTTATCCCTAAAAAAAGGACTGCAGGATTCCCTCTTACTTATGTATGAGTTCTATTTGCCTCTTGTAGGGCAACTGTTTGCTAAATTTCCATGGGATGCTATACAGCAGATACTTGTAATCTCCCAAGGCCAGATTCTAGAGCCGAATGTTTGCATTTTTTTAATCTCAGGATGAGAGAGGTAGGTAGGAATGTGTGTCTGTGAGACTGAAAAAAGAAAGTAAAGGCAACTGAGTCTGGAGTGGAATTCAGCACAGATTCTTCTTTCTTTGCGTACCCTCACATTGCCAATCCCCCAGCTGTCCAGAGGCTGGCCCTGGCAGCAAACTCTCTTCTCACACAAGTGCCTCCTTGTTCAGTTTTCCTAGCAGCAGGCTGCAGAGAATTTCATGGAATCAGATCCATTTCCTGAAAGAGTTTTATTACATTCCCAACAAAAGTAAATAAATAAAAAGAGAAACACAGGACATTTTGGAGCCTCCTCTGCATAGAAAGCTAAGACCTTGCGACTGAACCTTCTTATAAAATAGCCTGGTTGGGATAATGGATGGGAAGACTGGAGGATTTCAGCATGGACAAGTCGACCAGTTATAGTCAAGAAGCCTCTTAGCCCAGCTGAACCCCTGACAGTTCCACTTTCAGTAGCATACGCACAAACTTTGTCTGCCCAGCCTGTCCACCATAGATTCACACTGGTTGTGAAATTGTTTCTTTTTTATTCAGTACTCTTCCAATAGGCTTAGCCACTCTAGTTACTGCTCATGGACAATTTAATTTTATTCATTCGTTTTGCATGTTTTTAAAATAATTTACTGTACTGGTGTTTTATATTGTGATATGCATTTTATATGCTGTATTTGTGAATTTTATGCACTAATGCTGTATTCTGTTACACCATATGAGATAAATAAAAAAAATACTCCTCCTTGGCCATATTTTGGCCACTGAATTAAGTTAAGCCAGGTTCTAGGTTCACAAAATACACTAGACAGTTAACTAACAAAAACCCCTGAGACACAGAAAAGGCCAAGCCAGAAAAAAAATTAAGCAAAATTGAAACTAAACAAGTTTATCATAGAGTGCACAAATTTTGCAGTTATTATATATTTAACCAGGTTAAATCTTTTACTTTCATTAAGAACAGGGAATTTGATTCCCTAGAGCTGCATTCAACCCCCGGACCCAATCTTTATGGCAGAGTGTTCTCCCCCATCTTCCAAGTCTATAACCGCCAAAATTAATGACAGTTTCTTGACACTTTGAGTGTTAAACAGGGTGTAGTTCAAATACATTTAACAGAGTCCAAAATTCAGAGTGGGGAAGGGGAAAAATCCTCCTACATGTGACATACATCTGCCCACTATGTATCACAGCTATCTTTGTGCCCTTGGCTATTCCCAAATGTTATGCAGTATGTAATGATCAAAACGTGATCCACTGGAGAAGGAAATGGCAAACCACTCCAGTATCTCTGCCATGAAAACCCTATGGACAGTACCAAAAGGCAAAACGATATGACGCTGGAAGATGAGCCCCTCAGGTCGGAAGGTGTCCAATATGCTACTGGGGAAGAGCAGAGGGCTAGTACTAGTAGCGCCAGAAAGAATGAAGCGACTGGGCCAAAGCCGAAAGGACGCTCAGCTGTGGATATGTCTGGTGGTGAAAGGAAAGTCCGATGCTGTAAAGATTCTTTCTCCATAGGAACCTGGAATGTAAGATCCATGAATCAAGGAAAGCTGGACGTGGTCAAACAAGAGATGACAAGACTAAACATCGACATCTTAGGTATCTGCGAACTAAAATGGACAGGAATGGGTGAATTTAATTCAGATGACCATCAGGTATACTACTGCAGGCAAGAATCCCTCAGAAGAAATGGAGTAGCCTTCATAGTCAATAAAAAAGTAGGAAAAGCAATACTGGGATACAACCCTCAAAATGACAGAATGATCTCAGTTCGAATCCAAGGCAAACCATTCAATATCACAGTAGTCCAAGTCTATGCCCCAACCACCAGTGCTGAAGAGGATGAAATTGACCGGTTCTATGAAGTCCTACAGCACCTTATAGAACTAACACCCAAAAATGATGTCCTTATCATCATGGGAGATTGGAATCCTAAAGTAGGAAGCCAAAAGATAACTGGAATAACAGGCAAGTTTGGCCTTGGAGTACAAAATGAAGCAGGGCACAGGCTGATAGAATTTTGTCAAGAGAATACGATGGTCATTATTGTGTAGTGGGTCCGACGCAAGAGAGACGCCAGCCGGTGTGTGAGTTCAGCTCTTTATTGGAAGGGGAAGTGAACTGAGGAATGAGGGCTACCTGGCCTCCTTATATACCTGGCCAGGTAAGCTAACAGCCAATGGGGTTGGCCCTAGGTTTCCCGCCGAAACTGTCCAGGCCAACGCCCCCTGAGGACTGTTGCTATGCAGATGCCTGCATACATAACACCCCTCCCCCCTTAGAGAAGACCCACATAACAACAACAACATGCAACTACTATAACTATGAGTATATATATATAAAAAAAAACAGTGGTGTCCTTGTGTGAGGATCACTTGCACACATAGTCCGACAGGTAGGCTGGTGTCCTGTGTGGACGGGTGGATCGTCTGGGTGTGCTTGGCCCCTGGGCTTGGACCGTGGGTTCCTGAGGCCTTTGTGCAGGGCTGCAAGGAGCCGGCATCAGGAAGTCCTCCTCCTCTGGTCCCTGCCCTGTGACATCCTCAGCTGGGTTGACCCCTCCTGGAGTGTGGTCCTCCTGTTGATCGTGTGCGTTGAGTTCAGGGACGTGTGTGACGCGCTCAGGGGCTTTAGAAGGCCAGATCCTGAAGCTAAAACTCAAATACTTTGGCCACCTAATGAGAAGGAAGGACTCACTGGAGAAGAGCCTAATGCTGGGAAAGATTGAGGGCAATAGAAGAAGGGGACGACAGAGAATGAGGTGGCTGGATGGAGTCACTGAAGCAGTAGGCGTGAGCTTAAATGGACTCCAGAAGATGGTAGAGGACAGGAAGGCCTGGAGGAACGTTGTCCATAGGGTCGCGATGGGTCGGACACGACTTCGCAACTAACAACAACAACAACAATGATCAAAATATTGCTTTCTTATTAAATATACAGTATGTTAGTATCTTCAATGGAGAATACGTTTTTTTTCTATTCTACTACATTGTCAACTATAGAAGGCTTTCTGTTCTCATTGTTGAAGCTCTCCTATGTCCTTATTAAATCTCTTCTTTCACTTGCCCGAGAAAGCTTGTTCACTTGCTCATTTCATTATATCCCTTTGGATTTTAAAACCAAGTGACATGCCCTTTCATTTTAAGATCTCAGGATCACATTTTTTTTAAACCAGCCCTCTTTCTATAAAGATTTTTAAAGCACTCCTCCAAGACTATTAACGAAAGGAAAGAGATGAAATATTCCACAGACAGTTAATCTCCTTGTCAATCTGTAAAGGAACTAGGTGGTATTCATAAAGATATTGCTATAATGCAGCTAGCCCTTATGGGCCTTGCAAATATCAAAGAAGAAAGCTTTGTTAAACCATAACTGACTTGCAAATAAATTGTGACATACTCTGCTAAAATCTCAGCTGTCATCCAACCCAGAATTAAACAGGGTAATTTTTTAAAATTAATTTTCAGGACAAATGCATACTTATCAGTTTGTCTACTACTGAGCAATCCATCTGATTTCAATTCTCTGTATTCCAAATCCTATCTGAATAGTCCCTGGTTCAGATTGTTACATTATTTTGAGAGTGGACACAGTTAAGAATCTAGGATGGCTATTTTCCTATTTATCTTCTTTGAAAGTGAGCAAATACCGTATTGTGAAAGTTCTGAGCTAATTTCTCTTTATTAACTCATTCCATTTTCAGCACTGACCAATTATGTCACACTCAGGATAAGCTTACAGAAACTCATGCACTTTTGAAAGCAAGCTCTTCTTGTTTTAAGGACCAAAGTTTAGAAATCATTGATTCAATGCTGGCTAAGAACAAGGCACAATTCTCTGGCAAATTGTCTGCACTGTAGGAAGAAGACCCAAAATGAGGAAGCAATAATCCCAACAACCTAAGTAAGAATGTACAAGCTAACTCTGGTCTCTTCCAAAACCACATACAGGAAATGCACATTAGGATGCAGATTTTGCCCGAGCTTCCTTCTGCTCAGACATAAGTCAGGATGATGGAAAGGAGAATGGTCACAGACCATACTACAAATGTTCAGCATTTGGTGTGATCTTCTGAGTGGAATTGTGTTGCAATGTAGTCTGGAGTCCCAGAAAGGAGAGGCTTCTTCCCAGAAGGCAAAAAGGCAGGGGAGCTTGAAAGTTTGGTAGGCTGGAAGAGTGTTAAGATGGCTCCTCTCTAACAGTTCACAGAATATATGTATAGTTCTGTAGACATATGCTTTAGTCTGGTGTGTTTCGGTCTATAAGCAAACAGCAATAAAAGAATTATTCAGACTACTGTTAGCCCCAAAACCAACTCCACGTGTCATTTTTGGGGTTGACAGAAACTCCTACCTGCTTTTAAGATATCAACCTCTATAGATAGACATCCCCTTGAAAGGTTTTGATACACTCTGAGCTTGCTTGTTTTCTTGCAGACGTTTCATTACCCGAACTAGATAACATCATCAATGCAAGTAAGGAGTGTGGTTTTCTCTCAGTTTATATTCTAGTCGATTGCCCTGCCAGTGTTGGTGGGGATGGCTTTAGAGGTCCTTTGGTTGGGCTGTCTACTGTTGTCTTGCTTGGCATTTCCTCAGTTGGGTTATTGTTTATTTGATTACTGGTCTGATGTTAATCTTGGAGTTAATCTATCCTCATCTTGGGAAGGAGGTGTTTTAGTTTTTTTGTTCCTTTTTTGGCTTGTTGATATTTTTTTACACAGTATGTAGATATTGCTTGTGTCTAAGTGTCTATTACACAAGGGACACGGTGGCTCAGTGGGTTAGGACGCTGAGCTTGTTGATCAGAAGATCGGCAGCTTGGCGGGTCGAATCCCAAGTGCCGCATAACAGAGTGAGCGCCTGTTACTCGTCCCAGCTTCTGTCAACCTAGCAGTTCGAAAGCATGTAAAAATGCTGTTAGGCATATGGTGATAGCCTACAATGTTGGGTTGAAAATATATTAACCATGGTGTTGTGACTTTAAGATGTTAATTGGCCAATGGGTGTGTAAGTGTTCTCATGGCCATAAGAGGGAGCTAGGAACATACCTTCTCTCTCTCTCTGAATTCACTGCTCTCTCTACTGTTACTGTTTTTGCTCTGTTTTGCTGTACTATTGGTTTACTGCTATGATAAACCTGTACAACTGTGTATTGACCTCTGGACCGGTAAGAAGACTTTGTATTTTGGAATACTCCTTGGACTGTTGCTATTGTGTATGACTTGGACTGTTTATTTTTGACCGTGCATTTTTGTTTTTACACCACCTAAAAGTAAAATACTTTTTGTTTTCACAACTCAGTGTATTCTTGTGATTACTGTGTGACTCTTACTGCTCTCAGTACCCTTCCTTGTCTGTGCAACTCCTTGGTAGCACAAGGAGACCTCTGCACAACAATTCCTTAACAAATACAAGTAGAAAAATAGGGACCACTACGGTGGGAAGGTAACAGCGTTCCATGCGCCTTTGGAGTCTAGTCATGCCGGCCATGACCACGGAGACGTCCTCGGACAAGTGCTGGCTCTTCGGCTTTGAAACGGAGATGAGCACCGGCCCCTAGAGTCGGAAACGACTAGCATGCATGTGCGGGGGAACCTTTACCTTTACCTTAAGTGTCTACTGGTGCCTAATTTGTCAGAGTGCCAGGGTTCTAGAAATTTCCTAGCATCTTTGGACTTGGTTTGGTCTAAGATGGTCACAGTTTCTCAGTTGATACTATGGTTAAGCCCGTCTCTGTGTTGTGAAATTGAAGAGTTTTCATCATGTCTTCTGATTTCTAGTCTGTGTTCATGGGTGCATTTTGCCAGTCTTCTGCTTTTTTTCCCTACAAAATGCCAGCTGCAGTCATTACACTATATGTTGTAAATGACACCTGTTGTTTTTTTCTCCTGGGGCTGCTGGGTCTTTTGGTTTACTTAGGATGTTTCAGAGAGCTTTAGTAGGGTCATGTGCTACGCTGATTCCATGTGGCTTTAGTCTATTGCTGGTTTTTGAGAGGTTGTGATGTATGGCATCGTTGTGTGGCTTGTATTGGTTGTGCTATATTGGGTTGAACGGTCAGGCACTTTTTGATAAGGTTGTGTGGATATCCATTTTATTGGGAGATGTTGTATAGATGCTCTGCTTCCTTTTTCTGCTGTTCGAGATTACTGCAGTGAGCTAATTCTGCCTTGGTTCTAAGTGGGGATTTGATTTTAACTGCATATTCCTACTATGCCATTTACTAATAGGACGCAGAACAGAAATGAGTAATATGGTTTTTCTCTTTAATGAGTTCATTTTAGTTGTTTAAATCATGCTTGTTTGGGGCATGATTTTACTGTTTGGGGCATTGCAGTTACATTTTTGTATGTTTAAGAAATTGCACATTACCTCAAGAATTGTATTTTTGAAATATGAAAAATTATTAAGTGAAATAAAGATCTTTAGGTATATTGGGGGCATTGGCCCTTTCAAAGTGTGGTCTGTGGAGAGTGGCAGGCTTCACTGGCATCGGGGTCCTTGAGTTTCCCATCCCTGTCAAGCATGAACCATCATCTTGGAGAGACTTAAGCTATGAGAGCAACTTTTGCTTCCTCACAAACCAGAGACAAATGGAAAGTCTCAGTTTATACAAGGTAAGAAGCAAATTTCAGAGAGATCATTTTCTGTTTTATTTAAAGTCCTAAAAATTCAGAGAATTTCCCCTCTTCAGCCATCGCCATGACCACCCCCAAATTAATTCACCAATGTGGGTCACAAATGAATTCACAGTGATTTTTTTTTTGATACGCTAAATCAAAATATAATTGCCTGTTTAGTTGGTAATCCTGCTCTCTACCTTGCAAGGAAAAAAACTATGTTCTTAAAGAAAACGTGACAATTCTGGGGGTTCAGCTAGTGGCATCAGAAAAAGAAATTGAAAAAAAGAAAGCCTCATTAAAAAATAGATTTTGTGACAGGGAAAGGGAAGACATGTGTACAACACCTCCAATTATATTCTGTGCAAAATATGCATGAGTTCCACCCCTCAGTCCAAGTTAAGTAGTATTTGGATGTACTGTGTTTGATCTTTAGTTGACAAGAGAAACTCGCCCTGTCCCTCCCCAATGTGAAACATAATTGCAACTGAGCAAGAAGGTGGGTGTAATTGCTTGTAGACAATATGACTTAGGTTTGCAAGAATCTGGCTTTCTGCCATGTTCATCTCCCCTTTGCCAAAGTTTGAGCAAAGCAGCAGAGCAAAGCTATGAAGACAACAAGCTGCTGGAGAAGAAGTGAAATGCTGGGAATGAAGGGAGCTAGTACAGCCACAGGAGATTTATTATGGGCCATGCTTTCCTGGACCACAGAGTTCTGCCAAAGTAAATTTCTTAGTCTTTTAAGGTGCCACAAGCCTCTTGATTTCACTGCAAAACACTAATCCAGCTACCCCTCTGGAAAATGTCCATGAGATGGAGAGCAGCCTGACCGTCTTCACTGTGGTTTGTTTACTCTCCTTTAGGTTCAAAGTTCCAAGCTCTGGTGGGCTGCCAGAACAGGCCGTCACACACAGAGAAGGTAATAACAATGTAGCTTTTGCTTTGTAAAGGACTGGGTCTGCGCATGTCTCTTTATCTTATGGGAAAGACAAAGATGGGCTTCATTTATTTATTTACTATTTCATCTGGGGGAGAGGGGCTGCCTGTTGCCGTAGTGATTGTGTGGGCGGCTTACAGATAAAAATGAGAGAAATCAAAATGTATCAAGAGGACCAAGGCAAAGGCTAACTGGAGATGACCAAGCAAAGTGGTTTGTAGACCAGGGTCTGAAAGAACAACCAGGTCTTAAGCAGTTTATGAAAGGTTAGGAGTCTTCAAACTTGGCCCTTTTATGACTTATGGACTTCAACTCCCAGAATTCCTCAGCCAGCGTGCCTGGCTGAGGAATTCTGGGAATTGAAGTCCACAAGTCATAAAAGGGCCAAGTTTGAAGACCCCTGGGTTAGAAGAACAGGATGGTATGAATCTATCCGGAGATATCATTCCACAAGGTGAAAACAATTGTAGAGAAGTCATGCCTCCTAGGTCTTGTAAGATGACAGTGTTCAGGAGGCAGGGCCTGGAGCCTGCTCACTCTTAGCTGACCTGACTGGACAGGTGGAACCAAATGGAGATGGGTGGTCCACCAAGTGAAATGAACCTTTATTGTCAAAGTACAACATGTGTACATTGAGATTAGCTGAGCCTCCCTTTGTGCTCCCACCCCCCAACACACAGTGACAACAAACCCTCCATCTTACTACACCATGTGAACCAACTACACCACACACCGGCCTCCCAAGTCAATTCTGCATAAAATTCACAAAAGTTATTTCTCATTCAAAAGCCTAACAGCCCATGGATAAAAGCTGTTTTTCAGCCTGTTGGTGCGGCTGGCTATACTCCTATATCTCCCACCCGATGGTAGGAGTGTTGCAGAATTAAGAGACTCAGACCTCGGAATCAAAAGAAGTTTGTTTTATTTTGCGCGCAAAAGGTTCAGATTAGAAAGCAAAGGCAATGTCTGAACAACTTTCCAGGAAACAAGCAGGTACATTTATAGTCTTCAAAAGTCACAGAACACGGAAATGTAAATTATTAATTCTGATTGGTTACATAAATTACAGGCCCCCTTCTAGCTCATTTCTAGCCCCCCTTTGCATTGCTAAATTGTTTTGCAAACTTGTCTCTTTCCTAGCATCTAGGTTTCCTGTACCATGTATGTGGTTAGCTACAAGTGAGACATATGTGGTTAGCTGAAACTGAACTGTGTGCTAGCTTATTAGATGTGACCCACAGGTGAACTTGTGGTTTGACATTTTCCATTTCCTTGTTCTTCTTCTAACTAATACACACATTATTCTCTATGCCTCATTGTTGTGTCCTACCTCACATTTATGACATACAGCATCCATATGTATTATTTATATTTTTCCTTATGGCCTGCCTCATTCCCCCCTGTTGAGACTCAATTTCCATTTGGACAAGGAGTCTCACCTTCCATGATATTCCTTTATTTCAGCAAGCAATTCCAGTTTCCCCAGCAAGCAAAGATCAAAACCATAGTATATTAGGATAGGTGAACAGTATAGCAGACCAACACTTGAACTGACACTTATCAAGATAGAGATAAATAGCGACAAGCAAAGAGAGAAAGAAGTATTCCATGAGTTAGACTTCATCCTCCTCAGGCACTCTCTCTAAGCCCCACGGTCCAAACCGCACATATCCTGATCCCTTCTTTCCCTTGGAATCCCAGGTGTGTATCCATTCTCCAAAAATCCCTCGAGCATAATCAGTTCCTTTTCAATCCTTATCTCTTTCATTGATCTCACAGCCAATTGCCTCATTAAGGGAATTACACACGGGATGAAGGCTAACCCCGCTACTCCACGGAGCAATAGGAACAGCACTTGCTTGACCCATGCGGTTCCTGGTAACCATGAGAACCATTGGTCAGTGCCCTGGAGTCTCTGGCTAATCTTGGACGCTCTGTCTTGCAGATCCTTTGCCACTTCTCTGACCATTCCTGATTTATTCATGTAAAAGCAGCATTCTTCTCCTAAAAAGAGACACAAGCCACCTTTTTCAGCTGTCAGGAGGTCTAGGGCCCGCCTGTTCTGCAAGACTACTGCTGCCAAGGAATCTATTTGGTCTTGTACTTCGACCAAGGTCCCAGCAATCTGAGTTAGACTTTGTTGAAATTCCTCAGAAAGCTGTTTAAACTCGGTTGTAGAATGGGCTAAGCCTCCCACACCTGTTCCAACTGCAGTGCCTATTCCTCAGATAGGTAACAAGGGTATCACTAGAGGTACTCTTTTTTGCACATGTCCTATGAGAGGAACAGGGAGGGCTTGTTCCCCATTAACAACACCCATCTTTGGGAAGAGGTGTACCAGAGTACAAGTTCCAGTCTAAGTAGTAGGCAAACATACATACACATTTTCTCCACACAAGAAAAAGACTCCATCCAAAGTTCTCCATCCAAACACACTGCCATACTCATGGAAAAGGCATGAAATCTATGATTATACTCATTGCTCCAAACCTGGTTTTAGTCTAGGAATAACACGCTTAGGTTTAGGAGCTGGGGTTGGCCTGGGGTGCACTCCCCACTGGGAAATAAGACCAGGAGTGGGTTTGCTCCGGTCCCTCTTTGCCGAGTATCTCCAGTGGACCCAAAGCCTGGGCTTTACTTGTCCCTTCAGGTTCTTCAACAGCCCCTGAGGCTTCCTCTAGGGTGAAAGGAACTGTCTGACCATTCTCACAACATTTGGGACTACCATCCATGGCTTTCTTACCCAATAGGCCACTTGTAAATAGTATCCATAGCCATAGGAGATTCATGGTTGACAACCTGAAATAGGTCAATGTCTTTTTCTGTTATTTCTATTCCACACTCACAGTCACAACAAGGGGAATAATTACAATTACAAGGTTACCACGCCCGGAGGATGGAGGGGATTAGGTGGAATTTGGGAAAGGACAATATCAGTATTGGATGAATCACAAAGCCTAGTCTTATTTGCTAAATTTAGTATCCACAATCCCAAGACTCCCAACAGACTCCAAAGAACCCACTCCCAGGGTGTTTCAAACATAAGTGTCCACAGAAGATACACACTTTCCTTGGTCACACTTAGTGATTTTAGGTGCAACACTTGTTACTTTGGGTGTGGGGTGATTCCAGAAGAAAAGGTTTCCAATGCAGCAGGTTACAATCAAAATAATTAAGATCACTAATGCCAGACACATTACACCTATGACTATATATTGTCGGACTACCATTTCTCGAGATAGGTCCAACCTACACCACACAAACCATCCCTAACACATTAACAATTGTTTTTCTCCTTCTTGTTTTCAGCCGTACGTAGAGGGTCAGCTTCCGGAGTGACACCAGTAGGGCCTCTTCTGCCCCGTATGTTGCCTGCCCATTGCCGGTAGGGCAGTTATAGGGGGGCGCTTCTTCAAGTGTAGCACTAGAGGACGGGTCTCGTCCTGCTCTGCCTCCCAACAGTCATCAGCTGCGGGCTTAACTCCAGTGAATCCAAGACTTGGATTCTAACACTTTTACTTCTAGGGGAGAACACATGACCACAATATACGGGCCTTTCCATCTAGGTTTCAAGTTTTCCCCTTTCCAGTGTTTTACCCATGCTTTGTCTCCCACTTGGATATTATGACTGGGAGTACTCAGAAATGGTGGGCTTAGGGACACACAATAGTGTTGGATTTCTTGTATTTGCTTATTTAACTCTCCCACCATTTGACTCACCCATGAAGTCCCTATTTGACTTAAGTTCCCTACATGATTTTTCAAATTAGTACTCATGAGGGGGAGGTCTTCCAAACATCATTTCATAAGGATATAGCCTAATTCCCTTTTGAAGGGTGCATCTCACAGACCAAAGTGCTAGTGGCAATGCATCCACCCATTTAAGGCAAGTTTCAAGGCACACCTTAGTCACCTTTTCCTCTATTCTGCCTTGAGTAAGATTCTAGCCACTTCTCATGCATGCTTTGTCTTGGTAAGGAAACATTCAGGCCACCCAGTATAATTACACACCATAACTAGCATTGCTTTATATAGTCCACATTTTGGCATTTCTGTAAAATCAACAACTAAAGAATCCATGGGGTGATATCCCTTAGGCTGGCTTCCTGGCGGAAGAGTAGGTCCTTGTTTTAGATTAACCTGGGCACAGGTATTACATCTCTTGGTTGCATGGGCACACAGCAAGTGAAGGCGATTAATGTACACAATACGACGGAGGGCTTCAGTTAGTGCACTCTTCCCCATGTAAGTAGTTAGCTGAGCTTCTTTTACTACTGGCCAGGTTAAATTCTCAGGGACAAAAATCCTTCCATCTGGGAGCATGTACCACTCTCCCTGTTTGTGTCCTTGCAAGTCTACACATTCCTCAGCTTTGGAATATTTAGGGCTCAGTCCTCTTGGCATTTCTAATGCTATACAAGCTGTCATGTCCGGGTAGGGTTGGCTATCTCGAGTTGCTGATAACCTTGCTTCTTTGTCAGCTGCTGTATTTCCTCGGGCTACATCATCTTGTCCCTTTTGATGTCCTTTACAGTGCATGACGCTACTCTTTTAGGTCCCCGCACAGCTTTGATGAGTCTTTCAATCAAAAGAGGATGTTTAATTTCTCTTCCTGCTCCTGTCAAGAGTCCTCTCTCTCTATAGAGTGCAGCATGTACATGTAATGTGAGGAATGCATATTCAGAATCTGTCCAAAGTCAATTTATTAGCTTCCTCTATCAGGAGAGCTGTGGCTGCCAGAATTTTTAGACATTGTGGCCACCCTTTTGAAACTGCATCAAGTTGTGTTGACAAATAAGCTATGGGCTGTTGCCAACTTCCCTTTTCTTGAGTCAGGACTCCAATAGCCACATTACTCTTTGAGTCCACATACAAATTAAAAGGTTTCTCCAGATTGGGAAGTCCTGTGACAGGAGCTTGAGATAAAGCTGATTTTTAAAAACAAAAGGCTCCTTTTCTCCCCCCTTTGTGGACTCATAGAGTAGTTTGGCTAGCAGGGCAAAATTCAGTATGCAATGGGGCGAGGGTAGCTTCTCTGTCGAAGGCGAACAGGCACTACTAGAGGCTTCACTTGGATGACTAATGGTACATGGTGGGCTGCAAAGCCTGGCATGTTATCTTCTGCCCATAACTGAGGCACTCCAAAGTCCTGCCAGTTATCAGATATTGGAGTCTCGTGGGCCACCATGATTCGCCACATTTCATCTGGAGGGTGTTTCATTACAAGTGCCATTCTGTCTTCTTCAAATGACAATGTCTCTCCCATTTTTCATAGCAGGTCTCACCCCAGCAAAGGAATGGGACACTCAGGCATATATAAGAATTGATGTTCAATGTCCCATCCATTTAGGGAACATATCAGGGGCTTCAAAAAAGAATGACGATGAACGGAGCCATCAACTCCTTGTACATTTATGACATCAGTAGAAAAGGGAGCCAATAACTTAGTAACTGCAGATCTAGATGCCCCTGTATCTACTAGAAAGGTCACATTATTGTCCCCTATCTTCATTCGGACCAAGGGTTCAGGGGGGGGGGGCTTGACTTAACTCTGGTCCCCTTCAGTTTTCAGTCCATTGTTCAGCTGCTGCCAACCCTATGGCCTCAACTTTTTCTTGAAATTGGCCTCAGCCTCTATTTTCTCTTTTTTCCTTTTCTTTTCCCCACTTCTGGGTAAAGAACCTCTTCCTGTAGCCATTCCTTTGTCTGTATTCACAAACAAATTGCTTAGTAAAGAGCAACAAAGGAATCCTCACCAAACTCTGGTTGAGTTTGTTTGCACATAAATCTTCACTCAAAACAATATACAGTAACTCATTTATAATCCCAAACTTTTTCTCAACTTCTTCGTTTTAAACAAGGGTTGAATTACAATTCCTTCAATTCTCTTAGGTATTGTTTTCTATCAGTGTGTCCCACACACAGGCATAAAAACATTAAAAAAATAAAAATAAAATGACAACAAAACGCAACTCCAGCAAAATAAATAAAATAAACAAGATTAATAAGATATTGTGAGTTACTGAAATAGTTTTGTATCAAACTGTAATATCAACTCTTCGCTCTTAATATAAATTTAGTCAAATTCCAATTTAATCAGATTCCATTCAGATGGAAACAAATTTCCATTAAGTAGGTTAAAACATTAAATTTCACATCCATCCCAGCTTCCTCAAACCAGAATTCTAAACCGAAAAAAATAGTTTAAAAGATTAGACCCCCCTTTTCCTTTCTGTCTCTCTCGCTCTTAAAGCAACACAACCAGCAAAGGTGAGAAGACAGAAAAAGAAGAATTACAGAAAAATCTCACCACTAACAAAATAGTTTTCTCTTCTTCACATGTATTTCCATGAATTCTCTCACACATCTTCCATGAGACTTTTCATACAAATGCTTATATTGCTTTTTCATTTCACTTTTTAATAAACAAACAAAAGAAATTCTGCAGTTTACTGCTTCTTTCACAGTCTGTGGTGGGGGACAAACTCTCTCTCACACACACAGAGGATTATCATATCCATACATTCATTTCCATTCAAACTGCTTGCATAAACAATTTCACATACAGATATTTCATTTCATACTTTCTTCTGACAAATCAATAACTAATATAATTACAAGGAGCTGTTCAGAAGCCAATGAGCTCCCTTGTTTGTTGGTTGTTTTTTTAATAAGGCCTTTTTATTAATTATTATTATTAGACACAACACAGACACTTAATTATTATTATTAGACACAACACAAACACACAAACACTGCCTCCACACTCCTCTAACAAAAATGGACTATATACTGCCTGGGATCCATCAGGCACATAAATTTCTTTTATTAACCTATATGTTTAGTGCTTGACATAGCCAATTTTTAAAACTTCCATATTTTGAGCAAAATGCACTAGTGCTTTTAATAGGATTTCTTGGTGAGTTCCTTGGGCTCCTATCCCTTGAACTTGATTAGTGTTATTATCAACATCTGCGGGTTGAACTGGACTCACCACTGGCTGCTGGACTGGAACCACTGGTGGTGGGACTTGAGGCACAGGGTGATACACAGGGACATGGGGGAGGGGCGCATCTTCTCCATAGGGATCAGTTTTTGAAACAGGTATGGTTTCAATCTGACCCTTTTTTTTCCCTTGACATCTAGGATTTCTATTCATTCGTGCCACACAGACCCGCAGGAATTCTACTCAGCATTTGTGGAGCCATTCAGGATTCTCCTTTACTACTATTTGCCACTATTGATATTGATCTGGGTGACCATAATCTCCACTAAATCCTTTCTTGAAATTCTTCAGCATACATTGAAGAGGTGTCCGAGGGACACTTCCTCTACCACCCATTTTCTAAGACACTGCCACTGACCTGTGGTGCCGGACGTTCCAACGGTCACCAACAGGAACTGCAATGGCTTAACCACCCACACAACACTATCTCTAGGGTCACATTAGGACGCGCTGATCCTGGACCCAGGGGGGTGATCAGGCCCCCTCTTCCACTCTTAGTGGGTCTATAGTCCCTAGGTTTTACAACGAATGGGACTATTTCATCCACTTTTTTTTTTAAACGAGTGGGACTACCCTTTTTTCAATATACTTGCCTGCAGGCGTCTTCTCCCTCAGACGTCAAGTTCTGGTTGTGGATGACTTATTTTGATTCCGTGCGGGTTCTTGGATCGGTCGGGTGTCCACCAGGCGCCCCCACAGAGTCCTCCACCTCCTTTCGGAGAAATCGTCCGTGCCGGCTAAAGGAAGACAGGACGACCCCGGCTGGGCCCCAGGTGGTCCGTGCCGTCCTCAGCGAAATATCGCTCCAAGTCCCATCTCTGGGTGCCAGAAAATGTTGCAGAATTAAGAGACTCAGACCTCGGAATCAAAAGAAGTTTGTTTTATTTTGCGCGCAAAAGGTTCAGATTAGAAAGCAAAGGCAATGTCTGAACAACTTTCCAGGAAACAAGCAGGTACATTTATAGTCTTCAAAAGTCACAGAACACGGAAATGTAAATTATTAATTCTGATTGGTTACATAAATTACAGGCCCCCTTCTAGCTCATTTCTAGCCCCCCTTTGCATTGCTAAATTGTTTTGCAAACTTGTCTCTTTCCTAGCATCTAGGTTTCCTGTACCATGTATGTGGTTAGCTACAAGTGAGACATATGTGGTTAGCTGAAACTGAACTGTGTGCTAGCTTATTAGATGTGACCCACAGGTGAACTTGTGGTTTGACATTTTCCATTTCCTTGTTCTTCTTCTAACTAATACACACATTATTCTCTATGCCTCATTGTTGTGTCCTACCTCACATTTATGACATACAGCATCCATATGTATTATTTATATTTTTCCTTATGGCCTGCCTCAGGAGAGTCCAGGGTGTGAGTCATCCCTGAGAATTTTCCTCACTCTTCCAAGGCAACGAGCCCTGGCGATGTCATCCAGTGGTGTAGCCAGCTTTATGCCATGCAGGGCTTCATAAGTGATAATTGGCATCTTAAAATGCACCCAGAAGTCAACTGACAACCAGTGCAGCTAATAAGGGCATGTGCACATATCACAACACACCCATCACTGTCCACCTCTCTGCTATGTTCTTGACCAACTGTAGATTCTTAATGATCTTCAAAGGAAGCCTATGTAGACTGCATTACAAGGTATGAGTGCCTGAAGAGTTGCCCAACTCAGGAATGGACGGAACTGGCACACAAGCTGAACCTGCACAAAAGCTCTCTTGGCCGCAGTTGCCACCTGCTCTTTGAGCAGGTGCTGTGAGTCCAAGAAAGCCCACAGGTTGCACATCGGTGTTGGATGGAGAATAGCAACTCCATTAAAGACTAAAGATACCTCTACATAACAGAAAGATGACTCAGGGGGAATCATACAAACAAATAAAAAATCCTTGAATCCATTAAAGAGAAAAGTCATAAAAATATGGCCTTTCAGTCAAGAAACATCATACAGTACAGATGATAAGCAAGTAAAAGTATAGGCACAGAGCAGATAAGGTCAGGCAAATAAGAAAATGACC
Source organism: Vipera ursinii (assembly GCF_947247035.1). Taxonomy (NCBI): domain Eukaryota; kingdom Metazoa; phylum Chordata; class Lepidosauria; order Squamata; family Viperidae; genus Vipera; species Vipera ursinii. The sequence goes on along the minus strand of NC_139512.1, from coordinate 336,586,416 downwards.
CACACCACAAGATGTAGAAGATGATAAATTATTCCACCATCTTTCTAATTTCTATAAAGTGTCTCTTAAAGTTCCATTTTGGAAAGAGACTAAAAGGTTGTTGTTGTTTTTTGCTATATACACACTTTTACAAAGATTGTCTATCATAAGTATGAAAGGAGAAAAAAAACACACTAAAGGTCTCTGTAACCTACGATATTCTGGAAGTTGAAGTCTTAAGGGCACCAAGGTTGAGAAAGACTAACCTAGGACAACCAATGTCAACTACGTTCTCAAGAGCCTCAATTCAACATAGAGGGCATACCATCAGAGGCACAACCTTCGTAGCATCTCAGACCCAGTGGTGTTAAAATAGAGCCAAACTTACATATAGGACAGCTCAGAGCAAAACCAAAACCAAGTGCCAAGCTGTGCAACTGATCAATTGCCAAGAAAGTGAATCATAAAACACCCCACTGTTTCCTGAGAAAGGGTTGTTTTTGCAAACCCTTGCAAAAGTATTGAACTAAACTAGCTTGAAAATGTTTTAGGCTTGCTTATCTGACTAGCTTGTTTGTAAACGATGAGTGGAATCATCTACACTTGCTTGTCTGCAGGCTGTATCATCAGTAACAGTTAGATGCCACTACTAACACAGAGACACAAGTCTGATCTGTGGATCATTCTTTAATTTTTGAACAGAGATTACATGGCAGAAGGGAACATGATATTGGCTTTTTGTTCTTTTTCAGGTACTCTCTGTGGGAGGATTGCTGTATTTACATTCCTCTCCAAGAGGATGCAATCACAGAGCTACCATGATTGCAGAGGTTTTTTTCTGGGGAATCTTTGGGAACTTACCATGCTGGAGTTATGCATATTCCATATCTTCAGAAGACTGGCTTTGAGATGTGACTTTGGAAATTAAAACCTGGTCTTTAGGCCGTTTCTTCCTTAACCTTTTTTGAGAGTATGTGACTAGCACTCTGAAATCTTAAGAGGTCAGGGCAGAAGCTAAGTAGGGGTTCTTATGGTGATGATTAGTCGCAAAAATGGTAGTGGGATTTCTGATTGCAGAAATATGAAGCTAAGACTCTTTTTTCCTTGTTGAACTTCAACTCATGACCGGTCAGCTTACAAACTCGGTCAGATGGGAATTACTGCAGCAGTATTTGATGGACAAATACTGTATTTGTCCACATATATCCTATGAGTGAGACTATTTGACTGGCCAACTTTTGTAGAAATAAAAACAGAAAGACAAGATCAGAATGTAGGATAAGCCTGGAAGAACAGCCTGGGGTTTTATGGCTTCTCAGGTGTCTCCTTTAAGAAAACGTTTCTGAAAATACTAGTCAAATAAGCTGATCAAGGAGTCAGAGGGACACTAATTCACATATATATGGGTGCCCCATTTCCTACTGGACTTGAGCCTATGAATGCTTATCTCAGACTTTTCCAACCTCAGTGATTCTCCAAGGATTTTGAGAAACGTCTTGTGAGACATATTGGCTCAGTTTATGCCAAGTGGAGAGCTGAATTGTGGATTCCCTGTAGGCAACTAATGCGTTCTATCATTTTTCCCCCATCATCTGAGATTCATAATTTCTTTCTCTCAATAAGGTTAACAAGAAAGAATTTCAGGACATTTGTTTCCTCCTAAATACTGCTGAGGCAGGGGGGAAAAGGGCTCTGACAAAGACAGAAAGACCCGGGTGAGTAATTCCTGCAAAGAATAAGAACTTCTTGAAGATGTGTTTGATCAGCAGAAGTAGCAAGGGAGAAAAGCTGTGCCAAAGAAAGTCAAGACAGCGACAGTAACACAACCACACACCACTGTTTTGCGGGTCAAGAGAAGAGAAGCGATCCCCTTGGGTGCAAAAACAGGGGAAGGCTCCGAAACATGAGACCAGAATAAGGTGGCCATACTATTAAAGCTACTTCAAGACTCTTGTCTGAATTCCTTGCTCAAAGAACACCTCCTTTGAAACCAATTTGAAACCAAAGTGGCTTCCTTGCTAGACTGGACAAAAGGAGCAACAATAGATGGAGTTTGCAGCCAGCCAGCCACAAACTGACACATTGGCCCTCTGTTCCAGCTCACTGAGGAATAAAAGAATGTCTGTATAAATCACACCAACCATCAGGTTTCTCACTTCCTGTCCACAGGACTTCCCGGCTCCCAGAATTATGAAGGGACTTTTATATATTTTTGGAGAATTGGGAGAAGGGGGAAAAAAAGGAGTTCTTTTTTTTAAAAAAAAAGCTTAAAAAAGAGTTTCTTTCAGCTAATAATGAACTGAACAGTATATTAAGAAGAAAAACATTCAGCATTAACCTAGAAGAGACAGAAACCCTTTTCATAATGCCTGGCCACAGAACAACTGCCAGTTAAATCAGCATTCATTCCTCAAGCTTTGCCAACACAAACTCAAAGGCCGGCACAGAAGACCATTTGAACCAGCCTCACATCTTCCTTTCTTCCTCACATGCCCCCTCCAGAAAAGAAAAAAACCCAGGAAGGCTAAAAGGTGCCAACCGGCATCTTCATAGAAGTACTTCAGTGGGAACCCCGGCAGAAAGCAGAATTCCAGAGAAAGTTGCCCTCTTCCTTCTTCTTCATTTGCCTTAATTTTGGGTTGCCTATAACACCAAAAGGGACGCGGTGGCTCAGTGGGTTAGGACGCTGAGCTTGTCGATCAGAAGGTCGGCAGTTTGGCGAGTCGAATCCCGAGTGCCGCGTAGCAGAGTGAGCGCCTGTTACTCGTCCCAGCTTCTGCCAACCTAGCAGTTCGGAAGCACGTGAAAAATGCAAGTAGAAAAATAGGGACCACTCCGGTGGGAAGGTAACAGCGTTCTGTGTGCCTTTGGCGTCTAGTCATGCCGGCCACATGACCACGGAGATATCCTCGAACAAGCGCTGGCTCTTCGGCTTTGAAACAAAGATGAGCACCGGCCCCTAGAGTCGGAAACGACTAGCACACCTGTGCGGGGGGAACCTTTACCTTTATAACACCAAAGCAGCAGCCTTGCAGAGAAAATGTACCCAAGTCTTTTTGTTCGGAAGCAGCAAAGGCGGAAAGGTTGAAACAGCTGGAAGAGTTGGCTTTTGCTAGAAGCTAAAGGCCACCTCTTTGGTTTCAATTCAGGAGTTATGTTGCTATAGAGAATCGTGCTTTTGTAAGAATTTAGCCATTGGGCAGGATCCGAACAGAACCATCTTTATTGATCCCTATTACCAACTCAATGAAAAGCGAAGATAGAAAGTTACAATCACAACAGAGGTGCCCTTTGTTACCCAAGGTGATCATATAGCCAAGATAATTAAAATACACTTTGTAAAAAATGAGCCCTTCCCCCTTGAAATCTTTGCCAGCTGGTGGCTAGCCTATGTTGACCACCAGGAAGTAAATCTAACTGAAAACATCACATAGAATATGTTTTCCTTCCGTTCAATCATATTTGATTCTTAAGAGACTGCCTGCAGTTTTCTTGTCAAAGTTTCTTTAGAAAGTTTGCCACGGCCTCCTTCCTAGAGCTGAGAGTAAGTGATTGGTCCAAAGTCACCCAGCTGGCTTTGTGCTTAAGGCAGGACTAGAACTCACAATCTCCCAGTTTTTAGCCTGATACCTTAACCAATTGGCTTTTATGCAGAATATTTGTTGTTGTTAGTTGCAAAGTCGTGTCCGACCCATCGTGACCCCATGGACAACATTCCTCCAGGCCTTCCTGTCCTCTACCATCTTCTGGAGTCCATTTAGGCTCACGCCTACTGCTTCTGTGACTCCATCCAGCCACCTCATTCTCTGTTGTCCCTTTCTTCTCTTGCCCTCAATCTTTCCCAGCTTTAGGCTCTTCTCCAGTGAGTCCTTCCTTCTCATTAGGAGGCCAAAGTATTTGAGTTTCAACTTCAGGATCTGGCCTTCTAAAGAGCAGTCAGGGTTGATCTCCTCTAGGACTGACTGGCTTGAATGCCTTGCAGTCCAAGGGACTCGCAGGAGTCTTCTCCAGCACCATAGTTCAAAGGCCTCAATTCTTTGGCGCTCAGCCTTTCTTATGGTCCAACTTTCACAGTCATGCATTGCAACTGGGAAGACCATAGCCTTGACTATACGCACTTTTGTTGGCAGGGTGATGTCTCTGCTTTTTAGTATGCTGTCTAGATTTGCCATGGCTTTCTTCCCCAGGAGCAAGCATCTTTTAATTTCTTGGCTACATTGTTTTAAAAATTGAGACATTTTCCCTCTCCTCCAATGTAGCATCTGTATCTATGAGCACTTAAGGAAGGTGGACTATACATACCATTTGGATAGTATGACTCTTAATAGCATCTTGACAGGTGAAAGACACCTTAGAAAGCAACTCAGTGCAAATTCCATTCCAGCACAACCATCTTGAGGACCTCCAGTGCAAGGGAGCATACCATTTCCTGAGGAAACGTGTTCCATTGCTTAACAGCTGTCAGGAAATTCCCCCTGATACTTACCTTGAATCTATTTCCCTGTAGTTCACCTAGCCCTGCTCTTTGGGACAATAGAACATAAATCCATTCCTTCTTCTATGTGAACCCAGACTTGAGGACTGCTATCCTATTTCCTCTCAATCATCTCTTCTGAAGATTAAGCATATCACTTTCTTTAGTAATTTCATTAATAAATTATTTAATTTCTAGAGCCTTCACCACTTTACTGTAGTAGCTCTCCTCTAGATCACAGATGCATAAGGCTGAAAGGGACCTTGGGGGCCTTCTAATCCAATCCCCTCCCTGCTCAAGGCAGTAGAACTTATATCAAGGCTAGGCAATGTTGGCTCTTTTATGACTCATGGACTTCAACTCCCAGAATTCCTGAGCCAGCTGGCTCAGGAATTCTGGGAGTTGAAGTCCACGAGTCATAAAAGAGCCAAGGTTGACTACCTCTGCATTATATGATCCCAGTCAAATGGCCGTCCAGTCTATTTTTGAAAACCTCCAGTGATGAAACACCCACAACTCTGGGTGGCAAGCCATTTCATTAACTGTCCTGTCAGAAAAAAAACAATTCCTTACTTCCAGGTTTGTTCTCTCTTTAACAAGAGAGACCTGCTTTCTGGTGCTTTGGCGAATAAGTCAATCCTCTCTTCTCTGGGACAATCCCACAAGTACTGGAAAGACAGATACCCCCTCCAATCTTTCTCTGATAGGCCAGACATACTTAACTACGTCAACCAATTGTCGTATGAGTCAGATGTCAACGCTGCAAACATTGGTCGTTTTTGCTTTGACAATATAAGAGGCAGCCTTTCCCTTTAAACTGTTTTGCTTTTGAATTAAATGAAGCTGGGGGGGAGGAGAATGCTACCCCGGTTGTTTTCTTAATAAGATAAGGCATGGCGCAAAATAGAATGGAAGTGAAGCTTTGCGTGTTAAACTAATTGGAGAATGTGATTTACGACGTTTAAATTAAGGGAGGGAATTGTGTTTGACAGATGTGTTCAGGGGAGGAAACTCAGATTTTGGCATCCATCCATGAGTGCCGATGCTTCATTCTCCTTATTATAGACTTTTTAGAATAAACAATGCCTGAATGTTCTTTGAAGTGTCTCGTCGGAACCATGACATCGGTGTCCAGATCTTTTATCATCTTTGTTGCTCTTCTCTGCATTCTAAACTCACTCATTTGAGGGTGAGGAGTTGTTCTCCGAGCTTGGTTTCCAAACGTTTCGTTACCAGGCTATAACATCTTCAGCAGAGTTTAGGGGATGTCAGTGTCAGTGTTCTTCTGTTATAAGGGTTTCGTGTAGTTAGTAGGTCTTCTGATGTGTCAGGTATGGGTGTGTCAAGTGAGGGTCACTCCCTATTTCTCAATGTCATTTCTGAACAACAGTGCCCAGAACTGCTGACAATATTTCAAGTGGAGACTAAAAAAAAAACCCAGAATGGGGCCATTATTTTCTATGATCAGGATTTTATGTCTGTTAAGTGTGACAAAATATATAGGATTTTAGATACAAAGTCAAAAGACGTCAAGATTACACAAAGAAGGCAGCAGCATGTATACACGCATGCCTATTCATATACACACAGTTCGTTCCATAAAGAAAAGTAGAGAGAAAATAAAGGGAGATCACCCCTTCTTAGCTGGCCAAGTAGATGAAAGGGAGGCTGAAATTTCCAAAAGCTGCTTTCTGGAAGAATCTCAGAATTTTCACAGCACAATCTATTTTTTATAAAGTATAGAGGTCATGCTATCTCTGCTGAATCTCATGAGCGTTCCCTTTGTTCTGGTCTTGTACTTTTTCTTACTTTGTTGTGTTAGTTCCTTTTGAAGGAAATAAAGACTTGTTTATTAGTACCAGCCTTGAATTGTGATAGACGTTTCCTTTCTTGTCCCTTCTTTCCCCTTCCCCCCCCCCACCTTTCCTCCTCACCCAGTAATAGGATACACATCAAATATAGTTGGATTCAGGGAAAATAGCACACATATTGAGGGGGGGAAAACACTTGCTTCTAAAATCTGCACCACACTGCTAGCAGATGTTTACCTTGTGGTCAACCACTCAGATCTCTTTTACATGTTCCCCATTCTATGTTTTCACCTGTTTTTATTCCCAGATGCAGAACTTTACCTTGCTGTGAAATTTCATCCTTTTCATTGCAGCTCACTGCTCTCAATATTTTCCTCCAAGCTGAAGTTGAGACATTAATGAATGCTTTGAGTAGTCCTACTGCCAATTGTGAGTCCCTTTAACAATAATATCTTTTAATCTATATTTACCTTCTTGTTAAGAATAGGAGATATTCTGTCAAAGCTCTGTTGAGATATATTATGTCTGCAGCATTCCCTTGATCTCCCAAAAGCTAATAACCCTATCAAAGGAGCTAAGTTAAATCTGGCACGATTTGTTTGCAACAAGCCCGCACTAACTCCTGTAACAGGATGCTTTCCCAAGGGCTCACAATTCTGTTGCCTTTATATTCTGTTTAAGGACTTTGCCCAGTATAGAGATCAAGGCAACAGCTCTGTAGTTTCTTGGATAATACTTCCCCCCACCACCACCTTTTGTAGATGAAATATTTGCTTTCTAGTGGCAGCACACTCTCAATCTTCTAGGATTATTTTGTGGGGAAAATAGAAGAAAGGTGCATTGGATATGTTCACCACCTTGTGAAAATAAAGGCAGGATAGAAAATAAATGGCTCAGTGGGTTAGGACGCTGAGCTTGTCGATCAGAAGGTCGGCAGTTTGGCGGGTCGAATCCCGAGTGCTGCGTAACAGAGTGAGCGCCTGTTACTTGTCCCAGCTTCTGCCAACCTAGCAGTTCGAAAGCACATAAAAATGCAAGTAGAAAAATAGGGACCACTCCGGTGGGAAGGTAACAGCGTTCCGTGCGCCTTTGGCGTCCAGTCATGCCGGCCACATGACCACGGAGACGTCCTTGGACAAGCGCTGGCTCTTCGGCTTTGAAACGGAGATGAGCACCGGCCCCTAGAGTTGGAAACGACTAGCACACATGTGCGGGGGAACCTTTACCTTTAGAAAATAAATCAGTAAATATTGCCTGTTCTTCAGCTCAGTTTAATGAAGCTGTTCTATGATTGTCCCTATTAGTTTCTTCAAGATGTATTTTCTGATGGCCAATTCCACAGCTAATTGAACTGAGTAAAGTAGTTCCTTTGATCTCTCCTTCTAAAAAAAGTTTTCCCTGTCCAGTTGTGTGTGACTCTAGGCTAGGGGGTGGTGCTCATCTCCATTTCTGAGGGAGTTGAGGGAGCCAGTGTTATCTGCGGTCATGTGGCCAGCATGACTATATGCCAAGGTGCACAGAATGGTGTTACCTTCCCACTTTAGTGGTACCTACAGTATTTATCTACTCGCATATGCATATTTTTGAACTGCTAGGTTGGCAGGAGCTGGGGAAAATAACGTGAGCTCAGTGTCACAGAGTGCTGGTTCTTGAACCCAAGCTGTCAGCTTTCCAGTTGACAAGCTGTGTCTTTAACCGCTGAGCCATCACACCCCTTTAATCTATCTCAATTTCCCAAACTGAGCCTCATTCAAAAAACTTCATATACATGATGTATTCTTCCAACAACCCTATAAATTCAAGCAGAGAAAAATGTGGTATTTGTTCTGTAGAAGTTACAAATGTAATTTTAATGAAGTGGGAGAAAGCCAAGCAACTTCCATGCAGGAATAAAATAGAATTGAAGCACATGTTGATTGGGGTGAGGACTAAAGTGTGATTTAAAAACTTCAAAGTAAGAGATATTCTTTGAGCTGGATAGATTGAAGTTTTAAATATCTTCAAAGTAAGAGATATTCTTTGAGCTGGATAGATTGAAGTTTTAAATATCGTTGCATGTTTGCTGAGTTTATATTTTTTATTGTTTTTAATTACTATGAACCATTCACAGCCTTGTACATCAGGTGGGCAGCTATCTAATAAATAAAATACAATAGAAGAGAAGAAAGTGTCTCAGAAGCTCTGTGGAAACATAAAAATAGCACAGGAAAATTAATGGACATAATTATACAGATATTTTTAGGGAGGTGATAGAGCTCAAGGCAGGAAAAAATGTATATAGGTTCTCAAAGTTTTGGTTACTTGGAGAAAGGACAACTACTCATTACACTTCCAGGAATTTTCTAGATATGTTCAATAGATAGTAAGCTGAGAAACTGCATGATTAGGATGACACAATACTACACTGTATCATTTTACAGTATTTTAGCATGATAAATTTCAAGGTTTTAGTCCTTAGACTTTCTGAACTAAATATATAAAATTGAAAGAAATTCTAGTCCCAAGAATAGCATTTCCATCATGCATGGAAATTCATCCTTCTATCAATCCCCTCTAAAGTACAGAGAGGATTTCAGTCCCATTATCAGTTTACTAATTTTGACACAGTCCAGTGTTCTGTATTTTGTAAATTGAAAGTAGTTCTTCAAAATAACCCATTAATCAAATTAAGTCAAGCATGTTTAAATGATATATTTACAGATACAATTCACACAATATATTCAGTATTTTGTAGAATTTTAACCAGTATGTGTGAAAGTGAATACATCTGAGAATATATATTAAAGCAAAGATAAAAATTATAATTATAAAAGCCAATTAGGAAGGGATTTGCTGCCACCTGCTGCCACCAATTTTCACACTGCTTTTACTACAATATGCCCATAATTCTGCTTAAGGCAAAGTCTATGTAATTAATGCCCATCCACTGTTCTTTTTAAACACATTTTAAAATGATTGCATTTTGCCAGTGCAACCTAAAGAAATACTAGTACTGTAGCAACAGCATTAATAGCAATAGCACTTAGACTTATATACAATTTCACAGTGCTTTACAGCACTCTCTGAGTGGTTTACAGAGTCAGCAAATTGCCCCCAACAATCTGGGTCCTCATTTTACCCAGCTCGGAAGGATGGAAGGCTGAGTCAACCTCGAGCCGGTGAACTGCCGAACTCCCAGCAGTTGGCAGCCAACAGAATTAGCCGGCATTACTGCATTCTAACCACTGTGCCACCACGTATAATGTAAGAGTTCATGTCAGTCACCAAGCTGAACAGGCATGTCAAACTGCTGGCCCATGGGCCGGATGCATCACACCGAAACCGCCCCCACCCCATGGCCGGCGATGGGGAAAAAGTTCCGATACATCACCCAACGTCACATGACGTCACGAGTTTGACATGCCTGATCTAGAACAATCTGTGGTGTTATACTATTAAATTTTATTTATTATATTTCTAACATTTCCCATTCTAGGCAGCTTCACAAAAACAACCAGTAATAAACAGTATCCCTCTATCCAACCCATAAACAGCAATTTCAAGCCCTAGGCAAGAATTGTTTTCATAAGGCAAAAATGAGAACCTTTGTATTTCTATGATTTGCATCAAAAGGAACTTGGATAATAAATAAGACGCCAAACATGCTGAAACTTTCTTTCAAGCCATTTTTATTTTTCTAACTCATGAATATCACCCTTTAAGAGCATTCTCAAACAATCATAACACATAATGGTTTCAAACTTACATCCTCCTAAGGTACCTAATCCTATAGGGCAGGAAATTACAGGGAAAACAAATTTCTCTCCAAGTTATCAATGTTTCACTGGAGACAGGGTTCCTCTTACAATGAGTCTTCTTTTCCACATAATGTCACTAATAAGAGTATTCCTTATGCAAACTTGGTGCTTATTTGCATATAAAACTATACAATTCACGCCATCTTGAATATTTCAAATGAAGTATAGCTCTTCCATATATTAAAAAAAAAGCATCATAGGTAAAGTGAAATGGTTTTCCTTCTGTTTTAAGTTCGGCTTTCTTCTGCACAGCCAGATTCTGAAATTAGCAGTATATAATGACTTAATCTTTATGAATTTCTTTTGTCAAACTATAAACAATATGTTATAATGATGTAACAGAAATTTTGTAAATTAGTAAGTTACCAAGACCCTGTGTCTTTAAATCAGTGCATTGAAGTTCTAATTAAACTTTTAATTTTGAAGGAAAGGCAAGGAACTGGATGAGGGGAGACAATGAAACAATGAATAGTATAGTTAATACTTTACGAGGTTAGGTTAGGAAATGAGCATGCAAGTTACACGGAAAACTATTCCTAATTCTGCTCTCTTACTGATCACTATATCTGCATTTATAAACAAATGCCTTTGTCATTTCCTACTGTCATGCTAGTACTAGACAGATAAAATTAGTCTTGAAGGAAATCACTCCCTCCCAAATACATGATGGTGGTAAATCAAGCCCAAAAAGTCGATGATGATGATGATAACAACAATACAATTGGAAGGGACCCTTGGAGGTCATCTAGTCCAACTCCCTGCTCAGGCAGGAAACCCTACAGTCTCTTCTTAAAAACCTCCAGTGATGGAGCACCCACGATTTCTGAAGGCAAGCTGTTCCACTGGTTAATTGTCCACACTGTTAGGAAGTTTCTCCTTAATTCCAGGTTGCTTCTCTCTTTGGTCAGTTTCCAACCATGGTTTCTCGTCCTGCCCTCTGGTGCTTTGGGGAATAGTTGGACGCCCTCTACTTTGTGGCAGCCCCTCAGATACTGGAATACGGCTATCATGTCTCCCCTATTTCTTCTTTTTTTTTAGATTAGCCAAACCCAAGTTCTGCAGCCATTCTTCATATGTTTTAGTCTCCAGGCTTTGATCATCTTAGTTGCTCTTCTCTGAACTTTTTCCAAGGTCTCAACATCTTTTTTGTAGTACGGTGACCAAAATTGGTTGCAGTGTTCCAGGTGTGGTTTCACTAAGGTTTTATAAAGCGGTACTAATACTTTGTGTGTTCTTGTTTCTATCCCTCTGTTTGTACAACCCAGGATTGTATTAGCTTTTTTGGCTGCTGCTGCACACTGCTGGCTCATAGTCAAGTGATCGTCCACTAGGACTCCAAGGTCCCTCTCACAGTTGCTATTTTTGAGGCACATCTCACCTTATCTGTACTTAGACTTAAACGTTGCTTTGCTATCAAACCCCTAACACACCCACCTGTCATTCTATTTAAATGGCCAAAATGTTAATCACCCCTGCATAAGAATCAAACTGTTTTCATTTTTTATAGTTTCTTCAACTATCTGGGATAATTGGCAGCTGTCCATTCTTACTAGATAGTAATATTAGTCATGGCTATTTCCATAGTTTACTATAACTAAATCCCACTATAGACTAAGCATGTAGACTAGGTTAGGCCTATTGGTCAGTCACTGACCTTAGTTTGAAAATGTTGATTATTGTTTTTTAACTCTTTGTGACGGTTAAGCCACGGGTCGGCAACCTGCAGCTCTGGAGCCGCATGTGGCTTTCAGCCTTCTCCTGCGGCTCCCAGCCATCCTCCGCCATTAGCAGACAGAGAGACAGGCACTTGCGCTTCTCTCTCTCTCCAAGGGCAGGAGAGCCAGCCCAATAACAAATGTGTTTGAGCTTGTCAGAGAACAGCATGAAGCCAGCTTGCCAGGTGAGCAGAAGATTGGAAAGAGAAGGGGGGGGAGACAGACAGACAGACAGAGAGGGGGGAGAGAGAACTCATGCACAGCAGCCTCTATTTCTTTTTAATTAAACTCTTCAATCAAGCTCCCCCGTGCGAGCGCCCGAGAGTTTTGCGGCTCCCAGTGTTTTCTTTTCTCTGGGAAACGGGTCCAAGTGGCTCTTTGAGTGTTTAAGGTTGCTGACCCCTGGACTAGACAGTCACTTGTCTGAAATGATATAGGTTCTCCTGCTCGAGTGATTGTTTCAGCACTGGAATTGTTTCAGCACTGGAATGCCATCAGTTTGTTTTTAAAAAGCAGACATTTTGAAACAGAGTCTAAACATGCAACTGTCTACTCTGGAACTAGAGAACTGTGTGAGTGTGGCTAATCACATCAAGAACTGGGGTTTGCACTTAGTTTGTCTGAAATGATATAGGTTCTCCTGCTCGAGTGGGCGGCTGGACTAGAAGACCTCCAAGGTCCCTGTTCTGTACCAGCCTGCTACCGGCCCTGCAGAAAAGGCAGGGACAACCCCTTTACAAACGGCAAGAGGCTGGAATTACGCCTGCCAAATTTATAGCTACAAAAACAAACAAGACACGAACCAAGAAACAGGAGCTTTAAGAAACACGAACTATCCAAGCGGTTGCCTTCAGCAAACCAGCCCTCCCCACACATTCCCCTTATATAGAGTTCAGGGCGTGGCTTCTCTCTGCCTCCTTCCGAGAAGCCCCATTGCCTTCCTCTGTTTACTCCTAATTGACTGCCTCCTGCGTCGGGCGTCCTTGAACAGGGCCAGCTGTGGGTCATCTTCATCCACGCTGTCAGGCTCACACAGCTGGGTCTCCGTGGTGACCAAGTGGGAGGGGCCTGGCTGAGGGCTCTCATCAGCAAGATCTTCAACCCCCTCAGCAAGGTCTTCAACACCCCCCTCCTCCTCCTCTGAGTCGTCCGACCCAACTGCCGAACCCACAGGCTGACCCTGAATCACAACAGTCCCTTCCAGCTTCTATTCTATTCTGTTCTATTCATTGACTAACTGCAGAATAAATGAATGGCATGCTCTTGTCAAGGAGCAAGGCACTGAATGATCTATGCAATTGTCACGCATAAACAGATGTGTATATGCCTAAGAGAGAGTAAATCTTCAAGATGCAATCCAGAACCACATAAAGACCAATACCTCCAACTCTCCAAGCAATCCTATTACCTTCCAAGTTTGCTTTTGATGAATGAAAATTCAGTGAGGCAAACATCTTACTGCACATCTCCTTCTCTTTCACCCTGTAATCTCTGTAAGAGCTGCAAGTTAAAGCAAATTGTTTCAGCACTGGAATGCCATCAGTTTGTTTTTAAAAAGCAGACATTTTGAAACAGAGTCTAAACATGCAACTGTCTACTCTGGAACTAGAGAACTGTGTGAGTGTGGCTAATCACATCAAGAACTGGGGTTTGCACTTAGTTTAATGAACCTTAAAATCAGACTGATTTTAGTGCAATACTCATCAGAAGCCACAACTGAGGTCTCCAGCTGAATATAATGAACATCGTTTAATGAAATTTAATAGCTCTATTCTCATTTATACTGTATTATCTTTATTTATAACACTTAAAATTAATTTAATAATTTAACAGCTGAATATGTTGTGCATCATTTAAACTGTATTAATACATTTCCAAAGGCCAATAAAATGACCACTTGGTAAATGACCCTTTAAGCATGAAATTCCAGAAGACTTCCAGTGTTTGTAAAAGCAGAAGGAAAATATTTGCTAAACAAAGAAGCCAGTTGTGCTAAAAGCCAACCAAAACCTTGCCTGTTCTCTTGTGAGTAGGTTTGCAAAAGCCTTTAAGCTGAAAGAACCAATGAAATTCTCCCTTCTAGCCTTCTGTTGAAAGGCTATAAAGATAGTTAGTATTAAAGTGTCCTGTCTAGCATAAGGGGAAAATGCATTTTAGTCTGTCCAAATAAAGGCATTTTTCAGCTGTGTTATCCAGAAAAAACCAAGAACAGAGTGGGAAATCATCTAAAGAAACAAGCAAGGAGCTTCAGAGGGAAACTTTCCCATATCCTAAGAGGAGTGTTTCCAAACTCTGGATAAGTGAAACAGATTTTTTATTGGCATTTGATCAGTGTTTCAGTGGGCTTCACTATCTCAAAGAGATTTAACCTACAAGTAGTCCTCACTTAACAACTGGTCACTTAATGACCATTTGAAATTATGATCGACCTCTCTTATGGATGGACCTGCTTATGACCTGGTGGCCACACATCTCTCTTCAGTCATTGAATCACATTTTAGGTGCTCAGCAACTGGCTCACATTTACGGTCATTTGCAGGGCCTGTCTTATGACTATAATTTTCAGCTTTTGTTTTTGTTTTCCAGCAAAAATGTCCATTGCTAATAAGGTGTTTGCTTCACAACCACCACAAAAAGGTCATAAAATCAGGCATGGTTACATAGTGATTTTTTTTTAACTATTGCCACAACTTACAACTACAACTCCGAGCTCACTTATGATTGAAAGTTGAGGGTCACTTATACTTTGTAGTAAACTAGTGCTATTTCTGCCTGTTTGCTATGCTCCCTTATTCAGTCCAATATACCTTTAGTCATTAGAAGAATAGAGGATTGAATAGCTACAAGGAATACGTTTGAACCATTACCATGAATCTAAGTGGTAAGTGAGTTTCCAATTCAGCTAATTTGTTACAGAAATATAGCAGTCAAGTAAGTGCTCTGTCACCTGGCCAGCTTTTTCAATTCATTGTTAATATCTTGGTTGAAGGGCTGTTCTTTCTGCGCTCTTACCAGAAACTCTCTGGCTCTCTCATACTCTGCCAAATAAAAGCATGCCTGGAAATTAAGAATGCAGAATGTATGTAAATTGCAATTGCAGTTTGATCACTTCTCTTGAAGAGTAAAACAAGGTAAAGGATTTTTTTTGTCAGGTTCATACAGCAAGCTGGAATTCTTTACAATTCTGCCTTATTGATCGTAATTCGCGTCCCACCAGGCTCAAGGTTGACTCAGCCTTCCATCCTTCCGAGGTAGGTAAAATGAGGACCCAGATTGTTGGGGGCAAAAAGCTGACTTTGTAAAAATGCCGCTTGGGGCCCCCCAAAAGCCCTAATTAGCAGGCATATACATAGAATGAAGGCTATTGCTAAGCACATTGATTTGTGCTTTAGATTGTAAGCCGCCCTGAGTCTTCGGAGAAGGGCGGGATATAAATGGGATTTTTTTAAAAAAATCTAGAAGTCTTGCACATAATGATAGGTTCATACAATGGACACATCAGTTTTGAGGGCACGCTGCAGACACATAAAGAATGAGGGCTATACAGTGTGGGGAGGGGGAACTTATCAAAAAATAGTACATAGCGAGACAATCTGTCAAGTCAAATTGGTGAGATTATTTCCTCCCACCCCTAGAAAACTTTCTGCAAACCATTGTTTATGTCAAATTGGATATATTTACAAGCAAATCAGAGATCTGCAGCCACTAAGCATCCATGGTCTCCATATTAGTACCCATGTTTAAAAGATGGGTTTAATATTGTGTAAATCTAGTTACTGTGGTTTGTAAATCATGGGTCACGGTTTAACTGGTTGTGCATTCCCAGAAATTTTATTTAAGTAAGAATTGTTTTAACAAACTATGGATTAGATATGTAATTTAAATCATTGCTTAACTACTTTTGTTTGGCTTTCTGTCAACAGATGTTAACTAGATTAGAAACAGGAAAGCAAAAATATTAACATAATTTCCAAAGTGAGATTTCTGTATAAGGAAAGTAAAGCAGAAATAATTAGACATCGTATACTAGAATGTAATCTGTAAAGAGTAAAGCAGATTCTCCACAAAATTGTTTTACTGTTAAAATCATTTACTTTAAATCTCTTCATATATTGATGACATTCACTGACACTGTCTAAGTATCTCATGGTGAATAAACTTGGGAAACACCCACATCCTAAAATGAGGATTGTTGTGCCGATTTCAGAGGTCTTTAGTCAATTTACAATATGAAATTTACAATATGAAACACCAAGTAATTATGTCAGATGATGTTGGAAGAAGCTGAAACATTTTAATACACTCTTAGTTCTTGGTTTCCAATACCCAAACCTGTCCTAACAATTTCTTAGCAGGAAGGAAAGCTAGTCTGACATTAAAAAAAAAAACTCTCAGAATTCTGCTAGATCAGACATGTCAAACACAAGGCCCAGGGGCCAGATCCGGCCCGCGAAGTGGTTTCATGCGGCCCGCAAAGCCATCCTGGAAACAGTGAGGGAACGGCCCCCACTGCCTTGGCCCTGGCCCAGAGACCCTCCTTCTGCCAGAGACCCTCAGATCTGTCCCACTCCTGCCCAGGCCCCCATAGGCACCCTTGATGCGAACGATGTAGAGCTGCCACACCTACCCAGTAGGCCATACGCACTCTAGCCACGCCCACCCAGTAGGCCACGCCCACCCTGGCCATACCCACCCGGCCCCCTGAGGGCAACCGCAATGCTGATGCGGCCCTCAATGAAATTGAGTTTGACACCCCTGTGCTAGATATACAAAATGAGGGGGGGGAGAAAAACAACCTCCTTACCTGGCCACATCTGAAGAGGGCTTTAGCATTCTTTTTATCTAGCTCTAAGGCTTTTTCGCCATAGACTAGGGCTCGATCTGGACGTTCCAACTTCAAGCAAACAAAAGATAAGTTCAGGAGAACCAGAAGCCTGGCAGCATCAGCTTTGTCTTTTACAGTCTCTTTGGCACATATACGATTGAGTACTGAAAAAACCTGGTGAATAGAAATAAAACAATAAGCTTACATCAGCAAAAAGATCTGTGATAAGAGAATTGCTCGAAATGCTCCCGTTCGACAAATGTACTGACTGCCATGTGTGTTGGGTAGTATGGATGCTGACTTGGGAGAGAATTCAAATAAATGTTTATGTATTATTTATTAAAGGTTTTATCCTACCTTCTATTAAGGACCCCACTTTTTTTTTCCTCATGACTGGTTGGGCTGAGAAAGAATGAATGGTCCCATCACCCACTGGGCTTCTACAGTAGCACTAGAGCCTGGGTTTCTTCAACCATCTTAACTCTATACCACACAGGCTTTTAAACGACAATTTTATTGTTTCTTCCGTGTAGCTGTCCCCAAATCTTATTAATTTTGGGGAAAAGACTTTAGAAAATTCACAAGTGCTCAAACAAAAATCATTCTTTTCAGATTCTGCTCAAGGTTACCAACATTTAATAAATGATGATTCCAATCAACTGTGACTTTTTTTTTACTTAGCTTTGTATTTCTAAAAGACTATGATAGAACCATACCAACTGCAAGATAGCATGTATAAAATCTGATGTTTATTACAACTTCCAGAAAGCAGCATTTTTCTAGAGCTTACATTTATAGAATCATAGGGCTAGAAGCAACCTTGGAGGTCTTCTAGCCCGCCCATCTCCCACCCACCCACCCCAGCTCAAAGCAGACCTTATTGTATCCTAGACAAATCCCTGTCCAATCTTTTCTTGAAGACCTTCAGCAATGGAGCACACATAACTCTGGGAGGCAAGCTGTTCCATTATTTTAATTGTTCTTATTGTCAGGAAACTTCTTAGTTCCAGACTGGATCTCTCTTTAACAAGCTTCCACCCACTGATTCAAGTCCCACCCAAGGGTGCTTTGGATAATAAGTCGGCCCCCTCCTCCTTGTGATTGCCCCTCAGCTACTGGAGGACAGCTATCATGTTACTGCTAATCCTTTTTTTTTTGTCAGGTTAGACATAACTAGTTCCCTTAACTGTTTCGTTTAGCCTCTAGACTCCTTATCATCTTTGTTGCTATTCTCTGCACTCTTTCTACAATCTCAGTATCTTTTTTCTATCAAGGCAACCAGAACACAGTATTCCAAATGTGGCCTCATTTATGCTGGGTAGAGCGGTACTATCGCTTCTTGTGATTTTGATGCTATCCCTCTGTTGATGCAGCCTAGGACTGCATAGGCTTAAAAATTTTCACATTTTGGTGTAAATAGGAAGAGAAGATTTTTGTGTAGGATGTACTACATACTTCTATTTTAAATTTCTAGGTGTAATTTGTGATTCATTCCTGTATTCCACGAATGTTACTTACCCGCTTGTACCTCTCCTTGGCATCCAGGAAACGTGTCTGACGGAAGAGATAATTGCCAAATTCACGTTCTGTTTCTGCTATCTTTATAATTTTCTCCAGTGGAAATGTATCCTGATGCTCCTATGCAGAGAAGCAACAATCTAGTTAGAGAAACTAGTCCCAAAAGTTATAAGTTTAAGCTAGAGTTGTTATACTGGAAACCTACACAAGTTAATTCTCTAAAGCCCTAAATGGCTTAAGACTGCCTCTCCTACTACAAGTCTACCCAATTTTTAGGGACCATTTTAATTATTTCCCGTTATCAGGAGCTCAGTGATATTGTGAACATACTGGTAGGAGAGGATCTTGTCCAGAATATGGAATGCTCTCTACCAAGCAAGGTATATTTGGCCCACTCTTCCGGCATTTAGAAAAATGCAAAAATGTATCCTTTTTTGTTAAGGTATCATTGCTAAATAATTTGACTTGCATTAATTTGCCTTTTCGTTTGACATTTATAAGTCAGAATGTAAATTTAATCATGACTTATATGAAGATATATCAGCTGAAGTAGAAAATGTATAAGTAGGTGTATGCGATTTTGTCTTCTACAAACAGGATATAAAAAGGCAGCCTAATTACTAATAGTCATCTTAGACTTAATGGGGAAACACTGGAATCACATGGAAATTTGGTTTCATTTTTGTAATCCTGCAGAAATTAGGAAGACTTGTCCTTATTGAAGTCCAAAAAACCATGCCATACTTTCTTCCGGGATTTCAGAGTTACACCACTAGATACAGGTAGACTCACTTAATGAACCTAATTGGGACTGGCAACTCTGTTGCTAAGCGAAATATCACTAAGTGGAAAATCATGTGACTGCAACTCTTTCCAGCTGGAAAGAGACAAAACTACTCACTTTCACATCTTTGACTTTTGTTTGCTTCCTAACCAGTCCTCCATCTTTTGGAATGCTCAGGTCCCTGCTTATTGTCTTGCACACATTGAAAGCAACGTGATCATGCCACAGCCCAGGGCCGAGAGCCACATGCATGCTTCGTAGCTTAAACTATGCTCTTTAAATCTCTTCCTCTCCAATCTGTCCACTCTACAAGGCGAATGGGGAGAAAAAAGCAAGTTTTGTAGGCATACAGCTTACTCTCTTGAAATCTCTTCTCCAATCGATCCGCCCTGAAGGGGTGGAGGGAAAGGCAAAGGAGAGATGACCTACAGAAATTGCTTGCTTCCTATCCTTGCTAAGCATGCAAAGACATCGTGTGATTGCATTGTTTAATGACAACCATCTTGGCAGTCTCCGCTGCCATCATTAAGCAAGGACCACGTGGGTTCTGAGGACCTCATATGTCCGTGACATAGGAACAGGCACTGAAACTGCATTCCAGACAAACAGGCCAGAGTGTGGGTGGGTGCTACAGAGTATGAGATCCTCATACCATCTGGGAGCTCCTTGGGAGGAAAAAAACCCCAGAGGAACTTGCAACTTCCTGCTGGCTTCCTCCTTGATTTTCCTTACTTGAAACCAGCAGGAAAGGTTGCAAATAGTGATAATGTGACTTTAAATCGCTGCAACCATTCTAGCAGCAAGTTGGATGCCAAGTGCCTGGATTGCCAACGTGCAACACCATGATGGCTGCAACTTCAAAGTCTGATCGTAACTCCCCCTTGTTCAGCGCTGTTGTAGTTTGAATGGTCACTGAATGAGTATTTGTAACCCAAGGAGTAACTGTAAATGCCCATTTAGGGAAGTTCCATAAACTGAAAAGTTTGATCACTCAATAACAGCAGCAAAACTAACAAGCATCAAGGATTATCTGTGATTTATTATTTATTTCCCATTAGTCTATTCCCCTCCAGCTATATTCAAGAGAGCTAAATGGGAAAAACCCCCACAAGATTTGACACTATGTATTAATGACCGATTGGTGTTTTTGTATCCTGGCTAGAAATAGGGGATAATTTTGTTTGGTTCATTTTTCTTAGTGTTATCAAAATCAACATTTTTCTTCATAAACAATATGGAAAGAACTTAAGATCAAACATGAAAGCAATAAGTATGCATGAAAAGAAAATTGCCAAGATCTACCCATTCTTAGATTGAATGTGAGACCAACAAGGTAGTTGATTTTTACAAGTCAGAAGCAGGGAAAGCTGCCTTGTCTTTAATTATTTTGGCCCTTCAACGGCTATCTCCAATTCTCATGCTTTCCCTTTTCCTACAGTGATGGCAGAGAGCAATCTCCAACTTCAATAGCAACTCAGTGGCAACATTTTAATTTTATTTAATTTATATGCTGCCCATCTCATGGTTTGAGGTGACGCTGAGCGGCTTATTTGTAAAAAATAGTTTCACAAGGACCATTGCTATATAAATTATATGTCAAAACCTCTAACTCAGGGGTGTCAAACTCAATTTCATTGAGGGCCGCATCAAAATTGCGGTTGCCCTCAGGGGGCCAGGTGGGTGTGGCCTGGGTGGGCGTGGCCTACTGGATGGGCGTGGCTAGAGTGCGTATGGCCTACTGGGTGGGCGTGGCCAGCTCTACATCGTTGGCATCAAGGGTGCCTATGGGGGCCTGGGCAGGAGTGGGACAGATCTGGGGGTCTCTGGCAGAAGGAGGGTCTCTGGGCCAGGGCCAAGGCAGCGGGGGCTGCTCCCTCACTGTTTCCAGGATGGCTTCATGGGCCGCAGGAAACCACTTCGCGGGCCGCATCTGCCCCCCGGGCCTTGTGTTTGACATGTCTGCTCTAACTTATTTCAGAAGATGTAACTGAATGGTACTAATACAGGCTATTAGATATAAATTTAACTACTCACAGGAGACAGGCCAAAGAACATGTCTGATTCTCCCGAGTCCAAAAAGTCCAAAAGCTCAACTTCAAACAAGACTGTGGAATTGGGGGGAATCAAAGGAGGGCAACCCAAAGTTCCAAAAGCATAATTTGGCTGGAAAAGAAATCTTGCCAACTCTCCTTTTCTCATTGTGAGTAATCCCGCTTCCATACCCCTTAGAGTAATGTCTAAGAAAACAAAACAGAAAATGAGTGACAGAAAATAATTCAAGAAGTGACAATGGAGAATATGCCGAGGATAAAGTGTTACAATGCACAAGATCAGATATCTACGTAAGCATTTACTGATTAGATTAAACTCAAATTATATTTATATCCACTAACTCATTTATCTTTCCCTCACCTTCACCAAGTTTCATGAGTCTGGGGTTTTTCTTGAACCAATTTGTGTCAAAGGGTCTGTCCGCGTGTTCCAAATATCCTGAAAATTTCACTGAAAATATCAGAATCAGAGGAGACAAAATAAGTTTCAATGAAAAGCATTGAACATATTTAATTTCATCCGCATAAATTTGCTTAGGAATAGTTTTGCTATGTTTTCTTTGAAGTTGATGCTTGGAATTGTATTAAATTCCTTAATCACGGAACACATTATCCATTTCGCTTTTCCCTTTTGGAATACAGAATATGGTGTTATGCAAAATGCAGAAGTGGAAGAAGAAATATTAAAAGAAAGACAAATAACTTAAGAAAAAAGGGGGAAATACTTTTTATACTAACACTCATTATACTTCTCCAAAACTTTCTATTCTTGCAAACAACCTTGCTTCTACCATATCCACACACGCTGTTTTGTTCTTTAAACTTGACACCTTTCTTTTTGTTAATCTCATCAACTCTATCCAACCACAACTTTCTTGATCTTGCCTTTTTTGTGTGATTTCAACCTCTTTGATTCTCTTTATATGACCAATCCACTTCAAAAGTACCTGCCACTCTATTTTGTATTTCATTCATTCATTCAGTGCCCATTTATTCTTAACCTGACATCTGCAGCTTTTTCTACACACATTTCATAAGTATTCAGTTCCCATTACACTCATCTTTTGTTCCTCCACATGCACTTATTTCCATATATGCATATAAGCAGAAACATGTATATACTGTCACTTTTACTTTATTTCACACAGATTCCTCCTAATGGACTATTCACTAATCAGCACCAACTATCCTATAAGCATTTGTATTTTTAAAAAATTCTTCATCCATTTTTCTTCCTTTATTAAACATTGTACCAAGGTACAAAAATGCATATTATAGTTTTTGGTCATATATTTGTTATAGTTTTGGGGTCAGACAATATGAATTGGAACACTCATTCAGTTTTATCAAATATAATTACTGTATTATCATATACAATAACCAACTGCAACTACATTTACATCAATTCAATAAACTTTTCTTCAACATTCCTCAATGTCAGTGGGTTTTTTTTGGGGGGGGTGAACACATGTCCACACACAGGCGCCCCATTGCTCACGTGAGTGGGGCCATGACTACTCGCATGAGTGAGGCTGCGAACACCAGCGATGCTCGCGTGAGCAGAGTCACAAATGCTTGCGATGCCCACACAAGTGGGGCTGTGACTGCCCACGACACTCATGCAAGTGGGACCCTGATTGTCCGCGTGAGTGGGGCTGTGAACACCCACAACGCTGCTTGTGCGAGTGGGGCTGTGCGCACACACATACACACACGCACGGGCCAGCCATTCACATAGCTTAGTGCCCAATAGGCCGTGGCCCACAGGTTGGGGACGCATGTTTTAGATTCCGTCTTTATATTTTATACTTATTTGTATAGCTTTTATGCTATATATTGACCAGAAATCTTCAGTAGTAAAAAACAAATCTCAAATTCTTAATGTGAGCTTTGGTTTTATGTAATTTAATACCTACAGATAATCTAATATCGCTGTACAAATATAGGTACTCCTTGACTTACAACAGTTCATTTAGTGACCATTCAAAATTACAACGGCACTGCAAAAAGTGACTTATGACCATTTTTCATACTCACATGAATAAAATTCGGGCGCTTGGTAACTGGCATGCATTTATGACAATTGTAATGTCCCAGGATCATGTGCTCACCATTTGTAACCTTTCCAGCTGGCTTCTGACCAGCAATGAGGGAAGCCAGATTTGCTTAATGACTGCATGATTCACTTAACAGCTGCAACAATTTGCTTAACAACGGTGGCAAAAAGTTGATAAAATAGGGCAAAACTCACTTAACAATTACCTCACTTAGCAGTGGAAATTTGGCCTCAATTGTGCTCATAAATCAAACACTTCCTCTACAAGATTGCTTTAGGAATCCATTTTTTTCCTAAGATATGGGTAAACAGTCTTGTCAGAAAATTTTAGAATTTAAATATTACCTGTGTTATTTAAATATTGTCTTTGGTATTTATTTTTCTATCCAAGCTCAATACTTGTTTTATGAAACTTGGAGCTACTTTACAAGAGACATGCTCCTTAGAGCCAGACCGGGTGCATTCTGCAAATGTCCCAAAGTCTTACATTTTTTTATTTTTTGCAATGGGACATCCTTTTAAATTGTTTTCTGTGATTCTAACAGTTCTCTATTTGCCACTGAATAAAATTAAATCCAATTAAAAAAGGGAATTTTACATTTCCCCCCATTTTTTGAAATAAAGTTTGATTTTAGTTATCTCAAGTTAGTCTATTTCCCAAATGGAGGACGGAAAGGGGGCTGATGCTCTAGTTACCTCAATACAGATAGTACTCAACTTATGACCACAACTGAACCCAAAATTTCTGCAAAACATTTGTTAAATAAGTTTTGCCCCATTTTATTATCTTTCTTGCCACAATTGTTAAGTGAATTTCTGCAGTTTATTTATTTATTATTTATTTATTAATTTAATTTATATACCGCCCTTCTCCCGGAGGACTCAGGGCGGTGAACAGGGCAATACATAAAAACTAGACACAAAAATTAAAAATTATTAAAACGTGATTAAACAATGCCCATAATAAATGAATACAGATTAAAAATTGAAGTCCATTTATAAAAATCCCACCCCGTCCCATCAGGTCAGGCCAGCTTGTTTAAAGAGATGGGTTTTAAGATCGCGCCGGAAGGAGCGGAGATCGGGCGCCATCCGGAGCTCGACCGGAAGATGGTTCCATAAATCCGGTGCACCCACAGAGAACGCCCTCCCCCTGGGGGCCACCAGTCGGCATTCTTTGACCGGTGGCACCCTGAGGAGGCCCTCTCTGTGGGAGCGTACTGGGCGGAGGGAAGTTGACGCCGGCTGCAGGTGCTCCCTGAGGTATTCCGGACCCATGCCATGAAGGGCTTTGTAGGTCATTACTAACACCTTGAACCTCACCCGGAAGACAACTGGTAGCCAATGCAGCTCGCGGAGCAAAGGTGTGACATGGGAGTATCGGGAAACTCCCAATACAACTCTCGCGGCTGCATTCTGTACCAGTTGGAGCCTCCGAGTGGTCTTCAAGGGTAGCCCCATGTAGAGTTGTTAAAAATACGGTTAAATGAATGTGGCTTTTCCATTGACTTTGCTTGTCAGAAGGTCACAATGGGTGATCACATATCCCTGGAACCTTGCAACCATCATAAATATGAGTTAGTTGCCAAGCACTGGAATTTCGATCACGTGAACATGGGAATACTACAAAAGTTGTGTGAAAAATGGTCATGTCACTGTTTTCAGTGCTATTGTAACTTCGAACAGTCTCTAAATAAACTATAAGTTGAGGACTACTTGTTTAAAAGGGACAGGAGGTGGTTCAATATGATTTCTATTTTTTTCCTTTTTATTTGTCAAAAAACAATTATGGGAGTCTCATCTCTCTCTCTTGTACACACACACACAAGAGTGGAATTAGGGGAAGGATGCCACGAGAAAGGTGATAGTAGCAATAACTTCCAAACTATTACATCAAGGACATGACTGAGTCAGGTATCTTGCTTAAGTTTCTAGGATAGATTCGAGGCACATATGCTTTAGCTTACCTGTACTGTTACACAAATGCTGTGTGAGTATTCTGGCGTTTTTTTACCTATGAATCTAAAGCACAGTGCAGCCTTAAGAACCTCTTAATTAATGATCATTTGCCTAATTTTTCAGAACATATGGTACAAATATTAATTTAAAAACATGATTCATTTGCTAATTAAAAATCTGTTCGTTTAATTATCCTTCACTAGCACTTAATTTAAATAAGGAAAATAGACATAATACAATATCAATATTCAATAGACCCTAAAGCCACAAACAAATCAATGCAACTACATTACCTAATACTGATGAATCATGAGGGACTGTCTCACCAGAGCCATCTCGGATTATTTCTTTCAAGACTCCTCTGTCACCAGTAATATCCTGCATACGTTGACCCAACCACTGGTAAGACTTGGAACAATGAACATAAGAATATGCTAAGCGTAATATTATTATTATTATTATTATTATTATTATTATTATTATTATTATTATTATTATTTATTAAATTTTTATACCGCCCTTCTCCCGAAGGACTCAGGGCGGTGAACAGGGCATATCTTAAAACTACAAAAATACAAAAATTAAAAAAGAATTAAATTATTGCCCACAATAAAAACAATAAAAATATATATAAATATTAAAACCCTAAGTGATTCCCCATCAGGCCAGGCCAGCTTGTTCAAATAAATGGGTCTTTAACCCGCGACGGAAGGAGCGGAGATCCGGTGCCATGCGGAGCTCAACCGGCAGCTGGTTCCACAAAGCCGGAGCGCCCACAGAGAAGGCCCTCCCCCTGGGGGCCACCAGCCGGCATTCTCTGACTGGAGGCACCCTGAGGAGGCCCTCTCTGTGGGAACGCACGGGGCGAAGGGGAGTTGACGCCGGCAGCAGGTGGTCCCCGAGGTATTAGGGACCCATGCCATGTAAGGACTTATATTGTATATTTTGCATTTGGCTTAAATAGTAAATTACAATAAAACCACATTTAAAATTATCAAGATGTATAACCAAAAGGTTGACTAAAACAGTTCACATATACTCTTTGATATAAAGCACATTCACTTGACTTTGGGCGAAGGAGGGAGAAACGCTGGCCAACTCATATGCTAGCTTTAATGTCATTAGTTCTTGCTTAGGAGGCAGAGAGTCCATTAACCACGGTTTGTAAATATTGGTTATGAAATGTGGGAACTCTAGGCAACTCTAGGTTTTTGAGCAAACTACATTTTAATATGTGAAAACCCATGCGTTCTGAAGAAACCAACATTATGTGTCCATAGATACGTGATGCGAGATAAAATAATTTAAGAGGAAAGAAGGGCCAGCAAAGAAGGTCCTAGGATTCAATCCCAGGAGTACCTCCAAAATGATGCGACTTTTGAGATAAATCTACCAGATTTGGGCCACACAAAAAAAAACAAAACACCACCCTCTTCAAGGCCAGCTTGTATATCGGTATGGCACCCTGACACGAAGCAACACCGAGAGCTATCGGGATCCATTTTCCAAAAACACTTGGGCTCCATCCCCGTCAAAGCAGAACCAGTCCGCATAAGCCAGCGTTTCCCAACCTTAGGAACTTGAAGATGCGTGGACTTCAACTCCCAGAATTCCCCAGCCAGCTATGCTGGCTGGGGAATTCTGGGAGTTGAAGTCCACGCATCTTCAAGTTCCTAAGGTTGGGAAACGCTGGCATAAGCCACTGTCGAGGGCCACCCCTTCCTTCGCGGCTTCATCGGAAGGCGGGAATTGAGAGGGGGGGGCCCGGCAGCCGTGAAGAAAGGGGCCGGAGGACACCGAGAAACGTTTTCCTTCGGCTCACCCCGACATTTCCCACCCCGGTGCCTCCTCCTCGCAGATCGATTCCACTGCCCTGCCAGTATCGCTCGCCGCTTCGCCTCCTCTCCATGGCTTGCCGAAGCAGCAGTCGAAGCGACGGTCCCCCTAATGTCTGCCCCTTTCCCGCCAGAAGAAATAGGAAGGCGTCCCTCCAAATCGTTGCCCTCCACCAATCGGATGCGAGTAATAGTCGAGATGTCAGGCCACCCACCGGCGCAGTCTTACAAGCGCTGCTGCGTAGCCGCTTGCTTTTACTTTGAGGGCTTAAATTGGAAGGCCCTGGGAGTATCCTGCAAGCTGGGACTTTGCAGCGCTTAACTGTCGAACCTGGCTTCTTCTTATGTAAACATCCTGTTTAAATCACCTATTCCAATCAGATTGACGTCTGGGGAGTTTAATGTGTTGAAATATGAACAGAAAACTGCAACGTGAAACTTATGTGAACAATGGAAGAGCTGAGAGCTATATTATCATGTAAACTCCAGGGAAGAGGAGGAGAAAAACATAATGGGCCGTATTCGGTCATAATACTCGTTTAATCTTTTTGATATCGGATATGTAGTTTAATGATTGTGCATGCAAAACACTCTTAAGCAGGTCAGTTACACATCTTAAGGTGCAACATGCGAAACACAAACTTAGTTGTTTGCGGCTTAGCGTGTTTAGTTTACAACCGTATTAAGTGGGTTGGGAATGCAGCCAGTGTCACTTCTGTCTCTTGACATTTTACACGTTTGCTGTTTACTTCCACATTAGCACGTGGCATATATTCTGTCTTTCTTGTCTTTGCTTTCTTGTGCTTTTGAAAATAACCTTGAAGAGGCTTTTCAAACTCCAAAGGTTGTGTTTTGTATTCTCAGCTTCAGTGAGGCTAATAATACGTAGTTTCAAATGGATTTCGAGCCTTTCTCTTTCATAATATGGCTTCTTTCTCTTTTTTCTGCTTTATAGCACAAAATAAAGTGGGCCAGGTGAGTTAAGAGAACTTTTTTGCATGGGAAACAGCACTTTGTAACTCTGTTATGAATTGTGTGCTCTAGGAACTGATATGAGAGAAAGCATGAATTGATATTTAGATTGTTGTGGAGAGTCACTGTGGCATATAGTGTGGGAAGTCAGCTCCCCAGAGAAGGAAATATTAAAAGGGCAGAAAGATGTTGGATCCATCTTTCTGTCTGGCTTTCCTCTGCAATAAACTACAACCTTCTTCCCAAAGCAGTCAGTGGCGTAGCGTGGGTTGTCGGCACCCGGGGCAAGGCAAGTAATTTGCGCCCCCTAACCGCACGCCTGGCACCCCCCCTCCACAGTGGGCGCCGACCCGGCGGCTCGGATCAGATTCGCAAAGCCAGCACTGCAGTGAGAGAGAGTGAGCCAGGCAGGGGCAGAGAGCTGCGAGCGCGCTCCCCCCAGATGTTGTGCCCGGTGCGGCCGGCCCCCCCTGCACCCCCCACGCTACGCCACTGAAAGCAGTTGCCATGTTTATTCCCCGCTTGGATGAACCATGATGAACCATGATTCTTCCAACAATAGTTAAGGCCCCAGGCTAGAAACCAGGAGACTATGATTAGTAGTCCTACCTAAAACACAAAGCAGAAACCAACCCTGTCCCCAAGTCTCTCTGTCCCAAGCAGAAACCAAGTCTGTGGGAAAGCAGATGTGATAATCTTGTCAGGAAACTGGGATTAGGAAGAAAGATCTCTAGAGTCAACATCATCCACAGCCCCAGGGAAGCAGGAGACATAATAGGACATACCCACAACCGTCAAGATTCCTAGAGGGGCACACCTAGGCTCAGGACAGAATACGTGACAAAGGAAATACAAAGCTTGAAACAGGAAATAACTCCAAACAATAGAGTCCAGGGGGTATAAAAACCCGCTACCCACATGTGGTCAGCCCTTTTTTTTTCCTGTTGGATCCATCTTTCTGTCTGGCTTTCCTCTGCAATAAACTACAACCTTCTTCCCAAAGCAGTTGCCATGTTTATTCCCCGCTTGGATGAACCATGATGAACCATGATTCTTCCAACAATAGTTAAGGCCCCATGCTAGAAACCAGGAGACTATGATTAGTAGTCCTACCTAAAGCACAAAGTCAGCAACGAGACCTTGGACCTGCTACATACTCTCAGCCCTAAGAATGGCAAACCACTTTTGAAACCTTGCCAAGAAAATTGTAGAGACTGGTCAAGCAGTCACCAGGAGTCTAAAACTGACTCAAAGACACACACACAAAAGTTGTTGTGGGTATGTCTGAAATCGGGAATTTTGGTGATAGTTGCATGTCATTGTAATAAATGTAATGGAACATCCAGAGATGAATTTTGGGAAAATTCTGTAATTTCCAAATAAATATGCATAAGGGGAAAATTAGTTGGTATAAAGTAGGTTTAGCTTTTGTTACCTAATACTTTTAACTTATTTTGCTTAGTCTTGCACCTATTCTGCACTTTCTTACCTTGAAAGGGAGTAGCATGATGGAAGAGCATTATGCTCATAATATAAAAAAAAGGAGAGGAGGGCTTTAAAACAACTTGCAATAAAATTCTATAACTTCTAATTTTGCATTGCAAAATATGAAAGTATAGCTCTACAGTAAAAAGATTGTAAAGTCACTTTATTCAGTATAAAAGATTAAAAAACAGTATTGGCTTTTAAATCACTAAAAGCAAATAGAAACCACCAATAGCAAAGAGAAGAAGCAAGACATAATAAGCAGGTGCCACAACGGAAAGAAATCCTCCAAGTAAACAAATTTAATGCATTAATATGTACAGATAGAAATTAATGAATCCCTCAACCTTTTAGGCTATACTTGCATTGTGATAGCGCTAAGTTATTTGAGCTGGCTTGCCACTTTTTTACAATCTTGATGAAATATGTACTGACTGCATTCATTATACTCTTGCGTGAAGGTCTAGAATATAAAATATTAATTTGGGCATTTTAATTTAAATAACATTAAATAGAACTAGCCTTTCAGATTTGTAAAACTTGCTAAAATGGGTAACAATAGAGGAAAAAAGAAGACTGAAAAACAGAAAGAAGGAAAAAAATGGCCTTTGAAATAGATTGCCTGGCAGGGTTCCCAGAAGCAGCCTAGAGGCAAAGTCAGATGTTTGTTCCAAGCAATAAGAGTCTGAGCATCATTTCCCAGAATGCCAGTTGAACTCCTCCATAAGCACAAACAATGCATCACAAGGAAGTTATTCTGCAAAAACCCACTGAAAACAATGGAAACATAGTGTTCCTTTCAACTGAGCTGTAATTTTGGACTAAACTATCCCCTAGTTCAGGGGTAGGCAACCTCGGTTCTTTTATGACTCATGGACTTCAACTCCCAGAATTCCTGAGTCAGCTATGCTGACTCAGGAATTCTGGGAGTTGAAGTCCATGAGTCATAAAAGAGCCAAGGTTGCCTACCCCTGCGCTAGTTAGTAGTTAACTAGCAGGGAAGTATAGATGTCATTGAGATTCCACACTTCAGCATGGAGTTCGCTCTGTTGCTTTATACGTAGTCTTGATTTGGACCCTTAAAGCCAAAATGCCCTTATATAGTCAGGTGCGCTAAAAACAAAACAGAGTCCTGAGGCAGAATTCTGCCTAGAATTCTTTAAATTGAATGAGTTCTATTCAGAGGAACAGTTTAGTTTGCATTTATTGCTCCCACTAAGACAGTCTGGAGCTTTCCCAGTAACTTGACACATTATTATATCGTATTATAACTTGGTGGGCTCATCAGTATTGGTGCAGTCATCCTCAGTCTGCAGCATTTTGGGAGTAGGTAGTATAATGGGTAAGTTGTTATGGATACCCCGCTCATGCCAACACATGTCCAAAATGGGGTACAGCTTGCCTTGGAATTCTGCTTGGAAAGTATAGATTGGTATCAGCTCATCTGGGCTGTCAGCATTGTAGAAGGTTAGTTCTCCCTTCTCATAGTGCAGGTAGACTCCAATTCGTTGGGGTCGGGCGGAAATCGGCAAAACCAGTCTGCTGGTATTGAAGGCCTCATATACTTTGCCCTCTTTTAAGCCAATGAGCCAGACCCCATTTTCTGGGCTCTTACTCAGTTTGCCTTTGCGGTTGACTGTGCCCTTGGTGATGCCCAGGCGCCAGTGACTCTTGGAGCCCACAATAATCTCCCAGTAGTGCTTTCCCCAAGAGAAGCCTTTATTAGCCAGGATACAATTGCTGTAGTCAAAGCGGTCAGGATTGCTGTCTCGCCGTTGGAATAGTCCATATTTCACCATAGTATTCTCCTTGGACAGCTCGAGCATAGGATGAGCACTCGCAGGGTCCAGCTTCAGCGTTTCTGGTGCTATGAGAAGGGATAAAAATCAAAATTCTTTGAGGAACCCTGGGTAATATTCAGAAAAATCAGCTGAGGTGATCAAGCCTCCTCCTTTATATGAATAGACTAGAATAGAATTCTATTCAATAGAATAGAATTCTATGAATGGGCCTCAGTTTTTCATAATAGTCAAAATGGGATTGCAGAACTCAGGAAATCTCTGAAAAGAAATAATAATAATAATAATAATAATAATAATAATAATAATAATAATAATAATAATAATAATAAGAAGAAGAAGAAGAAGAAGAAGAAGAAGAAGAAGAAGAAGAAGAAGAAGAAGAAGAAGAAGAAGAAGAAGAAGAAGAAGAAGAAGAAGAAGAAGAAGTTGGAAGGGACCTTGGACATCATGATAAAGACACATATTCACAAATGTTTTAAGTGCTGTATGTGGAAGTGCTCATGAAACAGCCTCCCCTCTTCCTCTCCTCCAGCAGCAGCCATACCTGGGAGGATTTTACGGAGCAGACGCTTCCACACCATCATCTTTACATCCTCTTGGTGGAAGTCAGGCTTAAAAGAAACTGCACTGTATATGCCTTCGGCTGGGTGCTGATAGAGAAGTTCAGACCTGGATATGTATTAATTTCCATTAATATTTTCCCAAACTCAAAACACTTCATAAATCTGCTTTTAAAATACTATTCAATTCTTATCTTATCCTATTAATTGATGGGACTGAAAATTCTGAGGAAGTACTCAGAATATAAAAGCAGTTACTTTATCCTTCTGCTGGACGGTATATATCTACGAGAACGTTGGTTCAGTGGCAGAGCATATAATTTTCAAGATTCAAAGCACACATCTCAAGAATCTCATTTAGAAGATCTGGAAAACAGACCTCTCCATTCTTGAAGCCTAAAAATCACACTTTGATTGGAAGCCACATGCTCTGGGATGAAGGAGTTCAGGGCTGGAAATGAATACTATTAAGACTTCTTCAATTTCAACTTTGCAGGAGCTTGCAATCCATTGCATATTTGTCATTAAATTTTGGTGAACATGGCAGAGTTTACTTTTGAGTAAATATGCTTCAGCACATTGGAATTGCTGAGACAGTATTCTTTGCGGACAATGTGGAATATTGTACACATATTTTGCTTTGAAAAAAAGCGTGGATTCTGTTACCACGTTTCTTAATAAGAATTTCAAAAAAGCTAACAAACGTATCTGATCAACTCTTCCTTGACACTTTCTGTGAAGGCATTTTCTGAAATGCCTTCCAAGATCCATAGAAAAGAGACTAGAATTACAGTGTTTTGTTTCTCTTTCATACACTCTTATCTTACATACCTGGAGGGAAGAGATCCATATTTCTGTGAAGAGATGTAGACAGATTTAGTGCACTTGTGTTATTTAAATGTATACTGAAGACTGTATAGAGGGGAGGAAGATGGGAGAAAATTAATGGGACTATTGAGTTTTCTGAGCAATTGGAATCCATATTTACTCCGGTAAACTTTGGAATTCTTGCATACTTACTGTATACATTCCTTAACTGCAATAGAACTACAAGCCCTTATTTGCATGTACTCTTCAAAATCTAGGCTGTAAACAAGTACCTTAAGCTTTCATGACTATATGGAATTAGGCCTACTCTTAGGTCAAAAGTGGAAAACCTCCCTTTTTAATATCAATTATAACTGATTGCTCTAACCATAATTGCACAAAGCAAACTGTAGAGTTTTCTGCTATTTTAAAGATGGAAATATATAAAAACTTAAATAGGGTTCATATTAAAGTATAAAAAAGTAAACCCTCCAAATTCTTCCACCAAGCCTGAGGAAAATGAGAAATCCTATCCTTAATCTGTGTGACCTGTGTGATGTAAGCCTGCCTACTCTGCATCATTGCTCTGCTACTAGGGCTCCTGGCCCTTCATAGTATGGAGAGCAGGTAGTCCTCGACTTACAACCGCAGCTGACCCCAAATTTCTATTGCTAAGTGAGACACTTGTTAAGTGTGTTTTGTCCCTTTTTATCACATTTCTTGCCACAGTTGTTAAGTGAATCACTGCAACTGTTAAATTACTAAAGTGGTTTTTAAGTAAATGCGGCTTCCCATTGACTTTGCTTGCCAGAAGGTCACAAAAGGTGATCCCATGATCCTGTGACACTGCAACCATCATAAATATGGGTCAGTTGCCAAGCATCTGAACTTTGATTGCGTGATCATGCAATGGTCATAAGTATGAAAAATGGTCATAAGTCATTTTTACAGTGCTGTTGTAACTTTGAATGGTGACTAAATTTTTATTATTATTTTTTTATTATTTTAATTCCATTTATATCCCGCCCTTCTCCGAAGACTCAGGGCGGCTTACAAGCTTAGCAGTAGCCTTCATTCTATGTATATGCCTGCTTATTAGGGCTTTCACACACACACCCCAAGCGGCATTATTACAAAGTCAGCTTAATTGCCCCCAACAATCTGGGTCCTCATTTTACCTACCTCGGAAGGATGGAAGGCTGAGTCAACCTTGAGCCTGGTGGGACGCGAACCTGCACTAATTGCAGGCAGCTGGTGTTACTTAAGGAGGCATTAGCCCACTGCTCCACCAAGGCTCTAAATGAACTGTTGTAAGTCAAGGACTACCTATACTGTAGTTCAATCATCCGAAGATTTATTCTCCTAATAGGCAAGCTTCTTCCATATGCCTAGGCCAGGGGTCGGCAACCTCGGCTCTTTTATGACTCGTGGACTTCAACTCCCAGAATTCCTGAGCCAGCTATGCTGGCTCAGGAATTCTGGGAGTTGAAGTCCACGAGTCATAAAAGAGCCGAGGTTGCCGACCCCTGGCCTAGGCCTTTAAGCGTCAACAAACTGCAAAGCAAATTTGGACTCTTTAATAGATGCAATTTGCTAAATGTCTCTTAAGTTCTCCAGATTCCAGTATGCCTCTTTCGGTCTGCTTGTTACTTCTGAGTAGGGGTCTTTAACAATTTTGATTTTCTGCTGCTGGCAGCACATCTTAGCATGTCCCTGATTATTTATAGCAAGCAGATAGACAAACGTACACGTATGAAATCCAGCTGGTGTTCATTGTTGAATTTCTCCAGAGAGTCTTCCAGCTCCTTTAGCTTCTGAAGGGTGTCTGCTCTCTGCCTCACCTGAACCTCAATAGAGGCAATGATACGAGTTGTTTTCCTTTCTACCTGCTCCAGGAATTTAGCTTTCTCTTCATCAATATACCTATGCAGATCCTGGAACTGCTTTCTGACTACCCACTTGAAGACATCAGATTCATTCTGTGTGGGACAAAATATAACAATTATCACCAGAGTAATACAATCCTGAGTTTGAGTTGGGCCCATGTGGGGTAGGAGTGGGCATAATACTAAAATGTGAGAAATCTGATGACCATCTCAATGTAAACTCTAATGCTGTCAGCCACTCCTGCCTGCAATCTTAGTTCAGGAGTCCATTGCTTTGCAGCTATCAGTAACTGGCAGAAATATGACAAAATCTTTATTTCAGTTGTCCATGTCTCACCAGCATGAGATACACTGATCTTGAAATAAATTCAATCTGCTTGCACACTAACAAATTTGATATAGTATTATTTCCCTCTTTACATACCTGTTACTCTCCAGTATTCCTCCTCCCCTCAACAATTTTTAATTGGATTATGGGACTAGACTGGATTTGTAATACCTTACAAGAATAATTTTTGCTTTTCCCATGCAGCCTAAACTGCTTAGCTTCTGTTGCACAGTTTGCATTAAGAAGGGACACAAGGACCAGTGAGCTAATTTTTTGGCCAGAAAAGTTTAGATGTGAACAGAACCTAGTGTCTTCCTATTTCTGAATACTCTGTTACTGAGTTCAAATGCTGCAGTGTACCTGGTTAATTTTTGACCTAGCATATTTTGAGAGCTTAACTATTATTTTTAACACATTTATGGTGAATTATGTAAACAGTAATTTATCACACAAACTGTTATTAAATTAGCCACAGCCTGGCATAATGTGTCTTCAGTCTATGAATCTGGAGTTGCCTGCCAAATTAATGATGATAGAAAAGAATGAGAGAGATAGATTGCATGTACATTGAAGTAGTCCTCAACTTCTAACTATAATGGAGCCTGCCCATGACAGTCGTAAAGTGGGTCACCCATGTGGTTGAACCAATTTTATGAACTTTTTTGCAGTGATCATTAAGCAAATGCCGCAATTGTAAAATGAATGTTGCAGTCATAAAGTGAGTGCAATGGTCGTAAATTGAACCCATCCTTTGCTATGGGTTGTGTTTGCCAAAAAAATGGAAGTAAAGGCCAGGTTTCAGACAAAACTTTGTAAAATGTCATCTGACTGCAAGACGCTGCAAATGGCCATAAATGCGGGCTGCTTGCTGAGCACCTGGTCATGTGACTGGGGGTGGGCAGCTGTTGCAACTTGGAACTGGGTTGTTCCAACTTTGGAAGGGGTCCATTAAGGACTACCTGTATTAGAAGCATTCTCTTTCATCAGTGAAAGGCAACACTGACTATAAGATGCATCTGACTATAAGCAAAAAAAGAGACAGAAACCATTATTAAGTAATCAGTTTCATAGCAATGGGTACAAGAAACATGCAAAAAGATTTGAGTATTGTTTCTAAATATAGAGTTTCTAAATATTGGCTTTGTTGTGTTGTGCGTTCTGGAGAGCAGGAAGGAAGCCGAGATGATGAGTACAGCATGGTAGATCTTTATTAGGTGGAAGTGACTGTACTGGGGAATAGGGGTTACCTGCCCTCCTTTTATACCTGATCAGGTGAGCAGCCGGCCAATTGGTTTGAACCTCTGTTTCCCGCTGAAACTGGGTTCCCGCCAAAACAGATACAGTTCAACGCCCCCTGGTGGTGACTGCTATGTAAGTGTGTATGTGTTCTCTTCACCTGGATACATAACAGGCTTCTTTACTTTAATACAGATTACTTATCAGAATTTCTTGAAATTATGTGTGTTATGTATTGGGCTCAGTTGTAACACCATGTGGTAAACTGGAGCAGCTAACGGCTCTCCAGCAACCCAGACTCCAGGTCTCCAGTGCTGCTATTGGCTGTCCCTAGGCGGCAATGGGTTGCTTTAAACCTATTGGCTGCCACCTAGCGGCCAGGCTATAAATTGCTGCAAGCTGCAGCCCAATTCTCAGTTCAGAACTCACTACACAACAATGTGAGGGCACTTAATCATTTCCAAATATTGCCTGTTGGGTAAAGTGTTATATGTAGCAACTCAGCTTTTTGATTGTACAAAATTACTGCTGGGATCCTTTCCATTATGTGATATAATTCAGATGGCCATTTCCAGGGAGTTTTTGTGACAAGTAAAGCAACTCCCTGATTGAGCATTCTGTGTCTGTAGTGTTTGGTGGTGCACATTTAGAATTTTTCAGCTATGACCTAATGTCCTCAAGACGAAGATTAGAAATGGAAAAACATCTAACTATTGCCAGTAATCCAACAAAATCAATATTGACAATAAATGTCAGGTGCTTTGAAAAGAACTCCAAGAGTGGCTTTATTATGAGCTAATTTCCTGGGAGGTATTTTCTGTTAAGTCTATGACTTTCTAGAATTCTGTTGGAAAAGATGCTGGTCAACTTACTAAACTAGATTATTCCTTTTTTCACCTGAAAGCTTTGGCTTTTCCTATTACTTAATTGGTTTGAAATTATTATAGTATTTTAAGCATATCCTCTTGACTTGGACTGCCTCAGAAAAACTAATAATTACATTTAGTTCTTCCATGTGATTCAATATTGAGATCTGAGATTTAGCTGAGTGTAGGAACTAAAGAAAAAAGACAATATGTATTGAATCATACTGAACATTATTCCACAAAGATTTAGGGATTCCCCCCTCCCCGGAAGTGTTAGGAATCAGAGGATAATTTTCAGAATTTACTAAAGTGCTGGATGTACATACAGAGTCATTTCTCCTTGATCTGTTTGCGGATTCAGGGTGTTTTGTGTCAAAAATCTAAAATGAACAGTTAAGCAACAGTGGAGTGGGGGGTGGGGTTTTTTGCTATCTTTGAATCAATCTTGATTCCTGGTGATTACCTAGACCAGGGGTAGGCAACCTTGGCTCTTTTAGGACTCGTGGACTTCAACTCCCAGAATTCCTGAGCCAGCCATGCTCAGCCACAAGTCATGAAAGAGCCAAGGTTGCCTACCCCTGACTTAGACAAATCCCTACAATTTTATTGGTAAAATTTCAGAAGAGGTTTGCCATTGCCTATTTCCTAAGCTAAGAAAGCATGACTAGCTAAGGTCACACAGGGGGCTTTGCACTTAAGACAAGACTAGAACTCACTGTCTCCCAGTTTCTAGCCTGATGTCTTACCCACTATAACAAATTGGCTACTGTCTAAGTTAGGGTTCCCCACCCTCTGTGTTGTGGCCTGGTACCAGGTTGTGGTCCATTGGGAACCAGGCCTCGCAAGTGGTGGGCGAACGCATGAGCAAATGAAACTGTATTTGTGCAAGTGGCATGCAAATGCTCAAAACCATACCCACACACACACACACATACCCACACACCCCGCTGGCACCACCAATCCACAAAGCTGGAAAGGTTGGGGACTGCTGGTCTAAGAAATGGAGCAACAGAAAAATGTCAGGTAATTTCACATTTGAAACTTTAGCCAGATTCACCCCTCTTAACTGAAGTAAACATGACAACTGCCAAAGGCACCTTACTCAGCCCCAAACACTCAAGAATATACAGCAGATAATCACTAGAAAACTAAAATTAATTGTCTGAACATCCATACCTTCCCTTCAATGTGCTTATTTATTGTAAAAATAGTACTATGAACCAGTTTGGCATGATGATTAAGGATCAGACTAGAAACTGGGAGACCATGAGTTCTAATCCTGCTTGGGCACAAAACCAGCTGGATGACTTTGTATCATTCGCTTTCTCTTAGCCCTAGGAAGAAAGGAATGGCAATCCACTATTGAAAATCCTTGCCAAGATAACTTCAGGGACTTGGCCAGACAGTTGTCCAGACCGAGCTAGGAATCAGTCATGAATGAACAATAACAACAACAACAACAAAACATATTATACCGACAGTCATATATACAAGTTGGATGAAAAGAAAGGCAGACAAGAAAGTCACTGGCATAATGTCATCTGCCTGTGTAAGCTCACCGTAATTCGAGTTTTGTTATTCATCAATTTGCTGACATGTTCATCAAGGCTTCTCTTCTGCTGTTGCACATCTCTTATCAACATGGAGAGTTCCTCCTGAAAAAAGCAGATTTGCATTAGCTAAATTTGTGGGGAAAGGAAGTAAGAGAAACAAAACTATTTATCCATTTTAAAATGTATTTTTCATTGATGACCACCAAATGCTTCTTAGAGCTCACAAGGAGGGCCAAAACAAATGTGACTGCTCATGAGCCGTGGTGGCACAGTGGTCAGAATGCAGTACAGCAGGCTACTTCTGCTGACTGCCGGCTGTCTGCAGTTCGACAGTTCGATTCTCACCAGCTCAAGGTTGACTCAGCCTTCCATCCTTCCGAGTTCCATAAAATGAGGACCCAGATTGTAGGGGGGGAATTGTTGTGATTCAGGGTCAGCCTATGGGTTCGGCAGTTGGGTCGGACGATTCAGAGGAGGAGGAGGGGGGTGTTGGAGTGGTTGCTGAGGGTGTTGGAGAGCTTGCTGATGAGAGCCCTCAGCCAGGCCCCTCCCACCTGGTTACGACGCAGACCAAGCTGTGTGAGCCTGACAGCGTGGATGAAGATGACCCACAGCTGGCCCTGTTCAAGGACGCCCGATGCAGGAGGCAGTCAATCAGGAGTAAACAGAGGAAGGCAATGGGGCACCTCGGAAGGAGGCAGAGAGAAGCCACACCCTGAACTGTTTAAAAGGGAAATGCGTGGGAGGGCTGGTTTGCTGAAGGCAACCGCTTGAATAGCTCCTGTTTCATGGTTCGTGTTTGCTCTCTTTGCTCTGTTTGCTCTGTTTTATGTTAATAAATTTGGCAGGCTTAGTTCCAGCCTCTTGCCTTCTTGTAAAGGGGTTGTCCCTGCCTTTTCTGCAGGGCCGGTAGCAGGCTGGTACAGAACAGTAATATGCTGATTCTGTAAACCGCTTTGAGAGGGCTCTAAAGGACTGTGAAATTAGAAAACATTCAGATATGAAAAAGAGAAATTGCAGAGATCACATGAAGTAACCTTCCACTAAGATTTTGAGTCATCTATATTAATGATACTATAAAATCCCCAGAGACTCAGTCAGACAAGGGTCATTAGATCCTTCAAACTGGATATGCAGGACTTGAGGTATATTTAATGTTCAAATATGCAAAACTAATCTTTCTACCATGAAACTACAGTGCCTTATTATAGAATATGAATTCTGCAAGGGAGTGTTTAATCTGACTCAGTGGCTCTTTTTTTTTTAGCTTACATTTAAAAGAAAGGAAGTAGATGAAAGATGATCGTAGCACAAACTTTGAAACATCTGGAGATTATGACAGTTTTGGAGCAGAGTTTAATTTGTGATTCAGTTCTGACTTTGAACTTATTTTTAGTGGTAGGATCTAGGCTTGAAACAATCTGAGTAATAATTTTATTATTTCATTTGCATCCTGATTTTGTGCTTAGACAAGCAATTTTTCAGAGTTGTTAATTAAAATATAAAATTAAATGTAAAAGCAGTCTATATACTACTAGAGCTCTCATGTTTATT
The DNA here is from genome assembly GCF_947247035.1 of Vipera ursinii. Taxonomy (NCBI): domain Eukaryota; kingdom Metazoa; phylum Chordata; class Lepidosauria; order Squamata; family Viperidae; genus Vipera; species Vipera ursinii. The sequence goes on along the minus strand of NC_139512.1, from coordinate 336,546,563 downwards.
GTTGTAACCTTCAATTGGGTGAAACAGTATATGATAGGACAACAATTTTTGAATCAATATATTTCAAATGGGGTAATTTAAAGAATGTGGCCAAAATCCAGGACTCCCATGGAATTGAAATTTTTAGTGCTATTACCCTGCTGTACTGTTATAATCAGCCACAGTCATAGGATCGTAATTTCAACTGCTCTCTGTCAGTTTCATGCAAGGAAAAAAACAAAAAACAAGGAAGTCGGAAGTTGTTCCTGCTCCCATTACTTTTCTGCTTGCCCATGGTCATTAGGTTTATTTATTTATTTATTTATTTATTTATTTATTTATTTATTTATTTATTTATTTGATTTATATACCGCCCTTCTCCCGAAGGTTTCTCTGTTTAGGTAGGGAAATATCCCTAAAATGATGAGCCAATTGGTCACAGGTTGTGACCTTAATGATTAAAAGTTTGGTAAAAGAAATGCATCTTTGTGGATATTTTAAATTCTGAGAATATGGCCAAATACTACGCTATGGAAAAGTGATTTATCGCCTTATAGCCTGGGAGCCTGGAATTAGAGTTCCAGAAGGATGGTCTTCTGACTCCAGAAGCGTCTTTAGATGGCCTTCTTCTGCAGCTTTTAACTGTTGAACTCAAGAAAAGGTGGTCCCTCAAATAGACTGTAAGCCATTTTGAACTTCAAGCCTGGGTCAACACAAAGTGCCACAGGTTATGCTCCAGCAAAAAAGTCAAATTGTGGCTTCATGTGATTGGTCTGATTTATACAACATGTGAGACAGTGTCTGAATTCTTAAAATATGCTGAACTGTAAGCACAGTTCAGCTCCTATGCAAACTCGTGTCTTCCTTCATAGCTGGCTCAGCATGGAAGGGAAGGTGAGACCATCTGAGATCAAGGTCAGGATCTGCAACTATCACATTATTAAAACGTGTATTTCACTAGTGGGATCAGCTTTGGCTATGCTACCATTCAAATATTCCCTTTTCTGGGCATGATTTTGTGCCTCACATTTTATCTCTTATCTCACTCAGTATCAGGCACTCCTAGGCACAGGGAGTGCTGCACCTAGTTTTTATATTTCTGCGAATCACCCTCATTGTAACAATGTTATTCATTGTTTTCTATTGCTGCCCTTGAGAACAGGGTACTATCACGCATGATCCTTAAAAGGTAAAGGTAAAGGTTCCCCCGCACATGCATGCTAGTCGTTTCCAACTCTAAGGGCCGGTGCTCATCTCCGTTTCAAAGCCAAAGAGCCAGCGCTTGTCCGAGGACGTCTCCGTGGTCATGTGGCCGGCATGACTAGACGCCAAAGGCGCACGGAACGCTGTTACCTTCCCACCGGAGTGGTCCCTATTTTTCTACTTGCATTTTTACGTGCTTTCGAACTGCTAGGTTGGCAGAAGCTGGGACGAGTAACAGGCGCTCACTCTGCTACGCGGCACTCGGGATTCGACCCGCCAAACTGCCGACCTTCTGATCGACAAGCTCAACGTCCTAACCCACTGAGCCACCGCGTCCCTATGTATGATCCTTAGACTTACATAATTCCCACCCTTTGAAAACATTACTCACACAGAGAGGGACTTGGGATATACGGCGTAGGGAGAGAGCTACAAAAATTCTGTTAAGGGATGTATAGATTTCTGCTTTATAATAGCTACACAATTTTTTACTAGAATTCAAGTACTCAAGAACTTTCCCTTAAGTGAAAAGTTGTTGTTTGAATCACACCAAGATTCACCTAATCCACCAATCAACAGACACAAGATGGCCCACCAAGGATGGCCAATTGTCTCTATTCTGCCTATGGTCTAAGCCCTCACTTCATCCGTGCAGTCATATACATACATACACATTCCAAGCACCTGCCTTCATCCTGCTGTAGACAGTGGAGATGGGCATGACTTTATGCTGCTGATGGGTACCAATGGTGCCGCAGAGACCACAAATCACTTCCTGGTCTTGCTCGCAGAAAAGGCTGAGGGGATTGTGGTGATCAGAGCAAGAGTTTTGATTATCATCTGAGTTGCCGATGGTATGAATTGCCTCAATGATGCGAGCCAAGTTGACATTGGGTGGTGATCTGCTATAGTCCACAGCCTTTCGGCATACTGGGCAAAGGAACTGTTTCTCCAGATCACCTGAGAGAGATACTACACAGGACTTGCAGTAAGAGTGTCCACATTGTAGCATCAAAGGCTCTTTGAAGAGCTCTAAGCAAATAGGGCATATCAATTGGTCCTCAAGTTGATCAATGCTCAATTTCCGTGCCATTTGGCTGATTTACTTCTTCTTTTCTTGGCTGAATCCTGGAAGATCAGTGCCCAAAGGGAATAGACGTCAAATGTGGATTTAGCTGGGGAAAAGATAAGAATAGCCCTTCTTTCTTCCTTCTTATATCCTGCAATAGGCAATAAAAGGAAGGATAAAGAGATTAATACAATCTTAGGGTACAGGAAGAAAAAAGTATCCTAAAACATACACTCAGGAAAGTAATAACAAACTTAGATTAAGGAACTTTGGGAACTTCTGGATGTCAAAGGTTTTGGGAGGAAGAAAGCTGAAAGTGTAATATTCAGTTAACTGCTATTCTATAACTATCAAGAGGAACAAAACAACTTCTGCCTCCTTGCTACTTTGTTTTGGAAATATTTTAAAAAAATATTTTGGGATCTCATCAGCTACTGCTAGTTGCCAAAAAGTAATGCCTAAGTACTGTATTCTGAGAAATTCTGCTATAGAGCTGATAAAATAATGGCATATGCTTTGCTAATATTGTTGACAAATGTATGATTAATTTAGGTCATTTACATGCCAGCACAAAATATAAATGATCTGGGAGTATAAATGTCCAGAAAGGAATCTCAGAGAGGAATGAGCCATAACAGATATATCAGGTACTAGAAGGAGGTAATGTTTTCAATTTTGTACATTTTGTTGATGACCAAATTCAGTTTCGTGAATCGTGTCCTTTGCCCCAAGCTGCAGACTTCTATGGAAACTGTGCTCTCTGTAGGTTCCCCCCCCATATAAATGTATTTATGAAACCTTGGTTCACAAGAAGTACGGTCAGTGGTCTGAATCTATTACCAGTAGGATGTTTTTGCTGAAATTCCATTGGAATCCTTCTAGGAGCAGCATCACCTTCACCCGCAGACCACATCTTTCTTAGTTTGTATATTTTCTAAACCCATTAGAGTGAGAAGTCAAAGAAAAGATCCCTACCTTTTACAGCTCAGCTGCTCTTCTTTCAGATGCTTCTCCTGTAATCAGAGTATTTCTATCTAGACAAACCTCTGTGCAATGATATATTAAGACTTCCTGATGGATAATTCTTTTACTATGGTAGATTTCAGACTTCTCCATCAAAAGTGACAAGGAAAGGCTCTCTGTCTAATTTCAAAAAAGAGAACTTCTGGAGTTGATGGCCCTCTGTTCAGGGGAGGATCTCCAGAAAGCAAACTGCAATGGCAACCACCTTTTCAGTCATGTGCTAATCCTTGGCACTTGTAGAGGCAACTCCCCAGCTACATCGCTGACTGACCAATGTATACTTGGAAAACTGGAGACAAACAAACCCCACAGTCTTTCCTTGAATGTTCACCTTGTAGAACAGATTTCCTTGTCCTCTTCACCTTGCTCAATTATTATTAGTTTGCTAGCTTTCTTTGTTAATTATTAAATCATTTTAATAAGGGTTTTAAAATGCTAAATTGATATTGTATCATTATGGTAATCTGTGACAGTAATAAAGATTTGATTGATTTGGTGTAAATTCATCTTCATATTCAGTGCTAATCTAATATCTGGAATTTTTTAATTCACTTATATACTGTTGGTAAATCTCTTTTCCATTTTTTTTAGCTGTTCTTCTATTTTGTGTTTCTGCTCCTTTTTTGACTGCGTTTTCAAGTATCTATTAAAATGAAATTAAATACAGTATGTAAAAAGTCACTATAACACAATAGAACCCCTATACCTACTTTATGTGCAATAATTTTTATAAACTTTATGCAGAATTGACTTGCGAGGCCGGTGTGTGGTGCAATTAGTTCACATGGTGTAATAAGATGGAGGTTTGTTGTCACTGTGAGTTGTGGGGTGGGAGCACGAAGGGAGGCTCAGCTAATCTCAATGTATACATGGTTGGTACTTTGACAATAAAGGTTCATTCATTATACTGAACCAATATCAAAAAGGAGCAGGGCTTCAATTATGGCCACCACCTTCAGTTTTTCTTACTCTTCCCTCCACAGATGCTCCTTCAGGTTGGTTTTACTTATTATTTTGGCTGTTATTGTTGTGATTCAGGGTCAGCCTGTGGGTTTGGCAGTTGGGTCGGATGACTCAGAGGAGGAGGAGGGGGGTGTTGAAGATCTTGCTGAGGGGGTTGAAGATCTTGCTGATGAGAGCCCTCAGCCAGGCCCCTCCCACTTGGTCACCACGGAGACCCAGCTGTGTGAGCCTGACAGCGTGGATAAAGATGACCCACAGCTGGCCCTGTTCAAGGACGCAGGAGGCAGTCAATTAGGAGTAAACAGAGGAAGGCAATGGGGCTTCTCGGAAGGAGGCAGAGAGAAGCCATGCCCTGAACTCTATATAAGGGGAATGTGTGGGGAGGGCTGGTTTGCTGAAGGCAACCGCTTGGATTGTTCCTGTTTCTTTAAGCTCCTGTTTCTTGGTTTGTCTTGTTCTGTTTGTTTTTGTAGTAATAAATTTGGCAGGCGTAATTCCAGCCTCTTGCCTTATTGTAAAAGGGGTTGTCCCTGCCTTTTCTGCAGGGCCGGTAGCAGGCTGGTACAGAACAGTTATTGATATCTGGTTGTATGTGCTAATCCAGCAGACATAAATTTTATTTATATGCCATTCAGTCAAAATCAACTGCTGATTTGCTGGCATTGTGTGCCTGTCACAATGATTTAGTTATGTTGCAGCTTTAGTCATTCTCTGCATTTTAAACTTTATATTGAATCTCCTCTGCCTAATGTTATTCCCGCACTATAACAGGGTCCACTTGTCAGCAAAGCTGTCTCCATTTGGGTAGATCTAGGGCATCTTAAGGGGCAACGCCCACATATTTCATGTCCTTTATATTGAATATATGAGGAAAAAGAATAGATCAAAGTGGTGGCATAATATGACCAATCTAACTATCTGGGACAAGGGAATCTTCAGGTATTCTTTTCCAATTCCACAAAGTCGCTGAGTCTATAAGGCCTCTTCAGGTAAAAAGATGCTACCAGCAGCAGTGGTTCATGCTGCTTGATGTTTAAAATGTCTTCCTTGGCCTATTTTTATTCTGCTCTGTTCTGCTTTTTTTTAAAAAAAATCAAATACCAGCCATGGGGAACAGAAGGGCTATTTGTTACAACATGTTTACCTTGGTTGCTGAATCAGCCTATTTACTGGTTTGAACTGTAAACCAATACATTAAACCACAACAAACACCTAAATAAATAAATAAATAAATAAACCAAGGTGGTCACTAATCAAGCTTAATATGTTGTGAAAATAAGGCACTAGGTATTTAACTGGCTGAGTGTGGTTGAGTGTGTTGTCTGAACAGCCACTGCATGTCAAAAAATCAGAACACAACGTTAAATAGATCATAGCTCCCCCTCCCTGCAGTGCAGTCAAGTTATATCTCTACAGCTATTGAAGGTGACATAATTTGTATTTAAACCTGGCCTATTTGTGTGCAACTTTATATGTAAGCGGGAGGGACTGGTCAGTCTTATTATCCTGGCTCTGGAGTAAGACAGAGTAGTAATGTTGCCTAAACATATTCTTCCATTATAAGTTGTCAATTCAGTCAAGGTATTGCAGCCCAACACTCTGAAATTTTGATAACAGAGAATACTTGTAGTTAACGATTGAAATGAGAAGTCCTTGGTGCTCTCTGAGTTTGGTTGTTTTCTTGCAAAAGTTTCATTCCCCAAACTAGGTAACATCAGTGATGTTTATGGCTGCATTCCCACTGAGGGGAACCAGATCTAAGTTGCAAACATCTGATGGCCACTAGATGGGAATCAAGGCATACAGAAGAGAGAACATGCTAGGTCTGCAGCCAGTTTTGGTCACCATATCACAAAAAAGATGTTGAGAGGCTTCCGGTTTGTGCATGTGGTGCTTCCGGACGTTCAGGGACAGTCTGTCTCCTGCCGTCCATTTCTTTCTTGTTTGGAGGACTCTGAAAAGGGTCAAAAATCGACCTGGAGGGGCGATTACTGAGAGGAGGACTTCCCTGCAATCACGGAAGGGTGGCAGCCCTCCGCTGGAATCCGGGATCATCTCCTTTGGCCTGAAGAAGAGACTGGCCATAAAGATGGCCGATCACTAAGCCGCTGCCTGCTGAAAGCCAAAAATACTACCTAGCACTACAAAGCAATCTGGAGGACCTGGGTGAGCTTTTACCTTTCCTATTCCCTTAATCATTTTCCTGTGGGACCTTCCTGAAAATCTCCTTCCCCATTTTTTGAGAAAATAGCGAATATCTACTTTGGGAACAAAGCTTAAAGCCTCAAAGTTACAAAAGAAATCCAATTAATGCAGCAAAGAATCTAAGCAATTTCAGCTGTATTTGCTAAAAAGCTTCTATTTGTTGCTGGGGACTCACTATCCTATTCTTTCTTTAAACTGTGAATTAAAGAAAAAAATTGGACTAATTCCACAAAAGTTCTATATTAATTTGGAACAAGAAAAAAACCCTCTTACATTGCATGTTATATGTTATTGATGACATCTTGTGGTGAACCCTGGTACAGCAAGTAAATTTCCTTTTTCTGTTGTGAAAGCTCTCTGAATAATAGAGCTGTCCTTGAAGATAAGTGTGGGAACACCTGGCACTGATTACAACTCTTCAGGAGGTGGAAAATCTTTGACTATTATTAAAATAGCCTCCATGGAAGATTTAACTTTAAACAACAATGAAATGGATGAATACATCCCGCCACTTGATTATAAACTGATACTGGACATGATTTTGGCAATGACAGAGCAAATTAAAGCCAAGCTGCAAGAAAAATTTGACAAGTTAAAGCCACCAAATCAAAGTCTGACCTTAAATGAGGAAAAGATAACCCAAAACCAAATAAAGAAGTGGAAACTAACACTAAAACAGGAGATTTCAAAGAACAACAAAAGCAACCTACAGAAAACCTTAAAGTCCAAACTTTAATAGCAACTACAAAACTTACAAGCCAAAAAGCAACAGCACCTGAAGAAAGCAACACCAAGAGTGAAGACACTAAAGGCCTTCAAATACACTATATTGAGAATTCAATTAATCAAATGACAACCATAATACCAGCTACTACTTTCTACCTAACCCAGATAGAATTGAAAGAACAAAAAGATTTGACTGATTTAATGACAGTTATATTATATCAACCATCAAAAACTGAACTACCAAAGCAAAAATACAATAGTTACAAAGGGGACATGTTCCTTGCAAAACTGACGTTTGGATACGCTCCCTGGATTCAAATAAGGGGTATAGGAAGAAAGGAAGATACATTTGAGAATTTAAAGATACCAAGAGCGAAGCATGATTGGCACAAAAGGAAGGCAAGAGTTAGACTTAAAAGACTGAACTTGTTTATCTTTTGAGATTCCTAAAGATAGACTATAAAAATATCTTTCTATGGATTAAGGGGAATCTCTAAAAATATATCACTGATTTTACATTTAGCTTTTACATTTGTAAAGGAAATATAACTCCAAACTATATTATAGAATTTGGAATGACATATTAAAAGATAATACTTTAATAATTGATGTACAGTTAAGATGCCTTATAGAATATTCAGTGGCTATTTTTGAACTATAGTATAGAATCTAGAATTTGATATATAAAAGATAGCATTTTAATAATTGTTGAACGGTTAAGGCAAAAATTTATTTTTAATAACTGGTGATTTGCTAAGATGAAAATTAGACTTTAATGGTAAAACATAAGAATGTTTTGTAATGAACAATATAAGTTTTGTAGACAAAAGAACTATGCTTTATTGAAATAGGGAATTGTGGGTCACCCAAAATTAAGCTTTTTTCTATATATTATAAGCTATGCTAATAATAAAAATAAAATATCCTATTGCAATTAGATAAAATTTAAAAACAGGATATTGATATGTATTAGTGAAAATATATTTTGAATTTTCTTGATTGACCTGGTTATAACTAGAAATATGCTAACTTGCTTATTTTGACTATGTAATTACTAAGGGAATTAGAGAGGGTATCTCTGTTGATGTAACCTGAACTATTTACAAATGGTTATTTCTGATTTTAATTACCCAACCACCATATTGTTTCACAAATACGTGTATATGTAAATATTAAAAATCAATAAAACTTGTATATATAAAAAAGATGTTGAGAGTTTGGAAAAAATTCAGAAAAGAGCAACTAAGATGATCAAAAGCCTGGAGACTAAAACATACGAAGAATGGCTGCGGGACCTGGGTTTGGCTAGTCTAAAGAAAAGAAGAAATAGGGGAGACATGATAACAGTATTCCAGTATTTAAGGGGCTGCCACAAAGAAGAGAGGGTCACGTTATTCACCAAAGCACCAGAGGGAAGGACGAGAAACAATGGTTGGAAACTGATCAAAGTGAGAAGCAACCTGGAATTAAGGAAAAACTTCCTGACAATGAGGACAATTAACTAGTGGAATAGCTTGCCTCCACAAATCGTGGGAGCTCCATCACTGGAGATTTTTAAGAGACTAGACCAGGGGTAGGCAACCTTGGCTCTTTTATGACTCGTGGACTTCAACTCCCAGAATTCCTGAGCCAGCCTGGCTGGCTTAGGAATTCTGGGAGTTGAAGTCCACGAGTCATAAAAGAGCCAAAGGTTGCCTATCCCTGGACTAGACAGTCACTTGTCTGAGATGGTATAGGTTCTCTTGCTTGAGCAGGGAGCTGAAGACCTCCAAGGTCCCTTCCAGCTCTATTCTATTCTCTTTAGTGCCATCTATGGACTTGATTCTTATAACCAGTTCTGATAGCCTTAGATCGGGGTCTCAAACTTGGTAACTTTAAGACTTGTGGACTTCAACTCCCAGAATTCCTCAGTTCCAGCAGGCAGAAGTGAGAGAACTCGGGACGCTTCTTCAAACTGATTGTTTTTCACTCAGTTTAAGCCTACCCTTATTTTTTACGGATGTAGAGTGATGGCTGCAGTAAAACTGAGCATTCCCCATTCATTTCTGTGCGTGGCATTTTGCTTTAGTTCAGAAACAAAAAGGTACTCTCGAAGCTCCTCGAGTCGAACGCTTGAAGCTGTGGAACTAATATTGCTCTATGAAAGCCTCCCTGCTTTGCGCACGCGCAGTTCATTTCTTTTCTGAACGCGTGCGCACTGAGGCTCCCAGAGTCCGGGTCCAAACATGATGCGGCAGCGTCGGCAGGGAAGCGGCGCGGCGCTTGGTCTTTATGGGGTCGCTGCTTCAATCCTGGCAAGGCTGGAACGTCGGGAAGGTTCCCTTAAGACTCTAGTCTATGGAAGTCACTTCCCGGCAAGTAGACGGTCTTTGTACAACTTAAAAGAGTTTTTTTTTAAAAAAAATGGGGAGTGGGGCTGGGTAACAGATCCTCCACGTGTGAGGATAGACTATCTTTTTAGTGCTAGCTATGGGACGATAGTTACCTTCCTGTGTGCTCGTGGTTTTTTTTTTAGGAAGCGAACTTTTTGAAGGAGTTTAATGAATATTTTGGGTGCAATTTAAAACAAATTTTCTGATGCTCAAAATGTGGAGAAAAGCAAAGTTTTACATTTAGGCAGGAAAAATCAAAGATATAAGTACAGATTAGGTAAGACCTGGCTCAAAAACAGTAACTCTGAGAGTGGATGATCACCTAGCAGAAGCCAAAAAAGCTAATACAATCCTGGGTTGCATAAACAGAGGCGTAGAACCAAGATCTCGTGAAGTATTAGTACCGCTTTATAAAACCCTTGTGCAGGATTAGGCATCATGCTGGCTTGGGAATTCTGGGAGTTGAAGTCCACGAGTCATAAAAGAGCCAAGGTTGCCTACCCCTGCCCTAGTGAGACCACACCTGGAATACTGGAACCAATTTTGATCACTGTACTACAAAAAAGATGTTGAGACCTTGGAAAAAGTTCAGAGAAGAGCAACTAAGATGATCAAAGGCCTGGAGACTAAAATATATGAAGAATGGCTGCAGGACTTGGGTTTGGCTAATTAAAAAAAGAAGAAATAGGGGTGACAGGAGAGCAGTATTCCAGTATTTGAGAGGCTGCCACAAAGTAGAGGGATCAAATTATTCTCCAAAGCACCAGAGGGAAAGACAAGAAACAGTGGTTGGAAACTGACTAATGAGAGAAGCAACCTGGAATTAAGGAGAAAGTTTCTAACAGCCAGGACAATTAACCAGTGCAACAGCTTGCCCTCAGAAATCGTAGATGCTCCATCACTGGAGTTTTTAAGAAGAGACTGGACATTCGCTTGTCTGAGATGGTATAAGTTCTCCTGCTTGAGTGGGCGGCTGGACTAGAAGACCTCCAAGGTCCCTTCCAGCTTCTATTCTATTCTGTTCTGCTCGTTGATTAATTGCAGAATAAATGAATCGCATGCTCTTGTCAAGGAGCACAGCTGGCTCAGGAATTCTGGGAGTTGAAGTCCACGAGTCATAAAAGAGCCAAGGTTGCCTACCCCTGCACTAGGTCTCTACATAATGTGTCCAAAATATAATTTGAGCCTGGTTATTGTACTGAGTTTATTTGTTCAATTGTGCTTTGTTTTTTTTCCTGACTATCCATGGTATTCTGCAGAATTTTGTCCAGCACCAAAATTCAAAAGTGTCAATACTGTTTCTATCCTACTTCTTCAAAGTCCAACTTTCACTTGCATAGAGTGTTTCAGGGAATGCCAATGCTTGTGCTATTCTGATCTTTCTACATTTTGACAAATCACAGCAGTTCATTTCTTGACTGCTTGTTCCTTTACTATTGGTTGATCCTAAAAAGCACAACAATATACCACTTCAGTATCTTCAATGCCAACTCTAGGACTGGTTGCTGTACCTATTGACATGAATTTTCTCTTCTTTATATTTAATTGTCCTCATCTTCTTTATGTTAATCTTTGAGGGATATGGGCGGTTCAGAAATGTGAAACATTAAATAAATAAATAAATAATGTTAATCCAGGTGTTTTTTTTTCCACTTTCACTGACTTTCCTTACAAGAGATTGCAGACCATATGCATTGTCAGGTATCAGAGTAGTATCATTAGCATAATGCAAGTCATTGATATTTTTTCTTCCAATTTTAAAACCACACTTTCCCCCCCTCAAAATGTGCTTAGCATATAGAATGAGTAAATGAGGAGAGAGTAATACAACCTTGTCTCACTCCTTTGCTGACCTGGAACCACTCTTTTCTCCTACGTTCCATCTGGACTATGGCTTTCTGTCTTGTGTCAAAGAGGCAATGTTTTGGGATTCTCATTTTGCTAAGAACCTTCCGTAGTTTTACAGTTTATTTTGTTAGCATGTGAAACTAAAGATACTGTGTGATAGTTTCCACAAACTGTTAAGTCTCCTTTTTTGGTTTTGGTAGGTAAAACTGGCCTCTTCAAATATGTCGTCCGCTGTATGGTCTTCCAATTTGTTGGCATTGTTCGCTTAGTATTGTTATCAATTCTTCTGATTCCATCAACAATGTTCCTTCCTTTTGCAGAATACCCGGCTGCTCTATGCACTTATTTCAGAAACACTTCGTTATTCTTCTGTACTGGATTCCATCATAGATGCTGCTGGTTTGTTCTGTGCTGAAAAAAAGCTGCAGCCACATCTGGCCAAGGTGAACTGGTATGACTATTACTTATGAGAAAGGTTGAAGCCATTTTTATTGCAAGCTAGATTCCATGGGGTTGCTTTCATTTGGTAACTGCAGGCACCATTCTGCATGGAAATACACAATCAGTGGCTTGTAAGTGACTTCAACCCTTGGGTTGCTCACATGGACAGATTTGGGGGAATCTGCAACAGCAGACCCTTTTTCTGGTCCTTGATAAGGCCTTTGGAAATGGAGAGTGGAACAGTGAGAGAAGGGAAAGTCCAACAATATGAATGGGGTGGAATGTAGAAAAAGCATACAATGTCAGCTATTTGGTTTTTTCCCCTCTTTCACTGTTTTCTCTTGCCTCCAGAAGTTGCCCATCCATTTTTAAGAAGAAATTGGATAGCCATTTGTCCGGAATGGTATAGGGCAGGGGTATCAAACTCAATTTCATTGAAGGCCACATCAGCATTGCGGTTGCCCTCAGGGGGCTGGGTGGGTGTGGCCTGGGTGGGCGTGGCCCACTGGGTGGGCGTGGCTGAAGTGTGTATGGCGTACTGGGTGGGCCATCGTTTGCATCAAGGGTGCCTACATGTTTGCATAAAGGGTGCCTATGGGGGCCTGGGCAGGAGTGGGACAGATCTGAGGGTCTCTGGCAGGAGGAGGGTCTCTGGGCCAGGGCCAAGGCAGTGGGGGCCGTTCCCTCACTGTTTCCAGGATGGCTTCGCGGGCCGCATGAAACCACTTCACGGGCTGAATCTGGCCCCTGGGCCTTGTGTTTTACATGTCTGGTATAGGGTTTCTTGTTTAGAGCAAAGAGTTGGACAAGAAGAACCTCAAGATCTCTTCCAACTCTATTATTCTGTATTCTATTCAGTATTCTTTCTTTCTCCACCCAAGCCATTTCTCACGGATTTGTGGGAGACAAGGGATTACTCTTACCCAAATTCATTAGTCTGTTTCTTAAATATGCTGTTCATATTACTAGGAGATCATTGCAATGGCTAGAATAATCAGTGTGGTAATAGTGGTAAAAGTGTTGGATTAGGATTGAGGATACTCAACTTCCCTAAGCTATAAAAAGTCATTGGGCCCATCCTTTCTCAGCTCAGCTTGTAATTTGAGAATACAGATAATTCAGTAATTATATTAACAAGCCCATATAATGTGTCTTGAACATGTGGAGAAAAAGTATCATTTAATTATGACAAGTAAATAAATCCATGACTCAAAACAATATTAGGTGTGCCTTTCAGTGCCTTCTTTCATTCTGTCTTACTGAAGACATGTTCTTACTTCCTTGCTGATGCTATCCAGGTGTGGCCTGTGCATCTTCCAGGTCTTTAAAAAGCTTTCCTGGAATCAATACGGCAGGTATCTCCTCAATCCAATCCAGTTGGATGTAGAGCCAGATGACCCACTCTTGGGCTCAGATCCAAGCTGTTTTCTCCTGCTCCGTTCCTTTCTTAGGTGCTGGTATATGACTTACTCATTGGCAAGGGGCTTCGTGGTGGAGGACGTGGGAAGGCCCTAGTATTGAAGCATCACGCACGTCTCCAGGCTGAGCTTGCCCGGTTGAAAGTCCAGAAAAAAGTGAGCCGCAATGAAGATCTTCTGCCACCAGCAGGAAACTCTGACAAAGGTAGATGCTCAGAATTTTTGGAAGAGGTCAGAAGTAGAATTTAAATAGACTGCAGTGTTATATCAGCTGCACCTGGAAAAAAATAGGGAAAAAAAACTTTACAGCTTTTGGAAAGCCTGTCTAAAGTTTTTGCCCAAATGTGGCAGCAACAGTGCAGGCTTTAATACGGTGCGTCTGAAACTAGGGACAGCTAGTCAGCCAGCCAAAGTTGGATTTGTGTATTGTGTTAAGTCATAAATGAGATTTATTTGGTTTGAGATTTATTTGGTTTGGCTTGTGTGAACCAGCCATTATGGTTCATAAAATACGTCTGCTGACCGAACCCAGAAAACTGGAAGCTACTCAGGCCGTGGTGAAACAAACTTAAGTATAATGTGTGAACGAGGGCAATGCCTGTGAATAGTTTTCTTCCAATCTGGCTACAATCTGTATTCTGGCTATGTGAGATGATGTTCTTGCCAGATCAAAATGGATATAAAAGACAAAGCAGTTACATGTTACGGAAAACCCAGGAACTTGATTTCAGAAGATCCCTGTCTCTTTGTTTTCCAGCACTTCAGGTGCCGCGCTATGTCCGAGTGAACGTATTGAAGACATGTGTGGATGATGTCGTTGATTACTTCAAACGCCAGGGTTACTCTTACCAGGGCCAAGCAGGCCGGTTAGTTTAGTCTTCTCCAACCTCTGCTCCGTATCTCAGGAACAGGCAGGCTCTCTGTCTCCAGACTGTAGTGTTGCAGACTTGGGGGAATCAGCAGTTGCTCACCACCGTTCCTCCTCTCACGTGCAGCCACAAGGAAGAGACTGAAAGCCTGCATTTTCATATCTGCAGCATATCCTAAAAAACTGGTTATAATGGATGAGACACAACCAGGAAATGCGAGGACTTTTAAGCTAGCGGGATTTTGAGAAACAACCCAGAAGTAGGCAGTAGAACATCACTGTCAGACCATTGCCAAGGAGGTGACATAGGCATGCCTGTGAGGCAAACCTGGCTTGAAGGAGACTTAGGTTTGCTTAAAACTAGCCTGTGCTCACTGGCTACAGTTAAGCTGAGTTTACCCCAGTAAAGGGTAACATAAGATGCTGCAGTTGGCACCCTTACTCGATTTTAGGCCAGATTGAAAGAGGAAAAAGGATGTGGAGTCTGGGGGAAGTTAGTTTTCATCCACATAATACAAAAGTAGACCAAATACATTTGTGCTTGCCACTCTGCACCAATTTTTTATTATTATTATTATTATTATTATTATTATTATTATTATTATTATTATTATTATTATTATTATTATTATTATTATTATTTGGATTTATATACCGCCCCTCTCCCAAGGGACTCTCTTCCCTCCCATAACCCCTTTCTTGAAGCAACTTTTGCTGGCTCTTCATCTCTGATCCTGCTTTTCTGCTGCAGAGCAAGAGGCTTTTGACAAGAGATGAAGTATCTCTCCACATTACTTACCTGATAGATACTTTCTTCATTGATGGACAGGCTTATTTGTGTCATGCTGCTTGCATTCAGAGAGCTCTGCTTTCTAACTCCGGTAGGGAAGAGTTTCTTAGCTTAGTGAAGAAGCAACAGCTTTCCATCTTTATTACTATCATTTTCAGTATGGAGGAAGTGATCTTATCCGGGAAGAAATTCCTGCTGGACCTCCATCTTCCTGACCTGCTGATCTTCCCTCCTCAGGCAGACCTTCATGAGAACCAGCTCTATCAGGCTGGACACATCATTCTCCAGGACAAAGTGAGTAGCTGGGATGGTCCCTCCACCTGGATCAGTGGGAAGGGCTGGTGGAGCTGTTTAGCTGCCAGCTGATCTGCCTTGGTGAAGTTGCCCAACACAGTCAGACTCTTAGATGGCCTCCCTCTTCCTTCCAAGTGAGCTTCTGGCTGGTTTCAGGCTTTTAGACTTTTATGCTATTGTATTGGAAGTGTTTCCTATTTCATCTTGCGATATCTTACCACTTTTCATTTTGTGATAAATTCTCCAGATGAAATATAGAAATGTCTGCTTAGCTTTAATAAGCTGTTACTCGCCAAAAAAAAAAAGAGAGAGACATCATTCATCATTGGCATCCTTCAGTCTCGAGAGACTATGGTATCGTGCTCTGGAAAGAGGTCCTAAAGCAGCATCTGGTGTGGCTAAAAAGGCCAATTTGAGAGTGGCAGTCCCTTCCACACTGAGGGCAGATACAATCTGTCCCCTGTCCAGCCCCCAGATTTCGCTGGTTTGGGGACTGCCTCTTTGCCTCAGCCTGCCGCGCAAGTGTCTCTTCGAATTGGAGAAGGCCATGCTGCGTCTTTAGCCTCCAACCTGAGCGATCAGAGGTCAAGGTTTCCCAGCTGTTAATGTCCATTCCCAAGGCCTTTGGATCCCTCTAGCAGATATCCTTATATCACAACTCTGGTCTGTCTCTGGGGCGCTTTCCTTTCAGTGGGCATTAAATGTTTCTTGACAATGTTTGAGAAGCTGCTCTTGAGGCTGGGGGACATGGAAAGAGGGTGATGGGCCTGCCATATATGGATAAGTGCATTTATCTCGTGTGTGTGTGTGTGTGTGTGTGTTTGTGTGTATTTTAACCCTAGGCCAGCTGCCTCCCTGCCTTTCTCCTGAATCCTACTGTAGGGTCCCATGTGATCGATGCCTGTGCTGCTCCTGGCAATAAAACCAGCCAGCTGGCTGCCATCATGAAGAACAAAGGGTAAGGGGAAGGAAAGGCAGTACCATGTATATATGAAGATGTTTTAGGCAACATTCTAGGGTACAGAATCCTCTGTGGCAGTTTACAACACAACAATAATTTCTACAAAGATCCGGGTGATAATGATAATGTAGCATTTTTATTAGGCTTCCAGAAAGACCTGGAATAGATTTTGGGAGCACCTGTTCTCTAGGTTTGCATGGTATTAGCATTCCCCCCCCTTTCCCCATTTCCTCCCCCCTCATCTAGTCAATTTTGCAGATCTGATTGGTGAATTGAAGGTTGCTCAGTTCTTAATCCCTACCTCTGGTGCTGCTGAGCATTATGTATCTGCCTTTCCAGCTTCCTTTTGCTCCAGACAATCTCCTTTGTTTCCTCCTTCTGGAAGCAGAGGTGAAGAATTTATGCAGCCTCAAATCAACCCCCCCCCCCAACAATATATTCCTTCTGTAGATCTCCTTGCTATAGTCCAGGGGTGTCAAACTCAATTTCATTGAGGGCCGCATCAGCATTGCGGTTGCCCTCAAGGAGGCCGGGTGGGTATGGCCAGGGTGGGCGTGGCCTACTGGGTGGGCGTGGCTAGAGTGCATATGGCCTACTGGGTGGGTGTGGCCAGCTCTACATCGTTCGCATCAAGGGTGCCTATGGGGGCCCGGGCTGGAGTGGGACAGATCTGAGGGTCTCTGGCAGGAGGAGGGTCTCTGGGCCAAGGGCAAGGCAGTGGGCACCGTTCCCTCACTGTTTCCAGGATGGCTTTGCGGGCCGCATGAACCCACTTCGCGGGCCGGATCTGGCCCCCAGGCCTTGTGTTTGACATGTCTGCTATAGTCACCTAAATTTCATCCCAGTTGCAGGTTGATTTTTTCTAAAAAAAACAACCAAACACTTGTGTGGTTGAGTGGTATGAGAAAGGATAATACAATCCCAAAACTCTTTTCTACATTTCTTAGCTGCTTAGTATCTGCTTTCTTCTTCCAGCAGCTCTCAGTTCTGCAACCTTTCTCCTTCCATACTCTCTTTTGGAATAATGGGAATTTTCCAAGGCAAAGTTTAATTTACTCCAAATGTATAATTTAGATTTTTACATTTAAGATAAAGCAATTTCTACTACTGGAAAAATAGTAGTTCTCTATATTCTCTAAATAATATTCAACTATTTCCAATGTGCTAAAAGTTTAAATTATTATCTAAAACAGACATGTCAAACACAAGGCCCGGGGCCCGGATCCGGCCTGCAAAGTGGTTTCATGTGGCCCGTGAAGCCATCCTGGAAACAGTGAGGGAACGGCCCCCACTGCCTTGGCCCTGGCCCAGAGACCCTCCTTCTGCCAGAGACCCCCAGATCTGTCCCACTCCTGCCCAGGCCCCCATAGGCACCCTTGATGCGAACGATGTAGAGCTGGCCATGCCCACCCAGTAGGCCATACGCACTCTAGCCACGCCCACCCAGTAGGCCACACCCACCCAAGACCATGCCCACCCGGCCCCTTGAGGGCAACCGCAATGCTGATGTGGCCCTCAATGAAATTGAATTTGACACCCCTGATCTAAAATATGCCAGTGATCTTTATAGAAACCACGGGATACAGTCATAAATATTACAGTAGTTTTTTCAATTTACTCCCAAATTTGCAATTTTCATTTGCAATTTATATTTTGGGATTTAGGCGAGAAACCCCTGAGACAATTCTGCTTGGCTAAATATGAGTTATTTCACAATTTGCAGCTGTTTGTTTAGTATATTTAGTTTAGTTTAGACTTTGATCACAGCTTAATTCATGTAAATAATCATATTTATAGAAAACAGCCTTCCCTCAAGAAATTCTTAAGCAGAAAAAAATATCTATCTCACCTGCCTCTTAAATTACTTGATGAAACTCTTATTTTGTAACATCCATACATTTATGCTTGTCATTCTGCATCAGTTTATCCAAAAGCGCAAATTAAAAGAGTGATCATCTGAGGAAATCTCCACTGGATTTTGCTGGAGGTTTTATAAATACACTAAATAACATATTACTTGTTTATAAATGATACATTAAGAACATTAAGTCAGGTCTGTGTTTGCTAAGAAAGTTTCTGTTTAAATTTAACATTTTCATCATTTTTTTTTACCATGGCCTCAACATTTTTGGAGAGTTTACTTTTGTAATCTAGAGGGGCTTGTGTCTATAGTTGGATTCATACAAATCATTCTAAAATGATTTTTTAAAATTGGCTTAGTATGTTGCATGAATCTGGTCATTGCAGATTGTGGATTAATAGTGTGTGTGAACCCAAGGTATCTTCACCGGTGAAAGAACCCGTAATATTTGTGACCCTAAGAACACTACTTGAAGAGTTTTGAAGGTTGTGAATGTCTATGGAGACTCTCAGTCTTCCAGGTCATAGTTGTCCCAAAGATGCTTTTTCATGAGGCAACTGGACTTTCTTGTTTTTCTTTGAAGATGTTCCTCCATAACAGACAAAGAAGAAAACAATAAACGAAGCAATGTAGTCATTCCATGCATTGCAGGAATATCGGAAAAGCTCAGGAGGATCTTCAGCCAACACAACATACATGCACACTTCAAACTCAAGAATACACTAAGTCAGAAGCTTGTCCACCCCAAGGATAAAACACCCAGACACAAATTGAGCGACGTGGTATATGCAGTACAATGCAGTGAGCCATGTGCAGATCTGTACAGTGGGGAAGCAAAACAACCACTTTATAAACACATGGCACAATATAGGAGAACAAACTCATCAGGGCAAGATTCAGCAGTCCATCTGCATTTAAAAGACAAAGGCCACTCTTTCGAAGACAGCAAAGTCCACATTTTGGACACGGGACTACTGGTTTGAAAGAGGGGTCAAAGAGGCCATCTGTGTCAAAACTGAACAGCCCTCTCTCAACAGAGGGGGAAGGATACGGTATCATCCTTCTCCAGTCTACAACACAGTCCTTTCAATAGTTCCAAGAAGGCTCCACAGCAGGGGTCTTCAAACTTGGCCCTTTTATGACTTGTGGACTTCAACTCCCAGAATTCTTCAGCCAGTGTGCCTGACTGAGGAATTCTGGGAGTTGAAGTCCACAAGTCATAAAAGGGCCAAGTTTGAAGACCCCTGCTCCGCACCCATTTGCACTACTCAGGTGACCCTGATGACACAGATAAACCTCCAAGTGGCCTCAAGGACTCTCTTAAAAATACAAATTACCAGCTGCCTGCAAGGAGTATAAATCCTTCCATTCCCCACCATCCTGTCAGAGCTGAAGAAGCTTCTTGGATGAGAAGTGAAACATCTCCAAAGAAAAAACAAAGTCCAGTTGCCTTGTGAAAAAGCATCTTTGGGACAAGGTTGTGAGTGGTTTTTAAGCACCCATTTCTCCCCTTCAAAGCCTGCAAACCACAAAACGGTTGGGAGGCTTCTTGCTAACTGCCCCAAAGAGACACAATGGGAAACTGGTTTTGCCCACTCCCCCTCATCCTGTCTATGGGATGACAAAATAATTAAAGTGTATCCTTATAAGCCACAAGAATATGGTTACCTTGGATATTTTTGTTGGTTGAACCCAGTCTCTATTTTTGTTGGTTTAATGACAGAACTAACTATTGGCTGCAAAATTACCATTATCTTTTGTAATGTAACTCCTGGACACCCTTCACACAGAGGGATGAACTTTGAAGAAATAAGCTTCCAGTCTTTGTAGGTTTCTGGATGAGGCAGCTCTCATTTGATTCTTCCAACTAGAAAGCAAAAAGAAGTCAGGTTAGAGAAAATAGATCCTGTCTTCTCAAGTCTGTCCTTCGGAATGCCCTGCAGATGACTAAGCTTTGGGTCACTTATCTTGGAAAGGAAAAACTGCTTGTGGTGAAATTACTGTTTTCACATTTCTCTCCTGTGGAGGTATCTGATCTTATGCCCATGTGTCCATGGCCACTCAAAACTTCCTTCCGTCTCTTGAAATGCAGACAGATCTTTGCCTTTGATCTTGATGCCAAGCGGCTGGCCACCATGAGCACTATGTTGGTACGGGCAGGGGTCACCTGCCATCAGCTGGCACACCAAGACTTCTTAGCAACAGATCCCACTGACTCCAAGTACAGCAAAGTGAGATACATTCTCCTGGATCCTTCATGCAGCGGTTCAGGTGAGTAAAGGTGGAGGTGGATTTCCAGCTTGGACTTATATTAAATACAAGCTTATTAGGAAAACGGATGAGAGATCATCAAGGTATTTTCTCTGCCGCCTGCAATTGCAACAGTCAAGAATATTCTAAAAGCCCCAAGGCCATACATTGTGCCTTTTTATCCAAGATAGGAAGTTGACAGCCAATTAGAGCAATTGGAAATGGTTTTTGGGAGGAGGGCCATTTATGATTTGACTTTCAGATATAATGATGATTTTTTTTCCAGCTTAAGTGTAATAGAATGGAGTTGATCTGGGTTTGTATACATAGATTTACAAGCAAATTTTAAAAAGATAACTATATGGTTCCAGAGCCAAATTTCCTACTTCTCCAGGTAAATAAAGACGGGTATCTTTAAGTAGATATCAAGACTGAGAGCCCAATATATACCAGTGTGATGCCTCCCTGGATGGCCAAGTTTTGACAGCTACTGAGGCGTATGATGTCTGTTTCTGTGGCAGGTATGGTCAACCGCCTGGCAGAGGAGGAAAGCACCTCCCTGCCTACGCGACTGCAGTCGCTTGCTGGGTTCCAGCGAAAAATGCTGGCACATGCATTGCAGTTCCCTGCCCTTCAACGGCTGGTTTATTCCACATGCTCGGTGCACAAAGAGGAGAATGAAGATGTGGTGAAAGATGTGTTGGAGCAGGAGGGAGAAGCCTTCAGGTACAAGAAGGTGGTTAAACCAGGGTCTGCCTTCCTGGAGCTGGTAGAGCTTGGGCTGAAAAGTGGCTTGGGTCTTCCTTGCTACTATTTTAAGGATTGCTGGTGGAAACGACTGTATAAAGCTAGAAGTCTCTTGGAAATCAGTATAGATCAGGGGTAGGCAACCTTGGCTCTTTTATAACTCGTGGACTTCAACTCCCAGAATTCCTGAGCCAGCCATGCTGGCTCAGGAATTCTGGGAGTTACAAGTCCACGAGTCATAAAAGAGCCAAGGTTGCCTCCCCCTGGTACAGATCATCCTCTTGATACTTGATGCCCTCCTAGTGTGTAGACCTACAGCTCTCTCATGTTTCCAAACGTGATCAAACTAACTGGATTTCTCCAGTGCTTTCATCTTGTTGGCCATTCATGACAAATACATTTGAAATCAACAATCCTTCTATCTTCTATTTTAGGGGCTGGGATAGCTGGGGACAGGGACGAAACTTTCCAGTTTCATAGCCATTAGGAATTAAAGCTTCCTAAGTTAAACGCAACTCTTGGTGATTTCAGGGATATTCCGTGTAGGTACCATGGCGGCAGCATAGCAGTGGTTTGCTATTGCCATCTTCTAGGATGTTAGATTTCCCAGTCTAGAGGGCTACCTGATTCAAGAATAACAAGGTCTGGACCCCGGATCAGCCAAGGTGTTAGATGCTGCCATGCAGCTCATTAGACAATTTTGAAAGGTGGAAGTTTGCTTCCCTGGTACGACTGCAAGGTAGTAGGCAGCAGTGTTAAAAGGACAGGGAAGCATTGAGTTCTTTAAAGTACTTCTCTGCTTTTCTTCCTTGGAGATTGGTAGAAGTCCTGCCATCCTGGACCCCTCGTGGCTTACCTGTTTTTCCTGAAGCTAAGTGCTTTCTCCGAGCATCGCCAGAAGAAACACTGACTAATGGATTCTTTGTAGCAGTGTTGGAAAGGAAGCACACAGAAGCACATGCTGCAAGGTAAAAGAATGCTCTCTTTGTACCCTGTAAAGGTAGTCCTTGATTTACAGCTATTTGTTTTGTGACTCTTCAAAGTT
The DNA here is from genome assembly GCF_947247035.1 of Vipera ursinii. Lineage (NCBI taxonomy): Eukaryota > Metazoa > Chordata > Lepidosauria > Squamata > Viperidae > Vipera > Vipera ursinii. The sequence goes on along the minus strand of NC_139512.1, from coordinate 336,524,500 downwards.
AGTGATGGCATGGGGAAAAAGTGACTTATGACCAGTTTTCATTGAACAATTATTGCAGCATTCCCATGGTCATGTGATCAAAATTTGGGTGTTTGGCAGCCGGCATGTATTTATGATAGTCCTAGGGTCATTTGATCGCCATTTGAAAACTTCCCAGCTGGCTTCCGACAAGCAGTCAATGGAGGAAGCTAGATTCGCTTAGCAAACGCATGATTCACTTGACAGTTGTAGTGATTCGTTTTACAACTGTGGCAAAAGTTGCAAAATCAGGCACAACTCGCTTAACTTTCTTAGCGACAGAAATTTTAGGCTCAGTTGTGGTTGTAAGTTAAGAACTACCTATATGCTCTACAGCAGGGGTGTCAAATTCGCAACGTCACATGACATGTTGCGACATATCGTGAGTTTTTTTCCATTGCCGGCAATGGGGTGGGTGCGATTTCGGCATGACGCATCCAGCCCGCGGGCCGGCAGTTTGACACCCCTGCTCTACAGCATAAATACTCTTATATATGTTCTCTATGCTCTATATTTCTGTTATTAAAAAAAAAGTATGATTCCCATCTTTCAGAAAGTCTTAAAGGATTCTGGAGGTCAAACCTATGTAGTTTGTGACTCTCTGCCCTCAACCCTGGCAACAGGATCCTACTTTTCACAATTGAGATAAGCTTCAATTTATCTTACAAACCTGCATTATCGGGCCCAATAAGCCATGTGCCAGTCTTGAATTAGACAATAGGCACAGTCTAAATAGAAACTGAGGTTTTTTTCAGGTGCAGAGGTGGTTCTGTCAAAGCACATCTTGTTAGGAAGAAACAGTAATTTCTTTTCCACATAATACAAGACTCAAATGTTACAGGCAGGAAACAGATTTTATTTCTACAAATAGGCAGCCAACATCCATCTGCCTGTCTTCTCAGTCAGTCATGGGAGAACCCTTGGTGCAATTTAACATCATCTCTGCACTAGATAAAAGTTCCATTTGCATGGCCACAGACTCCCCTTATGTTAATCTACTCTATGCATAACTTGTATCTTCAGAGTTTTATTATTTTGCATATTTTGAATTAGTCTTAATATGTTTCAAATACTTATGTCTTGATTGCATTTTTTATATAGGAAATAGCTTTTTGTTCTTTGTGGTTTTGCTTATAGTTCTGCAGTGCTGCTTTCAGAGGCTGGCAGTAAATTAGAAACAAATCCCAATCCAGCAACCAGGAAACGAAAAAAGAAGAAACAGATGGCTTTTTCAAATAAGTGAAATTCTTTAGAAGCTTACTGGTCTTTATCAATGGATTTTGCAAGAGAAAGACCTTGGATGGAAATAAAAGTGAACTTTTCAGTCAGTCAGTGTGGACATACTGAAATGGGAACTTGCAGAATACTGGTTTTTGGCAAAAACATTGTAAACCGTGGACATGTAACCACAGGATACTGCAATACTCATAAATGTAGGGCAGCTGGTGAGTGCCCAAGGTTGAGGCAGCCATCAGAACTTGAAACCAGGCTGTAATTACGTGTGTGTGTGTGTGTGTGTGTGTGTGTGTAAGACCACCTGTATGGAGGTCTTGAGAGAAATTGAGCTGGAAAGTTGATGCCTATCCTGTGGAAGAGGCCTCTTTTCAATATTTGTAGGAAACAGGTACGAAAGGAAAGTGAAAACCACTGGAACAGAGACTAGCATCTTTTATTGATCTGTCAAGCCACTCCAGGAGGCTATTTGGCCAAAAAGCAGAGTAAAAAACATTCTGGCTCAAGCAGTTTTATTTTAAATCAACATAAGCAAGGAAAAGAAATTGCACAGTCACACTAAAACCCTTGACAGGAATGATCCGAGTCTCCAATGCAACTTTTAAAAAAAGTCAGCCCATTCTTTTTATTTTTACGTACTTCATTTCATTCACACACAGCAATATCTTGGTAACAAAAAGGTGCTCTACCTTTCTAGGGTGGGTGGGGACAGTTGCTTCCCAGTTGGAGAAATGACTGGTTCATTGCAGATTTGGGGCACCAAGAAAACACCTCCCCATATTGCTGGCAGAGGACTAACCACCCACCCCTGCCTTAGGTGGAGAGATGAAATATTAGCTGCTATTATGAAGAATACTAGTTATTTGGTCAATATTAACTAATATATTAAATGTTGGATGGGATTCCTGAAGATGACCCTTTCCCCCAACAAAGTTAGTCTCTGTCCCAAGCAATCACTGGAGTGGCCGTTCTTTTACAAGCCACACATCTGCCTTCCCTCCAAATGACAAACGCTGACCCAGAATTCACTTTCCCAGCACCACTTAAACGTGCAAGAGCTCTCAAGCATTATGGAACAGACTGAGCCACACTCACATTATTCAACAAACACATGAAACACTGACCTGTGAAGCCCGAGGGGTGGCGGCAGCAAGAAAGCAGATGTCCCCCCCCACACACACATACAACTTCCCTATAAGCCCTGTTGTCTTGTAACAGCACAGGCAATTTGCTAATGAACAACTTTGTACTTTCACACCTCTATGAACCAAGCTTGAAGGAATTTAAAGGCAATTTAGCTTAAATATAAAAATAAAGTTTCACTTTGTTAAAAAATGTTTAAATATTTTTTTTTTTAAATTTAGAATTAGGCAGGCTCACGCACACATTCACACCACTGGCAGCTGGCCTGACTTCCAAGAACAAAATTGGCTGAGAAGAACCGTTTTTTGTTGCCGAGCTGCTTGTCTACCCGCAATGGCTGACTGCTGTGACTCAAGCTCTTTTTAAGTTGGAAAAAAAACACCAGATTTCAGCCAGAGCCCCATGGGGCTTATGATTTTACTCTTCCGCCTTAGAAACATTTTTCCTCCTTACTCCAAGACCCAGCACAGAACAAGAACTTCCCACAAAGTCCTGGAGCCACCAAACATCAGGGAGGCAACCTTCCCGTCTTCCTCTGAAGGCTTTTGAGTCCAGACCCAAGTTGGCACTTCCAGCCTTCCAAGTTGAAGTCTTCACACTTCATTCAGCACATGTAGCCATGCAGTGACTGTCCACACCCAATTAGGCAGGGTTCGTCTCCGTTGGAGACAGGTCCCCTGAAAAATGTTTACAACAAGTCCGGCATTACCAACATGCCGCCACACATACAATTCAATTCTTCCTCCAAACTCAATTCACAGAGCAATAAAAAAGAACACAAACATACTGTGAGCAAAACACAGACATTTGAAGGCAAGGAGAGGGAAGGGCAGGGGGAAAGGAAAGGCTGCATAGATGGAAAGCTGTAGGGGTGAATGGCACTGTTCCTCACCAAACGCTCATGGAAGAAGCATACCAGTGGGGGAGATCCCCCTGGACCTCTGATGCCAAGACATTTCTCCATTTCATGTCGCCATCCAACCACTTCTCTGCTGTTAGGCTCTGTAGCCACAGCTAACCATGATTAACATCCCAACTTGGCTAAAACACATGAAGCCAAAAGGTTTTGGCAAGAAAGGGTGACTATCCCAATGGGACATAGGGGTCTTACTGTGGACTATGTTTTGATGAGAATTTGGATCAAGGAAGCCCTGGAGATTCTCTGGAAAAGGCTTCCAAAGAGGGAAGAGAGTGAGGATGAGAACTAACAATTGGTTTCAATCAGAAATATTTAAATGGCTAAAAGCCAAATACTTTCCCCGACACCCTACTCCCTTCACTAAGCAGCCAAAAGGGAATGAAGTTAAGGGCAGAGAAAGAAGGGAAGATTAATGGGAGAGGTCCACATGGAGAAGGGAAAATAGAGGATATGTACATTTTTTTCATCCAGACTCAGCTGTAGACTGTTCAAGTAAAAAGGGCTTAGTTTCTCCTATCCCGTTTGAAGGGGTAAAAATCACTCCAGAATAGCTTCCTGTGGTTGTTACAGAAAAGAGACTCCCAGGATAGTCCAGCTGAAGATGCGCACCAGAATAAGTCTTCCTTGGGTAGTATTAGGAGGATCTGACAGCAGATCAACTGGGAGTTGAAGTCCAGGTAGGAAGCTGCTCCTGGTTACTTTTTACGAGTATGCTGCCTCCGGGCCTGCAGCCGTTGGCGGGTTCCTGTCTTGGATCCTGCTCCAATTGAGAAGGTGGGTATTGCTGGCCCTGCAGGGACAGAAAAGCAAAAGGTTTTCACAAGAGGTTGTTTGGGCATAGAAAGTATGTCAAATAACCGGTGGGATTGCGTAGCATGCTACTCTTAAGTGATTTTCAGTCTCTGGATTCTTTCGAAGAATGTGCCATCAGCGTCTGATAAAGGTAAAGGTTCCCCCGCACACGCATGCTAGTCGTTTCCGACTCTAGGGGCCGGTTCTCATCTCCGTTTCAAAGCCGAAGAGCCAGCGCTTGTCCAAGGATGTCTCCGTGGTCATGTGGCCGGCATGACTAGACGCCAAAGGCGCACGGAACGCTGTTACCTTCCCACCGGAGTGGTCCCTATTTTTCTACTTGCATTTTTATGTGCTTTTGAACTGCTAGGTTGGCAGAAGCTGGGACGAGTAACAGGCGCTCACTCTACTACGCGGCACTCGGGATTCGACCCGCCAATTGCCGACCTTCTGATCAACAAGCTCAGCGTCCTAACCCACTGAGCCACCGCGTCCCTTATCAGCATCTGATACTTAATGCCAATAATTTTAGATTTAGAACTATAATGTCAACCCTTCCTTATTTTAACAATGTATTTTGTTTTAAATCCCCCTCATCCCCTTGCCCACAAAACAAGCCAAAAAAACTGTTCTGAGGTGATTTAACTTTGTCTGATCCTTGCATTCTAAATGTTGCAAAAAGATTGCCCGCCTTGTATAAACGGAATGGCCCCCTGCCCACCAAGTTCCAAAATCCTTACCAAAAGCAGCAGGTGTCACTCCTCCAAAGGTGGGGGTGATAGGTGTCGCAAAGGAAAGGTTGCAGCTCCCTACTGTGCCACCACCTGGAGTAGGTGTACTTTGCCCAAATGTAGGCGTGGGAGTTCCTAACCACAAAATAGTAGCAAAATGAAGTGTCTATTAGAGAATGTGTTCACATTATGGAGAAACAAGATCACCAATCCCTGCCTGACACTGTCAGGGATACATGAAGGACAGGAACTACTTTCTCTGAAGGTTTTATACAAAAGACAATTGTTTTACCCCAATACAAGAGCACCAAAGGAGTCTACCAGCCCTTTCCTCTCCTGCATTCTACTTTTCAAGGAGAGCATAGGGAAACAAATAGGGCTGGAGGAAATGAGACTTGCATTTAGGAGACAGAATGGAAACAGAATTTGATCTGTGTGCATCTGCCTGAACAGAAATACGAATTCACCTCCTCTCGATGGCCTCAAATATAAAGCTAGGACTTCTAGACCACGCCCTAGGAATCAAAACAGCCTACAGCAGACATGTCAAACACAAGGCCCGGGGGCCAGATCTGGCCCGCAAAGTGGTTTCATGTGGCCCCCGAAGCCATCCTGGAAACAGTGAGGGAACAGTCCCTGCTGCCTTGGCCCTGGCCCAGAGACCCTCCTTCTGCCAGAGACCCCCAGATCTGTCCCACTCCTGCCCAGGCCCCCCATAGGCACCCTTGATGCCAATGATGTAGAGCTGGCCATGCCCACCCAGTAGGCCATACGCACTCCAGCTGCGCCCACCCAGTAGGCCACACCCACCCTGGCCATACCCACCCGGCCCCCTGAGGGCAACCACAATGCTGATGTGGCCCTCAATGAAATGGAGTTTGATACCCCTGGCCTACAGGAATAGCGAAACTAGAAAACAGCAATCCCTGCTAAAGAATAAGTAGGAATATTGAAGAACCAAGAGGCCAAGCAAAGGGGACTCACCTCCGAATGCTGGCTTGCTCTCAGGTGTACTTGGGACGTTGAAAGCAAAGGCAGAGTTTTGGTTCTGGGTACCCAGAGGGTTTTGTGCCAAGGAAGTTCCAAAGGGTGTCACTCCGTCTGCAGCTCCGCTCTGCCCGCTGCCAAAGCCAAATCCAACCGTGGGCACGCCTGTGCCTGTAGCACTGGCACCAATGCCAAAAGCACTGCCTGCTACCCCTTGGGGATTCGATGCCCCAAAGGTGAAAGGAGCTGGGGCTGAACCTCCAAACACAGAGCTTCCTGGGCCGCTGCTTGTAGTCTGAGTGCTGGATGTGGTGGCTGTCCCAAAAGAAAAGATGGACGATGCAACTCCAAATGCCGGCTGGGAAGTATTTTTGGCTCCAAAAGATGCCAAAGGGCCAGGCCCTCCAAAAGGGGTCTGTGTAGAGCTACCAAATGCTGGCTGGGCTGCAGGTTGGGCTACTGAGCCAGTGAAGCTGAAAGGAGTCCCAAAGTTCAGTGGCCCTGCAGCCAGTGGCTTGAGAGCTGCCTGCTGGCCCTCAGGCACACCTGCATCAAAAGCCAGCTGGCTTGTAGCTGCAGGGTACGGAGGGGGTGGTTTTGAGGCGGCTCCAAAGGTACTGCTGAATGCAGAGGCATAAGACCCGAAGGTCAGTGGACCCTGTGTGGTGGCTGATGGTGCTGAAGAAGCCTGTGTGGAACTGCTGCCGCCGCCACTGAAAATGCTGAAGCCAGCATTGGCTGTGGTGGTGGCAGCAGCAGCAGCAGTAACAGTGGGAGCAGAGTTAGTGGTGCTGGGGGGTGCCAAGAGATTGACAGTGGCGCCTGTAGAAGTAGCTTGCTTGCCAAACTGGAAAAGAGGCATGGCAGCTGCGCTGGCACTGGGTGCAGCCCCAAATAGCAAGGGCTGAGATGCCAATGTGGAGACAACAGCGGCAGGAGTGCTATTGCTGCTGCTGTTGCTGGGGGCAGCGGCAGAGGATGGAATGCCCGGCCCGAAACTGAACACAGGTTTGCTCATGGAGACAAATGTCACACTTGCTGATCCAGGGGGTGACACTGAGGTGGCAATAGTCGCTTCTGAGAGAACGGGGAGCCCTAGACTGCTTGAGGCATTAATGGCAGGAAGGCCAGATGCTGCTGCTGCTGGCTGAGAGGCCTGACTGAATGTGAAGGGAGAAGATGATGTGGTTGTGGGCAGGACAGCAGTTGCTGGTGTGGACAGTGACCCAAAGATGGGCTTGAATGTGCTGCTGGGAGCAACAGGAAGTGCCAAAGAAGGCGCAGATTGCGCAGTGGCAGAAACCACCATGGTGCTACTTGCGGAGAAGCCAAAGTTCTCACTTTTTGCTGGGCTGCCAAACACTGGTTTGAAAATAGGCACCGTGCTGGGTGCAGAAGAAGATGGCGCTGTTGCAGCTGAGGAGGGCTTGTCGACTGGAGGACTGGTGAGGATCCCAAAGAGGATGCTGGGCTTTGGAGCAGACGAGGGCTTGGACGGAGTGTGGCCCAGCTCAGAAGAAGCTGTCACCAAAGTGCCCGGGTTACTGGTGGGCAGGGAAGGGCCTGAAGAAGGAGAAGCAGTGGACAGGGGAACAGGTACGTTGAGTGTCGGAGGCTTAGGTGCCTCAGGGGATGTCACCGGCACAGAGGAGCTCAAATCCAGCGAGGCAGAGAAGGCTGGTATCTGAGGACTCCCTTTAGTCCCTGGAACTGTCTTGGCTGGAATGGAGGGAAGAGAAAATGGAGAAAAGCACATTACTGTAATTAGGAGACATTGTTCCGCAGTAAACCATTAAGAAATGTTATTTATTTACATCAGACAATCTGGAATGCATAAATGTTATCTTCCCCCCTCCTCTTCTGTATTTATTGCAGAATAGAATTTGTTTCACTTTTTTATAGACAGAGAAAAGGAGTGATATTTCCACACTTCCATCTTTCTTAAACCAATCCAACCTGTCATTACAACCAAGGGAAACGTTCAAGAATTAAATTTTTAGTTTGGGACAAATTCAAATCTAGACGCATCAAAAAGGCAAAAATATTCTGGATTTATTGTCCAGCGTGGATTGAGTGTGGAGAACATTTCTCTAGGTTGCATGATAAATATTTCGCAATCTTATCTTATCCTCTCTTATCTGTTATAGGCCATTTTGTTTGTTAATCTCTAGAAAATGGTCTGTAACAGTCAGCTATTTGGCATTTAGGAGCTAGCTTAGCAGGATTACAAATATCTAATTAGAAATTCTTCAGATAATAAGCAGAAAGAAATAGATTATAATTCTACAAAACTGAACATTAAAAACATGTTTAAGGATTTTCCAAATTGCTCTAAATGTCCCCTGAAAAAGAATATACTCATCATTTAAAAAGAAAACCAATCAATGGACTGAATAGGTCCCTGGAGGAGGGAATTTCTCAAAAGTAAAAAGCTCTGCTTCAAAGCTGGCAATCTGCCAGGCCTAAGGAGTTCAACAGTATCCCCACCATTTGAGTGGAGAACTGAGTTCAAGGGAAAGATTACATTTTGGTCTCCAGAAGATCTTTGCTGGGCGAGAAGATCTCCAGTCCTTTTCTCTTAATAACTGGAAAAATATTTTTGAACAAAGAGAACATTTTTCTATATGAAGAGGTAAAGAACAACCCTTTTTCTGTATGGAAAAGGCTTAAGTTGCTTCTGCCTTTCCCCTTTGGCTCAAGAGGAGAAAGGAACAGCCTTGTCAGTTAAGTCTGTTAGCTGAATAGTTTCTGCATTATAAATACAAAGAATTCATGAATTTGTGGGACCATGTGATTTTTTTTTAAGGTAAGGTTTAAGGCTATGAAATTCAGCCTATCTCTGGATCTTTGGAAAGAAAGAGAGAAGCAAGGTTCTGTACTTTGAAACTTGTTCAGAACATCATTTTTAATGGAACCATCCATAATATTTTAATGAACATAAAATCAAAACTCTAACCCTATCCCTTTCTAGTCATCAGATTAGACCTAGATTTCTTACAGGAATCATAGCGCTGATCCCCTTGTATCCATTCATCAACATCCAATTCTATAGGAAGCTGCTAAATACTTAAGAACAGCTTCAGAACCACCAGTTTCAGAGTGTAGGCCAGGGGTAGGCAACCTCGGCTCTTTTATGACTCATGGACTTCAACTCCCAGAATTCCTGAGTCAGCTATGCTCATAAAAGAGCCGAGGTTGCCTACCCCTGGTATAGGCCTTTATCGCACTCAAGGGTTCTTTAAAGACAGGCAATGAGTACCCCTTTCCCTCTGAAATTGCTCACCTGCTTGTGCTGAAGAGTTCTTTCCTTCTTGCATGTTCTTCAGGCTCTCCAGAAGAGGATTGGTTGCGGCAGTAGAGATGGGCAATGACACAGGTGTTGGTTTGGTGGACATCAATGAAAAGTTCAAAGTTTGAGATGAAGAGGTAGTCTCCACGGGTGGACTTGGGGCGGAATCTGTTGGGGAAACCATTAGAGCTTTCTGGAAATTTCAATGTCACAAGAGTCCACCATCTAGCATCTGCTGACATTAAAGCCAACTAATGAATCTATGACTAGCAAGAACCAATAGAACAAGCAAAGAAGACATTTTAAGGACTTGCATAGAAAGAGAGTCACCATCATTACCCACTTTTAGTTCGTAAAAGTAAAGACTTCCTGGTCAGTCATGTCCAACTCTAGGGCACGGAGCTCATCTGTTTCTTGGCTGAGGGAGCCAATATTGTCCAAAGACAATTTCTACGGTCATATGGCCAGCACGGCTATATGCCAAAGGTGCAAGGAACGCTGTTACCTTCCTACCAAAGTGGTACCTATTAACCTACTTATATTTGTATGCTTTCGAACTGCTGGGTGGGCAGGAGCTAGGACAAATAATGGGAGTTCAGCTCTATTGTGTAGAGCTTGGGTCTTGAACCTGGACTGTCAGCTCTCCACTGACAAGCTTAGTCTCTTTAACCACTGAAGTATCGCGCCCCCTATCTAGTTTGTATAAATCTCTTATTTGGGTGGCAGACTCTTAAAGTGCAGCCTGGAGCAGACAACGAGAACACCTACCAATGTTTTCTTCTAAGATTTTGTTGAACCACTGTAGTGTTGCTTTCTTCTCTGCATCTAAGTCTTCTGGGGTGACTGTATAGCCCAGCTGAGGTGGTGGAGGCTGCCAAGAAAATATCTTAAGCATTTGTTCTGAAGGAGCAAGACAGCACTTTCATAAATAGCACCAAACAAAAGACAGAGGTATTCTTCCCTTAGCTCTGGGAATGTATAAATAAACCGAAAGATTACATTACTTTAATGCTTCCCACTTTTTTCTCAAGCATCAAGGCATATGGTGTGTTTGACTAAAGTCAAAAGCGTAGCAGCACCCATCCTACTCAATTTAACTATCTTGTTTTCTTGGCTGGATATCTTATCACCTGCCATATGATGTCTCAAATATGTGCCAACATTTCTTATTCCTGGAAGAAAGGAGGAGGGAAAGAAAGAAGTCACTGAAGAGTTATACCAAGGCAAAATTATCTCCATGATGAGCTGAAAGTAGCTGAATCTTCCGCTTCCGCTTGCCATTGCTTCCTGATGAAGATGGTGAACTCACATAGTTGCATTTATTCTTCAAGGGTGAGTCTGAAACTGAGACCAAGTTGACAAATTATGCATGTGGCTACCCAATCAGAAGCAGCTCAGGCTTCTCTGCAATAGTAATTATCCATGTCTGAATGCAACATCTTTGAAGGCTTAAAAACAGACAAGCATAATATGAACACAGAGGCTACAAAAAAGTAAATAGAAAGAAATTAGGCTGATGTACTGTAAGAATATTTATATTTCAGTATTAGCAATGAAAATGTCAACATTTCCTCCAGAGATATCAATATATTCTTAAGTGCTCTTAACAGAATCTCCCAACTGATTAGAGAGCATTCAACAGAGGGGGGAAAAGATAAGAGAGTTAAGTCCTCTTAGCAATCTTCACAGGTAAGAATTGGGACTCAGAATATAGGTCTGAAATGTGAAAACACCACATTGCCATTATTGCACTGAGGTGATTTATTATTATTATTATTATATTATGAGAAGATGCAAACTCATCCCAATCCATCTGTGTAAGTCACTCTAGAGTAGCTTGTTGTGAAACAGACATTCTCCTGCCTTACCGACAATGTAATTTTTATTTACTTCTTTTTTTGCTTTAGGATCCTCCCTTCACACCCCAGACTCAAAGTTGCACCTCAGTTTTGCTCTCCAATCCTTCTTGGCCCATCCCATCCCCACCCCTTAAACTTACTCTTCTCTTCCTGCGTGTCTTTGTCTGCTGTCACAGGCATTTGCGAGTTGGATTTCTGAGGCTCTTCTTCACTGTAGCAACAGGAGAAACCAAGTGAAAGAGAATGGTTAAGCAATTCCTCTTCTGAACTTCTGGCTCGAAGATTTGTAGAAGGGTGATCAGAGGTAGGAGGAAGATTTGCTTCTCTCATCCCTACCATTTTTCCTCCCATATACTATTGTCATTCATTTTATGGACAGTAGCTGGTCGCATGCCCTTTGGATGTTGGTTTGAGGATTCTCAGGGTAATGCAAGCAGACATCTTATGAAAGCAGTCACCCGATTATGTTCCTCTGAAGACCCCCACCCCACCCCACAAACAAAAAATTCCAAGCAACAGATTGCAAGACAACAACTGAAAACATTGCACATCCTCAATCACTACTAGCCATTTCAATTTATCTAATGGTCAGGTAAGCTTTAGAATTGCATTCTGGTAAAATGTCATGGAAAATGCTTTCTATTTAATAGCCGGTTCCTTTTTCAATAAATACATTCCCTTCCCCCCCAAAAAATAAAAAAAATAAAAATAAAAGCTCAGACAGGATCTTGCCTAATTAAAACCACAGACAAAAACCTTCTTTCTTGCATAACCTTCACCAAGGGGAAGAGCCTTGGTGGAGCAGTGGGCTAATGCCTCCTTAAGTAACACCAGCTGCCTGCAATTAGTGCAGGTTCGCATCCCACCAGGCTCAAGGTTGACTCAGCCTTCCATCCTTCCGAGGTAGGTAAAATGAGGACCCAGATTGTTGGGGGCAATTAAGCTGACTTTGTAATAATGCCGCTTGGGGTGTGTGTGAAAGCCCTAACAAGCAGGCATATACATAGAATGAAGGCTACTGCTAAGCTTGTAAGCCGCCCTGAGTCTTCGGAGAAGGGCGGGATATAAATGTAATAAAAATAAATAAAATAAAAATAAGACAGATCTTCACACGATGTTTAAATGCAGGAAAGATGTCTTGGTTCAGCCTTGCCAATTAAACAAGAGAAGGGAGGAATCATATGCTGCAGATATATCTACAGAGAGCCAACTGCTGATGTAGTGGCTAAAGCATCAGGCTAGAAACTGACAGACTGTGAGTTCGAGCCCTGCTTTAGGCAAAAAGTGAACTGGATATCTTGGGCCAGTCACTCACTCTTAGCCCTAGCAAGCAGGCAATGTCAAACCACTGCCAAGAAAACTGTATGGATTTGTGCAGGCAGTTGCCAGAAATCAACACTGGCTTGATGGCACACACAAAAAAAGCATGTTTATGGAAAACGACAGGATCAGAAAAAGGCCTTAAAAGAATTGTATCATACTTGATCCTTCCAGTTTCTGATAACCCTAAGTCTAAGGAATATCAAAAGGGTAAAGAAAAAGCTGCACTTACGTGATGTTGGAGCTGGGATATCTTGCTTTCTTGTTAGGCCTTTCAGGTGTTTGAGACCGAGAGGATGCCGGGCTGGAAAGAGGAGAGGAACCTGGTCCCGTTCTCTTCCATAGCTAAAGGAGAGAAAACAAAGCAAGAAGTACTATTAGAAACAAGAAGAATCTCTTTAATATCTTATTTAGGTTTTCAGCAGAACGTTTACATATAAATTTAACGTAGTCCCTTTTGAAATCTACTTACACAGGAGTTGAATGGCAAGAAGAATTTTCCGCGATTAAATGCTGCCGTCTAAAACTTACAGAGTTATAATAAACTTGCTTAAGAACCCTCGTGCCCACTTTTATTCTTGAAGCACTATCCAATTACTGGTCCCCGTGACACTGTTGCTCTACTAGGTTCCCCAACTCAACTGTATCTCCTTGTTTCAGTCTCTTGGTAGTCTCTGCCTGGATAGTTTGTTTTGAGGAGAAAGTTAGACTTACTCTCCTGACGAGTCTGCCTGAGTATAGCCATTGCAACTGGCTACCTTCAGGTCCTGTGAAACTGTCAGCCATTGCTAGGATTTGCTGGCTGTTTGATCCCAATAGGCTCTTCTAATTCTGTCTGTTGTCTACAAGTTCCCTGATAATTTTCTGCAATGGCTGGCGGGTAAAAAGCCAAGGGACTTTGAACAATTCATGAGAGGCTGCATGTACCCCACTTTTATTATTTGGACGGATATGTGATGAAGATATCATCCAGGTATGGATTTCCATATGTGCCCTGCAGATTCAACTATCAACTGGGACTGTCAAAGTCGCTAAGATCTTAGTAAACAACTTGGATAACCATTATCAGACTGGATGAAAGGATTTAATGTAGCAGTATAATGCGCAGCATACAAATCAGTAGCAAGGTTTGTCCACCACTGATAAATCCACCAACTAAGAAGCAACTCCAGACCCTCTTCTGATAACTTCTATTCATACTCATCAGATCCCGTGAAAAGCTTGGGTTGAATTCATAGATCATTTTTTGATAACTTATGTAAACTGGCAAACTAAACTTCACTGATCTGCAGTCATATTTTCACGTTTTAAGAGTAAAATCCCTTTATTGCCATATGTGTTCTTCTAATGTGAGAACACAGTAAAACTAATATTTGTATGCAGATTAATCAAGTTTTGTTCAAGAGAACAGCCAGTTATCATTACATCTTTGTTCTGGGAACACAGCTGGGAAATACCTACAGTGCCTCATGCATTAAAGGAGTTAATCATCTAACAATGCACCTGTGAGAGACCTCTGGTGGAGCTGTATGAGCTGGCAATAGCATTGCGGAGAGAGCTTGGTATACCACCCACAGACAGACTGTTCACAGAACTGAGGGAAGAAGTGCGCGATCTCTTGGAGGAGCAATCTTCTAGGCAGTGGGAAGAAGCAAGTCCCCGCTTCAGAGAGCCAGGCCTAGAAAAAGAGACAGAGATAATAGGCATACTGCAAGGCAATCAGATGGATTTTGCAGAAGCACAACTTCCAAAGTCCAATGAAGAAACTTATCTTGTTTCTTACGGTTTTATGAGCACAGAGACTATACAATACATTTCCAGCAGAGCCAAACTGCAATTATTTCCCAGGAAAAAAGCCCTTGGAATTATGTTCCAGCTTTCAGAGGCCATTTATCAATAATAATAATAATAATAATAATAATAATAATAATAATAATAACAACAACAACAACAACAACAACAACAACAACAACAACAACCTTCTCTTCTGTAACTTCAAAGCTACAGAATGCATTCTCCCAGGTGCTGTACTCAGTCCTACCTTTGAAAGATTTGTGAAACTACATCTCTTTAGTCAGGCATTTAAAAACTTATTTATATAATTTACCTTTCATATGTCTAGAGCCCCTCCTTCCCCATCTCCTTCCAAGGAGGATTTGGGGTGATGTACAACATAATATAACCCGTAAATAAAACATAGAAAAATTAATAGTAAAATTAAAAATTAAACCTAAGATAGCCTTTTAAAGGAGGAAGAGGCTCTCAAGGGACTAGCCAGTCCCACGGTTGTGTGATCCTGTGTGCCCTCCATGCAAGTTCGCAGAGTTTTGATCCCTTTGCAGAAGGCCAAGAGACTGGGGGGGGGGCTTTCCTCATCTCTGGGAGCAGGATGTTCCATAAAGCAGGGAAAGTAGCAGAGAATGATCTCTTCCTAGACCCTACCAGTCGAAATTCTTTGACTGACAGGGTCTGTAGCATATCTTCCCTGCCTGGTTGAATCAGATGGACTGATGAGATTGGCAGAAGCTGGTTCTGTAGGTACCTTGGTCCTATGCCATGCAGGCTTTATAGATGATAACCAAGACCTTGAACTGGACCAGAAGCAAAATGGTACCCAGTGTAGTTTGCGGAGCAAGGGTTATTATATGTTCCCTTCTTCAGGCATCCAGTATGGCTCGTGCACCTACATTCTCTACCACTGAACCTTCCACCTACTTTTCAGAGGTAGCCCCATATAGAGCGCGTTGCAATAGTCCAATCAGGAGATGACCAGAGATATAGACTCCCTTTCCAGGAAAAGGCATAACTGGAGCACAACACAGAGTTGGGCAAAGACCCTTCTAGCCATGGCCATCACCAGAATTTCGAGCAGAGGACCACATTATGCATCAGGTTTGTCTGAGATAATACAATCCCATCCAAGACTAAAGATGATAAATTCCTGGGTACCCTAATCCTAACCCTCTCTATCCTACCAGGGTTCAGTTGAAGTCTGTTGTTTCCCCATCCAGATCCTGCAGCCTTCAGGCATTGTGAAAGAAGGTCCACTGCAACGCTCACTTCACCCAGGACGGATATATATATGAGTCTATTGGTGATACCTTACCCCATGGAGATAGATGATGTCACCCAGCAGTTTCATGTAGATGTTGAAAAGGAATGGAGAGAACGCTGAACCCTGTAGCGCTCCATAAAGGAAGGGCCATGAGTTGAACTTCTCACTCCCTATCAACACCAACTGGGACTGGCCTCAAAGGAAGGAAGTAAACCAGACAAAATTGTGCTGTCCAACCCCAACTCCTCAAGTTGCCCAAAAGGACACCATGCTTGATGGTATCCAAAGCAGCTGAGAGGTCAAGGAGAATAAAGATGGAAGCACCACCTCCATTTTGCTCCTGCCAGAAATCATCCATAAGTGCGACAAAGGCCTGTAAGCTAACTGAAAAGATCCAGATAATCCATTTCCTCCAGGATCCTCTGGAATTGCAATGTCACCATTTTCTCTACCACCTTTCCTAAAAATTCCCATTTTACCTACTTCACTAATTCATTTAACTGGATTACACACATACTATAATCTGGATCCTTCAACTGACAGAAGTAACAACTGAGGAGAAAGCGGTTTAAACATGTCCCTCAATCAACGGTCTCTTCTCCAGAATATACATGGGATCAGTTGTTAGCATTATAAAAGGAAAACATTTCTCATTCTCAGCAAAGCTCCTGGCACTTACTTGGGCACAAGAGATGCAGGTGCTCCATTGGCCACCAAAGGCTCAAATGCAGAATGACCACTTCCAGTACTATCATGGCGCCTGCAGAAAATAAAAAAGATTAAAAGGATGATTTCTGGTGGGAACAAGAACATATCCTGTCTTTCAGCAATCCCAAAAATCTCTGGTCCAACTTGTTCACTATAATGAACATACTCAATTCCATCAATAGGGAGGATGATCAAAGGAAAAAACATGTTGGCAATTTTTAAAAGTTGAATCAGAAACAGATTTCAATTTGGAAAAGTTATTTAATATGTTAAATATTTAAACTGTTTTCAAACTTAAAATGCCATGAGTAATAAAGTTCCAGTACTCATTATGGCATCTGCTATACCCCTTCACTGCAGGGGGAAAAATTCTCCAGGTATAGCATTCTTATTTAAAATGTGTACAAAGTCTATGAAACAATTTATTGGCTTTATATAAATGTCCTAAAATATTAGAAGAGCAAGAAATACAGCTACAATTTCTGAAAATAAGTTATCTGTAGTCAAAATAACTGGTTGGTTTCCTAACAAAGATGAAAAATCCCAAAAAACACAGGCCCAAATGATTGGTCCAGATACATTTGTTACAGAGAACATTTGATATTAGATGGCTCAAAACCATACTAAGGTGCACATTCCTGCCTGCGACAGATTTTTTCAATCATTAGCATGGTAGTATTTGGAGTCAAGTAAAGCATGAGGCAATCTGATAGTAACTTACAGAAGGTACTGGAGAAAATATTGCTGAAAGCATTCTGATTCTTGTAAGTCTTGTTGCTTGGCAGAACAAGTCCTGATCGCAATTTGTTTACACACAAAACTATATGTTTTGCAAATCTATTACTTGTTTGTTGGAGTGCAGAGCTTGCTAAATCTCTCATGCAGAACCTTTACAAGAAATATGGAAGAATATCTGTCTTGATCTGAGGATTAAAATACTAAAACCTTTCCCTATGTAAACAGTATTGCTATGATCCATCTCAGAAAGTATTTTGTTCAGATTAATGTTGAGCTCCATTCAACTTGAACCAAAGCATTTTAACTACTGTGCTAGTTTTCTGCAGCAACCAGAAGGAGACCATTAGCTATTACCTCTTCTTGTTCTCCTGACCACTTGGAAAGTTCTGCTCCTCCTCTTCTTCCTCCACAGCTCTCTTCCGGCTCTCTTTGAGAGCATTCAAGACAGTTTCTTTTGCGCATGGATCCAGGATAGTATTAGATGCTGAAGAGAAAGCCACAGGAGAAACCAACTGCTCCAACCTGTCAGATGAAATGGCAGTAGTTACAAAAATGTGAATTTCCTCTCATTGTCCATAGGATACCCCAGGAACTAAGTTATACCCATTCCTCATGCCCACAGGACCTATCCAATGAGATTCTGGTTGAAAACTGGCTGAATATAGGTAATCTGTTCACATCAGTTCAGGATTTACTTGTGACCTCACAAAACACTTCTAAGGCAATATGACAAGTGGTTAAGAAGTCATTTTAAGGCCAAGAATTGTGGAGGGTGATGACAGTAAGAATAGCTCAGTCAGTTCAACCAATAAAATAACCAAGATGTGTCCTAAGTAACTGGACTACAAGGAAACAGCTTAAGAGACTGCTAGGCTTTCCACAATATTTACATATATCACTATAAATCAGGAAGAGGAATGAGAAATGAGATCACTCTAAGAGAAGACTTTTCTGCGGTCAAGCCTGCAATCTAAAAACTGCCCAAAAGCAATTAGTGAAGCAAACTCACAGTGGAGAACGGCCAAAGTTGCTTTCTGGCCGAGCAATCTTCACTGTTACAGGGCTGTGGGCCATGCTAGAATGGTGAATAGATAGCCTATTTTTTCGCCGATACTCATCCCAGCAAATTGAAGGCAGGGTTCCCAATGCAGCATATTGGGCTTGCTGGATAGGATAGCGCCGCCGAGGAGTCAGCATAAAACGAGTTGAAGGACTCAGGTGATCCCTAGAAAGAATGGAGAATAAAGCATGTAATCAAAGAAAATGGAGAAATGATATAAGCAGCAAGCCTGTTCCTGTAAAAAATGCCAGCAGAAAATGCATCTCAGACCAAATATACAGCACCTTTTATATCCATTATATTCATTACTTAGTTTGTCAGCAAAGGATAGGTACAGAAAACCAAAATGCTTTAAGTCCTGTTTCCTCATTCAGCAACAGAGAGATATCACTTCCCATCAGTTCATACTGTAAAGTTATTTTAGAAGTGCAAATAGAAAATCTATCACACTATTCTCAGAACATCAACCTGAAGATCAATAAATCTAGATAGTGAGAGCACTGTGTACTCAAGGTGGTTTGTAGCAAACTTCAGTTACGGAATTCATTCACTTATTTTTGAGTTAAATTTTTATCTAATTACCCAATTTAAGTGAAAACTGAATCACTGGAGAATATTGATTTACAATAAGGACAGAACATCTGTCATGCACACATAATAGCTGTTTACCTCAGTTAATATATTCAGCCTGGCTTACAACCTTGAGAAAAACCTTGATTCTTAGTCAATAGCACGATCCACTTAGACTTCCAGCTCTCTCCCTACTACCATCCCATCTGGTTTGAATACAATATGAGAAAGGTGGCAAATGTGCCATAGACACATGCAGCAGCAAGGGAATTTGAGCTTCTGCACCAGGAAACCCAAAGCACAGATGGAAGAGTAAACTGAGAAGAGCTCTGATAAGGCAATGGTAATGGATGAGGGAAAAGGACAAAAGAGCATCTTGGAGAAGGCAGTGAAATCAAGCTAAGTTTAATATCAGAATGAACTGAGAGATTAAACAATAAAACATAGTATGATGAAGATGCTGTAATTAAATTATTCCTTTTCCCCAGGCAATGTAGAGCATCTCACCTTTCCAAATCTGTTTTTTATTTCCCTAAAACCAAGGTCAAGCAAAACAGCAAACATCTCTGACCGACAGAATGAAACATGTATAGAAGAGGAAGAAAAAGAGCCTCAGTAAAGGGGAAAGGATGGGATGAGAACAGGGTATCTGAGGGACGGGATGAAATTGTAACAATTACACAAAAAAAACCTATTAATTACAGGAAGCCCATAAAATAGGAGAAGATACAAAGCAGAAAGAACAAAAAGAATGCCATTATGAACAGCAAAAAGTTAGTCCAACTTCTATAGGAGAAATGACTTGTTCTGAACACTTAGAGAGCTCCACCAAATACCAAGCTCAACCGACTGGTCCAAAATATGCTTTGTTCCATATGCCTCTGCATGTGTGTGTATTGATATTTTCATATAAATACACCCACTCAAATTAGAGCATACATGCTGCAAATATGCGCATGCAGTTTGAATGTATACAGCTACATTTTCCCATACTGTACACAAGCAGAGGAGGAGAAGAGAAGCAGGTTCTAGCCTTATTTTCTCCCGTGATTCCCTAACCAAGTTTGAAGGAAGAGAAAGCATGTCATTGGAATATTGCTGGGTACCCAAGGAAGGAGAAACATCCATCAGGTCAAGTGCATGCGCCTCTTGCCTTTCACAACTGGAAAACCCCCAAGAACCCGGGCAAGATTGTTCCAAGTTCCACCTCCATTCTGGCCGCACAGGCATAATAGGAAGGTGTATAGATTTGCAATGCAATCCCAGCAGGGCTCGTCTTAAGAAAAAAGCGGAAAGGGCGAGAGGGGCTCCAGTACAATTCCCTTACCCGCAAACCTGCCCCCGCCTCCTTTCAGGCACGAGCAGTCCGGGCGAGGAGTAGTTCATGGAGGGGCCGCCGTTGGCCAGGACCGTATCGCTACTCTTGGAAGCAAAGGAGATGCGGTGGGTCAGCAAGAGGCTCCCCCTCCGGTCCTTGCTGCCGCCTAATCCCGAGGATGCTATCCAGGATCCCGCAGCCGCCGCTGCCACGATCAGAGAGAGCGTAGCGCCAGAGAGGCCCAACACGAGCACCAGCAAAGAGAGCGACGCTGCTGCCAGTCCCGCCACCGCCAGCACTGCCACGGGAAAGGCCCAGGCTCCCTCCAGAAAGCCGGAACCGGCAGCCACCCTTCTCCTGGTCCGCTGCTGTTGCCGTCCCCGCCGCCGCGACGGAGGCCACCAGCCCCAGCCGGGCGTCGAGCCGGCCCGAGACATCGAGGCCGCGGCGGCTGTCTTCCCTCCTTCCTCTCACGGTTCCCCCTTCCCTTGCCCAGCATGCACCGCGCGCCAAAGAGAGCGAGCGAGCGAGCGAGCGAGAGGCGGCAGCCGGGCAGGCGAGCTGGGGTGGGCGTGGCCTTGAGGTTGAAGGAGTTATTAGCGCGAAGCGAGAGAAAGGAGGCGTGACTCGTGGAGGCGGGCTGTCTCGTGGCGGGCGGCGTAGAGAGCGAGAGAGACCTGAGGGAGCGCTGCGCGTTTGCTGACTCGTGTCTGAACTAGCTAACTGACCAAAAGGCCCGCTCGTTGCGGCTTTTCTTTCCGCCCGTTTCCTTCTGAAGGGAAGGAACAGCTCATGTCACCCTAGATGGGAAATCAAAGCCACTGCACCAGCAAAATCCCTCCTCTCTCTCTCTCTCTCTCTCTCTCTCTCTCACTTATTTCCGATGGGGAATACTGGAGCAATAATTTTGTATTATACCTGCTGATGGCGCTTTATGTTACCGTAGTAGTATAAAGAGCAACTTACTGCCCAGGGCAGAGTCTCCAGCACTTCTAATGTCTATCGGTAAAATTAATGTTTTCGAGAAGTTATTGGTGTGAAAAGCACTTCTACAACAATTCAAGAATTCTCAAAAGATAATAGTGTGTAAAGCAGGGGTCTTCAAACTTGGCCCTTTTATGACTTGTGGACTTCAACTTCCAGAATTCCTCAGCCAGCTTTGCTGGCTGAGGAATTCTGGGACTTGAAGTCCACAAGTCATAAAAGGGCCAAGTTTGAAGACCCCTGGTGTAAAGGTTCGGTATGCAAAATGTTCAAAGCTGGTTTAAGAAAAGGTCAAGGCACACGACATTGCTATTGATGAAGACCAGATAACTGAGAAAGCCAAGAATAATGTATCAATCATACTAAACTGAAAAGTGCTCAGAAAATTGGGAATCTCAGAATATTTCATTGTCCTAATGAAAAACATATATAGGCTAGGAAGCCACAGTATGGGCAGAACATGGGGAAACTGACTTCACATTGGCAAAGGAGAAAAGAATGTATATTCTCCTCTTGCTTATTAAATTTATATTCAAAATATATACTAAGGGAAGCCGGGTTGGAAGATGAGCCTGGTTGGAAGAAGAGAATTGGAAAAAAGAAACACCAATGCTTTGCTGATGACACTACGCTGATGATAGCTGAAAATATAAAAGATCTGTAAGCCAAAGTAATGAGTCATGGAGCAAAGTGAAAACATGATGGGACTAAGAGCCTTGGTGGAGCAGTGGGCTAATGCCTCCTTAAGTAACACCAGCTGCCTGCAATTAGTGCAGGTTCGCATCCCACCAGGCTCAAGGTTGACTCAGCCTTCCATCCTTCCGAGGTAGGTAAAATGAGGACCCAGATTGTTGGGGGCAATTAAGCTGACTTTGTAATAATGCCGCTTGGGGGGTGTATGAAAGCCCTAATAAGCAGGCATATACATAGAATGAAGGCTACTGCTAAGCTTGTAAGCCGCCCTGAGTCATCGGAGAAGGGCGGGATATAAATGGAATTAAAATAAAATAAATAAATAAAATATAAACGCTGAACTAATGGCCGCAAGTAGGACAATCTGTCTTAGACGATATTGAAGTGGTGGATAGCTTCTGCATTTTAGGATCAACCATCAATGGCAAAGGAACAAGTAGGTAAGGTACACTTCAGACTAGTCCTTGGGAGAGCATCCATGAAATCCTTGGATGCCGTAATGTGTCTGTCTATACCTGTAAAAATCAGAATTGTGCAAGCCATGGTTCACTCCGACATTGTTAAGGAAACCAAGGTTTGAAGAAGCAGGATAGGAAGGTCTTCCTCTCGAAGGAAATGTTGTTTTGTACTGGGAATTTCAGGGTTTTTTTTAAATTGAAAAAGCAGAGTTAAGTTGAAGGAATTGCCTCCAATTTTTTTTTGGATTGGCTTTCTTAAGGGCTGAGAATTGGGACCATAGAAAATTATATCCCTGCTTTTAAATAGAAACAACCATTTTTATTTGTATTAAAATGGCATAAAAAGGCTTAGATGAAATTCTCCAGCATAACTGAGTTATGGGAAATAAATGGACATCTGGCTGACCTGACTGTCTTAGCACTGAGTATATACTTGACAACCAGTAAGAGGAGGTTCAGGAAGGGTAGCAGGAAACAAAATGTGAGGATAAGCGGTACCCTCCTGGATCCAGCCCCTGCTTGGTTACCCTTTTCTGAACCTTCTTTAACTCCTCTATGCCCTTTTTTAATAACTGGCAACCTGAATTGCACACAGTATTTTAGATGCAATCTTACATGCCACTGGGGCCTGGTGCTTTATTTAGTTAAATTTATTTGCTGCTTATCTCATGGGGCTACTCTGGGTGGCTTTGTTGAAGATCAATAAAACCTTGTCACCCCTGTATGGCTCATTTTATCTAATCCCCTTCTTGAGAATCTGGTGAGCCCCCGTTTTTCTCCTGTGAAGATAGAAAATAAAGTATTCACTGTTTCTCTACAATGTTTTTTAATCTTAGCACAAGAGCAAGGTCCAGTTTCTCATCTGAACCACACACAACTAGAATCAATATTTTAATGCTACACAGGTTATTTCTATTGTGGTAGTCAGGCAATGCTTTTGCACTAATGCTTGGGTACTAGCTTTCCATCATAATATAACATAGGAGAACAAAATCAGCTGCTACAAATTTACATAATTCTGATATTAATTTCACAATATTATGTTTTTAGGTATGGGAACTGCAATCTAATGAGAAACTGTCACTTTCTCAGATGAATGCAACTTTTTCTAGCCTAGAGGTTGCCCTTGGTTTTGAGTAATGTATTGAAGGTCACCCTGAAAATCAGTGGGTCAGAACTAAAATATTTGATAATATATATACATTTAATACCACTTAAATGTATGTGAAGTATATTTAGTCATTTCTCCCACCCTATTATATTAAAAATTGCAGCTGAATAATAAAATAAAAATCTATGGCTAAGATTTTATAGGGCAAGGTGTGACCCCTCAACTTGTGCCTTTCTGATCTATATAATATCTTGTTCAGCCAATTTAAATTTGGATGCTGCTTTTTGCAGGATTCATAGCTAGTAAAAAAAAGTATACTAAAGGCAGTACTACAATTCTTAAAAACTTCCAAAAATCAACACCCAACACGAGTGGGTTGAAATATTTATTTAAAAATTGAACACACACATGTAACATATTATACAAAGAAAAATGTATTTAATACAATAATTAAAAGTTTTGTTGGAAAGAAAAGAGCTGGCTGCCTGGGTCAGTTGTTGGAGACTGGGCCCTAGGTAGCATTTTTTTTTGTCATTTAAGGAAAAGTGTTCTAATGGAAGTTTATTTATTATCACCTGCTCAGTTTAGGGAAAGTTAAAAAAAAACAAGCACTGAGGAAGTCAATTTTCTAGCACAACAAAACTGTTCTTATCCAAGCCTCACATTAAATGTTTCTTAATTTTCTTCCTTTTTATCTTCCACATGCATGGCCAGTCAGCCTGAAAACCTGAGGTAGTTGGGGAGGGCACCAGACGTTGAAGGGACATCCCTGGAAAGGCTGAGCAAGGGCATTTCAGCGCCATAGGAAATGCCTCATGTGCTGTGGCAGCAGGATAGTACCTGACGTTTTGGAGTGAGGCAGACAGGCAGCTGATTGGCTTCATTCAAGCTGGCGGTGGGAGAAGTGCTATTTGGTATTTGGGTTGCCAGCCATATGGCAAGGCGACCTGGGGCATAGCAGGCACCGGTATTTGATAGGCTGGTTGGCCTATGCAGTGCTTTTAGGAAAAAAAAAAACTTGAGGGGAAAAGAGAAGATAGGTGGAAAGACCCTTGGAGAAAGAAGAAGCCCTAGGTCTTTTGCCACCTCCCCAAATGGCAGTGTGCAATAGATAAGCTTATCTGAGTTGGAGACAGAGTTAAGAGACTGGCAAGGAGTTAGATATGCCAAAGGCCATGGCAGCTCATTCAGGAACCAGATTTATGAGCTTCTCTAGTTGAAGGCAAAGCCAAAACGGCCTCTAGTCTCCATAAAATAGCTGATACTAGGCTCAGTAGCCTTCTCATGGCTTCTTCTTATAATGTAGAACTTCCAAAAAAAACCCACCAAAAACCCCAGGTCCCTTGGCAGCACCTGCTAAACATAAGCACCACTTCGGAGACATTTTAGGCAACACAAGTTAGCCAGATTATTCTACTTTGATCACATCCTGAAGGCCCCCCAACCCTATGTCTGACGTACATCAGCCAGCTTGCAGAAATCAGGTGTAGGGCAGCCCTACCCAAAACACCAGAAAGATACATGGCTTCATGCTGATTGCCCCATCGGAGATATGGAGCAGACTTGGTTAGATTGTTCCCTCACCAGTCTTGCTTCACTTAGGAGACAGTATAGGTTTTGCTGCTCATGTTTTTCTGTTGTCTGGCTGATAATAGTACTAGTCCACACAAGTATGATGGAAGTAAATAAAACGTTCTGTATCTGACAACCACTAAGACAGCTTTTACTAATCTAATGCCAGACTACAGATGTTCTTCACTCACAACTTCCTTTGGTATAAGATTTTGCCTGATGCTGGTGGAAGAGCGTAGTCCTCAGGCCCTTCCCTATACAGCAAAAGCAAGACCGAAAGGAAATATCCAATATATGGGCAACAGCATCTTTATTCTTCTTTCTTCTGCTTTTTCTTTCCTTAGAGTCTCACAGTGATCATGAGGTGCCTGAGGCAGCTGTCATGGAAGGCAGAGGTATAGAAGGCAGGGGGAAACCACATCATCTATAAAAGAATCCGGGTCAACTTCCAGGTGGCACAGCTGCCTACTGCTACTGGTCATTTGTTCGATGGCTGAAGGAAAGCTAACAAGCTGTGCTGAGGTCAACTGGCTCTAGGCAGCTTCTGCTTTGCTCATGGAGTACAGGTGATCAAAAGGCCAACTGGCTGGTATGTGGACTAACAGCTGGTACCCCTAACAACTGTCAAATATAAAGTCAGTTCCTTGGGCACCTTCAGCCTCCCCTTCCCCACTAGCAATTCCTACTTCTAGATTCTCAGTTGTTTATTGCTGCTCAAAGCACAGTGAACTACTCTGAGGCAGTGGACAGGGTTCCCCTTTGTTGGAGCAAGGCAGGATGGGGCAGCAGAATAAGAACAGAAAAGATCGCAGTTCCTGAGATGTGGCAGACCAGGTTACATAAACCCCTCTTCTGTAGAGGCTAAAGTGGCCCTCAGAGAGATGGGTACCTTTATCGGTATGGGTAGACTCAGACTTTTAACCATCACCCTGCCACCATCCTGGGTCTGAGAAAAGGCAAGCAAAGAGAATGAGCAGCAAGATCAGCACTGTCCCTGGTCTGATACAGAGCCAACGTTAACAAATCAGAGGCTGTGCAAAATAAGGAAGTGACCTGGGAAGAGGAAATCCAACTCTGCAGAAATGCTGTAACACACAGATGAATGCAGGATTTGTGTTTTATGGCTATGGCAGGGCAATGCTATGGATGCTGTTGTGGCTAGGAAACTATTTTTCTCCCCCACAGCTTTGCTGCTCTCTTCTTAGTCAACAGAGGACCCTGCAGGGCCAGCCCCAAGTATGAATGCGTTGTTGATGAGCACAGGCTTTGTGGTATATTCAAATGAGTTCATCATTCATATGCAGAAGTAATCACACCAACTGAAGGATCTTCTCTGGCTGCTTTCTCAGAGATCCTAATCTGCACCTGAAGAACAAGAGGAACAATTATTATTTCAGTTCTATCAGAAAGGGGGCAAGTCTTCACATAGGTTTCAACTCTTTGTGAGCTAAGGCAACTGAAATATTTATGGAAGGATTACAAACCTGAAAGATCCAATTATAAGGGTGTGACTTGTATAGCTTCCCATGGAAGTCCTTATCCAGGACTGTAGTCCTGAAATCATTGTCTTTGTTTATGTGGGTAAAAAAATCCTAGCACTGAGTCACAATCTACTTCAGTTATCCCCAGCCGTAGTGTACATAAATAAAAGGTCTCATTTTATTTTGTTTATAGGCAAAGTTTAAAGATGCAGCCCCCATTCCCATTAACTGACTCCTTGTTAGTCTTGGACTTACAGATATATCAAATTGGAATGAATTACTTCTGGATCACTGTGTCATCTCAAAGTGTTCTAGTTCAAAGAGTTAAGGGGCAGATGGCAATGATGTTCCTTCTCTTAATTTCCAAAATACCAGAGAAGGTAAGAATTGCAAGAACAGCTAAAGCATTGCAACTGAACAATAAAACTTGTGGCTGAAGCAATAAATGAACTCTAGTTTCTGGAGCCCAAAATTCAATACATGAGCTTGAAAAACACCTATTTGGAGAGACATTTAATAGGCCTTACTTACCATTCTCATCCCAACCCTCAGCTACGCCTCCCAGCTCATAGTGCTTCTTACGGAGCTCACCCAGGTGCTGGCGTTCCTTTTGCAGTTGGCTCTCCAGTTCCAAGACTCGGACCTAGCAGGAAAGATACTACTTTTCATAGCACCAGGCCCTTTTCTGACCCCTTCCTATACTATCATCTTGTCTCTTCACCAACTGGCCAAGCATTCTTCCTTCTCTATTACTTGCCCACTTTACCTGAGAGTCCATTTCTTGGCGTTTGATCTGTGTTAGTGTCATGTCAGAGAAGTCCATGCTATCTGTAGGGGAATATCTCACTATTATTCTCATTAAAAGATGCCGCTCCCCAGCCCTACCCTCAGTTGGCTGAGAGTTCTTGCCACATAGCTGGCAACAATAATTGTGCCAATGGACCATAGGCCACTGGATGAATATGAAAGTCAACTATATTCAGAGAGAGCCAAAGGCCTTTTAACACTCACCCTTATAAAATTACTTCTCAAGAAAGGAAAGGGAATTTTGTCATCCACCTGTGCACTGAAGGAAAAATTACCTTTCTCCTGTATTTGTGATTTTCCTGACTTAGTGGAAGCCACTACTCTGGCTGTTGCCTGATTGACTCCTCGAGAGGCAATCTGAAGCTTGCCGAGATTTACACTGTCTTTGTCTGCTTTTACCTGTGAGATCAAATGGGAGATTCAGATAACTCTTTCCAGGTGGGAAATAACAATTTATATGATACAAATGGGATAAAAAAAATAGTCATTCCATAATATGCGCCTTCGCAGAAACTTAGAAATCTATTTTTTAAAAAAGACAAATCTCCTGCAGACAAACAGGACAGACAGGGAGGTACTGAAAACAACATTCAATAATTAATCATAAGCATATGGGGCGATACTATGGCAATGCCATTATCTAAAACAAAATGACCAAAATGTGCTTCTGTCCATTCCAATTTGTCTTATTTTCCGTCTGTCTGTTTGTCTCTTTCTCTCTCTCTCTCCATCTATCTCAAATTCCCTATTTCCAAGATACCGAAATTGTGTTTTCAGAAAACTTTATTATAGTTTTTGTTCAACAATCTTCTTCAGTTTTGGCAACATCCAGAACATGTGGATTTTTACTCCCAGAATGTCTCAGTCATTATAACCATTAATGGAAGTAGAGTAGTCCATAAAAAATGGTAACAGCAGGGAATCCTTCCAATGATTGGCATGGAGTTATGAGATCATAAGCGAAGAAAGCATTGGAACCAAACTTTTTATATTTTGAGGGAGCACAGATCCATTCACCTCTGCAATTTGTTTCTGACAATACGTAAAAAGGAATGGAATAGCTCCCAGACTAAAAGTCCTTCTTTAATGTTCAAGAAACAATTCCTTCACCTAGTAAAAATTCATTACTTTGAATAGTCATTAATTACATCCTCTAGCACCGAATTTCTCTGTGAAAAAGCCTACCTTTGAAGCAGCAACAAGCTGAGCTGTGCTTGCTGCAATTTCATGCGAACAAACCATGAGTTCTTCAAACTTCCCGTTCCCTTGAACTACAAGGTCAGCAGCATCTCTATGGAGGCAAATACAAATGAACCAGTGAATCCTTTTCTTCCACTCTTCTAGCCATGAGTCAAAGCAACACTGCACAGACCTTTGTCCCTAACGTGAATGGCAACCTGACAATGCCACAATCGGCTGGGGCCACGCTGCAGAAACTTACACCATCACAGTTGCTCCCCAGCCTACAGCCTTGGAAGCAGAAATCAGGCCCTCTGTCCAACGGGAATTTCTGGCATAGAATTCTTTGGGGGATGCTGCTCCCTGCAGAAGAAAAGGAATCACATCTAAGTGTTATAAGTAAAATATATAGAGGCAACCAGTTTAGTGGCCTAGGAGCTGGGCTAGAAACCAGGAGACTGTCCTCCCTTAGACAAGTACTTTGGGCCTCTCTCGACTTCACCCATCTCACAGGGATGATGTTGTGGGGAAAACAGAAGTATTTGGTATGTATGCCACCTTGAGTTGACCAAATAGAAGTGGGATAAAAATCTAATATAAATTAAAATATTAATACTTAAGTCTTATTACACGATTCAATAAATGAATGAACAGCAGGAGGCTTCATTAGCTCTGTCATTCAGTGAGATTAGTATGTTTGCCTGCTTTACCTTTAATCGGCACTACCATGATTGCTGGTATATTTTTTCATAAAAATAAGTTGTGGTGACAGTAGAGCAGGTGTTACAAGACTAGTACAAACTCACCCTTCCACTCTCCACAATCTCTTGTTGGAGGTCCTTGGAAGCCAACACCAAAACTTGGATGGCCTGCATTAAGTCTGTGCAGGACCCCAAAATTCTGCAAGATACAAAACCAATGGTAGCAGGAGAAGACAGACTTCAGTTCAAATGGAGCAATCCTACTGTAGGATTCCCAAAAGCATTTTTCATGTTTTTGGCAGAGCTTAATCTCTAGTAATGCAATTAAATACTTCAACTAGGGTGACAGCAGGAGGCTTGTCTTTCCCTTCTACAATTGTGTATCCTAAAAAATGCAATTGATAAAACTGTATGTGTGAGTAGGAAATGAGCTAGTGTTTAAAAAAAAATAATCTCTGCTTTAACCTATTGGAATTCTGCATTAGTCCTTCTCTCCCATTTTGAGATTCAAAAATGCTAGGAATTTGGAGGAGATAAATACAGATGCTGCTTGTCTGACTTTTCCTTGGTATCCCAATGCGAATGAGAGGGAGGTTGCAAGGGCATATGTGGGCCTGCAATCCATTAGACAAGCACAGGAATAAGAGATGCTAAATGGACAAAGCAATTCAGCCCAGTTTTCAAATACTGTAGATGCCACGTGGGGAAAAATGCACGGCAGATCCCTCAGGTTCAAACTTCTTTATAAGCAGCAGGAGGAACCTAATATCTGAAGACATTAGTGCCAGCCTTTAATACCAACCTCTCGTTGACCTCAAACTTGACTCCTCTGTCCCCTGCTCGTGATTTATTCAGCATTTCCTGTTTCAACAAGGGGAAGGGATGGGCCAGAGTTCAGATTAGCACATCCAATATCTCAAACAGCAATGGGAAACCATTTCCACTTAAATCTTAACCCCAGAACCCATTCTTTCAGGACATGGAACTGCAAATAAACTCTAATTTCTCAATCTGAAAACTCTTTCTAAAGTAAGAGCCTTGGTGGAGCAGTGGGCTAATGCCTCCTTAAGTAACACCAGCTGCCTGCAATTAGTGCAGGTTCGCATCCCACCAGGCTCAAGGTTGACTCAGCCTTCCATCCTTCCCAGGTAGGTAAAATGAGGACCCAGATTTTTGGGGGCAATTAAGCTGACTTTGTAATAATGCCGCTTGGGCTGTGTGTGAAAGCCCTAATAAGCAGGCATATACATAGAATGAAGGCTACTGCTAAGTTTGTAAAGCCGCCCTGAGTCTTCGGAGAAGGGCGGGATATAAATGGAATTAAAATTAAAAAAAATAATTTCACATGAGGGGGTGGGGCAGAGCGAGAATCTAACATTTTTGCATCTCACCTCGATCCTGGCAACTGCTGTCTCAACAGCTGCTGCCGTTGCTGCCATCTCTTCATCAACCAGATCCCCCAGTTTCTCTTCCTCAACATCCAGGCCTTTGGGCCGCAGTTCCTGCAGATTGAAAGACAATACACACCTTTTCTCTTGTTCCTCCTGTCTTCACATGAATCTTCTACTGTAGCAAAAGAGGAGCTCAAAACTCCCCAAAGATTGATTTCTCTTCAGTGGATAATACAGTAGGCTCACTGATCTGGATAGCTGCCCCTGGATCAGACAAAGAATCCTGCTTCTTATCCTTACTTATGCCATGGGGTATCCCACCTGTCCAATTGCAGTGATCTGGTTGAGACAATTCCTGACAGCAGTGCAGTCAGCACTTTCCAGAGTTGCTTTATCTTTCAGCATTCCCAGGTAGTGCAAGGTTTCATTCCCACATTGCTTGCTGGTCTCTAACAACACTGGAAGCATGCAAAGAAAGGATTAATTTCACATGCATGACCTAAAAGATTCTTACATCTCTTCTCCCCCAGATATACATAGATATGGATGGGTGTGTATATCATAATCATAATTCAGTCCAACCCCCTGCTCAGGCAGGAAACCCTATACCATTTCAGACAAATGGCTGTCCAGTCTCTTCTTAAAAACTTCCAGTGTTGGAGCATTCACAGCTTCTGGAGGCAGGTTGTTCCAATGGTTAATTGTTCTAACTGTCAGGAAGTTTCTCCTAGGTTGCTTCTCTCCTTGATTAGTTTCCATCCGTTGCTTCTTGTAAACATGCAATCAGCAAGTGTGTGTATCTATGTATCTATGATGACTCTGGCTAGCATACAGTGAATCATTTCTGATATACAATTAAAAACACAACATCTGTAAGAACAACCACTCAAAAACAATAGAACGCCCAGGACCCACCACTCAAGGCCTAAGAAAGAAGCCAGGTTTTCAGAATTCTTTTGAACATAGCCAGGGTGGGGGCCAGATGTAACTCAAAAGTGATGTTCCAGAGGGCAGGTAATGTGACACAGAAGGCATGTTTTCCAGGTTTCATCAGGCAACACTGCTTAATGGAAAGAACCTGAAGCATGCCAATTCTACCCAGTTTTACAGGTCTGGAAGCAACAGATAGTCCCTTTAGTAATCAGGCCCTCTACCATGTATACTCACAATCAGCGGATTCCATGGGGGCCCTGTGCGATGTGGCACTAGCCTGCAGAATGGCATCACCAATCAGGTGAGCAAAAAGAGGCACACATGATAACAAACTGCTCACATCTAGAAGCAAAAAGACAGCACCCAAATTAAGGGAATGTTAACAAAATCCTGAACCTTTTGAACCAAAATGGACAAGGGTGAAACACATGAAGTCTGCTTAGGCTCACCAAGGTTTTTGTTTAACGCCACATGAAAGACAGAGTGATGTATGCTTTTTCCCATCTTTCATTTTCAAAATGTTACAGGCAAGAGAGTCCAGCAATTCAGGAATGCTTTAGTAGTATATGTTGTCAGGGCTTTCTATCTGCATGCTTGATATGTACACTGTTGTATTTATGAATGTCTCACCTGACTGGTCAGAAAGGTATTGGCTACATGCTTCCTGTAGCCGCTCCACACATTCAGAAGCTGCATGAGTCCTTGATAAAAGGTAATCTATGCAACAACAAAAGTATGCATTACATAAGCTCTTCTAAGAAGTACAACTTGAAGGACAATTTGATGTGATATATATATTGCTCAAAAAAAATAAAGGGAACACTTAAACATCACAATGTACTGTATTTAATAGTAGGATGTCTTATCTTGTGTTCCCTTTATTTTTTTGAGCAGTATATATACACAACTATATCCATTTTAAAATTAGACATTTTGGTAGGGAAGGAAACAGCAACTGGCTTTAGAAGTCATTTTAACCCTGCCTGCTAACCTGCAGAGCTTGTGCTACTGATATGAGTGGGGTCTTCGAGTTGATTGAGAGCATCCTGTACCATCTGTTCAGCCTCTTTCACAGCACACTGAAGGAGTACAAACTGTTTGTCCAGGAGCTCCTGCTGAAGAGCCTGTGTGTTGCCTTCCTAAGAGCAAAGGAAGAGACACAGTGATGCAAAGTGTCAGTGAACCAGGTATATCTTCTGTTGGGATGGCTTGCAAATTAAGTGGATTGTGGTTGGTGAGGCTCATAGAAGATATAAAATAATATTAGAATGTTGAAGAGAACTTTGGAATAAATAAATCTATGTCCTTGCCCATCTTCTCTGCTGGGTCTGGAAAGAAGTTAAAATCCCAACTGAGAAGAGGCTGAGAACATTTCAGATCTTCCATGGTTTGAAGGAAAGTTGGTTCTGGACTCTCTCAGTAACATACTATCCATGTAGTCACAGCCAACTTACTGTTTCCCCCAAGCGGTTCTGCAGCTCCTGGATTGTCTTACTGCTGTATTCTTTTTCTTTTTCAAGGGTAGCCTTTAACTGCTCTACTTCAGCTTCCAAAGCTGCCATCTGCTGATCACTCTGAGCCACGGTCTCAGTGAGAACATCTTTCTCTTGCTTCAGGGCAGCCAGTTGAGTGGTGTGCTCTGCTTCAAACTAGATAGGCAAGGGAGGAGAGTGGAGGAGAAGTGGAATCTTCTTTTCCCTTTGAGCATACCATTTCCAAAGAATACAAAATGTTTATGTGCATACAAAATGGCAGCCAGAACCCCAGGGATGCCATTGGCTATTTGTGTTTGGTCCTCTCTCTCTGAGTCATCTAACTCAGGGCTTTTCAACCGGCGGTATGCATACCACTAGTGGTATGCGGGTGGTACCCGTATGACGGGTTGAACAGCACTGAAAAAAAAAGTGTAAAAGTGGATGAGGTGAAGTGGCAGCAGCGCTGCACAGGCTTGTGGGAAAGTCAGCTGGAACTGCACGTTGCCTGGGCCCTACTGAGAGCCCAGGATCAAAGCGCACAGCTCCAGCTGATTAGCGGCGGCCTTGGGGGTGGCAGGCAGCCTCACGCAGTCTTCAGGCAGAGATTCAGCTGGAGCTGCGTGAAGCATTGCCTGCCTGGATTCTGCGGAGACCCCAGGATCAGCAGGATCATCGCGCGCAGCTCCAGCTGACTGGGAGTGGCAAGCAGCCTCACACAGTCTTCAGGCAGAGATTCAGCTGGAGCTGTGCAAGGCATTGCCTGGGTTCTGCTGAGGGGGAGAGAAGAAATGATATTAAAGGGGCTGAGAGAAAAGAGGATATTAAAGGGGCAGAGAAGAGGATATAAAAGGGTGAGAGAGGAGATGATATAAAAGGGGGAGAGAAGAGATGGTATTAAAGGGGATGAGAGAAGAAGGATATTAAAGGGGGGGTGAGGTCTACCTGTACTTTATCACTTTTTTCTGGAGGGGGGTTGGTCATCAAGTTTTTGACACCTTGCTAGCTGGTACCTGAATATTGCCATATTCTAAAAGTGGTACAGTCGGTGAAAAGGTTGAAAAGCCCTGATCTAATTTTCTATTTCATTCCACATGCTTCTGGTTTTTGTTTCTGCTCATTTCTACTTTTTGAATGTTTGCTGGGGTCCTGCTCTTTTACGGTTATACTTATCACAGAACGGTAAGGAAAGACCCACCTGTGCAGTGGAATCAACAGTGCTCTGGAGACACTGAAGCTCCTGTTTGTTGGCAATTAGCTCTCTCTTCAGTGTTTCCAAGATCTCTGCCTGTTCCTGTGTCTACAGAGAAAATAATAGGAGCATGAAAAAATGATTGTGTGTTCTTCCCAAACAGCTCCCTCTACCATTTTCTATATTCCTACCATTATCATCCTGAATTCCATTTCTCTTCCAATAAAAATGATGATCCTTCTACTTCTCTTGACATCTCTTTACCTTTCGCTGGGCTTGCTCACTCAGCCGCTGAAAGGAGTCCTCAAGCTCTTTCTTGTCTCGCTCTGTGTCACTTTGGATCTGTCTTGCCATAGTCACCTGCTTGGTGACTTCAGCATTCTAAAGGGCAGCACAGGAAGGCAAGGAAAGAAAGAAAGAAAGAAAGGGAGGTTTTAGCCACTGGTCATCATTGTCCTAATAAGTGGAGTCCTCCTACCTTGTGGGACAGTCCAAAGGGAGTGTCCAGTTTGGTCTAGTACAGGGGTCAGCAACCTGAAACAGTGAAAGAGCCACTCGGAACCGGTTCCCTCACAAAAGGAAAAGCTGGGAGCCGCAAAAAATGTGTGCGCATGTGCGTACATGTGCGCATGCGCAGAACAGGGTTTGACTGAAGAGTGTAGCCAAGGCGAGATATGCACCTACCCTGCATATTTGAATTGATTGGTTGAACTTTTTTAGTCCCACTTTTTTTTTTGGACTGCACATGGCAGAGGACTGGGAGCCGCAGGAGACAGCTAAAAGAGCCACATGCGGCTCCGGAGCTGCAGGTTGCAGACCTGTGGTTTAGTAGTTAAGTCATCAGGTTAAAAACTGGGAGTCCATTGGCTATAGGCCTGCCTTAGGCATCAAAGCCAGCTGGATAACTTTGGTCCCATCATTCTCTCCCAATCCAAGCCATCTTACAGGGTTGTTGTTATGAAGAAAATAGGAAGAGGAAGGAATGTTATGTATGTTCATAAAACTAATATTTGTAAAACTAATAAAGACAGAAGACAAATAAACAAATAAAATTTCCCTTGCCTCTTCACCTTGTAAAAGGTTTTTTTGGGGGGGAATTCTAGCAACTTTTCTGTTTGGAGCCCATGTGCTATGCTGAAGGTTCCTGGAGAAGCCTCGTATTCAACAGAACTTTTTCTTGAGTCCTTTTAGTTTCTGATTAATACTTGGAAGATTTTGTAGATCTCTTTCAAATTTTACTTAGCCTAGTTCAAAAATATATTCCTCCCTCTTTCCATCTTTGCCTGACTGTTATTTTTTTAGACTTTCTTTGACAGATTTAATTAAAACTATAATTGGTGGTCTAAGTGAATGAAAAATATATAACTACAGAGGATGGCAAAGAGGCGTATAGCCGACCCAGACTGTCAAATCTCTTGTGACAGTATGTCAACGGTTAATAAGGGTTTAACCTTAACTCATTTCACAGGCTTTTTGCTTTGCAATCAGTGAATAATCCTATTTCAACTCTTAGCATTGAACAATGGAGGGAAGTGATGCAGCATTACCTTGCGCAGGAGGTCCGCGTGATTCTGCACCAGCTCACTGTACTTTTCCTTTAGCTTTACATAGCGCTGCTCTGTGGTTTGTGCTTTCCCTGTAACAGAAACAGACAGGACCTGGCCTGTGACTGAGAGGAAGAGAGGGATAATCACTCCATAAAATAAGCTGAGCCAGCCGCCTCCCTCCAGTGCAGCTCTCACTTCAGCACAGAACGAGGGAGGACTGGCCCCTTTTCCCTCCTCACAAGGCAGCCCCTCTGCCAAAGGAATACGCACGAGGTATCTGAACGATCCTTCTCTCTCACATGCTCCAATTCTAAGCTGGAAAGTCAATTATAAATTCGAAGCCCTGCTTTAGAACAGTTTGAGTGGCACATCTGGAGAGCCCAAAGAAGACTCACTGGGGACTGATTAAACTCTTCTCTGGCACGGTTATTACGGCATTTTAATACAAATACAACTCCTGCTTCTATAAACTCAGGCCAGATAGCCAGAGTGAATCGGTTTATTACAGTATTTTAAGGAGGCTGACAAGATTATTAGCTGCCTAATCTAGTACATTCCGAAATGTTCCCTAAAAATTAGAGCCAAAATATTTATCAGTGGCTCAGTGGGTTAGGATGCTGAGCTTGTCGATCAGAAGGTCGGCAGTTTGGTGGGTCGAATCCCGAGTGCCGCGTAACAGAGTGAGCACCTGTTACTCGTCCCAGCTTTTGCCAACCTAGCAGTTCGAAAGCACGTAAAAATGCAAGTAGAAAAATAGGGACCACTACAGTGGGAAGGTAACAGCATTCCGTGCACCTTTGGCGTCTAGTCATGCCGGCCACATGACCACGGAGACGTCCTTGGACAAGCGCTGACTCTTCGGCTTTGAAATGGAGATGAGCACCGGCCCCTAGAGTTGGAAACGACTAGCACGCATGTGCGGGGAAACCTTTACCTTTACCTTATTTATCAGTTTGTTACCATGGTCTATGAGGCTTCTATAGGAAATTAATTTTAATTGTTTCTAGTCTAATGACTGTTCAGGTGAATGGGCCACATATCTACAGTTTGTGAATGATGTCTAAACTGCAGTCTTTCTATCTCTGATGAAAAAAGTCCAGCTGTTGCATTGTTTTCACTGCTTACTCTCAATCTCTGTCAGGCTTCGCTGGGCTTTTTCTGTATCCTCGTGCCTCTTTTTCCATTCATCCAGTTCCGTGCGCAAGAAGTCACTCTCATCCAGTGCCTGCTGCTTTAGGTGCTTCTGCTCTTCCAGCTCAGCTTCCAGCTCACTGATACGACCCTTCAGCTGCATTACCAGGCGGTGACTCTGCAGGTACCGTATTTAAAGAGAGGGTGAAACAGAAAGATCACTGGGAAACCCTCATGGTATTAAAGCAATTACCCAACTTTTCCGTGTATAAGACGCTAGTTTTTCCTACAAACACCCTGTTCAAAAATCAGGTGCGTCTTATACAAGTGCAGCATCTTATACACAAAAAAATAATGGTAACCTCTGCAGCCCAGGGCATGCCTATATGGGTTCTTTACATGCCGCTGCCATGCCGCCTGGTGCAGGAGGATATTGCTGGCCCGAGATGCTGCCTGGTGCTGGAGGACCACACTGCCCCAAGGATGCCACCGTTCCCACTGAAGCTGCCTTCTATGACCCGTTTTTCACCGGCGCAGCTCGGGCTGAAGCTGCAAGAGACCCCGGGAAGTCACCTCGGTACAGTGATTGACAGCCGAGGGGGTAGGCGGGACTAAGCCCGCAGAGCACCATCTGATTGAAGGAAGTTGCCTCCCTTGTCTGATGGTACCGAGAAGTACCAGTAATTGGGGGGGCGGATCTTATACAAGGGTGCATCTTATGGACGGAAAAATACGGTATACTGTTCTGGTTATGTACAGCTAAGCACACACTGCAACACATAAATCAAGACTGCATGTCAACCTGAAGCTTGATCCTCGACTTTGGAACTCTGCCACCGTTAGGTTTAAAAAAAGTGCCACTCCTTTGTTGGAGAGAGGCAGACAACATATAGACAAACAGAAAAAGGTAAATTCCATCAATATTTCTGGTTACTGCTTTTGAAAAATGGTCTGTGAAGGAAGTCTCAACTTCCTAGCAGCCTACATGCAGGCTATCAATGCTGCTTTATGAGATATTTACTGATAACAGATGCAAAAACCCCATATTTTTAACCAGCATACCTGTGGATCAATTCATCCTGGTCTCATGTAATTCAGAGCAGAGAAAGTGAAATGGAAATACCAAAGCAAATGTGAGTTTCTATATTTGGGCTTAGAAAAAACATCCTTGTAGTAATAGGCTTTAAATTTACCTCAGCTTTGAAGTTCTTGAGCTCATCCTTAAGTGTATCGATTTCTCTCTGCAGATGTTCAATTAACCTGTCCCTGGAAGGAGGGAGAAACACTTGTACAATTTGGATATTAATTTTTTTTAAAAAATTGGATGGGAGGAAAGCAAAGTCAGACCTCATGACCATATACAGATGAAGAAAGGAGCTGAATTAATATATTTTAAGAAAAGGTTCTTGGTGCTTCAAAGTAAACACATTCAGTCCTCTGTCACAAGCAATGAAGTTTATAGATACTTGGCTGTCATGCTATTATTTCTGCTATATGCCATTTATGTGGGGGATTTAGGGCATGGCCAGTGCCAGAAATATTATGCAGAAGCAAAAATATCCACATTCTGAAGCAAGAAAATATAAACCCAAAAATGAAACAAATTTCTATGTTACTGGCTTGTATTGTTGCTCACATACCTGGCACCCAGCTGTGTGGCAACAGCCCTGCCTGGGCTGCTCGACACCCTCTCAGGGTTGGCGGTGGAGTTCCCCAGGCTTATAGTGCTGGGTAACTTCAACCTGCCTTCCCTGGGAGGGTTGTCAGAGTTAGCTTGGGAGTTCATGGCTTCCATGACGGCCATGGACCTGACCCAGGTAATTCAGGGCCCGACTCGTGGGGGGTCACACTCTCGACCTGGTGTTTTTATCTGGGCAGTGGTTGGATGATCTGGGAGGGGGTTTGCCAGCCATTTTTCCCCTGTCATGTTCCGATCATTATCTCCTGTGGCTGGTCTTCCGCTATGCCACCCCCCGTCGCTGGGCTGCGGAACCGACCAGGTGGTTCCGCCCCAGGCGCCTAATGGACCCAGAACGGTTCCAGATGGCGCTTGGGTCTATACCCATCGCCCTCATTCACAGCCCGGCCAATGCCTTGGTGGATGCCTGGGAAAGAGCGGCCACCGAGGCACTCGACCGTGTTGTACCCTTGCGACCCCTGACCTGGCGCAGATCCCGTTGGGCTCCATGGTTTTCTGTGGAGCTCCTGGAGATGAAGCGTCGGAGACGGTGTCTGGAGAGCGGTTGGAGGTCCAGCCGATCCGAATCTGACCGATTGCAGTTAAGAACCTTCATAAGGTCTTATCTTGCGGCGATGAGGACAGCGAAGGCTAATTATTTCGCTGCCCTCATCGCGTCTGCAGATAATCGCCCGGCCGCCCTGTTTAGAGTGACTCGCTCCCTTCTTAACCAGGAGGTGAGGGAGGATCCCTTGCAGGGTCGGGCCAAGGAGTTTATCATCATCTGACGGACAAAATCGCTCAGATACGGAGTCTGACGTGGAGGAATCGGACGGTCTTGAGCATGTTATCTGGACTGAGTTCGATCCTGTTTCCCCTGATGATGTGGACAGGATTATGGGGAGGCTGAGCTCCACCACCTGTTTATTGGACCCGTGCCCCTCCTGGCTGGTTTTTGCGGCCCGGGAGGAGACACGAGGCTGGTTCCAGGCAGTAATAACTGCTTCCTTGAAGGAGGGTATCTTCCCCTCCGCCTTGAAGGATGCGGTGGTAAGACCCCTCCTCAAGAAGCCTGCCCTGGACCCGGCTGTTTTAAACAACTATCGTCCCGTCTCCAACCTTCATTTTCTGGCGAAGGTTGTTGAGAGTGTGGTGGCGCATCAGCTTCCCCTGTTCCTGGAGGAAACTGATTATCTGGACCCGTTTCAGGCCCGGACACAGCACGGAGACGGCATTGGTCACGCTGGTGAATGATCTCTGGAGGGCCCGGGACAGAGGCTGTTCCTCTGTCCTGGTCCTATTAGATCTCTCAGCGGCTTTCAATACCATCGACCATGGTATCCTACTGTGGCGTCTCAGGGGGTTGGGAGTGGGAGGCACCGTTTTACGGTGGTTCTCCTCCTATCTCCTGGGCCGCTCGCAGTTGGTGTTGACGGGAGGGCAGAGATCCGCCCCGAGGCCTCTCGTTTGTGGAGTCCCTCAGGGGTCGGTTCTCTCTCTCCTCCTGTTCAACATCTATATGAAGCCGCTGGGCGAGATCATTTGTGGTTTTGGGGTGGGGTATCATCAGTATGCTGATGATACCCAACTTTTTTTCTCCACCCCGAACCAACCCAGTGATGCCCTCACCGTGATGTCCCGCTGCCTGGAGGCGGTCCAGGTTTGGATGGGGAGAAACAGGCTTCGTCTCAATCCTGCCAAGACTGAGTGGCTGTGCATACCGGCATTTCGGGTTAACCAAACTATTCCATCATTAACGATGGGGGGTGAGGTGTTATCCCCCGTTGATAGGGCTTGCAACCTGGGTGTCCTCCTGGATTCGCGGCTCAGTTTTGAAGACCATATAGGAGCCGTGACCAGGGGGGCTTTTGCCCAAGTTCGCCTGGTGTGCCAGTTGCAACCCTACCTGGACCGAGATGCCCTACGCACAGTCACTCATGCACTTGTGACCTCCCGTTTAGACTACTGCAACGCTCTCTACATGGGGCTGCCCTTGAGGACCACTCGGAGGCTTCAGCTGGTGCAAAATGCAGCTGCGCGAGTTGTGATGGGGGTTTCCCGTTACTCCCATGTAACACCTCTGCTCCATGAGCTGCATTGGCTTCCGGTTGCCCTCCGGGTGAGATTCAAGGTGCTGGTGATCACCTATAAAGCCCTAAATGGCTTGGGTCCAGGATATCTGAGGGAACACCTGCTGCCGGCATCAAGTTCCCTTCGTCCTGTGCGCTCCCACAGGGAGGGCCTTCTCAGGGTGCCGCCGGTAAAAGAAGATTGCCAGCGGATAACACCCAGGGGGAGGGCCTTCTCAGTGGGTGCGCCTGCCCTTTGGAACCAGCTGCCCGTGGAGCTTAGGATTGACCCCGATCTTCAATCATTTCGCTGGGACCTGAAGACCTGGCTCTTCGAGCTTTCCGGCCCAGGCTGAGTTTTAATTGGGGTTTTAACTGGGGTTTTATATGCTTTATATTTTTTCAGGGATTTAGTTTAATCTTTTTAATTGTTCTTAATTTTTGTATTGACGTTTTTATGCCCTGTAAACCGCCCTGAGTCCTACGGGAAAGCGTGGTATATAAATTAAATTAAATTAAATTAAATTAAATTAAATTAAATTAAATTAAATTAAATTAAATTAAATTAAATTAATTACTGTATATTCCACTTTCACATGCTGCAGAGAGGAACAAGGTACTTATTTGCATAATTATATTTAGAGGTTACTCTACCCCCATCCCAAAAGGAGGATCTGCATTTGTCACTGTCCCATACATAAAGCACAGATTATGAAGATGCTTCCTGGTAAGTTATTTTTTTTCCATTTTCATGGTACACTGTATATGAAAAAAAATCTCTTCAGCAATAACGGAAGTAAAGTTTCCTTCAATACTAATACTAATACTAATACTAATAATGTTGCTAAGACTTACCATCAATATGATGGCACATAATCAATACAATATATACTATATATGCATTTTAACAGAATAACAGAGTTGTAAGGGACCCTGGAGGTCTTCTTGTCCAACCCCCTGCTCAGGCAGGAAACCCTATATCATTTCAAGACAAATGACTGTCCAATAATCACTCACTCACTTGTCATCCTTGGTCATCCCATTCTGGCTGAAGTTAAAGGGATCATTGCTGAAAGAACTTCCAAAGATGTCATCAAATTTATTGTCAAAGGGATTCTGGAAGTGAAGATGGAAGCAGTTAGCTTCATGAAAAGATAAACTTGCCTTGCACACCATCCCAACTCAAGGAAAGAGGGATTTGACTTAAATCTCAGGGAATTTTCAATAGAGGACTAATCAGAAAGAGACGATAGGAAGAATTATTGATACTGAAGCATATGTAGGAGCTGAATTTATAGATAGTGAACAGCAGGCATTATTTCTAAATCAGCTACACAGAAAATAATTTCCCCATTATTTTGTCACCAGAAAAACAATTCAAATCCACTTGATTTCTCCACTCTGCTTCCCCCCATCTTTTTCAGAGTAATCAGATCTTTCTATTTCATAGAAAATAGCTCTCCAGAAGCAGAAATTCCTAGAAAAAAATATCTTAGCACTGATTTTCCAACTCTTGAAAATCTCTGTCAACAAGACAGGCAAAGGCTAAATAGTGACAAAGTTTGCTAAACTGAAATACTATTTCACATCATTATAACCAGAACAAATGCCTTTTTCTTGGGATGGGTCTAGATTCTCCATTCTTCAAAGGAACTTCCTTCCACTCACCTGCTGTGAGGAGGTTTCCATCTCAACAAGATCCATGATGGGTTCACTGTCTGGGGATGAGGCTTCCAATGGGATGACCACGACAGGGCTGATGTGTTCAGAGAGTGCTGAAGCCCGCAGAAAGTTGGGGGGATTCTAGTGCATGGAACGAAGAATGATACAGAACTGTTGCACTGAAGAGGCTTATTGCATATACTAAGTCAATACTGTAGTGCCCAAGGTTATTGCACATTGCTCATTTTGGCATTCCAAAACTACGTCAAGTGGGGAGCAGAGGTGTAACAACCTCTATCCCCACCGATAACCAAAAATAATCTTTTCAAAAGCCTCAAAAAAAACAACAACAACAACCCTCAAACAAGCACAGAATTGCACCTACAGGAGAATGAGTGAATAAAGAAAAGACTGGACTCGGAGAGAAGATTTTGTGGTAAACAAAGTTTTACTTGGATGCAAAATTTTACTCTGGTGAGTTCAGCTGAGTAGTGTGGCTGTTGGCACTGTTGGAAAGAGAGGAGCCCTCCCCTTTGTTATGCTGAAGAGAGAAAGAGGAGACAAATCACAGCAACTCAGCATTTATTATCCCTTATTTTCTCTACATAAACTGTATTCTTTTTAATTTTTCAATGTTAACTGCATAGTTCTTTTTACCATCAACTCTGCATACTTTCAGAGATATAATTGCAAATGAATTAGGTGCAATTCTGTTTGCAAAGGTGTTTTTTTCCAGCCACAAGTGCTGCATATTTATAAGGATCTATAAGGATTATAATTTCTGAACTGTATTTTATATGGATTGAATATGAATTTTTATATATATTGAATGATCCTGAAAAAAATGGAATGATCATTTATTCAAGACTTTGTTTACACTACAAGGCTCTGCTTAAATTATAAACTAACCCTCTGGCTATTACAAAACAAGGCTATTTACACTAATCACAAAGCAAGACTGCAAATTTATGAGATTATAAACTTATTTACGAGGATTGTAAAACGCTGCCCTAAACTGCAATAAGATACTGCAGATTCTATTTATCTGAAATTATCACTCTACTTTCTTCTGTGGATTACAAAATATAAAGACTACAACATTTTTAGAAGAAAGACCCTCTTCAGTATTATTACAAATTACTATTTTTCTATAATCTTTTACACTAACTATAAGCTAATATTTCCTTTTTTTTCTCTCGGCTGAGATGCTATTTTTTCTTTTCAGCTGAGATTTTACTTTTCATCTTTTATTCATCTGTCATTTTTTAATACATCTGTGGATTGCAAACTATATCTACAGTGCAACCTTGCTTGCATTTAAGAAATAATGGTTGGAAACTGACCAAAGGAGAAGCAACCTGGAATTAAGGAGAAACGGTGAGGAGAATTAACCAGTGGAACAGCTTGCCTCCAGAAATCGTGGGCGCTCCATCACTGGAGGTTTTTAAGAAGAGACTAGACAGTCACTTGTCTGAAATGGTATAGGTTCTCTGGCTTGAGCAGGGGCTGGACTAGAAGACCTCCAAGGTCTCTTCCAGATCTATTCTATTCTATTCTATTCTATTCTATTCTATTCTATTCTATTCTATTCTATTCTATTCTATTCTATTCTATTCTATTCTATTCTATTCTATTCTACTCTACTCTACTCTACTCTACTCTAAAAAAGGTAAAGGTAAAGGTTCCCCCGCACATGCGTGCTAGTCGTTTCCGACTCTAGGGGCTGGTGCTCATCTATTCTATTCTATTCTATTCTATTCTATTCTATTCTATTCTATTCTATTCTATTCTATTCTATTCTATTCTATTCTATTCTATTCTATTCTATTCTATTCTATTCTACTCTACTCTACTCTAAAAAAGGTAAAGGTAAAGGTTCCCCCGCACATGCGTGCTAGTCGTTTCCGACTCTAGGGGCCGGTGCTCATCTCCGTTTCAAAGCCGAAGAGCCAGCACTTGTCCAAGGACGTCTCCGTGGTCATGTGGCCAGCATGACTAGACGCCAGAGGCGCACGGAACGCTGTTACCTTCCCACCGGGGCGGTCCCTATTTTTCTACTTGCGTTTTTACGTGCTTTCGAACTGCTAGGTCTACTCTACTCCTATTCTAATTCTAATTCAACATTAGCCACAGCAGGGACCAAAAGAAAAACTAAGAACTCCTCGAACTTGAAATTTCCTGACAGTAAGAACAATTAACCAATGAATGGCTTGCCTTCAGCAGTTGTGGGAGTTCTATCACTGGAGGTTTTCAAGAAGAAATCAGACAGACATTTGTCTAGAATAGTATAGGATCTCCTGCTTGAGCAGGGGATTGGATTTGAAAACCTCCAAGGTCCCTTTTATTCTGTTATTCATACATCCAAATGTCATACAGTTCCCTTAAGTCATAGCTGAAGCAGCCTCAGCATAAATACCATGAACGAAAATGAGAATAGCAAGTCTATGGATGACATTCACAAAAAGCCATGAACCTCACCTCAGGCAGCTGTGGGATCTGAATCAGCCTTTTGAAATATTGCAGGTTGCTGGAGCGATAGAAGAGATCCTTCAGCCTACAAAATTTAAGGAGAGATATATTACAGTTTAGCAAATTCTCTGGCCAGTTGGTCAGATTCAGAGGGAAGCAAAATGAAATGGCAATCCAGAATCAGGCTGGTTATTTAAAGTCAGAGAAGAGACATTTAATAGCAGCAATGTAGAAATGATAATGCAGAGCACTTGCAATACCGGTACAGGCATATTGACCCATCCTACCACTCACTGTAATTTTTAGATTAAAAAGACAACCCATCTTATTCAGCAAATAAGAGCACTGGGGTCCAATGTTGTCCTACTGATAGAATTTTGTATTTATTTAAACTGAATCCAAATTTGTGGGGATTTTGGTACTAGATTCAAGATTGTTTAGAAAGCTGCCAGTGGAAAAATTAATTAAATCTGTAATATACAAAACAGTGTGA
Organism: Vipera ursinii; assembly: GCF_947247035.1. Taxonomy (NCBI): domain Eukaryota; kingdom Metazoa; phylum Chordata; class Lepidosauria; order Squamata; family Viperidae; genus Vipera; species Vipera ursinii. The sequence continues at coordinate 336,479,737 of NC_139512.1, read as the reverse complement.
GACTCTGTGAATTAGGTTTTTTTTGAGATTTTTGTGTTGTATTTGCATTTATGGGTGTTGTTCTTATTTCAGCTTCTAATTGTTTATTTATTTTGCATATTTTGCTTTTTGCTTTTCTAAAGTAATTATTGTTAGCATCTCCAGAAACACTTGTTTGAGATGTACAACCATATAAATTGAATATGTACATGCATACATAAACGAATAGAATCATAGAATCATAGGGTTGAAAGGGACCTTGGAGGTCTTCTAGTCCAACCCCCTGCCCAAGATGTATTGCATTCTGGACAAATGGCTGTCCAAACTTTTCTTGAAGACATCCAGTGTTGAAGCACCCAAACTGCAGGAAGCAAGCTGTTCCATTAATGATTGTTCTTTCATGTGGTGCAAACATAAATAGCATATGGTATAAACAGATATTGCCGTCCCTCTTTCATAATATTACAGCTAAACTCACCTAATGAGATTCAGGTCACTTAAAAGGAACAATAGGTTGAGTATTGCAAGCAACAACAATACATGACCATTTATTTACATATTCTGTTTATAGTTTTTTTTTACAAATCCATCAATAGTGTTTCTCTTAGGTTCTTATTTGAATAAAACATGAACCCAAGACCTTGTTCAGTTGAGGCAGCTCTGGCAAGCTCAGCATAGGAATGAAAAATTTTAAATAAGAGCAAGAGCCACTATTTCTTGGTCCCTCCAGGAAATTCCTGAGTTGCCTTGCTAATCATTTTCTATTTCAGAAAATGAAAGATCAGCTATATTTGTCCTTCATGCTAACACACTAGTTGAGGAAGTGGAACTAACAGAAATATTGTAGGAAAATTACCATATAATGATGGAATTTTTGATTTTAATTAGAACTAAAGGCAAGCGTAGGAAAATGGGCAACTTGGACCTTTAAAATAGTAGACTTTAATAATCTAAGCAATCACAAATAGGATTAGAGAAATTAAATACGAAATAGAGTTCAAGGTGTATGAGAGGTTCTAAATATACTGAAAGCATAATCAAAAATAATCCTGTTAAGGGAAAATTAAAGAAAGAAGCAGCCGGCTTCCGGTTTGCACGCACGATGCCAGCAGACACACAGGAAGAAGCTTCTCCCCACCGTCCGATCTATTTTCCTGGAGGACCCTGAAAAGGGTCGAAAGTCGCCCTGGAGGGGCGACCACCGTGAGGAGGCCCTCCTTGTGATCACGGAAGGGCGGCAACCCTCCATTTGATCCAGAGCAGCTCCTCTGCCCCAAAGAAGAAGAGATCGGCCATTAAGATGGCTGATCACTAAGCCGTTCCCTGCCAAAAGCACCAACAAGTACAACGAAGCAATCTGGAGGATCTGGGTGAGACCGTACCTTTCTTATTCCCCTAACTACTTTCCTGTGGGACCTTTTTGAAAATCTTCTCCCCCTCTTTTGAAAGATCGGCGACTGCTTACTTCAAGAACAAAAATTTTAAAGCCTTAAAAGAAACCAAATGACTAAGCTAAAAAATAAGCAACCTTATTTGTACCTTTGAAATTCCTGGGCTATTAAAAAGCTTTCATTTCTGCGGGGACCTACTACCCTATTTTCTGCTTAAGCTGTGAAAGAAGAGGAAAGAAAAATATTGATTAATTGGATAAAAGCTTCATATCAGTCTGGAAAAAGATTTTAAATCTTATTTTATATGCTATTGATGACATCTTGTGGCAAAACCTGGTATACTAAGTAAACCTTTTCTTTATTGTGAGAGCTGGCTGAAACACAGATTTGTCCTTGACACTATCTTTAAAGATAAGAATTGGAAACACCTGGCACCAAAAACAATCTCTAGGAATAGTGGAGGTGGACACTCACTGACTCTTATTAAAATAGCCTCCACGAAAGACCTACCTGTAAACATCAAAGAAATTCAAGGTACTAGTAATGGTGTTTAAAGCCCTACATGGCAGGGGTCCGGAGTACCTTAGGGAACACCTGCTGCCGGCATCAACTTCCCTTCGCCCTGTGCATTCCCAGAGAGGGCCTCCTCAGGGTGCCACCGATCAGAGAATGTCGATTGGTGGCCCCCAGGGGGAGGTCCTTCTCTGTGGGCGCTCCGGAGCTATGGAATCAGCTTCCGGTTGAGCTCCAGATGGCGCCCGATCTTCGCTCCTTTCGCCGCGATCTCAAAACATACTTGTTCGAACAAGCCGGCCTGGCCTGATGGGGGATTGGTGGGGTATTTTATTGGGGTTTTAATATGTATTGATTGTTTTTTAGTGGGCATGTATTTAATCATTTTTTAACTTTTGTAATTCTGTATTTTTATTCTTGCCCTGTTCACCGCCCTGAGTCCTTCGGGAGAAGGGCGGTATAGAAATATTATTAAATTAAATTAAATGGAGGATTATATTCCACCATTTAACTATAAACTGATACTTGAAACAATTCTGGCATTGACTGAGCAAACGAAAGCCAGACTGCAAGATAAATCTGACAGCTTAAATCCACCAAATGAAACTTTGACTTCAAATGATGAATTGACAATCCAAAAACAAACAGAAGAGGAAATTAACATCAAAATAGGAGATCCTAAAGAACAACAAATGCAATCTATTGAGAACCTTGATGCCCAAATCTTGATTTTAACTATAAAACCTACAATTCAAAAAACAATAGAAACTGAAGAAAGCAACACTAAGACGGAAGAAACCAAAGGCTTTCAAATATGGTACGTTGAGAACCGAGCCAACCAAATAATAACTATAACATCGGTCATCCCCTCTTATCTAAGCCAGATGAAAAAGCTAAATAGAATAAGCTCACAATTTCTTATTTTTATTAAATCCTATAAAAATAGGGGGGAAAGCCAGTTGTGCAGAGTGGTTATCAAAACGCCACGCTAGCAACCAGGGAATAAGTTTTAGTTCTGATTTAGGCACAAAACCATCTAAATGAGTGACCTTGGGCAAGTGACTCATTTAGTTCTAGGAAGAAGGAAATAGCAACCACTTCAAAAAAATCTTGCAAGAAACCTGCAGACTAGTCTACGCTATTGTCAGGAGTCAAAATTGATTTGGTACTACCTCCCCTCATCATCACTGTATAAAATACCCAGGGTGCATAGGAAAATTAAACACCTCCCTATTGCTTGAAAATACTAATCCCACTACAACGAATAATGTTGCCAAGGTTTGTGGAGCAGTGCTTAAAATCTGCCAGATGATGCCTGTGCCATAAACTGGTCTTAATGAGTAGTTTCTTTAAAAGTGCTTTGTAATGTGATAGATTTAGTTTGCTATGTATTAACTTTTATGGTCACCTACATCCATCTAACATTCCTACCTCTCCTTTTAGATTTTTTTAGACTCTTCTTTATGCTCTTTTTTAGACTTTTATATACATTTCATATTTTATGGCTTTTTTTCTTTTAAATTAGCCTTTGATATATCTTCTATGCTTTTTAATCCTGTGCACTCCACCCTCTTTTGTTGGTGTGTGTTTGTATGTGTGTATACATTTTAATATCTTTTTAATAATATCATTTTTTAAATTAATGTTTGTATCCCACTCTCCTTATGCTGGTCTATGACCATAATAAAGATATAACTTCAAGGGACACATTTGTTAACAGAAGTTAAAAAGTCCTAACTCTTGATTTGATAGCTGTAAGGAGTTGAATGAGGAGAAAACAGAAATATACCGGTAGTCAAAATGAGAAATAGTGTTGATCAGAGGACTTGCTCATTTGGGAACTAGTATGCAGCCTATTTTGACAGGGCTGGTTCCTTCTGAAGATAGGTTTAAAGGAGATTCCTTAATCAGATAGTGCTATGAAAGAGCACATTCGCACCATCAAAATTTATACAACCCATTCCCTCACAAGGTAATTTGAAACTTGAAGCATAGTCAACATCATCCTAACATCCAATTAGGCTGAACATTACCAGAGTTTGTGGTACTTGTAAGTTTAATGATCACAGAGAACATAATCCAATGAGTGCTCTCTCTTTTTCCTTCTAGCTGACCAATAGAAGAAAGTAAACAATATTTTTTCATTGGTGTCCTCTCCATGAATTACCACTGTTTATGAAAAATAAAAATATCCTTGCCATATCACACAAAAAGAAATAACCCTTCCTTTCTATGACCTCTATTTTTTTGTACATATTATTTATTTATCTGGGACATTTGTATGCAACATATCTCACAACTCTATTTATATACATTTTTATGGTCTGCCAAAATGAATCAATAAATCTTAAATTGCTGTGGAGGGAAAGTCAATGTCCTTGTGATTTACAAAGGTGGCAGGACAGCATGCACCAATTTTTCATCCAGGTACTTGGCTGTGACCAAGGCAGCACATTACTTGCCAGTTGGGGGAGGGAGGGGACAGGACGTGAATGATGCATATATGAAAAGAGATCAGAACAGCTTTAAGAATAGGATGCTGAACGTCTATGGCAGGGGTCTTCAAACTCGGCCCTTTTATGACTCATGGACTTCAACTCCCACAATTCCTCAGCCAGCATGCCTGGCTGAGAAATTCTGGGAGTTGAAGTCCATGAGTCATAAAAGGGCCGAGTTTGAAGACCCATGGTCTATGGGGAAGAGCAGCTTTATTGCACCTGCTGTACAACGACTGAGTTGGACTCAGGAGCTGAGAGTAGGGGGGAAATTCCCTCCAATGATAATATTACCAACAAGAGTGCATAACTGCAACAGGAGATCCCTGGAAACTTTGTGATTCAAAAAAGAAAGTGAACCCAGTACCACTTTCAGCTCAATAACAAATATAGATAATATCATGAGAATAAATCAGATTTTGTACTGAACCCAAATGGTTATAGTGTCAGAAAGTAGAAATATTTTTAGAAAATTCAAATCCGGGTAGTCTTTGACTTACAATTCATTTAGTGACCATTCAAAGTTACAACAGCACTAAAAAAGTGACATGACTGTTTTTCACACTTACAACCGCTGCTGCATCGCCATGATCATGTGATCAACTGACTCATATTTAAAACAGTTGCAGTGTTCTGTGGTCATATGATCACTTTTTGCAACCTTCTGGCAAACAAAGTCAATGGGGAAGCCAGATTCACTTAACAACCGGGTTACTATCTTAACTGTAATGATTCACTTAACAGCTCTGGCAACAAAGGTCATAAAATGGGGCAAAATTCATTTAACCACTATATCACTTAGCAACAGAAATTTGGGGCTCAATGGATGGCTAGAGAATTCTTTATTCTTTATCCAATTTATCCAATTGTTTGGATTTCTAGAGTAGAGTAGTGTAGAGTAGAGCAGAGCAGAGCAAGAGCAGGAATTATTTTGAAATGGAATAGTGCTGTGTTTTAGTTCTGGTTCTGCGTTTAGAGATAAGATAACCTTTATTGTCATTTTTTTACTGTGGGCACAACAGCACACATCAAAAATGAAATTTAGTTGCCTGCTCTCAAAGTGAAACACATACACGACACACACCTAAACATACTATATACAACATATGTATAGACCCACACCCCTACATATACATAACAAATAAATATTAAATACGGTCCATCTTGAATGTATAACGGAAAGAGGAAGCTTGAGATTTCACAAGATTAATGCTGTATGGGATGAAACTATGGCTGAATCTGGATGTTCTGCTGGATGTTCTACATTTCACATAATACTGTATTTCCCCAAAAGTCACTCATTCTAACACTTTGCCTCCTGCAAAGTTGAGGACTGTGCATTTTCCAACAATCAGACAGAACATATGACATCTGAATATAAACAGCCCACTGAATATAAGTGCATAGTGACCACTTTCCTAGCCATTATATAGGCATATTCCCTCCTCATCTCAACAAACAACTCCCTCCCCCCCCCGCGTGCGCGCGCACACACACACACACACACACACACACACACACACTCACTTTTTAAACTGCTCCAGGAAACGGTCTCTGTGGCCTTGGAGTGTATCAGCTGGGAGACCTAGAGAAAAGATATGAAGAGAAAGAATGAACAGGAGAATATTTGGATGGCTCAGCTAGCCATATCTGTGTAGACATGCAAACAAGAGAATCAGAGAGGCCAAGCGGCACTGCCTAGCAGCTGTGACTCACACAGAGAGAGACATGTCCAAGGCACTGAACACTGAAGGGGAACTACACCAGTAGCATGGATAAATTACAAAGATATATATAAGGCCTATCTTTTCAGGTTGCAAAATGCCCCAATAGAACTTTACATCCTTTGCCTTTAAAACCCTTTCTCTTAAGCTCAGACTGAGGGACTGTCTCAGTTTACTCTGTGATATACTGTATATGGTAAAAAATATCACTGTCTACTCTTATACCTCATGTTCCAAGACACTCCTATAATGATTGAACTAATGATTCACGTCACATTTAATTTAATCTTACTTTATCACCTTTCCTCTACCCTCACTGATTTTTTAAAAAAAGTAAACAAACAAATCCAATGTGGAAACAATAATACTGGCCTATCTCAAATGAGACTGTATTTCTAAAATATATCTGTGAAACAATTTCAAGATTAAAACAAAAGCAAAATATGATGAATTAATATATTATTCCCAGGACATTTTTTACTGTATAGTAATAAAACCTTGTAGGAGATCGGATGGAGAATGTCCTTGTCATCCTAATTACTGTAGCTAAAAAGAATGAAAGTGGTGATGGAATTCAGGCCAAAATGGAATAGATAGATTTGTACTTACAGGAGTGTAACTTGAACAGCAATTTTACTGTGTAGTCATAGAGGTGGCTGCAGTCTAGAATAACCTGAATCAGAGGGGCCAAGCGGCACTGCCCGGCAGCTGTGACCGACACAGAGCGAGACATGTCCAAGGAACTGAACACTGAAGGGGAACCACACCAGCAGCATGGATTATTTCAATTATCTTGACAGGATGGATAAATTCATGTTCTAATCACAGGAAAAAAAACCCTCCAGAAATGCCATAAATAACAATACTGTACAAAAGAGGGTCACAGAATCTACAGAGTGGAAATAACAAAAGTTAACAAAGTTAAATTTGAGGAAAATTGCTCCAAAAAGAGAGAGTAAAAGTGAAATACAAAGTCAAAAACAGGAAAAAAAAATGACTTAGGGTGGTGGTGGGAGGGGGAAAGAGCTAGCGATCTTACGGCTGCTTTACATCTCTGCAAATGTTAAAGACACGTGTTTTAGCTGTCAAAAGTTCTCCAAAACAAAGTACAATTTTACACTTGGGGTGCAAAAACAGGGTAATGGAGGACACAGACCATGGGCCACCCAATCTGCAATGGAACAACTGACTGTATACGACAAGGAAAGCAAGAGAAGAGAACACAAATACAATAAAATCCTGAAAATTATGCAGCACAAGGAGGATCCAAGCAATGAGCAGAGAAGCATTAAAAATGTCAACCAAGAGAAAGGATTTACTGACTCTAAAACTGAAGAACTGATTTAATTCCTAAATGATTAAAGATAAGAACTATACATTATTAAAAACACCTTTCATATTAGAACCAAAGTCCTACCGAACCAACTGTCCATAGTAGCAGAAAGCAAAAGTCTGTGTTTCATGAGATTCAGAGTGCTAAATAATTTGCAGCGACAGTTGTTGCTCAAGAGAAAGGGTGAAAGATTGAGGAAAGGGACAGATACTGGCCACACATCAGCAGTAGGCAACTTCTATGTCATGAACCAAGATATGCAAGGTATCCATCTTAGTAGCAGGAGGAGATGGAGAAGCAGGGGGAAGGGCCCTTTTCCCAACCTGAAGTCTACTTGATAGTCTTAAGACAGCTGGAAAGGGCATATTTACTCCTCTTAGTCTGGAGTAGATAAAATTATGAAACACTGATGTTGCAGTTTTTCCTTCAGTTTAATGAACTTAAAATATTCTTTTTTTGATGTTAGGCTTATCTGCAGAGCAAGCATAGAAGAATCACAAAAATCAGCAGCTGAAAAAAGGTTTGGATTATGTGGGAAAAAATCCAGAAGATGCCTGTAAAATCCAACTGCCTAGCCCCAAGAGTATGTGATTATTATTATTATTTGTTTAGGTTACATTTAACAATGAGCACAAATATAATATTTTTTCACATTAGTTAGGGTGATAAATTCACAGCCCTCACAATGCCCCTAAATTTCTCAGGATCCCTTACAACTGATCATCTTGTTGTGGATGCTGGGAATTGGAGTTCATATGTAACATTACCAGTTCCGTAACCTAGGTTTTCTCTCTCGTCAACTAAAATGCCTATTTGTCTCACACTGGAACAATTTAGAAAAGTTTAGGATAACTTCTTATGAACCATGATCCCCATTGAAGAGATAGAAAATGCATGAATGTAGGAACTTACAAAGAGTGAACAAACAGCTTCTGGAAAATATCTTGCTATAATATTTAAAATTGTTGTCCTTTGTAAAATGTTACCTGTCTGAAATAGGTTGAGTTCACATTCCAAATAGTCAAACATTTCCACAGTGAGCTGGAAACTAAAATGGAAAGAAGAGAATGAATAGAGACTCCCACAAAGTAAAATGAAGGTTCGACTTGGCAGAATCACTTTTTGTTGTCTAAGAGAGTAAACTAACAATATTCTGCACAGCAATCCAACAATATCTTTAAACCCACAACTGCCCCGGTAGCACTTACAAGTTATTCACATCATTCTCGCCCGTCTCATCAAGCTGTCTGTCTGACATCTGGAGGTTTGCAGGGAATCTGGGATTCTATAAAAAAAAAAGGAAACGAAGATTAAGAATAGTTATTAGGACTCTGGATCAAGGCAGGTGATGGATAATATGCTCCTGCCAGATACTGTTCTCAGGTTCAGCTGAGTTTCAGTGCCCAAAAAGCAAAGAGGATAACTGAGTTGAAAGAAAGACTGCTTAGCAACTTAATCACTTTGGACAGTATAAGGCTTTGAATATAAAAGAAGCATATGTATCTCCTTCCCTCACTCTACTCTTAAAACTGAAGTGAGTGCATCTTTGAATCTCATTTTGGAATGCAGAGAAGGAGACAAAAAAGGATATTTCTTAATGATAGAGAATCATAAAAAGCAACTCCAAAAGACACAAGAGAACGCTAGCAACAAAGACATGCCTACAATGCAGGCTTTAAGAAAACAGAATCTCAAAAGAATTAAATAATCCAGGCAGCTGGAAATGTTGGTGCTTTGCCAGAGATTCAAAAGCAGTAATTCATTACTGTTCTTCCATTCACAGGCATCCTCCAACCATACGAGGAATTACCTTCTCTCACACATACATATGAGCTACATTTTGCTTGCCTATGAAACTGCTTATAAAATCAGAGGCCTGCTCTCATGAAGATGCTCATTTAATCCAAGCTTCCTATTCTAACTAGCCACATTCCATTCTATAAATACATGCTGCTACTTCCACTCCCAAATGTGACACAGCCTTGAGTCAAATGGGATGACCTGGAGTTAAGCATAATATAAACTACAATGCAAGTTAAGAAGTGGAGGAAAGCCTATAGAATAACATTAAGAGAGCTATATACGAATGATAAAGAGACAGATAAAGTGGGGGGGGGAAACGAAGGTCTACCCACATCGCTAAGCATACCTCATTTATAGGTGTTTTATTTATAAGTGAATGCACATACATATGCATGTATCACAGTCCTCTTTATCCTCCTGTAATCAGCAATTCTGACTCTAAATTCAGATACCTGGGGACACAACTCTTACAGATCACAGAATCTGAAGTGTCTGATCCATATCTTCCTCTAAGATATATGGGGAAAAATATATTTGGTTGTGTTAATCATGAGAATAGGTAACAGCATGGTGAGAAATTTGGGGGAAAGTTTCTCTGTCTCCCAAGGAAGAAATCCTTCTCAAGCAGGCAGAGATATTGATTAGACAATTCTGATATTAAAATGCTATCAAGATCAGCCTGTATCAGATGCTGAAGTATACTGTAAAGATAGCAATCAGATTAAAAAATTAACAAGAAGAAATGTAGCAGAGTTCCAACTATTCATCCTCTCTAGCACATTATTTATGGGATCAATAAATTAGTACTGTACTACAAATCTTCAGAGCAGTTAAAAGAGTATCAATTAGCTTATTCTTCAGTAAAAGCAACCATAACTACAAATTACACAAACATAGTCCATAGTCCAGAATATTCTGTTGTCTTCAAAATGAATGATACGCATAAAGGCTACAATATACTTTTAAAAACTCTGGAATCTTATTTATAAATTAAAGTCTGTGTTTTTCATCAAGGACATTGCTCCTAACCTTGTTTGGACACCAAGTTTGGGCTACTGTTCATCCCACGGTCTTTACAGCTATGCAAAGTGCTTTGCAGAGAAAAAGAAAATTGCGAGATATCCCGTTCTCCAACAGAAGCGCAGAAGCAATAAAGAAAAACTTACTTTTGTGTGGAATTCCATCTTGGTTCTCAGCAATTTGAGGTAGATGCTACACAATTGTCCATAACCCTCACTCAAATGACCCTAAGGGAAAAAAAATAACAAGTCTAGATCAATCTCTTAATACAGCGGTCCCCAACCCCTGGACTGCGGCCCCACTACTGGGCTGTGAGCCATTCAGAACCAGACTGCCCGAAGTGGTGGGCAAGCGCATGCCACTTGTACAAGCAGTGGGCAAGCGCATGCCACTTGCGCAAATGGAGCAGTGTACGCCTGCAGGCCGCTCGTGCAGAACATCGCCTCTTCCGCTCCCGCCAGTCCACACAGCCAGAAAGGTTGGAGAACTTTTGTCTTAACAGCTTTATTTACACAATGGTTTAAACTGGGGAGAACGTAGTGGTACCTCACAGCCCTTTGTGTACAAGTGTATCATAACCACCTTGAGCATTATTTCAGTTAGCTCAAAGACACATTAAATGTATATTTTACTTTTTCTCCTCTTAACCCCACTGGTATGGCACCACTGACAGTATCTGTCACTGATCTCCACAAATGTTGTGCTAGTTAGGTCATATCCACATCTACCAAAACACTCTGTAAATAGGGATTTATCAGCCATGTAGAAATAGTTTTTTAAGAACCTTACAAACTGCCAGCATTTTGGACAAAACTCAGAAGCAGGGGTCTACTGCTGCTATCAATGGGTCAATTTCCTTGGCATTTAAACCTTCCCCCCTTTCAGAGGAAAAAGATACACATATTCTCCACTTAGCTACCTTTCACCCATCAAATTCTTGTGCATATAACTGTTAAAACTACAACAGTATATTTTAAAATAAAGCTATAATTTTTTTATTCTCCATATAGTATCCTATTTAGTTATAAAAATAAAAACCTGGGAAATAGTGCTGTAACTAATATCCGGAAGACAATTAGAGAAAAGTCTACATGCTAACTTGGCAAACACAGATCTCTACATACCTGCTAAGAGCAGGGATACAGAAGAGAGCTTGTGAGTGCCAGTTTATGCTTCTTTCCATGTAGAACTTTGATTTCATTTTTACAGTTAATAATAAACTAATTCATTTCTTTCTAAATATGAAAAAAACATTTCCATTATTTTTATTCAATCCTAAGTTTTCAACGTCCCTTAAAGGAAAAAAGCAGCAACATACACTCTTATATGGAGTCCCTTTCTTCACCTGAGATAGTCTTTCTGTAGATCCACTAAACACTCAAGAAACTGACCAGCAAGAAAAAGATAAGCAGGCTGGTAAAGCTGGTAAAGCGCCTTTTACTCGTCCCAGCTTCTGCCAACCTAGCAGTCTGAAAGCATGTAAAAATGCAAGTAGAAAAATAGGGACCACTACGGTGGGAAGGTAACAGTGTTCCGTGCACCTTTGGCGTCTAGTCATGCCAGCCACATGACCACGGAGACATCCTCAGACAAGCGCTGGCTCTTTGGCTTCGAAACGGAGATGAGCACCGGCCCCTAGATTTGGAAACGACTAGCACGCATGTGCGGGGGAAAGCTAGGAAACTATTAGCAGCTAGTATATACACTGCTTCCCAGTGAGTATTAGTTCAACAAATAAGATAACAAAAGAAACACAAAAAGAAGTGCCACATCTTCCATCCTCTTGGCAAACTTTGCCAAATTTATCTAAATTCAGCTCACTGATCTATGGATCTTCTCTAGCCTAAATTTTCAGAAAATATATTACATTACCCAAATGGCCTAAAACAACTCTGTGCCTTCCTGATTTCAAAAGGAACAAGAACTTGAAAGGTATATTTTATTATTAAGAGAAGCAGTTCTTTGTAGACCCAAATAATACTTACCCACATGCGGCTCATGTCACTGAGCTCACTCTTGTATCTCACAGAATCCTTCAAGACCTTCAGAAAGAAGGGAAATGGGCTATTTGAGAAGCTATTGAATGCCCACAGTACAACAGAACCACCAGAAAAAAAATGAATGTAAGAGATTAAGGTTGGCAAATAGGTTAATCAACTGTGTAATATTGTCAACTGAAAGAAAAGGGAGGACATGTAGAGAGAAGAATGGTTGGCTTTGCTTAAGTAACTATTATATATCTATCATATACGCAAATCTGAGCTTTTGTTAAGGATTGGCTGTAAACTGTCAAGTGGTTTTAAAGTGGTTTTAGATCTTGCAATAATGTGTATATTTAAATATTTCACTGGCACGTAGGAAATACATCCAGAGTGCCAGCTTTGTAGTTCTCTAGCCTGTGTGCTTGCCTACGCAAATGAAATTGTACAGATGTCTCCTGGTGTCATCAGGAATAGTTTTGTTCAATATGTTAAATAAGGTTCTTTTTGTTGGATTTGCAATTTAGACTTATAACCTGGAGGACAACATTAGTTAGTGTTAATCATGGTCAAACATTATGTCTCTATTGTACTAATATTTCCAACTATCATAAAGTGAAGTCTCCAGATTTGAAAAATAAGGTTTGTGTGGAGTAAAGCAAACTGTTAGAACAATATGTCTCATTACATTAAGAAATTATGAGAGAAGATTAAATCTGAACCTATTCTATAACCAACAAGTTCAAAAATTAATCACTTGTTATTTGATCTAAAGATGCCCATACTATCTTTTAATGCTAAAAACATTTCTATTACACATTTTAGATTTTACCAGGTTCACTTAGGAGTTTAATGGTGACATTATATTGAGATATGCTATTTATTTCATCTTACCAAAAAAAAAAGCAAAAGTTTTAGAGGAAAAGAAAAGAGGTTCTGGCCTTACATTTGGGTGTCCATCACGGAGAAGCTTGTGGAAGACATGGCAAAACTTCCAGCACAGAACAGCATTGCTGGAAAGGGGTAGGCGGTTTACAACAGACCAGAAGGTGTGGGCTCCTTTTTCATGGTGTGTTCCCAGGATGCATGGTGGGAGACAAGCTAAGGAAAATGAGAAAAAGGCAGCACAAGGGATATAGAATAACGAAAAGAAAGAGTGGCAATGAGCAGGATTGAAGTGGGGCCTTGAAAATCAAGTTCTACCAGATCTATCTTAATATTACTTAACTGAATTCACGGATATATCCCTTTCTTTCATTCTCCAGCAACATGATAAGAATTACAGAACTCCAGATGGGAAACTAGCCTGAAAATAAACGGGGAAAAGCTCTGACCTACTGTAAGTCATCCATACCAAGCTGGAGTTTCTTTCATTAGGAGTTGTCAATTATCCTTCCAGATGTGAGAAAATATCCCAGATATTCCAGGAACTGATGGCTTCTCAGGGCAGACTAGATTTGCAATATTCAAGCTAAGAATCTTGGAGAAAATTTTCCACCCCTAAAAAACAAATTTGTGAAGCAGCAATTAAGCCCATGTGCAACTATGGGATGAATGGAACTATGTAAAACAATTGCACATAGTGAACCAAATATCGTCAACCTCTTCTACCAACAGCTGACAGCATGTTTACTCCATTATGGCCCTACAAAGCTTGCTTACTGGGACCTTGAAAACCGGAGCAAAGGCATGCCAGATGTTTCAAATGGTACTTGTCTTAAAACTCAAATCTTGCTCATGTGGGGGGGGGCACACTGTCACAGCATGTACTGTTTTTTACAAAGAAAAAGTTAGAAGCAAGCTCCTATTCATACTACAATGCAGGTATTTCATTCCAGTCCATCACAGACACGTCATGATGGAATATGACTCCAAGCAGATATACCCCACCTTTCCAGCTTCACCATTCTTTTTCCAGAGCTCTAATTTTAAAAGGATATTTCTGGCATGTTTCTCTTTGACAGCAACTTCCTGAGCATTAATGGCCTTGTTGATGCTGACAGTCTTTAAAAGAGGGAGAGAGAAGGAAGAGGAGACAAATGTTATTGGAAAAAATGTGATCCTATCAAGACAGAAGCCCATCTCCACAGCAAGCACTCAATCTGCAAATTCCTGGACACATTTTTGGGAAGCAACTGTGGGTTGCCATATTTAGCAACTGCCAAGAAATGTTTGCTTAAAACAATGCAAAAACTCCAGTCAAAATAAAAAAGAATTCCTATGCTGGAAGAAGGCAAAATCAGTCCATCTTGTTTGGTACAAGAGCACAGAGGCAGATAGTAATTATTGCTCTAACTCTTTCAAGTTTGTTAATTTGTAGCCCCTTATTTTCCACTTGTTATAAACATAAAGTTAGTTTTGTTTGGTTCATAAATTGATGAATGAGTATCAATACCAACATTTTGGGGATGCAGCATGACAACCAACTGACACCAACTTCACTTTTATGGCATGTTTAAGAGGGAGAACCAGATAGTAAGTTGCCCTGGTCTATTTAGCTACCATAATATGTAGGAAGACCTGCTCACCTACTCGTAGTCCAATGATGTGCTGAAAACTGCCAATAGAAGGCAAGGAATTGGGTGAAAAGAGAACTATATTGAGATAGGATAGAAAGACTCTCAATTTTGCTTATATGTAAGCCAGCAGGTTTTGGCTTAAACACAACTGAAAGCAGTTCCAAAGAACTGCCTTTATAAAATACTACAACTTCATTTTAATAGATTTTTTTTTATTCATTAGTAGCCATCTCCATTAAGAAACCTCCTGCAGGAGACCTGGGGACAGTCTCATAATCACTTTAAAGTGGCTTACCATTTTACAAAAATGGAATGGAGGGACATTTTTCACTAGTGTATATAGCTCCTAGAAAAAACAAGTAATTTCAACAATTAGAAAACAACTCCATTTGTGAGGTTTCTTGATGGAGATAAACAACACAGGAGTAATTATATGTTTTGCCATCTTTGTATCCAGGTAAAGTGAACTAAGGCTGTCACCCCAAATGACTCAGCATTGTCCATTACCTCACTCCACATTTGGATATCATAAAAGGAAGTATATAGCTTGCTTTCATCTTTGGTAAAAAAAAAGCAGCATTTTTTAAAAAAACATCCTATTGTCACATTGGATATCTACTGTTTCAGTTCACAGAACAGTAGGATGTAGTCTAGGGTCAAATGGACTCCCAAGCCTCAATATCTCCTGCTGCTAAATTGAATCAAAACATACTGTTCATCCATTTATGCCATAGCTGGTGAACAGAAGAACTAAGACAACAAGCAGCAACTGAAATTTCCTTTTATAGATCCTAAGCAGTTGTTAGCCAAGATTTTTTTTTTTAAATGGCATGGTTCCCTGCCATTTAAGGAAAACATAATATAAATCCTAAAACAGATTTCCATAGAGAAAATGGCATCTTAAGGAGACAAAAGGGCAGATAACATTGACCGTATCCATGTGCATAACACGGTTTACATCATCATTTTATTGCTACAACACTTAACTGCTTTTAAAATGTCTTTATTTATTATGTCCTGTGCTATAAGCCAGGGCTTTTCAATCAATGGTATGTGTACCACTAGTGGTACGTTGGCACCTGGCAGGTGGTACGCGTACGACGGGTTGAACAGCACTGTAAAAAAATGTAAAAAAAATGTGTAAAAGTGGATGAGGTGAAGTGGCAGCAGCGCCGCACAGGCTTGTGGGAAAGTCAGCTGGAACTGCACGTTGCCTGGGTCCTACTGAGAGCCCAGGATCGGCATGCGCAGCTTCAGCTGATTGGGGGTGGCAGGCGGCCTCACACAGGCAGAGATTCAGCTGGAGCTGCGCAAGGCATTGCCTGGGTCCTGCTGAGGGTGAGAGGATATTAAAGGAGGTGAGAGAAGAGAGGAATATTAAAGTGGGGTGAGGACCATCTGTAATTTATCACTTTTTTCCATTTTTTTTTTTGGTCATCAAGTTTTTGACACCTTGCTAGGCCAAAGTTTTTCAACCAGGGGTATGGGCAGGGCTTTTTTTCTCATAGAACGCTCAGAACGGAGTTCCGGCACCTTTTTTGGATGGAACCTTGTAGGGTAGGCAAGGTGGGTTGTATGACATGTGTGAGTTCCGGCACCTTTTTCTTTTACAAAAAAAGCACTGGGTATGGGTACCACCTCTGGTACATTGGCACCTGGCACATGGTACACAACCATCCTAGAAAAGTAGAAGCGGGGGAGGGGAATGAGCTGAACTGGTGTCAAGCCTGAGCGAGAGACGGCTGGAGCTGCAGGGCTGTCAGGGCTCAGCGGAAGCGCCAGGAACAGCGCCAGGCTCCAGCTGGAGCTCAGTGCTGATCCCAGTGCTTCTGCTGAGCCCAGAAGTGCCGATCAGCTGGAATGTTGCAGCATCCCCAGGGTCTTGTGATTTACATTCAGATGCTTTGCAACTGATTCGTATTTATGACAGTCACAGTGTCCCAGGGTCATGTGAAGTGACAAAACCTCTCTGCAACCACCCAGCAGACAGGGGGGAATAAAAACCAAACACCCCCCACCCCACCCCTGCTGCCAATCCTCAACAGAAATGCTCACAACAATGAAAACCTCGGACAAGAGGAAGAGCGCCGTCGGGCGGGCAGGCAGGTGTCTTGCTCGGCTGTGGCTTGGGGGCACTTTTTTCAGTGCCATTGTAACTTCGAATAGTCACAAAGCAAACTGTTGCAAGTCGAGGACTACCTGTACTTCATCACTTTTTTCCTTTCCTTTTTTTTCCCATCAAGTTTTTGACAACTTGCCAGGCGACTGGTGGTACTTGGATGTTTCCATATCCTAAAAGTGGTACAATGGGTGAAAAGGTTGAAAAGTCCTGCTATAAGCTATATGGAGAATCCATCCTGAATGACCCAAAACAAAAGGCCTCAGGAAATGACGAAAGTAGAGTATCAGGACCATCATGTCCTATTCTTGTGCTGGGAGATGCAGTCTTTTGTTTTGGGATACTCAAAAATGATTTTAATATGGGACCGACAACAAAGGTGGTTATAAACTGAGGAGGAAGTGGAAAGATTAATAATTGATTAATTTACAACCAAGTAAGTAGAATGAAGGGTAGTTTCCCCACCCTTTTTTATAAACTTCTAGGATTCTGTCATAGGGGAAAAAATAGTCATGACTCAGAAATCCAAAGTGAACATTATAAAAATCTTTCTTATTTTAACACATAACCACAAGAAGGAAAACTGAAAAACTAAAACATTTAATGAAAGCACTTCTAATGCTGGGCCACTGTGCTTCTGCAGGGAATCTGAAACATTCCCTTGGGCATTTGCAATATTTGAGAACCGGATCCTGCCTCTTAGGAAGCTAAGAATGTTTTTCTTCCTGGCTCTGCCAAGTGGAGTCTAGATTTAAACTCTTTGGAAAGTCATCAAGTTCTCTTTTTAAAACCACAGAGATCCTTGATCCTTTGCCTTGTTATGAGGTATTTAAACCTCCCCTGACATTTTACAAAGGAACATTATCAATTGGAGGGGGAGGGAAGGAAGGAAGGAAAAAGGAAGTTGCACTGGCGGACCAAGTGGACAGCCAATACTGCAAAAATGCAACTCCGAAAAAGCTTTCCTTTGGAGGAATTCTAATCACAGCTGCAGAGTTGTGAATGAGATTTCTCTGACTCAACTGGGGGAGAGACTAGGGGGTGCAAGGCCCACTTTTGAAGCCTCATTTCCTTCCTGTTTGTACCAGCTGAAGAGCTCAGCCTTCTCTTTTCTATATTTGTATACAGAACTGGACATTCTCAGGGTTGAAAGCTTCCATAACTCACAAAGGAGGGAAACAGTCAATCCAAAAAGGCAATTATCAGCTGCAACATGCAATATGTTGCCTGCTTGGTGACACACATGTGCCCTTCCCTTCACCAGCTATAATAGCAATAGAAAACCAAGCACTAAATATTGCTACTTCTCTTCAATTATCTCCCCTAAACAGAGTAAAGCCATATAAGAGATCCTAGTATAAGACAAATATGGAAATCTCTGCTGTCAAAATGCCAGCACTTTGCCTCTTTCTCTTAACAGAAATGTCTTGAAGCTTTGCTATTATTAATTATAAGATCTGCAAAAAATTGTTGGATTGAAATCTTTTTGAGTTTCTAGGCATACCATGTGCATACTTTGACATGCAACTCTGGACCCAAATAAAAGCTCGCTCCTGAATCTTAGAGGGGAGCCAAGTATATTTCATGGAAATCCAACCCCCCCTTTTTTACTGCTCTGAACCCCCTGAAAATTTCAGTGGCAAAGCAGTAATAAAATGAGGTGCAATTTCCTGCTGACTTTCAGATACTAATAACATTTAGAAGGATAAACCCAACCATCTGCATCACCAAACCATTGCCTAGCCACCTACCCAATTGGCTGCCAAATGAAAAGAAAATGTGCCTCAGCCATCCAAAAGTTGCCTACCCCAGTCCTACTGTATGGCTTACTTGCCAATTCATGCTCCTGAACTCTTAAGCTGAAAATTAGACACAGTTGGGCTAAGGAGGGACACATTTACCACTGGCTCTACACAAACATTAAACTCATAACTGATTGGCCACAGCTAAAATTTAGAAGCACACAACTTTGGGTCTGCTAATTACATCTTCTGAGGATGTCTGTAGACTCAGAAATAGGAAGGGGGAACCTGCAGTTCAGGGATAATAAACAGTGAACACTGCTTCCTTTTATAGAATACAGTGTATCTAAATTATTAAGAAATGAGGCTGTGGAACCTCAGTTGTAGAGGACTACTCTTCAGTTCTAGCTTGGTTATACTTCCAAGTTTCATTTCAGTACCACTCAGGTCCTTTCTGCCATCTTTCCAACTGTCCAAGCAAATTAACAGAAGGTACACTTAAATTATAAAATGGTCTTAATCAAAGAACAAATGACAATTCCAATCCTGCAAAAGGAAGATTTTTTTTCTCCCCAATGCCAAATTTGAGTGACTCACAAGCTGTAGACAGCTTGGTTAATAACTGGGCTGTTAAGAGCAATACAGTGCAAATGCATGGTAAACTGGATGCTTCTTTATTCTTCCAACTTTCTAATGTGATGTAGGAAACCTTTTGGAGGCAGTATGAACATTATTGAGAGTGTTTGAGAGCTATAATGAGAGGTAGACATTCACACGTACTAATAAAGTAAGGCGTTTCTTGTATTTTTCCACTGGAGATTTTGATAGCTTTTTTTAAACAAAACAAAACAAAACTCTATTTTACCCATTCTGATGCTTTTATATGTATGATATTTTATGTTTTCTGCCTCAAATTGATGGGAAATGATTACTGATTTTATGTTAGGAGAACTGTCCGTAGGCTGAAAAACGAGAGGGTATTGGTATTCCTGAAGCCTTAGATTACATGTCCCTGTACTCTCAAATAATAATGCTTGCCCACACAACAATTCATCTAGAGCTGAGACATATAGACCATACAGTATTTGTCCAACTGTTCAGCCTGAATATTTCTGGCCCAGTTTACAATATAACTGACAGAAGGAAAAAAAACAAAATACTAGCATGGATGCAGATTTTATGATATTAATATCTGGAAAAGTGTTTATTATGTTCCAGATCTGATTATAAAAGCCAGTATAAGCAAATTCTTTGGTAATCATTTTTTATAAAAAATATTTCCAGGACAGACATTATATCTCAATGAAATAATCTAAAAGGGACATTTAAAAAAAACTATATATCAAAGCAGACATGAAAACCTAAACATTATATTAATACCCTTTAAACTAAACTTGAGTAATGGAATGAATATTCATCATGTGCCAGAGAGTAAGGTTGATAAGTATTGAGCTCTTTGTGTACACAATCCACCCCCACCACCAGGCACCTCCAGTCTTTGCCATATGCAAGAGGCCCCACATCCTCAGGATCTCCTCTTTCATTCAGGCTTAGCTCACATCACAGAGGGATAGTTTACCATAGATAAACAGCCACCAAACTTTGCATTCTTATGCACCAATGATGTTACCAAGCCTGGTAATGAAATGTCTGCAGGAAGAAAAGCAAACTTAGAAAACGCAATGAAACCAAACAAGGATGGTGTTGATGATATACAGCTTTAACTTCCAAATCATCTCAAAGATGCAGCAATTCCCTAAAATATAATTTTGTAAACATCAATCTTTCCCCTTCTTCCCTTTAGAAATGCTCCCGATCCTGCCCAAGCGCAACAGAAAGAGAAAAGTTAGTAACACCTAATTTAAGTAGAAATAGTCCAGTTAATCCAATGCAATTTATTCAGACACAAAGTAGCTCTTATATGATTGATATAAGAGGCTGAAAGAATTGGAAATATTTAGCTCTGAAAAGAGAAGATTGAATGCTTGCTTATCTGCACAGCCCAATTGCCCCTTTGACAGGATGGGCCAGTAATTATTTTTGAAGAACAGAAATGGACACTGCTATGTACTTATTCTTCCTGTTACAAATGTGTTTTTCCACTACAGTTTTAAAGTGTCCCCACTCTCACCCCACCTTGCCTCAAGCACTCCTGTCTGTTTGGACTGATGCATTTTACTTCACTTTGGACTAAACCCAACAGTTCATTGCCTACTTTATAGAAACAGGAATACATCCTCAACTGAGTCAATGGCATTTGTTATTAAGCATCTTCCAGAGCTACTTTTACCAGGAATGCTATAACAACACAATAGTTATGACACTTATCTTACAAACAGCAGTTTGCTTGTTCAAAACCTAGCATAAAAGTTTTAATTATTATTTTTCTTTCTCTAAGTTAATTTCAGCTGGGATTATTTTTCTAAATAAACTCAGTAACACATTGCTTCCTTATTTTCTCAGTGAAACAATTTGTTGAAGAAAATAAACTGAAGGAAACTTTTGACATATATGACTGAAGTTTTGTTTCCTATACTAGAACTTCATTCCTTTGTGTACATGCTGTAGAACAGGGCTTTTCAACCTTTTCACCGATTGTATCACTTTTAGAATATGGCAATACTCAAGTACCACCAGTTGCCTAGCAAGGTGTCAAAAACCTGATAACAAAAGCAAAAAAAAAAAAAACCAACGGAAAAAAGTGATAAAGTACAGGTAACTGCATTACACACCAATTTCTCCTGCGCCATAATTATCGACTACAATGGCCCATAGAAAAGGTGTAGAACTACCTACTGTTGGTAGGCAATAATGTACAGGAGGTCACTAAGAAGTCAATACAGTCTCCATCTCATGCCCAGGCCTAAATTCTGATTGAACGAAATCTGGATACTTCATTTCCTCTTGGCTCCTTGCCCCAATCCTGTCAACAAAATTCTTCAAAAGGGTTGAAGACTAGGATTATTTGACAAGTATGGCCAGATGTAGGAAGGATGTCAGGATGAAGCCCTCTATCTGATGGACAGTACTACCTTATATTTACAAGGCTGGGTTGATGATATGGATTCACTTTCTATTTATAAATTGGTCCTTTATTGATGTAATGGAAGGACTAATCAATATTACTCCATGTGATTAAGGTCCAATGCTGTGTTTAAAACTGAGCTGTTTTTTATATGTATTATACTATTTTTGCTCTTTTACTTTTCTACTACTATATATTAAAGCAAAAGAAATCTAGCCTTATACCTGTTTTTTCCCCTTTTTCCAACTGTTTACATCCTGCTTCATCCAGACTATGGTAAATTTAAGGGAAAAAATGCAGTTAAAGAAAGCACCTCCCATATTTATTTCAACCTTTGAGATTCAGGGCTCCTAATCTGAAGATTTAGTATTAACTTCTCAATAATGGTATTAAATGCTACTGAGCATAGAACGAACGATTAAAATTATCATAGAATGAAGGATTAAAATTGTCAGCACTAGCATGTTATGAGCACTTACATCCAATTCCTGGATCAATGGGCCCTTCTCATAGTCACTCATGCTCTGGTCATCTCCTGTTTGGACTATTGTAATATACACTACACAGTGCTGCCCTTGAAGAGCATTTGGAAGCTTCAGTGGGCTCAAAAATGGAGCAAGCTGCACAGTTTTGCCTAAATTTGAGCATGTGTTACTTCTGCTGCAGGAGTTGCATTGATTGCCTATTTGCTTCCACGTATAATTCAAGGTCTAGTTATCACCTTTAAAGCCCTACATAGCTTGGGGTCAGGTTATCTGAAGGATCGCCTCTTCCCAGTTACATCTACCTGGCCCACAAGAATGGGAAGACAGGGCATATTGTCCTATCTATTAAGGGAGTACATCTGAAAGGATCAAGAAAAAGGGCCTTTTCTGTATTGGCTCCCTCCATGTGGAACATCATTCCCCAGGGCACAGGGCTCTTTCAGCCGTCTCCTGCGGCTCCCAGTCCTCTGCCATGTGCAGTCCAAAAAAAGAAAAAGTGGGACTAAAAAAGTTCAACCAATCAATTCAAATATGCAGGGTAGGTGCATATCTCGCCTTGCCTCCACTCTTCAGTTAAACCCTGTTCTGCGCATGTGCGCATGTACACACATGCGCACACATTTTTTGCGGCTCCCAGTTTTTCCTTTTGTGAGGGAACCGGTTCCGAGTGGCTCTTTCACTGTTTCAGGTTGCTGACCCCTGCCCCAGGGGATATGATTTCTCCTCTGCCTCCCCCCCTTGCTACTTTTCTGAAAAGCTCTGAAGACATGATTCTATCAGTAGGCTTGGGGCCCCTGCATTGATACAGAGCAGACCAAGTTGCTTGTACTATTTTGTTTGTCATACCTGCAGGGCAGAGGGGGTTGGGTTTTGTTTTGCTTTTTGAGGTTTTAAATTGTCGTTGGTTATGCTGCCTGAAGTCCCATGAGTTGGGTGGCCATATAAATATAAATAAAATACCTTGTCTAAATCTGATTACATTCTAGCTATGATCATTTAAAGGTTATTATTTCCAGTTGCCCATTAAACTCCCTCTGATTAAGGCTGTGATGCTAAGGAGATTTCATTGACAAGCCAGCCATCTATTTTTGTTCCTTAGTTTTTAAGGTATTGATGCTAACTAGGAAATCCTGAATAGGTAAATGAGGTATTATCTCCATTTCAAATAATATCCAGTTATTAAATCAAAAACATACATTCTCCTCATTATGTCCATATACATATTAAATCAATACCTAGGAAAGAAAAAGTACTAGTAATATATTTCTGGCAAATACATTTTCATTGCAAAAGATCTCACACACTGCAACATCCTATTAGTCAAGTGACTTTCTGTTGCTAAGGTAAGTTCATGTGTTACATTATGATGTCAGCTTATAGGATCCACCTGCTTTTTTTTATCAGAATCCCCAAATCCAAAAACCTGCAGCTTGCACCTAGACTTTATAAAGTTAAAAATTTATATTGAGTATCAGGACTAGATGGAGTTTGTCTTTCCAATAAAGATCATTGCTTTAAGAGAATTACATTGATATTGCTACTATTATACAGATAGTCAGAAGGAAACATTACTGAACTATAGCAGAATATCCAGAAAGTATCAGATATTCAGGTCTATCTTCATTATATAAGTATTTTTGCCTTTTGAAAATATCAGAATGTGCAAGAACAATATGAAGCACAGTGCTTTTCCATTAGCTCCACTTCCTCTTAATGCATCAGGTTTTTTGCCCAAGATAATCCATTGAAGCTACCATGCCAGCAACTCACTTTCATTCAGCTTTAACCAAGACACTCTCTGCCTGGTCAACACCATGGTGTACTATCCATCCTTAAAATATTAATTAGGAGTAAAGTTTTAATAACCACAATAGTATGATGTCACTAACAACCAATCAGTAATCTTTACAATTCATGTATACTGTGATGGACCACATGCTGGCCCTCAGTGTTATAAAACCTGCCTTCTTTTTGTTGCTTGAGCAGTTCTGATTCCTCCCGTTTATGTGCTATGATTGCAAGAGAGAAAATTATTCCTGTGCCCCACCCCCACTCTTTTTGCCACAAACCCAAGAAGTCTCTGAGAGCCTTTAAAACAGCAGCTCCAATCTTTGCAGAAAGCTGCAGCAGGACTCTCCTCCCATTTCTTCTTAGGGAGGGTAGGGAGATCTCAATACCTGTACTTGCATGTTGTGTCCCAAAATCAGCACTGGCCTGACATGGTTCTAGCTTGGGGATATAGAGAAGAAAATATTCCCTCTCTTTTCCACAGCAGGCATTCTTCCATTGCAGAAACAAATTGCAAACTTCTTACAAACTTCATGCCTTTCCATGTCTGTCTGTCTGTCTGTCTGTCCGTCCGTCCGTCCGTCCGTCCATCCATCCATCCATCCATCCATCCATCTATCTGATAAATGCTCTTCCCACTCTAGCCAAAGTCCATTGGCAAAACGAGTGAGAAAGGATGATAGTGGATGCACCAGGAATGATTATGGGTAAGGTATTCAACCAGGAGGATCCTTCTTGTATAGAGAAAAAAAAGCCAGTCTGGCGTTTAGCGAGAGAAAAATGCTACAGGGAAGGAGAGGAATTAAAAACGGTGAGTGATCTCAGCCCTGGCTGAAGCACCTCCCTCGAACTCTCTCCGGAAAATGGAAGGGAAGCGACGAGCTCGCAAGTCCCTTCTCCAGTGCCAACAAACAGAAAGGAGAGCGCTTCAGCGGGTTTCCTGCATTTGGTCCCGAGCCCCAAAGGAACAGCTGCGGAGGGTTCCCGACTTTCTAGGAAAAGGAGGCTCAGCTAGGAATCCTGTAGCCAGCTGAGCTGACCTGCCTCCTTTTCAGAGCTCCTGCCTATGCCCCGCTAGGGAGAGCATCCCGAGATCAGCCACCTGCACAGGCGGGGCGAGTTCAAACGCCATATGCCCCCGCTCCGTGGCCACTAGTCCTCTAGGACCGTTACAGAATGCCCTTCTCCTGGGCCATGCCCCTAGCCTTACCATCTTGCCCACCTCCATGGTGGGAGGGCTGCTGTCGCCCGGGTCCCGCCGTTCCGCGCCTCCCCGGCTGGCGGGGCGGGTCTCTCTCGCAATCTTCCTACCGCAGCGCTGGGATAGGCATCTTCGGCCCCTCCGCCAAGCTCTTTCCTCAGGACCAGGACTTCCAGAGAGGCAGTGGGAAGGTGGCGTGCGTGCGGGCGACCGGGAAGAGACCCTCCACGGCAGCTGGATTGCGACGCCTCGCCAGGCGCAGCGCCGGAGCGAGCGCGGACGCGTCTGCCTGTGTGCTCTGAATGACAAAAGGCGCCGGCGCTCCCGCCCAGCCCGAGCCTCCTCCCTCCTCCCTCGAAGGGTAGGGAGGGCTCCTCCGAGCAGATGCTCAGGCGGCACAAAGGCACCGTGCAGAAGCCAGAGCCGGGCGAGGCCCGTCACAAAACCAGCGGAAGGAGGGAGGAGGAGATTTTTATTTTTTATTTGCTGCGCCCGCGGGAGAGGGAGGATTTTCCTGCCTGGAGGGATCGCCAGAGCGGCTCACTGTTTAACGCTGCCGCCTCAGCGACATTAACCACTTGGCACGCAAACGGATGGCCGCTGGCTGGCGGGAAACGGGGGAGGGGGGGGCTTGCGCCGCTCATGGGCGCTGAGGCTTCCTCAGAGAGGTCCTGCGCGCGTGACTCTGTCGGGTTTCGGAGCGTCCGAAGGGTAATCCCTTCTTTCCCCCGTCCCGTTAAATGCTCTGTCGCAGCAAATACGCTTCTTTCACAACCATGTAAATTAGCCGAACGGTCTCGGTTGTCGTCAGGAAAGGCGCTGAAATGTTTGACCGTCAAGTAGTCATTCCCGCCTCTTTCCAACACGCCCCTTCGCGCCCATCAAATTCCATGGCCTCTGAAGCTTGAAGGGAGGGAGCCTCGGGCAAAGCTCCATCAGGCCTAGATGCTTTAATGATCGTTTTGGATCGGCATCCTTACTCCCAATATAGCACTGTCCTCACTTCACCAGCGAAAGCCTTCACTTTCGTGATGAAAACAGAATGTTGTTCATGTCATCTGAATAAAACAACTGCAACCGCTAACCCTAAGTACCAACATCGATTTCATGCACAGCTGCAAATCTGAAAAAGGCTCATTGGATTTTACTTGTAAATCTCATTGTAAACTGAGTTTGACTAAGCACAGAAATGTATGAAAGATTCTTCAAAGTTACTAGATGAAAACTGAAATAAGGATAGGTAGCCAGAATTTTGTAGCAGCACAGAGCAGAATTGTGAAAAAAAGCACTTGTGATTAAAGAGGCAGGTTTCTTGTCTTCACACTGAGAAAACTCCCAGGGGCTAATTCCTCTTATTCCACTGAACTTTACATAACGATTTGGACCTACACTCCTGCTAAATACTAAATGCAATTTTTTGTACTGCAGTGACAGATTCAATGCCCTAAAGTTCCTCTGCTCCCATCTGCATAGATTTCCTACTTGATTGCAAAAGCAGTCTTGCAAAAATTGCATATGGCTGCTTATTTCTACTTCCTCTCCCTCATCAAATGCTAAGTCATTCTCTTCCCCCACCCCCCACCCCCCCCAAAAAAATCTAGAAGTGACAGGAAAGAATTAAAGCTCTCAGTCTGGCCAAAATAATATGATTTTTGTATATGTCAAGTAAATTCAGTACAATTTCGTATGTTGGATCTTTTAATATTTTTGTCTAAAAGTTTGGGGTGCTATTTTTAATACATGAGAATTGCTACTGGGAGATTTGAAATAAGTATTTTATATAATATTTTACCTCTAACAAAAACAAATTGGATCTAGGAACTAGCCCTCCTCTCCTCCCCCCTGAATTTGGGAAGCCTGCTTCCTCTATTTATTCTCACAATCTAGTAAATAAAATTCTGCCAATGAGACAAATTACACAATCTATTTTTAATCTTTCTTTAAAAACATATTTCCATTATTACCATCCTGCAGCATATAATTCTATAGAATTTCCACCTTGCAAATAAGAAATTACTTGAATTTACGTGAAT
The DNA here is from genome assembly GCF_947247035.1 of Vipera ursinii. Classification (NCBI taxonomy): domain Eukaryota; kingdom Metazoa; phylum Chordata; class Lepidosauria; order Squamata; family Viperidae; genus Vipera; species Vipera ursinii. The sequence goes on along the minus strand of NC_139512.1, from coordinate 336,452,588 downwards.
GTACAAAAGGATGATTAAATCTTGAGTGACTTGTAATATGTAGAATATGTTAATTCATACCCACACACACACACACACACACACACAGAGGGGGGAATGTAAGATCTTCTGTTTTTTGGTATCTTCTAGAGAGCACATATTTATTACAGATGCTTTTACAATACATGGCTTCATTTATTCTGACTATAAGCATTTCACTTTTTAGTCAGTCTTTAAAGCCTAAATTAATAAATCTTCTATCCACAAAGTCAATACCTGAAAATTATTTCAAGCAGAAATAGTCAGCAAGTCATAACTAGAACAAGTTAATAAAAAAGCTAAAAGGGGGGGAAATGCCTTACACAAAAGAAAAGCCTTTGAAAATTTAGATTGTTTTGTATGTACACTGTATGAATCTGTAAGTCACAACCAAAAATACGTGTATCAAAGGGAAGATAGAAGTATATACATTTGTGCTTATTATTCAGAAGAGAGAGTTGTTGAAACACACTATGATTCCATAAGCTTAAAGCAGCTAAAAAGCTTCAACAGCTCTGAAGCCAGCTGGATCTAGAGAAAGAGTAATACAGAGTATATATTCATAAAAGACTATATCTGCCAACCCCAACTTGATTATTTAACTAAAGTATTAGGGTATTCAACAACATCCCCCACCTCAAATTTTCTTTATTGAAAAAGCATAGCTGGAAGCTGCAATGTGCAGCAAACAGGAACAAATTGTCCAAATAACACTGAACAAGAGCAGAAAGCTTCCACAGTGCCCACGCCAAGCGGAGTTGAATGGGGGTTTGGGTGGATATGCAATTTCCTTCACAATTAAATCTCAATTGGCCAACAGCCAACTCCTCCAGAAATAGAAGCAAAAAAATCTCATCTCAGTACAGGCTGATCCAAAACATTATATAGGAGGCTTATTTTATGAAGAAACATCTCAATGTTTAATTAATTATCCATCAAATGTATATGGCCTATCTCATGAAAAGGTTATTCTGGGCAGCAAACAGTAAGATTATAAAACCTAAAACAATTATTAAAAATAATAAAAATCACAAAAGCTAAGATTTTACCAGCAGATATTAAAAACAATGGTGCTATTTCAGCAGCAGCACAAACTCAAATTTTGCACAAACTACCAAAAGGACAAAAAGCCTAGTTACCTTAGCTTTCCAATACAAAAAAATTCTTGAGTTACTGTATATTCTGGTGGAACTTTGCATTCATGGTTAAACAAATGTGTCAGAGGCATATTTCACATCTCTAAGCAGCAGCACCACATCTTGAAATAAGACAGCACCAGAGTGTTAGGAATCAAGCTTGTGAATAGGCTGTGTAACTGTCAGATTCTAAGCCACTGGCACACTTATTTGAATGAAAAATGATTGGCAGATAAACAGGACTGTTGCCTGTAAACGACATATAAACTGCTTCAAACTGCTGAGAAAGAGCAATACACACAGAGAGAGAGAGAGAGAGAGAGAGTTTTTAGAAACTTGGAACTTACTTTTGAAATTATAAGCCATTAATGCAGACATGTCAAACACAAGGCCCGGGAACCAGATCCAGCCCGCGAAGTGGTTTCATGCGGCCCGCGAAACCATCCTGGAAACAGTGAGGGAACGGCCCCCACTGCCTTGGCCCTGGCCCAGAGACCCTCCTTCTGCCAGAGACCCTCAGATCTGTCCCACTCTTGCCCAGGCCCCCATAGGCACCCTTGATGCGAACGATGTAGAGCTGGCCATGCCTACCCAGCAGGCCATATGCACTCTAGCCACGCCCACCCAGTAGGCCACGCCCACCCTGGCCATACCCACCCGGCCCTCTGAGGGCAACCGCAATGCTGATGCGACCCTCAATGAAATTGAGTTTGACACCCCTGCATTAATGCATTGATCTCTTCTCTGAAATATTCACTATATCATATAGATTTAGTCTTGTTAGCAACTGACCCAATAAGAACATGCAAACAGTCCCAAATCATTCATTTATCACTGTAGAGTTGCTAATCTGCAAAAATTACAGGAAAACCTCTTCTCAAACAATAATACTTGTTTCTCGCTACTCTTAAGGGGAAACAAAAAAGGAAAAACTTTCAAATCACTTCCAATTCCGGTATGTTATCCTTTGTCAGTTATGAGATAAGGAAATAAGAGTCAAGTCTTTTTCTTTCCCTCAAGGAAGAGGACTAAGTAGCCAGATTCTTTCCAATCTAAGGAATGGTAAAGGTTATAGAATGGATGAAGCAAAGGAAGAGAAAATTGTTTCCTTGCAACCTTTCTCTTAAATGTTAAAAAAAAAAAGCTGCACCATCTTTTTGCCTGCGGTTATATGAATCTTCTTTCTCTTACTACCTCACAAATTTGCCTACACTTACTGTAGCCTTGATAGAACTGGCTGTGTATAATTAGACAGATAGATAATTTCAGATCAAATGTAAGGGACATGTCCTCCTCTGCAATTTCATCCATGGCTGAATTTACAAAGAAAAGCAGCAGCTGCAGATCAACGGTGTTGGAAAAAGTTACCAGTCTTCTCTCTGTCCTCCTTTCAGTTCTAAACAACAGTTGTTAGTCTGTACAGAGAAGTACCCACCTGTAGCTGAAAACTTTGCAGTACTGTTCTTAAGATAAACATTTTTCACAATACCATACACCAAGGGGAAAAACCAAGATAGATAGCACATCCTTATCAAGTCTTCACAGCAACTGATTTAAAAGAGTAGGATCAGTTTGGGTTAATGGAACCCTATTTTAAGAGAGAACAGAAAAGTATTCAAACTCTGAGTAGAATATATCACACTCAGGCACAAACTAGTTTATTCACATTGCTTATGACCTATACAGGTCATATTGGCACAATGAATGAATGTAGCTAATGGATTTGGCCACTGTCAACGTGGAAACAGAGGAGCAAATGAAAAGCAGGCATGAAATTTCTTTTTAGTTGAGACTTTCCTGCAATCAAAACTGAGAAGGAAGAACCATCTCATATGAATGAAGAACTAAGAATATGCCAAGAAATTGTAGTGAAAGGTCTAAACACAGAGAGCCACAAATACCATTATTTATTTCTCTACAGCTAAGAATAAAATTATTGGCAAAACCTCCTTCGTCGGAAGGCCCAAAGACCAACGTCTGCATCCAAAGTATACTGTATTTAGAATGCAAAAGCAATATAAAATCCAGAAAAAAATGCTTCAAATTCACAATTCTGGTGGCTCACCTTATACAACAGAAAATAGGAAAAACTATTAAACAATTCCTAAAAATGACTTATTTTGCTTTTAAAAAAATATCCTTTCATTTTAAATGGGCAGTCTGATCCAGGAGTAATTTTTCCTTGCAAATGTGTAATGCATTTGGGTAACTTTCCTTAAAATCAGGTTTACAAAACACTCCACTATATTTCAGGAAGAACTAGAAAGGCAAATGAGAGAGATAACCATTACAGGTAGTCCTCAACTCATTATTAATCGATGTGAATGCACACAAACACACAGAAGTAACAAAATGTTAAAAGCAGAAGACTTCTACCATCCTTTTCATTAAGTATCAATTTGCATTCCTCTCAACAAAAACAAGTAGTGAGGCTGCTGATAACAGAAAAAAACACCATTTCTTCTAATAGCCAGGAATCAAAATTTACTGAAACCGCATTAGGGTATTGAGGAAAGCAAGTGACATGAAGTATGGCTCATAAAGAAAACTTTGTTCTATTAGTGCCTGCTGTTCACTTGACAGCAGGCAAATAGTGAATTACAATTTTACTCCCCCTCCTTTTAGCCTTGGATTTAGCAACTCCTTCCCTTTCACTAAGAGCCTCCCTTTTTCAAAGTCCCATGCTAACTATAAAAAGTTCCCCTAAATTTAAAATGATATTCTTCCACAAAGCTTAGTTTGTCAAAATTTGCTTCTATTACTACATTCTGAATGAATCTAAGATTGCCTTCCTGTTTTATTTATTTCCTAACATTTATTTGGAGAAAAAATATCTTCCTTCTATGACAACAACTTGAAACGAGAAGGGTACTCTTATGCTTACCAGCAAGGAAAAGAAGAAACAGTAATCTTATAAGACCAATTAATTCACTCTTGAGAAAATGATCCACATAGGCACTTTCCAAGTGGACTGCCAAATTCTAAAGAAGTAGCCACTCAAATACACTTATGTTTAAAACCAGGCTACATTCTGCATTAAGAACATGTAATCACAGGATGTTGCCAAAGGCTAGAACAACTTGTAGCAAAGCACACTTGAAAATTTGATTTTGTCTGCAACTGAAAATGAATCAACGTGATTCACAACTCCAAAACTAACATATAGATTGGACTGTAGTTTTTCTGTTTGCTTTTGTATTTTTTAAAAAGATTTGTGATAGTTTTTCACCTTGCAGAACAGGACAAGAAGCAGTGAATGGAAACTAATCAAGGGGAGAATCAACCTAGAATTAAGGAGAAGTTTCCTGACAGAACAATTAATCAGTGCAACAACTTGCCTGCAGAAGTTGTGGGTGCTCCAACACTGGAGATTTTTAAGAAGAGACTGAACAACAATTTGTCTGAAATGGTACAGGGTTTCCTGCTTGAACAGGGAGTTGAACTAGAAGACCTCCAATGTCCCTTCCAACTCTGTTATTCTGTTAAAATGCATATATAGTATATATTGTATTGATTATGTGCCAGCATATTGATGGTAACTCTTAGCAACCACATATTTTCTCTAGGATGACCTATTCCCAACCTGACCTTTCAGATCCTCAAACAGTGCATCCATCATCACTGTAATAGACTCCATCTATCTTGCTGCTGATCATCTTTTCTCTTCCACCTTAGCCATAGCAATAGGACTTAGACTTATCTACAACTTCATATTGATTTACAGCACTCTCTAAGAGGTTTACAGAGTCAGCATATTATCCCCAAACAATCTGGATTCTCACTTTACCAACCTTGGAAGGATGGAAGGCTGAGTCAACCTTGAGCCGGTGAGACTCGAACTCCTGGCAATGAGCTGAATTAGCTTGCAATGGTGCTTTCTAATCACTGCACCACCATGGCTCCTAACATTATAGACTTCTCAAGAGAACTAGGCATAATGGTCATTTATGCTTTGAGAGAATTCTGAATTGATTTTTTCTACAAAGCATTTATTTTTCTTGGTTGTCCATAACATTCTTGGGAGTTATTTTCAACACAGTTAAAAAAATGCCAATTCTCTTTCTATGTTCTTGCCTTTTTCTGTTCTTTTACTTTCACTGCCATAGAGTGTCATAGAGAAAACCATTGCCTGCATGAACAATTCTGATCTTTATAACCAAAGATATGTCATAATATCTTTGCATACTGATTATCTTTTTCCAAGACTTTCATTGCTAATTACCAAGTGCCAGTTTATGGCTTTTTTTGACCACTACTTCCTTTTTTGTTAATAGTGAATCCTAAAAGACAGAGGTTATCTCCCTTTTGATGTATAATCTGGATTGGATAATCCTAAACATTATTTTTGCTGTCATAGGAAATTAAAGATATTTTATGAAAGACTGGACAATCTCTTTTCTTCGGTATTGGTATGTATGTCAGCACTTTTGAGGCAGACCAGACTAGGAAACCACTTATCAATGTTGATAGTACTTTTATTATATAAGGTTACAGTAGCAGATTCTTGCAAGTCTGAATAAGCTTCCTTCTTCCTTCCCTCTATTTTCAGGAAAACTAGGAAGGGTCAAGTCTGAGATGCTTTTCTAAATTATATTTCTGTGATGGATTCACATGTGTTTTATCTGACCATTGTCTTAGTTGTAGCTCTTTTCTCTTATTCCTTAAGGCAGACATATCAAACACAAGGCCTGGGGGCCAGATCCGGCTCGCGAAGTGGTTTCATGTGGCCTGCGAAGCCATCCTGGAAACAGTGAGGGAATGGCCCCCACTGCCTTGGCCCTGAGACCCTCCTTCTGCCAGAGACCCTCAGATCTGTCCCACTCCTGCCCAGGCACCCGTGATGCGAATGATGTAGAGCTGGCCACGCCTACCCAGTAGGCCATACGCACTCTAGCCACGCCCACCCAGTAGGCCACGCCCACCCTGGCCATACCCACCCGGCCCCCTGAGGGCAACTGCAATGCTGATGCGGCCCTCAATGAAATTGAGTTTGACACCCCTGCCTTAAGGCAATTCCTACTGCCCATTTCAATGTAGACTGACCTCTTCCAATCTCAGATTTGTTGGCATTGTTTGATTAGAATGTTTATTGATTCTTCAATGGCTTACTATATTTCTACAGACACTGTACAAATTCCTGTAGCCTTCCAACTTGGTAATGAATGGAGTGCTGGTCTAGCTTTACCTTCTAGTACTAGACAGTCTATCTAGTTAATTTCTTCAACATTCTAAATAGTATCTTCTAAGGTGTCATCTGTTCATAATTTTAGTGTACTCCTATCTTTAACTGATACCTGAATCAGTTGTTCTTTGTCCACTTGCATCCTTTAACATGCTAATTTGAGGCTGGAACTTCCATTTGATTTCAAAGATCTTTTGGAATACTTTCCTTAGTTTTTCTGGATCTCCAGATAATCTTCCATGTCTTTACAGATATCATCATAAAACTGCTTATTTTCTTGTCAATCAGCTCTCTGAAATTGTTATTTTCTGAAATCTCTCTCTTTCTTGGCTTCGGCTTTTCTTTGCTTCTTGGGAATTCTCAATTTATTCTGACATCCAATTTCCTTTCATTTATACTTTGGTTTCTGGCAATGTCTCTTCACATTCTTAACAACTTTTCAATTTCATACCACAGTCACTCTGCTTTTCTGTCATTGAAGTTTAAGACTTCAAAATGATTATTACTCTTCTGGAAAATGGAAGATGTATGTTCAACATATTTGGAAACTGATTGGCTTTCCTCCACTTTAGCTTGATTTGGAACTAGCATGTAAGCAGTTTGTATTTTGTTCCATAAAGGTAAAGGTTCCCCTGCACATGCTTTAGGGGCCAGTGCTCATCTCCATTTCAAAGCCGAAGAGCCAGCACTTGTCCGAGGAGGTCTCCGTGGTCGTGTGGCCGGCATGACTAGATGCCAAAGGCACATGGAATGCTGTTACCTTTCTACCGTAGTGGTCCCTATTTTTCTACTTGCATTTTTACGTGCTTTCAAACTGCTAGGTTGGCAGAAGCTGGGACGAGTAACAGGCGCTCACTCTGTTACGCGGTGCTCGGGATTTGACCCACCAAACTGCCAACCTTCTGATCGACAAGCTCAGCGTTCTAACCCACTGAGCCACCGCGTCCCTTTTGTTCCATAAAGGTAAAGGTAAAGGTTCCCCCGCACATGCGTGCTAGTCATTTCTGACTCTAGGGGCCGGTGCTCATCTCTGTTTCAAAGCCGCTTGTCCGAGGACATCTCCGTGGTCATGTGGCCGGCATGACTAGATGCCAAAGGTGCACGGAACACTGTTACCTTCCCACCGTAGTGGTCCCTATTTTTCTACTTGCATTTTTACGTGCTTTCATACTGCTAGGTTGGCAGAAGCTGGGACGAGTAACAGGCGCTCACTCTGTTACACGGCACTCGGGATTCGACCTGCCAAACTGCCGACCTTCTGATCGACAAGCTCAGCGTCCTAACCCACTGAGCCACCGCGCCCCTTTTTTTGTTCCATAGTAAGCCCGTAGTCATTTCTTTGCTGTTATGACTGCTCTCCACTTCCTTGTGCCAATAATGTGCCAGTTTGATTTCTGTGTACCGAATCTGGTAATGTCCATGCATATAGGCATCATTTTAATTGTTGGAAGATTGTTTTAGGGTTGAAGAAATGCTTGGATTGGCAAAAATCCTACTTCTTTTCAGGTTCCTAAGCTCTGCAATCTAAGTATATTTTTGTTCTTAATAAACATCATTTTAAAGGGTTATTTGCAAAGTATAATTGATAATACTTGATTGCTGATGGTATTGTACCCAAGTAGACCCTACTATATCATTCCTGACTCCGAAAGCAATATTGTTCCTTCATTTCTTTTGTACCTTGAGTAGTAATCAGTCTGATATTCTGATTGAAAGTCCTTTTCTTTTCTTTGATGCCTAAGATGTCAATGTGTAGTCAATTCACTTAGTCTTTCACTGTGTTGAGCTTTTCCGTGTACATGGTTCTAAGTTTCCACTATGTTTCCTTTAGATTTTCTTTTCCTGCATAGGAACATCAGCAATTCTAATCTAACCATGCTGTAGTCTAGCCATGGCATAAACACCATTCTTACTCCAAAAGATCCTCAATGTCATGCCCACTTCACTCTGTGATGATGAAACTGACAGCTGAGCAGCTTCAGGCAGAAGAGCCTGTGCACCCCCCACCCCCCAACCAGGAGACACTGTTGCTGCTGGTCTCAAAAGATGAGGAGTCTGAGCTGCCACCCCCTCCTAGTGCAAGGGCTCTCTGTGAGGACAGGAGAGCAGAGCAAAGGTTCCTTGCAAGAAAGAACCTCATCCTTCCAAATGAGCAACACCAGGGTTGCTTCTAGATAAGAAGAGAAGCGAGCTCAAGCCCTTCCATTGGCAACAACTCTTTGTTAACCTGGATTCCATGTGGCTTCCTGTCTCGACTTGAAATCTTGTGACTGTGATTCTGGATATAGATCGGCTGATAACCCTGCTAGAACCTTTGGACTTTGCCTGACCACTCTTGTGCCTGCTGTTTTGGATTTGGACTCTCAGGACATGCTTACTGGACTTTAGAGGACTTGATTTCTTGTGCACAGTTGTGCGTGCATGTTTGTATGCAACTTTCCTTTGCCACTTGTTTATTTCTTTGAAAACTCCCTAATAAACTGTACAAAATTCTCTGCATGTTTGTGAATATGTGGAATACGTGGCTTGAAATAGGACATTCAGCTCTTACTCATGAGGACATTACGGACTTGACAGACCCATCATGCAGCACTACCTCATCAATTTATCTTGTCTACATATTACGGCACATAATGTACTACAAAATGAATATCAAAATGCTTATTTTTCAATGCATTATGCATGCTTTTCAAAGATTAATGTAAATATCATGTTGGCTTTATAAGTGAACAAATGGCTGGTAAACTTTTAAATAAGATCATAAGAAAGTTTTTGTTGTTTACTCCATTATTTTCTCATACTGGTCACTAACTGTGGGGTGCTTGTAAACAGAAGAGAGATGTATCACTCTTCTGTAACTGTTCACTCGCACCTGATTTTTGGAAGCATGCTGTGCCCAACATGGAGGTAGAGTTTAGTTTTCAAGACTATATCCCTTAATAGATCTTTTCCCATTAATTAATCAGATTAAAACTACGAGTTAATTATTGCTTTGATAGGTTATCAATTTTACAACTTAAAACAGCTACGGTACCTGCAACCTTTCAGTGCATGTTATCTAAGCAAACATCAGGTACACAACTGGTATGTGTGATAAGTTGTGCTTTTATTTATTCAATTTGTTTGCTTCGTTTCATCCAGTATTTCAAGTAAGATACATAACAGTTCTACCATTACAATTGTCCTTTAAGGGAGACTAGGCTAAGAAATATTCTCAGGCCTAATATAGTCCATTGAGATTTCATGATTGGATTTTCCCAATCTTAGTCCATAATTTCAATCACTGCAGGTAAATTGATTCTCTTCCTAAGGCAATGCTTTGCAACTAGGGGGCCCTTCTACTGTGTGTGCAGATTGCATAATCAGGGTAGGTTTTTTGTCTATTCCAGTGGCTTGTTTTCTTTCCTTTTCTTTCTCTAGTCTAGAATGTCTTTTCACTATTACAATGCCGTTTAAAAAACATTTATCCTGTCTCACCATGTAAACCAGACGTGTCAAACACAAGGCCCGGGGGCCAGATCTGGCCCGCGAAGTGGTGTCATGTGGCCCGCGAAGCCATCCTGAAAACAGTGAGGGAACGGCCCCCACTGCCTTGGCCCTGGCCCAGAGACCCCCCTTCTGCCAGAGACCCTCAGATCTGTCCCACTCCTGCCCAGGCCCCCATAGGCACCCTTGATGCCAACGATGTAGAGCTGGCCACGCCCACCCAGCAGGCCACGCCCACCCGGCCCCTTGAGGGCAACTGCAATGCTAATACGGCCCTCAGTGAAATTGAGTTTGACACCCCTGATGTAAACAATACTTATTTATATATATGTATTGTTTATATGATAATACCATATACTGTATTATCCTTACGGGACCCTTATCATATATCATATAAAAACATGAATGAATACCATTAGTTTATTTTTAATGTTACACTTATTTAGCATTAGCTACTTCCTGCATTTTTTAGAGAACATACCTCAGACATGAGTCCTAAAAAATGGAATTTACAGGGGGAAGACATTTTGAAATAATTAGAAATCTCATGAAGACTTGTTTCTCTATACAGCAAGTAGAGCATACATGAGCAACCAAAATTGTTTTTAAACAGTAGTGAAGGGTTTATTTTCTTTACCATATCCCTGTCTGAATTCTTCTTTTTCTTATTTTTTCATAAAATCAAACTCCTGCCAAAAATATTCCAGATGATTAATGTGCTTCTCAAACAAAACTATCAGAAAAGACTATAACAAATAAACATGAATTATATTTACTTTCCTTCAAAAGCATTAGGATTAACTTGTCAGGGAACAGATGCCAACAGCATGTGAATTCCACTGCTTAAATCAAACAAAAACATTAAAAATGTTATTAAGTTATAGCTGTATATTTGAGGGGGGAAAAACAAGCTTTAAGAAAAAAGTTATAGCAGAGATGCCTACAGCACCCAAGTATTGCTTCTTGAGAGGCTCAGGATTGCCACTGGCTTTTAGCTTATGTTTTATGACAAAGAAAGGATCCCAGATGAAAGCCTTTTAATGCTACTTGTCAAAATGCATTGTGCTTGAAGGAAAACTAAAATCTAGACAAGGATTGATCTATCATGGTGGCACACCTGCAAATTCAAATGAGATGAAAAAGATGCTAAAACATCTGGATTCTATAAAGAACAAACAGAATTTGACCAGATACTATTGGCATCAGATGAAAAATTGATTTAAGAAACTGTATAAGAAGATGCTAAGTTTAAAGATGGAAAAGGAACATGTTAAAGAAACGATAATATGGGCAAAAAAAATTTGGGCATAACATAGAGCTAGAAAACTGGCAAAGACTTTGGGAAAGAAATTCTAAAATAACAAAGGTGGTGGCTTACAAAAAATAGTATATAAAATGTTTTACTGATGGCACTTACCACCTGTGAGGTTAGCAAAAATGTTTAAAGATATGTCTAGCAATTGTTGGAAATGTAGACAAAAACCAGGCATATATTATCATCTTTGGTGAACTTGCCCTAAGGCTAAAAGATCTTGGTCAAGTATACATATATGGTTAGAGAAAATGACAAAAAAAAAACTCATAGATTTTAAGCCAGAATTATTTCTGTTAGGTATAATTGCAGGAAATTATGAGAAAGAATGTATATATTTAATGTTACATGTATTAACGGCAGCAAGAATTGTATTTGCTCAACATTGGAAAGATGAAGAATTACCAGAGGAGGAAGAGATAATCAGGAAAATTTTGGACTGTGCAGAAATGGACAGACTTACATTGAAAATGAAGGAGAAAGAAGATTCAGAATACTTTAGAACAGAGGTCCCCGACCTTTTGGGCACCAGGGACCAGTTCCATGGAGAGAGGTTTTCCATGGACTGGAGGGTGTGTGGTTTTGTGTGCTGCCTGCCTCTTGCAGATGGGGCTTTGCTAGTTTGTGTGGCCCGGTTGCTGGCATGCCACGGCCCACTACCTGTCCACGAATCAGGGGTTGGGGACCCCTGCTTTAGAACATGGGATACATTTTACCAATGGCTAGAAAAATGAAGTATAAAGAAAGGAGTTTAACATGTATTAGTAAGCTAAATATTGGAACCCAGACAACATGTTGCTGATAAAATATTAAGGATTTGTGATTATAAAAATAATAATAAAATATGGTTATAAAAATGCATTGTGCTAGTTACCATATTTTCTTTAATGGCCTTTCTCTGAAAGAAAAAAATGACAGATGACAAAGTAGGATACTTGCTCAATAAAGGATGCAATGAGAAGCAAATCTGAGGGGTCTAGCACTGTTGATGTTACCTAATTAGGATAATGAAATGTTTGCAAGAAAACAAGCAAGCTCAGAGAGCACCAAGGACCCCTCATTTTAAACCTGAGCTACAAATATTCTCCTTCATTGGTAGAAGCAAATCTGTCAATTCAGTTACCAACCCAGAAAATCCTAGAGATTAGGAGGATCTGACCCTTAATAAATCAGCAGCATTCAGTTACCAATTTTTATTTGTGAAAAGCAGAACCATGGACATTAATGTTTCATTAATAATAAATGATTCAGGAAGGAAAAATATATTTGGAATCTACTAGACAACTCCAAATAGCTATTATGCAGAATTTACAAGGGCTAACTGGAAATCCATATACTGTAATGATTATTCTGGAAAAAAAGAGTAATGGAAAAAAAGAGGGAATAAACCTTAAATCAAATTATGAAAGAACCAGCTTTCAATAATTTCGGTAAAGTTTTCTGAAGCATTTGCTATGCTATATTGGGACTTCAGAAATAAGAGAAAATGTCAGCAAGAGTCTCCAGAGGATGTTTACCACCAGACACTCAAATTAATGTGACCAGGACTGAACACTCACTTGCCTTGAATAAGGCAGGTTTAGTTATGTACTATCAGAAAAAAATGGAATCATCTTAAATTTTGACATTTAGCATCAAATACAGAAGTATGAAGACCGATTTCAGAGCACTATAATCTCCAGCCAATGCAGCCTGGTTTCAGTGCATAACAAAGAAATGTATATATCATGTTATTCCTCCCTACTTGTCTCTGAAAGTTATTTGTACTTATATATTTTCTTTGCTCATCCTAGACTTCAGAAACATGAGGGTTTTTGAATGTTGTCCAAAAATTGCATTCTGGAAACAATATATCCCTGAACTTTGAAAAATAAATGATCAACAGCATGCTTAAAAGTTATTTACTTATTTCTTGCATTTTGCTTAAAAGTTATGTATTTATTTATTTCTTGCATTTATATAGCCACCAATCTCATAATAAAGTGACTGTAGGCAGTTCCAATTTTGCAATCCAAAATTCTGTAGAGAAGCATATAGAAATTCATGAAATTCCAGGCTTGTTCTTATTTTTTTTTTCTACAATACCTGCTCTTCCATTAATGATAGCAATGTAGTTTTCTTTCATGACTATACTGTACTGTACTATGCTGCTATACTGTACATACTTTGTGGTCAAATTTCTCCAGACTTTAGGGGATTAGTATTGACATGCTAAGCAGGCTTCTGGCAGATGTTTCACTCCATTTCCCTGTGAGACTTCCTTAGAAAGGACAGGTGTGTTGTAGCATTTGTAGTCTGCATCACATATGAACTTAGAGGAGTTGGGTTGGTGAATGGAGATTTCCTATGAGGTGTTGATCAATTGATTCTTGGAAATGCTATTGTCTCAATTTTGATTGGTCTTCATCTGCACTGGGGTTTGGGGCAAGGCACCTGACAAGATGGTAGATGCTATTCAGCCCAATGGCTTTGTGAACAGCACATTTGTTTGAGTGACTGTGATGCTTAACAGTTGAAGTTCATTAATCATGCTAAGCCATGATTTGTTTACACATAGCTTGTTGAATATAAAGACACTTAACACTAAACCATAATTGTAATGATTGTTAGACTTGTATCAGAGAGACCCAGGTTCAAGACGTCATTTGACCACAAAGCTCATTATGTGATTCTGTACCAGTTATACTCTTGTAGCCCAACCAATATCTGAAGAATATTATTGTGGAGAGACCCTAAGTTCACCCTCCTTGAGTTCTCAGGAAAAAAGGTATAAATCTACATGTATATAATAAAGCTAAAGCTCAACTAATCATATTATGGCTTCTAGCATAAAATGGAAAGCTAACTTTTGAATTACAGAGTACTCCTATCACTAGACCTCTAAGAACATTAAATGAAATGCTCTAACAAGATGAATTTATACAATTATTTCCTTTAGTTTGGACTTCAGTATAAAACTGCCCTTAGCCATGGTTTGATTCTTTTTTGTGTACTCCGTGTGCTGAAAATTTGACCTCTTATAAATCAGCTTGGCACTGTGCCTATAATATTTCTGCACTATGACCATCAAGCTCAGTGAGAAATGAACTCTTTCACATCAAAGATAATACTTCATATTTAATGCATGTACTACATAAATCCCATCATATGATACAGTATTAGCTTCTCCAAAACCATTTTATTGGGTTGTTTTCAAGTGTATAAAAGTCAGAGTAACCCCATGCACTTTCTAGAAAACATAAAACTACAATATCTGTACTGGGGGGGAAAGCATTAAACCCTAAGAGGTTTTTTCCCCCTCCCACCCCTCGTTTGTTAAAAGCTGCCTTATTTCTGCATAATAAATATTTAATGTAGTATCTTCTGAACACAAATTGATGGCTGTCAATATTGGCCACAATAATGGAGCTATTTTTATCAGAAGCTATAACTTCAGTTTTCAGAATCTGCATGCCTTTGCCATACAAGAAGTAGTTCATCTTCACATGCAATGGATTTGCCACACATGTGGTGAAGCCCACAAAAAATGAAAATACTACTATGAGAATGATCCCATTCATCCTTAATGAAAACTGCATTTTAACTGTCCTTTAGCAAGTCTGTGTCATCTGTATATCTATTCCCCATTAAGATCACTGCCATACTTCATAATTAATTTTCAGGTGGTATTCAAATTAATCAAAATCTAATCAATTGATCAAATATTTTTAAAGGCATTTCTCTTTTGGTATATTTCCTAGTTGGCCAATTAATATTTGCTTACTTAAGTAGAGATACCGTCTTGGATGTAGTACCTTTGTGATTTATTTATAGATTTTTTTTATTTTTAACTCTGTATCCAATGTACTACATATCCTATCTTTCTATTCTAATGAATAAAGGCAATTAACAACATATTGAAAGAGTAAAATATAAATAAAAGTACAAAAATTAATCTATAATTAAAAGCCTGGAGTCAAAGATGCAACACCCATGAAGCACAGTCCATAATCCAGGAGCAACATAAGAAAAGCCAAGAATATGGTCCTTCGTACCAAAAACAAGGTTGTCTAATGATTGCGATATCTTCTAAGTAACCTGTCCTGCAAAATTAAAGCCAGGAAAGTTCACAATGGGAAAGGCAATCTCTTGGCTGGTCAGTGTTGTGATTCAGGGTCAGCCTGTGGGTTCGGCAGTTGGGTCGGACGAATCAGAGGAGGAGGGGGGTGTTGAAGACCTTGCTGAGGGGGTTGAAGATCTTGCTGATGATAGCCCTCAGGCAGGCCCCTCCCACTTGGTAACCATGGAGATCCAGCTGTGTGAGCCTGACAGTGTGGATGAAGATGACCCACAGCTGGCCCTGTTCAAGGACGCCCGACGCAGGAGGCAGTCAAGTAGGAGTAAACAGAGGAAGGCTGTGGGGCTTCTCGGAAGGAGGAAGAGAGAGGCCACGCCCTGAACTCTTTATAAAGGGAATGTTTGGGGAGGGCTGGTTTGCTGAAAGCAACCGCTCAGATAGTGTTTCAAAGCTCCTGTATCTTGGTACGTGTCTTGTTTGTTTTTTGTAGTAATAAATTTGGCAGACGTCATTCCAGCCTCTTGCCGTTTATAAAGGGGTTGCCTTTTCTGCAGGGCCGGTAGCAGGCTGGTACAGAACAGTCAGTTTGTAGGTAGCTTAGATTTTAGGCTTGGCTATCATCTGGAAATTTCAGTTGATATAAAACTCAGCAGCAGAATTTGCAGAAATAAGGAAATCCCATGCAGTACTTGGCACAGAACTAGGTGCCATTTTTTTTCTGAGCAAAAAATAAAGGTAAAGGTAGAGTTTCCCCCGCACATGCGTGCTAGTCGTTTCCAACTCTAGGGGCCAGTGCTCATCTCCGTTTCAAAGCCGAAGAGCCAGCACTTGTCCGAGGACGTCTCCGTGGTCATGTGGCCGGCATGACTAGACGCCAAAGGCGCACGGAACGCTGTTACCTTCCCACCGTAGTGGTCCCTATTTTTCTACTTGCATTTTTACGTGTTTTCAAACTGCTAGGTTGGTAGAAGCTGGGACGAGTAACAGGCGCTCACTCTGTTACGCGGCACTCGGGATTCGACCCGCCAAACTGCCAACCTTCTGATCGACAAGCTCAGCGTCCTAACCCACTGAGCCACCGCGTCCCTTATGAGCAAAAAACAAGTCCTGCTTATTACAATTAATGCCCAGTATGTCTTAAGATTAAGTCTACTTGAGATAGCATTTTTTTCTATACATACTGTATTTGAGATGATCAGCAATTGTTGCAGCTAACATATCTGGCGGTGACTCTGGATCAAGCTTTAACTTTTGCCATACCAAATCTCTGAAATGGACTCCCTGCAGAGTCAAGGAATCTTATATTGTTACTGGTAACTGTTGGTTCTTACTTGCTTTGTGGTTTTGTTACTTTAACTGTTATTGTCTTGATTTAAAAGTTTTTGTTTGTTGTTTGATAGTTGGTGGTATATCAACTTAAAGAAATATTAACATCTTAAATAATGCTTGGTAAGCAACTGGTAGCTAAGGAAGGTAGATTTGTTTGTTTCTTTATGCTATTTCAGTACTGTCTGAACCAAATGGAATATAAGCTTCAGGTAAAATTGGTACCTTGCACTGTTAGCAGCATAGCTGTTGCACCTGTCACTTATTGACACTTCTGGGCACTAAGGCAGTATGTGGTATATGTTGCAATAGTCAATGCATAACATAGCCAGGATATGGATAACTGCCATCAAGTTCAACAAGCCTAGGAAGGGACATAGCTGGTGCAAATATATTCCTTACTATGAACCTAACCTGAGGATCTGTGACAGCTGAGGATGAAGAACTCTTAGGTTATGGAACTGCTCTTTCTGGAGGCAAGTATCCCCATCCCACCCACCTCAGTTTCCAAGTCCATTTTTTTTCATTTAAGAACAATATCTCTACCTTGTCCAAATTTAATAGTACTTTGTTCCTCTCATCTGGGTCATTATTAGACAAAATCCTAATGTATTGAT
The DNA here is from genome assembly GCF_947247035.1 of Vipera ursinii. Classification (NCBI taxonomy): domain Eukaryota; kingdom Metazoa; phylum Chordata; class Lepidosauria; order Squamata; family Viperidae; genus Vipera; species Vipera ursinii. The sequence continues at coordinate 336,435,454 of NC_139512.1, read as the reverse complement.
TGCTTCCTGGAATAGTTGAGTTGAATTTCACCAACTTTCAGAATTCTACAAAACACTGAAACAGTTAGCAATTTCACATTAATACTGTATACCATACCGAAAGCTACCAGAATAAACTAGTAAGACTATCTTCCCATTCACCCATACAATAAAACATACTTAAACTGCCCTTTTCAGTTAGCAATCAGATAATCAATATCATTTAGTTATGTCTGAAGCTGCAAGGTCACTGTCTTCTCATTGGTCTTTCCAGTAAATGGAGTATTTGAAGCTGACCTACAGTCTCATTAATCTTTTGGGGAAATGTAAGCCATCTGCAAGGAGAACAGACTGTCTCCTTCATCAAAGGGCAAGTCTCATTTTGGCCAAGTTAAGCAGCTAGTCAGAGCAAGTGTTGAGTAGGCAGGTAGCAGTCCAAATTTTTCTATACACCTTGTTGAGTTTCTTGAGATTTACAAGCCCCAAATAATCCAAATAACAGCATAAATGGTTGCCAAGTTATATTCCTATGACTTCCCCCTACATTAGAATCCAAGCCCAATTTATTCAGAAATAAATTTATTAAATTACTGTCCATGATGAACCATAAATTGTTTCAGTCCTCCACTCTTAGTAAATCTTAATAAAATAAGTGATTCATAATATGAAAAAGCAATGCCACCTTGTTCTGCGCAGAAGCAATAAAGCCAGTGAAGCAGTATGTTCTGCATTGCTTTCTCTATTTAAACAGACTGTGTACTCAATGTGCTGCATCCTGAGATAATTTACTTGTACTATAGCTAATATTCTATCTTCCTCATTACAGTTAGCTCTTTAGTAAATGGGACTGGTGAAAATCTGCAAGAGGGCAGTGAATGCTTAGAAACAATAAAATCAATCAAGATTTCACAATATATAGAGGTTGAAGTGAAAAGTCTTCAAATGCAGGAAATCATTCAGATTCATCAGGTTTCTGGGCCTAAACATATTACATAATTCTACCATATTGTATTACAAGGTTCTCTTTTATAGTGCTGGGATGCTTTCATCAATAACATAAACCGAACCCAATTTCAATAGGATCACAAATTTGCTTATCCCTGCATTTCTAACAATGTTTCATAAATCTCTACATTCCCCATAACAAAGATGAGGGGATGTGAATAGATAGTACAGTCAAGACATAATGTAGCCAGGAGGAGGAAGGAATGTTAGGTATGTTGGCACCTTGTGTTTATAAAAATAATAAAGATGATAAAGGTAGTCCATTTAGCGACCATTCAAAGTTACAACAGCACTGGAAAAGTGACATGACTTTTTTTTTTACACTTATGACCTTTGCAGCATCCCCATGATCGGTTGCAGCATCGCGAGGTCACATGATCACCTTTGCAACCTTCTGACAAGCAAAATCAATGGGGAATCCAGATTCACTTAACAACCAGGTTACTAACACAACAGTTGTAGTGATTCACTTAGCAACTGTGGCAAGAAAAGTTGTAAAATGGGGCAAGATTCACAACAAATGTTTCACTTAGCAACATGAATTTTGGGCTCAATTGTGTTCATAAGTTGAGAACTACCTGTAAATGGAATTCGGTACACCTATATCACCCAATGCAGAAACTCACACTTCTACTTTTCTTAAATTTGCTCTTCATCTTATATTTTAGAGTTCCTTCAGAAGTATTTGTGTATGTGTGTGTGTGTATGTGTGTATATATTGGTGTGTGTGTGTGTGTGTGTATTAGAAGCAAAATATTTTTCTTCTCTCATATATAACATTTTATTTCTAAAGAAGCCCTATAATATAAGCTAGAGAAAATTATATAATGATAACTGTAATCTGTTCACAAACCTAGTGACCAGGCCACATACATGTATTTAATAATGACAGTCCTCAGCAACATTTACCTTCCTAGACTGCACCAAGAGAGTTGGCTCACCTCTGTGCAATGATACCACAAGATATAAACAGAATACATGTCAGAGAAAACATATCAAATACCTCACATATTTTTATTTAGGATTAATAATCATTGCTTGTTTCTAGCAGTTAGATGTGCTGCCAACAGAACAGCTAACTTCATATACCACAATAGGCCGTAATGTAGGCTCCCATAACAAGATTTAATCTCTGTCCTGCATGTTGGAATCAAAATTTCCAGAATTCCAGGATTCCTAAATTGAGAAAGGCTGTTACAGAAATTGTTTAGCCACCACAATGGTCGATAACTGGATGCCTTCACTAATCTTGGATTACCATTACATTTTATCAGCACAAAGGCCATGGTGAAAGTGCCAGATGATAAGCACTGTATTCTAATAACTCTAAAGAGCACTTGGTTTGGGATTCTTGATCCTGCAACTTTACAATTAAGTATTCTAACAGAAAATGAGAATGTTTAAGACATGAGCAACAGCTTTCCTGATATAGGTATAAATGAGATTCTTGCCAGCACTGTAAATGAATAGTTGAGAGAAAGCAAGTGCTAGAAAACAAAAAAGTGTGCAACTAACCATTGTACACCTACAGAACAGCTTTTATTTGTCATTTATTTATTTATAAAATTTATTTAGTTATAGGTTTTGTATTCATTTCTAGGAAGGCAACATGCCTCTATGTTTTTTCTATGGTCTGTCACTAATTATTTTCTTTGCTCAAAGCCTGCAGAGCCAAAAAGTTATGTAATACAAAAAAGTAAGCCATATAAATATGGTACAACACTTCTGAATGAGGTACCTCCACTTAGCATGAATGCCATCAGGAGTTGGCATATTATCCTATATACCAGGAGAAGAGAAACCATAAGATGGTTTTGTTTCATAATTATTTTTTTACACGCAGAGTTTCTTATAAGAGAGAAGGAAAATAACATCAGTGACACGAAATGTTGTTCTGTGAAACAAGAGTAACCTCTATTCCCACTCTGTCTTTCCAAATCATCTTCTGATCTTCCAAAACCCATTACCAGCCACCTGGAAAATTTGACAAAGACACTCTCAACCTAAAAAAGACTTAGAGCAAAGGTCTCATGATAAACAATCTGTTTTTTTTATTTTTATCATTACCACTTGTTGCTAGTCAGAATTAGGTCATCCACATACAGACTTGTATTCATTTGTGCTCCAGTCTACAAAACTCTCTTGTGTGGTTTGGCCTTGGCCTAACTTGCCCACTAAAATGTTCTCTGAATTCAGAAAGCATACATTTTACCATTTTGGCAACTAACTTTCGTAAGTAACAATATTGGTTATAGCACATGAAAGTTTATTAGTGTTCATTACATTGCCTATCTTGGTGGCAATGTTCACTACATATCACAACAGTATCTAGTATTGGTTTTCAAGAAATCATAGGCCTGTTTTTGAGTTTCTGAAGTAACAGATGAAGAGTTACAATTCTGTTTCAGAACTGAACAAGTATCACATTGCTAATCAATATTTTTTTTGCCACATCTATTAATGCCAACAAATAAACGAAATTTTGTTGATGCTGTACTGTTAACTTTCTTAGGTAGGTTAAAACATTTTTTTATGGTCTTCTTAGCTACATCCATTTCTCCAGCCCCGATCTTTAATTTCATGCAATGAATCCACTGCACCATGGAATTAATTACAAGCTTCCTCCACCCAGCCTTTTGAAAGTGTGGTAGGGCTATTTGTTTCTTATAAGGAAAAATCAAGCTTTCCCCACCCCCCACCCCGAAAAGCTTCCTCCACGCCATATTTCTAGCCACGTTCCCTCTTTAGTTAGGAGGAGACGGGGTCTTTGACGGCTAACAACTAGGCTTCAAAATGACATTGGCAAAACGCCGCTGCTCTTCCTCCCGTAGACAGGCAAGGAAAGACTGAAAGAGAAGCTGTTAATATTGAAACATTTCCATCCAAGCACAAACTTTTTCTTTATTCCGGTCTATGACAAATTAAGTCCACCTCCACATAAAAATCTGTGTAAGTTTCCTGCCTGAGCAGGGGGTTGGACTAGATGACCTCCAAGGTCCCTTCCAACATTAGATTATATATTATTATTATTATTATTATTATTATTATTATTATTATTATTATTATTATTATTATTATTATTATTATTATTATTAGTTTGTTACGCGCCAATTAAACCCGAAAGTGTGCAAAAGTAGCTGAAAAGTTGGTAAGTTCCAACCACACCCTGACCCTTTGGACCGCCTTGTGCCACCTACACACACCCACACCCCGCTCCGCTTTCCCCGGCAACTTTCCCTTCTCTTCCACGCCGCAACTGTTCTCCCGCAGCCGGGTACCTGCCCTCTCTCGAAGGCGTCGCGCTCGGCAACATCCGCCAGGCCCCCTCCAGCAGCAGCCCGCGCGGCCGTACCACCTCCGCTGCTCACGGCTGTTGCCGAGACCGGCCCGGAGAGCCGACGGCGGCCCCGCAAACTCTTGGCGAGCGGATTAGATCCCTGCCTGATGGAACTACTCGAGCGCTCCATCTCGGCGCGTAAGAAGGCCCACTCCGCGCTCTGACAGGACTGCCAATGCCGCTCCTCCGGTTGGCTCTCATAGGCTGCCATTCATTTGGCCACGCTGCTAATTGGGCTTCAGATCCAAAGGGGCGAACTTTCTGCACACGCCCCCTTTTTCCCTGCCTGTTTTCCCGCTCCCGTATTCCCCCCCCCTCCTTCCTCTCCCCTTGCCCCTACGCCTCCTCTCGAAAGGAGGAATGCTGTCGCGAGAAAGGCAGTGGTAGAGGAGCGTTCGCTTTGATGGGATTGGCTATTTCTGCGGAATCTGCCTGGTTTTTGCACGTGCGCCAACTCCGCCCACTGAGGGGGGGCGCTTTAAATGCTGCGCGGTGGAAGCGCTTCTGTGGATGTGTTTCTTCCACATGTGCTTAACCGTGGAGCTTTGAAATCTAGCTGCTGCGGTTGTAAACCTAACTGATTTTGTGTTTGTGTAACCTCATTCCATATTGGGTTAGTTCAGGGGTCGGCAACCTCGGCTCTTTTATGACTCGTGGACTTCAACTCCCAGAATTCCTGAGCCAGCTATGCTGGCTCAGGAATTCTGGGAGTTGAAGTCCACGAGTCATAAAAGAGCCGAGGTTGCCGACCCCTGGGTTAGTTTATGGAACATACTGTGCCCAGAAATATTCAAAACTGGATTCAGAACTCAGATTTAAGTGTGTAGAGAATACAGCTAGTGTTTATTGTTCTTCGGCTTCTTGGATGAGAATTGAAATGTTTTCAAAGAAAAAAAACCCCTAAAAGTCCAGATGCCTTTTGGAAAAGGATCTTTGGGACAACCATGATCTGGATGATTGAGAATCTCCATATTCAAGAAAGTTGGGAGTTCTTACATAAGCACATATGTCTTTTTTAAGAACTGGAGATAACAGCTATACTGACATTCAAACATCTGTGACTCAGTAGTTTTAGTAAAGAATTGCTTTCCTCTTTAATTCCATGTTCAAAATTACCTCCAAGTTAAAGGATATAATGCAAGATAGTTTCAAAAATGCCAAAGTATTTTAAGAGGCAAGAGAACTATCATTGTCTTATGGTGTGGGAGACCTGTAGTCAGAGATGAGATGGGGATCAGATTAGTTTGAATGAATTTTCTATACACTGCTAAATCTATCCTGTCTGTGACCTTCAGTCAGGCAAAACCCATGTACTGAAATTTCGAGGATCTTCAGATCACTTTTATCCACAAACGTGTAGCTGTTGCAGTATCCCTGAAGTTACTCGATTATGATTTCCAACACTCCCTTGCCCCCCTTGACAAGCAAAGGCAATAAGGAAGCCCACAGGAAGTTAAAAGTTGCTCCTGCTCCCATTGATTGTTTAGCCAAGGAAATATCTCTGAAACAATGACCCAACAAGTCATGGTGATCTAGTTTATTACTATTTTCTCTGAACATTGGGAGTAATGGTAGCTGGAGTTTATCTACATCTGAAAAGTTGCAGCCCTTATTCACACAAAGTCTTACTTCTACAACATGGTTACTTTCGGTATAGTTATCTAACCATGGAAAACTAATTTGCTCAGCACATACAGTAGAATTAGACTAACTACACAGGTTGGATCTACAACATGTAAAGTAAATTGTGGTTTGTACTTCAATATGCCATGCAAGCACCTTTGTTGCGACCTGTTTCTTAAAGATTAGGTGTTGGCCCTCATTCAAGCTGTCAGCTAGAAAAGTTGATCCATGAAAATTACTATCCCCAAGGCATATTATGCAAGACAATTGCATAATTAATAGGTGGGGGTAGATGAATCTCAACATTTACCATTACAAAATTCTTTTCTTTCTTATGGGGTTAGGATATAATGGAGGTATGCTTTGAACGTGATAGCTCATCATTGTAATCTGAGTATTCAGAATTAGATCTCAATTGGGGAAGCAGCTTTCACTTTTGAGAAAAGGGAAATATGAAAATATCCACAACACGGAAGCAATGTTGCCTACTACTATTATACATAATTACATTACATGGAAAAGTCTGATGTTTTTCTCCAGAGTAGATGGGAAAAGAGGAAGAGGAGGAGAACAATGAGCACCAATAGGATAGAAATGGATTATCTGTGATGCTTAAGAGGCAAGAGAAGAAAAGTAAAAGCCAAGTTTTTTTCTAAGCAGATCATGCGAACTAGACTGCAGCATCTTGAAAAAGTTCCTATTGATGCTATTGCTAAACAACTAGTTAAAATTATTTAATTAATTAATTATTTAATTAATTAATTAATTAATTAATTTGTATACCGCCCTTCTCCCAAAGGACTCAGGGCGGTGAACAGGGCAATACATAATAAAAACAAGATACAAAAATTAAAAATTATTAAAAAGTAATTAAACAGCGATGCCCGTAATAAATTAGTACAGATTAAAAGTTAAGACCAATTTATAAAACCCAAACCCATCCCATCAGGTCAGGCCGGCTTGTTCAAAAAGGTGGGTTTTAAGATCGCGCCGGAAGGAGCGGAGATCAGGCGCCATCCGGAGCTCAACCGGAAGATGGTTCCATAAATCTGGTGCGCCCACAGAGAACGCCCTCCCCCTGGGGGCCACCAGTCGGCATTCTTTGACCGGTGGCACCCTGAGGAGGCCCTCTCTGTGGGAGCGTACTGGGCGGAGGGAAGTTGACGCCGGCCGCAGGTGCTCCCCAAGGTATTCCGGACCCATGCCATGAAGGGCTTTGTAGGTCATTACTAACACCTTGAACCTCACCCGGAAGACAACTGGAAGCCAATGCAGCTCGCGGAGCAAAGGTGTGACATGGGAGTATCGGGAAACTCCCAACAATTATACTCCTGCACAGGGGGTGGGAGGCTGAAAAGGCTCCGTTTTAGGAAAATAATTTTGACTTGATTTCCTGAGGTAACTAATAGTGCTGCTATGGAGATTCTCAATCATCCAGGTCATGGTTGTCCCAGAGGTGCTTTTCAAAAGGCAATTGCACTTTCATGGTTTTGTTTTTCCTTGAAAATGTTTTACTTCTCCAAGAAGCTTCTTCAGAACTATTCTTCAGAACTGTTCTGAAGACTTTTCCTGGATGAGAATGAAACATTTTCAGAGGAAAAAAACCCAAGAAACTCCAGTTGCCTTTTTGAAAAGCATTTTTGGGATAATAGAGCTGCTGTAGTTTTCCCACCTCAGCTGGAGGCAGCAGACTTGGAGATCCAGTTTGGTCTACAGCAGGGGTCTTCAAACTTGGCCCTTTTATGACTTGTGGACTTCAACTCCCAGAATTCCTCAGCCAGTCATAAAAGGGCCAAGTTTGAAGACCCCTGGCAGTATATAGTTAGAAAGCAGGAAACTATGAGTTCAACTCCTGCTTTATCCATGAAAACTAGCTAGGTGATATTGGGCCATCATGCTCTCTCAGCGCAACTCGCCTTGCAGGGCAGTTGTTGTGGGGAAAATAGGAGGAATGTTTGTTTAATATGTTTGCCGACTTGAATTATTTGTAAAAAAAAGGCAGAATATAAATAAATAAGCAAGCAAGATAGGTTTTCTTCTCCAACACAATTCTGCAGTCTTCCGGAATTTGCATCTGAAGCAACTACTTCACTGTGTTTTATGACAGGGCTAGCCATCACTGTGAAAGATAGCATCTCCAACAAATAAATTTTTCCACTGCCACATAATATCTAATTTTAGTTTCCCAATCTGGATTGATGGCAAGGTTTCTCTTTTCTAATATTGTGCCTGATTGATTGGTGCTCCTCTTAGCATGTATCTTAATACAGGTAGTCCTTGACTTACAAAAGTTTGTTTAGTGACCATTCAAAGTTACAATGACACTGAAAAAAGGGTCTTATGACCATTTTTTCACACTTACGACCTTTCTAGCATGTGATCATGTGATCAAAATTCAGATGCTCGGCAACTGGTTCATATTTATGACCGTTGCTGTGTCCCAAGATCATGTGATCACCTTAAGTAAACTCAATGGGGAAGCCAGATTTACTTAACAACCGGGTTACTAACTTATCAACTGCAATGATTCACTTATCAATTGAGGTAAGAAAGGTCATAAAATGGGGCAAATTCACTTAACAAATGTCTCACTTAACAACGGAAATTTTGCGCTCAATTATGGTCATAAGTTGAGGACTACCTGTAAATATTGTTGCTTTTCATTTACATTCTCTAGGACCATAACTAATAAATATATTTGTGACTTTAGATTTTATTGGGATATTTGATGTATTTCTTTGCAGTACTCTTTGGAATCTTTTTGCATAATCAACAATCTGAATGGGCAGCTACTTTCAAAAAGAAAGAAAACATAGCTATGTCAGACTTCTTTGATGTGTGGAGGTTTAATAACATGTACTGTGGTTTTGTATGTGGCATTAGGATGAGTAGAAGCAAGCTGGCAATGTGAGTGAGCTTGGAGGAAAAAGAGACAGATAACTGAAACCAGAGCGTGGTCCCTTTTTTTGGTGTGAAGAGAGGCAGTATATATGCTGCAGTTATGGTACAGGCCAGGGTGTTCGTATCTGTAATTAGGAGAGTATTAGAGTCCTGTTGAGTGAACAAAGCATTTCTCAACCTCAGCAAGTTTAAGACTGGAGCTGAAGTCCACACATCTTAAACATGCTGAGACTGAGAAACACTGGTTTAGGGGACTATAGAGGCTCTGTAGTAAGATGATCCCATTGGTTTTAGGGGGAGAGTTTTGTTTTTTGCCTTCAAGTCAGTGATCACTCCTTGTACTGCCTAGCCAAATCTTTGGAGTTTTCTTGGCAAGATTTTTTCAGAAGTAGTTTGCCATTGCCTGCTTTCTAGGGCTGAAAGGGAGTGTCTGGCCCAAAATTACCCAGTTGACTTTGTGCCTAAGGTAGGACTAGAACTCTCGGTCTTCCAGTTTCTAGCTAGTGCCTAACTGCACCAAACTGGCTCTCGTTTCATAGTATTGACAGATGCTATGTTCCAGTTGTATGGCTTACAACATTTCCTTCATCATTCCTATGTAATAAAAGGTATATAACCTGTAATCCTGTTTGTTTAGGTCTCCTTTGCATTCTTTTTGTCTGGGAGCCAAATGATCACTATAGTCGTGTGAGCTGATAAAAGAGATTTTATTCCATCCATTTCCAATCTCTTTGGCTCCTTCACCACAAATCCTTGATAAGTTCCTTTGGAGGTGACCTCCTAGATCTTAACTGGCAAAGTTTCTATTATTTCTTCCCCAAGGTCATGCCTTCCTAATTAGCAGCTGTGGCTCCTTTTGCTGAATGAGATAAAGCTAATAGATGCAGTTGTCTAATATATCTGGAGAGAAGAGCACTGACCAATGTTGGCTTTTTTTTTTGGAAGCTGAGGAATGGCAGACCACTTCTGAACTCTTGCATGGCTTTGTCCAGGCAGTTAACCAGGAATCAGTACTGACATGAAGCAGTCGGTGTTGACGGGAAGGCAGAGATCCGCCTCGAGGCCTCTCATTTGTGGAGTTCCTCAGGGGTCGGTTCTCTCTCCCCTCCTGTTCAACATCTATATGAAGCCGCTGGGCGAGATCATTCGTGGTTTCGGGGTGGGGTATCATCAGTATGCTGATGATACCCAACTTTTTTTCTCCACCCCGAACCAACCCAGTGATGCCCTCGCCGTGATGTCCCATTGCCTGGAGGCGGTCTGGGTCTGGATGGGGAGAAACAGGCTTCATCTCAATCTTGCCAACACTGAGTGGCTGTGCATACCAGAATCTTGGGTCAACCAGACTATTCCATCTTTAACGATGGGGGGTGAGGTGTTACCCCCCCCATTGATAGGGCTCGCAACCTGGGCGTCCTCCTGGATTCACGGCTCAATTTTGAAGACCACATAGGAGCCGTGACCAGGGGGGCTTTTGCCCAGGTTTGCCTGGTGCGCCAGTTGCGACCCTACCTGGACCGAGATGCCCTACGCACAGTCACTCATGCGCTCGTGACCTCCCATTTAGACTACTGCAACGCTCTCTACATGGGGCTGCCCTTGAGGACCACTTGGAGGCTTCAGCTGGTGCAGAATGCGGCCGCGCAAGTTGTGATGGGGGTTTCCTGACACTCCCATGTAACACCTCTACTCCGCGAGCTGCATTGGCTTCTGGTTGCCCTCCGGGTGAGATTCAAGGTGCTGGTGATGACCTATAAAGCCCTAAATGGCTTGGGTCCAGGATATCTGAGGGAACACCTGCTGCCGGCATCAAGTTCCCTTCGTCCTGTGTGCTCCTACAGGGAGGGCCTTCTCAGGGTGCCGCCAGTAAAAGATTGCCGGCGGATAACACCCAGGGGGAGGGCCTTCTCTGTGGGTGCGCCTGCCCTCTGGAACCAGCTGCCCGTGGAGCTTAGGACTGCCCCCAACCTTCGATCATTTCGCCAGGACCTGAAGACCTGGCTCTTTGAGCTTTCCGGCCCAGGCTGAGAGTTTTAATCAAGGTTTTTATATTTTTCAGGGATTTAATTTAATCTTTTTAATCGTTTTTAATTTTTGTATCAATGTTTTAAGTACCCTGTAAACCACCCTGAGTCCTTCGGGAAAGGGTGGTATATAAATTCAATAAAACAAATAAATAAATAAATAAATTCTCCCTGCCTCCCTCCCCCTAAAAGAGGGCTGAGTTTGATCAGGCCAAAACTAGTATTTATTAAGTATTAGAGCCACAAACCTCTCTAATCACTAGGGATGGAAACTTTTCTCCTGCAGGTGAAAAAGGAGCTTTGCAAACTGGAAGAAAAAAGATTTCCTCCTCATTTTCCCCGTATCTTCTATGAACAAATCAACCCATAATCACTATTGCTAGAATTTGTAGGCATGTTACAAATAATTATTAACTAATAAATACAGTGACTCTCTGCAGTTATTGTTGCAGTAGTCTTGGATATGCAAACTCAGCTGAATTAATATTGCTTATGTACTATGTGGAAAGCAGCATGCACCTAGCACAGGAGGAAACTTATCCTGAGGTTCCCTTCTCAGTGCAGGTCATCTCAGCAAAGATGCCTCCATGCTCAAGGGCACTCACTTGCCTGCATGCTGCTTTCACTTCTTCTCCTCTTGTTTATTCCCTTGTCTTTAATTTGTTTGTTGGAAAGCTGCCCCTTTCACGTGGGGCTAATGGAATTAATAATGCAGCCACAGCTGGCCCAGCACAAAAGTAGGTGCTGAATAATTCAAATCATAGACAGTGCCAGAGAAATGGTGGAAAACAGGGCTAGGAAATCTGCCTGACCCTCTTGATCACAGCCTATCTTAGTTTTCCAAAAGCAGGGGCTTGTGCTGCCAAGCCATACTCCTTTTAGCCAGCACAGCTCTGCCTTTTTATCATTCCAGTCCCTCAAAGTCTAGGTCTTTTGACTTCACACTTTCACCTTCATTCTTGCCTGCAGTGGCATCTCTGTTTTGAAATTGTCCCTCCCTTAGTATTTAGGAGACATGTATAATTATGGCCCTTGGTTGAATGGGTTTTTTCCTCCCTCCACCATAGCTTTTTATACAGGTTTAATATAAAAAAGTGTTCAGTTTGTTTCAATTTTATTATTTTAATGTCCTTTGAATGTAATGGAAGGTTTTGTCTTCATTCTAATTGTTCACTTCTTGGAATATGTTTTCTCATTAGAAAGTGGTCTTAAGATATATATTAAAAAAAACACCACCAGCAATTTAGTGTCAGAACTGGAGAGAGATAATCGTTTGTAATCCTGATTAAAACAAGAGTCAGAGTGACTTAAAATAGAATAATGAATAAAACATCACATAACAACATGTGCAATTTATAAATGGGAAATCTTTAGGTGACTTATAGGACAGAAGAACAATCCAGTTGCTCAGCAATTTAGAGATTGCTGCTTCAGGAAAAATAGGAAACATAGCTCTCAGAGGTTTCCACATGTTCTGAAAAGGCAGACTATCTCGTTCTAGGCTAGGGGAAGGAGGGGAAGCGAATAGCAAAATGCGTCGTCAGAAGGAGTGGTACCCAGACACAACATCAGGTTTTGCTGCCATCTAATGGGGGCAGCTGACCTTCACAAGGGCTTTTCAAAAGACATAGTTGTGCAGAAAATGACTGTGATTAAGCTAGTGCCTGTGAATAATTCATGGAGGTCCTTCCTCAACATAAATATTATTTAACTACTGTAAAATGGCCTCTCTAGTTACACAGAGAAGAAACATATTTTGGACATTACTTGGTATATTCTTTCCTGTCACCATGAAGGACAAGTATGAGCAGGTGTTCAAGGGTAAAGACTGATTTAATGCTACAAACACCTAGGTTAGACTTGTATAATGCCAAAGAAAATAATAATGGTTTTACATTTATTCTAAGTCCCTTAAAAAGGGGTTTAGTGTCTCCAGTGGTAGTCAAATTATACAATATAAAGTTGAATTCTGGATATTTATTCTAAGTTTCATTCCAGTAATTCAGTCTTCAAAACATATATTACATTGTAGTAAACTGTACAATTGTCCTGCTTGCGATTAATCTAGTGTCCAGCCTCGATGTACAGAATTATGCCTGTAAAATGGATGCTAGATATTATCCTGTCATCTCATGCAGGGGAGATATGCTTCAGGAAAAAGAAATTAATTCAATAGAATGAAAACCAAGGATGAAATAATCAATGCAACAGGGGTCAATACAAAGTTTTGCATTGGAGATAAAAGAAATGCACAGGTATGAGAACAGTTATCTGACGTGTCAATGGTAAAAATGAAAATGCTCTTGCTTGGTATCACAGTTAACCACAAGCTAAACTTGAATCAACGAGGTGATATAGGGAGAAAAAAAATGTAAGCAGTACTGTAGATCTATCTGCATTTATAGGAACATATTCATTTTATTGTGTACTGATAAGGCATCACCTGAAATATCATGTGTTTAGTTCTAACTCTGCCATTTTGAGTGACAGATTTTATTTTCCTGGACTCCAAGATCACTGCAGATGGGGACTGTAGCCAAGAAATTAAAAGATGCTTGCTCCTGGGGAGGAAAGCCATGGCAAATCTAGACAGCACACTAAAAAGCAGAGACATCACCCTGTCAACAAAAGTGCGTATAGCCAAGGCGATGGTCTTCCCAGTTGCAATGTATGGCAGTGAAAGTTGGACCATAAGAAAGGCTGAGCGCCAAAGAATTGAGGCCTTTGAACTATGGTGCTGGAGAAGACTCCTGCGAGTCCCTTGGACTGCAAGGCGATCAAACCGGTCAGTCCTAGAGGAGATCAATCCTGACTGCTCTTTAGAAGGCCAGATCCTGAAGCTAAAACTCAAATACTTTGGCCACCTAATGAGGAGGAAGGACTCACTGGAGAAGAGCCTAATGCTGGGAAAGATCGAGGGCAATAGAAGAAGGGGACGACAGAGAATGAGGTGGCTGGATGGAGTCACTGAAGCAGTAGGCGTGAGCTTAAATGGACTCCAGAAGATGGTAGAGGACAGGAAGGCCTGGAGGAATGTTGTCCATAGGGTCGCGATGGGTCGGACACGACTTCGCAGCTAACAACAACAACTGCCATTTTGAGGTGTATACATGTTTGAATGGCTTCAGTGATGTGAAATGAAGTTGATCAATCCCCTGACAAGCCAGGAATCTAGATTAAAGTATCCACAGCAGACGGTTTTTCCACTCTGTAAATACATCCCACAGAAGGTTGAACCCAGCACCTACCTGGATAACCTGTACCAGTATCACACTGCCCTTAGGTTTAGGATGTTTTTCCCCTAATATTCAATTGGATTTTTTCCCTGTAATTTAAATCCTGTACTTTAGAAGAAGAAAGAACAGGTCTAGACCTTTCATGTTGAATTTTTTTTCATATTTTAGGAATGCTATTTTAGGAGTTCTTATTGCATCCTCTGTCAATGGTCTTTTCTCAGTGCTAAACATAACCAGGTCCTTCAATCTTTTCTCAGTGCTAAACATAGCCAAGTCTTTTAATTAGACCTAAGAGTTTTGTAGTTCATAGATCACCTTTATTGCCCTTTCAAAAAATGATCTAATTTTTCTGAATCTTTATTTAAAATGTGTGGTGCCTAGAACTGAAAACATTATTCAAAATGAGGACTACAAAAGCAAAATAAAGTAGAATAGCTTTTTATGATTTGGAAATTATACTTCCATAGATGCAACTTAAAATTGCCTTTGCTGCAGTCTCATCACACAGCTGACTTGCAATCAACTGTTATTTCATATTCTTTTTAAAAAGTACTATCATCAGCTGAGGTATCTAGCATCCTGCACTGATGCATTTGATTTTTAGTTCCTAAAATGGAGAACGTTCCCCTGTCATACTATTATCTTTTTTTTCTGTTCATATCAAAAGCATTTTGGATTTTACCAGTAGAACATTGGTTTTCACAGCTGCTATTTATTGGTGATGTTGTGTAGCCGGTTCTTTGCAGGCAATAAGCGAGACAGAAGGTTTCAAACAGGAACATGCTTTATTGGAGTCAAGCAGAACAGAACTGAAACAGTGACTGCTGCGCAGCTACTTATACGGTTGGCCACTAGGTGGCGACCAATAGGTTTAAAGTAAGCAGTTCCCGCCCCAAATCTACCAATGATATTCCTGGAGACAAGAAGTCTGGCTTGGTCCGTAGCCGTTACACAGACACACCATTGAGTAACCATTAAGCAGCATTTAAACAGACACGTGAATCAGTATAAGCAAAAACCCCAATACATTACAGGTGAATTGACTTCTGGGTAATGCTGTAGAAGCCATGCATATGTGCTGATGTATTTTTAATTTGAATTCTGCCTTCTGGGTATTAGTTATCACAAGCAAAGCCAATTTATTTCTAATTCCAGATGCAGTGAATTTAGAATCACAAAAAGTCTATATTCTTTCTATTTGCAGAGCTTATAAAGCCATTACATTATTGTGCCACCCCACCTACAGCTCTAGGGATCGGCCCAAAGTCTTTCCCTCTCTCTCTTCCCCACAGAGGTTTGATTGGCATACATAACACAAGGAGAGTGACTTGGTGGATTAAATATGAATTTAAAATAAAGAAGGAAAGTATAGACAGACTGAATGCTGTTCTTTGCATTCTCCTATTTGGGAGCAGCTATAAGCAAAGCAGCTATAAGCAAAAACTGATTGATTCATTCTGTCCTCAGTGTTTCCAGGTCAGTGACAGTGAAGAAGGTTACAAGTCAGCTTCAAACCATTTTTGACAGATTGGGGTGTAGAAATTGGTGAGGTGGAAATGCCCTTAACTGACTATGCAGCCCAGCACTGGTGATGTGTTAATGCTTGGAGAATTTGAGTACTGAACTAAACCTCCGGCTCTAGATATTTGCAGTACCTATAGGAAAGAGATCTTGCTTTTATTGGCTAGTGTCTGTATTCTGCTTCAGGGATGTAAAGTTACTGTACCACCTTACACAGGCCTCTCTGTTTGTATTTTTGATATGTAGAAAGGCAAGGGATGAAATTTTATGTGCTTATAGCATCTACTGGACTATCCAACAATTATTCAATCACTGTGACAATAAGGCAGAATTTATATCACTAATAATGTGTCGGTAATGCGAGTGAACCATGTCTATATGGCAGGAAAACCTGATTTGACTTTACTTGCTGACTTGCAGCAGCTGTCCAGGATATAAGGCAAGATGTTTTCCCAACGCATCAGCAGATGTCAGGATCAGGCCTGGATGTTTCACAGGTGTAACAGATGTTTTCGCACATCTGATGTGATGTCACACTCTGATGATATAGAACTCTGGAGTCTTAGAGCAGCCTTTTCAACTTGGAATTGAGAACCTAACTCCTAGAATTATTTGCCTAAGCAAGTGGACATCAAGTCCGGTTATTTTAAAGTGAAAATGAGATATTATGATTGTCAATGGACATGAATTCTGTAAATAAGTTTACAGGCTAGGGCACAAAATGTTATATCTCATGACCTCAAATAGCTCTTGCTTTGTTAACTTCTTGGTAAATTGTTATGCCTTGCATTTAAATGCTTCTCTAGGAAGGATACTCCCTTTCTGTCATAGAGTGAAACAGACATGGAGATCAAAATGTTATTTTACCTGCTGGTAGAATATTGTTAAATGTACATACTCTGGCTCACTTCTCATAACACAATTCAGTCTGCTGCTAATACACTCAAATCTACTTACTGGTGGTTCTGGGAGCATGAAAATGCAAGAAATGAATTTTTAAAAAATTACCCGGGTGTATATAGAGTCCCCACCTTCCAGGAAAGCTTGCTTTTTCATACATTCCATTCCTCCAGTTGGTTTTCTTAGAGGACTAGGTATGTGAAAAAGAATAATTAATTGGTCTTTGATTCAGTTGCAATATATCATTTACTACAATGGACTGATCATGTGAATACCTGCTTTTGGTTAAATGCAATTTCTCTTTGGCTTGCTCTTCCAAGTTAGCATACTATGGGACTGGACATATTGTGAATTGTGGAGTGTAGTAGTTCTCAGAATGCCAGTTGCAGGTGAATAATAGTGGAAATATAATTTGTCTCCATCTTTTACTCAGAAGCACTTTGGAGAAATTTAGTCACTTGGAGATGTTGACTAAGATGGGCATTGGACTCATCCCTCAGAGCTATTCTGATGATCTTCTGTTGTTATAGTGATGAATGCAACAAAACAACTAATCAGTTGTGCAAAGTTTTCTCCTGAAATGACTTGGTAGCAGCAGAGGGCATCAGGATGTAGCATCAGGAGGACGTTCTTTGCAACAGACTTCCTTCTTTAGATGATTCATAGGGTCTTGGTTAAGGATATGAGGGTAAAGTTGAGGAGAGGGACATGGGTTAATGAGTGTGCTTCTCCTGCTTCAAAAATCATTGCACAAGTCTTGACACTAAAATTATTTCCTGCTCTTTACAACATGAGTAACTACAGTAGAAGCATCTTGAAACAGTTGACAGTAAAAGAAACAATATGACGCATGATAATATATTAAAACCACATTCAATAAAACCTATTTATTAAAAAGACAAAGATAAAATTCTGATCATGTGGCAAATCACCACTATGTAAAGAAAGCTGAAGGGCAGACCACTCATGAGCAGCCACCAGATAGATGACGGACAGTGGTTTTTGCTACATGTCATAGTCCTTTCCTAATGTTCTTAATAACTTCCTAAGAATATAATTATGGATGGTGACAAGTATTCTGGTCCCATGTTGCTTAAGAATTTTTATAGTATGTCATATTGTCAACCCTTTGAGACAGACCAAACTTAAATACCAAAGTCGTGAATTGTATAGCTACTTTTATTAGAGGGTTACATTAACAAAACTATGCATCTCTGAATCTGCCTCCCCCTTTCTTGCCTTAGTCCTAAAAAGAAATAGGGATGGTCAAGTTTGAGATGCTTTCTCAAATTCCAGTCTTCCTTTGGGCTCAGATTTCTCTGATTGGACCATTGGCTTGGCTATGGCTCTTCCTCCTCAACCTCACAGTTATTATACTCATTGCCCATTACATTGCCCAACTTGAATAATTGCCAATCAGTGCAGTTGTTTCAACAAAGGCATTGGTCAAGTGTCACAGGTAGCAAGCTGTTACTGTATTCTGCTCCAAATGGCAATTTCCACGCCAAGCACAAGGATAGTCCTAGGTAGAGTGCATTAGCAATCAAAATGTGAAGTTACCAACACATGAACAACTGTAGTTGTCCCTATCTAGAAAAGGACATAGGAATATACACACACAAAAATCATGTGCCTGCTCTTTTTCAAGAACATGACATCATGAACCAAATGTCACTGACAAGACTGCCTGGTGCCAAGGGTACCCCCTCTTTCAAACTGTGTCCTAACAATTGTTCCAGTAAATGTTTGGGCCAGATCCATAATCTGTCATAGAAAGCATACCATTTAAGATAGCTCTGCTGAAGCAGCTTCAGGATGAATGTTGGGCTGTCTTTGGGTTTCCAACACCACACTTTAGACCACCTCTGCCAGTTTGGTGAGGAAGGTTGTTGGATAACAAAATAGACAGTTCCAAGCATCTCAGGGCTGCTTCATTAAACCAACACCAGGCATGGAGCCTTATAACCTGTCCCAGTGTGAATGGGTTTCTGGAGAGGAAGATGCTTGCTCCAATGGTCAAGAATACTGCCCCTCCCCCAGCTCAGACCAAAAAACCAGATCAGCACAGGTACTCAGCAACTGTTCAAAGTTCCAACATTGCTCCCTAGAGCTACTTATGACCTGGTTTCAAAGTTCTAACAATTGTCCCCCCTTCCCCCCAGTCACATTATTGCAACAGGACTCTTAGTAGCTGGTCTGCATTCATGGCCATTTGTATCATCCTGTGATTACATGATGGAGATTTACAATGTTTTTTGTATTGGTCTTATGGACCTAGAATTTTGTCCTTAATACTTAACGTGTTTTAAACTGTCAAGCAAGGGTGAATTTTTAACGTGTGGTCAGGTTTTTGGGGGAGATAATTTAGCTAATGAAGGTGATTCAGACGTACATATTTCATAAGGGAACTAAATAAGAGAGGAATATGGATCTGTTCGGCTACTTATTAGCTTTGTTCAAGTTAATTAATTCTCATGGGAAGGAAAAGGTAATTTGATGGTTGGGACATTGGGGAAGATGATACCAGTTCTGAAACATGAGAAGATTAAAGAAGGTTATGAGGATATAGGAAATGTTAAGATAATAAATTCTGGTTGGCTAAAGACAAATGTTACTTACACTAGATTAACCAGCCTGAAGATTTCTCAGCAAACATAACCACATGGTGGTGCTCTTGTAATTTATTAGATGTATGTTTTGCTAAGGATCAATATGCCTTCTTTGCCTTATTTTTTTTTCTTAGAAAAAACATGGAACTAAACTATAGGTATTGTTTTTATTTTGTAGTTCCAATCAAATAATTATCCACCATCACCACACATTTCTTTTCTCTGACAAAAAGTTAACCAAATCATCCCAAAGGTGCCTTTTTCAGAAGGCAACTGGACTTTGTTTTTCCTTGAAAATATTTTGCTTCTCATCTAAGAAGCTTCTCCAGTTCTATAGGGCAGTATATACGTCTAAGAACTGAGGAAGATTTTTGGATGAGAAGTGAAATGTCTTCAAGGAAAAACAAAGTCCAGCTGCCTTTTGAAAAAGCTCTTTGGGACAACTGTGATCCGGATGAGTGAGAATTTCCATGGACATTTAACCATATCATCTCATTTCATAATCCATCTTGTTCATCTAGTTTGAAAATGAGTTTCTAATAAAAAGCTCCTACAAAAAGCTTCCTATTGGCCGTATCCCTTTTGAAATCCTGCTTCATCCCATTGAGTTTTCCTTTGTGTTTTCTATCTAATAAAGAACTTTTGTATTTTATTTATGCCTGGAAACACATATAAGCTTTTAGATTTCCATATAACAGGTAATTAGTTATTGGACATGTTCAGAATCATAAAGCAGATACATTTGTATTAGTGTTTTCCAGACTTGGCAACTTTAAGTTGTGTGAACTTCAATTTCCCAAATTCCCTTGCTAGAGAATTCTGAGAGCTGGTCCACATGTCTTAAAGCTACAAAGTTTGAAAAATCCTGATGTGCAAAGCTTAGCTCTAAACCTGAATATGTGTATACATGTGTATCTTAGACTCACCAGCAAATCTCAGTTTTTTATTTATGGTTCGGTGTTTTATTTAGCCAATAAAATAAATTAATTCAATTGCCAGATTAAATGTTGTGTGGGTTTCTTTGTCGCATCAACTTAGATGTAACTAGTGTCATCACTTAAGTGGTCTTAACTATCCTTCTTAACCTGTTGCCTTCTATGTATCTTGAACTTCAGTTTCCAAAAACTCGCTCAAAACTATTCTACCGTAGCTTGGAATTTAAGGAGTTGCAACCCCAACATTTCTGGAAAGAATTCTTTACAGTTTGCTACCAGTTGTTTTCAGATAAGTAAATATGAGGACTTCCCTCAGACCCTCCCTCTCCTTCCTTCCTTCCTTCCTTCCTTCCTTCCTTCCTTCCTTCCTTCCTTCCTTCCTTCCTTCCTTCGAACAGAGTGGTGGGAAAATATTTGAGATGAGGGAGGGAGAAAAACAGGCAAGAAACGCAGCTGGGTAAGTGTCATCCTTCATAAGGAATGAAGAAATGCACCATCACCTGGAAGTGGCCAGCACATGGCCCTCACCTACTTCACATATCTGGCTTGGTGGGCTCTGGGGGAGGGGATGCCATGAGCAGCATGAGAGTCGATGTTACCTACGCAATGCTGCCCAGCCCCCAGCCTGCCCGGTTTGGGCAGGTAGCGGGGTGCTCTCCTCACAGTGCTGAGAGGCTGAGCTGGGTGGCATGAATCTGAGGAGAAGTGCAATGCTGCCCAGCCCCTAGCCCAGACATGTCAAACACAAGGCCCGGGGCCCGGATCCGGCCCGTGAAGTGGTTTCATGTGGCCCGTGAAGCCATCCTGGAAACAGTGAGGGAATGGCCCCCAATGCCTTGGCCCTGGCCCAGAGACCCTCCTTCTGCCAGAGACCCCCAGATCTGTCCCACTCCTGCCCAGGCTCCCATAGGCACCCTTGATACAAATGATGTAGAGTTGGCCACGCCCACCCAGTAGGCTATACACACTCTAGCCACGCCCACCCAGTAGGCCACGCCCACCCTGGCCATACCCACCCTGCCCCCTGAGGGCAACTGCAATGCTGATGCGGCCCTCAATGAAATTGAGTTTGACACCCCTGCCCTAGCCTGTTCGAAGTAGGCAGGGCCATGTGCTGGCCACTTCCAGGCAATAGTGCCTTTCTTCATTCCTCCCAAAGGGTGATACCTCCCCAGTGCGTGCCCAGTGGGCGGTGCCAACGCAGCAGGGGCTGGTCCTTCGCTGTTTCCAGATAGTCTTGTGGAGCTAAAACTGAATGCGTTTCAGCATAGATGGCCACCACAAAATTGTACATTGGCTCCCGGCCGGCCTGGGCCAGGGCCAAGGCAGCAGGGGCCGTTCCTTCACTGTTTCCAGGATGGGTTTGCAGTCCACATGAAACCACTTCGCATGCTGGATACGGCCCCCGGGCCTTGTGTTTGGCATGTCTGGGCTAGAAGACCTCCAAGGTCCCTTCCAACATTCTGTTATTTTGTTATTCTGTTTTTTATTAATTGATAGAAATTGTTAAAATACATACATTTGATGCTGCTCTGGAGAATCTGAAAGCTTCTTCAATGACTTCTGTTATTTCAAATGATTTAATATAATAAAGATGTTACCGAATAAGCCATTTTGAGACTATTTCTTACAGATCACCAAGACCTGGTTTGCTTTTAGTCTGTCAGCAAGTTTAAGAATTTGCTCTGCAGTGAATAATAAGTTCTGTAGATGGTCCTTTACATCAAAAGCCAGAGCTGGAGAAGCTACAAGGGGAAAAAGCAGCCTTTAAAATGGTAACAAGATTGAAGCACTCTTTTTACAAGAGAAAGCATCAAAATTCTTTGGAGAAGTATATGGAGCGATAAGATCTTGTAAGAGGGAATGTAATTTAAAGTATAGGTAGTCCTCAACTTACAACAGTTCACTTAGCGACTGTATGAAGTTATACAGCAGCACTGAAAAAGTGACTTATGACCATTTATGACCATTGCTGCATTCCCATGGTCACGTGATTTACATTCGGATGCTTGACAACTGACTCACATTTATGACAGTTGCTGTGTCCTGTGGACACGTGATCCCCTTTTGCAACCTTCTGACAAGCAAAGTCAACAGGGAAGCCAGATTTACTTAACAACCGTGTTACTAATTTAACAACTGCAGAGATTCACTTAACAACTATGGCACGAAAAGTAGTAAAATGAGGCAAAACTCATTTAACAAATTTCTTAGCAACATAAATTTTGGGCTCAATCTTGGTTCGTAAGTTCAGGATTTCCTGTAGCTACAAATGAGTTAGCGAGACCGCCATTGTTAATATTTCTATGGGGGTTAATTCAGAGAATTGGCTAGAGATTCTGGACAATAAAAGTACCTCTACAAGTACCCAGAGGCTTAGAGAAATTGCAAAGAGTAGGATGGAGCAATTCATGAAGCAAAAACAAGAATTGTTATCAGGAAATGTTAGGTTTGATGGCTATAAGGAACCTCCCTGTTCGGAGGAGGTCTATCTCTAAAGTAGTTGCTAGGATCAGTAGCAAGGAAAACAGTTTTCTTCAATTTTTTGCTTGAAGGGTTTATTTTCTGATTGGTTGTTGTGGGGGAAAAAATGGGCCCACATGGTTTACTCTAGCGACTGAGATTCTCTTGGGTTTACTTCTACCCCATCTGTTACTACAGTCTCAGTCCCAAATCCTAACCCTCATATTCTTTATCACGTGTTGTACAAGAGAACTGGTCTTTAGAACCATCTGGTTGGTTAAATACCAATGCTCTTGTTTTAGTACTAGATACAGATAGTCCTTGACTTAGGACCACAATTGGGGTCAGAATTTCTGTTGCTAAGCAAGCTGGTTGTTAAGTGAGTGATGGCCAATTTTACAACCTTTATTTGGCATGGTTGACAGAGAAAGGTTAAGTAAATCATTGCAGTTGTTAAGTGAATTATATAGTTGTTGAGCAAATTGGGCTTCCCCTATTGAATTTGTTTGTCAGAAGCTGCCTGGGAAGATTACAAATGGCAAAACCTGAATCCAGGACACCACAACCATCGTAAATACATTTGTCAAGCACCTGAATTTTCATCATGTGATTGTGGGGAATGCTCTGGTCTTCTCAGGGTGCCGCCGGTAAAAGATTGCTGCCAGATAACACCCAGGGGCAGGGCCTTCTCAGTGAGTGCGCCTGCCCTTTGGAACCAGCTGCCAGTGGAGCTTAGGACTGCCCCCGACCTCCGTTCATTCCGCCGGGACCTGAAGACCTGGCTCTTCGAGCTCTCTGGCCCAGGCTGAGAATTTAAATTTTAACTGGGGTTTTTATTTGTTCAAGGATTGATATAATTTTTTAAATTGTTTTTAACTTTTATATTTTTCGTTTTAATCACCCTGTAAACTGCCCTGAGTCCTTCGGGAAAGGGCGGTATATAAATATAATAAAATAAATAAATAAATAAATAAATGCAATAGATGGTTATAAGTCACTTTTTTCAATGCCATTGTAACTTTGAACAGTCGCTAAATGATTTTAAGTTGCAGACTACATTTTGCAGGTTTTTATGTGTAATTTTCAAACTCTAATTACCTAGGCCAGGGGTAGGCAACCTCATAAAAGAGCCGAGGTTGCCTACCCCTGACCTAGGCTATATGTAAAGTTAGCTCCTTGGAATAAAAAGATATCTGAGTGTATCTTCATAATACCGGCATGGTGGTGCACTAGTTAGAATGCTGTATTGCAGGCTGACTCTGCTCACAGTCTGGAGTTTGATCCTGACTGGTTCAAATTTGACTCAGCCTTCCATCCTTCCAATGTTGGTAAAATGAGGAAGCAGATAGTTGAGGGCAATATGCTAACATTGTAATCCATTCAGAGAGTGCTGTAAAGCATTATGGAGCAGTATATAAGTATAGGTCCTATTGCAAATTGCTGTTGTATGCTAGGAACATGCAGAATAGTATCCAATTAATTAATAAAGCTATTAATTATAACTATAAAATATTACTAAGGGCTAAAATAGAATGTGAACATGTACAGAGTGTGAGACCTTATATAGCATTAAGATTTTGAAAGTATTCAGGCAGAATTTTCCCACAATTTGTGGAGGGTGGGGGAAGGAAATAAGTCTTGAGAGATAATATTAGTAGAAAAATATTTATTAACACAATTTTTTTGGTTTGATGCACATTATAACACTCAAACATACAAACATATAAAAAGTTCCTTATCTTGTACTTGTTTCATAAATAAAATAATGTAGGAGTGAACATTCATTCCCCAAATTAAATACTTTAAATACTTTAAAATAAAGTCCTGAGATTAAAGTGCAGTTGCACCTAGAGAATTGTTTGATTAAGTAAGAATGTGTGCAGTCCTGTTGTGCCCTTGGGCTTTCATCTCTGCTAATATGCCACAGTTGCATGCACTGTTCTGTTCACTTTCAAGTAATTCATATGATCTTGGACCCACTTCTCAGAGGGATTGGCACAAATCTGCAGTTTTCTCCGTGTGATGAACCTGGAGGGAATAATAAGAGTAATAAAAATTATACCTTTCAATTTTGTTTTCACACCTAATTGCACTGCTTTCCACTGGCTTTTTTTTAAAAAAAATCATTCATTCTGCTTCACCTGAACTCTAATTTCCAAGACTTTCTGTTTTCCCTTCAGTTATCCCACGTAGCAATTACGCTGAGCGTGGAAGATAGTGTATATGGTTTCAAGCACCTAGTCCTCAAACCTTAATCTGGAAAACTTGACCTCCTCCCTGAAATACTGCAAATTACATAATTTCATTAGGATGGGCTTCCCCAATTTGGGGATCCTCAGCTATATTGATTTGACCTCCCAGAATTCCCATGCTTCGCCGTAATGGTTACTCTGGGCCTTCTGATGGCTGAAGTCCATACTTCTGGAGAACACCATTTTGAAGAAGATACATTAGAAAAAGTAGTAACATTTCTCACACTTAAAAAATGCCAAAGTTTTTTTTATCACCCCACTTGATTTACATAAAGCAGTAAACTAGAAGTGTTTTAGCCATGTTTAAAATAAACCAGTTAGTTGGTTTTCAAAATAAAGTAAGCTAACACTATGTGAATTTATGTCAGACACTTTATGAATTTGTATCCATTGTATGATTTCCCCAGTGTGCAAACCCTGTTAATATATTAATATAGATCAATGAAAGAAATGTCTTGTTATATCTGCTTTATTATTGGCCATGATTTCTAGGTAATACTGTCTTATCTCTCTTTTTAATACTCTTCCCGCCCTTACCCAAATAGTAGGAACTATATTCTATACATCCAGTAAAAGGTATTGTTATTTAGAAAAGCTTATGTGAAAAATTAATTACTCAGTATTGTTCTCGTGGGATGCACTTTCTTTTCACTTTCAGAAAAAAAAAGTTAAAGAACACCCTCTTGAGACCAATTTTTGGCTCCTATGAGTAATACTTTTAGTTTCATTTATTGATTTTGTTTTTCATTTGTTTTGGATGCTTAGCTCTTTTACTGACTTATGGGCAGAAAAATGGGGGTTGATTATAAATATAATAATTTAATTATTATATAATTAAATTATTATATCATTAATATACTAATAATAAATATAATAATTAAATAATAAAACTCTTCACGGTTTTTTTTTGCAAGACCGTAATGGAGCGCCTCCCATTCTTTCTCCCTTTCATATTGTAAAATATTAGTGAGCAATTGTACCTCCATCAGCTCTTTTGCCACTAAATGTCAATGATCAAATTTCAGGAACATTTTGAAGTCATCAGCAACACTCAGATTATGTTAACCATCTTTGCTCTAGCACAGGGGTGTCAAACTCAATTTCACTGAGGGCCGCATCAGCATTGCGGTTGCCCTCAAGGGGCCGGGTGGGTGTGGCCTGGGTGGGCGTGGCCTACTGGGTGGGTGTGGCTAGAGTGCGTATGGCCTACTGGGTGGGCGTGGCCAGCTCTACATTGTTCGCATCAAGGGTGTCTATGGGGGCTTGGGCAGGAGTGGGACAGATCTGAGGGTCTCTGGCAGAAGGAGGGTCTCTGGGCCAGGGCCAAGGCAGTGGGGGCCGTTCCCTCCCTGTTTCCAGGATGGCTTCGTGGGCCACATGAAACCACTTCGTGGGCCGGATCCAGCCCCCGGGCCTTGTGTTTGACATGTCTGTTCTAGCAGGTACAGACACAAAGAAGTAGTGGCAGTAGATCTATGAGGGTGCTTTAGCCCGTTCTCACTATACCTGCTCTATGCCCGATAGTTGAAACTGCTTTGGAATTGATACTTACACAACAGCTGGCTGAGAGCATCTGCTATTTGTTTCATAGAAATTGATCACGTGAGTACGTGGAATCTTCTTTTTTGTGTAGCTGAAGCAGCAGGAGGTTGGGGGATCAGATGCTAGGAGAGGAAATGAAAACACAAGTAAGTGGAAGAGCAATTTTTGATTTCTGAAATACAGTAAAAAGACAGTAAGGCTTGTGCTTGCCAAAAATTCAGTGGTTTTTTTTTTAATCTCTGGAGTCCTGGAACTCCGAAATAGATGGAAGAAGAGGACTAATTATTCAGCAGTGAAGACACCCTGTATCAATGCTTCCAAAAGTCTTTCCTTTCATTATGTAAAAACGCTTTATCAGAAAGTCTTATCTACCTCCGAGGCCTGGTGGTAAGCCCCTTCCTTCAATACCATCATAACTCAGAACAGCCATTGAATGAATGGTAGTTACTCGAGGAAAAAGATTACCTTAAAGCAGGGGTCTTCAAACTTGGCCCTTTTATGACTTGTGGACTTCAACTCCCAGAATTCCTCAGCCAGCTTTGCTGGCTGAGGAATTCTGGGAGTTGAAGTCCACAAGTCATAAAAGGGCCAAGTTTGAAGACCCCTGCCTTAAAGTTTCCTGCCCTGCTCCTGCCTTTGATCAATAAGTTCCACAGGGCTGCAATCACCGTTTGATCAATCAACAGTATGGGAGGAAAAGACGGGCCTATTTCGACAGGGAGATGTCCCCAACACCTTTCCCTTTCTTAGGGACGGGAGAAAGAAAAGTGGTTTGGGACAACCACTCCCGCCCGCTCGAGTTTTTCCGCTTCCGCCCTGTCACCCCGGGCTCCACAGGAAAGCGACAGACCCGTCCTCATCCCTTTCTTTCCCGATCCCTTTTTTTTTTCCAGACTTGCCCGGACTGACCTTGAATCGAAGAACTCAGCACCAGCACCAGCACCAGCAGCAGCAGCGCGAGAGAGCCGGCAGTCTGAGAGGAAGCGCGCATGATTGGCGAGGAGAGGAGAAGCTGGCTTGGCTGCTGAGAGATCCAGGAAAGCCTGTGGCGGTCTCCATGATCCCCCTTCGCTTATATGGTGGTTTCTAAGAGGGAGGAGAGAAGAAGCTACGGCTGGGAATTCCAAGAATGAGCTCACTTCGAAAACTCCGCCGCCACAGTCAGCAAAGGGGCGGAGCCGAGAATTGGATGACCGTGGCCAGTTCGGCGCTGTGCGGGAGCCACAAGTCTTGCGCAATCCTGGAAAAGCGTCGCTCTCCCTTTCGCCGGGAAGGCAGAAGCTTCTCTTTGTTTTGAATTCCAGGCTGAGCAATCCCGTGCACACTCTCGGAGGGGATGTTTGGATTGGTATTGCTGAGACCTGAGGGAGGGTGGAGAATATCCATGGAAAAAGTGCTATCCAACAGGTCAGATCGTGCACTTGTCTGAAATGGTATATACTAGGTCTCCTGGATGAGTAGGGGGCTGGACTAGAGCAGCGTTTCCCAACCTTAGGAACTTGAAGATGCGTGGACTTCAACTCCCAGAATTCCCCAGCCAGCTATGCTGGCTGGGGAATTCTGGGAGTTGAAGTCCACACATCTTCAAGTTCCTAAGGTTGGGAAACGCTGGACTAGAGGACCTCCAAGGTCCCTTCTAGTTTCTATTCTATTCTACTCTACTTACTTCTCTTCTCTTCTCTTCTCTTCTCTTCTCTTCTCTTCTCTTCTCTTCTCTTCTCTTCTCTTCTCTTCTCTTCTCTTCTCGTCTCGTCTCGTCTCTATTCCATTCCATTAATTTCAAATCTCTGCTTCTCTTTGGCTGCGGTCACACATTATGATCTTAAATATACTGTGCCCCCCCCCCAAAAAAAACCCTCCTATGTTTAACAGAATATCCTGATGTGCGCTATATGTCACATGTTGTCCGATCTGAACATAGCAGGTTTAAGCCATTCATTCTGCTACTCTCCCTTGTTAATGGGAGATTGTTTAATTATTGCCTCAAGGTAGATAAACTTTCTTGGAGAAAATCAAAGAATGTGGCAATATGGGGATCTGAGGTGGGTTCAGAGAGAGACTGGCAGCAGTTCAACCAGGCAAGAGTCTGGTTTCCTTTACACAAGATCTAGTTGCTGTCTGGTTAAATGTGTAGTGTGTGTTTAATAAAGAAGATTCAGCATAGTTAATTAAAACAGAATATGGCGGTCGGAATGCTAATAAAGGATCTGGCACTGGCTGCCTCTTTGTTTGTGGTCAATACTTTTCTAAACCTTCACTTGGTTTGGCTCATTTTCGATCCTGCATGTTACTGTAGTCCTTATAGTTTGTTTATGGTTTGCTACACTAAGCAGTAATTTCCCCTATTTTATTATACTAAGAGATTAATCTGTTCTTTTTCTGAAATCTACAGAAAAATTATCTCAACGTGTTGCAATCTCATTGAAAAGGGAAGCCTATGCCTTCATATAGTCAGACAATTCAAAAGACTCTTTAAGTCAGCAAATCAAACTCCAAGCTACCTAGACTCAGAAATTGTCTATAGCACCTTTTAAGTATCACATTTTATTATAAAGCATAAGTTTTGGTGAATTGCAGCTCACTTCCATTGTTAATTTTCAAGGGTGCTACCAGTGTCTTGCTGTTTTTTGACTATCTCAGACTAAGACGGCTCTCTTCCTACAATGTCACTTAGTCAAGGTACCCAATTAAAGCATGCCTGTCATAAGGGATTATGCCCAAAATATCTAACTTCATTATTCCAATAAGAATCTGTTTTTATTCATCTTTTATCAAACTGTTTGTTGTTCTTGCTGTCCAAGATATTGTCAACAATTACATCCAGTGTAAAGACATTGATTTTATTTGCTCAGTCTTTCTGATGGTTCAGCTTTCACAGCCATTTGTTGTAACAGGGAAGACCATGGCCTTGGTGGCAGTGTGATGTCTCTGCATCTTTGTGGACTTTTGAGCCCAGGAAAATAGTCTATTATCAGTTCTACTATTTGCCCTATTTATATTATGGTGGCACTAGCAAGCAATAAAATTTTAGGATGTTTGATTATGAGCAACATGTTGCCTTTTGCACATCTGTCTTTTCTTCAGAAAGAAATTTCTTAATTCTTTCTCACTTCTATCTATCTAATTGTTTCTTCTGTCTCCCTATCATATCTGGTGCAATATTCTATATATAATTTAAATAGCTTGGTGACGATATGCAGTCTTGGCATCCTCCTTTCCCATTTTTGAACCCATTAGTAGTTTTATATTTCATATATTCCATTCTTCCAATGTTACTAGCTAATCAGTATTATTTCCAGCAAAAATTGTCCTTGTATTCCCAGGCAAAACATTACAGTGCACATCTTCCTTTACATGCAGTCTAAAGCATCCTTTCCTCTGAATACACAACTTTATTTATTTTCTCTGCCCTGACACATTTTATTTATATTTTTCCTCTACACATACCTACACATACCTAGCTTCTTCTATTGTCTCCCCTATATCTCATATACATATTGGGAATTCTTGGCCTTTTTTATTAGCATTTCCATATCTGGACACAAAAACTCAACAGATTTTTTCCCCTTCCCTTTGCTGCTATCTATCTGGATATTTAAGTAGCTCTAATAGTCTTTTTCTCATAATTAAATGGGAGACGTGTGATGGGAGGGAAGGGGGATTTACCCCCACTATTGGCCATTTGAGGCTGCCATAACATGGGTCCTCCCCTCCAGTTAGTGGATACTGCTCTGACTTGAGTTTCAGGAGAGAATAGACAGCTGTTTCCATAAAGGCATCTACCTATGCAATTTTATTTATTTTTATTTTAATTCCATTTATATCCCGCCCTTCTCCGAAGACTCAGGGTTGCTTACAAGCTTAGCAGTAGCCTTCATTCTATGTATATGCCTGCTTATTAGGGCTTTCACACACACCCCAAGCGGCATTATTACAAAGTCAGCTTAATTGCCCCCAACAATCTGGGTCCTCATTTTACCTACCTCGGAAGGATGGAAGGCTGAGTCAACCTTGAGCCTGGTGGGATGCGAACCTGCACTAATTGCAGGCAGCTGGTGTTACTTAAGGAGGCATTAGCCCACTGCTCTACCAAGGCTCTTGACCGGATGACTGAGAATCTCCATACATATTTATACTGATATGATAAAAAATAAACAATATGTTTTGTTAAGTTGTTAAGATCAATGCCTGAC
Organism: Vipera ursinii; assembly: GCF_947247035.1. Taxonomy (NCBI): domain Eukaryota; kingdom Metazoa; phylum Chordata; class Lepidosauria; order Squamata; family Viperidae; genus Vipera; species Vipera ursinii. The sequence goes on along the minus strand of NC_139512.1, from coordinate 336,404,934 downwards.
CTGTATTGAGAAAGCACTGTTAAGACATTACATGGACTGCAAATACACACTGGTGTACACATTTACGGGAAGACTGACATGTCTGTTCTTAAATATGAGTCCAACTGTCTGTCAAAAGATTGGAAGAGCAGTCTGTAAAAGAAAAGGATGGGGAAGGAATGTGTCCCAAACAATTCCTTTACAAGTTTTCTACAGCTTTGCACACAAGAATAGATTCTGTTTGACCTTTTTATATCGATTTTATAATTTGGGGGTTGAGTGGGGAAATGAGACTGACTACTCCATGGACAGTTTGAATTCTCAGTGGCCTGTTTCTGCCAGCACCAGGTTCCCTTGCAGAATTTGGCCAGGGCGGAAGCACTTGCTATGGAGGGAATTTTCTCCTTATATTTGCTGGTTGAATAATCATCTATCTATGAAGACCTGTCTACAAGGAAAAGTATGTCTAGGCTCATTAGAAATAGGGAAGAGATTTGCCCAGGTTACATCCCAAATGGATGTACTATAGGTTTTTTGGTGATGACAAAAGCTTTTGTATATGTGTAGTTCCTGCTAGGTCAGGGGTAGGCAACCTCGGCTCTTTTATGACTCATGGACTTCAACTCCCAGAATTCCTGAGTCAGCTCAGTTTAGGTAGATGGAAATGGAGTTCCAAATTAGATGTCTTCCCTTAAGTGAGGGACAGGACAAAGACCAGAGGAAGATCACCCTCTGGTCCTCGCAATCCCTTCATTGCTTTGGTGACCTATAATTGGGCTGTTTCCAAACAAGGGTCTAGCAATTGTCCATATAAAAAAAGACAAAAGCCTGGCATGTCATAGGAGCAGAGAAAGTTTAACACCTGATCACACATTGCAGTCTTCTTAAGGATGATTTCCACTAATTTTTAAAACATATTCCAGATGAGCCTTTTATTGCAAAATAGTCTGTTTTGTGGAATTGTGGAATTACCCTGGTTTTTGTTGGTGTGTGCATTAAAGAGGAAAAGGCAAACTGTCTACACATGGTTTTTGATTGATAGCACTAGAAGCTGTTATTCTGGATGCTCACCAAATCTCTAATGGCTGTGTTGGGAATTTCCCATCCCTTAAACAAGGGAGAAAATACAGACCCCCCCCCCCGATCATTTTACGAACTCTGTATCTCAGTATTATTTCTGCCAATGAAGCAGAAATACATTTGAACCCTTTTAGGCTTGCTCTCCTTCTAAAAATAAGAGTTAAAGAAAAGGAAGCGGAATACCTGAATTCGGTAATGGACAATCAAATAATATAAAGGTTGAGAACAATTTCTCAAGAGCAGAAAATCCTGAAACAAAAATGATCCGAAACGAAGTGCTGATTTTAAAAGATCAGGAAGGCATACAGCCAGACCAGGATTTTAAAAACCAATTTTCTCCTAGTACTATACTTTTGAAAAAAAATAATAATCTGGAGGGTGACAAGCAAAACCCGCTCTTTCTCATTTTGCTACCAGTACTGGTCTACAGTGTTCATTTCTTGTCCTGACCCAACATTGGTAGCAACTGATTTGAACATATGACCAAAATTCTCAGGTGGGGAGGGGAACACTGCCAGGTGCCACACTGTTTATTTCTTTCGGCTGTAATTTACACCCCATACTTAACTGCTGGCACAACACATTAAGGTTGGTTCATTGTGCCATGTGGCTGAACCTAATCTGCTTGGGATTTTGTTAGTTTATGATTTATGTACTGTACCAAATCAGAAAATGAGTTATTTATTTATTTTATTTTATTTATTTTAATTCCATTTATATCCTGCCCTTCTCCGAAGACTCAGGGCGGCTTACAAGCTTAGCAGTAGCCTTCATTCTATGTATATGCCTGCTTATTAGGGCTTTCACACACCCCCAAGCGGCATTATTACAAAGTCAGCTTAATTGCCCCCAACAATCTGGGTCCTCATTTTACCTACCTCGGAAGGATGGAAGGCTGAGTCAACCTTGAGCCTGGTGGGACTCGAACCTGCGCTAATTGCAGGCAGCTGGTGTTACTTAAGGAGGCATTAGCCCACTGCTCCACCAAGGCTCTGAGTTAGATTCAGTAACTGTATTATATAAATGTATTGTAGGTAGTCTTTGACTTACAACCATTTGAGCGGTTTAGCGACCGCTCCAAAGTTGCAACAGCATGAAAAAAGTGACTTATGACCATTTTTCACACTTATGACCATTGCAGCATCCCCATGGTCATGTGATCAAAATTCAGACTCTTGACAGCTGATTTATATTTATGAGGGTTTCACTATCCTGGGGTCATATGATCCCCTTTTGCAACCTTCTGACCAGCAAAGTCAATGAGGAAACCAGATTCATTCAACAACTGTGTTCCTAACTTAATAACTGCAGTGATCCACTTAACAATTGTGGCAAGTAATGTCTTAAGATGGGGCAAAACTCATTTAACCATGGTCTTGCTTAGCAACAATAATTTGGGGCTCAGTCGTGCTCCTCAGTCTAGGACTACCTGTAAATGCTCAGAGTTGGCCGGGGGTAAACAAAACAAAACCAACTTGGCAACCAAGTTTTATCTGGAAAGGTGTAGTTTTTTCCTGTCTGAACAGGGGATTGGACACTAGAAGACCTCCAAGGTCCCTTCCTACTCTGTTATTCTGTTGTTGTGGCAGCTATTGAAGCCAACCTCTTTTTTTCACAATTTCTCCCACCAGCAGGGAGTCCAGCACACTCTCTATACATTATTATAATATGCCTCTGTATTTTATTATACAGGTTAAATATAACTTTTTAAAACATAGATCCACCAAGAGTAGGTTGGGCTTCCAGACTGGGAATAGCGTTCTGCAGTTTGGCCAATTGATATCACAGTTCCCAGGATTCCCAACTTTGCCTGCAGAATTATGGGTGGGTGGCGGGCCAGTTTCCGAAACATCTGGAGGAGAGCAGACTGTGAGGAAGGCTGGCGGGAGTGCCGGGAAGAGCGGCCTCTAATTTCCTGGAATTCCGGAAGGAATGATGACCCACTTAGATAGAAGGAAGGGCATTCCTCATTGTGGGGCTCAGCGTCCCTTGGGACAGTGGGGGATGTCAAAAGATCGGGCTGGGGGGGGAGGGTGAGTCACCACCCGGCATGGGCGCATTTTGCTCAGCCGGTGGCTTTCCAAGCGCCTTTTGTTCGCTCACGAAAGGCTGATTAACGCGTGTGAATCAGCAAGGCACGGGATCTGCCAAGGAAACGAGTTGGGGGAAGTGAGGAAGAAACGAAACTTGCGAACCTTGACGATTTGTAATGGATAGCGAGGGAAGACTCCCCAGGAGATTTTGCGCTGCTTCTGGGACTTTTCCCCCTAGCGCCTAAAAGCATATGGCGCCAATATGTTATGATTGATTAATCGCGTTTGCTTGTTCCTCGATTACACCTTCTAAGAAAAGGGAGACTGCGAAATTTCCGTTCTCCCGCTCCCTCTGTTTCTTATCTGGAACGATTCTCAGCCATCTAGTCTTCGCAGACTTTCCCCCGAAGGGCGTCTGTTCTGTGGCCAGTTTATTGAGCATGGCGACTGCCTCCTTAGCAACTCGTTTTGCGGACGAAGCATGGTGTGTATTCATAATCAGGCTCAGCGTTAATAATGAATTTATTTCAGTGCGGATGCAAACGTTGAGCTTCCGGTCCTCAAGATCGGTGGTCTCCTCGTTCAGAAACTGGGAAGGGAGGGGGAGGGAACCTCCGCAACGCGGGCAGGGAGGGGAGAAAATGTAATTTATCATCTCTCAGCAGGGTCGGAGGATAGGATATTTGAGAGCAACTTGGTGAGTGCAAATATCTAAAAAAACACACGCGTAACAGGAAGCCAGCAGAAATGTTTAGGCTAGGAGGTGCAGGAGTTCAGTGAAAAGAAGGTCGATATGTAAGTTGTACTTTGAGATTCCAACATAGATTGGATTCCTTACATTTCATGTGAATCCTTTTGTAAAAAATTGCAGGTTACATTTCTTGGATTGCACCATTTAACATTCATTCACCGTCTTCCTCAAAAGCATTTTTGAAAAGTGCAAACTTTCAGGGAAGGAAGGCAGTCTGATTCAGGAGCCAAGGTCATCGGATATATTGAGCCCACATTAAAAGATCCTGTGTTCCCATTAGATGACCTATATATTACAAATAATCTGAATTATGGCCTGACATGTTGGCTTGTGGGTACACGTGGAAACAATGGCAGAAATCCCACGGCACACCAAATCATAAAGCCTATCCCAGCCTAGCTTAGTGTAATGTGGCCATGGCATCCATTTACAATGCATACTGTTCCAGATTTTACAATTTCCTTCTGTCTGGACTGGCCAGCATGATACTGTGCTTTATTAAGGTTGATGAGTGGATACATCACTTCTTTGATGACAAAAGTGTACTAAAGGGTAAATGTGCTGTGTCTGTGGGAGAGGAAGAAGCAAAACCAGATAATGCAAAATAAAAGACGGATCTCTAGCATCCTGGAAACCTGCTGGCAGCAGCCAGAGATTCTGGCCATCCGTGGTTGTTATTGTTGCTTCTCTCCAGAAGCTCTAATATTGGTTAGATTCACACAACATGCTCAAGTAAAATATCATCATCATCATCATCATCATCATCAGAAGAAGTAGTAGTAGTAGTAGTAGTTGGAAGGGACCTTGGAGGTTATCTAGTCCAACCCCCTGCTCAGGCAGAAAACCCTATACCATTTCAGGCAAATGGCTGTCCAGTCTCTTCTTAAAAACCTCCAGTGTTGGAGCATTCACCACCTCTGGAGGCAGGTTGTTCCACTGGTAAATTGTTCTAACTGTCAGGAAGTTTCTCCTTAGTTCTAGGTTGCTTCTCTCCTTGACTAGTTTCCATCTGTTGCTTCTTGTCCTGCTTTCAGGTGCTTTGGAGAATAGCTTGGCTCCCTCTTCTTTGTGGCAGTCCCTGAGATATTGGAACACTGCTATCATGTCACCCCTCACCCTTCTCTTCATTAAACTACACATACCCAATTCCAGCAATCGTTCCCTATATGTTTTAGCCTCCAGTCCCCCAATCATCTTTGTTGCTCTTCTCTGTACTCTTTCTAGAGTAGATTGTTGGGTAGGACTCGTAGGAGTCAGGAATTCAGCTACAGTATTGTCATAATGTGCTGCGTGAATCATTAATCTACACTGAGTCCACTAGGGAGATGTAACATCCCATATGAGAACAGGAATTGTGATTTGGAGTATGAACCCAACCTCAAGAACAACAGAAAGTCCATTTTCAGACAACATGCCAGTGGAATGAAAACTGCATCTTCAAAAGCAAAGCAAAATCCCAGCTGCTTAGTTACTGTCTACATTCACTCAGCAGATTTAATCAGATCAAAGAAAGTTTTGAAAGATGCATTTGTACAACCTGCTAAGCTTAGTTAGATTTTTTAAACATATTGGATGCACGAGGGCTGTTTGTTCAGTTTAGAGTTCAATGTATTGAATCAAAATAAGTCCAGAAGATGAGGTCATTGAGTAATCAAATTAAATGTGATGTATGAAAACAACAGTCAACTGAACACCTGAGGTGATTATGACTCACTTCCAGATGTTGAGGTCAACTCGAGGTGATTGTGAGGAAACAAGAAAAGGGGAAGCCTTTCCATGAATCATCACAGCTGCTGTTGTATTCCAAAAGTTTTGTGCTGCTGTATCCAGAAGAACACCTTGAAGATGAATTTATGTAATCTGGAGATGGGATTAGTGAATGGAGGTGGGCACAGATGCCAGGAATCTCATTGTATTAATGAGCATTAATTCTAAGATTTCATAATCTGGGTTTGCAACCTCAGAACTCAAGATTGTCTGGAAATAACCGTTGCTGATAAACTTTTTTTTGTTTGTTTTTTTTGCTTTTGTCTATTTTGTCTGGAATTTCCAACTTTGAGAGTTAAAATTAACTATTGAGTGTCTGAGTTTGGGACACTGCTCTTCCAGGAAATTCTTTCATTCTAATTTCTGAAGTGATAAAGAACAACTGCAGGGCCTATTTTATTGTCTCTCAACCTTAGCAACTATAACATGTGTGGATTTCAACTCCCAGAATTCCCTAGCTAACATGTCTTAAAATTGGTAAAGTTGAGAAAAACTGGCCTATTTTTGGTCAAGGTAATTAGAAAGAATCCACCTTGCCTTTACTTCCTTCTAGTATCAAGATAATCTGTCAAAAACTTGCTGCTTTGGTGTAAAGATTCAATTATAATTGTAGAATTTTAGTCCAAGTTTGAGACTTGTGCAACACATCAAAATGTCACCTTGGTTCCATAAAGTCACAGTAGGGCTAACCAAGGTTAAATCTAAATCGTAGCATGTTTTGTAAAAACAGCTGCTATGTTTATAAGCAATCTAGTTAAAAAGTTGTAGGAAGCATCTGTTGCATTTCCAGACAAGGGAAAAAGCAAGATTTGTTTCTGTAGCTATGCATGGTTTGGAGAAAGCGGGCAGAGAACTGTTTTCTCCTTCTGTCTTCATATAGGTAGTCCTCGACTTATGACCACAGTTGGGTCCAGAATTTCTGTGCCTAAGGAACATGGTTAAGTGAATTATGCCCGATTTTGTGTTCTTTTTTTGCCATGGCTGTTAGGCAAATCACTGCAGATAAGGAAATCATGTGATGATTAAGCAAATCCAGCTTCCCTTATAGACTTTAGCTGGGAAAGTTGCAAATGGTGATCACGTGACCCCAGGATGCTGCAACCATCTTAAATATATGCCAGTTGCTAAGTGCCTGAATTTTGATTATGGGGCCATGGGGATGCTGTGACAGTTTTAAGTGCCAGGACAGATTGTAAGTCCATTTTTTTAGTGTGGCCGTAACTTTGAATGATCACTAAATGAATAGTTGTGAGTCAAGGTCTGCAAGTGCTAATTTGTAGAATTTGTTTTTCTAAGGTGACTTTGCTGCTGATCTAAATGGCTTTAAAATTCATCGAGAAAAGTTTGCCTTATGCAATCTTCCAAAGAAAAGATTGCTGTTTTTGAATTTCGGGTGCTTGCCGAAGGGTGCGCTCTTGTCTTAATTCTGCCAAATAACTGGTTGATCACTGCAGGAACCAGGACGCCCAATTCAGTAGACTTTTGCTGTGTTCTGCAAAGCTCTAGTTATGCTTACTTCTTTCCCAGTGTGATGCAAGTGAGTGCAACAAGCATTGGTAATGGAAATGATTTAAGCAAGACAGTTGTATCACATCATGGGACATGAAGAAAGTGGAACCCCTTCCTCACGGAAACATTTGGGCTCCATCATCCTGGTCTAGTCTAGATGAGTTCCTTCCTCTTTTTGTTTCTTTCAGGGGATTTCCATAGCTCTACAGACATTATCACGAAGGTAACATGCAGATTGCTTATGACTGGCTTTTGCCTGGCAGTGACTTAGAGAGGCTATGCTTATAATGCCACAGTCAGTCCCTAATGCATAGCTAGGAATGGTGCAAACAGAAGGCAGCCTAAATGTGAAAGGTTACAACACTTTCCCTAAGTCAGGGTGTCAAACTTGCAATGTCACGTGACGTGACGTGTCGTGACGTATCGTGACTTTTTTTTGCCATTGCTGGCAATGGGGTGGGTGCGGTTTTGCTATGATGCATCCAGTCCGCGGGCTGGCAGTTTGACACCCCTCCCCTAAGTAAACATCATTTTAAAGAAAATGTCAATGAAGGAACATATTTGCCAGCTGAGTTCCTTTAAAGTCAGTGCATTCAATAAATGGACTGCATGATTCCCAAGATTTTGCAAAAGCTGCATTATGGGACAAACTTTTTCTGCTTTTGTTTTTGTTAAAATGGCTGTATTAAACCTCTGCTAGTTCTTGTGCCAGAGAAAAGATTAGCTATGCTTTAAAGCTTGATTAAAGAATGTGGGATCTGGGGCAGCCTATTGTTTCAGGGAATATAGACCAGACAAGTTTGTGACTCAGCATATTGTAGGAATTCCAGCCATAGGTTCACCATATGTGAATCATCAAGCCATCAGTTAAGCTTTAGGTGAAGATAGCAACTGTATTTTATTAAGCCAATGAAGGGTTTAGCTAGCATATAGTATGAGTTTTGGATCTAACTAGAGTAATCAAAAGTAGCTGTACTGCTGGTGTGGATATCATCTGAAAGGAGGAAGATGGTTTACCTTGCTTCTATCCCTTCAATAGCAGTTGAGCAAGAAAAATTCCTAATCCCATTGACAAAATCAAATTTAGGTACTCACTGGCTCTGTATAAAATCAGCTTTGTATAACACACTAGACTTGGCTAAAATGCAGTTGAGTAATTTGTGGTTCAGTGTGCTGTGGATATCACCCACTGTCCTAACATACTATGACTCAGGTCATCACGTTAAGTCATAATATGATTTATTTAGGTGTAGCAAGCTATGGGGATACAATAGATGTTTTGTTGACCTGGATTTAGCATGTTGTGCAAACATAGAGCAATCTCAAATCACCAAGATTATTCTGCATGAGGCAGAGGAAATTATTTCACACCAAGTATGACACTGAGTGTGACTTAGATTGTGGTGTTGTTGTTGTTAGCTGTGAAGTCATGTCCGACCCATCGCGACCCTATGGACAACATTCCTCCAGGCCTTCCTGTCCTCTACCATCTTCTGGAGTCCATTTAAGCTCATGCCTACTGCTTCAGTGACTCCATCCAGCCACTTCATTCTCTGTCGTTCATTCAGTCTATTGACTGAAATTAATAGAAACCAAAGCAAATCTCATTCTGTTGTATTACAACCATCAAATCCAAGCTGCCTTCTTGCTGTAGCCCCTTTTTACTCAGAAGTTCCTCAGAGAAGGATTATGATTAGAGGCATATTCAGGGCAGGCTCTGGGTTGGGCAGCTCTAGGCTGTTTGGTTGTACGGAGTAAGGGATCTGAAAACTGGCTTCATGGGTCTGTTCCTTTCCAGTCCAACAAAGAAATAATAAAAAGGAAGGAACTGTATGTGAGAAGGCAGCTCTCTGCTTTCCTTGCCCCAAGGCTAGTAACCACTTGTTAGCATTTCTCACAGGGCTGTGTGCCCAGGGGCATGTAAAAGCAGATTTACGGAAGGTAGACCATTGTGTAAGGACAGTTGAAAATTGAGAACTGTTGGTTGGAGAAGAAGCTGCTGTTCATAAGAGTGCCAAGACAGTCAGCTGGAGATGGTTGGCGAGGAAAAGAAAAGGCAAAAAGCAGCATTCACAAAACCCATAGAAAATAAGCAAATTTACATTTAGAAGATATTCCAAGGAGGCAGAAAAATGAAAAGATGAACTTTGGAAGGGATTGCTATTAAGGGTGTGAGTGTGTGTAGGCGAGATGGAAGCAGCCTCAACAATTCCAGGCAAAGCTGACTTGGGAGGAAAAAGGATGACTGGGTGGGCACTTCTGGCATTATTGCCCAATGCTTAGTTAATCAGAATGGCAGCTGCTCAAGCCAGAGAAAGGAAGTGCAAGAAAATAAATGAATGGAATCTGGGAGGGATGGGAGGAGAAGGAGGCTGGAAAACAGCTCTCACATCACCCAAGTAGAATTCTCACACAGGTTGTTGGGAGAAAGGGGAAAGTTGAGAGAAAGGAATGCCACCCCAAGATGAGTGACTGCTGTTTTCATTCAGAGCATCAAACCTCAACCTCTTGAAGGAAGAAGCAAAATAAATAACTTGGGGGGGTGGGGTGGGAAGCAGGAGGAAGAGCGAAGAAATAATAAAGTAATAGAAGTGAACTAATGCATTCCAGATGCTTTGAACTTTGCTTCCCATAAAGAGTGTTAACAGGTGAATAAATGAGTGGTCAGAAGACTAAAGTAAAGTTTGTATGATAAAGTGGGCACAAAATATTCAGGAACCAATTTCGTTGGACACTTGGGAGATAATTTGGGTCAGAAATGTTAAATTTACTCAGGCTCAAAACTTAAGAGAAAATTTTTATAAAATGTTTTATAGATGGCATCTGGATCCCAAGAAGTTGTCTAACATGTATCCTAACTTACAGTCTAAATGTTGGAGATGTGGTAGTTTAGAAGCCACCTATTTTCATATGTGGTGGACTTGTAGAAATATAAAAGCTTTTTGGATTAAAATTTGGTGGAACATTCAAAAGATTTTTAAGAGAAAGATAAAGTTTTCTCCGCATTTGTTTTTATTGGGTATTGTTGTAGATTGTGATGTTAAAGAAACCAATTTGATGTTGAATATGATAGCAGCACGGTTACTGGTGGGACAATATTGGAAGAAGGATAGTTTGCCTACTATAGAAGAATGGGTGCTTAAAGTTTCGAATCTTGCAGAAATGTCTAAGATTTCTGCTTACTTGAAAGATCATTCACAGGAAAGATATATTTCAGTTTGGAGGAGATGGATAGATTATATTCAGAATAAATATGGGACTAAAAAGTTCCATTTAGCTTATGAGTAGATTTTAGTGGGATATTGTTATTGATTGTTGGTACTTTGTATGTATTTATGTTAAAGGGGAGTTAAAGCATATTATGAATTTGGTTAATTGTATATTATGTATAATTTTTTATTTAGAATATGATTATTATAACTATAATCCTGTATTTAGCTCTGGGAAGTGGGGGGGGAAGTGGGCGGGCTTGGGGTGGGGGGATTTGGGGATATATTGTAAAATCTTGTTTTTGTAAAACTCTTTAATAAAAAAAAGAAGACTAAAGTAAAGAAAAAGATGAGTAAGATAGTAAGGACAAAGTTTAAGGTTAAAACTCAACCTTATAGAAAATTAAATTGGAATACGACAGACAAAGAAACATTTTGGATGAGGGATGAGGTTTAAAAGTGATATTAATAAGCTTTCAGTATTTCTATATGCAGTATATTTGGTAAATAATTGTATAATAAGGTAATTTTTCTAAGAACCATGTGTGTGTTGACTGGTTGCCACCATTCCTTAACAAAAATACAACACAGAGTATTGAGTTTTCTAAATCCCAAAAGCTGAAAGTTTCAATGCAATCTACACAGAGCTTGACATTTGGATAATCTGGTACATGGAGGAGGGTTTCAAGAAGAAAATTTCCAAAGAAATGCCCTTTTCCATGGAAACTATGAATACAGATAAAAGTTGATTTATTTGATAAATTATAACATAGTACTTAATAAAAGTTTAGTTGATGACACTTGATAGTTTCAGCCAAAAAGGGGAAAAGGCAATAAAATCAAATGCATCTGCATTCCAAATAAAACAAAAACAAAACCTGGAAGCCAGTCCAACTTTACTCCCTCCTTATAAGCCTTATAAAGTTGTGGCCTTGTGCAGCTTCTTGAAGGAAAAGACATTTGTGAATTTTTTAGCATCCATTCCTTTGGACACGTGATTTCTACCATTCCAAAAAAGACAACAGTATTTGTATTTAAAGGAATTTAAGGTAAATGAGCTTCAAATAATAATAATAATAATAATAATAATAATAATAATAATAATAATAATAATAATAATAATAATAATAATAATAATACCAATGACCAGGGGTTTTTTTTCTAAAAAAAAGGTGCTGGAACTCAGAGGTGCTGTCACTGGGAGCGATGCCGGTGTCTGTAAGAACCCACTCTTGCTACGGCGTCGCCGCCTGTCCTTTGCACCCCTGCCCCTGCGGCTTGGAGGCACAGGCCGCGGGGATTCTCCTCCCCACAGCTGTAATGGGGATTCTCTTTCCTGCAGTTGCCACACCGCAGCCCATGCTGAGCCCCAACTTGGAGCTGCTCTGAACCCTGACCCAGAGCTGTGTTCCTCCTGGCAGCAATCTCTGGCGCTGAACAGTTGATGGCCTCCGGCACTGTCCCTGACACCAGCTGAAGACGCCCCAGCCACGGAGTGCTGCATCGGGCCACCCGGTGTCTCCAGCGCCAAAGAGCTGATAGCCTCTGGCCCCGGCACTCATTCACTTGCTGCCCTGTTGCTTCCTAATGCAGTAAGTGAGCGAGCAAGTGGCATTTGGAAGCATTTAGAAGCGACAGGGCAGTCAGTGAGTGAATGAGCAAATGGCATTTGGAAGCGTTTGGAAGCGTTTAGAAGCAACAGGGCAGTAAGTGAGTGTGTGAATGAGCAAATGGCATTTGGAAGTGATGGGGCAGTAAGTGAGCAAGCGAGCAAGAGGCCTTTGAAAGAGACGGAGTGAGTACAACTGTTAGTGAGGATTGGATCCAATATGGCTAATCCCCTAGTTCCCTTCTCTAGTTTTTGGGATACAAAGTTGTCTGCTAGGTTTGTCAGGAATCTGTTTGATCTTCCACTTGGTGCAGAGTTTGTCTCCCAGTTGATGTCAGGGAATTAAAGTCCCCCATTACTATTGTGATGTGTTTCCTACATACCTTACTTAGCTGATTAGCAAAACCTCTGTTTAGTTGGGCGACCTATAGTATACATCTATGGCAATGTCATTTCCCCCCTCTTTTATATTCACCCAAATGCATTCAAGACACTTTTCATCATTGTTGTGCTCTATTTCTGTGGAGATATATTTCTTATATAGAGAACAACTCCACCTCCTCTTTTGTTTGGTCTTTTTCTTTTAAACAATTTAAATCCCTCTAGCTGTGTGTTCCATTTCTGGGTTTCATCCCACCATGTTTCCATAATGGCAACAATATCATATCTGCCCTCATTTACCTGAATTTCTACTTCACCCTGTTTACTGTTCATACTTTGTACATTGGTGTACAGACATTTGAGTCCTTTATGACTGACCCTGTCTTTACTTTCTACATAACCTTTGTGGTGCCTGAGTTCCCCTATTTTCTTACCACCTGTTTGGTTAGTGCACTTTGTGTGGCACTTGCTATTAAAAGCTTGATTATGCTTGACAGCAAGGTTGATATTCTTGTCCACACACACCTCTATGTTACATGCACTGATAATCCTATAATTTTTAGATTGCTGGGGACAGGGTTGTTCTGTATCAACTCACTGTCCCCGTTGTTTAGCCTGAGAATAATTGGACAAATTATATCAAAAATGAAGGCAAATATACATGTACTAGGATAATGTTTCAAGACCCAATCTGGGTCACTGGGATCAGAGTTTAGTGTCCTGAGCTTTTGGACTTGTGTTGGAGCCCATCCTCAAGGAACTTCTCTCTAGCAGAGGGTGTGTGCTCTGGGCTATTCTATGTGGTACCTGGTTGTGTGTGGCTTTTTATTTGGGTTGTTGATGGCCGGTTATTAAGTCATTGTTTTCTTGTGCTATCAAGTCCTCAGCTCCTAAGTATTTGATAAGCTGGTGGTAAATCAGCACTCCTGTTGACTGACAAGGAGCCCATTTCTCAGGCTTCAATCATTTCCCTGACTATCTTTGTACCTACTGGGCCAACAATCTTAGTAGCTATGAAATTGACTGTATGTCCTTGTTCATTGCAATGTGAGGCTACCAATGAGTTCTGGTCTCCTTGTCTGACCTAGTGTTCTGTTCCAGCCTACAACCGGCCCTGTTTGTGTGTCAGGGACAACCCCTTTTTCCTTTTGACAAATTAATAGGCTGGAAAAAACCCAACCCAAATTTATTTACAGTTCCAAAATGATAAAGTCTTTCAAACAAAAAATCAGCAGAATATTTTCTTCAGTAAATGATTCAAAACATCAAACAAGAGTCAACAAACAAGAGTCAAACAGATTAGCAAGAACAGACCAGGATTCTCTTTGAATGTCTCCAAACGGTTGCCTTCAGTAGCCAGCACCGCCCACACCTTCCCCTTTTATTATCTGTCCCAAGGCGTGGCTTCTCAATGCCTTCTCCTCCTTTCATTGAGTTGCCTCATAGATTTTCTCTGCTCTGCTCTGCTAGACTGCTTTCTGTTTCTAGCATCTCTGAACAGATTCAGCTGTGACTCCTCTGAGTCCGACACCTCCTCCTCACACAGCTGAGCCTCATGAGGAACATGACTGGAGGGGCCAGGCTGAGAGTCCTGCAGTGTATCAGAGCCTCCCTCTGACACCGAAGGGTCTCCAAACCCCTCCTCCTCCTCCTCCTCCTCCTCCTCCTCCTCCTCCTCCTCAGATTCCTCAGACTCAGCTACTGGGAGCACAGGCTGACACTGAATCACAACACCTAGTGTTCTTGCAGTATGATGGTTAACTTTCTCCCCATCTGTCCTACATAGTCACAGGAGCAATCCAGACAGGGCATTCGGTAGATTACATTAGAAGTATCACCCACCTCCAAGCAGTCTTTGCAATGCATGACTGCTATGGTAGCCTCTGGGTGGTGTGTGATGCCCACATTCAGATCTCAGAAGCTGCATTCTACTGCTTCCGAAATGTTTTTGATGTATGGCAGTGTATGCCATATAGTTTGTCTTTTTCTTTCTTTCTTTCTTTCTTTCTTTCTTTCTTTCTTTCTTTCTTTCTTTCTTTCTTTCTTTCTTTCTTTCTTTCCTTGTGTATTGTGCAGGCATCTTGTAATAAATGTTTCTGGGTACCCATTCTGCCTGAATTGTTCACATAGGTATCTGTTCTCTAATTGTTTAGCTTGCTGGGTACTAGAGTGGGTTCTTACCCTACCATATAGCGTTCTGATGCAACTCTTTTTGTATGACAGTGGATGGCTAATGTATGGAATGTTAGTGACCTTATGATAAACTGTGGCTTCTAGCCTTCCATCTTCCTGCCTGTTTTACAAGCATATCTAAAAATGGTAATTGTCTAGCCATTTCTTCCTCCATTGTGAATTGTATGTCTGGGAAGATGGAGCTCAGTAGGGTATGAAAGTCCTTTAGTGCATTTCTTTTGATGATGACAAATGTGCCATCCATGTAGTGGCACCAAAATTTAGGTGTGCAGTTTTGAAATGCACGGTGTAAACCTGTGGTCCCAGATTGGCAAAATTATGTCAAGCCCCATGTTTGAAGTAGAGTACAGATAGCAGTCCTATAATCACCTTTTCTATTTCTTTCTATGCCGTCGATGTAATTTGACTGATCCTAGAGACTAGAGAATTAATTTAAATTAGGGAAGTTCTTTCTCTTTTGCCTTTTCATTGTCTATCCTGAACTGCAACTTTTCCTTCAACTGTAGTAGAAGCAAAATAATGCTGAACTATAACTTTATTTTCCTTCTGAAAAATGACAAATATAGAATTCAAGTTAAGACATTTTGCCTCTTTACCATCACTCATTACTAATTCATCCCTTTCTTCTTGCATCAGATCTACATCCTCTTCTACTTTCCCTTTCATTTTTCACCTACTCCAAAGGAACCTTTTTTCTTCCTGGCTTGGACATATCTTGTAAGGGTCAGTTCTATAGTCGAAGCTCTAATAATATTCTATTATGTCTGGAAAAGAAAAAAATGGCCACATAGAATATTCTCTCTCTCTCTCTCTCTCTCTCTCTCTCTCTCTCTCTCTCTCTCTGTGTGTGTGTTTTCGTAGATTATATATAAAATTTTGTAGTCACAAGTGCTTAAAATATTATCAGCAACATATTGTCTGGGTTTCAATCTCTAGTTAACTAATACGTATTAAGTTCCTTTCTCACTACCTCTTTTTTCCAGCCAATTATAAAAAGTATCCCACGTTCTAAAATAAACTTTTTCTTTTATTTTCACTGTCAAACGATCCATTTCTGCACGCTTTTAAGATTTTTTTAATTAACATATAGAATATTTTCAAGATGGATCATTTCATGTTATTTAGCTAATTTATTCATTAATATTTTAATAATCAACAATTATTTAATAGCTATTTATCATATTTTGGAATCACCTATTTCTCTTACAGAGGGATTAGAGCTGTCACCAATAAAGATGTGAATAAAACAGGTCAACATTTCTAGATGTTAAGCAATGGATTTCAGAAATGTGTGATTTATCTGTTTTGGAAAGAAAGTATTTTCTATTAATCAAAGAATGAAGCAATATGTACTACCATGGAAGAGATTTTTTTATATTTTAAAGTAATAGTTGGTATTAATTATATGTCATTGATTACTAAACTAGTGACTATTAATAACTTTAATATATAAGGTATATTTTCTTTTTTCTTCTCTAGTCTTAATTTTTTAAAAAATATTTTCTTTACTTTGATTTTTACTATTATTTATTAAGCCTACATGTGGTTTTGTTTAATTGTGTATGTGGCTTTTTAGGATATTTAACTATTTTGTCAAATTTTTGTAGAATAACAATACATTTAAGGAAAAAAAAAGATTGACAGTATTTCAGCTGCCCTAACTGTTGGAACGGTAGTTCAGCAACCTGGCACCCTCAGAATGTTCTGAACTGCTCCCCATAAACAGAAACCATTTGATTCCATTTGATTGAGGGACTTCTGGGAACTGTAGTACAAAGCATCTGAAGACTCCCACATCTTTTTTATTTAATTACTTTCATGAAATGTCATCTTTATCATCTATCATCTGATTTTTGGGTATTTTTATCTGCCCCTTGGGCAGAGAGCAAAAGTAAGAACAGATCAATTGATTAATAATTATTTGTTTTAAAAAGCTGTATTATCTGTATTATTATTATTAGTGCAAAGTGGTGGACTGATCATAAAAAGATGTCCAGATTTCAGCATTTACTACTGCTTGAAACCCATGTTAGTTAGCTAATCTCCCTGGCTCCTGATTCTTAATCAGGAAAGCTATTATGTCTGCTTTCATTTGAACTGAAGGTTAGTAATGTAAATAAGAAAGAGGGATCGGTGTTTGTCTTAATAATAATTCCATCATTATTGCAGAAGAAGAGCAATGGATGGAAACTAATCAAGGAGAGAACCAAGCTAGAACTAAGGAGAAATTCCTGACAGTTAGAACAATTGATCAGTGCAACGATTTGCCTCCAGAGGTTTTGGGTGCTCCAACAGTGGACATTTTAAAGAAGACATTGGACAACCACTTGTCTGAAATGGTATATAGGGTTTCTTGCTTAGCAGAGAGTTGGAGACCTCCAAGGTCCCTTCCAACTCTGTTATTCTCTTATCATGTGAGCTTATACTTTTATACTCTTATACTTTTCTGCATAGGCTTCTCTTTCATATTTTTTACTACTTCACAGAGCACCTACTGTTTCCATCTAGCATGAAAGGCCTCTTCTGGGCAAATCCAGAAGAATGGAAAGACCCTGTGCATTCCAGATGATGCAAGCTCTTATCTAAACAAATTCCGAGCATCAGGCAGATCAGTGGGTAATGGAAGTGAAAGAAAAGCAAAAGGCAGGCTGAGGTCCAAGAATGAATTTTCTTCGGAAAAAGTTTATAGCTTGACAGAAGAATGTACGACATACCGGGGGAAAATCCCAACCTGGCATGTCCAGGCAAGACTAAGGTTAGTTTCAGGGATCAGAAAAGATCCCTTTGTGAAACCACAAAGTGTAGCTAGAATACTAGATAGATCCATATGATCCAAGTGTGACTTATTAAATAGTCAAGTTTGCTGATACCAATATACAGTAGGTAGTCCATGACTTAGGACCAGGACTTTTTTTTCTCATAGAACGCTCAGAACGGAGTTCCGGCACCTTTTTTGGATGGAACCTTGTAGGATAGGCAAGGCGGGTTGTATGACATGTGTGAGTTCCGGCACCTTTTTCTTTTACAAAAAAAGCACTGCTTAGGACCATTTGTTTAATGATTGTTTGAAGTTTCAACAGCACTGGGAAAAGTGATTAATGACTGTCAAGGTGTTTCCTGTGGTCATGTGATCAAAATTTGGCCACTTGGCAACTGATATGTATTTACAATGGTTGTAGCATTCTGTGGCCATTGAGCTCCATTTACAATCTTCCCACATGGCTTCTCACAAGCAGTCAACAAGGAAACTGGATTTGCTTAATAACTGTGGCAAAAAAGTCATTACCGTAAATTGGGTGCAACTCAAAAGTTTTCAGTTGTTCAGAGTGGTTTGGAGAAAGCTCCAAGAGGATCTTTGCATGTTTAGCGTCCAAATGGCAGATGTTATTCCACGTCCTAATAGAATGATGCATATTGGGCCAAAAATCCTAACCACTCTTACAAATTAATGAGATCAGAACTATCAAGGACTGATAAGGAAAGAGAGTTTGGAGTAATGGTAAACAGTTCAAAAAAGGATTGACACAGTGTGCACCTGCTGTAAAAAAAATCAATGGCTTCTCAGGAATAATAAGAAATGGTGATTGAAAATAGAGTTGTCAATATCATAATGCCCTTATATAAACCAACGGTGTGATTGCATCTGAAATATGTCATATATGTGTAGTTTCGCTCACCACTCCTCAAAAAATATATAGCAGATATATAGAAGGTTCAGAGGAGGGCAATAAGATGATCAAGAGACTGGAGGAGTTTCCTTTGAAGAAAGGTTTATTTAATTGATTTATACAGCCACCTATGTGACATTCATGACTCTGGGTAGCTTAGAAAAAAAAAGCATATTTTGCAACATTTGGGAATTTTTAGTCTAGAAAGGAAGCAAATGGGAGGGCACATGACTGAAATACATATATAAAATTATGCATGGTGTGGCTAAAGTTATTTCCAAAATGTCAAAAGAGAAGTCAGCCAATGAAACTGCATCTTGGAAAAATCAGGACAAACAAAACGATTTATTTTTTTAAATAAAGCAAATAAGTAAACTGTCAAGCTCGGAAGATTTTTGTCATTAGGAATGCCATACTGCTTCTAGCTTGCCTACAGTTGCGAGGGGGGAGGGGAAGGCCTGGGATCCACAGTTGTTTCCTATCAGTGTCAGAGCCAAGGTCACTGAGGAGATGTTTTGGTGAATAGAGACTGACTTCTCATAAAAAATGCTCGAAGACTAATTGGACAGTGTGATCTGAGCTGTGATAGAGGGGAGGGAAAATTTTACTCTTTTAATTATCTTTTTCCTGCCATATTGCCAGAACTGGCTTTCTTTCTACCATGCCGGTATGCTATTCCTAATAAAGTATTACATTAGAGATAGCAATGTTTCCACGGTGTTTACTTTGTTGGGTTTCTCAGCCAGAACCTTGACATAAACTTTAGACTTTGCTTTTGTGAGATGTGGTGCTGGTTACCAGCCTGGATGACTTGAAAGAAGAATTGAACCAATTCATGAAAGTCACTAGAGATCAGTTGCATGTGTATAATATCTTAAGTTTGGTTAGTGCTCTAACCTTAGTTGGGATTTTTGTGATTTAGTGTACTGCTTAAACCCAGCCCATTTCCTTGGTTTATCGTTTACTCATTATCTTGGATTAACAGGAAGAAATGCTAAGCATGGTGCATAAATCAGCAAAGTGTCTGTGGGCTAAATCATGGGGAATGATGAATTAAGGCAGTGAAATACCACTCCTATTATAATTCAGATTTTTCATAGCTTTTGTGGGCCAATCAAAGTAATAACAGAAAGTGCTGAGAGGTATTTTGTGGAAACTATGTTTTCACTCACAAGCCTCTTTGCAGCAAATGACAATTTCCTCTAGTGAAATTTCTTTGGCACAGACGATTATGTCATTCTTAGACTTTGTAATGGGACACCACTTAGATTGCACATTCTATAGAAGTCATTCATTTTTTAACGGAAATTAGAAACATTTCTGCAGAACCTGGAATCTATTAAGTTTTCTGAAGAAGCTACACGTAATGGCACTTCTCTGAATCTTTTCTTTGGTAATTTACATGTAATTTAGACTCCCTGTTTGAAGTTGTTAATGAGCAATAAGAATGTGTGAAGTGAGCAGACCCAATGAGAAGATGTGCTATAAGCCAGATGTCTGACAGATTTCAAAAAGAAATGAGAATACTATAACTATTGGGGTAGAATGTCAGTGTATAGGGTATGTTGTCGGTAAATTACCCCATGAGCTATGCCCACCTAGCAATAGGTTTTCTTCTTGTTCCTTAGATAGAAATAAAATATGTTGCTTTCTGTACCACTGAACCAACAGTGGTCCTTTTATCACACCTGTGCAGTGACATTGTTGCAAGCACAGAAAGTTGTGTGGGATTGGTTTGTGTCAGCTGCAAAGTCACTTAATAGCCTTCTGGATTCTCCTTTTAAACTTAGTGCTCCCATTGCAAACGTTGAATTTTAAGGGACAAGGGAAGAGGTGGGTTATGGGGAGGTCTTTTCAAATTCAGAACTGGCATCAGAATGTTGAGTTGAAAGGAATAAGGAAAACTAGAAGAAAGCTCCCTACACAACACTTGCTTTCAAGGTGAAAATTCAACATAGTGCTGAATTCTTCCCTTGCAATTTCTGGACATGTGTCCAATGTGATCCGAATGAGTCTGCCTTCTCCAGCGCATGCCTGTATAGAGACCACCTTCTACTTTAGGCCTGAAATGAATCAAGTTACCTACAAGTAAGAATCACAGAACTGTGGATTTGGAAAGGATCACAAAGATCATTGCAAACTTCTGCAATGCATAAGAAAACCAATTAAACCATCCTTGAAGGCTGAAGCTGTTTAACACTTGATTATATTAATCAATTATATATTGATGCCCTAACAAAGAATGTTTAATATGTGAAATGTAATCTTTTAAATCACATTGAAATCTGGTTGAAGTTGACTATTCAGAAGGAGAGAAACAATGTGTATACATGTATGTATATGAGCCCTGGTGATGCAGTGGTTAACATGCAGTACTGTAGGAAAAACTCTGCCCACAGCCTGGAGTTTGATCCTGATAGGGCTCAAAATTGACTTAGCTTTCCATCCTTCTCAGGCTGGTAAAATAAGGGCATAATACTTCTACATTGTAAACATATATATATATATATATATATATATATATATATATATATATATATATATATATATATATATATATATACACACACACACACATACATACATACATACATATACACACACACACACAGACACACAGACACACACACAAAGCGATTTTATTCTGAATTCCTCTGCTACAGCTACATCATGCATTTTCTTCTAGTATCTGGCATCTGCTTTTTTGTTGCTTGATTAAATTAATCTGCATAAGAAATCTCCCCACTCATACGTGTAATACAATAAAGCCACCAATATTTCCCCTGCAGATGCCCGTGACACTTTTGTTTCCAGATCTTGCTTGTTTTATCTCTTCTTGGTAATTGTGAATGGGGAATAAGTAATTGATTGCCCCTTCATTCCACACTGAAGAGCTTCTTTTAATTGCTGCAGTTTTAGTTTCTGCTTTCCCAGCAGCAAGACTTTAATGAATTCTAGTGCTATAATTGCCTGGGATTTCAATTTCTATGTCATTCTCACCTAATTGAAGCAGAGTCGTGTCTCAGTGATGAAAGCAATTCTAATTTTAATGATACGTTTGAGGAGCAAATAACCCAGAAGACATTAAAGTCATTTAAAAATCTTGTGGAGGTTTTAACAAGTTGGGAAAATTCTCACCTGACCATTGAAGTTTTTGGCCTTATAAACAACCCTAAGCAGGTTGGTTGATAGGCCAGTGCAGTGTGTCTCTCAAGCTACAAATACAGGTTAGTGTACATACTCTAGTGTCTATGGTACTTCTAGTGAATATTTCTGTTCTGTTTTTCCCTTGTACACTGCCAAAGTCTCAATGACTAGGATAATCTACAATTGTTTTTAAGTACTGTTACTATATCAGTAAATCGAGGACCATCCAATTAAAACCATACTGTCAGGTCCCCAAAGAAATATATTGTTGCTTATGCCTGTTTTTGTTTTCTGCAACTTTTCTTTGGGGCTTGCCATTCTGTTGGGAGGGGGGATGCTTTGGGGATGCTTTACATCAGACATGTCAAACTTGCAACGTCACGTGATATCACACAACGTATCGGAGCTTTTTCGCCATTGCTGGCAATGGGGTGGGCATGGTTTCCCGATGACGCATCTGGCCCATGGGCCAGCAGTTTGACACCCCTGCTTTACAATGTCTTGCTATTGTGCCTTTCATCCAAGGGAAGGAATGTATCACCCTTATCAGAGGGACGGTTGTGCTTGGAGCCAGAAGGAAATCAAAGCAAGAAAGACCTTGAAGGAATGCACCAAAGAAGCCAGTTACCAAAACACTATGCCACCTGTGGATTGGGTGGAATTCAAATGGACCCTGGGGGGGAGGAGTATTGAATACTGCTTTTAAATATAATGCTTTTACGTGTTTTTCCTCAGACCTTGTCTTGTTTTCCTTGCTATCACTAGCCCCTAATAACAGTTCCTTTTGAGACAATGCCTGTTTCAAGAGTTCTGCTTTTTTGGGTGGCTTAGCTGGGGTAGGTCCTTACCCATACCCTGTCACTTAAATTTCATTTTCAACACCATGAGAAGTTATCTTTCATCTATTGGTTTTCTCAAAAATCCAGATGTTTCTGGATGGTTTTACTTTAGATGGAAGCTGGGACTTTAAAAGTATACCAAGGTAGAAATCCTGCCACATGACAAGAATTTTGCAGTATTTTAAATGACAGTTTTCTCTATAGAGATTTGTGGAAAAGAAACCTGCTGGTTGTGCAATTCCCCATCTAATCTTAAGCTTTCTAGTAATACAAGCATCATTTCCTATGAGAAAAGTTATTTTTCAAATATCTGGTTTCAGTTCTTGTTACAGTAATATAATGAAACTAACTGGCATCATGGAATAAATCTATGCATTTCCTTGCATAGTACGGACACATTCTTGTACCAATAGCAATAGAAATAGCACTTAGACTTACAGTATATATTGTTCCATAGTGCTTTACAGCACTCTCTCAGCAGCTTAGCATGTCAGCATAGCACAGATTTGAACTCTGAAATATAGAGGTTTACATGTAATTGGAAGATTTAGAGCAAATGAGTTTTGTGATGCTGATGCAAACCCTGCTTCTAAGATAAGGAGATCCAAGTACAGTGTGACTGCAGTCACAGTCACAGTCATAATCATAATCATGGCTTGATGAGTACTGGAAAAACCAAACTGGCCTAGAAGAAAGTCTAAAGGAAGAATAAAAGGAGACAGGAAGAAAAAGTATTACATGGCAAGTACACACCCACCCACACAAAAGCAGGCAAAGCAGATGATAACAAGACCTTGCAATGGTTAAGAGCAGGAAAACTAAAGAAAGAGCAGAGGAGCTAATTCTGACAGCACAAGATCAAAGTTTAAGAACAAATGCATACAAAGTCAGAACTGGGAAGACAGCAATGGACTACAAATGCCATCTCTGCAAAGAAGATGGAGAAGCAGTGGGCCACCTAGTTAGCTGCTGCAAGAAAATCACATAGACTGACTACAAAAAAGCATGACAAAGTAGCAACAGTGGTGCATTCGAATATCTGCAAGAATACCGTTTGCATGCAGGCAAGAAATGGTGGAACAATAAAATAAAGAAATAGAAAATGTAGAAGCTAAAGTGCTTTGGAATTCAAACAGATAAGCATCTGCTACATAATACTCCAGACTTAACAACTTTTGAGAAGAAACACATAAAGTCTGCACAGTGGATGTGGCAGTACCTGGAGACAGAAGAACAGAAGAGAAAAATCACAAATTAGAAAGACCTGCAAATAGAAATAGAACAACTGTGGTAAAGGGAAGCAAAGAAAATGCCAATACTAATAGGTACCTTAGGTGAAATCCGAAAACAACTGGAGCACCACTTGAATAACATCGGCATTGACAAAATCACCATCACTCAATTGCAAAAGGCAGCTCTACTTGGAACAACCTACATCCTGCAACGATACCTTTAACACCATTAAACAACACCTGCCTATAGTGGACAAGCATTTAAATATGAGCCAGCAGTGGCATGTAGCTGCTAAAAAAACCAATGCAGCTCTAGGCTATATCACTAGAGTGATAGTATTAAAATCTTGTGAAGCGTTAGTACTGTTTTACACTGTTTTGGTAAAACCACACTTAGAATACTGCATCATGTTTTGGTCGTCACAATACAAAACAGATGTTGAGACTCTAGAAAGAGTGCAGAGAAGAGCAACAAAGATGATTACCAGGAGGCTAAACCATATATTGAGCTGTTGCAGGAGCTAGGTATGACTAGTCTCATAAAAACAAAGACTAGGGGCAACATGATAACAGTCTTCCAATATTTGAGGGGCTGTCACACAGAAGAGGGAGTCAGCCTATTCTCCAGAGCACCTGAGGGCAGGAGAAGAAGTAACAGATAGAAACTTATCAAGGAGAGATCAAACCTAGAAATTTCAGGAGAAATTTCCTGTCACTGAGAAGAATTAATCAGTGGAATGGCTTGCCTTCAGAAGTTATGGGTGCTTTATCACTAGAGGCTTTTAAGAAGAGACTGGACAGCCACTTGTCCGGATTGGTATAAGGTCTTCTGGTTGGGTGGGGGGTTGGACTAGAACAGGGCCCCCCAACCTCTGGGCCATGGCCCACTAGTGTTTGCAAATGGGCTGTGGAAACAGTGGGCAAGTGTCTGCATGCACGCACACTCCATTTGCATGAGCGGCAGATGCATGTGCATGCCACTTGAACAAATGGGGCTGCATGTGCATGCACATTTGCCAGTCCCCCCCTCTCCCGGCCGATCCACAAAGCCAGAAGGGTTGGGGAACTCTGGACTAGAAGAATAGACTAGACTAGAGCTGGAAGGGGCCATGGAGATCTTCTAGTCCAGCCCCCTGCTCATGCAGAAGGACCTATACCATTTCAGACAAGTGACTGTCTAGTCTCTTCTTTAAAATCTCCCGTGATGGAGCCCCCACAAATTCTGAAGGCAAGCTGTTCCACTGGTTAATTGTTCTCACTGTTAGGAAGTTTCTCCTTAATTCCAGGTTTCTTCTCTCTTTGATCAGTTTCCAACCATTTTGTCACCCCTATTTCTTCTTTTCTTTAGACTAGCCAAACCCAATTCCTGCAGACATTCTTCATAAGTTTTAGTCTCCAGGCCTTTGATCATCTTATTTGCTCTTCTGTGATTTTTTTTTCCAAAGTCTCAACATCTTTTTTGTAATGTGGTGATCAAAATTGGTTGCAGTATTCCTGGTGTGGTCTTATTAGGGTTTTATAAAGTGGTACTAATACTTCACATGATCTTGATTCTATGCCTCTGTTTATACAACCCAGGATTGTATTAGCTTTTTTGGCTGCGGCTGCACACTGCTAGCTCATAGTCAAGTGATCGTCCACTGGGACTCCAAGGTCCCTCTCATAGTTATTGTTTTTGAGCCAACCTAATCTGTACTTATATCTTTGATTTTTCCTGCCTAAATGTAAAACTTTGCTTTTCTCCACATCTAAACTCATTTTGTTGGATAGGGCTCACTGTTCAAATTTGTCAAGGTCTTTTTGGATCCTGAGCTTGTTTTCTGGAACCCACATTTTTCTATCTTATCAAGTAGTATGTTGTGGTCTACTTTATCAATTGCCTTACTGAGGTCCAAATAAATTGTATCCACAGCATTCCTCTGATTCACTAATTTTGTCACGTGGTCAAAGAATACAATAAGATTTGTCTGACATGATCTGTTTTTGACAAACCCATGTTGGCTTTTAGTAATGGCTTTGTTTGCCTCTTGGTGTTTGCTGATTCATTGCTTGATTATCTTTTCTAGAATCCTCCCAGGTATTGAGGTCAGGCTGATAGTTCTGTAGTATCCTGGATCCATTTTCCCCCCTTTTTTGAAGATGGGAACTACATCAGCTCTTTTCCAGTCCTCTGGGATCTTTGAGAGATATAGTTCAATGGTTCTGAGAGCACATCTGCCAGTTCCTTCAGAACCATTCCTTCAGAACCTTGGGGTGTTATCCATCTGGTCCTGGTGATTTGAGCTCGTCTAAAGTGGACAGGTGCTCACTTACCATTTTCTTGCGTATCTTGTGTTTCTAATCTGTTTTTTACGGTACTATTTTTGATAGGTTGGGCTGTTTTTTCCCTTTGTGTAAAGATGGATGCAAAACATGACTTAAGTAGTTCTGCTTTCTTCCTGTTCCTTGTCACCTTCTTGCCACTTTCTCCCACTAATGGACCAATCATTTCCATAACTTTTTTCTTGTTTTTTTACATGTTGAAAGCAGCTTTTGTTATTTTTTGACTCTGGTCGCAAGCCTTAGTTCATTTTGAGCCTTAGCTTCCCTCACTTAATCTTTGCTTAGTTATGTGCCCCTCTTTCCACTTTTTATACTTGTCCTTTTTGTCTTTAAATTCATCAGAGAGTTCTTTATGCAGCCATGCTGGTTTCTTTTGAGAGCTATTATTTTTCTTCTTTGTTGGGTATTGTGCTAGACTGGGCTTTTATTATCTCACTTTTCAAAATTTCCCAAGCTTCTTGAGTTGTTTTCCCCTTGAGCGTTCTCATCCATGGAATCCTACCCAAGCTCGCTCTAAGTTTATTGAAATTAGCTTTCTTAAAGTCCAAGACTCTAGTTTGACTGTGTACTACTGCTTGTGCTTGCATAATGTTGAATTCTAATACTGCATGATCACTTCCCCCCAAGGTTCCTGTGGCTTCAACACCTTCTATCATTTCATATCTCTTAGTGAGAATTAGGTCCAATGTGGCTGATCCCCTAGTTCCCTTCTCTACTGTTTGGGAGACAAAGTTGTCTGCTAGGTTTGTCAGGAATCTGTTTGATCTTCCACTTGGTGCAGAGTTTGTCTCCCAGTTGATGTCAGGGTAATTAAAGTCCTCCATTACTATTGTACTATTGTTTTATTTTGGAGTCTATGAGTCAGATAGATAGATAGATAGATAGATAGATAGATAGATAGATAGATAGATAGATAGATAGATAGATAGATGTGTGTGTGTGAGAGAGAGGGAGGGAGAGAGAGGGAGCTCAAGTCAGCAGACAATCACCCCGGGAAATTACACACATCTCCTGGACTACTGTACGATGTGACAGATATTTCCCTATCTCAGACGATTGCAAATTATCCTTACCCAAATATTCTTATTAAAAATATCTCCAACAGGCACCCAAACAGAATAAAAAACTTCTCCTTTGTTGTCTGGGTGTTCCTCTGTGGTTGATTTGCATAACTTCTCTTGATGGGCTGCATGCTTTGTCTTGGCTCTTTGCCACTGGCAGACCTGCCCATTCTCCATGTTTGAGCTGAGTGTTATATCTTAAGAATGTATATATGAATTAGTTGAATTGGTCATTGATTTTGTTAAGGCTGTAAAGGCTAATCTAGTTCAGTGATAATGGCTGGCAGCTAACTCATTGTTATCTAATTAAATTTTCATTGTGCAGACTTGTATTAAAAACCTCTGTTAACTGGCTGTTCATGAATATATACTGATTTATTCTATGAAGCCAATTAGTTTTCTGTGTTATTATAAGAAAAAATGAAGCAGGAAACATTAAGAATATCTATCCAAAGTAAATGCCCATGGGACTGATTTTCTGGACTGCTATAATCTAGAGACTCGGATTTGCATGATTGACAGAGTAATCTATAAAAAATAATTCACAACTTTCTTATAGAAAGCTACCATTTCAAGTAAAATGCTTGGCAAAGAATTATTTGGTTGGTCAGTGGTTTCTTCCTTCATGTATCTATGTAATATTCAGCAAAGGCCATATGCTGCTCTTCCAGATATTCACCCCTCATTTATGCCAATAAGGGTTAGTTGTCCCTTCAAACTTTCAAAAAGGCAGCTGTATATAATTTTTTAGTAATATAGCTGTAATGTATTGGCCTTATATGTTTAAATCACTTGCTTTGTGTCTAACTGTTGCGTAATGGCTGACCTACTTTTGTATGTTATGTAATGGTTGCTGGGCTGAGCTAGACTTGCTGTCTCCAGTCTGTTAAGTAGTTTGGGCAGGAAACTGCTACTTTAAATCTATTGGTCACCGCCTAGAGGCCAACCGTATAAATAGCTGCGTAGCAGCTATTAGCTTGCTTCTGTTATGTTCTGACCTTGAATAAACTTGTTGCTGTTTGAACACCTCGTCTCATTCAATGCCTGCAAGAACCAAATACTTAACAATAGCAGTGCCTTAAATTTTTAAAGAAAGCATTTAAAAAATACAGGTAGTTCCCAACTTACAACTATTCCTTTACTGTAGTGACTGTTTGAAATTACAATGACACTGGAAAAAGTGACATGACCGTTTTTCACATTTATGTCTGTGGCAGCATCCCCATGGTCATATGATCAAATTTTGAATGCTTGGCAATTGCTTCATATTTATGACAGTTGCAGTGTCCCTAGGTTTTAAGGGCAATATTCTTAGGATTGGGACAAAATGTTCATTTGTGGTTTTTTTTTGCCTCCAGGTTGTTTCATATAACCCAAAACAGAATTAGGAGAGGTCCCATGAGTAAAAACTGTGTCTCTGAAAACTTTCAATTATTTTAGTTTGTGTCACAAGAACTGAAAATTAAAGGATTTGACAGATTTAAGTAGTCAAGTTTGAATCTCAAAGAGGGCTCTAGTCCTCATCTGATTTTTACCTCTGGCTGCCAAAGTACATCCAGGGAATTCTCAGAGACAAGAAATTCCAACTCAGTGAGGCTTAGATGGTGCAGAGGAATCCCTGTTCCACAGACGGGCGGCACATAGAACGTTGAATCAAGCTTGGAAGATGAATTGTACAAAAGGTGTTTTGAACTGGGATCTGTTAGACCAAGAATGCCCTCTTGTTACAAATGTCTGGTTAGCTTCCCCATTGGTATGTATCCTTCCTTGGTGTATTTGATAGAAGGATTAATAACAACAACAACAACAACAACAACAACAACAACAACAATAATAATAATAATAATAATAATAATAATAATAATAATAATAATAATAATAATAAAGTTGGAAGGGACCTTGGAGGTCATCTGTTTAAATATATTGGTCCTTCTTTTGGATTTAGGCAGAATGTGGGAGCATTGGCCTATATGACAGTTTTTGCATATATATTTTTTGTTGATAACCATAAATAGAAGAAAAAGCCTTCTGCAATGATTTCATTCTTAGTTTTTGAGTATGGTTGCCATGCCACCAGCCACTGAGGAGATGTAGAAATAATCCTTCACAAGAAAAGATGTCTTTGGCTACTTTCTATGATTTCATGAGGTTGAGGTGTTCCCCTGAAACTTCTCTTTTTTGTTTGCAACACTTGTTCCATGATATCAATTCTGTTTCTCATGAATGGTTTTCTGGTATTTTCCCTTATGAGTAAAATCACATAAGCTTTCCCAAGAACATAATCAGAAAGTTCTATAAAAGGAGCAATCAGGAATAGTGAGCACCAAACAAAAGAGACAGCATTTTCATAACTCCCAAGTCTGATCTTCAACGCTGTTCATCATGAAGATCTCAGCCTTCATGTTCCTCTTTCTGGTGGCCTCCATCTCTCTGCCTGTAACTGATGCATGTGAGTTAACTTAGAGCTAAATGAATTTCAGTCAGAATGAATTTCAGTCTGAACTTAACAAACAAATGTACAATCGTGGATGGTGTATTTGATAGGTAGCATGTGAGGAGCTCTTCAGTAATATGTCTGACAGTAACATAGAAACATCTTTAAAAGATTAGACAGCTACTGTATATCTTCAGAATAGTGACATTTTAAAAAGTGGTAGTTCATTTCAAATAGAAATTACCCAGTGGTTAGGAATCTTAGTTTGGTATACTCTGAATTAATAGATTCTACAATCAAAGTCACTGGTAAGCTAGATGTATTTAAAAATAGTGACATTAGCTAGTTTTTTCACTAAGGAGAATGATGTCTATTATAGGCTAGAAACCAATAATATCGGTTGATCTGTCAGTCAGTCTGCCTGCCTGCCTGCCTGCCTGCCTGCCTGCCTGCCTGCCTATCTGTCTGTCTGTCTGTCTGTCTGTCTGTCTGTCTGTCTGTCTGTCTGTCTGTCTGTCTATCTATCTATCTATCTATCTATCTATCTATCTATCTATCCTCCCTCCCTCCCTCCCTCCATCCATCATCTATGTACTATCTATCTATCTATCTATCTATCTATCTATCTATCTATCTATCTATCTATCTATCTATCTATCTATCCTCCCTCCCTCCCTCTCTCCCTCCCTCCATCATCTATGTATTATCTATCTATCTATCTATCTATCTATCTATCTATCTATCTATCTATCTATCTATCTATCTATCTATCCTCCCTCCCTCCCTCCCTCTCTCCCTCCCTCCCTCCATCATCTATGTATTATCTATCTATCTATCTATCTATCTATCTATCTATCTATCTATCTATCTATCTATCTATCTATCTATCCTCCCTCCCTCCCTCCCTCTCTCCCTCCCTCCCTCCATCATCTATGTATTATCTATCTATCTATCTATCTATCTATCTATCTATCTATCTATCTATCTATCTATCTATCTATCTATCTATCTATCTATCAGATTCAAATGGAGCTTTAGGAGTTAAATGTGATCAGTGTGATGATGAATGGTCAAACCCAGGAAACAAAGGTCTCAAAGATCTTGTATAGAAGAGGCTCATATTTTATAATTGATCTAAACTAAATATTGGCACCTTTAACATCTCTTACAGTTGGCTTTGATTCAACCATCTGCTGCCTAAGTTACACCAAGAGAAAAATTCCAAAGCTTCGTGTGAAAAGTTTTTTCTCCACCAGCGGGACGTGCAGATTGCCATCTCTAGTGTAAGTCTGGCAGCAAGGAAACTGGTGTCCTTTGCAGTCTCTTTAATGAAGTAGAGTCTAATTCATCAGGCACAGAACCCTGAATGTACAGTAGAGAGATACTCTGCCTGTGTAAGGTCTGAAACTTTTGAAGATTTGAATACCCTATTGCAGTGTTTCCCAACCTTGGTGACATTAAGATATATGGACTTCAACTCCCAGAATTCCCCAATGAGCATGGCTGACTGAGAAATTTTGGAAGTCCACATATTTTAAAATTCCAAGGTTGAGGAACAATGCCCTACTGTAGTAGAGTATTATAAAATCCATTCATTGCTTTGTAGCTCATAAATATGGTATCACTTACAACTCAGCATGCTTTTCTAAACCCAGCCATTTTTTTAAAAACAAACTATATGTTTAAACCAATTGTAACTTAGTGTGCTATGTGAACCCAGATGGTGAAAATATAGCTTAAGCTGTAAACATTATCTTATTTTCTGATAGGTTTATGCTAAGGAATGGTACACCAGTCTGTGTTAACCCAAGAGAAGAATGGGTCATGACTATTGTGAGATCTTTCAAAGAAGAATGAAGATCCTAACTGCTGAGCTTTTGCCTTGTTGATGTCAGCAGAGAAACTCCATCTGGGAAACAACTACATTAGAAGCTCAACTGTGCCTTTGTTACAATCCCCATAAATTCTGACAATTTGGTGGCTGAACGGAGCCCCTGCCAGGAGATTCCAAGGTTAGAAGGCAGGAATCTCCTGGTCTTGTTACTGGACTTCTATCCTGAACACTTGAAAGGCTTTCTTTTTTAGCTAAATCTTCCAACTTCAGATCCTATTGTTCCCAAAATTATTTCGAAAATTACTCTGCTTTATCCTGATGTGGCTGAAGACCAGGTGCATTGTTCACCTAACAGGTTTGAAAGCTATGCTTTTGAAATTAAAGAGCCCATCGCTCTCCTTCTTAAATAAAGATCATCTCATTTTGAGTTCTAATGGTGCTGCTAAATTAAATGTGTTATTCGACTACTGAAATTTACCCAAGTTCAGGACCACACATCTCCTAACCTAACCACTAAGGAAAGTCCCAGTGCAATTTTTCAAACTGTAACTCCCAGAATCCTATATGGGACATCATGAAAACAAAGATGGAAATTTAATTGTTAGTTACAGAGATTTCACTGTATTTATCAGGTGTTTTTTTTTTCAGGAAAGTCTAAACATAGATAGAAATTGAGAGCAGAGATTTCACAAGCTAGAGGTTTCAGAGTCTGTGAAAACTATTTTTGAATCCAGTTCTGCACCCATTTGTTTGTATTTATTTATATATTGTCACGGGCATTTCACATCCTTATCTGAAAATGAACACGTGATATTTCTATTTATATTGAATTTCTATTGATATGTAATTGTTAAAAGCTGTGTTCACAACAGTATTTATTAGCATCCTTATCCCAGTAAGATGTTACTTGGTACTTTCCAAAATAAAGATGAAATTTAATTTAGTTTTGTCCCCGTCTCTTTTGCTGAGTTTGTCTCTTTACTGCGAGTCCCAAAATAATATGGTCTGCACCTTAAGAAAAAGTGCAAAGGAGAGAATTGGTCCAATGCTATAAAATCAGACATCGGGTAGAACCGCAAGTGCAATTGCAGGTTCAAATTCAATGTCAGATTTTCTTTTAGTCAAAACATTACCTGGAAATGTTCAATGGTAGTTAACAAGGTTGTCATTAGTGACAACTAAGAAGAATCCTGTTGCTCTTATCTATGGTTCCATCTGTAGTCCACTAAAAAAAAAACCAACCCAGCTGCAATCTTTCCCAATGGTCAAATCCAAACTTCCGCTGAAATTCCATAAACAGAAGCCTCAATGCTCACCACTCTCATCAGGTTCAAACACAGCTATGATGGAAGGAGAAGGGAACTTTAAAAAAATCCCTTCTAGGATATTCTAGTTCTCCCAGAAAACATTTTAATATAGCAGACATTAGAAAGAAATTTTATTCCCTATATTTATATATTCATGACTTTTTTTTAACCTAGCTGCCAATCCCAACATTATCGGATTTCCAATGAACTAATTAAAGAGTGCAAAAGCAAATTGACAAAGACAAATACCTTTTTAAATTAAAAAAAAAACCCCGCACTTGTATTTACTTTATATGTAACACAAATGACACATTGAAT
This sequence comes from Vipera ursinii, assembly GCF_947247035.1. NCBI lineage: Eukaryota > Metazoa > Chordata > Lepidosauria > Squamata > Viperidae > Vipera > Vipera ursinii. The sequence goes on along the minus strand of NC_139512.1, from coordinate 336,372,261 downwards.
AAATTGTATTTATATTCAGCTTGTTCTGCAAAGATTTCCTGGTGTCCTCATTGCAACATTTTTTGGCAGTAGGTGTGAGAGAATGTTTGGGAAACTGGGTTTACTCAACATACTTAATGAGATTAGTTAAAAACCCACCAGCTGCATTTGCACAAGCAGATATTTTGGTTAGTTTTAACCTTAGTCGATTATTCTGTTGCTGGATATGTTGCTCAAAGCCCACATGTGCTTAGTTTGTCAGTGTACTGTGTGAACACAGAATCTATTAATTTGGTTGATTATGTGTTTCTCTGAGGATCACATCCAGCACTCTTAGGAAATCCATGTGGATTACATGCTCTATAGCAGGCTGCACTGCCATAGTTATCAGATAACTCTCCAATGAAGCTATTGTGACATGGTGCTTCTCAACTGGCTTTGCCCTATGCACAAGACATACAAGATTTTCTCACTTTTTCTAGGCTCCTAAATATTTCCCAGACACTTGATTTTGACTATAGCTTTTCTTTCTATGGTTAGAAACAGGCTCTTCCCCTTCCAAGGGGTTTCTATAATGCTTGATTGACACTAGAGTTAGTGTCTTGCATCGCTTCCTCAAGCTCCTCTTATAGCTCTGTTAACACAACATGCTTCCCTTGATTATTGAATTAACCCATATTTCTGAGATTGCACAGTGTGATTAACCATACATCAAGAAAGGGGCTAGCTTTTGCATATCATAAAATCCCATAAAACTAAGATTAGCACCTGCCAAAGTTAGTATTTTTTAAGCCTGGCACTTTGATCTTTGGCTGATGTAGTTACGAGTGCTGTGAACATGCCATCTCTGATTGTTATGGTTCTGTTCTATGATTCGAATTCTATGATGACAAACAGATTGCTTTGGTTTGTATTTTCCCCATTTCTGCTCACTGCTGCTGTTTTTTTCCTTGTATGAAAGCCCCAGGAAGGTGGAGAAATAAAGCCAATAACAGCACAATGTCTTCTAATTGATAGTGTTAGGAACTGTCAATGTGAAAATGCCAGAGCTGTAAAAGAGATGGGGAAGGAACATAAGTTATTCTCTACACCAGAGGTCCCCAACCTTTTGGGTACCGGAGACCAGTTCCAAGGAGAAAGCTTTTTCCATGGACCAGCGGGTGTGCGGTTTTGTGTGCTGCCTGCATTCCACACATGGAGCTTTGCTTGTTTGTGCGGACTGGTTGCTGGCATGACGCGGTTGGCATGTATTTATGATAGTTCTACTTACCAGGGTTCATGTAAGAGCAATAGATCTTACACTTATAAACCATGCCATAGTGCTTTATAGCACTCTCTGATACGGCCCCCAACCATCTGAGTCCTTATTTTACAATCCTTGGAACCACCATTTGTAATCACCATTTATAACCTTCCCAGCCAGCTTCTGACTAGCAAAGCAATTGGGGAAACCTGATTTGTTTAATGACAGCGTGATTCACTTAACAATTGCACTGATTTGCTTAACAACTACGGCAAAAATGTCATAAAATGGAGCAAAATTCACTTAGCAACCACCTTGCTTAGCAATGGAAATGTTGGGCTCAGTTGTGGTTATAAGTCAAGGACTTCCTGTATCTTCTTTCCTTTGGGGCAAAAATACAGGGCACCCACCTATTATCAGTTTGTGCAGTTCTCAGACTCCTGCTGAATTTTAGCTACAAAGCCCGGCACAGAAGTACAGATGAAAACTGAAGAGAAATAAGTTGGCTTAAGCCAGACATGTCAAACACAAGGCCCGGGGGCCAGATCCAGCCCGCGAAGTGGCTTCATGCGGCCCGCAAAGCCATCCTGGAAACAGTGGGGGAACGGCCCCCACTGCCTTGGCCCTGGCCCAGAGACCCTCCTTCTGCCAGAGACCCTCAGATCTGTCCCACTCCTGCCCAGGCCCCCATAGGCACCCTTGATGCGAACGATGTAGAGCTGGCCACGCCCACCCAGTAGGCCATACGCACTCTGGCCACGCCCACCCAGTAGGCCACGCCCACCCTGGCCATACCCACCCGGTCCCCTGAGGGCAACCGCAATGCTGATGCGGCCCTCCATGAAATTGAGTTTGACACCCCTAGCATATTTAAAACAGACACCAAAACTCTTGTTTTTTTTTAAATTGAAATGGATCCTTCCATATAGGCGACATCATGCTGGTGGCACCCTCTGCAAAACCTCAGTTGCCCAAGATAGAAACCAAAAATGAAGTGTGAAACCTCATTGGCCACAATATGTTTGCTGGCTTCTTTTCTAAAGGGGGGGGTCACAGCCCAGTCTCCCCCATTTCTGCTCATCCAAAATATGACTAACCAAATTTCTTATTTGCTTCCTTTTCTTTTACCATGAAACAGGCAGCCCACCTCCTCACTCCCCCCCCTCCTCGCTCCAGCCCTACTTTTAGGAAAAAACACTCGGAAAGCAGTATTATTGGGAAATAATTACTGGGAAATTCCAGGCAGGATCTTAAAAAGCTTAATCAGCCTGGCATGCATTTACCAATAAAAGTATGTCAGCTGCTGTGTTTAGAGGCATTTTTCTTTTAATTCCTTTTGTCTCTTCCTTCCTGCTTCTTTTGTGGTCTGTTGTGGTCTAACCAAGATCTTAAAAAAAGAGAAGCTTGTCTTACATGTGATTTATTTCCAGAGAGAGAGAGATACATGTGGCCATGGAAATCCTTTACTGAATTCATACTCTACAGTTCTACAAGTTGTGGATATGAAGCCTACTAAACGGAATATTGTTCAGAGGTTGCCTGTTAAAACAATTCTTCTGTCCTGCCTGCCGCCTGATTGAAAATTGATGGGAAAGCTTGATATCCTTTTCTTGAAACTTTTCCCATTTTCCAGAATGCAAGAGTTGCACTTGCAGATTAAGAACTTGTTCTGTACTCTTCTCAAAAAGAGTTCAAAAGGAGTACTTCCTTCCAAAGGAAGACTTTTCATGTGTGTGTGTGTGTGTGTGTGTGTTGAGTGTTTTGAGCACCTCGTCGACCCAAATATGGGCAAAATCTTTTGCCTGTATCAGCAAAGAAGAGCAAAGAAGCTTGAAATAGCTATATCAGTCTCCCTTTAATTCTGTATTAGCAATCCAAAAAATTTACACAAACACACACACACACACACACACATAAATTATTGCTACTTGCAGCATTATTATCTGTGAAAGGTAGAAAAGTTTTTAGCTGTTTTTTCAGACTGCAGTGTAGATACCATCAATTTCCCTGGAAACAAATTTGAGGATTCTACTTAAATGGAGTCATGGGAGGTCATGGGAAGACAGACATTATCTGGGATGTAGTTTGGCTGCTGTTTATTTTTCTTCGGAAAGAAAAATGAAGTCAGATATAGGTCACACTTACTTCCAAGAGGTGAAAAGTTTCTTCAGTTATTTTAACTCTTTAAAACAGGATCCAATCTGGGTCAGTCACTGGAACCAGAGGCTAAGTCTTCCACGCTTTCGGACTTGTGCTGGAGCCCATCCTCAGGGAACTTCTCTCTCCCCAGAAGGTGTGCTTTGGGGTATTCTATGCAAAGTATTTATCTAGTGTTTTAACTTTTAAAAAACCTACTACACCTTGAAAAGCGCTGGGCTCTTCGAAAAACCACTTCTCCAGATGGAATGGAGAAGTTTGTACAGATAGTCCTTGACTTACAACTGGTTGCTTAGTGACCATTTGAAGTTATGATGACCTACCTAGGGTCTACTTATGACCTGGATTTGAGGTTCTGATGGTTGGGACCCCCCTGATTGAACTTCAGGTACTTGACAACTAGGCTGCATTTATAGCTGTTTGTAGTGTCCCTGTGGGTGGTTCCATGACTCTGTTTTACAACATTTTCAAATAAAACCAGTGTTTACTTCGTTTTTGGCAAATGTGCCCATAGCAAACCATTGGTTCATTTAACAACTGAGGTGTTTGCTTAACAACCACAATATTCACTTAACAACTGCCATAAAAAAGGATCATAAACTGGGCGTGAAAATGCTGCCAAGAAAATTGCTGGCACTTGCCCCGGCTATCACCGGATGTCAACAATGATCTAAAGGTACACACACATGGACACATAAAAAGGATCTCCCAATCCCTAGTTTACATACAATATTCAAAACAGAAATATACATTGCCTTGGCATAACCTATGAATCCAGAGGAGAACTGGGCAATTGGGGTGTTTTTTTAAATTCAATTGAGGATTGTCTCTCTAATTAGTGATAACTCCAGGTCAAAGGTCTGCTTTTAATAAACATCTTGGGAATTCTTACATTAAGGAAAGCATTGCCTGCTAAGGTATTTTAGTATAATATTTGGAGGGGCCAGCACAAGAAAATCACAGGCATAAGGTAGACTGGAATGTTTTTAAAAATGCCTCCAATGGCCAACCATTTCCATATTGTACCCTCCCCCCAAACCCCATAGATTTAAAGACCTGTAATATTAGGAAGTTAAAAAAAACTAGAAGAAAACAGTGCATCTGTTTCCATAAAGTTGCCAAAAAGAACTGCACAGATATAATCATCAGCAGTGGAACTAAGGTGATTTCTGGGGGTCTAGGACAGGGGTAGGCAACCTTGGCTATTTTATGACTTGTGGACTTCAACAGAGCTGTTCTCTGCTCTGCATTTCTGCGCAGAGCCACTGCATCCTCCGTTCTCCATTCTCGACGAGACAGGCGACAAAGGGCTGGAAGAGGCAGGTGGCCTGGAGAGTTGGCGGAGGACAAAGAGGCGGCAACTGTACCTGGGCAGGCGACCTGCAAGGCGAAACTTAAAGAGCAGAGCCATTCACTGTCACTCCCTCCTGGCTCCAAAATGGCAGAGAGGGACTGGACCTACCCTGCTCATCCCATCCACAGTAGCATGGCAGTCTGGCTTGGGAGGGGAAAGGTCGCTGATCAAGGAATGGCCTGGCTGGGGTGGGTGGGTGGGTCCTGAAGTACCAGTAAGTGGGTGTGGGGCGCATGGGGTAACTCCACCCCCTTCCCCACCTGCCTCACCTTGTGGCAGCAGTGGCCCGATGTGCTGTGTGGCCTCCTGCCAAGGGCGGCCGCAGCAGAAGTGGGCTGGCAGCCACGTGGGTTGCTGGACAGGGCTGTTGGTGCTGCCGCCATGAGGCGAGGCAGGTGTCATAAAAAATATAAGACATCCCCAAAATTAAGACCTAATGCCTCTTTTGGAGGCAAAAATAATATAAGACAATGTCTTACTTTCAGGGAAACACGGTAGGTAGATTGAAAAATCCACAAACACACTAATTTAAAAATGTTTGGTCTATGAGCCTCAGATAATCCAAACCAGATGATCAATCGAAACAAGATCTTTATTCTGAGGAGTTCTTATTATAAAGCATACAGTAACTCAAAGAATGTGTCTCATTTCTTGAGGAGGGCCTGAATTGCTGACAAAAGTTTTTAAATTTATTTAAACACTTTTCTGGAAAGTGTTTATAGTTTATAGTGACAAACATTAAAAATTAACTTAGCAAATTTAATATTTTACCCTTCCTTTTCTCCTCCTTCTTTCCTTTTCTTCCCTTCCCTTCCCTTGTTTCTTCTCCTCTCCTCTCCTCTCCTCTCCTCTCCTCTCCTCTTCTCTTCTCTTCCTCTCTCCTCTTCCTCTTTACCCTCTCCTCTCCTCTCCTCTCCTCTCCTCTTCTTCCTGTCTCCTCTTTCCTCTTTACCCTCTCCTCTCCTCTCCTCTCCTCTCCTCTCCTCTTTTCTTCCTCTCCTCTTTCCTCTCTATCCTCTCCTCTCCTCTTCCTCTCTCCTCTTTCCTCTCTATCCTCTCCTCTCCTCTCCTCTCCTCTTCCTCTCTCCTCTTTCCTCTCTACCCTCTCCTCTCTTCTCCTCTCCTCTCCTCTCCTCTTCTCTTTTCTTCCTCTCTCCTCTTTCCTCTCTACCCTCTCCTCTCTTCTCCTCTTTTTTCTCATATGATTTTCACTGGCAAACAACAGCTAATGCATCTACTCTCAGCCCCCAACTTTGGTCCATTCACTCTTTCTCTATCCAATCAGCCTCACAGAATTATTTTGATGAAGCATAACAAAAAGAAGGAATGTGATGTACTGTATGCTGCGTTGAAGTCCTGAATGAAAAGTGAGACACAAATGTAATAAATAAATAATTTATATAATATTAAAACTCTCATGTCTGTGTGTAAAATTCAGTTGGGGAAAATGATGCGTCATAGAGCAACAGTTTTTGAATCAATATACCTCAAATGGACTAACTTACAGAATGCATCCAAAATCTGGGACTCATAACTCCTGTGGATTTAAATTTGGGAAAATGGTTACTGCTTCAGTGTTGCTATGCTGCCAGGTCACTCTGCTGCCATGATCAGCCACAGCCACATAATCATCATTTCCAATGGACCTTATCAGTTTTCCAGAAGGAAAATCAGTGGGGAAGTCAGCAGGAAATCAAAAGTCACTCCTTTCTGTTCAACCATAGTAATCCTATTTTGCTGTTTAGGTAAGGAAACATTTCTGAAATGTTGTCCCAATGGCTCACAGATTGTCTTGTAATAAATAATGTAATATTAGTCTTCTCCTGACATTCAGCTAACTTGATCCATTCTATTGTTGATCTCCTGATATGCTGTATTTCCGCACATAGAACCTTAAGGCCAGAAACACTGAGCCCTACATTGTAGATGATCAGTAGATGGATGCAAAGAAACAGAAGGAAAAAAAATTCTATCAGCATCCAATAGGCATTTGGATACTTCTACCTCACAATTGTTGCCTCTAATGAAGGTAGTTCATTGGAACTAATCAACAGTTCTGTATTGGGGGTCCTCAAATGATTCTGAAAGGATGTCATAGGATGGATGGGGTCAGGGAGTCAGACACATGTGGGCAGATAACTGGCATTCATTCTCACTTCTGCAGAAGAGCTGGACACCAGGGCTGCACAATGGAAAGATCCCTCAGCAGGATTTGACAAGTAAGTTTTATGACGTGTGAACTATTGACACCTACTTCTGTATTCATTACCCTGGGCCTAGTTCTATTTACCACAATTTCCTTTTTAAATATTCTAAAGAGAATGTCTAGCCAGGAGATAGTTAGCCAAGCATGTACATAATTAGAGACGCTCATTTCAGTACATTATCCTTTTCTACAACCGTATGTTTTTTATTCTCAAGTGAATGGACAGTCAAACTAGTGTTACAGTACAGGTGAATCTTAAACTGTATAGTCTCTCTCTCTCTCTCTCTCTCTCTCTCTCTCTCTCTCTCTCTCTCTCTCTCTCTCTGAAATGGATTTTTTTGGCAAGGTTTCAGAAGTGGTTCACAATTCTTTACAGTCCTCTCTAAGCAGTTCACAGAGTCAGCATATTGCCCCCAACAATCTGGCTCCTCATTTTACTGACTTTGGAAGGATGGAAGATTGAGTCAACCTTGAGCCAGTCAGGACTGGGTATGGCTAGTCCAGAGAAAAGAATAATAACAACAACAACAACAACAACAACAATAATAATAATAATAACAACAACAAGAAGAAGAAGTTGGAAGGGACCTTGGAGGTCATCTAGTCCAACCCCCTGATCAGGCAGGAAACCCAAACAGCTGTCCAGTCTCTTCTTAAAAACTTCCAGTGTTGGAGCATTTACCACCTCTGGAGGCAGGTTGTTCCACTAGTTAATTGTTCTGTCAGAAAGTTTCTCCTTAGTTCCAGGTTGCTTCTCTCCTTGACTAGTTTCCATCTGTTGCTTCTTGTCCTGCTTTCAGGTGCTTTGGAGAATAGCTTGGCTCCCTCTTTTTTGTGGTAGCCCCTGAGATATTGGAACACTGCTATCATGTCACCCCTCACCCTTCTCTTCGTTAAATTACACCTACCCAATTCCAGCAACCGTTTCCTATATGTTTTAGCCTCCAGTCCCCCAATCATCTTTGTTGCTCTTCTCTGTACTCTTTCTAGAGTCTCAACATCTTTTTTACATTGTGGTGACCAAAACTGGATGCAGTATTCCAAGTGTGGCCTTACCAAGGCATTGTAAAGTGGTATTAGTACTTCACGTGATCTTGATTCTATCCCTCTGTTAATGCAGCCTAGCACTGTGTTGGCTTTTTTGGCAGCTGCAGCACACTAGGGGTGACATGATATCAATATTCCAGTATTTGAGGGGCTGCCACAAAGAGGAGGGGGGTCAACTTATTTTCCAAAGCACCAGAAGGCAAGACAAGAAACAATGGATGGAAACTAATCAAGGAGAGAAGCAACCTAGAACTGAGGAGAAACTTCCTAACAGTGAAGACATAACCAGTGGAACAGCTTGCCTTCAGAAGTTGTAGGTGCTTCATCACTGGAGGTTTTTAAGAAAAGACTGGACAGCCACCTATCTGAAAGGGTGTAGGATCTCCTGCTTGAGTAAGGGGTTAAGGTTATGGTTGAACAAGGTCCCATCCAGCTCTATTCTGATTAATTAATTAGGATCAAACTCCTGGCAGTCAGCAGAATTAACCTTCAAAACTGCACCACACCACCACTAAATTAGTTCTTTTTATGACATTATTGCTTACGGTATATTATATGAATTACATGACAATGTATATGACATTATTGTGGCTTATAAAAATTGTTGATGTTGAAATACCACTAGCGAAGTTATAGGCCTGGGAAGGAAGGGGCTTCAAGTACAAAAGCAGTTGCCAGAAATTTCCTGAAAGAGGCTACTGTTTGCTATGTGCAAGGATCAACCTTACTTTTCTTCTTACACAATCATTCAACTGTGTGATGCAATGAAGTTCACCGAGGCCGGAACTGGAAGAGTTGCCTTCATTCATAGACAGAAAAGAATTCGAACAAGCATTGCGTAAATAATTTACAGCTGCAGATTCCCCTTTTATGACAGAAGAGATCCTTCACACTGTGATGTACCTCAAGAAGTTGAGAAAAAGACATGGAAAGTCCCTGCCCCAGTGTACGCACAAATATCTTGGTTCCAAACTGACAGGACTGCAGTTTACTTCTTGTATCATTATTGCCTTCATCTTAATAAATTTGGCCGAAGAGAACATGGTGAAGTTCATACTTGGAAAAAATCACTTTCAGTTCAAGTAGCTACCAAGGTTTGACAGGAACCTGAAAAGGCTTAAAGGTATCTAAAGGCTTCAGTCCTCCTATGTTGGCTCTACACACTGTCAACACAAAATCCTCCTCTTATAAAATTATGATGTCCTTGAGATGCTTCATTTACAGTACCATAGAGTCCACTGAAAGTCAGTGATTTCCTAAAGGTTTCCTTACCTTTGATATGGGTCACCTTTGCTGATGGGGGAAAAGGTGGCCATTTTTGTGTTTGTTTTTGTCTACTTACATAACATACATTATAGTTCGTTGATGTAAGTAAACCGAAAAAAACCCCAACTTCTTTTTCCCCATCAGCAAAGATGATGAAGGTGACTCATATTGAAGGTAAGTAAACTTGTAGAAAATAGCTTACTTTCAGTGGACTCTATTGTAAATGAAGCACATATTGCAAAAATCCTGTGTACATTTTGAGTACTTTTCTCCAGAAGCCACAAATGCTACTTCCTGTCAGCTCAGGGTGCAGAAAACAAGCAAAGGGAAGGAAAGACATCATCTCATCTCCTTCCTCTTCCTCTTTCCATTAAATGATTATGAGGAGCTCCCAAATTTACATTTTAATTTCTGACATCTATCTCATATTTGTTTGTTCAGCATGATATCACATGAGTGTTGACAATTCTGCATTGCATGTCAGTGGAAGCCTTGAGTCATGGTGAAGGAAATTTTTGCTCATCTATCCACTATCAAGAAAGGGGAAGGGGTGGAATCAAGAAACAGTTTTGTGGTCAATATGATTCTATGTGTTTTAGGCTGAATGCGTTAAATATCTATGGAGATTCGCAGTCATCCACGTCATGGTTGTCCCAAAGGTGCTTTTTTTCAGGTGGCAACTAGACTTTCTTGTTTTTCTTTGAAGATGTTTTGCTTCTCATCCAAGAATCTTCTTCAGTTCTGACTAGATCAGGGGTGTCAAACTGCTGGCCTGTGAGCTGGACGTGTCATCTGGAAGCCACACCTACACCATTGCCAGCAATGGCAAAACTGTCCTGATATGTTGCACGACGTCATGTGACATCACGAGTTTGACATGTCTGGACTAGATGGTTAGAGGTTCTTCCATTCCCCACCATCTATCAGAGCTGGATGAGAAGTGAAACGTCTTCAAAGAAAAACAAGAAAGTCCAGTTGCCTCCTGAAAAAAGTACCTGTAAAGTAGCGTGGGTGCACACAGAGACGGACACTCAACTGGGTAATAACTTCTTTATTGGAGTCAGGAACAAAGCTGGGGAAAGGGGGTTACCTGGCGTACCTTTATACCTGCCCAGGTGAAAACCAACCAATGGATTCAAACCTGGGCTTCCTGCCAGTGCAGTTGGCCAATAGATTTAAACCCTGGCTTCCTGCCAGAGCTGGCCATAGCCCGGGGCTGTCAAACTCCTTCAAACCAGGCTTTCCCGCCAAATGCGGTTATAGCCTGGAGCTGTCCAGCCCCCTGCTGTGCTGACAGCCTGTGTATGCTTTAGCCGCATACACTACAGTACCTTTGGGACATTGAATGTGTTATTTAAAAATTGATTTATAGTATTATACATAATCGTGGGGCATGGTGGTTGACCAGATGGTCAGTAGTTTGAGACCCAAGTACCACGCTGCCCGTATAACCATGGAACCATCTTCGGACAAGGCTGGCTCCCTCAGCTAAGAAATGGAGATAAGCATTCTCCCTAGAACTGGACATGACTGGGCAGGGGAAACCTTCACATGTTTATTTACTTACTTATTTACTTGTTTGTTTGTTTGTTCATCTGTTCATTCTATTTATTGCTATACAACAGTAGAAAATCTTACAGTATTATTGTAGGGGCTTTTTCCTATTTTTGGTTTCTTAATATTATAATATTTCCTTTGTTTCTCATTTTCTTTTGTCTTTTCTTTTATTTTTAGTGTACATTCTTTAGCATTACTTTAAGTATATAATTTGCTACTGAATAGCATGGGATGTAATTAGTAAGTCCTGATTTTGGCACTTATTGTTTCTACTCATTCGATAACAATTATGTTTGCTACTGTAACAATCTGTTATATAAATGATCTGGGATTTGGGAAGACTTAGATATATCCTAACTCATCTTTTCCTCAACAATACCATCCTTTTCTTTTAGGACAGGGCTTTTCAACCAGTGGTACGGGTACCACCTGTGGTATGTTGGCACCTGGCAGGTGGTACGTGACCATCCTAGAAAAGTGGTAGCTGGGGAGGGGAATGAGCTGAACCGGTGGCAGCACCACACGAGCCTGAGCGAGAGATGGCTGGAGCTGAAGGGCTATCAGGGCTCAGTGAAAGCACCAGGATCAGCGCTTCTTCGGGGCTGTCAGGGCTCAGCGGAAGTGCCAGGATCAGCGCCAGATTCCACCTGGAGCTTGGCGCTGATCGTGGCGCTTCTGAGCCCAGAAGAAGCGCCAATCAGCTGGGAAGTTGCAGCATCTCCAGGGTCTTATGATATACATTCAGATGCTTGGCAACTGATTCATATTTATGACGGTCACAGTGACCCAGGGTCATGTGAAGTGACCAAAATCTGCTGCAACCACCCAGCAGATGGGAGGAATAAAAACCAAACACCCCCCACCCCACCCCCGCTGCCAATCCTCAACAGAAATGCTCACAACGATGAAAACCTTGGACAGGAGGAAGAGCGCCACCAGGCAGGCAGGCGGGTGTCTTGCTCGGCTGTTGCTTGGGGAGTACTTTTTTCAGTGCCATTGTAACTTCGAACAGTCACTAAGCGAACTGTTGTAAGTCGAGGAGTACCTGTACTTTATCACTTTTTCCTTTCTTTTTTTTTTTTTGGTCATCAAGTTTTTGATACCTTGCTAGGCAACTGGTGGTGCTTGAATGTTGCCAAATCCTAAAAGTGGTACAATGGGTGAAAAGGTTGAAAAGCCCTGTTTTAGGAAGCTCCCAGGGTCCATAGTGATCTTCCTGCTGAAGGGGAGCCTTCGTAGATATCCAATAAACGAGCCCAAGTCCTCATCCTCATTTGCTTTTTCCTTTCATAAAATGCATTTAGGACGGATAAATTGGTCACGCGTGACTGATATAGAAGTGTTTATGTTCAATGCCAATCCATTCATAAATATACTGATAACCTCTGGTGGAAACTCCATAGCAACACTGTCCTTGTCCCAGTGCTACTTCTATTTTTTTTCTACTTTGGAAATTTTTTTTTACTTGGTCTGGTATTGTCCATCTATCTATCATGGTGATATAAAAAGATAGATGATAGATAGAGATGACAGAGCACAAATCTGCCAGCCTGTATTTGGGTTCTTGCACTCTGGACCAACTGATATTTGCCAATATCATCTTCCTTATAAAGTGTATCATAGTAGCCCAGATACTTGACTAGAGAGTTGGCAGGAAAGTTTCCAAACAACATGAATGGGAGGGAAAGTAACCATCAGAGTGCATGTAAGGTTTTTCTTCTTGCCTAAAGTGTATCCAATCTACAACTGTTATAAGTGTAATCGTGTTTCCCTACTGGAGAGAGGGAAGAGGAAAGAATTTTTACCCTAAAATGCAACAGAGAAGATGTGATTTTTCTACATAAGGAAAGCTGATGTTCTCCAAAAGAGGCTGGGAAATCAAAATTTAGCACCAAAGAACAGTGGGAGAAAAACATTGGCAGAGTAAACACGTGACATAACAGTATTTGAGATGACAGTGGAACTGAAGAACCAGTTTCCAGACTCTCCCCTTAGTGAATGATGGACAGACAACTGAATGACATGGGTTATTGTAGAAGACACTTGGGTCCCAACAGATCAAGAAAATCCAAGAACCATGCGGAGAAAGAAGAGGTGTATAATGGTGGTTAAGAGGACAGTGCAGGAAGTGTGTTGTATATATAGGTTCTAAGTGTACGCCCACTATAGAATATGATGAAGAAGTTACCAAGACTATTCAAACCTACCAAATTATCCTTTCCTTTTATGCCATGTGGAAATAAATGTCACACACAGAAAAAAATCTAGTAATACTCTCTGGAAACTATGAGATCTTGGATCAAAACATGAAGTAACTGAAAGGACAGGTATTTTTTTTTTTAAAAAAACCCAATTCTTCCAATTTTTTTAAAAAAATTCCATTTATATCCCGCCCTTCTCCGAAGACTCAGGGCGGCTTACAAGCTTAGCAGTAGCCTTCATTCTATGTATATGCCTGCTTATTCACACACCCCCAAGCGGCATTATTACAAAGTCAGCTTAATTGCCCCCAACAATCTGGGTCCTCATTTTACCTACCTCGGAAGGATGGAAGGCTGAGTCAACCTTGAGCCTGGTGGGATGCGAACCTGCACTAATTGCAGGCAGCTGGTGTTACTTAAGGAGGCATTAGCCCACTGCTCCACCAAGGCTCTTGAGGGGTCATGGTGCAAAAAGACAAGCAAGTTCCACAAATCAAAAAGTGCCCATGCAAATGCTTTTATGACCAGCCCCTCTATCCATTCATGAAGGACTACCGGGAAGAGAAGAGAAATGTCTTACACACACTGGGAAGGCAGTGCTGGCAGCAATCTTGTCAGTCTCATCAGCAGAGCATTAGAACAAAAGAGGAAAGAAGGCAAAAATCCAGAACCACATATGTAGCCAAGAACTGAGGCCAAGAAAGCAGAACATTAAGGAAGAAACAAACATGAGGTCAGGATGGGGACTCAGAGTTTTATTGTACTTCATAACAAAAATGTCAGTAAGAGGTGCAGTACTCAGAACTTCAGATGTTTCTACATCTGCCTACAGAGTAAGGGAAATAAATAGGAAGAACTAGAATTCCTCATTCAGAAAGACAAATTGTATATGATAAGCACCAATGAAAGTTGGTGGAAAAATACTCACGATTGGAACACAGCAACACAATGCTATTAGTTCTTCAAAAGGAGCAGATTGAAGAAAAAGGGGGAAGGGGTATTTCACCATGCAAGAAATCCTATTGAAAGTATTTGGGTAAGGTGGTACGGCTATGGACCACTACCACTTTTGCAGGCAGAACATATACCTGAGGAGTTTCCACGTCAAATAACCAATGTTTTAGAGAGGGTTGTAATCACAGAAGTTATCATGGCATCTTGACATCCCCCCAAAGCTCATAATTGTTTCACTGATGCCAATCTTGAAAGTCAATGCTAGTATATCTTGACCTCTTGGGAATCTAACTCTGCTAAGAGCGAGAAGATCAACAACTTCTTGTCTTCTCTTACTGATAACTTTATTTTTCAGGAAATGGAAGACAGAACAAGCGGGTATATTAACCTGAACCCAATCCTCACCAAAAGGAAGGAATTGGTTGAAGAAGTGAAGGCGATTGGACATTTGAGGCAGTGATCATGTTACTATTGAGTCAGACCTGCATATTGACTTCACAAGAGTTGAATACTAAGGAAGAATATGTAAAATCCAATAGTTTCAAATCCTTGGTGCCCAACAGAACTGCCAAAGGTTTACTGAGAAACTCTCCAAGCACTCACTGGAAACTGTTCTGATTCATAAGTCTTCTGAGGTGGACCATCTTAATTGGGGTGTGTGCTTTACAGAGGTCATGGGTGCCCATCAGTCTCCAATAAACCACAAAATGATGTGAACATGTCAACAGTTAGATGGAACTATCGTCTACATCCAGATGATTGTACATCTGCTCTGAGATACAAACAAAATCCAACCTGTGACTCTATAAAAGCCGTACATGTATATGGTCACCATGAGGTCATGAACTCCTCCACTCACCTATTCCCATAAACATGGAAAATAAAGTTGCCCAAAGGCAAAAGAACTGTAACACCAATCTTGAGCAAAGAGAGAGCAGTCCAGGAAAGCTGCTACTGGGCAACACAGCTGCCAGGACACCAGTAGGGCAATTAACTTGCCCTTATAGATTGCTTTGCCAAGATTGCTTATGCAGAGAAAAGTGCCATTTATTTCTGGATGCCTGTTTTTGATCCAGTTGGGCAAGAGTGGAGATCCCTGACTCATTGCCTTGCCCTTTCCTCAGACAAGTTAGGAAGACTAGAAGGTTTTTCTGGGCCTCTGGGTTTCCTCTTCAACTCTGATTTTTGAATCGTTAACACTTGATAGTTTCCCTTTCTATCTGATTCATATTCTTTATGACCCAAAAGTTACTTGCCCCAAATGTTCAACTAGTTGGGTGCAGAACAGAGAGTCCCATTTGCCTGATAAAACTCTACATTCTATAGAAATGAAGCACTTCAAAAATTAGTTAAGCAAGCCTTTCATCATAGATTAGAATTTGCTTTTTTACATTCTCTCTCTGTTAATAATAATAATAATAATAATAATAATAATAATAATAATAATAATAATAATAATAATAATAATAATAATAATAATAATAGAGTTGGACCTTGGAGGTCTTCTAGTCCAACCTTGGTGGAGTAGTGGGCTAATGCCTCCTTAAGTAACACCAGCTGCCTGCAATTAGTGCAGGTTCGCGTCCCACCAGGCTCAAGGTTGACTCAGCCTTCCATCCTTCCGAGGTAGGTAAAATGAGGACCCAGATTGTTGGGGGCAATTAAGCTGACTTTGTAATAATGCCGCTTGGGGGGCCCCCAAAAGCCCTAATAAGCAGGCATATACATAGAATGAAGGCTATTGCTAAGCACATTGATTTGTGCTTTAGTTTGTAAGCCGCCCTGAGTCTTCGGAGAAGGGTGGGATATAAATGTAATAAAAATAAAAAAATAAAAATAAACCCCTTGCTCAGGCAGGAAACCCTATACCATTTCAGATAAATGGTTGTCCAGTCCCTTCTTAAAAAATCATTTCTCTCTTGCAAGGCATACAAAAAAAATACAGGTTTTGTGGTTAATAAGAAACCAAGACTTTATTTCCCTGTGTTGATACTTGTAGAGCAAGCAGACCTAGTCACTGATGGCAGATGCAGCAAGGGATAATGTTTCTTTACTTCCTAAATAAGATTGGTGCACCTGAATATTTTTTCTTGAGGGAAAAATCATCCTGTCTCAATGTCAAATTTTTAGTATTGTCATAGACAATGTATCTGTTCCCAGTCAACTGAGGTGGATGCAAAATAGAAATCACTAGTCTTAGAGATCTCTCAACAGAAGGAGAGATAGTTGATCTGCTGGATTCTATATAAGCTACTGTGGTTTTTCTTTCTACCAGTGAGAACCATACTGAACTAAAATTCGTGTCAAAGGACATTTTCTGTATCCTTCATATTGCAAACATATTATTATTAACCTTTGATGCATCCTTTCCCTGCTGGAATATTTGCCAAGGGGAGCCTGAAATATCTTCTCAAAAGCAAAGACCTTCTCTGGTAAATGTTCAGTGCCCTTCTGGGGTTTAATCTGTTTGATATTATTTCAGCATTGGCATTATTTGCTTCTACAACTAAAAGAACATTTCAAGTTCCAATTAATGAGAATTCTTGATGTTTTTAATGATTTATGTCACTTATTCATGACGGATGACAAATTACATTTTGGTAATTACTCATTCAAGGAAGGGACCGAGTGTAATTTGTAAATGTCAGAAAGCTTTTTAGGTAGAAAGAAAACAGTCATGCATTCATATATTGTATTAGCCCAAGGAATAACGTGGTCTGTTTGGTTTTGCTTAACCAGTGATATGAATATAGTGGTTGCTTAATTTTGTTTTATAATTTAGTGGTTTGTTTAGATTACTACACTGTGTTCAAGATCATTTCTATTAGAAATAAACATTGGAACTTGAGAACAACAGTAGGTCAACTCAAATTCACTGAATTATTTGTTTCATCTGCTTCTGAAAACAAGCTTGTACTGAGTCCAGCACATGTGTTGCATTTGTTTTTTGACAAGTAAATTAGCAATTTGTTAACTGTGAGAATGAGAAACACAATATCTTGTTTAATAAATTCATGACATTTTCCTGTAAGAGGGGTTTCAGTTTATTTAAAGCCTATGAACTATTTTTCTGTAAAAATCCAAAATGACTTATAAAATGGTGTATATTTTTGTTCACATTTCTCCAAGTTGGCAGCTTTACTTTTAGAAGAGTTTTTGCTAACAATTTTCCTAAATACACCAAATGGAAACAAGAGAAACAACCACTTAAACACCATTATTAGATCCAAAGCAATCCAAATGTAGCTGGCTTTAAACACTCATTAAAAGCTTCTAAGAACTGGCCCTTTAAATGTGGCAGAATTTTAGGAAGGGAGCAGATACGTCTTTTGGAGAATGTATTTGGAAATGTGATATATGAAGAGGACCTTTCTGACATTGCTCTCCAATACCTCCGATAGCAACGAATGAGCAAAATAACAAATAACTCAAGGTGGTGAATACAACCAACACACTAGCCTCCTCTTATTTTTCCCACAACAACAACCCTGTGAGATGAGTTGGACTGAGAGAGTGACTGGCCCAAAGTCACTCAGCTGGTTTCATGGTTAAGTCATAACTAGAACTCATGGTCTCCCTCTTTCTAGCATGGTGTCTTAACCACTAATCAAACTAGCTCAAAAGCTGTGGAACATGCTGTCTTCAAAGATGCCTAGCCCTTTTGTTCTGGGTATTCCAGAAAAAAAATAAGGATACTTATTTTTAAGCAGGCAATTGAGACTTAATCTGAATGTGACTGGATTGTCCTTCTCTACCGTCTTTACACTGGAGGTCGGCTGGGTTGGGTTTAGATAGATAGCATCAACTTCACATGGATAACTTAGATTTATTTGAACAGGGCAATATAGACATTTGTAAGCCAACCTACAAAAAGATAATGCTGCTTCTGACTTGGTGAGGTTCTGCATTCAATGTCTGCCTTATGGAGTTGGGTGGGAAAATACTGTTTTAGTACAAGTAGTCCTCAACTTATGACCACAGTTCAGCCCAAAATTTCTGTTGCTCATTGAGACAGCTATTAACTGAGTTTTGTCCTGTTTTATGACCTCCCTTGCCACAGTTAAGTGAATCACAATTAAGTGAATCAGTTGTTAAGTTAGTAATCTGGCTTTCCTTTTGCTTGTAAGAAGATCGCAAGAGGGGATCATATGACCTCAAGACACTGCAACTGTCATAAATATGAATCGGTTGCCAAGTGTCTGAATTTTGATCATGTGAGCATTGGGGATGCTGCAGTGGTTGTGAAAAATGGTCACTCTTTCAGTTCCATTGTAACTTCAAACTGTCACTAAATGAACCATTGTAAGTTGAGGACTACCTGCATGCAGTTGAGGATCAGATTTACATCCAAGGAGTTCACTTGTATTTCTAAGAAAATTGAATATCCTTAAATAGTGGGCTGATAGTTTTACCCATTTGAAAGTCATAAAGTAGCAACATCAGAAGTTTCCTCTAATTCACCATGATGCCGGCTTTATGCAAGTTATCATGATTCAGCTTAGTTTTTTTAGTTTTAGTTTTTATTAAATTTTTATACCGCCCTTCTCCCAAGGGACTCAGGGCGGTGAACAGGGCATATGATAAAAGTACAAAACTACAAAAGTTAAAATAGAATTAAATTAATGCCCAAGATAAAACAATAAAATATACAAATATTTAAAACCCAAATTAACTCCCCATCAGGCCAGGCCAGCTTGTTCAAACAGGTGGGTCTTTAACCCGCGCCGGAAGGAGCTGAGATCCGGTGCCATCCGGAGCTCCACCGGCAGTTGATTCCACAAAGCCGGGGCGCCCACAGAGAAGGCCCTCCCCCTGGGGGCCACCAGCTGGCATTCTCTGACTGGAGGCACCCTGAGGAGGCCCTCTCTGTGGGAACGCACAGGGCGGAGGGGAGTTGACGCCGGCAGCAGGTGGTCCCCGAGGTATTCCGGACCCATGCCATGTAGGGACTTGAAAACCATCACTAAGACCTTGAACCTCACCCGGAAGACAACTGGTAACCAATGTAGCTCGCGGAGCAAAGGTGTAACATGGGAGTAGCGGGAAACTCCCAAGACAACTCTCGCGGCCGCATTCTGTACCAGTTGGAGCCTCCGAGTGGTCTTCAAGGGAAGCCCCATGTAGAGAGCATTACAGTAGTCAAGGCGAGAGGTCACGAGCGCATGAGTGACCGTACACAGGGCATCCCGGTCCAGATAGGGCCGCAACTGGCGCACCAGGCGAACCTGGGCGAAAGCCCCCCTAGTCACAGCTGCTACATGATCTTCCAAGGTAAGTAGTGAATCTAGGAGGACTCCCAAGTTGCGAGCCCTATCCACGGGGGGTAAGAGCTCACCCCCCATAGAAAGGGATGGAACATTTTGAATGTCCCGGGATGCCGGAATGTACAGCCACTCAGTCTTGTCCGGGTTGAGTTGAAGTCTGTTCCTCCCCATCCAGACCCGAACCGCCTCCAGGCAACGGGACATCACAGCGAGGGCTTAGGTTCTCATGTTCAGGAAGAATGGTTGGCAGCCTTCCTGACAGCTGTTTCAGACTTTGTGGCTTCTCTTCAATATGGCAACAGATTTGTTGTTCTGCGACTTGTGTTCAGAGAACTAACCAATGTCTTGTGCAGGGAACTCTGCTTGTCCAGCCTCTGCTATGAAGGGCAGAGAAAATGCAGGAACAGGATTCCAGCTCAGAGAAAACCTGCTCAACTCAGGGGGACCATTGGGTTGACATCAAGGTCAAACTCGAGCCAAAGGGGAAGATTTCATTCATTCAAATTGTGGAATTTGTTTTCCACAATTCTTCCCCCATTTCTTTGCAAATTGGCCCTCTCAGAAATCCCCAAAGCCTTGCCTCGCTTTCAGATCCTGAGGCCCTCGTCCAACTAAAAGTATATTTAAAAGTCTATAAACGATAAATGCTTCGTATGCATAAACTTATTTAAAAAGCGAGATATCCGAGTGAGACCAGACTTCCTCCACTTGATTGCCTACTTCATTGCTCCTCACCCTCTCACACCTTGCCAGAAAAAGCTACCCTGCTTTCCCATTTTTCCCCCTGCCGGGAATGTTATTTCCAGAATCCCTGGCTCAGATGGCTTAAGTGTCACCGGCTTTGCAAAACTACAGGCTAGCAGATTCCCTTTCTCTGCCAACATTTGCTTCCTCTTTCCCCCAGAGAAACTTTACCGATTGTAGCAGATTTTTTTACTGTTATGTCATCATTTCTCAGATATGAAACGTGGATTTTATTTCCAGCAAATCTCCACCCATATATATCCAGCCTATATAACGTGAGAAGTTCTGCCTCTCAGCATGGAGCTAGGGAGGTGAACAAACTACCACTACCTACTATTTCTTCTCTCATTCGATCCAAGAGGAAAGATGAACAGCTCCCTGGCTACCCTCGCTGTCTTCCTGGTTGCTGCTATGTTCCTATCCCAAGCTCAGGCTCAGTTTGGTAAGACTGCATTTTCTTTTCTTTTTCAGCATCCCATCTACAATCCGAGGGTGGTGCCGTGTCTCATGGTTAAAACGCTGGACTTGTCAGCTGGAAAGCTGGCAGCCCAGGTTCGAGACCTGAGCACCAAGTGATGGAGTGTGCTCTTGTCCTTGCCCAAGCTCCTGCCAACTTAGCAGTTCAAGAGCATGCAAATGCGAGTAAACAAATAGGCACCCTTTTGGTGAGAAGGTAATCGCACTCTGTGAATGTTGGCCACATTACTGCAGAAATGTCTTATTTTCCTCTAGTGCCAGGTGGAATTTTTAGAAGTTAGTGCTTTGGGGCTCACATAGTCACTATCTAGCTGTAATAGATACATACTAGTAAGAATCCATGTTAGAAGGAAGGAAGGAAGGAAGGAAGGAAGGAAGGAAGGAAGGAAGGAAGGAAGGAAGAGGGAGGAAGGAAGGAAGGAAGGAAGGACTCTGCCTGAGTGAGAATTCCTGCATTCTTAATTTCTGCAAAATTCATTGTTGAATTTGCCTTTGGAATTTTCACAACTAGAAGTAAAAAATCTCCACTTCTAACTCTGTACCAGAGCACATTGTTTGAAAGACTTTGGGCCACTCATTCTGCCTTAATTCAATCTATCTCTAGGGCTGTTTTTGTGGGAAATACAGGAGGATGAAGTGTTAGCTATGTATGCCACCTTGAGTTGTACAAAATAAGGTTGGATATAAATATAATAATAATAATAATAATAATAATAATAATAATAATAATAATAATAATAATAATAATAATAATAATAATAATAATAATAATATGCTCCATGGTAAGGTCAGACCATGGAAAATCTGCCCATATTATATGAAGGGAATGGTAAATATTCTAAACTAGCAGGTGAGAAGTTCAGGTTCAAACTCAATGATGGGCAAGGGAAACCATTAAAATGACACAAGTCTCTTTTCCTGTCTTTCAGACCCCCGCCTCTGTTGTTTTGACTACGTAACCAAGCCTATTCCACGGAAAAACCTGAAGTCCTATGAACACTCAAATGCCAGGTGTTCCATGCCAGCTGTCATGTAAGTACTAAAAAAACCTATCAATTTCTAAGTGATTCCTAAATATATTAAATGTGATGTTGACTTGAAATATCTGGTATCATTGTGTGACCTTTGTGGGAAAATGCACCAGCAGTAATCCTATTTGCCTGTATTGATTTTATGTGAATTTAATTTAAATGTAAAATTACTTGTGGTCCTTATGGATAGGCATTCCCAGCCAGCATAACACAATGGGGCCAGAGAATTCTTCGCCCAGAAGAACTAATAAAGAGGTGGGGTTTCAAATGCATGGCCATGGCTGCTATCTTGATTTATCTGTTGCCCCTTCTGTGGGTACCCTTATACCAGTAAATCTATGTCCCTCTTGAAAGGGCCTGTGTGCAGCTTTAGCTTAACAATTTGATTCACAATTTTCAGACAAATCATTTAGCGTAAATATTTAAATTAAAGATTTAGTGGACATCTGCCCATGCACCCTATTTCATGAAATCAATTTGGAACAGGAGCCCCTTGAGGATGACTAATGGGAGAAGCTCTGCCCCCTTGAAAACTGAGTGTGGTGCCAATTTGTAGAGAATTGTTTTCTTTCTAGCTTGTGACTAAATATGCACACATATGTCTCTTCTGCAGATTTACCACCCATATGAAACGACGGATCTGTGCAGATCCCCAGGCACCATGGGTCCAAGATCGTATAAAACATTTGTCCCCAAACTGACAACCTCCCACCTCCTCCATATTCATCTGGAGAAGCCCCAAGAAAGAAGTCAAAGCTTTGAAAATCTTCGGATGTGGGAAAAAAAAGAACATGCTGAACTCTTATTCTGACCTTCCACATTCCTAACTTAAACTTCATTGATGGAAGATGAAATAATGTATTTTATTTAAATTATGGCTAAATATCTTATATATTTTATATTATTATTTTTAAAAGTTCATTTGTCTAAAGATTCTGAAAAATATTTGACAGAAACTTAATGTATGAATAAATCTCAGGGTTATGAAATCCATACATGCCTCTGCTTGTCTATATTTGAAATCTTTTCCAAGAACTCCTTCAGGTTATACAATTCTTCTTTCACTGAAAGATGGACTAGGACTCTCTCTGGGCTCTGGCTCTTCTCCTTCCCTGGCAGTGGGGATGCTTGGACCATCCATCTGCTCCTGAACCACCATTCATAACATCCCTCCCTTTCAGACTTGCAAGATTGAGATTAGCCTTGTAAGGTAGACCAGGCAGGAAACACAGTGAGAAGAACTAATCTTACTTTATTGTAAGGTTCCATTAACGGAATCTTGCAAATCTGAAAATATCTTTTTCTCCCATCCCTTTATACAGCACAAGAAACTAGGGATGGTCCCTCCTGAGTCTCTTGCCCTACCTACATTCCTGCTGCAGGCTAAATTGCCTGTTATCTCTCTCTGTTTGCCCTGACTCCCAAGGTCATTCCCACATACCATTATACTCTCCATTGTCTGTGCTGCTGATGCACTGGAACTTATGAGACAGGGAAGCAGCAGTATGCAAGGCTGTGGATGTATTCAGAGTAAGGCCTTCTAAAGCAATGTGGAAGTAGGACTGAAACCATCCATTGGGGCTATTTCTTTTTCTGTTCATTATACTCACATAAAGGTAAAGGTAAAGGTTCCCCCACACATGCGTGCTAGTCGTTTCCAACTCTAGGGGCTGGTGCTCATCTCCGTTTCAAAGCCGAAGAGCCAGCGCTTGTCCGAGGACGTCTTCGTGGTCATGTGGCTGGCATGACTAGATGCCAAAGGCACACGGAACGCTGTTACCTTCCCACCGTAGTGGTCCCTATTTTTCTACTTGCATTTTTATGTGCTTTTGAACTGCTAGGTTGGCAGAAGCTGGGACGAGTAACAGGCGCTCACTCTGTTACGCGGCACTCGGGATTCAACCTGCCAAACTGCTGACCTTCTGATCGACAAGCTCAGCGTCCTAACCCACTGAGCCACCGCGTCCCTATACTCACATAAGACATGGCTTAATTCTAAAACTGCTATATGCTTGCTGGTTTTCTCTTCATTTCCAGCACATATTCTTAAAAAACAACCCACCTTATATTGTTGTTTACATGGTTGCATGAAATAGGGATTTTGATGTTGCTTTAACATTGAAGCCTTCCAGGTTTTCTCTGTTTGCAAGGGAGAGATAAGGGAAGGGAGAGTGGTTATTTATAAGTAATCAAGAGCTCATGTATCACAAACAGCATCTTAGCCCAGGTGGCAAGAAACTTGGGAAGGAATGTTTAAAATCATTTAAGCAACTCTACTTTAATTAGCTCACTATAAACGACAATGGGAAATTTCTCTTAGCTTCAGAGCTTTGGCATTTAGCCAAGGCCAGCATTAAAGACATTTTGCTGAAACCTTGGTTGATCTTGCACAGCTGTGTGCGGTTTGGCTGTCTTCCTGCAATACCAACACAAGTATCAACCATGTGGCATTGTAATTAATACAGGTGGGAGTTTCTGAACTCTTTATCTTGAGAGGGTTAGCAGATCTAGGATTTCCAACATTACCACCTCTACTTCATGGTCAGGAACTCTTTTCTTTAAAAATATGCCACTGAATCTGTGTGCAACACTGTAATTTAAACATTGAATTGATCTGTGCTGATGTGAAACAGCTTATGTGAACCTGGGGTCTGGTTGTGTTTTTATAATGCTTAAATCTGAAATAGATCTGCCTGTGCTATTCTGTAGATGAGGCTCACATTGCTATAATTACTGTGATATTTTGAAACAGATCCTTTAATGGATACTGTTTGTTATGGTTATTTTATGGGTCATTTGCTATCAACTTTTAGTTAACAGTCCACAATTCTTTTTCATTTTTAAGCTATAATTTTTATTAAAACTTTCAAACAAGAAGATAAAAGCTAAACAAATTAATAGAAAGAGAGAAAAAGAAAAGTTAAATATAAAGTTATAAGTACAGATATATTTTAACCTCTCTGTGTAAATTTATGTCATGTTACAGTACTCTTCTTTCTATAATTTAGCCTGTCAAATTATCAAAACCATAAGTCATAAGTTTATTTTTTCATTTTTATGCAAAAAAGTCCATACAGGACTTCCAGCCATTAATAGAGCCAATTTGATGTAGTAGTTAAGGTGCTGGCTTTGAAACCAGGAGACTGTGAGTTCTAGTCCCACCTTAGGCATGAAAGCTGGGTGGGTGAGGTGACTTCGAGCCAGTTACACTCTCAGCTCAACCCACCTCGCCTGGTGGTTGTGGGGAAAAATAAGAGGAGGAAAGAGTGTTATATATGTGTTTTTTTTAATCCCATTTATATCCCGCCCTTCTCCGAAGACTCAGGGCGGCTTACAATCTAAGAAGCACAAATCAATGTGCTTAGCAATAGCCTTCATTCTATGTATATGCCTGCTTATTAGGGCTTTCACACACACCCCAAGCAGCATTATTACAAAGTCAGCTTATTGCCCCCAACAATCTGGGTCCTCATTTTACCTACCTCGGAAGGATGGAAGGCTGAGTCAACCTTGAGCCTGGTGGGACTCGAACCTGCACTAATTGCAGGCAGCTGGTGTTACTTAAGGAGGCATTAGCCCACTGCTCCACCAAGGCTAGGTTAGTCACCTTTAAATACTTGTAAAATAATAAAGGCAGGATAAAAATCTGACAAATAACCTTTTTGATTTTGATGGGAATGAGCTGCTTAGACAAAAAAAATCAAAAATCAAAACAGGACCCTAAAGCTTCAGTATTCAGTAGTGATTTGGACCAGAAATTTTGGAGTACAGAATATTTGATATCAAAGATGTTTATCTTTTTATTTTATGTTAACAGTAAAGTAAAATCAGGAAAAAAGAGCCAAAAAGAAAAGATTTACAAACTGTATACATTGGAATAATAATGTTTGAAGTAGTATTAGATTAACTCTGTATGAAAAAGTATTCTTAAATAAATTTAGCAGTTTAAAACCATTATTAAAATGAAATCAATATTCAGTAATCACCAAAGGCAGCCAATAGTCATTTAGCTTTATGAAAGTCATCTCACTCACAGACAAAACCAAGACAGTACCTAAAAAACCCAGCAGGGGGAAACAGTGTGCCATAACAAAGAGAAAGTATATCTGGTACTGTAGTACAGCAGCTATCCCAGAACTTGGGTTGGGGGGGGGGAGGAAGGCAAATTGTCTGAAAGTTTGCAAGTTTCTGGGGGAACCCTGCATCAGAGATAGCCTGCTTCCTTCATCCCATCAGTTGACATTGCTTGTGAGAGAGATACCAACCGTGTCTGCTCTCTCTGACCTCACTCAGTCAGCTCTGTATTCTTTGTAATAATATAAAGCTTCATAGGAAAAAAAACCTGGCAGGAAACAAAAGTTAATATCTGCGATTTGTTTCATTCTGTGATGAATCATATTTTAGAATTGAGCAAATGATCCAGCCTGATTATTGCATTTCCAACTATATTTTTGTATTAAAAAATCTACTTTGGCAGTCAGCAGTAGTATAATACAGATAGTCCTTGACTTGCAACCATTCACTTAGTGACTGTTTGAAGTTACAATGGCACTGACCGTTTTCCACACTTAGGACTGTTGCAGCATCCCCAGTTTGTCACATGATCAAAATTTGGATGATGATGATGATAATAATAATAATAATAATAATAATAATAATAATAATAATAATAATAATAATAAAAAATTGGAAGGGACTTTGGAGGTCATCTAGTCCAACCCCCTGCTCAGGCAGGAAATCCTATACCATTTCAGGCAAATGGCTGTCCAGTCTCTTCTTAAAAACTTCCAGTGTTGGAGCATTCATCACTTCTGGAGGCAGGTTGTGCCACTGATTAATTGTTCTAACTGTCAGGAAGTTTCTCCTTAGTTCCAGGTTGCTTCTCTCCTCGACTAGTTTCCATCTGTTGCTTCTTGAACCTTGGGGTGTAATCCATCTGGTCCTGGTGATTTGAACTTGTCTAGGCTGGACAGGTGCTCACTTACCACTTATTTGCCTATCTTAACTTCTGTTTCTAATCTGTTTTTTAATGGTACTGTTTTTGATAGGTTGGAATGTTTTTGTGTAAAGACATGCAAAAAATGAGTAGTTCTGCTTTCTCCCTGTTGCTTGTCACCTTCTTGCCACTTTCTCCCACCAATGGACCAATCATTTCCTTAACTTTTTTTTAATTTTCTTGTTTTTTACATGTTGAAAGAAGCTTTTTTTTGTTATTTTTGACTTTGGTTGCAAGCCTTAGTTTATTTTGAGCCTTAGCTTTCCTCACTTCAACTTTGCAGTTTTGGGCTATTTGCTGATATTCTGCCTTAGTTATGTGCCCCTCTTTCCACTTCTTATATTTGTCCTTTTTATCTTTCAATTTATCAGAGAGTTCTTTATGCAGCCATGCTGGTTTCTTTTGAGAGCTGTTATTTTTCTTCTTTGTTGGTACTGTGCTAGACTGGGCCTTTATTATCTCACTTTTCAAAATTTCCCAAGCTTCTTGAGTTGTTTTCCCCTTTAGGATTCTCATCCATGGAATTCTTCCCAAGGTCTCTCTAACTTTATTGAAATTAGCTCTTTTAAAGTCCAAGACTCTAGTTTGGCTGTGTTCTATTGCTTGTGCTTCCATAATGTTGAATTCCAATATTGTATGATCACTTCCCCCCAAGGTTCCTGTGGCTTCGACATTTTCTATCATTTCATCTCTGTTAGTGAGAATTAAATCTAATATGGCTAATCCCCTAGTTCCCTTCTCTACTTGGCAATTGCTTGGCAATTGGCATGTAGTTATGATGGTTGAAGTGTCCCAAGATCATGTGATCACCTTTTGCGACCTTCTGACCAGCAAAGTCAATGGGGAAGGCAGATGCACTTAATAACCATGTTACTAACTTAACAGCTGCAGTGATTCACTTAACAACTCTGGCAAGAAAAGTCGTAAAATGGGTCAATACTCACTTAACAACTGTCTCGCTTAGTAACAGAAAATTTTGGGCTCATTTTGTGGTAATAACCTGAAGACTACCTGTATACCAGTTAAAAACCATCTTGTATACATTTTCCTTGAGCTATTCTATTCTATTCTATTCTATTCTATTCTATTCTATTCTATTCTATTCTATTCTATTCTATTCTATTCTATTCTATTCTATTCTATTCTATTCTATTCCATTCCATTCCATTCCATTCCATTCCATTCCATTCCATTCCATTCCATTATAAAGCAGAAGGATGCTGAACATTTCTCAGATTATTATAGAACCGTTACCTAAATAGGGAATGGCTGCTTTGGCGTTGTCAGTGAGTTCCATGCTGTTTAGGATCTCAACAAAAATATTGATAATTTTCAAATTTTCTTTCTAGGGCTGTGGAAGGGACAGGCCCAGAGTGACCCGTCCTCAGGGAAGCAAGAGGCTAGGCCTTCCTGCTCCTTATCCAGCATTAACAATTAATACATATACTGCTGTCATCCCAAGTGTATGTAGAAAAACACAATGTCACACTTATCATTTTTCCCCCAAAGGACACTTGTTCTTACAATTATATTTGGGCATGCTTGTGTTATAAAGATAACCTTTATTGTCACTGTTCTGTGTACATACTGGCTCACATTGAAATTCTAATGCCTGCTGTCAAAAGAAAATATATATACAAATATATACATACGTACCCATATCTGTAGGGACGCGGTGGCTCAGTGGGTTAGGACGCTGAGCTTGTTGATCCGAAGGTTGGCAGTTTGGCGGGTCGAATCCCGAGTGCTGCATAACAGAGTGAGCGCCTGTTACTCGTCCCAGCTTCTGCCCACCTAGCAGTTTGAAAGCACGTAAAAATGCAAGTAGAAAAATAGGGACCACTACGGTGGGAAGGTAACAGCGTTCTGTGCGCCTTTGGCGTCTAGTCATGCCGGCCATATGACCACGGAGACGTCCTCGGACAAGCGCTGGCTCTTCGGCTTTGAAACAGAGATGAGCACTGGCCCCTAGAGTTGGAAACGACTAGCACGCATGTGCGGGGGAACCTTTACCTTTACCTTTTACCCATATCTGTACACACAACACACACACACACTTACACACACACACATTCAGTCTATTCTGAATACATAGCAGAAAAAAGTATTTTTTAAATTATTAAACTAAGGGTTAAAGTAATCAGTATTTGCTTCACCTGTTTTTTTTAAAGAGCACTAAGGGGAATTCCTCCATTGAATGTGGTTCTCTTGTTTCCTCTCTGCATGACTTTCTAAAAAATCACTAATTTCTAGTCATGCCACATGCTACTCAAATGAGTCTCCCTGTACAAAATAAATAAAAAACCATGAGTCAAATGTGGTTATGGACACAGCAGGGGAAAATATGCATAAAATAATTTTGCTAAGGAGAGGCAGATAGCCAGCACATCATCTGCCCTCTCATTATGACTTGCAAATGGATAGCAGCAATCTTTGGAGCGAAAATTGATGACCTTGTTCCCAGCCCTTTGAAAACAAAATGATTATGTGCCATCAAGTCCAGGGTCATTTTTAGCAACCCCATTGTTAGATCTTCTTCAGTACAATCTGCCCCAATGTGGCCCTTCAGGATTCCCAGTGATGCAGCTAATAAGGGAGTTGGAGGTTTCCTAGATTTAAAAACTTGGCACCCTGCTTCCAGGGCAAAAGTGTTGGATTGAAAACTACTCAAGCACTTGCATGCGGCTCTTTCAGCCGTGTCTTGCGGCTCCCAGTCCTCTGCCATGTGCAGTCCAAAAAAAAAGTGGGACTAAAAAAGTTCAACCAATCAATTCATATATGCAGGGTAGGTGCATATCTCGCCTTGGCTCCACTCTTCAGTCAAACCCTGTTCTGCGCATGCGCGCATGTACGCGCATGCGCACACATTTTTTGCAGCTCCCAGTTTTTCCTTTTGTGAGGGAACCGGTTCCGAGTGGCTCTTTCACTGTTTCAGGTTGCTGACCCCTGTACTAGGCAGTTATAGACTTCTATAATGGATCCTTCTCCTCTTTTAATTTGAGGCACAAATACAATGCTACAGGCAATCCTCAATTCATAACTATTCATTTAATGACCATTCAAGGCCACAATGGCATGGGGGAAGAAAGGGACTTAAACCCAGTTCTCATACTTTAACTGTTGTAGCATTCCCCATGGTCACATGATCAAAATTCAAGCACCCAGCAACTGTGGGTTCATGTGATTGCCATTTACAAGCTTCCCAAGTGGCTTCTGACAAAGTTAATGGGGGAAACTGGATTTGCTTAATGAGCATGTGATTCACTTAATGAATATAGCAAAAAGGTCATAAAATCAGGCACGACTCACTTAATGATTGCATTTTTTAGTGATGCCCATTCTGATTCCAAATGCAGCTATAAGTTCCCGGACTACTTGCCCATGCATTTGAGAGGCAGTTTGATGTGAATTCTAGTCCTGCCATGAGCACAAAGCCATCTGGGTGACCCAAGGCCAGTCACTTGCTCTCAGCCCTGGGAAGTAAGCAATGGCAAGTCACTTCCAAACATGTTACCAAAAGAACTGCAGGGACCTGTCTAGGCAATTATCAGGAGAAGAGATTCACTCAAAGGTAGACAATACCTCTCTTTCCACATAAACACTACTGTCTTACTTCCAAAACACACTTGTTCAGTTTTTTGGGCTATTCATCAACAGATGAGTAATTAATAAGGAATAATCCCTTTCTACCTTGCTTGCTTCTTAAATATATTTAAGTTATAAAATCAAACTAATTATCACCTCTTGCTTAGCTCTGGGCTTGATTTTACATTCCCAGCTATTTGGCATAGAAAAGCAGCCCTGAGAAGCCTGAAGCTCTCAGATATAGTGAGCGTGGTAGTACCAACCTCACAACCACCACCATTCCTGGAAATCCAAAATGAGAATGGTTGTTTGTTTGTTTTTATACTGGATCAAAGGGGGTGGATCTAAAGGGCTAAAAACGTACATTTTGACAGGAGTTTGGCAGTTCGAAGAGTCAAAATGGGTGCTTAAAGCTCAGAGGCTCAGCACATTAATTCAATGCAAAAATCTCTAATATGCCATTGAAAAGCTGCCATTTTGTCATGGAATTTCAGTGCCATATTTTCTACCTGTTGCTAAGCCATAAAGAAAGGTTTATAAATCCCAATGAAAATTCCCATAGCATGTGGAGCACAATGAGTGAATAGGGTTAATTAACTTCAGCCTTGAATGGCTTGGCTAATTATTTCCCACTTAAGATAGGCATTCCCCATTTATAAATACAGTGCACATACCTCCATCATGTGCAGGCTATTCCTTAGAATGGAACAGAGGCCATTCTTCCATTCCCCTATCTGTTCATCCAAAATCACGGAAGGGATTTGAAGGACATCTAGTAGCAGAATTAAAAACTCGGCTTGATTTAGAAGTTACATTGCTTTATTTCCTCTTCTGTTTGCGTACAGTCATGGATTTTTCTACTATGTATAGAGTAGGAATGAATACATTTATTTTTGTGTATGAACCAAAGATGCACAGTAGCACATGTGGAAACAGTAAGAAACACTAGTCTCAAACAAGAAGGTCTGGTGCTTTATTTCATCAGTGTGCTGAGTGTTAAAACAATTCAACAGAAATTGTGGGTCCGAGCAACAAAAAATGATCCCACATCAAAGAAGGAATTTAAAAAGATATATACTGAAAGGCAAAGAATGTGTGATATTTGACATTAAATCATGATATGTCAGAAACCTTTTAAAAATAGCTGAAAATAAAATAAATACC
Organism: Vipera ursinii; assembly: GCF_947247035.1. Taxonomy (NCBI): domain Eukaryota; kingdom Metazoa; phylum Chordata; class Lepidosauria; order Squamata; family Viperidae; genus Vipera; species Vipera ursinii. The sequence goes on along the minus strand of NC_139512.1, from coordinate 336,341,036 downwards.
ATTTGAAAAAATGTTAACACTTTCCCCCCCTCCCCCAATAATCTTTTTAAGCTTCTCTATAAGAAATTCATAGCTGTACATTGGAGATGGGTATGTGATTAAAATATTCTGACAACCTCTCACTCTGCTATTGGAGTTTATCCAAAATTCAAAATACCACATTATCATATGCAGACTTGTAACAAACAACTTTTCAGTTCAAAGCTCACATTCTTTGGCATCTCTGTGTTAAAAAGTCATTCTGTGAAGGAGATGGGCAATCTCCAAATTTGATATATAAATAAAATAATCATATAAATAAAAGTATAAATATATGGCAGCTTTCAAATCCACACCTCCAAATACAATAACAAGGCCAATTTGGTGTGTTGCTTTGAGGCAGGGTAGAATTCCTTACTTTTTACCATAGTCCCTCTCTCTCTGACTCTTCCATAAAGATTTAGCTGGCTATCCATCATCATTACATACTTGATAATCCTCTGTATTGCTACATTTAGCAATTCAAAGTTTAAGCCTTGAAGCACTTGAGTGTTTCCAATTACACCCTTTAACCATTCCAGTGCTCTCTAAATCTCACACTTAGGGCTTTCCAAGAGCTACAGAGCAATATGATACCAATCTTAAAAGAGTTTGAAATCAATATCTCAGCCAATTCAGGAAAGCATAGTCTATGGGTCACAGGGGTGAGAACCCAAAAAAGCTTTGAAATTAGCTTTTTGAAGTACAGAAAACCAACTCAATAATTAAATCACATTTGGAAGAGGTGATAGCTAGATCTGAAATCAATATTCATAATTAACTCAGAAAACAAGAAGGGGTTTCCAATTTTGCCATTTCATCTCTAGATGGAGAATGATCAAAGCCATTTTGTATTTTGTAATTATGATTGTAAAGAGTGAAAACAGATAAGGCAAGAAGCCAGAGTTCCTGGAGGAATAATTATGCCACTGTACCTCCCAAGGCCATTAGAAAACAGCCTAGTATATGTTGACTTGGAAAAGGGGCAGGAAAATTTTTTTGAATCTAGGAAATAAGCACTGATTTCTCCATACTGCAAAAGGCGTACATTTTGCTCAGCTGTGCCTATGACCACTCTACTGACTAAACCAAGATTTGTATAAATCTAAAGTGTCTAGAGATTAACCAGCAAACCTGGCCTGACCATTGGAAACATCATCTCAAAAAAATATATATGAAAATATTTAGAATTATTAGTGCCTCAGATTATTTTGTTTCGGGCCATTTTAACATTAAATGTAATGGGCCAATAACTGCATGTCATCTTTCCAAGTCAATTTAAACAAATCAAGTGTAAGTATTATATACTTTTGCAGATTAATATTAAAGATTTTACATAACAAATGATGTCAAATGTGGTGCACAAACGGTTTTTATCCTGCTTTCTAGGGAATCTGGTTCTTTGGAAGGTTGCAGAACCCTTTGGAATTTGGAAGAAATTTAGGGACCAAATCTGTTCCTGCTTTATAACAGGAATAGGAGAAACTAGGTATCTAGCGTTTTGCTGTCTGAAGGGTTCATTCTTTTGGCAAATACAGGAGACAGTAATAATCAATGCAAGTGGTGGGAGCAGAAAAAAATGTGAAATAGTTAATCTCTCCCAGCATCGAGCTTTTATTAACTCAATTTTCAATGACCCTTAATCAGGCTACATTGCTACCTGATATTGTTATAAGAATGCCTTTGTGGAAATCATCCACCGCTCCCAACGATGGTTCTGCTAATTGGCAGGAGACACTGCAAAGCAAAAGTGCCCTGTGTAGAAAGCAAGCAAAACATTCACATGCAGCACCATTTGAATATCATTTTCCATTCTTCTTTTCTCTGCCTCCCCACCTTGGTGCAACACAGAAGATGCTGCGCTCAAATGATGCAATGTATGATGAGGTTTTCCACCTAGTGAGGTCATAAAAATACTAAATGATCTGTAAATGTCAGTGAATGAGACGATACTTCTTTCTTTGAACATTCAAGTGGACTCAAAGACTACTTCAGAAAAAAGACACACCACAGAATATTTGGGTCAAGCAAAAGTGATCACCTCTCAGTATCAGCAGAGGCTTCCAACCCAACATTTCCTTTAGTGCTACTTAAATGTGAAAGCTCAGATTTGATTAAGTGCTACTCATACTACAACAGAAGTGCTACAACAGAACAGCCCATCCTTGAACAAAACATGTAATATAAAAGTTAACTTCTGCTACGCAAAGTTAGCAATGGCACTGATGTGAAATACAGTGTACATGCACACACAGCACAACCATATACATGTCATCTCATAACAACACACATTTTAACAAGCCACCATTGTTATTCACTGGTTTTTTTAAAAAAAGAACAAGTTCTTAAACAGGAGGAGGGAGCAGCATAAAGGGAACTGTTAACAAGGCATTTAAGAACGTTAAGCTTGTCCCAGTCCTGGATGGGGACAAAGGGATACCCCTTTCGGTTTATTTTCAGAAAGAGACATACTTGTAGATGGAAGTAACTTTAGGGAATCCAACAGATCATTCCTCACAGATTGAATTCAAAACCCATAAAGTGATGTAACTTAGAATCAGTCCTAATACCCAAGTATGTTCAAGCATCCATTTATCCCAAAACTAAGACTGCTATTCCAAGATAGTCCACAAGTGTTTCTTCGTTTTTATTGTACTGTTTTAGAACTGTCCAAATCTTCAGTTTTCCTACAAATTTCCATTCTGAATGCACTGATCCTATTTGCGTCCGACAAAACATAACACAACCTTGTTTAAGCAATCTCTCATATCTAAGTTGTCTAGTTGCTTTTTCAAGTCTTCCATTTTTCAGGATGAATTCAGAAGTATAAGAAGAACATGGTAATCTCCCATAAAACTACAGAGAAAAGTAACAGGATGTGGGTGCAGCCTACATAGGAATGGAAAATATCAGCCAACACAATACATTCTTGGTTTTATGTAGTGCCAGCATTTCCATGTCTTAAAGCTTCAGTCCTGAAATGAGACGAGGGGGAGCTCTTTGATAGAGATCCCTAAATTGTCATGTCTGAACATTCTTGTTTGTCCCACTTTTGGGCAGCAAGGCTTACACTGAATCACATAAATAGTCTGGAAGTAACTACTGAGGCAATAATTAAGTCAGTGGAAGGAGAAGCATTATTAAATGTGAGGGTCTGCGGTGAAGAGAGGAGTGTATTTTTAAATAAACAGTACTTGAAGAATATTAACAAATTTGTTTTGCTAAAATCTCTCAGGTGCCAATAGATCTGACTGTACAAAACCACGTTATATTTAAATTGAGTTACAAACCTATTTGCACACTTTATGGATTTGCCATGTATCAAGATGCAATTATGCTGTCCCATTCCTACAAGCATGGGGGACTACACTGCATTCAAGCATACAATTTGGGGGATATAGTTCCTTAGTATAATCATGAGCTAAAGCTGATGTGTTTAACTCTAAATTACCTGGTATAAAGAACTCTGCTACAACACCCTGGAGACTCTATTTTTCTCTAGGTAATAGCAGAATCTCTCAATAATGTCACCCATTTTGCTGACTGATGCACTTTTGCAAAATATGATTGGGAATCCTTCCTCAACCTTAACTTGTTTCATTAACTAGATATAATATGACTTGTGTAGAAGCATTTATATTAATCCAGGGACCTGGACTAATAAGCAGACAAAGGGAGAGTGCCTCTCTATTTCCCAAGATGCATCCCCAACTGCTTGGAGAAGACAGTCTATGTCTATCTTTTTTTTAAAAAAATAGCAAACTTACTCAATAGATTACATCTAATTTAGTTTTTAAACTCATGCCATCTGATTGACTAAGGGATGCTAATCATTGACTGGGTTCACTAAAAACACCAATGCAGTTGGATTGCCTTTGGCATTACTATGAAAGAAAGCCATGTTAACATTATGGTCAAATTCCCACCACTTGTTAAACTAACAGGTGAATTCTTACAAAGGCCTGGATCACAGATTACTCATTTCAGGCTTACCTACCAGCTTGATGATATACAGCAGAAGCAATCAAAACTATATATTGTATGAATCTAACAATTCTGGCAGATATGCTATTACTACCTATGCAAGAACCAGAAAAAAGATAATAAAAAGAACGATTAAAGAGGCATTCTTTATATGAAGGGGAGAAAAAGATAAAATGAAGGAGCAGCGTGGTAAGAGATTCAAAGCTTTTGAATGGTGTGGTGAGATAAGAGAAGCAGAGAACACCTGCCCTTTCTGTACTCAAAAATCAGTCAAAGTCAACAACTTGGAGGGTTGGTGTTTTAATTACATTGCCTGCTTCTTTTCTCTTGTCATCTTTGCTATTCAGCATTTGATAGATAAATAAACCAACGTGATGTACACTTGGCTAGAAAAAGTAGAACTTTGCTCCCATGTTGTCAAAATCATGAATGTTAAACAGTGCGCTCAATTAGAAAGCAGTTTCAAATTTATGGATAATGTCTTGGAAAACTAATAGGTAACTATTTGCAGATGGCAGAATAAGGAAGAGACCATTTGAACATCTGAAGCAGCAGGAAATGTTATTAAATTATCTGATGAGCTCAGAATGAACGTAAATCTGAAAAGGTTAAAAATGTCCACCCTGTTCTTGATGACATTATGATAGAATGGAGAAGTTAATCACTGTCTGTCATCCTCTCATATAATTACTCAGATATTCTATCTGTACTTCAAGCTGACAACCTGAGTATGGGAAGAACTGAGGAAGCAGATAAGTTTTAAAAAGATCGTGTCCCATGGGGAAGAGAAGCCGAAGTGAGCTAAGAGGCTGGTAAGAACTTAATACGGTTGGAGTCTAACAGTACAGGTTATCAGATATAGATGGAACTAAGCAGTCTTTATCTGCCAAACAGGTGTATATTCCAGAGTGATTCAAAATCTGTGAAGAGCAAGTGCCACAGAAATTTTTATGCAAGGAGAATAATGCAACTGGTGCAAATGCCCATAGGAAGAAAAGGCTTTGAAGATACAGGAAAAATCAAGATTGCATTAGCCATCAGACAGTGATAGCTAAATTTTAACAAAGCCCTTGATTAACTCTCTGAGGAATTTTGTAGCTGCAGCTTAAGAAAGGTACACTGTTGTATTACCAGAAGCAGAATTACTAAAGGCAAAGAAATAGTTAATCTTAGGATTGTACAACAATTAAGCCATGAAGCAATTTGCCATATTTCATTCTCCTTTCATTATTGTAGGGACCATCTGCTTTCTAACATCCATCTTTGATATACTTCAAATAAAGAAAAAAGGCTCACTCTATTCACAGTAAGATTCTTGCGTGCTACTATCTTGTCTGGTCAATCCTAAGAACTGATGACAGGTATGTTTTGCTTATTATTTCTGCTATGAAATATGGGCTATTTACTTCGATACTTAGTAGTACAATGTCATTAGCCATCTTGTGTCTCATTCCCTCTGCCATTCTTCCATTGTATTTTCTTGTGACAGAGTTATGGTTGAGTGGGGTTGCTCAGCTTCCACTGAGGCCAGGTGGATTGGGCCCAGAACAGAGTTCTCAGTCGGTTTCCCAGAGTTGCATGGAAGTTTCATTTACTCTGCACTTTCTATAGTTACACTGCATCTGATGGTAGGAGAAACAGGTGAGAGACTTCTGAAACGTATGTATGTCATGCATACATACTTACCTTATAGGAACAAAATAAACTCCTTTATTTTGAATCACTTCACTGCTCTATTAACTCGTTTTACATCTAAATCGACTAGCAGCAGCTCTAAAGGATTTACCAGGAGATGTTACTAGCTGGAGATGTCAGGTTTTGACATGGGACCCCTCCATATGGAAAACTGATGCCTTCTCAACATTTGAGATAAATATTTTATTCAGAAATGGCAACAGACAGATCTCCTAAAGCACTGGAAATATGGACACAGTCAAATATGTCTCCTGAAGCTCAATAGTGCGTTCAACACATAGGATAGGACACTGTGAGCAGCAAGAGTGAAGACTGCTTCAGTTATGATGGGTTATGGTGGTGGTGGCAGAAGGATCTCTTTAGTTTCTTTAGAACTTAAGGATTTCTGCAAAAAGAGCAAAAAATGCTATTGTGTGGCCAACAGAATATAGGTGTCACATCTAAAAAATAGTAATCGTACGTTGAATCCAGGGTTCAACTTTTTCACCACTGGTTTCCACATTCATGTGTTGCCTCTACAGATGTCTCTATTAAATACGTAAAATTGAGACCTACTCTGGTGATGAGCCAGGGACAAGAGTTGTCTGGATGAAAAGATATTGGGCTTAAGGCACCCAAGAAATCCCCCAGTTCACAGCTATGGGCGCCCCCCCCCCTTTGTTTCTTATTTTCCTCAAGAACTGCAGATGTTGCTGCTGCCTCATCAGAAGGCTGCCTTTTCGAGAAAGAGATGTGGTTGTCAGTGAGGCCCTTTCTCACTGAGATAAGCTGGAGCTTCCCCACTCCGCTTTATTGCACATTTTTGTTACAAAGTAAACATTAAGACACAAGCTCATTTGCCTGTCCAGCATCAACCCCCCACCCCCACCCCACCCCCGCAAGAGATTACGGTTGGGGCAAATCATTCTCTCTACTTTCAATGTTTCATGAGTGGATACAAACAAGAGGAACAAACAGAAAGTTCCCCTGGGGAGACAGAAGCTGCCAGAGCTTTGTGAATTCCAATCCTCTCCATCACTTTGAACCATGAAGCTGCCAAGTGCAACTCAAAGAGCAAATGCCTACAAGCTCTTTGCAGGATGCCAGAGGCCTGGTGGTACAATCCCAGCTCTTGTTATGGGACAGACTCAAACTTATGAACCCCCCCTCTCATCCACACTATGGAGGGCAGATGCCGGTCGTGGTCTTTATCTGACTCAGGCTGGCTTTGGGCACGCTCTGGCTTGGGGGTCAAGGATGGTGGGTCAGGCTGCTGGACAGACATAGTTCTCCGGAGGTGATTCCTCTTGCGCAGGAAATCAGGTTGTGAATGAAGACCAAAGCTGCCTTTCCTTAGGATCATACGGGAGTTGTTCTTCTTAGGCCGGGAAGGGAGGCTGAACTCCAGGGAAGCCAAGTGGGCTGCATAACCTTCGCTGATAAACTGGAGAGAAGGAGAACAAACATGAGAATGTTTAGCATCATCTGTGGCATGAAGGAAGGGAGTAATGTAATGCAGAAGCTTTGCTGCTCTTCTCCCCAAACACCACCCAAGCAGACTAAAAGCCAATCAAGGACAAGTGAATCAAGAATAGACCAATGAACTGGCTCTTTCCTTGGAGCCACCTGTAAGGATTAAGACACAATTTGTGCCAAGTAACTGGCCAAGGAAGTGGATTCTCCAGTGGAAGGTAATGTCTGTCTACATTTGTAGTAAGAAATGTACAGAATGCAGGGATGTACAGAATGGGTGGGTAGGCAAGAAAGATTAAGCTAGTTCTGGATTAGCTAGGGGGAAAATAGGGAAACCCGATAGACTACTTGATTCTGTGTATATACTGAAAATGCTTAACTATTAGGTAAAGGTAAAGGTTCCCCCACACATGCGTGCTAGTCGTTTCCGAACAGCCAGCGCTTGTCCGAGGACGTCTCCGTGGTCATGTGGCCGGCATGACTGGACGCCAAAGGCGCACGGAACGCTGTTACCTTCCCACCGTAGTGGTCCCTATTTTTCTACTTGCATTTTTACGTGCTTTCGAACTGCTAGGTTGGCAGAAGCTGGGACGAGTAACAGGCGCTCATTCTGTTATGTTGTTAAATAGGTTAAACAGTGCACTCAATTAGAAAGCAGTTTCAAATTTATAGATAATGTCTTGGAAAACTAATGAGTAACTATTAGTAGGCATAACCAAAGTCATATTTAGAGTGCGCAACAGAATAAGTTAGAAGCCATTGGGAAGCAGATAGGCTAATCTTCCTTTTCTGTTCAACAGTGAAACTTTCTACTTATGAAGCTTTGGAATTCTTTGGAGGTTTTTAAGAAACACCCATCTTTCAAGAATGGTTTCATAGTTTCCTTGTATGCTACAGAGGGTAGGAGTAAATCAGTGTTTCTCAACCTCAGCAATTTAAAAATGTATGGACTTTAACTTGCAGAATTTTCCAACCGGTCTGGAGAAACACTGGATGAGATGATCCATGTGATTCCTTCCAGTTCCACAATTCTATGATTCTAAGACATAAATAAGGACAGTTCGCATATCTTTTAGTATGTTTCTGTATGAAGCATACAGGCACATAAGACTAAGTGCTCTGGTTTACTGTTGCTGCTGCAGAAGACAAATTTCATCTCACAAGGGTTAATTGTACAATGCCTCCAGGACTCTCCTTGTTTTTCAGGGCCCTTAAAACTTCCAGAAAAAGAAAAATCACCTGGCACAGTGTCTGATATTTCTTTGTTGGTCGTCCAACAATGTAAATCTGAGAGGGCGAAAGACCCAGGACATTGTACACAGAAATGTCCTTCATGGAGCCATATGCAGCACAAATTTTGATGTGGCACTGGAGGAAGGAAAAAATGTCAAAGGTTAGCCATGGAAATATGATACCAGCCATAGCCTATCACTCCCATTTTTAATGCCCCAATTTACCCATGTGATCACTCTTTATCACTAGCAATCATGAATTTGAACTATGAACTTAGAGATTATTGGAGTCTTAGCTCACATGTTATGGCTGTCTCTGGCCATGAATCTGATCCAACTAATTATGGTCTAATTAACAAACTTCAAAACTTCCTCATTCAATGCTCCTGAAAGGTCAAGGAAGCAGGCTATCAGCTAACTATTACCTCTTGCACAAGATTCCGGAGGAAAATGGTTTTCTGTCTTAAAGGATCATGAACAAGTCCATCAGAGAAGAAAATCATTCCTTGAGGGAAATTGTGCTGAGACAGCCAGGAGACAACACGTTGCTTCTGCATGTCAGGACGTCCTGTAATATATATGATCAGGTAGCCAAGATCTTGCCAATGCCTGTGTTAGAGAGAAGAGAAAAGCAGCTGCGATCATTAAACAGTTTCTGACTATTCTGTCTGATAGAATCCGAGGGGAGGGTGAGGATGGGACAACACCATACAGAAATTAACTATAGAGGCGTCAATAGAGATTCTCAGTCATCCAGGTCATAGTTGTCCCACAGGTACTTTTTCAAAAGGCAGCTGGACTTTCTTTGATTTTCCTTGAAGACGTTTCGCTTCTGAAGAAGCTTCTTGGATGAGAAGTGAAATGTCTTCAAGGAAAAACAAAGCAAGTCCAGATGCCTTTTGAAAAAGCACTTTGGGTAACTATAGAGGAAAAAACAAGAAGGTTAGGAAGGGATGGAATTGCACATGATGGCTGTGAAAGTGAAGTTGTAAGGAGTTGAGGTCCCGTGGTTATTAGCATGCCATAACAGTCAGAGATAGGGGAATAAAATTATTTAGCTTGTAATTGAATGCAAATGTATAGCATTTTAAAAATAATTCTGAAACACTTAATAAAACAAACATGAATTATACTTAAAAATTTGCATCTATGCATATTATTTAATATAGTCCTCTTAATAATTAGTTCTCTCTTTTACCCCTATGTAATCAATTATTTTCAATTTCAATTTTAAAATTTAATGTTATCTTAATTTTGTGGGCTTGTATTAATTTAATTTAATTTTATTCTCTCTTTTTGTATTGTTTTTAACTTGCCCTGTGAACCGCCCTGAGTCCTTTGGGAATAGGGCGGTATATAAATTCAATAAATAAATAAATAAATAAATAATAAATTTCGACTTTCTCTCGCATCCAGTGTTTCTCAATCTTGGGTAACTTTTAGAGTATATGGACTTCAACTCCCAGAATTCCCCAGCCACTGCTCTAATCTTTTTCCTTCTTAAGTAAAAGTTTATAAATTATGCACATTAATGAAAAAGTTAAGAAAGCATATTAAAAATGATTTGCAAAAGCTGCAGACAGTGATCCAAAATACAGAGAAAAAAAAAGCAAAGAAGCTTCCCCCTCTGTCCCCCCCTATACTGCATCAACTTGGTCTGAGTTCTCCTCCCTTCTCCCACAGTTCTACTATAGAAACTTCAGAGAGACTTTTAAATTAGGGTTTTTTTTACAAATACATTGTTTTTCATTTGAGGCTATCTGGATGCTGTATTTTTAATAGAGAGTTAACTATGAGGGTGCCTTCTCTAGAGTTGAACTGGATCAACCTCAATTTGCAATATAAGAGGATGTAGATAGCATGCTTGCAACAATATTTTTTGTACCCTTGCACAACCTGACTTCCAACTTCTAACCCAGATGATATTAGTAATTACATGTTACTTAAAATGATGAGGAAAAGCCAGATGCCTCTATATTTTTAAAAAGATAGTTGCTAGATCATTTCTTAAGGAGCTTTCCCCTTAAGAAGATAGGCAATTAAAAGCTAGTATCTAATCTACCATGGTTGGTAAAGGGATTGAGAGACTGCTGGATTATTAATTGCAGCCAGTCATGGAGGAAGCATATTATTCTAATGACACTGCCAAAAAGTTTTCTGTTATGGCAATATAATAATGTGATAAATAAAATCCAATAAAATAATGACGCATTTCAAACTGGCTTCAGGGCAGGCTATAGATTGGCTGGCCTGATGGGTGTGGATTCTTTGTGCTCTCTATTTGACTATAGATACTATCAATTTTGACAGACTAGATCACTGAGATTTAAGAAATAGGAGCCACAGGTCAGCAAAGGCTCCACCTCTAGCTCGGACAGAGTTTGGGTGGTGCTGCCTGAACAGAGTTGCTCAGGGTTGTCTGTCTTTTAAGAGAGGGTCAGAGATTGCAAGCTGAGTCATGGGCAAGATCTTCCTTTTCTATATGCAGTGGGACATTGCATTCACTCCTAAAAGGGAAGCAGCTTCCAGCATGAGGCTATTCTCAGCATTCTGATGAAAGCACTGACCACCTATGAAAGCACTGCAGTTGTTAAAGCAAATGGGAGCTCTTGGGATTCTATTAGGTCTCCAATATCTACATGTACCTGCTAAGGGTTATTATACCAAAGATTTGGAGCTAAGTGACATTAGTATGCTGATGACACCCTACTTTTCTGTTACATCTTCAGGAAATGCCAATGTTTCTCTGCAGAGTTGCCCGCCTACAGCCAGTAATGGGCTGAATGAGAGGAAAAAAGGACTAAAACTGCATCTGGAGAAGATGAAAGTATTTATTGTAGGAGACCATAATTCCAGAGAGATGATAGTTCTGTCTGTTCTGAATGGGATTACATTCTCCCAGAAGGAGCAGGTAGGTAGGCAGTATGGAGCAGCTTCTGGCCAAATCTAATTTCTAGACTGAAGGGGGGGAAAAAACCCAGGACTGCTTTAAAATTTTGGTTGTGACCCCTTTCTGGAAGAGGATGACTTAAAAGTGTGGTGCACACACAATGGTAAAATTCAGGCCTGACCACATTAATGTGTTCTATGTGGCAAGAAAACCAAGATCATGGCATCCGGCCCTCTCAATTCCTGGCAAATAGATGGGGAAGAAATGGAGGTAATGACAGATTTTATTTTCCTGGGCTCCAAGATCACTGCAGATGGAGACTGTAGCCAAGGAATCAAAAGACGCTTGCTCCTGGGGAGGAAAGCCATGGCAAATCTAGACAGCACACTAAAAAGCAGAGACATCACCCTGTCAACAAAAGTGCGTATAGTCAAGGCTATGGTCTTCCCAGTTGCAATGTATGGCAGTGAAAGTTGGACCTTAAGAAAGGCTGAGCGCCAAAGAATTGAGGCCTTTGAACTATGGTGCTGGAGAAGACTCCTGCGAGGCCCTTGGACTGCAAGGCGATCAAACCGGTCAGTCCTAGAGGAGATCAATCCTGACTGCTCTTTAGAAGGCCAGATCCTGAAGCTAAAACTCAAATACTTTGGCCACCTAATGAGAAGGAAGGACTCACTGGAGAAGAGCCTAATGCTGGGAAAGATCGAGGGCAATAGAAGAAGGGGACGACAGAGAATGAGGTGGCTGGATGGAGTCACTGAAGCAGTAGGCGTGAGCTTAAATGGACTCCAGAAGATGGTAGAGGACAGGAAGGCCTGGAGGAACGTTGTCCATAGGGTCGCGATGGGTCGGACACGACTTCGCAGCTAACAACAACAACATGTGGCACTGCCTTTGTGTCTTAAGTATCTGGAGGCTTTAATTGTTACATAACTAAGCAGCCAGTCTAGGAAATAATGCTAAGAGACCATATTACACCTGTACTTAAAGCATTGCACTAGCTGCCAATTTGTTTCCAGGCAAAATGCAAATTATTGCCTTTAAAGCCTTATGATGCTTAACTCCAGATTATCTAAGAAAACTCCTTTTATGAAGCTCCGATCCTACTGAAAGCATCTGAGGAAATTTGCCTACAATGCTGCAAGTGGTGATTTGACTAAACTTTCTCTGAGATGCCTGACATCTTTACAATCTTTAAAAAGGCCCTCAGGGCCTTTTTTTTCATACAGGCTTCTACTGGTTGCTTTTACCGTTAGTCCTTGACTTACAACCACAACTGAGCCCAAAATTTCTGTTTCTAAGCAAGACAGTTGTTAAGTGAGTTTTGCTCCAATTTATGACCTTTCTTGCCATGGTTGTTAAGTGAATCACTGCAGTTCTTAAGTTAGTAACATGGTTGTTAAGTGAATCTGTCTTCCCCATTGACTTTGCTTGCTACAGGGCACTGCAACCATCATAAATATGAACCAGTTGCCAAGCGTCTAAATTTTGATCATGTGACCATGGGGAAAACGGTCATAAGTCACTTTTTTCAGTCTGTTGTAACTTCAAACAGTCACTGAATGGTTGTAAATTGAGGAATACCTGTACTTGTTAATATTAATTCTTCTTGTTTTATGTATTTGTTTTCATTGCTACTGTAACCATTCTTAAGGTTTTGATCTTAAATTTGTTTCATGCCACTGAGAAACCTGTTTGGTTTTGGTTTAGCCTGGAATGTGAAACCACTATTGTGGTTTATCAAACATGGCTTATGGCTTAGCAAAGGAATGGTTTATGACTAAGCAGATCTTGCCATTTCTTTGTGCCCCCGCAAACAAAATTCAGTAACAAAGTTCCCAGCCATTTGAGAGAGGAAATACATACAAGTTGTGGCTGCACCCTCTAAAAGAGTCAAAACACAAAATTGAACAAACATCTCCCCAGCTGTATTATCAGTCAACACGGGACTGAAGAGGGGAAAAAGGCGGGAAATTCCTCCTCCTCCCACAAGATGGCTTCACTCCTGTTTTGACCACTTGGTGGCAGGAGAATCACAGGGAAAAGTAGTGTGGGGGGGAAGAGTTTGGGGGTTTATCATGGAGACAAGGGGACATAATTCTGAATGCAGATGCAAGTTGAAGAAAAAAGTTCCACAGTTTAATACTATTTCATGGAGCCTGGAAGTTTTGCCTGGGGATATTTTGCTAGCACTCCTGCCATCAAGTGGTAACAAAATGTAACAAGGTATTTCCAAGCAGATATTTCCAAGGCCCAACTGATAGGAATATGCCAATGCATATTTTCATTCAGGAATGATTGTCACCTGACTGCTTTATTGGTAGACAAAATGGCCGGCCTTTCCAAAGCAAATCGAGAATTCTGTCTGGAAGCCATTTGCTATTTTCACTTGGATTGACTAATCTGCCTTTGTGCAGATATATCTTATGTGCTAGTTATGCTCTTTCCTCACCCAGGAGGCAGTCCAGGCAGTTACTCACCTCATGACTGGACTACTGTACTTCACTTTACTTCACTTTGCCCTTGAAGACCAGGCAGAAGCTGGTTCAAAATGCAGCAGTGCGAGCAGTAATGGGCACTTCTCATTGTGCCCATGTATCACCACTGTCATTTGGCTTCTGGGTACAATTCAAGGTGCTGATTGATACCTTTAAATCCAACATGGAATAGGACTTGGTTATCTGAGGGATCACCTTTCTCTGGTACATTCAGGCTGAGTGGGTGCACTCCAGATCCCTTCTGTTAAAGGCTGCCATCTTGTGGGACCGAAGACATGTGCCTTCTCTCTCTGGAACAACATCCCGCCTCCCCAGATACAGACACCCCACTCTCTCTTGCTGTTCTGAAAAGTCCTTAAAACCTGACTGATGTTAATGTGCTGGGCAGGGTGTGCATTGTTTTATAATGGTTGTTTTAGCTGGCTTGTTTTAATTTAGTATTGTTATATAGGCGACCCAGAATCTGCTGTAACAGGTGGCTATAATAAATTTAATAAAATAAACAAAAATTGAAACTTAATAGAATTGCGAGGTGCCCTTTACCTGACAACATCAACTGCTCCAGCTCTGACTTTAGGATCACTGCCCATAATGGAGACGCTGGCAGCAAAGGACCCATCAATGCTGAAGACAACACACTCCATTCCTCGAGGAAGGACCGTCAAGTAGCTTATGGCATTACTCTGATCTCCTCTGATGACCATGAAGGAACACAGAAAGCATATTATAATAGAAAGCCATCATATCTATTCACATGGCCTTATGTTGAGATCAGAAGAAAAAACCTTCAGAAAAAACCTTTCAGTTATGACGGTTGGTCATAGCTTACTCAAATGATACAGAAATTCCAAAAATGGTGTTAGTAGAGAGGAATAATATCCAAGCATATCTTCCTTTGTGGTCACATAGGTTTGCATGTCCCATCGTTGGGGAACAGCTGTAAGAGAGAGACATGCCTATGGACTAAGTCAGATCGCAGTGATCTGTCAATGTGTTCATTCCACCAGTGAGTCAGTCCAAGGACATGCATACCAAAGGAAATTTTTATTACCAAATTTCAATAGCAAAATTCTAGCTTTCTCTGATTCATGGTGATGTTTATCTTTATAACGGTAACTAGCAATGAGTTATAAGTATTCTAAGTTACTGTAATAAACAATTCTGTATTCATTACAACAACAATGGGCAAATTGTGGCCCCAAAGCTACAAGGAGTCCCATTTCATCCCCTTTTTGCAGCTCTTGGACCATATAGCAGTAAAACTGGATGCCAAGGCTTCCTGCTATGATTATGGTATGGTACGAAAACAGATGAAAATTGGAGCATGATCCCTAAAATAAGCATATTATAGTTAAATATAAATAATTCCGCAGGATCCAATCTGGGTCAGTCATTGGGACCAGAGGTTTTAGTCTTCTGAGTTTTTGGACTCGTGCTGGAGCCCATCCTCAGGGAACATCTAAAAAGCCACATATAACAGGCAACATATAAATACCACACACAGAGAACAGCCCAAAACACACCCTCTACTAGGAGAGAAGTTCCCTGAAGATGGGCTCCAGCATGTGTCCGAAAGCTCAGAAGACAAAAACCTCTGGTCCCAGTGATCGACCCAGATGGGATCCAGCAACATTATCCTGGGACACGTATATTCGCCTTCATTCATGATAAATAATTCCCCCAACAACTCCCAACCTCAAGCACGTGTGTTGTAAAAAACTCTTAACTCTAGAATTTGATTAACATTTTATAAGAGTAGGACATAGTCCTCAGTCTCTCAATAATTTAAGGATGTATTTATATTCTTCCAGACTTACCTGACCACCATTTTAATAGGATAGACACCAACAGCAAGTCTTTTGTCTTTGGGGACGTTGTATGAGATTCTACCACTACTATTGGTGATTTCTGTATCAAAATAGACCCAACGTCCAGAGGAAGGTTCGGTCATGATAAAGATGTCAACCTGAAAGACGAAAGAGAACATGTGATAAAATTCTTCTGTGGAATTAAAATGCAGTAATAGAGAAGTTCAGGTTAGGCCAACAAATTCCTCTCTACACACATACACAGTTAACATTAAAGTTCATGAGGGATATCATATTAGTCTCTCATAAAAAACTAGCTTTGCAGCATCTTAAAGCCTAAAACATTGATTATGGCAAAAGCTTTGAGGATTAGTAGCTATTTCAGCAGCATGACATCACTGACAATTTTAGTCGGTTTTAATAGAAGTACAAGAAAAGCTCGCTGCTCTGTACTGTTCTGTCTGCAGCTAAAGCTTGTGTCCAATTCTAGGTGCCACATTTTAAGAAAGACAATGCAAGATGAGGACAATCCAGATGGTGAGGGGCCTTGAAACCAAAGTCCAATGAGAAATAGCTGAAAGAACACAGCATATTTATCCTGAAGAAAAAACAATAAAGGGAAAATAATAGTAATGTTCAAACATCTGTAGGAATATCTCATAAAAAACAGAACAAAAATTTGAATCAGCAGTTAAAGGTCTTGCAGTTCTAGCAATGAGTAGGGCATGAGCTTGGTCCCTCCTATAATTCTATAATACATACTTCATGTGTGAGATTCACCCTCTAGCACTTTTAACTAAAATATTTCTGACAGTAGATTAAATGAAATAAATACTTTGCTGCCTGAAACTCTGTGGAATGTTTCTGAACAAAGTTGACAACTGTGGGCACAAAAAACAATGATCTTACTCAATGATCCTACAAGCATCCTCTCATACAGGGAAGGGCATGATTTAAAGTTATAGAAATCTTGTCTGCAGAAAAGTACAGGCCATGGGATCAGAAGCAGTAATAGAGAGGAGGTATTGAACTCATACCTAGTTTATAAGTTTGAAATATGGTCAGCTGATATGAGAATGCAGGACTATAGAAGGGCTTATGGTCTGACAGGGCTCTTCTCATGTTCTTGGGGGCTTACATGTCTTCAGTGGCTTAGGCTTACCAGGAAGGAGGGAGAGAGGGAAGGATGGCCTTGGAATGTTACCTTTTCTCCTGTTAAAGCCACCATGTCAAGTGGTCCATACATGAACCGGCCAACTAGCAACTGAACGCCATCTTCTGCAGCAATGATATCATTTGATCTGTGGTTTGAAGTTACATTCTGAAAAAGAAACAAGGAAGGGATTGAAACAATTGGATCACATCCCAACCACCACCCAATCTAGAAAAAAGAACATGTTAAAGAACAGACCCTTTAAGATTAGGAGAAACAACTCAACCCTTACATGTTGATATGTGGATGAGCCTTCTCGATCTTTTCCTTAACTATGTATAGGTGCGTTTGTGTCAGTGCTGACTTTTGGACAGGTTCCTGCCATTTGGCAAGATTTTGGAAGTGGTTTGCCATTGCCTGCTTCCTAGGACTAAGAGTGATTAGTCCAAGTTTTTTTTATTTTAATTCCATTTATATCCCACCCTTCTCCAAAGACTCAGGGCGGCTTACAAGCTTAGCAGTAGCCTTCATTCTATGTATATGCCTGCTTATTAGGGCTTTCACACACACCCCAAGCGGCATTATTACAAAGTCAGCTTAATTGCCCCCAACAATCTGGGTCCTCATTTTACCTACCTCGGAAGGATGGAAGGCTGAGTCAACCTTGAGCCTGGTGGGACTCGAACCTGCACTAATTGCAGGCAGCTGGTGTTAAGTTAGTTGGATTACTCAGTTAGCTTTTTGCCTAAGTTGGGACAAACTGATGATCTCATGGCTAGGCCTTCTGCCTTAATAACTACACCCAACTGGACCTCTTTCCTTAATTTAGACCTTTGAAAAATTAAAATAAAATTCCACTGAGGTTCACATGCACCAATTTCAGGCTTCGACTGCTGCTTTTATATTTTAAACAAGACAGGTTGATCAGAAACCCTTCTGGCTTTCTTGCCATATATTGCACCTTTGAAAAAATACCGTACCTGGCCACAAAAAGTACTTTCATCACTTCCTGTCTTTCAAATGCTGCACCGACTGCTGCTGTTGTTATTATAATTTATTATAGCCATCTACTCCCATAGACTAGTTGGACAAATACAAAATAATAAAAGCAATTAAAAAGATAAAACCCATAGGCAGCCCTGTCCAAAATATCAAGCAGTAACAAATCAAACCAAATCTGAAATGCATCCCCCATTTTGATGGAGGGACCACTGCTGCTCTTGTGTTTTTTTTAATTTTAAAAACTGTTTTAAAATGGCTTTGGTTCCTTTGAAAAATGCTAAGATATAGAGGGATTGGATGAAAGCCAATCCCGTACCCTTAGCTTGACTTGGGTTCTTTTGCGCAGCCATTTCTCTCGGGGATTTGAAGGACTGAGAGTCACCGGATCCAAACTGTTGCTTTCCTTGACATTGATGGTTTCAAACCTCATCACCTGAAATGAAACATAAATAGAGGAACTGCACTCAGCATAGTCATTCTGCCCAATAAGTTCAAAAATTTATAAATCTAATAAATAAATAAAATAATAAAATAAAATAAAATAAAATAAAATAATAAAATAAAATAAAATAAAATAATAAAATAATAAAATAAAATAAAATAAAATAAAATAATAAAATAAAATAATGGCATAAATAAATCTCCGTACGCCACAGGTTTAGAACAAAAGTTTTTGTTTTTTTTAAATCCCATTTATATCCCGCCCTTCTCCGAAGACTCAGGGCGGCTTACAAGCTTAGCAGTAGCCTTCATTCTATGTATATGCCTGCTTATTAGGGCTTTCACACACACCCCAAGCGGCATTATTACAAAGTCAGCTTATTGCCCCCAACAATCTGGGTCCTCATTTTACCTACTTCGGAAGGATGGAAGGCTGAGTCAACCTTGAGCCTGGTGGGACGCGAACCTGCACTAATTGCAGGCAGCTGGTGGCATTAGCCCACTGCTCCACCAAGTTTACTGCTTGCAAGAATTATCTATGGGGGAAATTTGCATAAATCTTTTTGGTATTTCATTAGTTTAACTGCATTTGCACCTTCTCTTACACTGAAAGTTTGGCTTGCCAGTTTTATCCATGCAGCAACTGCATAAGTTAAATGAGGCTGGGATTTCCTGCAAGGCCATCAGTTCAGTTTTGTGGCCAAGATGTAAATTGTGATTTGTGATCCACAGATCTAGAAAGAGGGAGAGCACACAAGGAAGACCTAGTTACCTGTCTCAGAATGAAAGCAACCACGTCTGTCGATTCCCAGTAGCTGGCATGGAAGAGATGTGGCAAAGCCACTGTAGGAAAGGCTGTGAGGACATCTGGACAGTACAAAACGTAATCTATTCGCTTGGCTCCCCACCATTTAGAAGTTACTGTGGAAAACAAACAGGCATTTCATTTGTCTATTCCACATCATAGAAGCTCCCCAGATCCTACCTGAGAATAACATCAGCCCGGGCGGGGGGAAGCAGAGTGAACTCCTCAGAAGGGAGATCCAGGGGCAAATGCTAAGTGTAGCAGTTGGCAAAGGCTTTTCTTGGTTTATTCCATCAAATTGCCAACAGTAAGCCAACCTAAAGCAGGCAGGACTTCACAAGGAGAAAGCTACTAGTAACTACAAAATGGCTTTCTAGTGTTAAAACTAATTGAACTCACTGTTTGCTATGTTGCTGGACAATAGGCTGTCCGATGAGCCAGAGCTCTCACTGTTGCTGCTGCCCAGACTCCCTCTTCGCACTTTCCCTTGTACAGCATTTGGAAGCGCTAAAGTCTCTTGCATGAAGGGTGACTTTGCACAACTATCTTCAACAAACAGGCTGCTATGGTACTGGAGTGTATCAGCTGTAAGGTGAGAAAGAGCCGAATCAGATAAGGGAGAATTTTTTTTTTTTTTGCAAGTAAAATTTCTGAAAAATAGTACCAGATGTATCGATCAGGATAAGGATTGGGGCAGAAGAAGAACTACCAAGCTCTAGGAAGCCATTTAGATAATTTTCCCCTATCTTATTTGATATTTCAGCCATTTATGTTTTTTTAATGGGCGTAGATATTATATGAGCAAACCCAGCAAAGGAGAACCACACATTCAGAAAGGCAAGCCAATTAATACGGAGTATGAAACATTCATTTCCTTGTTAAAACAATAACAAGTGGACTTTGGTATCATAATTTTAGGATACATGAAACACAATCTTGGTGAAATACAGGAGCTGGATGTAAATGGGAAGGCTCACCCCAGATCCTAATAACCAGGGTATTATGGGAATTAAAGTCCACATCTGGAAGACAATGCGTTTCTAATGTGTATGTACGTGCTGTATGTTTTCTAGAGGCAAACCTGGATGATAAGGGTGCATGGATGTCATGTTCTGGGCAAACCAGGAGAGAGTGCCCTGAAACTCCACTGACAGCATAAGCTGATTCTTGGCAGAGAGTTATTATTCATTCATCTCTGTAAAGATCATTTTATATAATTGCCTAGACGGCTGAGGCATGCAGAAGTACTTGGAAGACAGGCTACATGTCTGCAGCAGGTTGTGAACTGTACAAGCCAAAGACATAAATACCTAAGAGGTGGGATCTTCCATCTCCTAAGGGGTATCTCTGGTACCTTGGTACAGTACAGGGAGGCAAAAGATGGAATTTATTCTCTAGTAATGGCTCCAGTCTGGAGGCAGACGGGTCAGCTGAGTGGAAGAGGCTGTAAACTTGGCTGCAGGCTGGGTGTACTTGGCAGACTAAACACAGGGAGAAAGGATGACTCACAGTCAATATGAACTGTTTAAATGTATCTTCAGAGTACAAAAAAGAAAATACAAGGAGTTACAGACTTGTCATTGAATTTCCAAAGGTATAAAATTCCTATGGAAGAGTCAAGTACTTTGGAAACAATGGGAGTCAGTTCTGAGCTACATCCTGCCTTCTGCCTTGCAACCCATCCCACATTTTAAGCAAATATGTAAACAAAGCAATTTAGTTTTTTTAAAAAAAGAATAGCTTTTGCATTCAATCACTTTAGCAAGCCATCATTGAATCAAATATTTTCTTATTTTTTTAAAAAAAATTCCTTTAAATCAGGCCCAGTATACCCAAAAAAGCCACCTCCTGATATGCTAGATTTCACAATGGATACAATTTGGTGGGTATGGTATTTAAAACACATATCAAATAGAAATTCCATACTTCATACAATATTTGAACAAGGAGACTTTACATTTATTGTAGCTTTATTTAGTTATTTAGTTATATAAATTCTTCCTCTTCGTAATACTGGAATGGCCTGTAAGTTCAGAAAACACATAATGGTCCCATTCAAATTCCAGTCCAACAAATTAAAAACCATACTATTGTTTCCTCTCTGCCCACAAGCTAGCCAGAAAGGACTTCAACCGGATTTCTAATCAAATTTTTAAGATGGGGGTCACCATATCCCCTTTATACAATTTTACAGAGATAACAACCAGCTTAGCTCAAGTTTTTCTGTATTTTTAATTTGCTTCTTCCATCTTTTTTTTTCTTTACCCAAATAACTGAGTAAGAAATGAGAAGACAATTGCAGAATAGTAGCATAATAATTGTCAGGTCGGGGAGAGGAACCCATGCAGTGAAGGAAATGTGCATTCTTCGAGAAAATGGGTAGAAAGTATGATTCTTCTTTTTCTACTCTTTGATTTGCATTTTTTATGGTTGCAGAGGTAGTTCACCTCCTAGGGCAAGGGAATAAGACCCTGGCCTCCTTATGACTTGCCTTTCTTTGTAGCAGTGTAAATGGAAGGCATTTGAACATTTTAAACTTGTAATTCTTTCTACAGAGTTCTTAACAACCTTAATTAATTGCTTTCTGAACCACTGTTCTTTTTTAGAGTAAAGGAATTGTTCTACCACCTTCATATCCTACTGATATTAACTAATCAACATGCTTTACTATGCTATACTCTTCTTTTTAAATAAATGATTGTTCATTTCCACAATGACAAAATGAAAATATTGGATTTCTAAAAATGGAACTGCTAAGAGACCTGAATAAGGTGAATCTCTGTTAAAAGCAAGTTTTAAAAACAAATAATCAGCAAGAAAATTAACCTTGCAAGTTTCCTATCTATCCTGTGAAACTGATAAAAATGGAGTTGTTCATAACAATGAAGATATATAAACATGATGAACTACTAGACCTTGAAAAAAAACCCTTTATCATTCCCTAATGTCTCTTTTTTGTTCAAAAAACAAATTATTCCTAGCCTGGATTTGCTTTGCAAGACAAAGTTATCATTACTCAACATTCACAAAGAGACAATTCCAGCACCTGTCCATCTGTGTTTCATCACTAATCGAAGCTGTTATAGCAAACTAAATAGGAAACTGCGCTTTGAAAATCAGATTAGAATTTCCCCAAGGCTAAACAAAGAACAATCCAATGGTATTAATTGCTGTAGTAAGCCCGGTATTTTACACCAAATGTCTGCTCTGTCAGACCTGATTAATAAATCAGATAAAACTTCAGTGTTTAAAGCACATATTGGTCCACTGGTGAATAATTTCCACCGGCAATGGATTGATTCTTGTTATGCATTTGAAAAGACCTCTTAAAATAGATATTCAACTTGAATGACAAGAATCCACAAAATGGACTATTTTAGAAATCTTGATTCTGCACACAATGTTTGCAATGGTCTCAGTTGCCATTAAATAAAAATCTAGTCTTCAACAAGTGTGAAAAGGTGGGAAGAAAAGCATCATCATGAGAAGGACCTTCACTGCTTTGAAAACTGGTAAGATTTGTGGATTTTGAGATGTTGGATCTACTACTTTTTACGGAAAAAACCCTTTTCAAAAATAATTTCAGAAAAATAGCAGTAAAACACCTATACTCTGCACCTATACTCTGCCCAAAGAAGTTTGTGCTCTTTTGAGACAACCTGAGCAAACTGATCCTCATTCTATTCGGGGACATAAAAGTTTGGGCGAAAGCAGCCAAGAGTAAGCTATCTGTTAGCTGATGCGCATCACTCACCTTCTAGACTGGGCAGGACTGTCCTTCGCATAGCCAGCACCAAACCAAGAGGTGAACCGAAGAGGAAGAAATCGGACACTTCAAATTCAAATCGCCCCAAATTAACATCCAACGTGCTTGAGGTGTTCGTTGGGGGAAACTCTGCATCCTCATTCAGCATCGTCGAGTGGATGCTGGGAAAGAGAATAAGAAGAGTGAAACGACATGGCTCCATTCCACAATGATGATAAACTTGAGGCTGAAATCAACAAGATAAAGACTAATATGTTTAAGGGCTGTAAACATATTGGCAAGTGAACCAATGTATAAAAATGGGAATGGGTGCATTTCTGGACAAAACTTCAACACAGGAGGCAGAGAGAAGCAGGTTTACCTTCACCAACCAGGAGAACAGTTTAGCTTCTAGGAGGCCTTTGGATTGTTTATTTTGGAAGCAGGCAAAAGATTTTTGTTTATGTTTGTGAGTGTGTACTTTTGTGAGTGTCTGATGTCAGTTTGTTCCAAAACATTGTTCCTAAGGAAAGGACTAATTTCCTTTATCTAATCTACCCCAAATAAACGAGAATGAAAGAAGAGTTTATACCCCAAAATACAACATTCAGTTTATGCATAAAGGCAGCAACTCGAGTTTATGAATGCAGAGCTATCAGCACTAAAAATCTACAAACTTTCTAACACCTATTTTCCCCTCGGTTATAAGGTTTGTGCCTTATGTATAATTTACAAAACTCTGCAATATTATAAAGTACTATCTGAGAAGTAATTGGAAAACCTACTTTCATCATGGTACCTCACACATGGAAGGGGCTTCAAAGTTCACTTTTGTGTTTTTCAAAAGCACTCTCAAGCAACCTGAGTCAGACAGTAGATAAGTACCAAGACCAGGCCATACAGCCTACCAGACATTATCTACTCATTGCTTAGTTTACATTAAGTCAGGGGTAGGCAACCTCGGCTCTTTTATGACTCATGGACTTCAACTCCCACAATTCCTGAGTCAGCATAGCTGACTCAGGAATTCTGGGAGTTGAAGTCCATGAGTCATAAAAGAGCCAAGGTTGCCTACCCCTGCACTAAGTCTTGCTCCTGCTTGCTTGAACTAACACTTTCTTCATGCAAGGTTTTCAGTTACCTGGATAGGAAAACATGATGGTTTGTTATGCTATCGCAATCATAGTTGGAGCAGTCACTTTGCTTCCGAGGCAATGGTTGTCTGGGCTCTTCATTCTCCATTATTCCTGAGATATCAATGTTACTTTTGCTGAGGCGCTTGAGGTCTTCTAGATTTGAATCTTCAGCTGAAACAGGTTTATCCTAGGGAAAGAAAAAAATGTGTATGTGTCTGTTTATTTTAAATTATTATAATGATACACACGAAGGAGCTATAGTATTAATACAATTTTCATTTCCAAAGTTTACTGCAGTCAACAACATGCAGTCAGTTTTTAAAACTAACATAGATCTTTGGCAAAAATTTGGGGTCTTTGGACTATGAGGGAAAAACAATGACAGAATAATAGATTCCAGAATAACATAGTTGGAAGGGATGTTGGAGGTCACTAATCCAACTCCCTGCTCAAGGAGGAGACCCTCTACCATTTCAGACAAGTAGTACAGTCTCTTCTTAAAAGCCACCACCCACAAGTTTTGAAGGTGAGCTGTTCCACTGATTTATTTTGCTCACAGTCAGGAAATTTCTCCTTAGTTCTAGGCTGGTCTTCTCCTTAATTAGTTTCCACCCATTGCTTCTTGTCTTGCCTTCAGGCTGCTTTGGAAAATAGGTCGATCTCCTCTTCTTTCAGACAGCCCCTCAAATATTGGAACACTGCTATCATGTCACCCACAGTCCTTCTTTTCACTAGGCTAGACATACCCAATTCCTGCAACCTTTCTTCATATGTTTTAGCCTCCAGCCCCCTAATCAACTTTGTTGCTCTTCTCTGCACTCTTTCCAGAGTCTCAACATCTTTTTTATAATGTGGTGACCAAAACTGGATGCAGTGTTCCAGGTGTGGGCTTACTAAGGTTTTATAAAGTGATACTTATACTCCAAGTGATCTTGATTCTCTTCCTATGTTCATGCAATATCGGATTGTGTTGGCTATTTTGGCTTCTGCCCCACACTGCTAGCTCGTATTTCATATCAATCATACGAGATTGCTATGCACCTGTATTGGTGCATAGTGCACTTATACAGTAAGTTCACAGGAGTTTTATACCATTTAGTTTGCAGCTTTCCAGTTAGCAAAACTGCTATTGTAGATGATAAAATATGCAGTGGTTGCCTTCTCTGACATTCTCCTATGCATACCTGGACACTGCTGGTGCTGCCTCTTCTGCTGCTGACTTGGCTTTCATCTGCTAGTCCCGTGCTATAACAAATGGCATCGAAGCCCAACATTCCTCCCACACAGTCCCCCACAAGGCACACCTGGAAGACCAAGAAGAAGCACCAAGTTTGTGATTTGGTCCAATTAGAGAAGTTCACTTTGAGCCCTATGTTGTTATAGTTAAATACCATATTATGATTAACAAAATAAACTATTTCATGGCTATTTTTATGGCTTCACAGGATTGCCTGGTTCAAACAGCATCCTGGTGGTACCTTGAACTGCAAACCTTTTAATGTTTTTGCATCATCTAATGTGTGGTGAGAATCTAAAGCCAGACATAGGTGGACCACAAATCTTCCAGTCATACAGCAAAGACGTGAACATAAGAAGGATCTTACAATAGGCTACGGCTCCTTACACAGAGAGACAATATTTCCTGTAATTACCATACTAGAAATAATTAGTTTTCAATTTTTTGTATTCACTTATATCAGCTGCATTAATAAAATAAGCTGATATGGCAAGTTTCTGCACAATCAGTATCACATAGATGAGACAATCTTAGGAAAGGTTAATTCTTCCTTCCAAGCCACTTCCCTGGAGATAAACATGCCTACTTCAACTATTGTTTACTTATTATAAAAGAATTTAGCATTGGTTCAGGTCTACCTTTTTACTACCTGGTCAATTCTGAAGAAGCAGGCTTCTACTACACCATTATGCTAATTTATCCTCCTGCTTCTAATTCCCCAGACATCTTTTTTTTCTATTGCTTTCCTCCCAAGATTCTGTGAGAACTCAACCAGTTAAATCTGCAGTCCAGTCTGGCAGGTAAAGTAATATGATTTGAAAAGGAGAAGCTAAAGACCACAACTACTAAGCCTTTATTTAGTGTCTGCAAAGTACATCACTACTTATTAGTACAACAGAAGAGTAGAACAAAGAAAGAATGGGTTTTTTTTCTTCCTTGTGGGGTTTTGAAGAAAGTTAAGGAGGTTTTTTCCCCTCCTTTCTTAGCAGGACCCCTTTTATCTCCTCTACCACATAATATTTTTCCCATGGAAATGGTTTTTATTGCATTTTTGGGGGATGAATAGTAGAGGGGAGGAAAGCTACATCAGGGTGAGGCTTGGGAGGAATGGCTGATGTTGTAAGAAAACAGAATGGATGATTTTTGTAGGAATCATTAAGTTAGAATTCCAGAGATGATGATCTTCATTCTTCTCTAAAAGAAGTGAGATGCTGAAAAACTCACTCCAACAGACTGCCCCTCACTTCCTGAATTGCATCTATTTGACCATAAAATAACTATCTTTAAGAACTGATTCCCCCCCCCCCACACACACACACCTCTGCTCTCTCTATTTTTCAATATCACATCTTCTACAGTTTCCATTTGAGGCTTATTGGTTGGTTGAAACATGAAATAAACATAGAATAAACTTTAAAAAGTCAATATGAGTAACTATAAATCAGGGGTGTCAAACGCAATTTCATTGAGGGCCGCATCAGCATTGCGGTTACCCTTGAGGGGCTGGGTGGGTGTGGCCCTCTCCTCACAGCGCTGAGAGGCTGAGCCAGACGGCACAAATCTGAAGAGAAGTACAATGCTGCCCAGCCCCTAGCCTGCCCGAAGTAGGCAGGGCCATGTGCTGGCCACTTCCAGGCGATGGTGCATTTCTTCATTCCTCACAAAGGGTGATAACTCCCCAGCATGCGCCCAGGGAGCGAGGCTGATGCAGCAGGGGCCGGTCCCTCACTGTTTCCAGGATGGCTTCGTGGGCCACATGAAACCACTTCGCGGGCCGGATCTGGCCCCCGGGCCTTGTGTTTGACGTGTCTGCTATAAATGGTCCATCAATCCCCCGTTTACATGTCTCTAGAATTCCTCAAGTCTGAGCCAGCGTATTTATTTATTTTTATGCATTTATTTGTATCCCACCATTACTACTTATATGAACAACTCAAGGAGGCAAATGTATCCAACACACCTTCCCTTTACTATCTACTCCTCAAGAACAACACTGTGAGATGAGTTGGGCTGAGAGTGACTGGGCTAAAGTCACCCAGCTGGCTTTCATGGCTAAGGCAAGACTTGAACTCATGGTCTCCCACTTTCTAGCCTAGTGCCTTAACTAGTAGACTAATTTGGGTAGCATGAGATTTCCTTTTTTAAAAAATTTCACAATTAAGCAGCAAGTTAGGCCTGTTAAAATTTTTAAGAGACAACACCTATTTCCTGAAGCTTTCCAAGCACCAATATTTGTAAGAAGTGAAATGGGGTGGTGGTGGAAAAATCCACTCGACTCCTTCAAATGACCCCCCTCTATTATTTACCATGCCTCTGTAGCCCTCAGAAACTGGGGGGGGGGAAGTGTGGCCTCTGTCTGAAACATAGATTTCCTTTCCATTTAGATCAGTCCACAAGCTTCATATCATCTATTTCAAATACCAAGGTTTCAGGAAGCAAATTATACATGGGGCAAAAGTGCAAGGAGTAGGAGCCTGATGTATTGTTTAATTTCTTATTTTGTGACAAGTAGCAGTGGAGTATTTTCTGATTAAAGAAATAAAGAAGGAAGTATATACCTCCCGTGGAAAAGCAATTTTATCAGTTTCAGTGTACTGATATAATGATGTCTTTTAGATTTTCTAGCAGGAATAAGAGTGGTCATACCTGCCCATTAAAGCCTGCCCCATCAGGAGATCCAAGAAATTCATTATAAACTTGGTTGGCTCTGCTGATCACCATGGCAACTGCATTCTGGTACTGAGGAGAAGAGATCGCCAACAAGGGCAAGGCAGCCAGCGGGATGTGATCTTCACTGCTACTTAGAGATGTCTCATCGTAACTGTAAGGATTCAGGCTAAAGAAAAAGAAGGGGATGGCAATGCAAATTATCCACCATTAAGAACAGGAGCATTATAAATGTTGGTTACATTGAGGGTGGAGAAAAGAGACGGCAATTTAAGATGAACCAGGACACATTCAACTGAACTGACATTAGTCATCCCCAATAGGCCAATTCTTCAAAAATATTTTGAAGACCATCCATTTCCTGGTAACAAGAAATGTTACTTTTTTGTGTGTGAAAATAGTACATTTTCATAAATATGTTTGTTAAGCACCTGTTTTTAAAAATACAAACTCCAGTAAGTTGCCCATCCTCTCGTGACACTCTCATATCACTGCCATTCTCTCTATGGGCCTCTATAGCAGGGAAGGAATTACCTCTAAAAGAGCAGGTAGTTTCCTTGAGTCTCTCGCCTTGAACTTTCCAGCAACCTACAGCCTCTTTGTCTGTTTCTGCTAGAGCGTGCCTACACTCATGCATACCATTCTGCCTGCATCTTACATACTAATGGAGAGGATCTTCCGGGTGCTAGTTGAGATGGACAGTATCCTGACCCCTGTGAATAAGATTTATCATGCCACAAACTCAACTTGCATTATATTCCTAATGCACTTTGCCCTATTAGCCTACAGTTGGTCAGGAGCTCATGATCCTCAGATGAAGGCAAGGTAGAAGAAGGGAATACAGCAGGAAATTAGCCTCTCCAGCTTAAAAATGAAGGACAGAGACCCAAATGGATGCAGAGGCATGGGGAAGAAAAGTCATATTCCTGAGATCTCAAGGGAACTGGCATTTCTGACAGAAAAACTCCAGCGCTGGCTTGATGTCATCACCATGCAAGTGTCCAACACAGAACTGGGATATGGTCCCACATTGTACAGCGTGAGAAGAGAAAGCCTTTTTTTATGATCGCACCAAAACATGGGACTAACTGACTGGAGAGACTCTCATTAAAGTCTTTCATTAGTTGATGAAAGTCTTAATTAGGAAGAGGAAGACATTTGATTTAACAGCATGTAAAATTTAATTGCGGTCTTATGTTTGCCACTGTTAGTTTAATTTTTTCATTAATACATACTATTTTTTTATGGAATGTTCACTCCAGTTGGTTTCAATTGTCAGCTGTTCCAAGAGAAATGTCAGCCCCACTAAATAAGGGGAAAGTAGTTAAAGAAAGTAATTAAAGAAGAAAAAAAATTTTTTTTAAAAAAGTGAAAGCCTGATAGTGAAGTCAAACAACTTTGAGTAAATTGAGAAGGGAAGCAATTATTGCATCAGCCTCCTTACTTTGGTAAACCTGACTAGGGAGGAAAGATATTTACTCTTAGTGTGAACAATTTTTGGAGACTAATTGCTAAGAATTTTTGACAAAACATTGTTATATAACACACACACACACACAAAGGGAAAGGTGAAGGAATGAGGAGGCATGGGCAAATGAACAGTTTAGAAGTTTCTGTAGTTGTGAAAGAAACTTGCTAATTGTACATTCTTTTGTTCCTTGCTCTTCACACATCTTGTACATTCTGCTTGTCAGCACAATGCAAATTCCAGGTGAAAAAAGGATGGGAACAATCATGCCCATATGGCTGTGCAAAACTCACCAATAAAAATGTGGGTCCCCTAAGAAGCACCCACACCAACATTATGGAAATACTGAGCTATCAGTTCTCAACAATCATGGTAAGACAGGGCTCTCTGTGAAAAAGGGCTGGGAATACCCCACCACTACCCTTGCGAAAGTCAAGGAAGGAGAGAAGCATTTCACAGGCTGCTGAGCTTTGCAAGAATTAAAGGTTTTTCTTTCGTTCAATTTACAGATTTTGCTTCACTATTGTTCCCCGGAAAAGCATGTCTGTCTCTCTTCTATTACTTTTACTTTGTGAATGACCAATCAGATGCCACAAGGAGGCAGTGTGGCCCAGCACTTGTATAGGGTGGAGGAAAATTTTGGCTTCTGGGTGTCCAAACAGGGCCTACAGCAATAGAGAAAGCTGCCTTGTACTAATCCGGACCATTTAGCTTAGCTTAGTACTTAGTCTGTGCTGACTGGCTGCTGCTATACAAGATTGCAAGGTTTCCAAGCTTTATCTTGGACACTGGGATTGAATTGAATTCATGTATACTATTAGTACCACTTTACAAAGCCTTAGTAAGACATCCCCCTTGGAATACTGCAATCAGTTTTGGTCACCGCAATATAAAAAAGATGTTGAGATTCTGGAAAGAGTGCAGAGAAGAGCAACAAAATTGATTAGGGGGCTGGAGGCTAAAACGTATGAAGAAAGGTTGCAGGAATTGGGTAAGTCTAGTCTAGTGAAAAGAAGGACAAGGGGAGGCACAATAGCAGTGTTCCAATATTTCAGGGCTGCCACAAAGAGGAGGGGGTCAACCTATTTTTCAAAGTAACAGAAGGCAAGACAAGAAGTAATGGATGGAACTAATCAAGGAGAGAAGCAACCTAGAACTAAGGAAAAATATTCCTAATGGTGAAATCAATTAACCAGTGGAATGTCTTGCCTTCAGAAGTTGTAGATGCTCCATCACTGGAGGCTTTTAAGAAGAGACTAGACAGCCATCTGTCTGAAATGCTATAGGTCTCCTGCTTGAGCAGGGGGGTTTGAACTAGAAGACCTCCAAGGCCCCTTCCAACTCTATTATTCTACGTCCTGTGTTTTAATTGGGAGCTGTTGAATACAACAGATGCTAGATTCTGAGCTGCATCCCTTCCCATTCCAATTTGAAGCTCTGGAGAGTACACCGTCAGCTGCCTTCAGCTGGAGAGGATGCCAAAGGTTCCAGAAAAATGCTCTTTTGAGCTCAGCCACTCATATTACTCCTCTCCATCTAACAAAGACAACAGCTGCAGGGCTTGGAACTTGGGAAAAGTTTTACAGAGCCCGAGAAAAGAACTTTAAGTTACAGCTCAAAGGAAGATATAAAACAAAATAGGACAGCCCAGAAAAATAACCATCAATTTCCTGCTTTCAGATCAGGAACCTCTAAAGCAAAAATGTAGAGCAGCAAGATGAGGAAAAGTTGGTCAGGCACCTTGTCGGGAACTCTCTGCCTCCCATGCTGCCGACACAGGTTCGTGTAAAAAGCTACAATTGAGAAAATGAGCTGGAGTGACCGAAGCAAGCAAACTAGTAAGAAGCCATTATCAAACTTTTATAGGGGGAAATGATCCTCTGTCCAATGTACAGTGCAAAAAATTTCCACCCAGCTCATAAACACTAGGCACTGTTTTTCACCACACTATTTTAAATATTAAATGAGAGATATTATAAATTGTACCATGCCGGATTGGCTTGCTTATTTCAGGAAACGATATGAATTTCAGCCTTCTTCAACTCTGTAGCTCTTAGTGCTTTCCCCTGTTTGCTCCATTCCAACCCTTTCAAAGTCTGCTGCTTTCCTGTTCCTGTCTTCTCCATTTTACTTTCCTTCCCTCCCACTTTTTAGTCTTCTGTCCTTCCTCCCTGTCCTTCACTTTCCTCTTCCCTATAATTAAGGGCAGGGGTAGGCAACCTCGGCTCTTTTATGACTCGTGGACTTCAACTCCCAGAATTCCTGAGCCAGCTTGGCTGGCTCAGGAATTCTGGGAGTTGAGGTCCACGAGTCATAAAAGAGCCAAGGTTGCCTACCCCTGATTAAGGGGCTTAAGCAATGTCAGTAGGACATTGTTCCCTTAAAAGCTTAATTACTGCTACAAAACCTCTTTGCTGCTTTCTATCAATAAATTGACCGTCTGTATTGTAATTCTGATAATCTCTCAATGATTAGTGGACTTTCAGATATCATCTGTAGTTCAAGGCATGTACCCGCTGAAATCTAGCTCTCTGAGATATATCAAGAAGCAAAATATCCCTACAGTAACGATGACCATGCAGTAGCTCAAAACCCTGCAAAGTTTCGGTGGACAACTATATTATTTAAAACACATTTGGTCTATTAATTAAACAGGTTAATAATTAGCAATTAGACTTCAAGGTAGACATTGCAAGGTGGGGAAAATACAGCCCTTCCCAGCAATAACACTTCTTCCCAAATACGGGTTCTAACCTAACTCCTCTTAATCAGAAATGGGCTGGAAATGTGAGAGTTGCAGTTGCAAGACCATCAAAAGCTACCATTCTAGGAAGGCTAATCCAATTCAGCTAAGACCTTCTCAGTTGCACTGAGCCACAGCATTGTATTTGTGCCCCCACAATGTTGTCTTCATTTTGTCCCCAGTCTACAAGTAAGAGCCTTAATTTGTCCTCTGCTATTCTGGGGTTAAAAGTAGCATTTCCATCCTTATTCTGAAATAACCAAGGGCTGCCTTGAAATGTAAAGGCCTGGTAGGGAGCAGAAGGAAAGGTGTGCCAGCAGGAAGGAAATGGAGTGAAAACTAGAGCAAGCATCTTAGGATATGATGGCTTTGAGAGGATACAGGATCTATGAGTGCCTTATGACTACAGGTAGGGAGAAAAGGGAAAGAAGAACTCTGTTGATGGGACCTTCAGCATCAGACTTCCCTCTTCCATGCTGCAAAAGAATGGCCAAAGTTGCAAAGTAGTATTCTTTTTCCCCACCTGATTATATTATGCCAACTCACAAGGGAAATGACTAAGTTAGGAGCACATTCAAATCCACTGTTTCACTTCATCAGAGAAATTCTGCAAGACATCAGCCAGGCTTTCCAGGAAGACATTTGAGGGCTGGAACAGATGTTCCTAAATTTAACTCTGCAGGGTTAAATGAATACACACAAGTACTGCTTAAGATGTGGCGAGAAACACTAGTTTAGGGAGTTTTGAAAAGGGGCTTCCACAAACTCACACAGAGAAGAAACTGGCCTATGAACATCTATCCACAAAAGCTAAGTTAGAAGATTCAGAAGCAATCTTCGGAAAATCTGAATGCGTTATATTAATAAATAAGAGAAGATGGGCAAAGACACTGAACTGACTGTTAGAAACGGAGTCCTTGGCTTTTGTTGGAGCACAGTCTATGCCACGGCTTTTCAACTTTTTCACCCATTGTACCACTTTTAGGATATGGAAACATCTGGGTACCACCAGTTGCCTAGCAAATTGTCAAAAACTTGATGACCAAAAAAAAGGGGAAAAAAGTGATGAAGTATAGGTAGTCCTCGATTTACAACAGTTCGCTTAGTGACTGTTTGAAGTTACAATGGCACTAAAAACGTTTTCCCCCAAGCCACAGCTGAGCAAGACACCTGCCTGCCCGCCCAGCAGTGCTCTTCCTCCTGTCCAAGGTTTTCATTGTTGTGAGCATTTCTGTTGAGGGTTGGCAGCGGGGGTGGGGTGGGGGTGTTTGGTTTTTATTTCCCCTCCCCTCTGCTGGGTGGTTGCAGCAGGTTTTGGTCACTTCACATGACCCTGGGACACTGTGACCGTCATAAATATGAAACAGTTGCCAAGCATCTGAATGTAAATCACAAGACCCTGGAGATGCTGCAACATTCCAGCTGATCGGTGCTTCTTCTGGGCTTAGAAGCGCCAGGATCAGCACCAACTCCAGCTGGAGCCTGGCGCTGATCCTGGCACTTCCAAGAGAGCCCTGACAGCCCCGAAGAAGTGCTGATCCTGGCACTTCTGCTGAGCCCTGACAGCCCTGCAGCTCCAGCTATCTTTTGCTCAGGTTTGTGCGGTGCTGCCACCGGTTCAGCTCACTCCCCTCCCCCGCTACCACTTTTCTAGGATGGTCACGTACCACCTGCTAGGTGCTAATGTACCACAGGTGCATAACGTACCACTGGTTGAAAAGCCCTGATCTATGCTATCTCCTCTTAGAAGCACATTTTTCTTTGGAAAACAGCAAAAAAGAACTCTGGGATAGTCTGGAAATTATTTTGGCTCTAAATATCAAATGGGGTGGTGTGATGATCCAGCAGTTAAGATGCTGGGCTTGTCAGCTAGCAAGCCCAGGTTTAAGACCCGAATGTGGCATAACAGATGAGCACCAATCTAGTTCCTGGCTACCCAGTAGTTCGAAAGCATGCAAATATGAATACATAAATAGATACCACTTTGGTGAGAAAAAAAACAGTCCTCCGCAATGTCATGCTGGCCACATGGCTGTGGAAACGTATTCAGGCTCATGGCCTTGACATGGAGATGAGCAACTGCGCTCTACTGAAGTGGCTGGAACAGACCACTCGAAGACAGCTGGTAACTTCAACAGATTTATTAAGACAGAGCGAGCAATAACAGGAGCCTTTCGGCTTTTTATAGTCTGGCGCCGGTCATCTGGTCCAATCGCCGGCCGGTCTTTTTCCCGCTTTGCTTCTGCTCCAATCAGCTCCGCGGAATGCCTGACAGTTCGGTTCCTCGTGCTGGCGGCATGTGTTGCTTTGACAGCTGAAAGCTGTCAACTAGTGCGCCTGCGTAAGTCGGGAGTTTTGACAGCTGTCAAAACTCCCTCGTGTTCGGCTGTCAAACACTTTACCTCATGTTCGGCTGTCAAACGTTTTTCCTTATGTTGCGAACCAATTGCGTTAACACATTAAATGAACTATATACATATAATACACCCCTTACCCTTCCCCTGGATCGTTTCCACCCCCGTGTGTTTGTTTGTTGCTCCCTGCCCATTCATAGTCCTGTAAGTAAGTCGGTGGTTTTCTCGATCGGCTGGACCGTCGTGGGGGAGCCTCATCTCCGAGTTCTCCTTCCTCCTGCGGTTGTTGTGGCTGTGCCTCTTCGGATGGCAGAATACTAGGTATGAAGGGGGTTAAAAGAGGTTGTTGAGATGGTAGGGGTGTGTTTTGTGGCTTGCGGATTCGTATTTGGTCTAGGTGTCGCCGTAGTTGGCCTTGTGTGTCAGAGTGGATTAAGTATGAGACAGGTCCGGTTTGCTTTATTATGACCCCTTGAATCCATTTTTGGTTGCCGGTGTAATTTCTTGCCCAGATAGTTTAGCCTGGGAAAAAGGTTCGTGGTGCGGATGTTGGAAGTTCTTGGTCATTAGGAGTTCTATCTGGGTGCAGTCTGTCTAATCTTGTTATTAGCCTCCTGCCCCATCGAAGCTCAGCTGGTGATTTTCCGGTGGTGGTGCCGGGTGTGGTGTGTTGGGCTAGGAGGAATTGGCTGAGGCGTCGGTGCCAGTTCCCTTTTATGAATTTATTAAGTGCCTCTTTTGTTGACCTCACCATTATTTCTGCCATGCCATTAGTCGACGGGTGGAAGGGTGCTGACGTCACCAGTCTAATACAGTTCCTCGAAGCGAACATCTGAAATTCACGAGAGGTGAATTGTGGGCCGTTATCGGAAACTATGACGTCTGGGAGGCCATGTGTTGCAAAAACTTTCCTAAGGGCTTGTATAGTGGAGTATGTTGTTATTTTATTTAGGGGTATCACCTCGAGCCATTTAGAAAAGCTATCAACAATTATTAAGAAATTCTGCCCTCGTATTGGTCCCGCAAAATCTAGGTGGATACGGGACCATGGGTTTTTTGTTGTTTCCCATTTATGGACTGGGGCATGGGGTGGTTCGCTTCTTGTTAGTTGGCAAGTATAACATCCCCCTACATGTTGTTCTATGTCCTTATCAATTCCTGGCCACCATACATAACTCCTTGCAAGTAGCTTCATTTTTACCATCCCCGGGTGCCCTTCGTGTAAGGTTTTTAATGTTTGTTGTATATTTGTGTGTGGTATCACCACTCTATTTCCCCATAGTAGACAGCCTAAATGAGAGGTTAGTTCTGCTTGTCTGGAAAAAAAGGGGAGAAATGTTTCTGCTGGGCATTTGTGTGGCCATCCTGTCGTGACCCATTGCAGAACCCTGCTGAGAGTTGTATCCCTAGCGGTGTTGTCAGCAATGATTTTTGCTGTGAGGGGAAATTCTGGTAATTCATTGATAGCCAATATGTTGCCCGCGGGGGCTGGGTCTGGGTCGTGGCGACGTATGGGAAGTCTGCTTAGGCAGTCTGCATGCCCTAGTTCCCTGCCTGGCTTGTATACCAATTTGTAGGAGTATGCTGATAGAAAGGTTGACCAGCGTAGGATTCTAGGGGACAATATTTGTGGGGTCGTTTTGTCCCAGGTAAATATGCCTAATAGGGTTTTGTGGTCTGTGAAGATAGTGAAAGGTCTGCCATACAGATAGTCATGAAATTTTTTAACCCCGGCGACGATGGCCAGGGCCTCCCTGTCAATTTGAGCGTAATTTCTTTCTGTTTTAGTCAGAGTTCGAGAATAAAATGCAATGGGTCTTTGGGTGTCGTCCTGGTCCAGGTGACTCAAGACTGCCCCTATCCCGTATGGGGACGCATCGCAAGCGATGCAGACGGGGGTGTCCTCCTGGAATAGGGTGATAGTGGAGCTTTTACAAATGATGCTCTTGAGTGACTGGAAACTATTTTCATGCACTCTTGTCCAGGTCCAGGGGTTGCCCTTGTCTAATAGCCTATGAAGTGGCTCTGCAATTGTAGCCTTGTGGGGGAGGAAGGCGTGGTAAAAATTTAATAGTCCCAAAAACGCCTGAAGTTCCTGTTTGTTTTTGGGGCTGGGGGCTGCTTGGATGGCTTTTAGTTTGTCATTTGTAGGGTGAATGCCCTGGGCATCAATCTTGTACCCGAGGAATTCCGTAGAGGGAACTCCTATAGAGCACTTTTCTCTTTTTAGTTTAAATCCGGCCGTTCGGAATCGCTCTAGCACAGCTGACAGCCTGTCAGCCAGAATGGCTTCTGTTTCTCCGGCGATAAGTACATCGTCGAAATAAGGGGAGACTCCGGGGATTCCTTTTAATGTTTTTTCCATAATGCTTTGGAAAATGCCTGGGGCGGTCGAAATGCCAAATTGTAGTCTTGTCACTTTAAATGCTCCGCGGTGTGTGACAATTGTCTGAGCGACCGCGGTGTCATCGGTCACAGGCAATTGCAAATACGCCTGCGTGAGATCTAATTTCGCAAAAATGGCGCCGGAGCGAATAGAAGCCAGGACGTCCCTTACTGCTGGAATGGGGTAAGAGTGGGCATTGAGTGCTAAGTTTAGCGTCCCCTTATAGTCTGCGCATATTCTAATTTGGCCATTAGGTTTCACAGGTGTTACGATGGGGGTTTCCCAACTGCCCCCGTCAGTAGGTTCTAAAACTCCTAGTTTGACAAGGCGTTCCAGTTCGTCCTCAATTTTTTGTTTGAGGGCGAAGGGGACCCGCCTGGCCCTGATTTTGATAGGTTGTATGGCGGGGTTTAAATTAAGGGCGATGGGAGGGCCTGTGTATTTGCCTAAGGAACCGTCGAAGACGTCTGCATACTTTCTGCAGACGGTCTCAAGGTTTGACGTTTCTATGGCGTTGACGCCTGTAAGGGCAATTCCTAAGGGGCTAAACCAGTTTAACCCTATTAGATTAGTGCGATCCCCCTGGGTGACTATTACTTCTAGAGGTCCCTTGAACTTTTTGTACTCCACCCAGACCTTAGCCTTGCCCTTGAGTTGAATCGGTGTTTTCTGGTAGTCAGCTAATTGAACTTGTGGGCTTTCTAACGGTATTGTTTTTTTACTGCGCCTACAGATTTCCCTATACGTCTTTGACGAAATTAGGGTTACAGCAGAACCTGAATCCACCTCCATGTCGCAATAGACTCCCTGCAGTTTAGTTTTAATTTTTACCTTAGGGCTCAAACTGTGTACCCCCTCCACTGTCTTCACTAACCCCTCTGAGGGCTTTCCATTACTGGCTCGGTGGGTGATCGTACCTGGGGGGGGTAGCCTCCACTTCATGCAGGTTGTCGCGGGGACGGCCTCGGCAGACGGGTTTAATGTGGCCGGTCTTGCCACAATTATGACATTTAGCGCTCCGGAAACGGCAATTTGCCCGGGCATGGTTGCCTCCGCAGCTGGCACAGGCGTTTCGTTGTTCTCTTTGGGCTGAGGTGAAGTTTCTTGGGTTGGGACGGTCGTTGTTGTCACTCCGTTTATTTTGCCTTCTCTCCATTCGGCGTTGTATCGCGTCGGTGTCTGTTAGATCGATGGACTCTTCGTCGCTGAGAGACGCTTCGTCCTGATGGACGCTGCTTTGGGGTTCCATTGCTGTTCGGTTGAGGGGCTTCTTGTGGTTATCTTCATACGCCAAAATCTCCCGGGAGACCTGGGCGAGTGTCATCTCGGGTTTTGACGTGATTTTTTTCTTGAGGCGTTCGTCTCTCAGCCCGATGACCACCTGGTCCCGAATCCGGTCTTCTAAGTCGGGGAAGTTGCAGCTCCGCGCAGCGTGCTGGACTCCCGCGATGAAGTCGTTTGCAGGTTCATCCGGCCGCTGTCTTCGCTGGGCGAACTGTACCCGCCAGTACAGTTCTGAGCGGGCCGGCATGTAGTGCTTGCTGAGCCGGTCAACGAGTTCTGAATATGGAACCTCTGTGATTGGCACGGGGCTGAATAGTCCGACAGCAGCATCGTAGACGGGTGGACCGCTGATGTATAGAAGTGCTGCTGCCTTGGCTCTGTCATCTGTTATTTTGCTGACGAGGAGGAACCCCTCGACCTGCCCCAGATGCGACTCCCATCGCTCGGGGTGGCGAGTATCGAACTCCCTCACTCGTCCGAAATTTGCCATGCTGTCAGGGCTCGGTGGTCCGCTTCGCTGTGGGAGTTAAAACTCCCAGTGACTAGCTCTGCCGGCCGAGGACTCTTCCTGGCCGTGACTTCAGCTCTGGAAGCGGATCCCACCTTCGTCGCCAGTGAAGTGGCTGGAACAGACCACTCGAAGACAGCTGGTAACTTCAACAGATTTATTAAGACAGAGCGAGCAATAACAGGAGCCTTTCGGCTTTTTATAGTCTGGCGCCGGTCGTCTGGTCCAATCGCCGGCCGGTCTTTTTCCCGCTTTGCTTCTGCTCCAATCAGCTCCGCGGAATGCCTGACAGTTCGGTTCCTCGTGCTGGCGGCATGTGTTGCTTTGACAGCTGAAAGCTGTCAACTAGTGCGCCTGCGTAAGTCGGGAGTTTTGACAGCTGTCAAAACTCCCTCGTGTTCGGCTGTCAAACACTTTACCTCATGTTCGGCTGTCAAACGTTTTTCCTTATGTTGCGAACCAATTGCGTTAACACATTAAATGAACTATATACATATAATACATCTACAGTTGACAACTAGCTAAGTAAAAACTGCAGAGACTCCTTTCCTTTCCTGAATATTCAGTATGTAAATGACAGAGGGTTAAAGACAGAAAGATTCAAAGAAATTCCAAGCCTAATAGCTCTTTTCAATCTGACATACTCCAGGAAGGTTGGACTGAAGTTTCCATTTAACCTGGATAGTGTTTCCAAATGTAGGGGAATATAACAACAGCAATAGTAATTTATTAAATTTATATAGAGTCTGTGGATTTGTGAGCCTCCTTATCTAAGAACCTTCCTCTGATGATATTCCCCACTCAAAGCAATCTGCTCACTTTAATTATATGTACAGTATAGCTATGCTGAAGATTGTCTCATTTTAACTGAAGGATGAACATTAATTTTTCAAAGGAGAGAAAGGTGGTTTGGTTTTGTTCAACATCCTGCTAATTATCTCTGTATTAACTGGTGCAGGATCAATTCTTCCTTCTCCTATTCTTTTTCCCCCCTCCTGGAATAGTCGCCAGGTGATGTCACAGAGATAAACAACAAAATGAATCTGATTATACGAGGCTGATGAATGCAAACAAAGCAAGATTGAAAGGCAAATGTAAGAGAAAGACAGTGCCAATGAAACGGACAAAAACAGAAGAAGCAGTTTTGGTCCAATTCCAGTTGACCGCAGCCTTATAATTTTCAGAATATAAATGATGTCTCTCACCTCTGAAGATAGCAGAGCATCATTTTCTCTAGGCCTTTGGTCAAACTGACCTGGGACATACCGGTAATACTGACCACTTTACAATGAACACAGAGGATCTCCAGAATGACATGATGAAAGCTATTTACAATGCTGTTTAACTAAATTAATGTCTCCAAAGACACAGAAGAAAACAGCAATTACAGCAGGAGCTATATTTTGACAGAGGAGCCAGCTCACTTAGTGCCAATTATATTGTTGTAACTAATGAAGTGAAGGTAGGAGAACAGAAAGTTTTCATTCTGCTTCTGAATTCATTTCGTAGTTGATGCAAAAACCAACACACTAATTGTTTGAAAGATTCTAATTATATCTGACGTTTTATATATTTAATCAGCAGAACTTTCATATGAACCAAAGTAGGAGGAAATATTTATTGCTCGGCAAAGAAACAGAATGTTTCAATTTTCAAGTACAACCACTTATAAAATCTGGGTTGTAGGCCATTCAAGCATGCAAGGAATTAATCAACAAGACATTTTCTTCCTCCTGCTGAGAATCACAGAAGTCCTCAGCTTTCCTGAAAATCAGCAGGGAGAGGGCACTTGACTCATTCCTTAGCCCCCTGCATTCATGGGGTCATTAGCCTCCCTCCTCCAGCTTTTTTTCTGAGCAATTAACACATTTCCATGCTTCCGTCATGAGTTTATTATTCTGCTTTCATAGAGTTCAATTGGTAAGTTGGCAATAGGTACATAAGCAAATGTCTTGGTGGACACATAATCAATTCTTGCTACATCATGTAAAGTAAATTTAAAAATCTGCATGCCAAAGAACAGATTGTCTATAATTATCCAAGATACAGAAAGATGGCCATACATTTTATTTCTATGGCTATAGTGTTTTATTACATATGTCTAATTTCTGGGAACTTATTGTGCAACGTACAATCTTTGAGAGCCGATAACTTAATGCGTACTTATCCACCTATTCTTTGAGGGCACAAGTTGTCATATTTATTTATTTTATTTATTTATTTAATTTAATTTATATACCGCCCTTCTCCCGAAGGACTCAGGGCGGTGTACAGGGCAATGCAATAAAATACAATATACAAAAATTAAAAATATTAAATACTACAGCCCTATTCAATAAATTAATACAAAACTATAAAATACCC
Source organism: Vipera ursinii (assembly GCF_947247035.1). NCBI lineage: Eukaryota > Metazoa > Chordata > Lepidosauria > Squamata > Viperidae > Vipera > Vipera ursinii. The sequence goes on along the minus strand of NC_139512.1, from coordinate 336,300,166 downwards.
CTAAAGCCATCAGACCAGGCCGGCTTGTTCAAATAAATGTGTTTTTAGGTCCCGTTGGAAGGAGTGAAGGTCGGGAGCCATCCGGAGCTCAACCGGTAGACGGTTCCAAAGGTCTGGCGCGCCCACAGAGAACGCCCTCCCCCTGGGGGCCGCCAGTCGACACTCTTTGAGGGAGATCTCCCCTATGTTTATCCCCAGAACAGTTTTATTTGCCAGGCTTGCTATGGTAAGAATAAGAAGAAAAAAATTATTCTTAATGTTTAGATAACAGATGTTGGAGGGGCATTCTGAGAATTGGGTACCAATTCCAATTGTTTTCCATTTCCATGATGTATGCTTCTCATTCTATCTCTGAAAAAGAGGGAGATGGAAGAATCTATTTTAAACTACTAATTAGTTGAGGTCTTTGGATCCTCTTTGCTGAGCAGAAGTTAGAATACTCTTACCCCCTACCCCACCCCAAGGAAGACAATGGAAGAGATTCTTTTGCAATTAGAAAGAGGCATTTGGCTCTCCTTGTTCCAAAAAGCTGAAGAATTTTGCTACCATATTTTCCCCTTGGAGGGGAAGTGAAAATCCTGATTTAAACTGAATCTTTTATGGGAGGAGGAAGGAGCAAAGGGACCCCACAAGAAAAGGGGATCCCATCCAAAATATGGGTATTTAAAATGATCAGATATAAGAATGTAACATGAATCAATTAATGTATCGTTCCAAGAATTATTCAAGTACCTCAACTTTGCTTTTGTTGAAAGCACACACATGGGGTTTTTAAAGAGAGAGCGGGGGAGCACAAAGCGCATTCAAGAACAAGAGGCTGAAAAGCTCAGTGTTTCTGTTCCCAGATGATGTGACACTCCAGATGAAATAGAACTGAATCCTTTGCTAAGTTCCTCCTTTTCTCTGGAAAGGATTTATCAGAGCCTTGGTGGAGCAGTGGGCTAATGCCTCCTTAAGTAACACTAGCTGCCTGCAATTAGTGCAGGTTCGCATCCCACCAGGCTCAAGGTTGACTCAGCCTTCCATCCTTCCGAGGTAGGTAAAATGAGGACCCAGATTGTTGGGGGCAATTAAAGCTGACTTTGTAATAATGCCGCTTGGGGTGTGTGTGAAAGCCCTAACAAGCAGGCATATACATAGAATGAAGGCTACTGCTAAGCTTGTAAGCCGCCCTGAGTCTTCGGAGAAGGGCGGGATATAAATGGAATTAAAATAAAAAAAAATAAATATCAATCCCCTGGACTGTCCCTACCATTCCTACCTGGTGGCTTTATGTTAAGAAAGTTGGTTTTTTAAAGTTTCCCACAGAACAAAATAAATATTCCCTAAACCAATTTCAGAAGTGCAGTATTCAGCAATATTTTTTCTCAGCAGTGGCATTTTATTTTACAGAGGTTTATGTTTTACTTCAAAAGCTCAGCTCATAGTTTGAGATACATGTAACTATGCTGAGAAAATTCCCTGTAGGAATCTCAGAAAGCCAGAGGCACTAAAAAAAAAGAATAAACCAATACAGCCTGAGCCACCTGTGGCCACAGTTGAAAACAGAACTTTTCTTACATTCCCATTTATATACAATGTCACTATTTAGTACTGTTGCTATTTCTTCTGTTTATTAATCTGTCATTTCTAATCCAGCAATGCTTCACAGTTCGTACTTCTCTCACAATAGTAGCTAACAAGGCAAGCTGTTCTTATTCCCACTTCTCAGGTGGAAATACGCATGGAGGAAGAATAGTTTACCAAAAGGTATATCTCATTTCCTTTCCCAAAAAATGTCAGAGATAGCCTATTTCCTAGTTCACTGAAATATGTAATATGATAATGAAGAAGGAAGGAATAGAACTCACTTTGCCATGAGGGAGAAGGCTTCAGAGCAGACAGCTGGACAGGGAACAAGTCGGATTACAATATGGCCGAGTGAGGAAGGGAAGTGGGCCTGGGTCACTTTTTCAAATACAGATGTGAAGGTGTTAACATCAGCCATCTTGCTGCTGGGTTCCCCTGTTCCAGTATCTAGGATGTTGCCCCCATGAAGGACAAGAATCAGGACACGTGTTCTGCAGTTGCACAACTGACTTCCTTCCTGGAGAGGGAGACAAAAAGAAACCAAATGATTTGAGGAGAAGGCAGCCTTGTTTTATGCTACATTTATGAGAAAAAGAGCAAAACTCAGATATCGGGAATCAGTAGTCCTAGATTATTCACGGGCTCTCACTCAAGAGAAAGTGGAGGGTGGAATTGCAGAGAGGAATTTATTATTTTCTAGTGCATTTTGCCATATTAGAAAAAGCTCAAGTCTACAGATTAAAAGATAATTTGTAACTATCGTTAATGTTTTTATTGTGTGCTGCCTAGAATTGCTTTTTTTCTGAGATGGATGGCTATATAAATATGATTTGATTGATAAATAAATAAAATGTTTAAAATTAAAAATAACAAAGCCATGGATGTCTCTCTGCTCTGTTTTCTCAGTAACAGAATCAAATCCCAATACATGGATGAAGGTTGTGATTAGAACAGTTAGCTAAATAACAGCCCAGCAAATGTAATTTTGGAGTCAAAGATAATTTTGGCTGCTGAGAATAAAAAAATTACCCCCCCTGATGCATTATAACATCTGAGATTTTGGAGCATGTTCATAGCAAAATCCTAAGAGTCATTTAAGTGAGATGGGTAGTATAAAAATATGATGAATAAATAAACATTCTAAAAATCTCAGTACTGTATTGCAATTAGATCAAGAGTTTCCAACTTTAGCAACTTTAAGACCTGTGGACTTCAATTACCAGAATTCCCCAGCCATTATTTTGGGAGTTGAGGTCCACAGGTCTTAAAGTTGCCATAGGTGGGCACCTCTGCTGTGGATGCAGAAGCTGCCTGAAGCATGATGTTCTGTACCAGCCTGCTACCGGCCCTGCAGCAAAAGCAGGGACAACCCCTTTACAAACGGCAAGAGGCTGGAATAAAGCCTGCCAAATTTATTCACATAAAACAGAGCAAGACAAGACACCAACCATAAAACACGAGCTAAGAAACAGGAACTATCCAAGCGGTTGTCTTCAGCAAACCAGCCCTCCCACACATTCCCCTTAAATACAGTTCAGGGCGTGGCCTCTCTCTGCCTCCTTCCGAGGTGCCCCATTGCCTTCCTCTGTTTACTCCTGACTGACTGCCTCCTGCGTCGGGCGTCCTTGAACAGGGCCAGCTGTGGGTCATCTTCATCCACGCTGTCAGGCTCACACAGCTGGGTCTGCATCGTGACCAGATGAGAGGGGCCTGGCTGGGGGCTCTCATCAAGCTGTACAATCCCCTCAGCAAGCTCTTCAACACCCCCCTCCTCCTCCTCTGAGTCGTCCGACCCAACTGCCGAACCCACAGGCTGACCCTGAATCACAACACATGATCCAGATAGTAATTCACCTCAGGGTCCTCATGGATTTCAATGCTGCCCTGTGCAGGATAGCGATGTTTCCTCAGAGAGGCTCTGTACAACTCCCCTAAAAGATAAAAGAAGAGGAATATTACCTTTTTTGCTTTCAATGTCTCAATTACCAACAGCTGTGAAGCAGATTGATGCATTATTTATATGAATCTTGAGGCAAGATCTAAATAGCTATGGTTTTGTAATTCTGACATCTCAGCCAGTGAATTGACTCTATTCCAGGGCACCCATTTCCAGTCAACAGTAGTCATTCTGTCTTGTCCTCAACTGAGTTCTTGTAAAAAAAAACACTGGGAAATGCTACTGGTTATTGAGTGGAAGATTTTCTCTGGCCATTCATGAGTGCCTATGTTATGGAACAGTGTTTTATTTATTCGTGAGATCTATATATCCTGTCTTTTCTCCAGAAAACCAATTATATCCTAACTAATGTTAATTTTATCCTACTGGCCACAAAGTAGGTTAGGCTGAGAAAAAATGACCAGCCAAAAGTCAAGTAATGAACTTAGCTAAATGCAGTTTGAACTTGGACTTCCCCTGCTTTGGTAGTATTGCTGTTAACCACATTTTTTCACAATCTTCATCTGAAAGCATCAGTTGTCACCAGTTCAATTTATTACCAAAAGTGGCCATAGCATTGATTGCTTTATTGTTTCAAACCAGCAAATGACCTTGCTTAGCAGCTCATGTAGATGTTGAATAAAATAGGATAGAGAGTTGTAATCTGTGGCATCCCACAAAGAAAGGACCTAAGAAGCAACCTCTCTTCAACCAACATTGACTAAAACTGGTCTCAGGGAAATAAGAGAACTATCATAAAATAGCACTCCTACCATACAATGGTACCCCAACCTCTAGAACTGGTCCCAAAGGATGCTATAGTCAACAGTACCTCAAGTTGCTTAGAAATCAAGGAGCACAAGGATGGATGCACCATCTCCATCCTGACTCTACCACAGGTAATCTACAAGCTTAACCAAGTCTGTCTCCATACTAAATTCCACCCTGAAATAAGTAACACCAGCTGCCTGCAATTAGTGCAGGTTCGCATCCCACCAGGCTCAAGGTTGACTCAGCCTTCCATCCTTCCGAGGTAGGTAAAATGAGGACCCAGATTGTTGGGGGCAATAAGCTGACTTTGTAATAATGCCACTGAGGGGGGGGGGCGAAAGCCCTAATAAGCAGGCATATACATAGAATGAAGGCTATTGCTAAGCACATTTGATTTGTGCTTAGATTGTAAGCCACCTTGAGTCTTCGGAGAAGGGTGGGATATAAATGGGATTAAAATAAATAAAATAAAATAAAACTGAGTATAGAAAATCTGTTTCCTCCAGAGTTTGTATCAACTTCATACCAAGTGGCTTTTCAACAACCTTCCTTTAAAAGAGGGAAGTTATTTAAAATCATTCGGTTCAAGTACGGCCTCTTGAGAAGGGGATGCATTATTGCTTTCTTCAAGGAAGGGATATCACCTCTCCTTCAAAGAGGCTGACACCATCGAAAAGCATTCAGTCATAGATCACCTCCTTAGCTGCTTTCAAACCTAGGAAGATCCTTGGTCCAATAACTAGGTGGCCAAACTAAAAGCACAGAGAACCCTGCCCATTTTCTCAGGAGTTACTGGTTCAAACACATCCAAAATCACATCACAAGTCTGGGCCTTAGCCTCCTGGCCAGAGCTACACAGTTGGAGTTGATCTCTTTATCCACCAAGGAGCCATAACAGGTCTGAAGATGTTTCTGCTACTTTACCCCTCCCTACCCAGAAGGGACTGATCACTCTGAATAGGGCTTTAGGTCTGATCCTCTGGGACACGCCTGATGATTCAAATAAAAGATTATTTTTTTTAAAAAAAAAACAGAAAACGATAAGTCCTTTTTAAAGAATCAGTCTACAAATGTGATAAATAAACTCAAATTGCCCCAGGCACAGATGGCAGTGTAATCAAAAAAAGCCATCGAAAGGGCTAGTAAATGGGTGGGGAGCAGGAGTGTAAAGAAAACAGAAAATTTTCATTACCTGCTGAAATAAAGCTGATTATATGGCAAATTATGTTTTTCTATTTGCAAGAAAAGCTTTAATGAGGAAAAATTATAATTGAGGCTTAGCAGGACTCAAAAGAACTTCTCAGGTAAGGTTTCAGATTTTTACCAGCTTTCCCTGGCAATCTTATTTATACTGCTATTACTGCAATTCATGCTAATTACATCATTAAGCAAACTATAGGAACAAAGGAGGCAAAAATCAAATCTTGCACAGAAGGTGACATTCAGCATACATAATAGCTCACTATTCAAATAGCAAGGGGTGGGTGGGTGTTGATTGGATGTATAATTTAACAATATAGATTTGAGAAAATTCTGCATGAAAATTGGACATATTTTGAAACAAGTTAGAAACAGCAAGATGATAGAAAATCCTATCTACCAAGAACTCTCCTATCTATATTTACCACCAAGTAATCTTGTGACATTTTGAAATCTAACCCACATATTATGATCACAATGTTCATGGATCTAGGAAAGTTTATAATGTACCAAATCTGTTACTCTTTAAAATGGCATAAGATTTCTGTTTTACTCCTACCTCTCCTAAAATTGCTTTGCAATTCTTTGACTTTCCAGATGAGTTCTACTATGTGATTTCTTTTTTTAAAAAAGCACCAAAGGTTTTGAAAAGCAAAGCTTAGGATAGGACAGACACTTGAAGAAGTATGTGGTAGGGTTCTCCACAGGGAAACACCTGTGTTTGTCTAACATCCCTATACTCATCATCAATATATTTTAAGTTTTTTTCTTGAATAAGGACTGATGTTATGAACTCCAAATTAAGATTGAACTTTAGATATCCCTTGAAATTGTCTTGCTTAAAAAGTACATATTAATACTAACATTGCCCAGTTCTTCATCAAGTAAGGGGAAGATCTCACTCGTTTTTGCAAATTAGAAGAATCTGCTTGATTAATGTAACCTTCATGAATATAATTTTAAAAACACACAGCCTAAGACAGTCTAGCCCTACATCCTATTTTGTCCGAGTAGCCAGCTAACAACCCCCAGAGAAACCCGCAAACAGGATATGAGAACAATAACTTCTTCCAGTGTTCTTTACTAAAATATGTCTCTGATACTAGATCATGACTGGCAGCTACTGACAGCTCTTTCTGCTATGAATACAAATGACTATCGAGTAGGTGGTTATTATCACATATTGTGCAGTGAATTACATGGATTGCACCCTGTATGAAAAAGTTCCTTTTTTGTTATGTCCTGAATCTCCTTTCATTCAGGTTCACTACATAATTTTTTTTATTAATAACTACAGTGTTTTGGCCAATCAAGGCGGAATAATTAGTCCAAGGTACAACTAGCCTATCAGATAGTAAAGTTTGTCCTAATGTCCAGTCACAACTGTTTTTGGCTTGAGTGCCAGCTCCTTATCCCATTTCTGTCAAAAAAAGAGCTAAGCCTTACATTTGCTTCCTGAAAGAATCTAAACCAAAGATCCCCAATCTTTTGGGCACCAGGAACCTGGTTCTGTGGAGAGAGGTTTTTCTGTGGACTGGAGAGTGTGTGGTTTTGTGTGCTGCCTGCATCTCACAGATGGGTTTTTGCTTGTTTCTGCAGACCAGTTGCTGGCATGCTGCGGCCCAGTACTGGTCCATGGACCGGGGGTTGGGGACCCCTGATCTAAACAAACAGATGAGCGCTAGTGTGCATACCACAATATGGAACCAATGTGATTACTTCTGGGTCATATATGTTCACTTGTCAGCCTGTCCAAGAGACCAGATAACTGAATTGCAGGGGTATGCCAAAAAGAGAGAGACTCTATCCTGAATCAGAAAGTGGAGATCCAATGTAATATTCCAGGGTGAAATTAAGACACTCCAACTTTTAATGCAATTATAGATGACCAGGTATTCCACTACTAACATTACCAGAAAATATCTCTGCTAGGGAGAAGAATTGTAAGATGCCCAAAGTCACTTGGCTATAAAAGTTGAGTGAATGAATGAATGTGAAAGAGTGAATGGATGGATGGATGGATGATCTAAGCTGCTGAAAGGTAGCATACTTCCATTATTGAAGAGGATTTTAGGACTGATAAAGCCACAAGTAACAAAATTGTTTTATGGAGTTCTGCCTCAATAAAATCCCCCAGTTAAATTTGGATGAATTTCAATTGAGTAAAAGCAAAGGGTTCCATGGAAGAGAAGGAAAACAGCTATTCACTCTCTGGTTAAGCAAGACTGTGTTACAAAGGAACAAATGACTAAACCAATCCCCAACATGAAAAACTGTTCAGACTCTGATGCATTTCCTTATTTTACATTTCCTTATTTTACACTATCTGGAAGGAACAATTTAGAACTGGCTATGAATATTTACTGGAAAAGAAAATTCAGACTGGAAAGCTCCTACCTACACAGTCACATATGGATGCCATAAACCCGCATAGAAATTATGTATGCTTTGATCAATATGGGGAATCTTGTTTGGAACTTGTAGAAAACAAGACTGTATATATTAGTTTATATACTTAATTTCCTATTTTTTCCTATTGTTAAATAGACAATTCTTAACAATTATATAAGAACTGTACGACACGGATATATTTATTATATGGTTAGTGCATAAAAGCTGTATATTCATTCCCATATTCATTTTTAAATGAATATTTTTTTTTAAAAAAATCAGCATGCAGCTTCTACAGATTTTTGTTTCCAGTAAGTGGATGGGAACTCAATCCCAGTTGAGACTACTATATGTAAGAGCCTTGGTGGAGCAGTGGGCTAATGCCTCCTTAAGTAACACCAGCTGCCTGCAATTAGTGCAGGTTCGCGTCCCACCAGGCTCAAGGTTGACTCAGCCTTCCATCCTTCCGAGGTAGGTAAAATGAGGACCCAGATTGTTGGGGGCAATAAGCTGACTTTGTAATAATGCCGCTTGGGGGGGGGAAAGCCCTAATAAGCAGGCATATACATAGAATGAAGGCTATTGCTAAGCACATTTCATTTGTGCTTAGATTGTAAGCCGCCCTGAGTCTTCGGAGAAGGGCGGGATATAAATGGGATTAAAATAAATAAATAAATAAATAAATAAATGCAGAGGCGATGGGGCAGTGTGTGCTGCACAAAAAACATGTTGTGTAGTTCAGCTCTGCAGTCCTTAAAGAAAGAAGTTCTCTGGAGACATGCATGTACTTACTCTATTCCCTTGTTATTTTCTTCTTCCCTCAGTCTGTGTGCTAGACAATAGCTACTGGGGAATAAGAAATACCTGGCATTGTAGGATTCAGCTTCATGGAAATACTGGACCCTAAGAGTTATTTTCATTATTCTGGTTCAGAAATCTCCAGTTAAAGGAACTCTTGACTCACTATGTTTCATGGCAAAAATAACTTGCAATCGGAAGATACATATTTAAAAAACTAGTTTTAGTAGGCCCAAGGGATTGAGGCTGAGACATTTTTGTCTGTCTGTTCTGAAGCACAAATTACATTTTGAGAGCCATCCCTCCCATTTGAAAATCAGGTATTAGAGAATGCTGGAGTGATAGGATTTCTGTTTAAGAAATTTGAACTGATTTCATTCCAGATCATATCACTACCTAGATCCCAACTACAGAGTGGAATGTTTTCTGGAGAATGCATAGGAGACAGTTACTCTCCCTTTTGCTTATGCCAATCAAACATTCAACAAAACGAGCTTTTAAAGGTATTGGAATACAATTGCTGGAAATCAGAAAAGATTGCTGTTTTCAATACAGGAGGCAGTGTGAACAAAAAACAGTCACGTTTTCCTTGAGATTTGAACAAGTTTAGACTGTGTTTTCAACAGGTTCTCCTTAAAGCATAAACATCTGTAAGCCACCCAGCATCAACTCTGGTAAATAAAGCAACTCAGATAGCCCTTGGCATGGCAGTTACTAATATAAAAAGGGGTTGTCAGGACAGCCGCCATGATCAACCATGAGATGGAGAACATTTTAATGCTTCTTTAAAACATATGTTTTTACACTGTCCTATACTTACCAATGAATGAATGAATGAATAAACCTTTATTGTCAAAGTACAACCATGTATACATTGAGATTGGCTGAGCCTCCCTTCGTGCCCCCATCCCCAACTCACAGTGACAACGAACCCTCCATCTTATTACACCATGTGAGCTAATTGCACAACACACCGGCCTCACAAGTCAATCTATACTTACCAAGTTCTGGGAGAAAGCAATAGATTAAATAAATATTTATTTTTTATTTTAATCCCATTTATATCCCGCCCTTCTCCGAAGACTCAGGGCGGCTCACAATCTAAGAAGCACAAATCAATGTGCTTAGGAATAGCCTTCATTCTATGTATATGCCTGCTTATTAGGGCTTTTGCCCCCCCCCCCAGCGGCATTATTACAAAGTCAGCTTATTGGCCCCAACAATCTGGGTCCTCATTTTACCTACCTCGGAAGGATGGAAGGCTGAGTCAACCTTGAGCCTGGTGGGATGCGAACCTGCACTAATTGCAGGCAGCTGGTGTTACTTAAGGAGGCATTAGCCCACTGCACCACCAAGGCTCCTTATGATTGTGCAATGAAAACTAAAGTTTTCAGGGGATGTGTAGCTATGTGTCCTGATAGATGAACTTGGCTGCCTCCACTAAGGACATATGGAGAAAGGCAACAATGAAGTGAACTTTTCCTTTAGAGAAGGATATGGGTCAGATTTCAGAAACCTATCAAGTATTTATTTACTGGCCTGGTTCATGCACTATAATAAGCCAGATATAATAGAATAGATTATTTTGTATGAAGGCAACCAATTATGCTTCATTTAATGAATCACAATTAAACAAAGTATGCTTTAGTGCACTATGTAGATCCAGTCATTGCATCTAGGAAGAATAAAGATCACTTGCTATCCTTGCTTACATTTGGCATAGCAAGAAATAATGGCTGAGAAAGCTTATGCTGCTTACTGTAAAAAGGCTGCAGAATGACGGAGTCAATAAGTAGTTCTGGAAAATGACAGACGTGCTTATCTTTCATCCCTGAAGAATTTGCCAAAATGCTGTATTTAACCAGAGCAACTAAGTACATTCAGACTCACATGGGAACGAAAAATTGGGCCTCAACACCTTTCAAATCTGTTTTTTTTTAATGCCAACATCTGAGGAAGTGCCATCTCAGTAAAAGGAGAGAAGGAAAAGAGACACTTCCCATTTTCACATTCCCATAAAAAGTTGTCAGTTTTCTGCCATCTGTTGCACTGTTGTTAGCTGTTTATAATAACAAATCTGTTACAGAGAAATAAACTTATGCATAGCTGCTGGCATATGCTTCCTATTAGCAAGTGGTCATAAAAGTATTTTAAATAGAAAAGGATTGAGATCCTAAAGGTTTGCAAAAAAAGAAAATGCCACGCAAGGGGGCAAAGTTTGTAGGCTCACTTGATTTGAGTACAAAGTACCTTCATGTTGAGATCACAGAAAAGTAACAAAGGAGAGGATGCCCTATTTGACAATACTGAAGTTACAGGGGGTTAGGAAAATTCTTGTCTTTCCTTTCCCTAGCTGTCAAGATACTGTATAGCTTGCTCTGAAAGTCATTTGGATCTCCCCCTCTTGAAATTTTGGCTTCCCTTTCTCAAACATTAAGGGAGCTGAAAATGTTGCATACTTGGACTTTTTATTCTGACAATGTCTTTCCTATCAAATCTTGCTGCAACATCTATTCTTTTTCATTATCCAAACTTAACCCATAATACACAAATAATATATGGTGTATTTCATAATTGCATCTGGAATAACAGCATTCCTCCATTTTATGTTTCCTGATAACCTATGGAAATTATGATCCTCATTTGAGATGCAAATTAATTAGGGAAAGGCCAACACATTTCAGTAAAATTCACTGTTTTTATTATGACTGCATTAACCTCACATTTCATTTGTAAATATTCTGGATAAATACACTCAATACAGAAAACTCTTTAGAATATTTCAATAACTGGTATGCCATTTTTAGCTTCCTGTATTTTTTTCACTTGTCATTAGTTATCAGTGAATTCAGTTCAATTCAATTAATCACCTAGTCTTAGTTTAATGTAGCTAAATAATTTTGGAAACGTGGAAGAGATTTTTTTTTAAAAAAAACTAATGCATTTGTTTTAAAAAGTTTTTATTACATTCTGCCATGTCAAATCTATTTCAACTCAGATGAGAAAAAATGAAAGGCATCATTTGGGTTCATAGACAATAGTGTCTTCTTCTGAATCTGCAGCATTTTCCCCATGTCCTGTTCATCTTGACTGGCAACAGTGTCCAAGTATCTTACTAACTCATTGCATCCAAAATCTTTTTTCTACAAAAAATTCAGATACTGGGGACTAAGCTTGGAACCAAGATGCATTGGAAACTACACACTGAGGAGCATGTCTTCTCTGTCATTAATGAATTACAGTAGTCTTTGGTTAACAACTGTAATTGTGACCAGCAATCACTAAGCAATGTGGCTGAAAAGTGTAAGAAGGCAATCTCGGCACTCCTTATTGCTGTTGTTAAGCAAGTCTCAGGTGGTTTACAAATAGGCCAGCAGGCAACTAAAAGGCTGCTGCTGGGTGGGGGAGGGGTGCAGATGTGAGTCTGGCGTGGCCAGAGGTGGTGGCTGCTGGGCAGGAAGGGAGCATAGGAGGTCCATGAGGCATAGCAGAAGTAGAGCAAGGGTGAGGGCAGGCTGTTGCCAGATGGGGGAATAGTGTGAGTTGACTTATCTATCAGCTTGACTTTGCTTGTTGATCATGTGACCACAGGACATTGCAACCTTCCTATGTACACGTTGGTTGCCAGTCATGATCACATGACTGTAGGGGTATTCGAACAGCTTGAACTTCGAGGACCTGTTGTAAATATAGCACCTTTGTAACTTCAAACAGTTGCTGAATGAGTGGATGTTAAACGAGAACTACCTGTAGCCAGAATAACTGCTTGTTTGCCTGTAATTATTAAAATATCAATATTATTGCTGGAAAGGAAACAAAACCAGCTCTCCAGCAGTTATGCTGATATTTTAATGAGTATCAGGGGAGATTCAAAGTTACCTATTGTTGTACTTTTTAGACAGTACAATAAACCTTAAATATGGGAGTACATTTTAAAAGCTTCAAGACTCACGTTGTTTTTCCTGTAGAACACCAGATGAGCAAAAAGTGGGGTCTTCACCTGTGAAATACAGGAACAGAGGTGTTAGATTTTATTTATAAGTACCTATGTTTCTCTATAGAATCATTCAACTGTTACATCACCCATTAGCACCCAACCCCCAAACCCAAACTCATTCATTCAGCTCACATTAAAGATGGACCATTGTGGCTTCCTCTAATTCCATCTATCTGTCCTCCATCCCTGCTTCCTATCAGCTGCATCAATATATGAATAATGGCTTTAAAATTACATTTACTTTGGTAGGCATAACTACAATAGGTTTTATAGTGAACCAAAGGCAAGCACAGGAAAACATTTCTGCTTCTTCTCTCCTGATGTTAGAATTCAGGGTGCATTATACAGCTTGTTGGAATCAGCTACAATATCTGAACTAACAGGAAAAAGTATTGCTTTCCACCATGTCTAATTAAATGTAATTCAGACACAAAATATCAATCCTTGGCTAGTAGATCTTTAAAAACAAATAAACAGAAAATAGAATGATTAATGGCATTAGTCACAAAGACACCTCTCAGTACAGAAGCAGCATATCACTGAACACCAATTTATAAATCAGGTAGATTAAGATCGTGTTATTTCTCCAAATTTCTTGGGGTTTCTTTACAGCAAGACTACAAAAATAAACAGAGTACAAAAATACAGAAATAAACAGAACAATGAAATACAAAACAACCCCCAAACCAAACCTGGGGGGGGAAAGGGAGTGTTTTGGGGGGATTCCAAATGTACCAATATAAAACATCTAATATATGCACTGTATACGTATATAAAGCATATAGAAATCATTGCTTATCAAAACATGTCATTGTAATAATATATTGCTATCAAATACAAAGAATAAAAAATTACCCACTCTATTGGTGTAAAATATAAAATGTGGACCAAAGAAGAACACATTGTTTCATTTTTTCAGATTTCCAAAAGCTGTAATTAATATCTGGAATAGTACCACTATTCCAATTTCTTCAACAACCCATCTAGTCCTTCTGTATCCTGCAAGTGCCAGTCCAATGTATTCAGAGAAGCTCCCAAATATTTACAGGAGGAAAAAAATGTAGTGCTTTTCAATGTTGCATCCCAGCAGTTACTACTTAAGATATGCTACCTCTGATTTTGTCATGAAGAGTTCTGGGCACTGATGGCATAATCCTCCATGTCTTTGTCCAGTCCCCCTTTAAAATAATCAGAACTGGTACCACCTTCCACATATTGGAAGTAAACTATCTAGCTTAACTATGCATTAATATTGCTACCATACTCTGCTGCCATAATATACACATATTGTTGAGTACACTACTCTATATTTATATAGAATATTTATTTGTCAGGTGAAATATTTTGATCCATTAAATTAATCCAATTTTTTTTAAAATGACAATTAAAAAACTGCAATGCAAATACTGAGTTGCCAACCAGATGACTCCATGAAAACACAAACATTCAAACTGAAAAGCAGACTGAACACTAAAGCAAAATAATTTTGTTCGAGAGATTAAAAAGGCTTTTAGTGCAAGTATTTGTGGCAACTGCCGCAAACTGGAAAAAATGGAGGTTTTCAAGAGGGATTAATTTAGTTCTCTGTGAAATCTACATCATCACCAGGATGCCTTACAGATGCACTCTTACTCCTACCTGTAAATTGCACTAGAGTGGATTCTGCTGAATTTCCAGCTGCTCTTATTTTAATCTTCTAGGAAGTAATATTTTAAAAAGGATTATAATGGCTTGTAATCCTTTAAAATGACTGAGCAGTAACTCAAAACAGCATAAATGTAAAGACTATTAAATGCAAAGATCATCATTAATTGGTATTCCAAGCTCAGACTAACCAAAATAACCAACCAGATTTTCAGATAAAGCTCACAGACTATGAGACCAGATGTCCTTCATTATTTCCAGTAAGTGGGAACAAGAAATATATCACCCTGTAACAAAAAGTTCCACTTCTAGCTAACCATGTTAATACAGTCAAAAATATATACTAATTTGATTAAAAAGCACTTCCTAACAACTAATTGGTGAACAACCTATGAAATAAGCAACAATTTCTAGCAGCAACTCAGCCAATTGTTGATGGACAGAATTAAAAGATATAGGGCCCACTTCTTGATATGTAACAGATCTCCAGTGCAAAATAAAAATGGAGTATTCTGGACAAATATTTTCTTAAAAGTCTCCACTGAGGAAACAGTGTCTTTTCCAATTGTTAAATTGATCCATTATTAAACAATGTTAGGAAGTACTTCTAAAGGTTTGCAGCTTTTTCTAACCTTGGCTTCTGCAGGAATGGGAAATGCAGCGACAGGAAATGAATATGCTCCATATTTTGCATAAAAGGATTCTATCTCATTTGCAGTCTCATTGGCTACAAATCCTACAACTATTTTTTAGTAGATTGGCTTCAAGATCTCTCATTATTAACACTAGTTTTTTTACTGTCCTTCATCTAGATGCAGCTGGAATCCATACATACTGCTGTTTTGTATGGTAGTCCAAGACAGTCTCTCCAAATCTAGATTTAATATATATTCTCCAATTCACAATAGTCACTCGTCTTATCCATATGATCAAATGGATTTATTGCTCTGAAAATTCCTTCATGTGAATGGATTATATGTATGCTGTCCACTTCCCAATTAAACATGTAGACCTCTCTAGCTGTTTTTCATCTATAATGTGCACAAAGGCCCTTCCCACCTTAGGAGACCAAACTGTACATCTGGATTGGTTCTCAGAATAGATACTAGAACTATGCATAGATCTTGATCTGAAAGGCAAGAATGTCTTTTCTTGGGATCTCATGAGAAACTAAACTATTCCCAGGATTCCACAGCAGGAATCACATGGCCAGGAAAAGGTACAGTTGTTTTAAGGTAAGCCCCACAAGAGCTACATCTGTGCCTATATATACTCTGAAAGAAATTTTGCCATTAAATCTAGATCTCTGCATAAAGGTAGAGCAGTATTGTAGAGTATTGGACAAATTATACCAATCGATTATTGGACAGAAGATGACAGAATTTCAGTTCTTCAGATGGGAAAAGAAGCAAGGGAGCTGTCCAAGGTCCCGCTTTGTCCAACAAAGAATCTACTGTACCTAAAGCATCAAAAATATTACTGTACTCCTTGAAATGAATATAGAAAAGCAAGAACTTTGCATGTTTGATTATTGGTGAGGAGCAACTGGATAAATACAATCCTTAGACTCTATGTTGATTCTATGGTACTAACCTTGATAGCAGCATGACTGCCTCGGAGGGTTGGTCACTGAAAACAGACTGATGGATTAGGTGGGCCAGAACACCAGTCAGGCAAAGGCACTGCATATGTTCTTAACTATGGACATAGCTAGCATCAAATCATTAATGTTGATACTACTATAATCATTTTTGTTGTTAGCTGCGAAGTCGTGTCCGACCCATCGCGACCCTATGGACAATGTTCCTCCAGGCCTTCCTGTCCTCTACCATCTTCTGGAGTCCATTTAAGCTCACGCCTACTGCTTCAGTGACTCCATCCAGCCACCTCATTCTCTGTCGTCCCCTTCTTCTATTGCCCTCGATCTTTCCCAGCATTAGGCTTTTCTCCAGTGAGTCTTTCCTTCTCATTAGGTGGCCAAAGTATTTGAGTTTTAGCTTCAGGATCTGGCCTTCTAAAGAGCAGTCGGGATTGATCTCCTCTAGGACTGACCGGTTTGATCGCTTTGCAGTCCAAGGGACTCGCAGGAGTCTTCTCCAGCACCATAGTTCAAAGGCCTCAATTCTTTTGCGCTCAGCCTTTCTTATGGTCCAACTTTCACTGCCATACATTGCAACTGGGACTATAATCATACATAAGTTATTACTTTTAACAAAGTATTTTTGCCCCTAAAATATGCTACAATCTTCAAAGGTTTAAGTACCTTTATTAATCTTTCCCCTCTGCTCTTCCTATTATCTTTCTTTCCAGAATTTGTAGCTAGCAAGCAGAGTTTCTCTACTAAAGTAACTCCATTTTCAAATAATACTTTAAGACAGGGGTGTCAAACTTGCAACATCACATGACGTGTCGCGACGTATCGTGAATTTTTTGTCATTGCCGTCAATGGGGTGGGTGCGGTTTTGCTATGATGCACCTGGCCTGTGGGCCGGCAGTTTGACACCCCAGCTTTAAGCCTTCATTCCTGGCAACTGACTGGGCAAGTCTCTGCAGTTTTTTTGTCAAGATTCTCACAAGTGGTTTGCCCTTGCCTTTTTCCTATGGATGAGAAAGTGACTGGCTCAAGATCACCCAGCTGGTTGAATGCCCAAGGCAGAACTATAATTCACAATCTCCTAGTTTTTACTCTGGTGCCTTAACACTGCACCAAACTGACTCTTATGGACACAGAAAACTGGAAAGGAAAATTTATGGGTCACAAGCAGATCAATAAAACTGCGGCTGACTATATTTTAACATATTGCCATTCCCTGCAAGGAAGAACCAATTCTGTCAATTCCAGTTGAACTTTGATAAATCAAATATAACACAAGATTTATGAGACACAGAATGTTAAAAATCAATTTAAAATATTTTTTTAATGTCCCATGGAACATACACTGAAATTACACAATTCCTTGGAGAAATCAGATGTAAAATCCCCTTTTAGAACCGACTATTCATTTCCCATAGAATGGTTCAGCTCACTGCCAGATTAAATGCATTTTCCTACTCACTGTCAAGAGAAGAGATGCTCAGAATGCAGACAGCATCTTTCTCAACTCCCCCTGAATCACTGGCTGTTGATTGACATAAATTAGCAGGGAACACAAGGCATATCACAAGGCATATCACTTCATATCACTGTCAAGAGCAGCTGTAAAACATGTTATACTCCCTCAAACCCCACCCACTAATTATCTATTTTGCTGTGTTTGGAACACTGTTTGGGTATGTGGCCGCTGCATCACTCAGCTTATCAGTGGTGTAGAAAAAATATATATAAAACATCTATTTGTGCACAGAATATCAACTTTTAAAAAACCAATTAAATAAATCACCAAGACAAAAACTAATAAATTAGAAATCAAATGATAAACAAAAAAGTAAAAAAATACAGACTCATAAATAAACATTTTATCCAGAACCTTTCTACAGGCAAGGATAGCCATTGAATTATGTGAATCTTTTAACCAATGCAATTTCCCAAATTTTTAAGCACCATTGAACCACAGAAGCATGTAGTTTAGTTTCCTAGTGCTTTGCAATAGTAAACGTAGCTGTTTAGAAGAACTGATTTAATTTGTCATGTTGCTTCAGTTTAGGAAAAACTAAAGGCAAGATTCCTAAACAAAGATTGTTCAGTGTTTTCCCCAATTTCTGTAAAAATATTCAAAAGTTTTGCATTTTTCTTACTTTCTTTTTCTTTGTAGTTTTGTTTAATTAAAGAAATTATATTTTATATTATAAAATTACCAATTATGGTAATATATACCAGTCTATTTATAAACCTAGTAATAACATTTACCTAATATAACTTCAGCAGGTAAGTTCATTCCTTCAACAATTTAATCTCTCTCTCTCTCTCTCTCTCTCTCTCTCTCTCTCTCTCTCTCTCTCTCTCTCTCTCTCTCTCTCTCTCTCTCTCTCTGTGTGTGTGTGTGTGTGTGTGTGTGTGTAAACAATTGCACAAGCCAACTGAGTCTTTCCTCATCCTACCCATAGCTACTTCAAATAGATTTAATAGAAATGGTCACCGTTGAGAATGAATAAAAATCCATTAAGGAAGGACACAGTTCTGCCTTCCATTTCAAGAACAGAAAGAAATGCTGGAAAAAGTATGGTGAACAAGTAAGAGGCTGGGTTAGCCAGATGCTTTGAAGGAACACTAAAGAAGCATCTTAGAGGACAAACATACTATTTGGTATCATTCCTCAACATTTTCTTAAAACCTTCCCCAACCAATTTGTACACATTTCTACAGATTTACAGAGATTGGAAATTTTGAAAGTTGAAAAGTGGAACAATTTTAAAAAGTACCGTAAATAGTTTTAATATATGTCAATTCAAACAAAAATTTGTATTCCTACTATCCTGGATCCCCTTCATGGATTACTGCCCCCCTTCATGGATTACTGCCTTGTCCCCTTCATGGATTACTGCCTTGTCGTGGCAAAGGGGCTTGCGTAATTCAATGAAGCTATGAGCTATGCCGTGCAGAGCCACCCAAGACGGAAAGGTCATAGCAGAGTTCTGACAAAACGTGATCCACTGGAGAAGGAAATGGCAACCCACTCCAGTATCTTGGCCATGAAAACCCTATGGACAGTACCAAAAGGCAAAACGATATGACGCTGGAAGATGAGCCCCTCAGGTCGGAAGGCGTCCAATATGCTACTGGGGAAGAGCAGAGGGCTAGTACTAGTAGCGCCAAAAAGAATGAAGTGACTGGGCCAAAGCTGAAAGGACACTCAGCTGTGGATGTCTCTGGTGGTGAAAGGAAAGTCCAATGCTGTAAAGATTTTTTCCTCCATAGGAACCTGGAATGTAAGATCCATGAATCAAGGCAAGCTGGACGTGGTCAAACAAGAGATGACAAGACTAAACATCGACATCTTAGGTATCAGCAAACTAAAATGGACAGGAATGGGTGAATTTAATTCAGATGACCATCAGGTATACTACTGTGGGCAAGAATCTCTCAGAAGAAATGGAGTAGCCTTCATAGTCAATAAAAGAGTAGGAAAAGCAATACTGGGATACAATCCTCAAAATGACAGAATGATCTCAGTTCGAATCCAAGGCAAACCATTCAATATCACAGTAGTCTAAGTCTACAGTATGCCCCAAACACCAGTGCTGAAGAGGATGATTTTTTTTTATTGAAAAGTTTTAACATACAATTTTTCCCTTATAAAATCCCCCCTCCCCCACCCTTCTCCCTCCCCCCCTTCCTCCCCCCCTCCCCCCCTCCCCCCCCGACTTCCCAGAGCTAAATACAAGGTATATATAAAAAAAACAATCATAAACAACCATATACTAACAACCATAAACTCTAAAATCTATCACTCTCTAGCTTATATAGGATAAAACAAACCTTAGTAATATTAAATATATATATAAAAAACTAATATAGAAAAAGAAACAAAGAAAGAAGCCTTATTCAAATATAAAACTTCTTAACCCTATACTTATTCTGGATAAACTCAAACCATTCTCTCCCTTCCATAATATAGCGTTCCTGCAAGTAATCTTGCAAATAGGCCGAAATCTTCGCCATTTCAACCAAGTCGGAAACCTCTAAAGCCCACTCTTCTATGGTCGGCAGTTCCTCTTTCCAGTACTAACCTATCAAAAGTCTTGCTGCCGTAATTAAATTCAACATCAACTTAGTATGTTCCACCAGACTTTTATCCAAAAAGCCTTAACCTTTTTACAAGTCCACCATATATGAAAATATATTACGTCTTCATCACCGCACCTCCAACATTTAGGCTAATGATTCAGATACATACTTAGCTTTTTAAAATCTAAATACCATCTATAAAACATTTTGTAAAAATTCTCTCTTAGATTTCAAACTTGTTTAAATTTTACATTCCTCACCCAACTCTTTTCCCACCTCCCACTACTTGGCTGTAAGTACGTTGTGAAAGTTCCATAGACTTCTGCTGTTCTTGTTCTTTTATCTTTTTTGATCGTTTTAAAGCAGCACGCGTCACCCTCTGTTCTCTGGGATCATCCAAAGGTGTTATAACTTGATCTCCTCCAGCACCATTCTCCTCTGTCTGTCCATCTTCAGCCTCTTGATGTTCTCCTTCTCCAGATCCCTTTGCAGCTTCCAGAAGTGTTAATGGGGTTGCTTTTAAAACATTATTGTAAAAATCACGCGCTTGCATCACAGTAACCAGACGGTACCTTTTACCTTCATGCATCACCATCAACCCAGCTGGGATCTCCCATCTGAACCTTATATCTCGTTGCTTGAGCTCTTGCACAAGAAATGTAAAATCCTTCCTTCTCCTTAAAATCTTTGGAGGAATTTCTTTTAGAACCAGAACTTCTTGATCAGCAATCACGACTTTAGTATCATAGGCAGCTTGTATAACTTCATCTCTAATTTCCCTTTTTGCAAAATAAACCACCACATCTCTAGGCAACTTTCTCTGTCTAGCAATCCATGAATTCACACGAAACACTTTATCCATGCCTCCTTTTATTTCGGATGCTGGCTGATTCAATACCACTTCAAGAGCCTCAGAAACCAGCTGCTTTAGATCTTCCTTAATATTCTCCTTTAAACCTCTGATTCTAATGGCAAACTGCATCTGGAAATATTGAGCAAGACTCAAGTCTCTATCCATTTTATCTCTTAAATCTTCATTCTCCAGTACTTTTGCTTCTAATATGGCATTCTTTTGCGTCAAATCTTCCACTTTTTCATCCAAATCTTCCACACATTCAGCCACTTTATACACTGAAGACAAAATGTCTACCTTCATCACCCTAAACTTCTGTTCCATCCTCTCCTCCATTCTCTCCTCCAACTTCTTCAATTTCTCCTCCATCTGTGCAAATTTATCACCAATTGATTGATTAATTGATTCCAAAAGTACCTGGGCATGTTTATCCAAAGCATCTCGTAAATCCTTCGGTGTCAATACATCAGGAGGGTGCAACGCCTGTAATGAGGATTGTTGCACCGGAGAAGATCCACCACTCCGAAGAGTTTTAGGGGGAGGTTTAGCCGCCATCTTTAACTTTCAATTGTGACGCACTTTCAGTTAAAGTTTAAAAAAGTACATCAAGCTCGAGAGTAAAATAAAATAATCCTCTTCACCTTTTCCTCTTGTACCGCTCTGCCTGCTCCTTTTAATCCATAGTCCTTCCTTCAGGCAGGGGTGGTCGCAGACGCCTGGCTCTGCTCCATGAAATCAGGAGCAGAGGCGCTGGCCAGCTGGGAGCGACCCAGGCTACGGGGGAGTTCAATCCTTCAGCCGCCCAAGCTGCAAGCTCAGGCGGCCCCGGAGAACTCGACCCCTACCTGGGGCCTCACCCCCTCCTCTTCTCCCGAGGAGGGGGCTTCAAATTCGCTCGAACAGCTGATCGGCGCTGTTTCGGGCGAAAATCACTCAGCTGAGCCGCGGGCAGCCCGGGAAGGCTGTCTCCGGCGCTGCACAGCCACCGGAAGCCGCCTGAAGAGGATGAAATTGACTGGTTCTATGAAGCCATACAGCACCTTATAGAACTAACACCAAAAAATGTCCTTATCCTCATGGGGGATTGGAATGCTAAAGTAGGAAGCCAAAAGATAACTGGAATAACAGGCAAGTTTGGCCTTGGAGTACAAAATGAAGCAGGGCACAGGTTGATAGAATTTTGTCAAGAGAATACGATGGTGATAGCAAACACTCTTTTCCAACAACCCAAGAGACGGCTCTACACATGGACATCACCAGACGGTCAACACAGAAATCAGATTGACTATGTGCTCTGCAGCCAAAGATGGAGAAGCTCTATACAGTCAGTAAAAACAAGACCAGGAGCTGACTGTGGCTCAGACCATGAGCTTCTCATTGCAAAGTTTAGGCTTAAACTAAAGAAAGTAGGGAAAAGCACTAGGCCACTCAGGTATGAATTAAATCATATCCCTGTTGAATATACAGTAGAGGTGACAAATAGATTTAAGGAATTAGATCTGATAGACAGAGTGCCTGAAGAACTATGGTCAGAGGTTTGCAACATTGTACAACAGGTAGCAACCAAAACCATCCCAAAGAAAAAGAAATGCAAGAAAGCAAAATGGCTGTCTGAGGAAGCTCTGCAAATAGCTGAGGAAAGGAGGGAAGCGAAAGGCAAGGGACAAAAAGAAAGATACGCCCAATTGAATGCAGAATTCCAGAGAATAGCTAGAAGAGATAAGAATGCCTTCTTAAATGAACAGTGCAAAGAAATAGAAGAAAACAATAGAATAGGGAGGACCAGAGATCTTTTCAAGAAAATTGGAGAGATGAAGGGAACGTTACATGCAAAAATGGGCATGATAAAGGACCAAAATGGCAGGGACCTAACAGAGGCAGAAGAGATTAAGAAGAGGTGGCAAAATTACACAGAACTATACAAGAATGAGCTTAACGTCCCTGATAATCACAATGAGGTGGTCACTGACCTCGAGCCAGACATCCTAGAATGTGAAGTGAAGTGGGCCTTAGAAAAGTTGAGCAACAACAAAGCTAGTGGAGGTGACAGTATTCCAGCTGAGCTATTCAAAATCTTAAAAGACGATGCAGTAAAAGTGCTACACTCAATTTGTCAGCAAATTTGGAAAACTCAACAATGGCCACAGGATTAGAAAAGATCAGTTTACATTCCAATTCCAAAGAAAGACAGTGCCAAAGAATGTTCAAACTATCGCACCATTGCACTAATTTCTCATGCTAGTAAAGCAATGCTTAAAATCCTACAAGCTAGACTCCAGCAGTATGTGGATCGAGAACTACCAGAAGTACAGGCAGGATTTCGAAGAGGCAGAGGAACTAGAAATCAAATTGCCAACATAGGCTGGATCATGGAGAAAGCTAGAGAGTTCCAGAAAAACATCTACTTCTGCTTCATTGATTATTCTAAAGCCTTTGATTGTGTGGATCATAACAAACTGTGGCAAGTTGTTAAAGAGATGGGAGTACCAGACCATCTTATTTGTCTCTTGAAAAACCTATATGTGGGCCAAGAAGCAACAGTGAGAACTGGACAGGGAACCACTGAATGGTTCAAAATTGGGAAAGGAGTTCGGCAAGGCTGTATACTGTCGCCCTGCCTATTTAACTTATATGTAGAGCACATCATGAGAAAGGCAGGGCTAGAGGAATCAAAAGTTGGAATTAAGATTGCTGGAAGAAATATCAACAACCTAAGATGATATTATTATTATTATTATTATTATTATTATTATTATTATTATTATTATTATTATTATTATTATTATTATTATTATTATTATTATTAATTTTATTTGTATACCACCCTTCTCCCGAAGGACTCAGGGCGGTGAACAGGGCAATACATGTTAAAAAACAAGAATACAAATATTAAAAGAAATTAAACAAGATGCCCAACAACAGCAATAAGTTAAAATACATTAAAAAACAGTAAAACCCAAGCCCATCACCCATCAGGCCAGGCCGGCTTGTTCGAACAGATAAGTCTTTAGATCGCGCCGGAAGGAGCGAAGGTCGGGCGCCATCTGGAGCTCAACTGGAAGACGGTTCCACAGATCCGGCGCGCCCACAGAGAACGCCCTCCCCCTGGGGGCCACCAGTCAACATTCTTTGACTGGTGGCACCCTGAGGAGGCCCTCTCTGTGGGAACGCACTGGGCGGAGGGAAGTTGATGCCGGCTGCAGGTGCTCCCTAAGGTATTCCGGACCCTTGCCATGTAGGGCTTTGTAGGTCATTACCAGCATCTTGAATCTCACCCGGAAGACAACTGGGAGCCAATGCAGCTCGCGAAGCAGAGGTGTAACATGGGAGTATCGGGAAACTCCCAACACAACTCTCGCGGCTGCATTCTGTACCAGTTGGAGCCTCCGAGTGGTCTTCAAGGGCAGCCCCATGTAGAGAGCATTGCAGTAGTCTAAACGAGAGGTCATGAGCACATGAGTGACCGTACGTGAGGCATCCCGGTCTAGATAGGGCCGCAACTGGCGCACCAGGCGAACCTGGGCGAAGGCCCCCCTAGTCACAGTTACTATATGGTCTTCTAAAGAAAGCTGTGAATCTAGGAGGACTCCCAAGTTTCGAGCCCTATCTACGGGGGGTAATAACTCACCCCCCATAGAAATAATAATTAATAATAATAATTTTATTTATATACCGCCCTTCTCCCGAAGGACTCAGGGCGGTGAACAGGGCAGATATATAAAAAATACAAAAATACAAAAGTTAAAAGAAAATTAAACATATGCCCAACTAAAAACAGTAAATACATATATTAAAAATAACAATAAAAACCCAACCCATCCCCCATCAGGCCAGGCCGGCTTGTTCAAATAAGAGTGTCTTCAGATCGCGACGGAAGGAGTGAAGGTCGGGCGCCATCCGGAGCTCAACCGGCAACCGGCAATATTCTGAATATCCCGAGATGCCGGTATGCACAGCCACTCAGTCTTGTCAGGGTTGAGTCGAAGCCTGTTCCTCCCCATCCAGACCCGAACCGCCTCCAGGCAACAGGACATCACATCGAGGGCATCACTGGGGTGGTTTGGGGTCGAAATAAAAAGCCACGAATGATCTCACCCAGCAGTTTCATATAGATGTTGAACAGGAGAGGCGAGAGGACCGACCCCTGAGGAACTCCACAAGTGAGAGGCCTCGAGGTCGACCTCTGGCCCCCTGTCAACACCAACTGCGAACGTCCCAGGAGATAGGAAGAGAACCACTGAAGAACCGTGCCTCCCACTCCCAATCCCCTGAGACGCCGCAGCAGGATACCATGGTCGATGGTATCGAAAGCCGCTGAGAGGTCTAATAGGACTAGGATGGAGGAATATCCCCTGTCCCGAGCCCTCTAGAGATCATTCACCAGAGCGACCAATGCCATCTCCGTGCTGTACCCAGGCCTGAAGCCCGATTGGTATGGGTCTAGATAATCCACTTCATCCAGAACCAGAGGGAGCTGATGCGCCACCATGCTCTCAACAACCTTCGCAAGAAAGCGAAGGTTGGAGACCGGACAAAAGTTATTTAACACAGCTGGGTCCAAGGCAGGCTTCTTGAGGAGAGGTCTCACCACCACCTCCTTCAAGACGGCGGGGAAACTACCCTCACTCAAAGATGCAGATATAACCGCCTGGAACCAGCCTCGTGTCCCCTCCTGGGCCGCATAAACCAGCCAGGAAGGGCACGGGTCCAATAAACACGTGGTGGAGCTCAGCCTCCCCATAATCCTGTCCACTTCATCCGGAGTCACAGGATCGAACTCCTCCCAAATAACATTGACAAGACCACCTGTGTCCTGATCGTCAGACTCTGCCCAGTCGGAGTCCAAACCGGTCCGAATCCGAGCGATTTTGTCCGACAGATGTTGACTAAACTCCTCGGCACGTCCCTGCAAGGGTTCCTCCCTCACCTCCTGATTAAGGAGGGAGCGGGTCACCCTAAACAGGGTGGCCGGGCGATTATCTGCGAAGTGATTAGACCTCGCCGCCCTTATCGCCGCAAGATAAGACCTAATATAGGTTCTTAGTCGCAATCGGTCGGACTCAGATCGGCTGGACCTCCAACAGCTCTCTAGGCCCCGTCTCCGACGCTTCATCTTCCGGAGCTCCGCGGAGAACCATGGAGCCCGCTGGGATCTGCACCAGGTCAGGGGCCGCAAGGGTACAACTCGGTCAAGTGCCTCCATGGCCGCCCTTGCCTAGGCTTCCACCAAGGCATCCGCCGAGCTGTGAGCAAAGGAGGCAGGTGGGGACCCCAGTGCTGCCTGGAACCTCTCAGGGTCCATTAAGCGCCTGGGGCGGAACCATCTAGTTGGTTCAACACACCCACGGCGAGGAGTGGCAAAACGGAAGACCAGCCGCAGGAGATGATGATCGGTCCATGACAGGGGCATAACAATTGGGGAGCCCCCACCAAGATCATCTAACCACCGTCCGGATAGAAAAACCAAATCAAGGGTGTGGCCTCCCACATGAGTCGGTCCATGAATTACTTGCGTCAGGTCCATGGCCGTCATGGAAGCCATGAACTCCCGAGCTAACTCAGAGGATCCTCCCAGGGATGGTAGATTGAAGTCACCCAAAACCATAAGTTTGGGGAACTCAATCACCAGCCCCGAGAGGATATTGAGAAGCTTAGGCAGGGCTGCTGCTGCACGACTAGGCGAAAGGTACACCAGCAGCAAGCCCAACTGCGCCCTAGGACCACATCTCAGGAGGAGAGACTCACACCCGACTATCTGAAGAACGGTGGCCTCCTGCGGACATAAGGTCTCCCTCATAACTACCGCCACTCCCCCGCCCCTACCTTGAGCCCGAAGATGAAGATGATACCACTCTAACGGCAGAAAGTGAAGAAGAACTAAAGAGCCTCTTGTTGCGGGTGAAGAAGGAGAGTGCAAAACTTGGGTTGAAACTTAACATTAAGAAAACCAAGATCATGGCATCCGGCCCTCTCAATTCCTGGCAAATAGATGGGGAAGAAATGGAGATAGTGACAGATTTTATTTTCCTGGGCTCCAAGATTACTGCAGATGGGGACTGTAGCCAAGAAATTAAAAGACGCTTGTTCCTCGGGAGGAAAGCCATGGCAAATCTAGACCGCACACTAAAAAGCAGAGACATCACCCTGTCAACAAAAGTGTGTATAGTCAAGGCTATGGTCTTCCCAGTTGCAATGTATGGCAGTGAAAGTTGGACCATAAAAAAGGCTGAGCGCCAAAGAATTGAGGCCTTTGAACTATGGTGCTGGAGAAGACTCCTGCGAGTCCCTTGGAGTACAAGGCGATCAAACCGGTCAGTCCTAGAGGAGATCAACCCTGACTGCTCTTTAGAAGGCCAGATCCTGAAGCTAAAACTCAAATACTTTGGCCACCTAATGAGAAGGAAGGACTCACTGGAGAAGAGCCTAATGCTGGGAAAGATTGAGGGCAATAGAAGAAGGGGACGACAGAGAATGAGGTGGCTGGATGGAGTCACTGAAGCAGTAGGCGTGAGCTTAAATGGACTCCAGAAGATGGTAGAGGACAGGAAGGCCTGGAGGAACATTGTCCATAGGGTCGCGATGGGTCGGACACCACTTCGCAGCTAACAACAACAACATCCTGGATATTTTTTGTCAATTTCTTTTTCTAAACTCATATTTTTAAATAACTAAAATATTAGAAAAATTGCACAAGGGCTGTTTAAAGGTTCAGAGGATTTGACTGAAAGACAGTGCAAAACATGTTTTTCCTCCTTTTATTTAAGCTAATGATAAAACATGAGTACAACTTTTGTTTCCAGCTAAGCTTTGCAAATATGATTTAGTTTCTAACTGCTCTGCATAACAAAGCCAACAGTTTCACCAGATAAACCCGGTTGTATTTGATACATATTATTGCTACAATATTTATATCGTCACACTATTTGATTTTTCTTTGTCCACAAATGTTGACTGTACTTAAATGCTATTTGATGCATATTTTTTCCTCTGGTACTAGATTAAAACTTGGATTTATTAGCTTTGAATTATCTCTGCTGAATACTATATCATAGCAATCAACACTGGTTGAGTGTTATTATCATCCCAGTGGTTTTAGAGAAAAGAATCCAACTAAAAGGTGTTCTATTTATATTTGTATCCTTCTTGTGAACATAAATATATTGAGATTCAAGGTGCTGGTAATGACCTATAAAGCTCTAAATGGCTTGGGTCCGGATTATCTAAGGGAACACCTGCTGCCGGCATCAACTTCCCATCGTCCTGTGCGCTCCCACAGGGAGGGCCTTCTCAGGGTGCCGGCGGTTAAGGAGTGCCGGTGGGTGATCCCCAGGGGGAGGGCATTCTCTGTGGGCGCGCCTGCCCTTTGGAATGATTTACCGGTGGAACTTCGGACCGCCCCTGATCTGCGTTCATTTTGCCGGGACCTGAAAACCTGGTTTTTTGATCTATCAGGCCTGAACTGAAGGGTTTTTACCTTTTAATATTGTTTTAATTGTTGGGCTTAATTAATTTAATCTATTTTAATTTTATACTATTTTTATATTGTATTTTATGTTGCCCTGTAAACCACCCTGAGTCCTTCGGGAATAGGGTGGTATAAAAATTTAATTAAATAAATAAATAAATAAATAAATAAATAAATATTGGTAATACTAACTCCTGGATATAAGAAACCTAGCTAATATAAGTAAGGGACCTACTAGGGTCAGATCAAGAGGGCATTGATTGACACTTGGAATGCGAAAGTGGGTCATCCTTTTTTAACAATCACAGAGGTCCAAAAATGAAAACACTGTTTGGAGGAGCCAATCCTAAAATGGACAAAGGGAGGGAGCTCTAATCTGAACTAGCCAAAATGAGGATGGACCAGAACCAATCAGCACCAATAAGTTTGAAGATAATGAGGATTCTTGAGGACTCTATTATTTATTTATTCATTACTTCAGTTTGTTTAATTTTTTTGTGTGGCAAGCAACAAAGTAAAACAATACTGTAGAAACATTATTATTGTTTTGCAGTACTTTATGCCTACCTCCTAATTTATATCTTGCCCTCTCAAACAGCTGCCCGATGCTTCCTTGCTTCTTCCTCTATCACTGCTTCAATCTTTCCCAGCCAGTCTGAAGGTGTCAAATACAGAGCAAAATCGCATCTGGCTTTTATTATCTGCATTTAGGTGAACTCTTACACTTGTGATTTTCCTTGCTGTTGCCTATGTCTTATAAGCTGTGTACTCATCACATGTACTTGCAGAATTCTTTTACTAAATCAAAATAACAGAATAAAGAATAACAGAGTTTCTCCATATTTGACAAAGTGAGTTTCTCTATATTTGTTCAATCTGTCTCTAAACCTCATTTAAATCAGAAGTGTAAGTCGATCCCCTTCCTTCTCACAAAGTTTTCTTCAGCCTTAGGGCAAGCAATGCCCATTGGCAATACAATCTAATATATACATGAATATGAAGTCTCAGTGAAAATAAGTGGAAAGGCATGCAAGAGCTAGCCTTTCTTCTCCTAGTGTGCATATGGACTGGTTCCTCAGAATGGAAGCCTGTTAGTAGTTACATGGAAGAGAGGGTAGTCCATGGCTGAATTTTTTTCTCTGTAAGGTTGTCCTATCCTTTTCAGAAGGCCATCAAATATATCCTTGCCAAGTGATGTAGGCTATCTGACCATAGGCTGCGGACAGGATTGCTATATTTCAGTCCCAAATTGTGCCGCCCTACATAATAAAAACCAGATAGCACCCATTTATTTAGACACAGGTTAAACCAAGCTTGTACCTTGATTTTCATCCAGTTTTCCAATCGTCTCGATCTGCTCCACCAAGTCATTGGAATTCCACTGGCTCATCTCCAAAAGAATGGCATTCTTCCCTTCAGCCACCTCCTCTGTAAAAGAGGAGAAAAAACAACCATGTAATTTCAGTGATGGCCTAGATTCAAAGCAGAGGCAGGATTACTGCATTGACAATTAACAGAAAGCAAAATCAGCCTAAATATAAAATACCCAGGTTTTTCAGAGAGCTTTGCAAGGACATATTCCTCATATAATATGCCTGCCTATAGAAATCAAGGAGGTCTATAGTTTGATACATCTCTTTTATTTCCAGTACTTATATTCCACCAGTATATCAAATTCTAGGCAGAGCACGATGATAAAAGCTAAAGGGTAGATATTCCATGTGAATAGTGAACATTTATATGTGCCATTTTTGAATGACACAGCACTTTCCTTGCTAATCACCTGATACT
Organism: Vipera ursinii; assembly: GCF_947247035.1. Lineage (NCBI taxonomy): Eukaryota > Metazoa > Chordata > Lepidosauria > Squamata > Viperidae > Vipera > Vipera ursinii. Next base: position 336,270,086 of record NC_139512.1, on the reverse strand, counting down.
AAATTACTGCCCTAGTTGTTACCAACAATTGCTTCCCACTCACAATATAACCTCACATATTATTTATCATCCCTCCTAGACTTGACTGTCCCCCATTTCTTAGCAGAGCTAAGAACAGTTGCCATCTAGCTTAACTAATGACTTACTCAGGGGACTGGACTGTATAGCAGCCTTCAGCAACTAAGACTCACTAGCACTTGTTGTGTGCTTATTTGCAGATGCAAATTGTCTATCCCTAAAGGGTTTGGATTATTGATGCAATGACTATACAAAAGGTCAGACTCCAAGCACTGAAACAATTTGCTAGTTAAGCAGGTCCAAATGTTTATAAGGAGTTCAATTGCTACAAAATACAGAGAGAATTCAATTGCTACTGCCTGGAATGTACACTTTAAATGGGAAGGTGTTGAATTTAGGCAAATGGATGGCATGGGCTACATGTCCCACTATCTTCAGGACAAATCCAAGCAAGTTGAAAACATATAATCACTATAAGTGACTCCAGTAAAATGGTAAAGATTTTCCCTGTCCAGTCGATTCAGACTCTACAGGCGGTGCTCATCTCCATTTCTTAGCTGAGGGAGCCACAGCATTGTCCAAAGGCATTTCTGTGGTCATATGGCCAGCATGACTATATGCCGAGGGGCATGGAAAGCCTGTTACCTTCCCACCGAAGTGGTAAATTCTCACATTTGCATGCCTTCCAACTGCTAGGTGGACAGGAGCTGGGGCAAACAATGGCTGCTCCCTTCATCACACGGCACCCAGGTCTTGAACCTGGTCTGTCAACTTTCCATGTGACAAGCTCAGCGTCTTTAACCACTGAGCCATCACCCCCTTGTAAAATGGTATGCAATTACAAACAATAACCCCCTCACCTATTTGTTCATTTTAAATACTTTACATCCCATCTTATTTCCAGAAGAATTCAGGTACGTTAACACATTTAAAACTCATTTACATAAGCATTGTTCTAATAGTAAGAGAAATACCGTAACTTATGCAAGCAGTATTAGCAATAATTTTTAGAGACTAAAGTTGAAAAAAAATTAAAACAAATCAGAAAAATATTAATCCAAAGGAAATTTCAAATAATCATTTTGCCAACCATTTAACACCGACTGACAGGAGTTGCCCACTGTAATTCATAGTGTCTGCATTCACCCATCATACTGAATCCGCTTACTGAATTAAAACATTTTCTGGATTTGCAGAATATATTGCACTGCCAAATAACCAAACAGGCTGGGTGTATCCCAAATTCTAAGACTGGTTCACATACACATTCTCCCAAAGGAGTTAATCGAAGTTACTAGCAATTAAGTACATGTTGTACAAATGCTTACATTTTTAATCTGACTTGGATAAAAGTATCACATGAATGTAGCCTAAGTTGCAAGACAAGAAGTAGAGAACTGGATAATGACAGGAGAAGTTTATGAGAAGAAAGACCTCCTTTGAGTTGTCTAGAGTTGACCATACATAAGGAAAGTTTTACATGTTAATGCCAACCATTTGAGTTCAGCACGGAAAAAAGTGAAGCAAATTTATAGTCAACAAAACAGTTGTGAGATAGTCAGGTTTATGTGCCTAGCCCTAGACAGTATCGTGTAATTATTTGCATTTGTGGGAGTTTTTGAAAGCTTGTAAGGAGAAGGCCATTCTCACATGCTGTAGTATGATCAGAGTAATTTAGAGCTTGGACCACTAGAAGACCTCCAAGGTCCCTCCCAACTCTTATTATTCTATGTTCTACCCTGGAAGTAACTAAGGCATATAGGGAGGTAAGATCTGGATTTATTAGTTATTAATAGAGGCCCAACAAAAGCTTCAAAAAAGCTTTGCTTTTACTATTTTTGTCACCCAGGAGAACCAATTTGCATTCCCAAATTGTTAACATAATCTTCCAATAGGACTGCAGCCTCATCCATGACAGGCTGCATAACCATACCTGAGTCAGATTACTCACCCATCAAAAATATTTTTTTTGTTTAGATGAAGCTGAAGTTTATTTTTCCCCATTAAACCTGTCACAGGTGATAAATAGTAGTTGACTGCTTCTACTGCTCCCTGAAATCAGACAGAAGCCTGAACATTTTTGTGGACAAGGATGTGATCTATCTGGAGCAAATCATCTGGTCTGAAACTAATTATGGCTCCTCAAGACCCATTACAAAGCTGGTTTTGTTCCAATTTAGAAAACCTGCATGAGGCCCAAGTACAAAGCTGCCCTCCTTCAAATCCTCAACAGTGTAAAGCATAGTGTAGAGAGGAACTGTAAGAATCCCTTCTTTTCTTCTAGAATAACCAAGGGAAGGAAAATTCTGAAATGAAGGTATTTACATCAAAAGTTCCTAAACAAAGCCTTTCTGTTTATCAAGCACGCTGCCATTCATTGTGTATAAAATACACCAAACAGAAGTCAAATCAAGAGGAGCCATCTGCTGTTGATTCATTCATTCACTGAGGAAGTGTATTTACAAAATTGCTGTATTCCATGCTTCAATAATACAAACAGCCCTGAAGATCAGGTCAAGATATATCCACTTGGAGTAATCCATTAGGTACCCTTCGGATAGTTTCAAACCTCAGTCTGTATAATCAATAGACAGAAATTAAAGGGACTATTGCTCAAAATATGTGTAGGATACCAACTTGCCCAATCCCTTTTAAACCAGAATCTCTCTTCTCACAAGGCTTAACTATATGCTTCTAAAAATCCCACTGGTCTCCTGAATATCTCATATCTTCCAACATGTTCATGTATCAGACTTTGGGAGTGATCTTGGTGGTTCCTTGATTGGGCTGTTGTTTACTATTAGCTTGTTTGTCTGAACTGGTGATTCCTTGATTAGGATACTATTTATTTCTTGATTGTTAATTTAGTGTTAATCTTAATCTATGTCAATCTCTGCTCATCTAGGTGTTCATTGCTATTTTGGTCCTTTTGTTTCCTTTTTGGCTTTTTTGATTGTCTCTTTCGAATGGCATAAAGATGTTGTTTACTTCTATAAGCCTGTTGATGGTGAGTTTCAGGCTTCCAGGAATTCTCTAAGGTTTCTCTAGAAATTCAGGTTAGTGAGGGCAGATATGATATTGTTGCCATTACGGAAACATGGTGGGATGAAACCCACAAATGGAACACACAGCTAGCGGGATTTAAATTATTTAAAAGAAACAGACCAAATAAAAGAGGAGGTAGAGTTGCCCTCTATGTAAGGAATAACTACATCTCTACAGAAATAGAGCACAACAATAATGAAAACTGTAAACTTGAATGCACTTGGGTCAATATAAAAGGGGGGGGGAATGACATTGCCATAGGTGTATACTATAGGCCACCCAACCAAACAGGAAATAGATGAACTTTTTGCTAGTCAGCTAACTAAGGGATGTAGGAAGCACATCACAATACTAATGGGGGACTTTAACTACCCTGACATCAACTGGGAGACAAACTCCACACCAAGTGGAAGATCAAACAGATTCCTGACAAATCTAGCAGACAACTTTGCTACCCAAAAAGTAGAGAAGGGAACTAGGGGATTAGCCATTTTGGATCTAATTCTCACTAACAGAGATGAAATGATAGAAGGTGTTGAAACCACAGGAACCTTGGGAGGAAGTGATCACGCAATATTGGAATTCAACATTATGGAAGCACAAGCAATAGAACACAGTCAAACTAGAGTCCTGGACTTTAAGAGAGCTAATTTCAATAAACTTAGAAAGGGCTTGAGAAGGATTCTGAAGTAGCCTAAGGACCACTCGGGACGACAGGCTAGTAACAACAGGGTTTATTTAGTACAAGGCAAACATAGAATAACTTGTCCGGCTTTTATAGCCGGCAGCTGGCAGCGAGGGCCAATCAGGAGTGTTCATTTTGGCGCCGCGTCAACCGGGACCAATCCGCGTCGTCTTCTGTTGACAGCTCCGGCTTCCGCATGGTTTGGTGTTTTGACAGCCGCGAGCTGTCAGTGGTTGCGCCTGCGCTGTGCGGGGAACTTTGACAGCTCAGGCTTCCGCCTGGTCCGGTGTTTGACAGCCGCGAGCTGTCAGTGGTGGCGCCTGCGCTGTGCGGGGAACTTTGACAGCTGTCAAAGTTCCCGCGTGTTTTTTCTGTCAGGCGGCTTTCCTAGTTTTTACAATCTGTTAATGAAGTATTATTACTGTTTACATATACAACACACCCCTTACCCCTCCCCTGGCGCGTTTCCTCCCTCTTGGACGTTGGAACCTGCCCACTGATAGTCTCTTAGGTAGGTGGGGGCTCTTCGATTCCTGTTGGAGCGGCGAAGGGGTGGGGGATTGACTGGTTCTGGTAGTTCGTTCCCCTGCTGTTCTTCTTCCTGGTTTGGCATAGGAAGTATTTCCGGGGGGGGGTTGTAGCTCGGAATGCTTTGGGTGCTCAGAGTTGTGTGGTGGTTGTCTGGGTCTGAGTTGGTCAATATGGCGGCGTATGTTGCCGTGTGCTTGTGTGGCAATAAGGTATGAAATGGGTCCGGTTTGTTTTAGTACTGTCCCTTGGACCCACTTGTTTTTATCCGTGTATGACCGTGCCCATATCAATTGTCCTGGGTTGAGTGTGCGGTTTGGGTAGGGGTGCTCTTTTTCTTCTGGGTATGTGTCAGGGTGCAGTCTATCGAGTCGTGTTATTAGCCTCCTCCCCCATCTCAATTCCGCTGGTGATTTGCCCGTTGTTGTGCATGGGGTTGTGTGTTGTGACAAGAGGAACTGGCTGAGACGCCTCTGCCAATTCCCTTTAACGAATTTTTTCAAGGCTTCTTTTGTGGACCGTACCATAATTTCAGCCATCCCGTTCGACGATGGGTGGAACGGCGCCGACGTTACCAGCCTAATACAATTCTTCATAGCGAACATCTGAAATTCACGAGAGGTGAATTGAGGTCCGTTGTCTGAGACTATGGTGTCTGGAAGGCCATGTGTGGCGAATATTTTTCTTAAGGCTTGAATAGTGGATTCGGACGTAGTTTTTCTAAGGGGAGTGACTTCTAGCCATTTAGAATAGCTGTCCACTACAATTAAGAAACTTTGGCCCTGGATAGGTCCTGCAAAATCTAAATGTATACGTGACCAAGGGTTCCTTGTAGTTTCCCATTTGTGGATCGGTGCTTGGGGTGGCTCGTTTCGGGTCGCCTGACAGGTATAGCACCCTCCCACGTACTTTTCTATTTGTTTATCAATGCCTGGCCACCATACATAACTTCTAGCCATCGCTTTCATCTTTACAATGCCTGGGTGTCCTTCATGTAAAATGTGTAATGTTTGGTCTATGTTTTTCTCTGGTATGATGACCCTATTTCCCCACAGCAGGCATCCCCTATGGGTGGAGATCTCATTTTTCCTGTTAAAATATGGTTGGAATTGGGGTTGTGGGTTTTGAGCTGGCCACCCTGTTGTGGCCCATTTGAGGATTCTGGTAAGTATTTTGTCTTTGGCTGAATTGTTGGCTATAATGTTTGCAGTCAGGGGGCAATCTGGAAGTTGGGAGATTGCTAAAATCAGACCAGCTGGGGCTGGGTCAGAGTCCTTGTTTTGCATGGGCAGTCTGCTGAGGCAGTCTGCGTGTCCTAATTCTTTTCCTGGTTTATGTATTAGTTGATAGGAATAGGCTGCTAAGAATGTGGACCACCGTAATATTCTCGGAGAGAGAATTTGTGGTGTAGTTTTATTCCAAGTGAATATGCCCAGCAGGGGTTTGTGATCAGTAAATATAGTAAATGGCCTCCCATAAAGGTAGTCATGAAATTTTTTGACCCCTGAAACTATTGCTAGGGCTTCCCTGTCTATTTGTGCGTAATTTCTTTCTGCTTTGGTCAGAGTGCATGAATAGAAGGCTATGGGTCTTTGTGTACCGTCCTTGAATAGATGACTTAATACAGCCCCGATTCCATAGGGAGAGGCATCGCAAGCGATGCATATTGGGGTATCTTCTCTGAATAGGGTGATAGTTGAGCTGTGACAGATAATCTGTTTTAATGATTGGAAACTATTCTCATGTATCTTGGTCCAGGACCAAACAGTACCCTTGTCCAGAAGCCTATGCAGGGGCTCCGCGATAGTGGCTTTATGGGGGATGAAGGCATGGTAGAAGTTTAATAACCCTAAAAAAGCTTGAAGCTCTTGTTTATTCCTTGGGCTGGGTGCAGTTTGAATAGCCCTTAGTTTTTCTGTGGTTTATTCCTTGGGCTGGGTGCAGTTTGAATAGCCCTTAGTTTTTCTGTGGTGGGGTGGATGCCCTGGTCGTCTATTTTGTACCCTAGGAATTCAGTGGATGTGACTCCAATAGAGCACTTTTCTCGCTTAAGTTTGAGGCCGGCTTCTCTGAGCCGGCTCAGCACAGCTGACAGCCTGTCAGCTAAGTTTGCTTCGTTTTCTCCGGCGATGAGAACATCGTCGAAATAGGGGCAGACCCCGGGTATTCCCTTCAGGGTCTTCTCCATGATACCCTGAAATATACCTGGGGCCGCCGATATGCCGAATTGGAGTCTCTTTACTTTAAAGGCACCGCGGTGGGTGACAATTGTCTGGGCTTCCGCGGTGTCCTCAGTGACAGGCAGTTGTAAATACGCCTGCGTGAGATCGAGTTTGGCGAAAATGGCGCCAGAACGGATGGAAGCAAATACGTCCCTTACCGCTGGCACCGGGTAAGCGTGGGGGCTGAGGGCTAGGTTGACTGTCGCTTTATAGTCTGCGCAGACTCTCACTTCTCCATTAGGTTTAATTGGGGTGACAATAGGGGTCTCCCAGGTCCCCCCCTCCGTTGGTTCAAGCACCCCGAGGCCTATGAGGCGATCAAGTTCGTTTTCTATTTTTTCTTTTAGGGCAAAGGGTACTCTCCTAGCTCTTATCTTAATTGGTTGGATTGCTGGGTTTAACTGTAAGGAGATGGGGGGTCCAGTGTATTTTCCTAAAGTGCCATCGAAGACGTCTGCATATTTGTTGCAAACGGCTTCTAGGCTGGGTGATTGAATTGTGTTTACCCCCGTTATGGCGATCCCTAGCGGCCCGAACCAGTTTAACCCTATCAAGTTGGTGCGGTTCCCTGGCGTAACTAAAACCTCTAAGGGACCCTTGAACCCCTTGTACTGCACTATGACCTTAGCCCTCCCTTCCAGAGGAATGGGGGTTTTCTGGAAGTCAGCTAGGTGTACTTGGGTTTGCCTCAGGGGAATTTGTCCCTTGCCTTGCCGACAGATCTCCTGATACGTTTTTAATGAAATTAAGGAGACTGCTGACCCTGAATCCACCTCCATGTGGCAGGGTACCCCCTGAATTTTTACCCAGACCTTAACCTTTGCGCTTAGGCTGTTTACCCTGTCAATTGTCTCTACCAGGGGCCCTGGCGGTTTTTCTCTGCTGGCCTGGGTAGCTGGCCTACCTGGGGAGTTTGCCTCCAGATCATGGACGTTGTCATGGCCCTTGCTGCGGCACACCGGCTTGATGTGGCCGGTCTTTCCGCAATTGTGGCATTTAGCGTTTCTGAATCGGCAGCTTCCCCGGGCATGGTTGCCCCCGCAGCTGGCACAGGCGGCCCGTTGCTCGTAACGTGGTGGCGGCAGAGGGGGGTTCCTGGACCTACGGCGGTCTGAAGTGTCGCCTCTCCTTGGTTGCCTGCGTTCCATTCTTCGCTGCAGGGCTTCTCCGTCGGTGAAATCCACCGACTCTTCGCTGTCGCTGAAGGTTGCGCTCTCTTGGAAGACGGTCGCTGGGCTCTCTGGGGTCGAGGTTGTCGGCTTCTTCTTGTGGCTGTGCTCGTAGGCCATTATTTCTCTGGTCAGCTCTGCCAGGCTCATGTCGGTTTTGGATGTTAGCTTCTTCTGCAGCTTCTCGTCCCTCAGACCGATCACCACCTGGTCTCTGATGCGGTCCTCCAGGTCGGGGAAACAGCAGTTCCGTGCGGCATGTCTGACCCCGGCGATGAACTCGTTGGCGGGCTCGTCCGGCCGCTGTTTCTTTTGGGCGAATTGGACCCGCCAGTACAGTTCTGAGCGAGCCGGCATATAGTACTTGTTCAGCTGGTCCACCAGGTCCGCGTAGGAGACTTCTGTGATGGGCACCGGGCTGAACAGGCCAACGGCTGCATCATACACTGGAGGTCCGCTGATGTATAGAAGAGCGGCGGCCTTTGCTCTGTCGTCAGTGATTTTACTGACGAGAAGGAATCCCTCGACCTGGCCTAAGTGTGATTGCCATCTCTCGGGATGGCGGGTATCAAATTCCCTCACACGCCCGAAGTTTGCCATGTCGTCCGGTCCTGGGTTGCTCCTTTGGAAGTTAAAACTTCCCGTGACAGCTCTTGCCGGGAACTCTCTTCCTCGGCCGTGACTTCAGCTCCGGAGCGATCCCACCTTCGTCGCCAGTGAAGTAGCCTAAGGACCACTCGGGACGACAGGCTAGTAACAACAGGGTTTATTTAGTACAAGGCAAACATAGAATAACTTGTCCGGCTTTTATAGCCGGCAGCTGGCAGCGAGGGCCAATCAGGAGTGTTCATTTTGGCGCCGCGTCAACCGGGACCAATCCGCGTCGTCTTCTGTTGACAGCTCCGGCTTCCGCATGGTTTGGTGTTTTGACAGCCACGAGCTGTCAGTGGTTGCGCCTGCGCTGTGCGGGGAACTTTGACAGCTCAGGCTTCCGCCTGGTCCGGTGTTTGACAGCCGCGAGCTGTCAGTGGTGGCGCCTGCGCTGTGCGGGGAACTTTGACAGCTGTCAAAGTTCCCGCGTGTTTTTTCTGTCAGGCGGCTTTCCTAGTTTTTACAATCTGTTAATGAAGTATTATTACTGTTTACATATACAACACAGATTCCATGGATGAGAATCCTCAAGGGGAAAACAACTCAAGAAGCTTGGGAAATTTTGAAAAGTGAGATAATAAAAGCCCAGTCTAACACAATACCAACAAAGAGGTATTCTCTCAAAAGAAACCAGCGTGGCTGTATAAAGAACTCTCTGACAAATTGAAAGATAAAAAGGATAAGTATAGAAAGTGGAAAGAGGGGCACATAACTAAGTCAGAATATCAGCAAATATCCCGAGCCTGCAAAGATGAAGTGAGGAAAGCTAAGGCTCAAAATAAACTAAGGCTTGCGACCAAAGTCAACAATAACAAAAAAAAGCTTCTTTCAACATGTAAAAAACAAGAAAAAAGTTAAGGAAATGATTGGTCCATTAGTGGATGAAAGTGGCAAGAAGGTGACAAGCAACAGGGAGAAAGAAGAACTATTTAACTCGTTTTTTGCATCTGTCTTTACACAAAGGGAAAAAAACAGTCCAACCTATCAAAAATAGTGCCATAAAAACAGAATAGAAACATAAGGTAAGATAGGCAAGAAAATGGTAAGTGAGCATCTGTCCAGTCTAGACGAGTTTAAATCAGCAGGACCAGATGGATTGCACCCCAAGGTTCTCAAGGAACTGGCAGATGTGATCTCAGAACCACTGACCTATATTTTTCAAAGATCCTGGAGCACTGGGGAACTACCAGAGGATTGGAAAAGAGCTGATGTAGTTCCCATCTTCAAAAAAGAAAAAAAAATGGATCCAGGAAATTACAGACCTATCAGCCTGACCTCAATACCTGGGAAGATTCTGGAAAAGATAATCAAACAATGAATCAGCAAACACCTAGAGGCAAACAAAGTCATTACTAAAAGCCAACAGGGGTTTGTCAAAAACAGATCATGCCAGACAAATCTTATTGCATTCTTCGACCAAGTGACAAAATTAGTGGATCAGAGGAATGCTGTGGATATAATTTACTTGGACTTCAGTAAGCCATTTGATAAAGTAGATCACAATCTTCTACTTGATGAGATAGAAAAATACATGTAGGGAAGTATGCAGTGGGGTGCCCCAGGGCTCTGTTCTGGGCCCAGTGCTCTTCAACATCTTCATCAACGATTTGGATGAAGGGATAAATGGGGAACACCAAGCTGGCACGAACAGCCAACACTCCAGAAGACAGGGTTAAGATACAGGAGGATCTGGTCAGACTTGAACACTGGGCGCTATCTAACAAAATGAAATTCAGTGGTGAAAAAAATAAGGTTCTACATTTAGGCAAGAAAAACCAAATGTACAGGTATAGTATAGGGGGTACCTTGCTCAATAGTAGTAACTGTGAGAGGGATCTCGGAGTCCTAGTGGACAATCACTTCAATATGAGCCAGCAGTGTGCTGCAGCTGCCAAAAAAATCAACACAGTGCTAGGCTGCATTAACAGAGGGATAGAATCAAGATCATGTGAAGTATTAATACCACTTTACAATGCCTTGGTAAGGCCACACTTGGAATACTGCATCCAGTTTTGGTCACCACGATGTAAAAAAGATGTTGAGACTCTAGAAAGAGTACAGAGAAGAGCAACAAAGATGATTAGTGGACTGGAGACTAAAACATATAAGGAACGGCTGCTGGAATTGGGTATGTCTAGTTTAATGAAGAGAAGGACGAGGGGGGACATGATAGCAGTGTTCCAATATCTCAGGGACTGCCACAAAGAGGAGGGACTCAAGCTGTTCTCTAAAGCGCCCAAAGGCAGGACAAGAAGCAATGGATGGAAACTAATCAAGGAGAGAAGCAACCTAGAACTAAGGAGAAACTACCTGACAGTTAGAACAATTAATCAGTGGAACAACCTGCCTCCAGAAGCTGTGAATGCTCCAACACTGGAAGTTTTTAAGAAGAGACTGGACAGCCATTTGTCCAAAATGGTATAGGGTTTCCTGCCTGAGCAGGGGGTTGGACTAGATGACCTCCAGGGTCCCTTCCATCATCATCATCATCATCATCATCATCATCATCATCATCATCATCATCATCATTATTATTATTATTATTATTATTATTATTGACTTGGCTTGGTCTACAATGCTTACAGTTTCCTAATTGAAATTATGGTTAGGCCTGTCCAGAGAACGAGAAATTTAACTCCTTCAGAGCCACAGTTCTGGGGGTGGGGGGAAGACTATAAAAACTATAAAATATTTTTGGCAGAAGAAATTATTCAGGAGATGCCTGAGGATTTTACTTCTAACAAAATAGAGACTAGCTTTCTCAGGTCAATTACATTCTATTTCTCCCCAAACAAAAACAGTTTACACACTACATACATATCTATCACACTATCCCCTTTGGGGGAAAGCAACAATACGCACATAAAAAAGGATTAAAACATACTGAGACAAAGAAATTAGGCATGACAGGAAAAAAAGAAAAGAAACATGAGAAAATTAGTTTACATCAATACTATTCTACTGTACACCGCATCACACATTTCTGTCTTTGCAAACCATTCTATTTCTCATCAGGCCCATGTATCTTGTCATATATTGTTCTTCACATTTTTTTCAGAATCACATCAATTTCATCAATTATTTTTTCTATCCTCCCTCTCCTCTAAATCCATTCATTTTTCTTTCATATATTTGTTTTGTAATTTGATCCTCATACATTCTCTCTTTATCACAACTTACTTCTTTCACTGGTCATTCTCTTTCATATTCAACCCACTTTCATTCTTGGCTCAGTGTTTCTTTTGTTTAATAAATAAAAAAACTTGCTTTTTATTACATAATCTCCTTAAGTACTACATTCAACTTACTTATTTTATATGTGCATTTTCTGCATACAAATAGCAGTGAAATGTTCTACAGGTTTTTTTTTAAAGCTGCCAAACTGGAATTCTGCCAAGTAATGTAGACACTTAGATAAACTGGATTTTTTTAAAAAAAATCATGCATTTTTACTCAAAAATTGACATTTGCACTTTAAGAGAAGCTCCTGCTTGTTCCTGCAGAAGCTTCCTTTAACTTTATAACTTTCCAGAAGTGCATTTATCAGGAGAAAAAATGAAGGCTTCTTATTGTGTTTTCTCTATTGAAGATTTTAATCTAAAGCTGTGACTGTTTGTGCATTTTGTTTCTGCTGTGAGTTACAGATTTAATGCTCTAGATACTCACTGATTTCATGCTCTGATAGATAGTACATATATAAAACGCCCCCACAGCATGAACAAATGAGATGATACCTCTCGCCTACCAGCCATTTGGAAACCCGCCTTGATTGACAGACGAGTACCAACCACCAAGAATGATACCTGACCCAAACTCATGATAACATCACATGACATCACCACCACACAACCATTCAAAAAGCAAATCCGAACCCACAACGATAACGACACACAACCACAAAACAGAAACCTAACCACAGCTGCAACATCAGCCACTTTAAACCCCTCCAAACCACACAATAAGCAAACTGACACCCACTATAAAAACATGGCACCACCACAAACACGGAGCCGAACAAAAGCAGCACAACTCACCAGTTCAGGTCTAAGGCTGGCAGCTGAGACCAGCCCATCCACTCAAAACACACCCACGCCCAATCAGAACACAGCCCCCATTCAAAACACACCCCCACCCAATCAGAACACAGCTAACCCCCCACCCAATCAGAGCACACCTCCACCCACAGAACACACCCCCTCTGGCAGTTTAAAAAAGAGGAACAAACAGCCACTACCACACAATTCTCCCAGAAGAACGAAGCTGAAGCCACCAGCCTGAGGATGACGGATGAGATTAAATAATAATATTGACTTTGGTCCTGTCACCACGTACTTGTGGTTGCTATGGAGAATCTGAGTCTCTGTTAAAACTTATGTCTGAGGACATATACCATTCATGCTTTAAATGATAGATGTAGCTGAGCAACCTCAAAAATAGCAGCTACCTATTTTTTCAGCAGTAATATCAAAGAAGAGAACAGTGATCACAGAAAAACATGAAGTCACAAAAAGCTTTAGCAGATCATTTTTCCACTACCACTTCCATAGCATAAAAACAGTATGCCAAGATATTTGAAGGATCAAACTAGATCTATATTATTTCCTGTCATCAATATTTGCAGCATATAAATCCTCTGAGAAAACCATAGTTTTGATTTTAGTTTATTGTGAGCTTTTCATCTCCACTAGAGCCCACAGTTTCTCCTATGGCCAGCTTCAGTTGAGAAGACATAATAATAATAATAATAATAATAATAATAATAATAATAATAATAATAATAATAATAATAATAATAATAATAATAAGAAGAAGAAGAAGAAGAAGAAGAAGAAGAAGAAGAAGAAGAAGAAGAAGAAGAAGAAGAAGGAGGAGGAGGAGGCAAATGGCTGTCCAGTCTCTTCTTAAAAACCTCCAGTGTTGGAGCATTCACCACCTCTGGAGGCAGGTTGTTCCACTGGTTAATTGTTCTGTCAGGAAGTTTCTCCTTAGTTCTAGGTTGCTTCTCTCCTTGACTAGTTTCCATCCGTTGCTTCTTGTCCTGCTTTCAGGTGCTTTGGAGAATAGCTTGACTCCCTCTTCTTTGTGGTAGCCCCTGAGATATTGGAACACTGCTATCATGTCACCCCTCACCCTTCTCTTCATTAAACTACACATACCCAATTCCAGCAACCGTTCCCTATATGTTTTAGCCTCCAGCCCCCTAATCATCTTTGTTGATCTTCTCTGTACCCTTTCTACATATCTACTGTTAAATTTAGAGGATCTAGAATTAATTGAAGTGATTAAGGTGAACCTAAGTTTAATTGGACCATACCATTTACATGCAGGAAGTCAGGAAATAAATAGGTTCTAAAGCAGATAAATAAAAGAAAACAAACAGTCCATTAAAGTTCTTTTGGCTGCAAATATTCATTATCTTTGGGCACAGTTTGTTGCTATAAAGTCTGCAAGGTTCCAAAATAAGTTCCAAGTCACAACATTTGAGCAAGCAATTAATTTGGCAATTTCTAAGATCTGAGGAAAAAAACACTTCTCAAAATACAATTTTTCCCCATGCCATGACTTCACTAACATCATTCATAGTACAATCAGACCAAAATGCTACTACCTCCATTCATACATGGATGATCATGCAGTAACTTTGGTTGGTGCCATTGGATTTGTGGACCTAAAAGAATTAGATAATTTGGAAGACCCCAATGACTGCAGAACTGGCCATGATCAATCTTCTCGAAGGACAGAGCAGCGGAGGATTTGGCCATTTAGTAGTGCAGACTTTGATGATGTAATATACTATCTCATCCCTGCCTTCGGACTGTTCTTTATTGCCATTCACATATCGTCCCCAAAGGATTCAGAGTTCCCTGGGTACTGGCCACAGTGAGAGGGTGGCCTGAACTTACATCTGCTGCCCCTAGAGGTGAGAGCTCTAGGGGACATGCTGTACCCAGGATGGATGTTTCGGACCATTCCCCCTGGTATAGGCTCTCCAACTGTCGTGAGAGGGCGGGGGTTGGCCTGTCCTGGGGTGGCACCCAGCTGAGTGGCAGTGGCTGGGTGGAGGCTCGGGACACCTATTTGCTCTCTGTTTGGTTCCTCCTTAAATCAATTGACCATGGACTGCCTATATCTGGACTGCTCTTATGCCTTGTCTTAGGTACTCCTCTACGGACTTGCTTGCCCTCAGGGGTGCTCCCCCTTCCTGGAGGCGGCCCGCCTTTCCAGCCGAGTACAATCTCGAGGAAGGTCCCATTTATTGGGATCCTGAGAGATGGCCGGGCACGGTTATGGGCCTCCGACGTAAACCTAATAGGAGGTCCTTGGTTTGCTTTTTGTCAAAATTTTTTTGGGGGTTAGGGAGGAGGGAGGGTTCTTTTCTTGGTTGTTTGGATGGGGGGGGGCAGTCCAACTACCTCTGTTCAGGCTAGTGCTGAGGCTGATCGCGGGGGGGAGGAGCGGGGGTCGGCTGCTTCTGGGGCTCCAGGGCCAGTCGTGGGACTATCCATCCCCACGACGATAGGGAATGGCAGCAGGTGTAGGAACAGGGGGCCGTATTGGTCTCAGGGAAGGCCTCTCCGCTGCTTACAAGCGGTGAGGCACTCCGACCCTCTGGTTCCGCCCCGAGGTCCCGGGAGTGAGGATGTGCAGCCTCCTGAGCTCCGGCTGGTGTACTTGAATGCCAGGTCGGTCGCTAACAAGGCTCCTCTCGTCCGTGACTTGGTCGAGGGTGAGCAGGCGGACCTGGCTTGCATCACGGAAACTTGGTTGGGCCCAGAGGGCGGCATTCCTCTGGTTGATCTTTGCCCACCAGGTTTCCGGGTGCTGCACCGGCCTCGGGCTCAGGGTAGGGGTGGGGGAGTGGCTGTTGTTATGAGGGAGACCTTGTGTCCACGGGAGGCCACCGTTCCCCAGACAGTCGGGTGTGAGTCTCTCTTTTTGAGATGCGGCCCTGGTGCGCAGTTGGGCTTGCTGCTGGTGTACCTTTCGCCTAGTCACGCAGCAGCAGCCCTGCCTCAGCTGCTCGATGTCCTCTCTGGGCTGGTGGTTGAGTTCCCGAAACTTATAGTTTTGGGGGACTTCAACCTACCATCGCTGGGAGGATCATCTGAGTTGGCTCGGGAGTTCATGGCTTCCATGACGGCCATGGACCTGACGCAAGTAATTTTGGGACCGACTCATGAAGGAGGCCACACCCTTGACCTAGTTTTCTTGTCTGGACGGTGGTTAGATGATCTTGGTGGGGGCTCTCCAATTATTATGCCCCTGTCATGGACCGATCATCATCTCCTGCGGCTGGTCTTCCGTTTTGCCACCCCCCGCCGTGGGTGTTTGGAACCACTTAAATGGTACCGCCCCAGACGCTTAATGGATCCCCAGAGGTTCCAGGCGGCGCTGGGGTCCCCACCTGCCTCCCTTGCTCACAGCTCGGCCGATGCCTTAGTGGAAGCCTGGGAAAGGACGGCCACTGAGGCTCTTGACCGAGTTGTACCCCTGCGGCCCCTGACCCGGTGCAGATCCCGTCGAGCTCCATGGTTCTCTGCGGAGCTCCGGGAGATGAAGCGTCGGAGACGGGGCCTAGAGAGCGGTTGGAGGTCCAGCCGATCCGAATCCGACCGATTGCGACTAAGAGCCTACATTAGGTCTTATCTCGCTGCAATAAGGGAGGCGAGGTCTAACCACTTCGCCACCCTTATCGCGTCCGCAGATAATCGCCCAGCCGCCCTGTTTAGGGTGACTCGCTCCCTCCTAAATCAGGAGGTGAGGGAGGATCCCTTGCAGGGTCGTGCCGAGGAGTTTAACCAACATCTGTCGGACAAAATCGCTCGGATTCGGACCGGTCTGGACTCTGACTGGGCAGAGTCTGACGATCAGGACACGGGCGGTCTTGTCGATATCACCTGGGAGGAGTTTGATTCTGTGACTCCGGAGGAAGTGGACAGGATCATGGGGAGGCTGAGCACCACCACATGTTTATTGGACCCGTGCCCTTCCTGGCTGGTCTATGCAGCCCGGGAGAGGACACGCAGCTGGTTCCAGGCAGTTATATCGGCTTCTCTGAGTGAGGGTATCTTCCCCGCCGTCTTGAAGGAGGCGGTGGTGAGGCCTCTCCTCAAGAAGCCTGCCCTGGACCCAGCTGTATTGAACAACTTTCGTCCTGTCTCCAACCTTCGCTTTCTTGCGAAGGTTGTTGAGAGTGTGGTGGCGCATCAGCTCCCTCTGGTCCTGGATGAAGCTGATTATCTAGACCCGTACCAATCGGGTTTCAGGCCCGGGCACAGCACGGAGACGGCATTGGTCGCGCTGGTGAATGATCTCTGGAGGGCTTGGGACAGGGGGCATTCCTCTGTTCTAGTCCTATTAGACCTCTCGGCGGCTTTCGATACCATCGACCATGGTATCTTGCTGCGGCGTCTCAGGGGACTGGGAGTGGGAGGCACAGTTTTACAGTGGTTCTCCTCCTATCTCTTGGGACGTTCGCAGTCGGTGTTGGCAGGGGGGCAGAGGTCGACCGCGAGGTCTCTCATTTGTGGAGTTCCTCAGGGGTCGGTCCTCTCGCCTCTCCTGTTCAACATCTACATGAAACCGCTGGGTGAGATCATTCGTGGCTTTGGAGTTGGGTATCATCAGTACGCTGATGATACCCAACTTTTCTTTTCGACCCCAAACCACCCCAGTGATGCCCTCAACGTGATGTCCCGTTGCCTGGAGGCGGTTCGGGTCTGGATGGGGAGGAACAGACTTCAACTCAACCCCGACAAGACTGAGTGGCTTTGCATACCTTCATCCCGGGTTTATTCGGACATTCCACCTCTGGCTATGGGGGGTGAACTATTACCCCCCGTAGATAGGGCTCGCAACTTGGGAGTCCTCCTAGATTCACGGCTCACCTTGGAAGACCATATAGGAGCTGTGACTAGGGGGGCCTTCGCCCAGGTTCGCCTGGTGCGCCAGTTGCGGCCCTATCTTAGCCGGGATGATTTGTGCACGGTCACTCATGCGCTCGTGTCCTCTCGTCTGGACTACTGCAACGCTCTCTACATGGGGCTGCCCTTGAGGACCACCCGGAAGCTCCAACTGGTACAGAATGCAGCCGCGAGAGTGGTGTTGGGAGTCTCCCGATACTCCCACGTTACACCTCTGCTCCGTGAGCTGCATTGGTTGCCAGTTGTCTTCCGGGTGAGATTCAAGGTACTGGTAACGGTGTTTAAAGCCCTCCATGGCATGGGGCCGGAGTACCTCAGGGAACATCTGCTGCCGGCATCAAGCTCCCTGCGCCCTGTGCGTTCCCACAGAGAGGGCCTCCTCAGGGTGCCACCGATCAGAGAATGTCGATTGGTGGCCCCCAGGGGGAGATCCTTCTCTGTGGGCGCTCCGGAGCTGTGGAATCAGCTACCGGTAGAGCTCCGGATGGCGCCCGATCTTCGCTCCTTTCGTCGCGATCTCAAGACATTTTTGTTTGTACAAGCTGGCCTAGCCTGATGGGGATCGGTGGGGTTGTTTTATCTTTGGTCTCTTAATTTTATCTTGGGGTTTTTAGAATTGTACTTCTATTGTTTTAACTAGGGCAACTGTTTAATCTCTTTTTAATGTTTGTATTTGGTATTTTATTCTGCCCTGTGAACCGCCCTGAGTCCTCAGGGAGAAGGGCGGTATATAAATGTTATTAAATTAAATTAAAATTAAATTAATAAATTCCACCACAGAAATCCCACTTAAATTAATGCAAGCAGCAGAAAAGTTAATTAAAGAGATATAAACAAAACTTTCGATAAATGATGTAAGCTGGCATCGTCTGTCATCCCAAAGCCTTCCAAAATACTAGGTTTTAAGTAGAAGGACCCATATATGGCAGAAAATCAAGGTAAAACAATTTGTTAAATGTCCAAAAAAAACCCCTCTACTAACAAAACAGTGGCATACTTTTGGAGCAAGTTGAGAGGATCCAGAGCAGGCTTTGATCTATGAGCTTATGCCTGCTTTGAAAAGTGCATTTTTGTTTCTCTCTGTCAAGCAAAAACAAAATTGCAGAGAAGGATGGATTGTAATTTTCTCCTCACTTTATTTTTAGCTAACCTAAACTATGGTACGTGAGTTATCCTCACAGAGTCCAGAGTCTAGTTTTGGCTCAACATCAAATCTCAGCCCCTGAGCAAATTGATCAAGGAGGGGAAGCTGTAACAAGCAACAAGCAAAAATTTACCCAACCTATCTGGAGAAATGTGCATTCAATATGACAGAAAATCTGCATTGTCTTACTCTTAATTTGAAGCAACATGTCCAACATAATTTAACTTTTGTTGTTAGTTGCAAAGTCGTGTCCGACCCTGGACAACGTTCCTCCAGGCCTTCCTGTCCTCTACCATCTTCTGGAGTCCCTTTAAGCTCACGCCTACTGCTTCAGTGACTCCATCCAGCCACCTCATTCTCTGTCGTCCCCTTCTTCTCTTGCCCTCAATCTTTCCCAGCATTAGGCTCTTCTCCAGTGAGTCCTTCCTTCTCATTAGGTGGCCAAAGTATTTGAGTTTCATCTTCAGGATCTGGCCTTCTAAAGAGCAGTCAGGGTTGATCTCCTCTAGGACTGACCGGTTTGATCGCCTTGCAGTCCAAGGGACTCGCAGGAGTCTTCTCCAGCACCATAGCTCAAAGGCCTCAATTCTTTGGCGCTCAGCCTTTCTTATGGTCCAACTTTCACTGCCAATTTTAACTTTAGATAGAAATATTACCTGTTCCATGCAGATAAGACAATTCTCTCCAAAATGAAACACCCCAATTACCGTACTCAATTTCAGATCACCAGTGGCTACAGCACCTTCCGATTCCCTTCTTTTAAAAAAAACAAATTAGCCATAAATTACTCCCTGGGGAGAGATTCTCCAAGTACATTACAAATTCTTTCCTGCAAAGCTGATCTACAGGAATAGTTTTTAATAAAGCCCTAAAAGGAGAATAAAACTGTAGAGTTTTACATTTTAAGAAAACTAGACATAAATGTAAATCTTACACGTAGACGGTGCTTGTTAACCTCCCTGAAAACTTGACAGCTCAGAACCAATGAAGAAGGATTACAAACCTCGTGCATCGAAGAATTCATCATCAGAGCTTTCCACTGAGTCGATGCCTTCCATGGGCCACTGAGAGCCAAACCGGTGCAATCCAACTGAACAAGGGGAGAAATGCAGTATTAGTACACAGGATTCCAAGATGGGAGTCCAATCAAACATTCTGTGTAGTAACACCAGCTGCCTGCAATTAGTGCAGGTTCGAGTCCCACCAGGCTCAAGGTTGACTCAGCCTTCCATCCTTCCGAGGTAGGTAAAATGAGGACCCAGATTGTTGGGGGCAATTAAGCTGACTTTGTAATAATGCCGCTTGGGGGTGTGTGTGAAAGCCCTAATAAGCAGGCATATACATAGAATGAAGGCTACTGCTAAGCTTGTAAGCCACCCTGAGTCTTCGGAGAAGGTCGGGATATAAATGGAATTAAAATAAATAAAAATAAATAAATAAATAAAATACTACTGAGTCTACTGAAGTTGAGTGGCTAATAAATTCAAATGCATACAAACATTTTTAAAAACCGCTGTTGTCAAACAAGAAAAAAAATCAAGGAAACAGTTGGTCCACTAAAGAGAGAAGATAGCAAGGCAGCAGAGAGAAAGCAGAGCTACTTAACTCATTCTTTGCATCGGTCTTCATGCAGAAATAAATTATAACCGAACCCACGAAAAACATAACTGAAAGAGACAAACTAGAGATAAAAGCTAAAATAAACAAAAAATGGTAAGAGAACAGCTGTCTGATCTTGATGAACATAAATCACTGGGGCCTGACAGACTATACCCCAGAGTTCTGAATGAACTGGCAAATGACATCTCAGAACCACTGTTCCATATCTTTCAAAAATCCTGGAGCACAGAGGAACTATCAGAGGACTGGAAAAGAGCTGATGTGGTTCCCAGCATCATCATCATCATAATTTGGAAGGGACCTTGGAGATCATCTAATCCAGCCCGTTAGTCAGGCAGGAAACCCTACAACATTTCAGACAAATGACTGTCCAGTCTTTTCTTAAAAACTTCCAGTGTTGGAGCATTCAGAGCTTCTGGAGACAGGTTGTTCCATTGATTAATTGTTCTGTCAGGAAATTTCTCCTTAGTTCTAGGTTGCTTCTCTCTTTGGTTAGTTTCCATCCATTGCTTTTTTGTTTGGGAACTTCCTCATTGCTATTGTGCCTCTGCAATCAGAAATTTGATGACACTGGAGATAAAGGACATCAAGAGGAATTTTTAAACATCAAGAGGAATTTGGAGGGGACAAATTAAGAGGAACTCTGAGTGACCTACGCTGGAACAGGGGGGAAAGTGGAGCTGACCTATTTTATTACCCTATGACTGGGAGCTACAGAAAAGAAAAGGTTCATTTTCCTTTGCTGGCAGAAGTCTTAGGATTTGACTCTTATCAGATTGTATTTAATTCAGATGATAGCACTTAAATTGAGGGCAAGTCCAATAAGCTTTAGCCTTAGCCTAGGGAAATCATCATACTGGTTGACACACCTCCATTCCTGAGGTAAGGGACTGCCCAGATCACTTGCAGATTTAGGATGCCACACTACATTACAGATTTGCTTCTCAGTCACATAGCATTCTGAAGAACCCTCAAACACTGACATATTGTTCATTTTATGTCCTGTTTTTCAATCAGTTTTTGTGTGCCAAAATAACTCAAGTCATTAAAAAAGATACTGAGCTGGACCTGCCCTGAGGCTTAAAGTCAAAAAAGACAAGGCACATGGGAGATGAGAAATGGTAGGAAAAGAAGAAGAGTCAGATTGATTGTTCAAGGCCAAAATGAAATAGTAAGCAGCAAGGTGGCATTTATACATAGTTCAGTCTAGGCTGGTTTTAACCTCCTGAAGCTCTTGCTTAAATAGAAAGTTCTGGCAGTTGTTCCTTTGGATGATAGATGCAGCCAGATTTGGTGTGGCAGATGGATGGAGGTACAGCTTGGCTCTCCAGTCCCAGGGCAACTGGAAGCAATGAAGTGCAAAACAAGATTCTTTGCATCTGCCTTTTTCTTACCACTGTAAACATGAACACAACACATATGTATACCTACCCTTTGTGCCCTGACCAGTGTACATTTGAGGATTCATGGCAGCACGACACAACACAATGTTGCCTTGCTTCTAGGCAAGGTTTGTTTGACTTGTACATATTTTAATCTTATATTTTATGTTGTATAGTATGCCTTATTTTAATTGTGATGCTCCTGATGCAAATAAACAAAAAACCACTGTAACCAGGCCATTATATATTTTGGGAAAACCTGGATGCAATCTCCCAAGAGCTCTTGATCCACTGATGGATGAATGAAGATGAAGTGTGTGCTAGCCTTTCTCTTTCCCATTCCAAGAAACATACCTTTCTCCATGAAATTCATCATCAGAACATCAGAGACATTGACAAAATAGTACTGTAATACTTCAAGTAGACTGATATGAAATGGCAATAAAGAATTATGACATATTTTAAAGTCTCTCAGCCCAAATGCTTGGCCAACGTTATGCTGACACAAGAGGCCCAATGAGAAAGTTCATGGACAAATGTATTTTTTCCTTTTTGTTTAGGTTAAGATTTTTTTTCTTTTTTTTCCAAAATTGCATCAATTTGTTAAGGAATGCTATTTCCTATTAATGTTGCCTCAAACAGATAGATCAGGGTGACCTAACCTAACTATGCAAACTAGGAAAAGAAAGGGATCTTTTCTCACTGCTGCTGTTTTGAGCTAAACTGTGCTCTTAGATCACTCTGCACTGGTGCCTAATTTATCTCCATTTTAGTTTTCTCAACACTTCACTTTTTCCTTTAGTTCTTATTTTTATTAGTCTATAATTGCAGTGCAACAACATCTATACAAGGGGTATAGATACCAGCTTTGCTGCTGAGGAATTCTGGAAATTGAAGTCCGCAAGTCATAAAAGGGCCAAGTTTGAAGACCCCTGATCTATACTAAGTAACAATGAGATTAAAATGGCAATATATCCATAATTATTGCATAAATGGTATGACCTCACATACCATCTAATGTATCATTTGTGTCATGCCATTATTTATCATTATTTGCCCTCTCCATCACTGACTCCTCAGAGGCTTATACCAGGAATGTCAAACTTGTGATGTCATGTGACATCGCGCGACGTATTGTGATTTTTTCCCTATTGCTGGCAATCGGGTGGGCGCAATTTTAGTATGATGCATCTGGCCCACGGGCCGGCAATTTGACATACCTGGCCAATACCATGGGAGCCTTTCAAACTGATGAGGACAAGCTACATAATTAACAAACAAGTATATAGTAGGACAAGAGTCACACTCTGAAGATGACTTCTAGAGAGGTTGTTGTGTCCTGTTCATGATATTACAGGTCACAGACTGCCTTTGTACGTTTATTTAAAATTTGTGTGATTCTTGTGGACCTCTTCCTCTTAACTAACTGTAGTTCTGTCCAAAGATCTTAACTCAGTGACAAAGCACATGCTCTGTGGGCAGAAGGCTCAATTGCTGAACATCTCTTTTTTCTAAAGATCTTAGTGATGGATGGTTTCTCATTCAAGATAACCCTTAATAATAGGTTCCAGCAGAGTAGCTATTTTTTATTATATTAAGCTAATTACTCCAAAATGTTACTACACTCCCAATTCTACAAATACAGTGAAAAACCCCATGAGTCAAAGTGGCTTTACATGCATGTTGGCCAATGCTAATCATTTGCTGTTTTCTTCTGCTTTTCATACCCAAACGATATATTGGCATATACATCCAATGATTAATCATTCAGCTACACTTTGCTACCGACTAAATCCTCTCTATTTCTCCTGCAGAACCCATTTAATATAAATACTGGGATATGATTTTATAAACTTAAAATATCCAATTAAAGCTAATGAATGTTAGTTATGAAGCCAATATCTTGATGGCTTTGAAGACAGAGAACCTGGAAAATGCTAACAGCTTGGCTACATTAAATAAAATCCATTTAATGCTAAGTGTTCCTAGACACACCAATAACCTTTCAAATTAATCTACAAAAAGTGACAAAAACCTGCTAACTGAGCACTAGGTATTATTAAGGTAAAAGTTTAGGGCTTGAAGGATGTTCTTTTACATTTCATCTTTACCTTAAAGAAAGCAATTTTGTGAGCCTTTATTTTCAAGCTGCAAACAGACTATATCACTCAGGCTGCGGTAGTGAAAGATCAGTTTACTTAACACACTATTTTGTACAAAATATAATATGGACATAGCTGACACTTACTGGGATTTAACATTTTCCTCCCTGCTTAAATCCCAAGGAAAATCTGCATCTAAAATGTTTTTTGTTTAGATTCCACTGGCTCTGATGTGATCCACCCCCAAAGCAAACACCATCAATAGAAGAATTATTTCTTCAGGACTTAAGCAGGGGGGAAAAACATTAGAATCCTCCTCTATGCTTACTCAAGTCTCAGTAATCATCCACAGCTGGGATTAATTGCAGTTAGGTTTCACATCTGGTTGTGAAAATGGGCCAAACAGATCCTGTTAATCTAGAATTTCCTATTTTGCTACTCTTCTCCAAGCTTTCTAAACCCAGTGTGGTTCCAATGTAATAAAATTCTCTTAAAAAATAATAATTTGAGGACATGCAATTGAATAAATACATGTTGCTATGCTATTGGCTTTCCCCAGCTCTACTTTACTGAATTTCATTTACTCGCTTTTTCTTTTACTTACTTTCTCAAATTTTAGCTTATAAGCTTTTCATGGGACATGATAAAGCTCCATGAATACAGAAGGTGTTATATAAATAATTATTCAAAAGACCTTGCTCACACAAGAACATATCTGTGACAGAAGCACTCATGATGCTAGCAAAGTTTGGTATAATCCAAAAATAGATCCAATTCTTCTCTCTAAAAGATCAAGAGAGGCAATCTTTGGCCTTGACGCTGAAATGAGAAAGAATTTCATGGGGGGTGGGGAATAATTTGCTCTTTCCAGTTTTCCTTCTATATAAGGTATGCATCTAATGAGGTTTCTCAATGTTATTTCATATTCTATTTGCATTTCTTCTAAGTCTTTTATCTCCTCCTGGGAAGACATGATGGCTTCACAGGGCAACTTGGTGTCATTTTCATGAATGGTATCTACTGTTTATAGGCAAAGAATGGGCCCATCACTATTTTCTCATAACAGCTTGCTTTTACAAAATATTGCAGCCAATTGGCCAAACACTGTGTTATCAAAACTCAACCATGACAAGGATGAACAACATGCAAACTTGGACTTCTTCAGACTTGATTTGTAGATAATTTGGCTTCCTATATAAGGAAGGAGCTTGTAGCAGCAGAATGCCCCCACTATACCAAGTTTTCTGTATCGGGAAAACTGGCAAAGAAGGAGAAATGTGCAAATCAAGTTGGCATAGGGCTTGTATATTTCCATCTGTCTTAAAGACATGCTGCCTGTTCAAAATGCTAACATTTCTAATTATCTTTCCTAATGAGAGTGACATTGCCATAAATGTGAAGCGTAAGGCTAACTGTGAATGGTTATAATACAAAATTGTAAATGTGAAGGGTAAGGCTAACTGTGAATGGTTATAATACAAAATGGACTGTCCAGAAGCCCAAAATTTTAGAGATTGATTCCTGTAGGGAACTGATCCTTTTTGTTAGCATTCTGGGTCAGTGGGAAGTATTGTCCTGAGAAGCATATTATATATATAGATAGATAGATCTTTGGTCATTTGGGATTTTTCCCCACATAGAATTGGAGGTATCAGGGCAACGTTTCGACGAAGTCTCATCCGTCATCCTCAGGCTGGTGACTTCAGCTTCGTTCTTCTGGGAGAAGTGAGTGGCTGTTTTTTCTTCTTTTTTAAACTGCCAGAGGGGGTGTGTTCTGTGGGTGGAGGCTTGGCTGTGTTCTGATGGGGTGGAGGTGTGCTCCGATTGGGTGGGGGCTTAGCTGTGTTCTGATTGGGTGGGAGTGTGTTTTGAATGGGGGCTGTGTTCTGATTGGGTGGGGATGTGTTTTGAGTGGATGGGCTGGTCTCAGCTGCCAGCCTTAGACCTGAACTGGTGAGTTGTGCTGCTTTTGTTCGGCTCCGTGTTTGTGGTGGTGCCATGTTTTTATAGTGGGTGTCAGTTTGCTTACTGTCTGGTTTGGAGAAGTTTAAAGTGGCTAATGTTGCAGCTGTAGTTAGGTTTCTGTTTTCTGGTTGTGTGTCGTTATCGTTGTGGGTTCGGATTTGCTTTGAATGGTTGTGTGGTGGTGATGCCATGTGATGTTATCATGAGTTTGGGTCAGGTATCATTCTTGGTGGTTGGGACTCGTCTGTCAATCAAGGCGGGTTTCCAAATGGCTGGTAGGCGAGAGATATCATCTCATTTGTTCATGCTGTGGGGGCGTTTTTCTATCTCGATGGCTTCTCTGATTATTCTGTTGTTAAAATGTTCAATTTTGGCGATAGTTCTGGTTTTTTTTTAAATCAATTTCGTGTCCCGTGGCTTTAAAGTGTTGGAACAGGGATGAAGTTTGTTCTCGCTTTCTGAGTGAGTTCCTGTGCTCTTCAATGCGTGCACTTATTCTTCTGTTGGTCTGTCCGATGTATGTGGTGGGGCAGGTGGGGCATGGGATTTTGTATACTCCTTGGTTTTCTAACCCAATTATGTCTTTGGGGTTTCTTAGGATGGTGGATATTTTTCTGTCTGTGCAGAATGCTGTTTTGATGTTGTGTTTTTGGAGGATCTTGCTGATTCTGTCTGTGGTCCCTTTTAAGTATGGGAGGAGGGCTTTGCCATTTTCTTGTTCTCTGTCTTGGATTTTTGTGGGTGTCTCTCTTCGGACTAAGTTGGTAATCATGTTTCTTTGAATCTGTTGGCTGTTAGTACATTAGTGAGAGTGTGTAGTTTGGTTTTTAGGTGTTGTTCATCAGCTAGGTGTTTTGTTCTGGAGATGAGTGTCTTGGCTACAGAGTTGATCTGTGCTGGGTGGTGGTGTGAGAGTGCGTTCAGGTAGCGGTTTGTGTGTGTGTTTTTTTTATGGTAGATAGTGTGTCCTAGGGAGCCATTGGATTTCTTGTAGACTAAGACATCAAGCAAGGGAAGTTGATTGTTAGCTTCTGTTTCCATGGTGAATTGTATTTTGGGGTGTAGGCTGTTGAGGTGTGTGAAGAAGTCATCCAGTTTTTCTTTGCTGTGTGGCCAGATTACGAAGGTGTCATCTACGTATCTGAGCCAGAGTTTGGGTTTGTGGTTGGATTTTTCTAGAGCGAGGGTTTCAAAGTGTTCCATGTAGAAGTTTGCGATGACAGGTGAGAGAGGTGATCCCATGGGTGCTCCTTCCATTTGTTTGTATCTTTGTCCATTGTAGATGAAGTATGCGTTTGATAGGCAGTGGTTGGTCAGATCTAGGATGTGTTTTGGGGGGTTGTATTTATTTAGGATAGCTGTCAAGGCTTCTTTGATTGGCACTTGGGTGAAGAGGGATATGACATTGAAGCTCACAAGTAGGTCACAGGGCTGTAAGTTTATTTTACTTATGATCTCTATTAATTGGAATGAGTTTTGTACGTGTGAGGTGATGGAATTTGCGTAAGGCTGTACTTGTTTGGCAAGAAATTTGGCTAGATTTTGTAGAGGTGAGCCTATGGAGCTGACTATGGGTCTGAGTGGGGTTCCTTCTTAGTGTATCTTGGGGAGACCATAGAGTTTGGGACATCTGGATGATTTTTCTCTGGGAATGATTGTTTGCTGGATCTCTTCACTGATGGGGGTGTTTTTTATTTTGGATTTTATGTCTTGAGTTTGTATGTGGAGTCTTGGAGTAGGTTGGATAATTTGGTATGGTATATATATTTCTCTCCCATCTGTTTCCAGAAATACATAAACATTTTATTATTGTGCATAAATCTTCAATAATAAAATTAAATCAACCAAAATGTTTTTGGGTGCTTTTCTTTTCTTTCTTTCTAACTGAGGATTGTTAAAACTGAAGTTGGTTTATTTCATGTTAATCTAAAAACAAATATTGCAAACAAAAGAAAATAATACAATATGATCTACATAAAGAGACTTTATACCATCAAAACTGGAGAAACAGGAAAGGATGTCATGACTAAGAAACCCCACACTTGGAAGACCTTTGTCTAATCCAGGGGTGTCAAACTCGCAATGTCACGTGATGTGTCGTGATATATTGTGACTTTCCCCCCATTGCCGGCATGGGGAGGCGCAATTTCGGCGTGACGCATCCAGACCACAGGCCAGCAGTTTAACACCCCTGGTCTAATCTGACAGCCATTTTCAAACCACTTTTACTGAAATCCTAGCACTTTCACTGGGAAAAGAGGAAATAGCAATTAAGAAGCACAGCTTATTTGCTAAACATATATATAGTAGACATCCCACAATGCAAAGCTTAACAAAAATTTCTTTCCTCTCTCCCATGTGCCAAAATAGCATACTGACCATCTTTGTGGATAGATTGGCAGCAATTCCAAGCATCAAATGCCTCCCTCCTTTTTTTAAAAAAAAATGAAAATGGGGGAGCAAAACACCTTATTAATTCATAAAAATTAAATCAGCCACAAATGGTTTATTGAATGGAAAGCCAGACTTTGATTTTAATTAAGCCAAACTGGTAGAACACTTGGGAGGAACTGGCAGCCAGAAGGAAAAGCAAGATAAAAGCAGCCAAAAGGAATAATGAGTGGGTGGGAAGGCAAAATGGATTGCACACAAAGGAGTGAGGAAGGAAGGAAGGAAAGTCTCTAGCTCCAGTTTTTAATGCCGGTCCCTCAATTCCACTTCCCCCAAATGGCAAATGACTATGTCCTTGGGATAAGGACAATTACTACTATACAATTCAGTGTAGTAGTTAAGGTGGTTGGCTAGAAATCACCTGTTAGGCATGAAAGGCACTGGGTGATTTTGGGCTAGTCACTCTCTCTCAGCTCTATCCACCTCATAGGGTTGCTGTTGTGGGGGAAATTGATTTCATTGATTTGGTGTTGTAGGTCTGACATCAAGAGACTGTCTGAGAAAAGAAGAAATTGATTTTGCAAAGAGGAGATCTCTAGAATTTGTAACAATGTTCTCAGACCCACTAACACTCTCCATCTTTAGAGTAGTGTTTCTTCAAGTGTGGCCCTAAGACCCCTGGGGGTCCCCCAAGAGGCTCTTACCAGGAGGTCTAAACAAGTGGAAAAAATACCACAGCAAAAGAAGGAAAGCATTTTAATGGCGGGACTGTAAAGTACAATGAAACTTGGCATCTCCACCCTACATTTAGCCTTAAGCTGCATCTCTAACACTGTTTCAGGGATGGAGTAGTGCTATCCTTGCCATACGTGAAGAAAAAAAAATAGAAAAAAAGATTTAAATAGTACTACTTATCTTCCCACTGTTCACAGAGTCAAAATAGCACCCCTGGATATCTCACAAACTGAGTCCCCCACTCACGGAGGAAACTAAAGCTAAAAATTTGATTCCTCTTCCAAGCTCTGACTCCAGACCTATTAGATATGGCAGTGCTTTTCAACCTTGGCTACTTGAAGATACGGTGTGTGGATTTCAACCCCCAGAATTTCTCAGCCAGCTATGCTGGCTGGGGAATTCTGGAAGTGGAAGTCCACATTCCTCCAAGTAGCCAAGATTCAGAAACACTGAGATATGGTATTTCTCCCTGGTCTACTCGCTATTACTGGCTTTTAAAAAAGTTAAAAATTGCAACAAATCATCTATTCCTCTTCTACAGCAAAAACAACCAATTGTATTTTGGTGCCTACAAAGTTATTGCATGTTATATATTTAAGCTGACGTGACATTAAATAGCTTCTATTAAGACAACAAACAGAATTTTTTTCTATACAGCACTGCAGAATTGGTCACGTTTTCTTATATAGCAACAGACAACTCCAGATGGGGCTTCATTCCCCCTGCTCCCATCACTCCATTTCTCTCCCCCAAACACATTCTTGTTCTGAAAAGGAAGAGGACGCTGTTCTCAGACTTGATTCAGCATGATCTAAAATGGTGAGGCATATCATTTAACCAGCCTCACTGTAAAATAGGTAGTTAAGATAAATTAAGGGAACAGAAGCCTATTTTAATGGATTGCGGAGGATGTAGTCTGAAATTAGCAGACAGAATAGCTATACTGAAAGAATGCCAAGTTTAGGTGTTATCTATCATTGGAAATTTTGGATTCCAAAAACGTCCTGGCTTATTCAAACCTGCATGAAGGTGGCCATTCGTCTAAGCACCAGATCCACAAGACTTGATACCCTCATGGAAGAAAAAGTACAGGTAGTCCTCAACTTATAACCACAATTGAGCCCAAAATTTCTGTTGTTAAATGAGACATTTGTTACGTGAGTTTTGCCCAGTTTACAATGTTTCTTGTCACAGTTGTAAAGTGAATCTCTGCAGTTGGCAAGTTAGTAACTCGGCTGTTAAGTGAATCTGGCTTCCCCATTGATTTTGCTTGTGAGGAGGTCACAAAAGTGATCACCTGACCTTGGGACACAGCAATGGTCGTAAGTATGAACAGTTGCCAAGCCTCTGAATTTTGATCACATGATCATGGGGATGTTTCAAAGTTCGTGTGAAAAACAGTCATAAGTCCCACTTTTCAACGCCGTTGTAACTGAATAGTTGCTAAATGAATTGTTGTAAGTCGAGGACTACCTGTATCTGTTGCCTAGATTGCAGCTGCAACATGGAGCATGCTCGGATCAAGGTACATGACTAAAATTACTTCAATGATATGCCGATTCCATCTCTGCCAAGTCAAGCACAATTTCACTCTCTCTACCTCCCTCCTTCTCAATCTCTCACTCGCTCTTTCTCCTTAATGATAGTCATCCCACTCAGCCCAATTACTGAAAATCAATTACGGCCCTGAGATCCCACAGGGAAATGTCTGTCAGAGATTCTCACTTCACAGGCACGTTACATGTATCATGCTGGCTCAGTAGCTCCAAGTAAAAGGCAAAAGGGTTCTTCTCATCCCATTCAGACAGAAAAACATTCCTTAAAAATATGAAACGAATGGGAAAGGACCTTGTTTCAGATACCTGGGCTTAACAGCAGGCATTGGACTGGTGACTAATATATTTGGGTAATTTTACTGAATTTATATTTATTAATAAGGAATAGCTAACTCACGCATGGGTTGCAAGTAACCCTCTATGTGAACTTTGTATTTCTTAAAGAACCCCTGGCAAACTCACTGATTTTCAGTGGGTTAGGACGCTGAGCTTGTGGACCAGATGGTCGGCAGTTTGGCGGGTCGAATCCCGAGTGCTGCGTAGCAGAGTGAGTGCCTCTTACTCGTCCCAGCTTCTGCCAACCTAGCAGTTCGAAAGCACATAAAAATGCAAGTAGAAAAATAGGGACCACTACGGTGGGAAGGTAACAGCGTTCCATGCACCTTTGGCATCTAGTCATGCCAGCCACATGACCACGAAGACATCCTCGGACAAGCGCTGGCTCTTCGGCTTTGAAACGGAGATGAGCACCGGCCCCTAGAGTCGGAAACGACTAGCACACATGTGTGGGGGAACCTTTACCTTTACCTTTATTTACACATGGTCCTGCTTTTAAGGATACTAAATGACAGTGTTCATGTGACATGCTTAACTAATCGTATTTTGAGGGTTGCACAATGCATTAAAATATGCATTAATTAAATGGGCTGTTTGCATTACCTGCTATGACAAAGAAACATAATCAAATTTAACATTATGAGCTTGGCATGTTTGTATTAATGTATGTGAACACACAAGGGACGCGGTGGCTCAGTGGGTTAGGACGCTGAGCTTGTCGATCAGATGGTTGGCAGTTTGGCGGGTCGAATCCCAAGTGCCACGTAACAGAGTGAGCGCCTGTTACTCGTCCCAGCTTCTGCCAACCTAGCAGTTCGAAAGCACATAAAAATGCAAGTAGAAAAATAGGGACCACTACGGTGGGAAGGTAACAGCACTCCGTGCGCCTTTGGCGTCTAGTCATGCCGGCCACATGACCACAGAGACATCCTCGGACAAGCGCTGGCTCTTCGGCTTTGAAATGGAGATGAGCACCGGCCCTTAGAGTCAGAAACGACTAGCATGCATGTGCGGGGGAACCTTTACCTTTACCTTTATTTACACATGGTCCTGCTTTTAAGGATACTAAATGACAGTGTTCATGTGACATGCTTAATTAATCGTATTTTGGGGGTTGCACAATGCATTAAAATATACATTAATCAAATGGGCTGTTTGCATTACCTGCTATGACACAGAAACATAATCAAATTTAACTTTATGAGCTTGGCATGTTTGTATTAATGTATGTGAACACACAAGGGACGCGGTGGCTCAGTGGGTTAGGACGCTGAGCTTGTCAATCAGATGGTTGGCAGTTTGGTGGGTTGAATCCCGAGTGCCGTGTAACAGATTGAGCGCCTGTTACTCGTCCCAGCTTCTGCCAACCTAGCAGTTCGAAAGTACGTAAAAATGCAAGTAGAAAAATAGGGACCACTACGGTGGGAAGGTAACAGGGTTCCGTGCGCCTTTGGTGTCTAGTCATGCCGGCCACATAACCACGGAGATGTCCTCGGACAATCGCTGGCTCTTCGGCTTTGAAACGGAGATGAGCACCGGCCCCTAGAGTCGGAAATGACTAGCACGCATGTGCGGGGGAACCTTTACCTATGTGAACACATTTCATGTACTTGCCCCAACTGAATAGGGCTGTCTTCATCATTAGCAAGGAATGATGCATATGGCATGGATAAAATTAGAACAAGTTCCTAATATATATGCATGTTCTTTTTCTTATCAAAAAGTTCTTGACTGATCAAAAACACAATGGATTGTTGCAATCATATCTATAGGCCTATCTGGTAAGTTATACCGTAGATTCCGGCGTATAAGACTACTTTTTAACCCATGAAAATCTTCTCAAAAGTCAGGGGTCCTCTTATACGCCAGGTGCTGAAAATTTATGGACAGGGCTGGCTGGAAAACCTGGAGCAGATCTGTCATTTAGTCTGCGCAGGGAAAGCGGGACCAATTGGAGAAGAAGCTGCAGTCTGTGATTTTTTACAGGCTGGGGTCTGGGCGTCTTTCCTTCTAAAGTTGAAGACCAGCTGTAGTATATCCCAACTTGAAAGGCAGGTGGGGAAGGCAGCAGCCACAGCAGCGGCTTAGCTCTAAGGACACATTTGACTCAGGAACTGGGCGGGCTGGCTGGAAAACCTGGAGCGGATCTCCCATTTGGTCTTTTTTTTAAAAAATCCCATTTATATCCTGCCCTTCTCCGAAGACTCAGGGTGGCTTACAATTTAAAGCACAAATCAATGTGCTTAGCAATAGCCTTCATTCTGTGTATATGCCTGTTTATTAGGGCTTTCACACACACACCCCAAGCAGCATTATTACAAAGTCAGCTTATTGCCCCCAACAATCTGGGTCCTCATTTTACCTACCTTGGAAGGATGGAAAGCTGAGTCAACCTTGAGCCTGGTGGGATGCGAACCTGCACTAATTGCAGGCAGCTGGTTTTACTTAAGGCTCTGCGCAGGGAAAGCTTTAGAGTGAATTAGGAAAAGTGAAAAAGTGAATTAGGAAAATAGGGAATGGTTGCTGGAATTGGGTATGTGTAGTTTAACGAAGAGAAGGGTGAGGGGTGACATGATAGCAGGGATCCAATATCTCAGGGGCTGCCACAAAGAAGAGGGAGCCAAGCTATTCTCCAAGGCACCTGAAAGCAGGACAAGAAGCAATGGATGGAAACTAGTCAAGGAGAGAAGCAACCTAGAACTAAGGAGAAACTTCCTGACAGTTAGAACAATTAACCAGTGGAACAACCTGCCTCCAGAAGTGGTGAATGCTCCAACACTGGAAGTTTTTAAGAAGAGACTGGCCAGCCATTTGTCTGAAATGGTATAGGGTTTCCTGCCTTAGCAGGGGGTTGGACTAGATGACCTCCAAGGTCCCCTCCAACTACTACTTCTTCTTCTTCTTCTTCTTCTTCTTATTATTATTATTATTATTATTATTATTATTATTATTATTATTATTATTATTATTATTTATTATAGTTTAATCCACTTGCACTGTTTTATGTTTACATGTTTGATGACAAACAGCCTTATGTTTATAAGTGACAGTTTTCCTACTAAGCACCTGCATGTCATAAGCATTTGAATTAAAATTACCATATTAAAATCAAATCTGATGTTTTTTAATTTTTATTTGGTGTGCGTTGGAAGAGGGGTAGTCTTATACGGCGAGTATAGCCCAAACCCTATAATTTAACAGGAAATGTAGGGGGTCGTCTTATACGCCCAGTCGTCTTATACGCCGGAAAATACGGTATTTTCTTTTCTCTTTTCTTAATATTTCTATTACGTATTCCTTTTCCATGCTTTTTATTCCACTTTCAACGTATTATTAACTAGAAAATAAATATTGTAATCAGGTATGTATGGATATATGTATAATATATTCAGCTGCTTAATTAAGTCAATCTTGTTGTGGGGGGGGGGAAGCCATGAGTTAATTATCTCCACTGTTCTGAGGACTGAAATATTCATCTTTCACTTACAGACATCACAACACTGCTAACATTCTCTGAGGTCCGAGAAAGAAAACCCAGAACAAATTATAGCTAACAACCTACACTTTCTGGAAGCAAAAGTTGGATTTTGAAGAAGCAGAATATCAAGCGTAGTGTTGCTTCTGAACTTTGGTCTTAGAGAAGACTCCTGAGAATATCACAGATAGTCCTTAAGCAAATCAACCCAGAGTTCTCACCCAAATGATCTCAAAGAGCCTTGGTGGAGCAGTGGGCTAATGCCTCCTTAAGTAACACCAGCTGCCTGCAATTAGTGCAGGTTCGAGTCCCACCAGGCTCAAGCTTGACTCAGCCTTCCATCCTTCTGAGGTAGGTAAAATGAGGACCCAGATTGTTGGGGGCAGTAAGCTGACTTTGTAAAAATGCTGCCTGGGGGGGGGGGGGTGAAAGCCCTAATAAGCAGGCAGATACATAGAATGAAGGCTCTTGATAAGCACATTGATTTGTGCTTCTTAGATTGTGAGCCGCCCTGAGTCTTCGGAGAAGGGCGGGATATAAATGGGATTTAAAAAAAAATGTTTGCACAAATTATCAGTTCATATTAACATACTTTGGACATACTCTCTCTAGGAAAGTTTATAATGCCTGGAAAGATGGGAA
Organism: Vipera ursinii; assembly: GCF_947247035.1. Classification (NCBI taxonomy): domain Eukaryota; kingdom Metazoa; phylum Chordata; class Lepidosauria; order Squamata; family Viperidae; genus Vipera; species Vipera ursinii. The sequence goes on along the minus strand of NC_139512.1, from coordinate 336,235,496 downwards.
AAAAAAGAAGAAAAAGACACCAGCAGTACTGTAAGCTGGATGGATTCAGTTACACTGGTGATACACAAATGAAAAAGAACCAGATTGGAAACAAATCCTCCTTGAGAAAATACATCTATGTAGTCACTAATAGTTGAGACCAACTTGATGGCACATAATCACTACCAATCACAAAAAAATTGTCCAAGAACTGTAGGTTGACTGTTTTTTGCTTCACTTTCATTAAAATTAGATAAGCTTGCTGCATTTTTGGATAGTCCAGTTAATTAAGAGGCTCAGGGTATCTGCCTACATTCACTTCTGAAGACATTATTGGCCTGGAATAGGAAGCCATGGGTCACCTATCTACATTTTATTAAAGATCAGAAGAAGTTTGTGTAGCTGAATCATTGGCTTTTAAGGCCAAATAATGCTGTTCCATGGTCCCCATGACCTCCAGCAAGTCTTCCCCAAATTTAGAGGTAGTATGTGCTAAGTCCTGGTTTGTTTAACCATGATTTACTTTGAGAACCTAGCCAAAGGTGAAAACATGGGTACCATGTCAGTGGATCACAGGGCAGAGGACAATAATCTGAAAAATGTCTAGAGTGTTGATGCGAGTCTGTTGACTACTAGCAACAAATTTCTTCAAAGAGCACTATAGAATTTAAGCAATACGGCCAGAGACCTGGGTCTACTTCTGACTTTCAAACAAGACAATCAGTTTTTACCTCCACAGAAGGTACTCTAATCTAGAAGTACCTTTTAACTCCACTTTAGTTCCAGTGAAATATAGTTTCCTAGCCTACCAGTTGCTAGGCTACCATAACATTTTTCTTTGCCTGTAACTAACCACAAGCCAGAGCTAAAGAGAATGAACACTGAGGACAGTTAGTGGTCTACAAGAGCATCACGCAAAGCTTTGGCATCCTGAGCTGTGTGATGAAAAATCTATCTGCAGTAAAACTGGAAGAATATTTTCTCTCTCTCTCTCTCTCTCTCTCTCTCTCTCTCTCTCTCTCTCTCTCTCTCTCTCTCTCTCTCTCTCTCTCTCTCTCTCTCTCTCTCTCTCTCTCTCTCTCTCTCTCTCCCTCTCCCTCTCCCTCTCTCTCTCTCTCCCTCTCTCTCTCACACACACACATCTCATGTAAGGCATTCCAGCTGCAGAGCCCATCTGTGCACACATACACTCTATCTCTTACTCATTCAGAGAGAGAGAGACACAGAGACACACACAGAGAAACCATTAGCAGCTTTCTTGAGGATCACATCACTGTTTGGTGAAATGAAACCTTTTATCAGGCACTCAAAGTTGTTTTCTCCTTCAACAAGCATTCATTGCTTGGAAAGCTTAAATCCACTTGCTTTTCTCTTCTACAGCGAGAGAACAATAAAGAGGACATTTTTTCTAATATTGCATCTTTTTTCCTGGTTAGCGTTAAAAAAAACCCTCCCTATTAGGTTTCACTCAGATTCAAAGTTCAGTTTTCAAATACTGATGATTTTATAGCAGCCATGGGATTAGGTGTGTGGGGAGGGTAGGAGGTGGAAAAGAAAAAGGGTTTTCATATTATCTACAGCCTACTCTTTTCTAGCAAAACAATGCAGAAAACTACATGAAGCCTGGCAGGAATATTTCCTGATGAGATGCCTCCTGATGCGCTGGATATGCTATACAAGAGAAATTATATGGGACTGACCATTCCAGATATTGTAAGGGAGGCTTTATTTCTTGAATATAGTTTTTGAATGATTATGAAAGAATACAGTACTGGTAGAATAAATGTGATACAGTATTACTCAGAGATGAGCATTCAGAATACCAAAATATATTCTATGTGGAGTTGTCTTCAAAAAGTGTATGGTATAAAATTTATGTAAAGTATAGAGCCATTTCCCTTTGTTGAAAGATCTGTGCTTGTTTTCCAGATGTATTATAAAGTGTTGGGAGTACTTAGTAACCCAAGGCCAGCAAAAGATATAATCTTCTTTTCAGAAATCTATTCATGAGTCATATGGTTTCAAACTTTGGAATGCAATCTTTAATTGCACAACCCTCTCTGCTTTCAAGAAGAGCATCACAACTTTTCAGTCTAGTCTTTGAAATTGATTGAATATGATGGTATTGGATAATATTCGTGTCTTCTAGGCAAGATCAGTTATTTCTCAACTAGTCCCTCTCATACATAGTCAATATATTAATTGCTCTTCCTCAACACTGTCAGGAATAATTGCTTGTGTACATACAACTCATGTAACCAGGTCAGTTAAAGATTAAGGACTGTATTTGCACATGTTTAGCATTCACCCTGGCTAGGTATTTTTGTGGTTTGGGGTATTGTTGAAATCTAAAAACGGTAAATATAGTAACCAAATTAAACCTTGTAAACACAGTCACTGAGGTTGGAAAAGATGAAAAAATAGAGATGACTAATTAATTTTGTCACAATCTCTGATCCTAGAGAAGGACATGCATACAAAAGCAATTAGAAGAACTCCTATTCACAGAGCTAATATTAAAATGGGGAAAACATGCATTCAACTCTTACAGCATATATCCTTACATCTCTCCATTTAGATCCTATTATATCCATCCATCAATTTTCTCTCTCTCTGTGTGTGTGTTATATACATTCATCTACATTTGTCCCATCCTTCCTGCCTTGTACATGCATTTAGGTATGCATATATAATATATGAGGGTGAGCCAAGGAAGCTCCTTTGTACCAACGGAACAAGACTTCTCTTTGCTGTTGTTTACTTGTGTTCTTGATCATCTGATTAGCAGGACTGGGAATAAAATTATGGGGAGGACAATTTCCCCTAGCATTCCCTCCTCTCTCCACTTTGGTTATTCAGACAACTTGGAAAACAGCAGAATAATCAGTGAAAAGGTATGGGGAGCTATTGTCTGAAAGCATTCAAAGTCATCCAAGAATGATGCAAATGGAAAGGCAATATAAGGAGGTCTGGTGGCATCCAGTAGTTGAGTCTAGCTCTCAGCTTCCTTCACCAAAGACGAACAATTGCTCTTAACCAGCTGTGTCCTGAAACTGTTGAGCTCTTGTCTCCATGACCCTGCAAGATACTGGAAAGAAAAGCATTTAAAAAATGTTTTTCTAGCGCAATAGGCTTATCATATGTGCTCAGTATTGCCAGAGAAATTTGGATGTTAGGTTCTGAATGTCCTCATCTAGCTAAATACTGTATCTAAAAAGAGCTAAATGTTCAGGATTGCTTATTTATTTCCAAAGACCCTCTACCGCATTCCCACACTTTCTGTGTTTATGCGTATCCTGCACTCTTATATAAAGATAAGAAGAAATTCACCGGGTTAGGCCATAGACCCATATAATCCACAATACTATGTCACATGACCAACAGTCTTCTTTAGTCGATTCCAAACAACAGACGTTTAAGGTATGCTGGTTGTGATCCAGAAGGTAATACAAGTAACCACTAATACTAGCCATTTATTCATTTATTTAAATGATTTATAAAACTGCTCATCTCATAGCAGTGACACACGATATGGATAAAGATTAAAGCCACCCGGCTACCATTTATATCCTGGCCCTCCATGAGCTTAAGGAATTTCTTATAATAACTTGCCATTGCCACAAGCGTTGGCCGTGAATTTAACTCTGCCTTGCATGAACAAGTATTTCTTGCTGTCAGTCAACAGTCTGGAAGAAACAATGTTGTTCAGAGTCATGAGCTACAGCTCACTACATCAGTCCTGTATCTTCCTACATTTAGTTTTAATCGGTGATCTTGAATTCTAACTTTATGAGGAAAGAAAAGAAACATCTCCCCCCACATCTATACTGTGGATAATGTTATATTTTTCCCTCGTTTTCCTCACTCTCCAATTCCTCCCCCATATCCTCACTTCTGTTGCTCTCTAGTTCCATTTTTTCTTTTTATCAGGGATCTTCAAACTTGGCCTTTTATGACTTGTGGACTTTAACTCCCAGAATTCCTCAGCCAAGCTGGCTGAGGAGTTCTGGGAGTTGAAGTCCACAAGTCATAAAAGGGCCAAGTTTGAAGATCCCTGCTTTATATCCTTTCTATCCCTGTTCTGTATCTGTACTTGGTTGCTCTTGGACTCACTGGCAAAGCTCAGCTGTTTTCCAAGATGCTTGGCTCATACTTGCCTTAAGGCATAGGTAGATAATAACTTTTAGGCTGGATTTAAAAAAGTTGCTAAACATGGATATGCAATTTTCTTTATATTCCTTGTAACTTAATTTTCACCCATCTTTCATCCACTTTTTCTACAGTTTATTGCCATGTCTTTATGACTTTAAAGCTTGATTATTCTTGGTTTTTAGCCCCATTTCCCACTCCCTTTCTCCCCTACTGCCTGCCCACCTTCCCATCACTCTTTACATGGCCAGCCTCAATCTAGGAATCCAGCCCAGGATACTATATGTTTGTTCTGCTTTAGACCTCCTTGTTCAGATCCAGCCCTTTTCTCTATCCCACCAAGTTCCTGGGAAAAACAACAACAAGAAGAACAAAAAGTACATGGAGAAAAAAGAAGGAGTAATTGAGTAAAATAGTTTCTTTTTAAAGAAGTTTTAAATCTTTTCATCATCTAATGAATCTGTTTATGGTCATTACAAAAGAGCAGCAGTTCAACCAAATTCATCCACATTTCCTTTCTTGATAAGCAGATGCAAGTGTATGATGAGAGGAGAATAAAACTACTCCAAAATAGGAACAAAAAAAGTGCACGCCTTTTCCGTGCATCCATTAGCTCAGTGCTTCTTTGTTCCCCACTCTAATGGAAATAAAGTTTCCAGTTTCCAGCGTTTTGACTACACACTGACAATGGATGGCACTGTCTATATTCAGCTAATTAATTAGATTGCTTTGCCAATTAATTGGGTAGCTGCCTCCAAACTATCCAAAAGTCGTTTTTGGGATACTTGCCAAGGCCTGCATATGCTACAACTATGTCTGTCTTGAGAAAGCTACATTAACAGAATTTTAAAGAATTAGCAAGCACCATATAATCCTGGTATTAGAAAGGTGTACTTGTGATACAAAGCCCACATTCCATGTTCTCATGCTAAGGTTAAATGGTGGCTCAACTGGTCCTATTCCACACCCTGATCTGGAGTTGCTAAGAGCAGAACATATGCACCTAGGATTTCAGAATCGTCCAAACTTCTGGGACTCGTGTCCGTGCTTAACATTTCATAAATCAATTCTCCATCCATTTAGTCTTATTCTCAGGTTTGGAGATAGAAATATATGTGCTATTGATCGCAGAAACTGGTCCACTACGTAGTCTTATGCCTGCTGTTTTTTTTGTTTTCCTCTGGGATAGTAGTTATAGTTCAAGAATTAAAATACTTTCTTGCACTTTTAATTCAAAACTCAGTTTCTGATAAAACTCTAGTTCTTCTCTATTGCTCCCCTAGGAACTTACCGTGACACTCCACTCCTTAGGTTAAGTGCTTTGAAGTTATTTATAATGTACCCCTTTGTATTCAAGGAAATAGCAGCCTGTCAGCCGAACAGAGCAAAGCCTCGGCGGCAAAGGGAAATGTACACTGGAGTAAATTTCCCCAATTCATTTGAATTCCTGAAGTGCTTATTCCCTGAATGCAGAAAAGGAGATAACGCATACTGGCACATGTTATTTCATAGTGGACTTAAGCTACATCCTACCAGAACAGCAAAAAAGTCCTCAATGTTGCTGACAAAATCAGATTTATTAATTAGCATCCTGTAACTGTGGATTCTTTATCCAAATCTATAAAACTGCTGTAAAGGAAGGAAGGTATGTGTTAATGCAAACTGTCTTCTTTTATCAGAAAAACTCATTTTTCAACTATGCCAAAAAAAGGAAAAACAAAATACATTTGCCCATAACAGGTTTAGTAATTTGACTGATGAAACAATGGCCAAATACTTAAAGGAGTAATAATAATAATAATAATAATAATAATAATAATAATAATAATAATAATAATAATAATAATAATAATAATAATGTTGGAAGGGACCTTGGAGGTCATCTAGTCCAACCCCCTGCTCAGGCAGGAAACCTTATACCATTTCAGGCAAATGGCTGTCCAGTCTCTTCTTAAAAACTTCCAGTGTTGGAGCATTCACCACCTCTGGAGGCAGGTTGTTCCACTGGTTAATTGTTCTAGTAAATTATGGAAGCAAAGAAAGTTGCTTTTTAAAACAAGAAACAAAAAAAAATCCTTTTGCTAAGTTATGAAATGTCTTATTGTGACACATTATACATTATGATGATTGTAGAGAAAAGCCTCAACATTAAGAAAACCAAGATCATGGCATCCGGCCCTCTAAATTCCTGGCAAATAGATGGGGAAGAAATGGAGGTAGTGACAGATTTTATTTTCCTGGGCACTAAGATCACCGCAGACGGGGCTGCAGCCAAGAAATTAAAAGACGCTTGCTCCTTGGGAGGAAAGCCATGGCAAATCTAGACAGCACACTAAAAAGCAGAGACATCTCCCTGTCAACAAAAGTGCGTATAGTCAAGGCTATGGTTTTCCCAGTTGCAATGTATGGCTTTGAAAGTTGGACCATAAGAAAGGCTGAGCACCAAAGAATTGAGGCCTTTGAACTATGGTGCTGGAGAAGACTCCTGCGAGTCCCTTGGACTGCAAGGCGATCAAACCGGTCAGTCCTGGAGGAGATCAATCCTGACTGCTCTTTAGAAGGCCAGATCCTGAAGCTAAAACTCAAATACTTTGGCCACCTAATGAGAAGGAAGCAATCAGTGGAAAAGAGCCTAATGCTGGGAAAGGTTGAGGGCAAGAGAAGAAGGTGATGACAGAGAATGAGGAGGCTGGATGGAGTCACTGAAGCAGTAGGCGTGAGCTTAAATGGACTCCAGAAGATGGTAGAGGAAAAGGAAGGCCTGGAGGAACGTTGTCCATGGGGTCGCGATGGGTCGGACACAACTTTGCAACTAACAACAACAAAGAGAAAAGCATGAAGAATGGGACAAACTGGACAATCTTTTTTGATTTTTATCATGAAACTTCAAATAAGAATGTCTATGGAGATTCTCAATCATCGAGGTCCCAGTTGTCCCAAAGGTGCTTTTCAAAAGGCAATTGGACTGACTTCCTTGGTTTTTTCCTTGAAAATGTTTCAGTTCTCATCCATGAAAAGCATCTTTGGGACAGCCATGACCTGGATGACTGACAATCTCCATAGACATTTAGCTATGCACTTTGGGGTGAAAAAGAGTGAGAGAAAGTGTTCCCAGAGTGTATGTTTTACTAGGGTAGTAGTTTGCTTTGGCAAGATTCTATCTATAGGTGAGGGACAACAAAGAAATCTTCTTAGAAGAATTACTGTATTCTTCTTAGTTTTTGAGGCCTGATAGCGCATTTCCTTATACAGTAGTCACACAGTTGCAATAGCCCCAGTCATGTGATCAAAATTAGGATATTTAGCAACTGGCATGTATTACCAACCCTTGCAGCATCTTGGGATCATGTGGTTTTTCATAGATTGTAGCATCCATGAACTCATTCATGCAACTTCATCTATGGATGGCTAGTATTCAGAGGATTTCCAGTGTCATAGTTTATGATAACAATTGTTCCATGAAGGAAATTTGTTTTGATTGCTTTTCTTCTTTAATAACTATTTTTATTGTTTGTAAATTGTCTTGTTTTGCATTCTTTGCATACCAATCTTGACTCTTTGGGGAGGCAAAATGGACTGAAAATACAAATAGCAGTTGGATAGCACCCTTTTCATGGCCATTGAAGTTACTGGCTCTGCAAATGTCTCAACTCTCACCCAGTCTATACTATTTTTTCATTACACTGGCTGAAAACAAAATTACATTGAAACATTTCTATGGATTCATACAAGGGAAAGATTCTGAAGCTGGAATCTGTGCTATAATTTTGCTTCACTACAGAACCTCAGCAGATGATGGCAGCATTTAACTGACTTAACTTTGAAAACTGCAAAATTGGGATTGATTAATGCTCAAGTGGGAGACCTCCAGGGAATAGTAGGGATGTTAAGTCTAGACTGGAGAATTTTAAAACACATCTCAATAATAGATAAAAGCCATTTTTGTACTGCTGCCAACAAAGCTACATGGATACACGCCCGACCTTATTTTTATCTCCGGGCAGTGGCTTAATGATCTGGGTGGGGTTTCTCCATCTGTACAGCCCCTCTCATGGACAGATCATCATCTCCTGCGGCTGGGCCTCCGTCATGCCACCTCCCACTGCTGGGAGGCGGAACCGACCAGGTGGTTCCGCCCCAGGCGCCTGATGGACCCAGAAAGGTTTCAGACGGCGCTTGGTTTGATTCCTGCCTCCCTCTCCCACAGCCGGGCCGAGACCTTGGTTGACGCCTGGCAACGGGCTGCTTCTGAGGCTCTCGACCGCATTGTTCTTTTGCGGCCTCTGACCCGGCGCAGGTCCCAGTTGGCCCCATGGTTCTCCGTGGACCTACGGGAGATGAAGCGCCGGAGGAGGGGCCTAGAGAGCATTTGGAGATCCACTCGGTCCGAATCTGACCAAGCACAGTTAAGATCTTTCACTAGATCTTATCTTACTTTGCTGCCCTCATTGCGTCCGCAGACAATCGCCCGGCCACCCTGTTTAGGGTGACCCGCTCCCTTCTAAATCAAGGGACAGGGGAAGATACCTTGCGGGGACAGGCCGAGGAGTTTAGTTAGCATCTGCTGGACAGATTCGCTCAGATTCGGACCGGCCTGGACTCCGATTGGGCAGTATCTAACAAGAAGGAAGTGATAGATCTGGCCAATATTATCTGGGAGGAGTTTGACCCTGTGACTCCGGATAAAGTGGACAGGATCATGGGTAGATTAAGTGCCGCCACTTGTTTACTGGACCCGTGTCCCTCCTGGCTGGTTTATGCGGCTCGGGAGGTTACACGAGGCTGGCTCCAGGCAGTGATCAATGCTTCTTTGAGTGAGGGGTGCTTCCCTGCCACCTTGAAGGAGGCGGTGGTGAGGCCCCTCCTCAAGAAACCTGCTCTGGACCCAGCTATTTTAAATAATTTTCATCCTGTCTCCAACCTTCACTTTCTTGCGAAGGTTGTTGAGAGCGTGGTGGCACAGCAGCTCCCGTTGGTCCTGGAGGAAACTGAGTATCTGGATCCATACCAATCGGGTTTCAGGCCTGGGTACAGCACGGAGACAGCATTGGTTGCGCTGGTGGATGATCTCTGGCGGGCTCGGGATAGGGGTTATTCCTCTATCCTGGTCCTACTGTATTAGATCTCTCAGCGGCTTTTGATACCATCGACCATGGTATCTTGCTGCGACGTCTCCAGGGGTTGGGAGTGGGAGGCACCATCTTACGGTGGTTCTCCTCCTACCTCTTGGGCCGTTCGCAGATGGTGTTGGCAGGAGGACAGAGGTCAACCCCGAGGCCCCTTGATTGTGGGGTGCCTCAGGGGTCGGTCCTCTCTCCCCTCCTGTTCAACATCTACATGAAGCCACTGGGTGAGATCATACGTGGTTTCGGAGTGAGGTATTATCAATATGCTGATGATACCCAGCTTTTCATCTCCACTCTGAACCAACCCAGTGATGCCCTCGACGTGATGTCCCGTTGCCTGGAAGCGGTACGAATCTGGATGGGGAAGAACAGGCTCCAACTCAACCCGGCCAAGACCGAGTGGCTCTACGTATCAGCATCTCGTGTTGTCCAAGATTCACCATCTTTGGTTATGGGGGGAGAGGTGTTGCCTCCCGTTGATAGGGCGCACAACTTGGGCGTCCTCCTGGATGCACAACTCAATTTAGAAGACCATATAGGGGTCGTGGCCAGGAGGGCATTTGCCCAGGTTCGCCTGGTGCACCAGTTGCGCCCCTATCTGGACCGTGATGCCTTATGTATGGTCACTCATGCATTCGTTACCTCCCGTGTAGGTTACTGCAATGGTCTCTACATGGGGCTGCCCTTGAAGGCCACCCGGAGGCTTCAGCTGGTGCAGAATGCGGTCGCGCGGGTTGTGATGGGAGCATCCCGATACTCCCATATTACACCCCTCCTGTGTGAGCTGCATTGGTTGCCGGTTGCCCTCCGGGTGAGGTTCAAGGTGCTGGTTCTTACTTATAAAGCCCTACATGGCTTAGGCCCGGGATATTTGCAGGACCATCTGCTGCCAGGAATGACTTCCCTTCGCCCTGTGTGCTCACACAGAGAGGGTCTCCTCAGGGTGCCATCGGCTAGACAATATCAGCTGGTGACCCCCAGGGGGACGCCCTTCTCTGTTGGGGCGCCTGCCCTTTGGAATCAGCTCCCCCGAGAACTTCGGATGGCCCCAGATTTCCGGTCCTTTCGTCGCAACCTAAAGACATACCTTTTCCAACTGGCCGACCTGGACTGACGACGGGGTTTTTAATTTTGTTTTAATTTTTATTGGTTTTTAGTGGGGCTTAGTAAAATTTAATTTCTTTTAATATTTGTATTTATTGTTTTTATTGTTGTTTTTATTGTTGTTAGCTACCCTGAGTCCTTCGGGAGATAGGGCGGCATATAAGTCCCATAATCAAATTAAATTAAATTAAATATGTTCATAAAGTCACCAGAAATCAAACTCAGTAAAGGATCTTACTCAACTGCCCAGTTTTTCCCCATAAAACTAACAGCAGAAACTCGGGGCTGTATTCAAGTAAGCATGGGGTCTCATGAAACACACAGAAAAGCAGAAGAGAATCTGCAAGCAATCCAGAATTTACTATATACTCAAGTCTTATTAACATCCATTGAAATAAGTAGGGTTACAGGTAACGGGATAATTTTCTTCTTTTTTAATTTCCAGCTTTCTATGTCTGCAGCAGAAAAAGTAAGAGATTCCTTGAGGAGATTGTGAAATGATACCTCTTGAGACATTCTGAAACTTTTAACACATGAATATAGAGAATTAATGTTGAAAAGAAATTATTTAAATTTCAGAGCGCTGAAGTTTAATAACATATAATCTGTGATTCCAAGGGTTCTTTTCACACATTGCGAACACTGAGTTTTAGTATTTGCTGTCATGGCGCCACAAACAAATGCTACTTATAGATATTTTCAACTTAGGTGAATATTTATATAGTAGTGTCAACAATTTGGTCAAGATAATCCATTTCTTCCAGAAGTCTCTGTAGCTGTGCACTCATTACCTACTCTACCAGGTTTTTTTTTTAAAGAGAAGGTTAAACACAGTGCAGTCATCTGCAGTAGCTGGACCAAGAGTTGGTCTCTTGAGAAAGGAATACATCAGTGCCTCTTTCAAAGCTCTCAAGAAATGCTTCTCTCTCAAGGATGTATTACCACTTCAAATACCCAGCTCGTATTACCTTCTTGGATGCTATTATTAATCAGGAGGAACAGAGATCCAGTCCACACCATGCTGAACTTAAGGTACAGAGATGCCTGTGTGCTTCCTCAGGACTCCACAAGTAACCAGCTGTACACAAACATAAGTTAACATCCAGATGCAGAACAAATTCCTTTCAATGGCCCATCAACAATTTTGGAATCATAGTGTGAAGGAGTGGTAAAGGCCAAATGCTTTTTCTTCCAGTACAGAATAGTCAAACAAAAGTCACAAGGATTAATTTTACTGGCAAGCTTTGTTTAAAAGTCCGGATGCTAAACTCCCTATTACAAGGAATACAATGCTAGTATATCAACCTAGCAACAAAATGGAGAAGAGAACTTAACTTTCATTCTAGCCTGTTCATCCTCTGCCTCTTAATAAGACCAAATTTTAAAAAGATTCAGACAACCAATATGATTACCATCTCTTTAGCATCATCCGCTTTTGAGAACTTTAAGAAAACATGACATTTGCACTGACATTGAAGAGGTCAAGCTACACTTAGAATTGCCTAGAACAGGGGTCGGCAACCTCGGCTCTTTTATGACTCGTGGACTTCAACTCCCAGAATTCCTGAGCCAGCATGGCTTAGCTTGGAAACCTCTCCTTTTCCCCTCAGCATAGCTGGCTCAGGAGTTCTGGGAGTTGAAGTCCACGAGTCATAAAAGAACCGAGGTTGCCGACCCCTGGCCTAGAACAACTGAAAATAATCCATTGAAAAATTGTTAATAATCTTCCCAAATACCTTTTTCCAACTACTTTTGTGACACGCAACAATAACTGCCATGAAGAGGCAATGTGTTTTGAAAACCTCTCAGAATGAGATTTCACAAAATTATGTCCTCTTTTATCAGATACTCAGAGTGAAGCAACTGCCTGCCTGAATAACAAAAGATTTTTAAAAGGCTGTTATAACAATTGCATTGGCTCCTAGTTTATTTCCCAACACATTTCAGAGTTCTAAAATGAGCAAATCTCATCCTTAAAGGGCTATGCAGAATATTGCAAAAATTCTACTACAATATTACAGAAGAACACCATAAATGGCATCATCATGACAGATAACCATGTACAGTTTGACTACAAACACATGAAATAGGATGGTAGAACTTCATACCTTTCAGCTCCTCCAGATTTGACATTAAAAATTTACCTCCCATTGACTGATTACTGATTAATTTATTTTTACAATTAAAAACAAAAGCAAACAATATTATAGGGAAACAATAAAATGTATTATAGATACCTGACAGCTGTAGACAAAGAAAAAGATACTGTATTTACCAAAACTGTTTAACAGCTGGACATCTGATAGTGATGGCCAGTGCAGTGAAATTAGCAATGTGCTTGGAGGTATCCAGTGACCTGTGGGCTAAGAGCACCCTGGTGTAAGAGTAGGTTGGAAAATACAATATTAAGTTGGCTGACCATGCTGAATAGAAGGACAAAAGAGCCTGTTTCTTTTCCTTCAAACAAACAGGTGCAATGTGGCCTTTGTGCAGGGATGTGTTCAGTCTTTTAACAGTGAAAATGGCAAAATATTATAACCAACAGGTGAGAGGGGATGAGCAAAGAATATTTGCTAAATTCTTAGCAGGGAGAACAGCCTCTTGAACCAAGGAATGGGTTTTGCTCAGGTTCTTCTACATAGTGGCATTAGTTCCACATGCAGATAATTTTAGTCAAAAAGAGAGGATTGAGTAACAGGGAAATAGAAGGGACACTTTGCCCACAACGGAAATATATTGCACAAGGGAAAGTGCAAGTCATCTGCACAATGGTTTGAAAACATGCCTTTCTGGCCACACACACATATCCCCTTCAGTAGGCATTTAAAAAAGTGTACAATCCCTTATTTTCTTCTGGATGGAGCTCCAGGTTCCTGCTTCTCAAAACTTCTCTCCCCTACAGTGTCCTGAGTCACACAATATACTAAACCAGGGGTCTTCAAACTTGGCCCTTTTATGACTTGTGGACTTCAACTCCCAAAATTCCTAAGCCAGGCACCCTGGTTGAGGAATTCTGGGAGTTGAAGTCCACAAGTCATAAAAGGGCCAAGTTTGAAGACCCTTGTACTAAACCATAAACCCGAGGGCCACTGCTATGTTCATACAACATACTAGGTACAAACAAAAAAACTATGTGATATGTTCAGTTAATTTACTGTAACTGTTAACATCTGAGCTCCTGCAACATGCTAAACTGCAAATTACCTAACTCCACTTTGTATTGTGTAATTTCAACCAGTCAGCACCTTGCAAGAGTCTACACTATGGATGTATCAAGTATCTGACAGAAATGCAACTGTCAGATCAACCAGCTACCAAATACCTTCAAGCAGAACAATTATACTATGCCTGAGGTCATACTTGCAGCCCCAAATCAATGCCAAGACCAGTTCCTACCTCACTATAATTTAAATGTAGTTTAATTTAGGGTTTTTTTCTGTTGTGGTACTTCATTACCTATTGGCTTGGCTTAGACCTGGCTTAAAAACAGTTACTGTGAGATGGACCTTGGAGTCCTAGTGGACGATCACTTAACTATGAGCTAGTGTAGCAGCAGCCAAAAAAGCTAATACAATCCTGGGTTGTATAAACAGAGGCATAGAATCAAGATCACACAAGGTATTAGTACAGCTTTATAACACACCTTGAATACTGCAACCAATTTTGGCCACCATAACACAAAAAAGATGTTGAGAGTTTGGAAAAAATTCATAGAAGAGCAACTAAGATGATCAAAGACCTGGAGACCAAAACATACAAAGAATGGCTGCGGAACTTGGCTTTGGCTAGTCTAAAGAAAAGAAGAAATAGGGAAGATGTGATAGCGGTATTCCAGTATCTGAGGGGCTGCCACAAGGCAGAGGGGGTTGTTTCACAGAACACCAGAGGGAAGGACGAGAAACGATCGTTGGAAACTGATCAAAGAGAGAAGCAATCTGGGATTAAGGAGAAACTTCCTGACAGTGAGGACAATTAAGCAGTGGAACAGCTTACCCTCAGAAATTGTGGGCGCTCTATCACTGGAAATTTTCCAGAAGAGATTGGACAATTACCTGCTTGAGCAGGGGGCTGGACTAGAAGACCTCCAAGGTCCCTTCCAGCACTATTCTATTCTATTCTATTCTATTCTATTCTATTCTATTCTATTCTATTCTATTCTTATTTCTATTTCTATTTTTATTTCTATTCCATTCCATTCCATTGCAATGTGCTCTACACTGAAAAGGATCCAGAAGCTTTAGCTGGTACAAAATGCAGCTGCTTGAGCAATCTTGGATGCCCCAAAAACAGCGCATATAACATCTTTGCTGTGTGAGTTGCATTAGAGGCTGGTTTCTTTCCAGGTCAAATTCAAAGTGTTGGTTGTGATCTCTTTAAAGTCTTAAATGGCATGGGCCCATCTTTGCCCCATCACAACAACAGTCTGTAGGAAGGGAAGATATGTATGTATGTATGATATGTATGTATGTATGTGTATGATATGTATACATACATACATATCTTCCCTATCTACTGGGTAGGACAGACTGATGTTGTGATAGGACAAAGATGGTTCTGTAGGTAACCTGTATGTATTAATTTGCTTGCCACCATCTCCCCTTGAGATGTTGCTGATCCTGTCAGTTAAAGGCCCAGGAAGAGAGCCTTCTCTATTGTTGCCCCTGTCCTTTGGAGCATTCTCCCTCCAGAGGCGAGGTGGGCCCCGATTCTCTTGGCCTTTCAAAAATACCTGAAGACCTGGCTCTTGCCATCTCACTTGGGACTCATAGAGGAGCATGCAGCAGGAGCTGTGGCCATGAAGGCCTTCCTCTCGTCTTTTAATTCATTTTTAATGTTGAGTTTACTATTCTTGTCTCTATTTTAAATTTTTATATTCAGTTTTTGTGTTTTTAACATTTTATTTGTACATCACCCAGAGTCCCTCTGTGAGGAAAATCAGCAGTTTCTAAATTTGATAAATAAATGTTATGCAAATAATAACTAAATTAATCCTCTGCTTGTAACCCAACCCCAACTCTGAACACAACCTCCTCCTGACCTTAGCCAATCATATTAATGAGAACAGATCAGCTAACTGGGTTATTTGCCCTAGTGGTTTTAATGTAGATATGAAACTGCAGTGAGGGAAGGATAAGGAAAGGAAAGAAAAATGAAAATCTTGAGGGAATCCCAAAGTTCTCCCAAGGTTGAACCTTCCCCCCCCCCACCCCAGGATAAACAATTTCTGAATCCTTTCCTCAAGAAAGGATCAAAGCCCAACTCCCCAAATCAACCCAGAAAAATACTATTGGCAATAGTACTAAAAGTCATTCAAAGGTTTTTCTATTCCCTTAAATTCTCTCTGGTAGGTTGACCAATTTTATTTTTATCACAAAATCAGGTACAAAAGCACAGTGCAATTCATATAATTACTATAGTGCAAGACGGCGGGAAGTCAGACAACATGACCTATAATCTTTCTGAAGAAAAAAAATAATAGAATCCAAAAGGTAAGGGATTACATACATCTTCAAGAATTTTGAAGAAGGTAAAAGCTACAGGATTACATCTTCAAATACTCAGGAAATGAATCCAAAGGTTTACAAGGATTTAAACCAATCTCTGAAGGCATTCTTTGGTTAAAGCTCTGTTCTCTTTCAATTCTTGCTAAACACAATCAATCTTCTACTGATCTTGGTGTTTTTTCAAACACAGTAAATCAATTTTAGCTCTTGCCAACACCAATATAATTTGGGGATATGCTCTCTAGAGACAAGCGAGATGGTTTTTGGAGTATTATACTGCTGTAGTTCAGAACAATAAACCTTTAGGAATTTGGATCATATCTACATATTACCACTTACAGCAGCAGCTGTAGACCTCACAAAATTGAAATTGTCTACTCAAAGGTATTACCACATATTGGAAAAGAAAAGGCCAGGCTAGAACCATTTCTAATGCAATCATTTTCTGTGTGCAGGAGTTAGTTTGACTGTATAATTAAATTATATAAATAATATAGTCAAAAATACCTTCAAGGTAATATAATCTAGCCACACACAGAATACAAGCTGTGTAGTGCAGGATACAGTTATAATAACCTACAACAACTTTTTAAGTAGTTTGTTCCACTGACATACAATTCACACTGTTACAGTTTCTCATATCATTTAACTAGAACTGCTTGCTTATATTTTCCCTCAAATATTTGCCTTATTTATTTGTTTAATTTCTATGCTGCCCATCTGACTGAGACAGTGATTCTGGATGGCTCAGAATATAATAAAATATAAAAATATTAGAAAATAATTAAAATTAAATAGAAAAGATTGAATAAAAAAGCTAAAAACCAAGATGATGGGCAGCCTGGGGGTGGAGATTTTCTCTACCCCCAATATAGAAGGCCCCATGTCAGGGCTCTAGGCCAAATGCAGAGCAAAGTTTTTAGATTCTTCTGGAGGACTAGGAATGTGGGGCTGGACATCACTTCCAGCAGAAGACTTTTCCAGACAATGGGGGGTGGGGGGACACAGGAGAAAAGACTCTTCTCCTGGTCCTTGCCAGCCAACGAGATCCAAAGTAGGCTATTTCCACTGGAATGAGTGGGGCAGGCTAATTCCATCAGGATACCCTGGATCCATGCCATAAAGGGCTTTAAAGGTAATGACCCACACCTTGAATTGGATCCAGAAGCAAGCTGGTAGCCAGTGCTGCTCTCATAACAGTAGTGTCACATGTGTCACTAAAGGGGCCTCCAGAACTATCCTCGCTGCTGTGTTCTGTACCAGGTGTAGCTTCTGAATACTCTTCAAAAGTAGCCCCATGTAGAGCATATTGCAGGAATCCAACTGGGAGATGACCATAGCATGAGTGACTGGGCGCAGGGGTCACAATCCATGAAAGGGTGCATTTGGCGCAAACATGAAGTTGCAAAAAGGCTCTCCTCACCACGACTGCCACCTGCTCTTTGAGCAGGAGCCACAATTCTAGGAGAACCTTGAACCCAAAGCCACTCTGTCTTACCAGGGTTCCAAGCACCATGAGAGGGCAGCTACAGCATCACTTGGATCACCAGGGATGGAGATGTAAAATTTGCTATCATTTGCATATTAATGATAACTCATCCCATAATGTTGGATGATCTCACCCAGCAGTTTCATGTAGATATTAAAAAAGAGCGGAGATAGCACCAAGCCCACCGTAAAGGAGCGGCCATGGACTGGACTTCTCACTCACTATAAATACCGACTGAGACCTGCCTTAAAGAGAAGAGCTGAACCAGCACAAGATGGGTCACCCAGCCCCAGCTCTTGCAATTGGCCCAAAAGGATACTATGGTCAATAGTATCAAACGCAAACAAGATGTCAAGAAGACCATGGATGGATGCCCTACTCCCATCCTGTTCCTGCCAGAGATCATCTACAAGTGCTTACAATGCTATCTCTGTCCCATAACCATACCTAAAACCCAATTGAAAGGACTCCTCCAGACAATCCATTTCATCTAGGATCTTCTGAAGTTGCATCACAATCACTTCTTCCATCATTTTCCCTAAAAAGGGGAGGTGGGAAACTGAATAGAAATGTGCTGGCAGATGGGATGCCGTGAAGATTTCTTAAGGTCCCAGAAATGCCTCCCCCCCTTGCAGGGAATGTATTAATTACTGCTTGGACACACGTGCAAGTCACCCTCGTAGAGGTTTTACCAACCAGGAGGGGCAAAGATTTAATAAACAAGTAGTTGCACTAACAGCACTGAGGAACCTGTCCACTTCCTCAGGTCCAACAGGGTCAAACTGCTCCCAGATAATTAGGTAAGTCTGCTCCCATCTGAAATGGATCCACTCCATGTTTGGATTCCTGGGAACAAATTCCAGGATTTCTTCTCTCAGGTGCTCAACAAATTCCTCTTTATATTTTCTGTATCCACCAGAAGTGATTTGGACAAGCCTAGCTGACTTTGGCTCATTTCAGAAGCTATGCAATCAGCCTTGGTTGATATTGGGATGAGGGACCAAAATGTGACTGGCAACTACTGCCAGGAAAATCACATTATAGTAATTAGGAATCAAGCTCAAGTTTTGCCTTTAGTTCATCACTAGGGTTGAAGCAGAATTCAATTACCAATTCAAATGGACTGAAAGACTGGTTGGTTTCTTGTATATTCTTTTTTTTTAAATTGGAAACCAATTGTTTGGAAACTAACAGGAAGACAATGAAATTGCATATTTTATGCTTACAAAGAAGTTGATTTTACAAAATTGGAAGGATACTTATGCTCCATCGGGTATATAATGAGCTGAAGAGTCTATCTCCTTCTATATTTGATCAAGCACTTTATCCACTGAAAGGACTATTGTACTTACCAATCTGAACTGGAAATTGTTGTTGTTGTTAGTTGCGAAGTCGTGTCCGACCCATCGCGACCCTATGGACAATGTTCCTCCAGGCCTTCCTGTCCTCTACCATCTTCTGGAGTCCATTTAAGCTCACGCCTACTGCTTCAGTGACTCCATCCAGCCACCTCATTCTCTGTCGTCCCCTTCTTCTATTGCCCTCAATCTTTCCCAGCATTAGGCTCTTCTCCAGTGAGTCCTTCCTTCTCATTAGGTGGCCAAAGTATTTGAGTTTTAGCTTCAGGATCTGGCCTTCTAAAGAGCAGTCAGGGTTGATCTCCTCTAGGACTGACCGGTTTGATCGCCTTGCAGTCCAAGGAACTCGCAGGAGTCTTCTCCAGCACCATAGTTCAAAGGCTTCAATTCTTTGGTGCTCAGCCTTTCTTATGGTCCAACTTTCACTGCCATACATTGCAACTGGGAAGACCATAGCCTTGACTATACGCACTTTTGTTGACAGGGTGATGTCTCTGCTTTTTAGTGTGCTGTCTAGATTTGCCATGGCTTTCCTCCCAAGGAGCAAGCGTCTTTTAATTTCTTGGCTACAGTCCCCATCTGCAGTGATCTTGGAGCCCAGGAAAATAAAATCTGTCACTACCTCCATTTCTTCCCCATCTATTTGCCAGGAATTGAGAGGGCCAGATGCCATGATCTTGGTTTTCTTAATGTTTAGTTTCAACCCAAGTTTTGCACTCTCCTTCTTCACTCGCAACAAGAGGCTCTTTAGTTCATCTTCACTTTCTGCCATTAGAGTGGTATCATCTGCATATCTTAGGTTGTTGATGTTTCTTCCGGCAATCTTAATTCCAACTTTTGATTCATCTAGCCCTGCCTTTCTCATGATGTGCTCTGCATATAAGTTAAATAGGCAAGGCGACAGTATACAGCCTTGCCGGACTCCTTTCCCAATTTTGAACCAATCAGTGGTTCCGTGTCCAGTTCTCACTGTTGCTTCTTGGCCCGCATATAAGTTTCTCAAGAGACAAATAAGATGGTCTGGTATGCCCATCTCTTTAAGGACTTGCCACAGTTTGTTATGATCCACACAATCAAAGGCTTTAGCATAGTCAATGAAGCAGAAGTAGATGTTTTTCTGGAACTCTCTAGCTTTCTCCATGATCCAGCGTATGTTAGCAATTTGATCTCTAGTTCCTCTGCCTCTTCGAAATCCTGCCTGTACTTCTGGTAGTTCTCGATCCACATACTGCTGGAGTCTAGCTTGTAGAATTTTAAGCATAACTTTACTAGCATGTGAAATGAGTGCAATGGTGCGATAGTTTGAACATTCTTTGGCACTGCCTTTCTTTGGAATTGGAATGTAAACTGATCTTTTCCAATCCTGTGGCCACTGTTGAGTTTTCCAAAATTTGCTGGCAAATTGAGTGTAGCACTTTTACTGCATCGTCTTTTAAGATTTTGAATAGCTCAGCTGGAATACTGTCACCTCCACTAGCTTTGTTGTTGCTCAGCTTTTCTAAGGCCCACTTCACTTCACATTCTAGGATGTCTGGCTCGAGGTCAGTGACCACCTCATTGTGATTGTCGGGGATGTTAAGCTCATTCTTGTATAGTTCTTCTGTGTAATTTTGCCATCTCTTCTTAATCTCTTCTGCTTCTGTTAGGTCCCTGCCATTTTGGTCCTTTATCATGCCCATTTTTGCATGAAACGTTCCTTTCATCTCTCCAATTTTCTTGAAAAGATCTCTGGTCCTCCCTATTCTATTGTTTTCTTCTATTTCTTTGCATTGTTCATTTAAGAAGGCATTCTTATCTCTTCTAGCTATTCTTTGGAATTCTGCATTTAATTGGGCATATTTTTCTTTTTCTCCCTTGCCTTTTGCTTCCCTCCTTTCCTCAGCTATTTGCAAAGCTTCCTCAGACAGCCATTTTGCTTTCTTGCATTTCTTTTTCTTTGGGATGGTTTTGGTTGCTACCTGTTGTACAATGTTGCGAACCTCTGTCCATAGTTCTTCAGGCACTCTGTCTATCAGATCTAATTCCTTAAATATATTTGTCACCTCTACTGTATATTGAACAGGGATATGATTTAGTTCATACCTGACTAGCCTAGCGCTTTTCCCTACTTTCTTTAATTTAAGCCTAAACTTTGCAACAAGAAGCTCATGGTCTGAGCCACAGTCAGCTCCTGGTCTTGTTTTTACTGACTGTATAGAGCTTCTCCATCTTTGGCTGCAGAGCATATAGTCAATCTGATTTCTGTGTTGACCGTCTGGTGATGTCCATGTGTAGAGCCGTCTCTTGGGTTGTTGGAAAAGAGCGTTTGCTATGACCATCGTATTCTCTTGACAAAATTCTATCAACCTGTGCCCTGCTTCATTTTGTACTCCAAGGCCAAACTTGCCTGTTATTCCAGTTATCTTTTGGCTTCCTACTTTAGCATTCCAATCCCCCATGACGATAAGGACATCATTTTTGGGTGTTAGTTCTATAAGGTGCTGTAGGGCTTCATAGAACCGGTCAATTTCATCCTCTTCAGCACCGGTGGTTGGGGCATAGACTTGGACTACTGTGATATTGAATGGTTTGCCTTGGATTCGAACTGAGATCATTCTGTCATTTTGAGGATTGTATCCCAGTATTGCTTTTCCTACTTTTTTATTGACTATGAAGGCTACTCCATTTCTTCTGAGGGATTCTTGCCCGCAGTAGTATACCTGATGGTCATCTGAATTAAATTCACCCATTCCTGTCCATTTTAGTTCGCTGATACCTAAGATGTCGATGTTTAGTCTTGTCATCTCTTGTTTGACCACATCCAGCTTGCCTTGATTCATGGATCTTACATTCCAGGTTCCTATGGAGAAAAAATCTTTACAGCATCGGACTTTCCTTTCACCACCAGACATATCCACAGCTGAGCGTCCTTTCGGCTTTGGCCCAGTCGCTTCATTCTTTCTGGCGCTACTAGTACTAGCCCTCTGCTCTTCCCCTTTAGCATATTGGACGCCTTCCGACCTGAGGGGCTCATCTTCCAGCGTCATATCTTTTTGCCTTTTGGTACTGTCCATAGGGCTTTCATGGCAAAGATACTGGAGTGGTTTGCCATTTCCTTCTCCAGTGGATCACGTTTTGTCAGAACTCTCTACTATGACCTTTCCGTCTTGGGTGGCCCTGCATGGCATAGCTCATAGCTTCATTGAATTACGCAAGCCCCTTCGCCACGACAAGGCAGTAATCCATGAACGGGGAACTGGAAATACTAACATCTTAATTTCTAGTTTCTCATTGTTAAAGGAACTGACAAATTTTAACATTTATTATATACCATGATATAAATATATATGCATAATGAACTTGTTTAGTTTATAACAAATTAATGCCTTTGTACTTGTTTCCTATTTTTTCTTTTTTAAAAATATAAATAATAACAATCATCACAAGAATCAATCCAATTACTCCTGAAATTGAAATAAGAGAGTACCAATTTCTTTTATTTAGAAAACACAGTACCTTTAACTAACTCTGGTTGTGTCCCAGTGTGTAACCTGTCAAGGTCATTCTGAATCTTAATTCAGTATGCTATTAGGTTATCTGCCCTTGCATGCACCCTGTAGTTAACATAAGCATCTCCTTTATAAAGTCATTTATACAATAGCTGAATAACACATGGCTTAGGTACAACCTGTACCATTCAAATATTTTTCATGCACTGCTGAAAATGGGATACAGAGAACAGAATGTTTTTATGATAGGACAAGCCATTACCTATTAAAATCATGTTAAGCTGATATGATTTATTTTTGATAAACAAAAGCTGGCTCCTAACAATTTAAGTATGCTTTGGTAGCTACCCACAAACTACCTGATAATAGCAATAGCACTTAGACTTATATATCAGTTGATAGTGTTTCACAGCACTTTCTAAGCAGCTTACAGAGTCAACTTATTGCCCCCAACAATCTAGTCTTCATTTTACTAACCTTGGAAGGATGGGTGACTGATTCAACCTTGAGCCAGTCAGGATCGAACCTGGCAATGAGCAAAGTCAGCCTGCAATGCCACATTCTAACCACTGTGCCACCATGGCTCTAACCAATTCTAGAATTTTTCCCAGGGTGATTCACACACTAACCCACAAGATGAAAGACTGCATTCCACAGATCAAGTCCACAATCCTCCATTTTTTGACTCCAGGGATAAATCTTGCCCATCTCCAGACTATTAGTTCCTTGCTCATATCCACGATTTCTCAGGGATTAGAATAAGTGCCCCTTCAGCACAGCACTGCAATGCAGTGGGCTCCAGAAGATTATTGGGAAGATTATTCTGCAATCAGGAATAACCTTCCCACTGAAAGGATCATTTCTTAAAATACACCTGCCTTTTCTCATTTGGGCAAGAAGAAACAATCTCTCTGTTCCTTTCCAGAAGTACCTTGCCTCTCCTTTCAAAACATTTTACTGACTTCAATAAACTAGAATGTGAGAAAGAAAACTTCAAACCCCTTCAACTTTTTGAATGGCAGAACAAGAGTAGCATTCACTCTTGGGTTGACTGAGCCCAAAGTCAGGCTTTCTCCTTCACCTGCTACCTACAAGAACAACAAAGCTTTCCCAGTAGGTTTTATAGCATGGCTTCCTCTATTTGTAAAACAGGCATTAGCCATACAGTTGGACTCAATGAAATACTGCTGTTTCCTCAAACTGTAAAACAGAATACAGTGGTGTTTCTCAACCTCAGCAACTAGACATCAACTCCTAGAATTCCGCAGCCTGGGAAATAGTAGAGGAAAAATAATAAATGCATAAAGCCAGCACATTCTGTTTGGAGTAAATATGACAACATCTACAAGAACCAAATGTAAGATGGGGAAGTTACCTCAAAAAAAGTTGTGGTAAATTGTCGGGTGCATCAACTACCATTAGATATACTATATAATAGCCTGGTCCACAGAAGATATGAAAGTGGCTAGGATCCTACAACATGCTGGATTTTAACTCATCTTATTGGTATAAAGTGCATATTCCTAGAATCTTCTGGGAAGCGAGAAGGTTACTGCAAGCAACAAAGAAGTAGGATTTTCTCTCAAGCTAGCAATCCTTAATAGATATATCTCTACATGGAGGGGGAAATGCAATGGGAAATTTAGGATACTGTCCTGGGCCCTCTTCTCTTCAATTCTTTATAAATGACTTAGACAAAGGGATAGAAAGGATGTTCAATAAATCTGCAAATATCGCAAAGCTGGAGGGGGGGAGAATTATTAACACCCCAGAAGAGAAGCTCTTCTATAAAGGATCTTTATAGACTTGAATATTGGGCCCTATCCAACCAAATGCAGTTAAAAGATGAGAAATGAAAGGTTCTGCATTTCAGTATGAAAAACCAGATACACAAGTATAATGTAGGTAGGCAATACCTTTGAGAAGGATATAAGTGGCCTGGTAGACCACAGCTTAAGCCTGAACCAGCAGTGTGCTACAACTGCTAAAAAATAAACAGTGCAGTCTTGGGCTACATCAACAATGGTATAATGGTGAGATCACAGAAAATGACAGCTCCACTCTACACTGTATTGATCAGACTGCACCAGGAATACAGGGCCCAGTTTTGATCCTCACAGTATAAGAAGGATGCTGAGCAACTGGAAAGAATGCAGAGAAAAGCGATAAAGACGGCGATGGCCATCTTAAGAATAATTAAAGGAATTATGTTCAGTCAAAATAAGTGAAGGCCAAGAGAAGACACAGTAGCAGTTTTCTAATAATTGAAGGGCTATCACAGGGAAGAGGATGTAGATTTGCCATAGTGAAGATAAGAACCAGTGGGTGTTGAGTGGAGTGGAGTGGAGTGGAGTGGAGTGGAGTGGAGTAGAGTAGAGTAGAGTAGAGTAGAGTAGAGTAGAGTAGAGTAGAGTAGAGTAGAGTAGAGTAGAGTAGAATAGAATAGAATAGAATAGAATAGAATAGAATAGAATAGAATAGAATAGAATAGAATAGCTTTATTTGCCAAGTGTGATTGGACACACAAGGAATTTTTCTCTGATCAGAAGCTCTTGCTTATTTTGAGATTAAGGGACCCAAATCTCATAATAAAGAAGTATTTTCTGATGAGAGTTATTAAGCAATGGAATAATGTCCCTCCTAGAGTTGTGGATGCTCCATCACTGGTGGTTTTTAAGCAAACAGCCATTTGATGGTCTGAGAATTATTGCTATGGGCAGTGTGTTGGACTAAAAGACCTCCATTTCATCCAGCTCTATGATAATATGATTGCAACTTTGCAAGCATGCTGTTCAAAACCATCTCTTGAGTGGGGGTTGCCATTTGGCTTAGCCTTAACCAAATGGCACACTAACACCTCCTGTTCCACATATTCAAATGTTTGCAGAAGCTCAGTTAGATTGCTTTAATGAGTTGCTGCCTTCTCAGGCTTCCTGTTTGCTTCTACAGAATCCTGCAGGATGCTAAATGTCGAGCCTCAGACAAAACCGACAAATGACAAAACAAGAAGTCTATTCACACCCAAACAGAGGAACAAGAATCATTCACGTCAGCTGCGCTCTCAGAAGCCCCCGCAGAATTATTTCTAGAGACAAAAAGAGGGTCACAAGATTTGCCTGTTTCTAGCCCTGCCATTATAACCAGATAGCTAGCTAAAAGACTCTGAAATAAAAGCCTATCCAAAAACCTTTGAAAAATATTATTCCTGTAATCCTTCCATTATTTCCTCTGGACAGCATACAAAGCATTTGATACTTGGGGGAAAAAATAGCCAGATTAGTGATGTGGAACAAGTACAATTTGAAGGCAATGAAAAAAGTTATCAAAGCAGGGAAAGGGTGGTTATTGTGTTGGTAAGATTCTTAATAACAAGGCGGGGGACAGCATATCATACATGAGACAGTGTCTTTGGTTTGGACTAATTTGCATTAAAATGGCACATTGGAAGCAATGGATGAGTAATTGAAAGAAACACCATTGTTAAACTACATGCATTTTATTTATTTCAAGAGCCTTGCAGGTTTTAACTGGACAAAGATCTACCGTATGAAGCAAGTATGTATTTTCCTATCAAAAATAATCATACGCCCTGAAATTTACCATCCCACTTCCACAAACTTTGGCTTGAAAGCCATCTAGGTGACTTTGGGCCAGTCACTCTCTCTCATCCCAACTCACTTCAAAGGGCTGTTGTTGTGAGGAAACTAGGAGGAAGACGACGTATTAGGTATTAAGTGTGTTCGCCACCCTGAATTATCTATAAAAATAATAAAGATGGAATTAGAAACACCTCCCTCCCCCCAAAAAAGAGCCATGTAGTCACCAATTCTCAATTAGACTGAACCTACAGTGCAGATAATAAACTAAGGGCAGTTTGATGTGGGCTTTATGTTTATTTCCTGAAGCGATACTGAAGTTTCATTACACTAACAAGTTAAGGAAATCATGCGGAACATAGTTTCTCGAGTTTTTTCCAACCAACTTACTACCAGCAGCTATAGGTTTACTGTGTAGGTGAAAAACATGGGGAGGGACTGCATATGTGCTATTCTGGGTCTCCCTCTAAGGAGGGAGCTTAAAATGTTCTCATCACCATCATTCCAAGCTGCTGCCCAAAGGCCTCTCCACAGGAACATTGGAGGATTTTTTGGGTGGCGGGGGAGGGGAATGTTTTCCTCTGAAGGCCCTGGCTTAACCTTATGCCTTATCAAACATGATCTTTCTTTTGCAAACTTCTCCTTTCCCTCCCCAAACGAGAAATTTTTTTTCTCGTCTGATCAGATTTCAAAAATGTACACTAGCAGAGACAGAAAAGACAAAACCCTAAGCCTATTTAATAATTACGTTCCAGCATTCCATTGAATTGGCAAGAATAAACAGGCTAGGAAAAGCATGCAGAGCATGTCTTCTTGAATTCTTTCCACTCCCCTTACCAGAAGTAACCAAAGGAGGCACCTGTACTTTCTTCTGATTAACAAATTAATGTGTTGTAAATGAGCCTGCTGTTTCTCTTATGGTGCATCTGTGTATCTGTGCACTGGGAAGATGTTCTCCTCTTGGGTCCTCTGAGCATGATGGAGCAGGGGCTTAGAATAGAGCCGTCAACAACACTTCAATGGTGTTTTTTTGTGTGTGCAGCCCATAACTAGACCCAGCCCTTTTTAAATTTTTTAAATCTTTTTTTTTGGCTGGTTTCTTTACCATACCAAATTTGGTCCTGTTTTGGGAGCATTATCTTGCTGACACCCAGAGAGATGAGCAGGCAGGCAGGCAGCTAGATGGACCGACAGAACTGCAAATCCCATTACTTATTTTCTGTCCAATGTTTCATTTTTTAGAACGGATAAAAAGAACAAACCTCACCACGCTACAGTTTATATCTCTCAGACAAGCGTCCCTTTTTTCCATGCAGAGTGATTTAGCATCATAACCTTTTTCTTTTTTGCATAAGAAAACAGCATTCAATCAAGGCATAGTTTCTAAAAAGGAAGGGAGTAGTTATTCTTCCATCAAATTCCGCAGTGATGAGGAGAAATGCACTCTGCACATGATCAAGAATTCATTCCAAAGCAATGAACTGACATTTCAAGTTGATTTCAGCCTACGTGAGCCTAACTAAAGGTCATCTCGCAGACCTTATTACCAAGCATATAATCTTCATGTACTAGACTTGTAAGCACAACCATAGAGGTAGGAGAAAATGAAGAATCTTAATTCGGCTAAAACTTGGAAGGCTAAAAATAACCCAAGCAGAGACTTGCTGCGCATGCTGATGAGAAGGAAAGCACCAGAGAGAATGCCAATGAGCTTCTGCTGACGCAAGCCAGCTAGCTGCGTTCCACAGCATGCCAAGTTCCAGGGTGATATCAGACACTAATTTGGGAAGCGTGCATGCAACTTTGCTACAATTTCAGAGAGGAAGAGGAGAGGGGGTAGCAAACAAAAAGGAGTAAGAAAACTGAGTTGTGCTTTATTAATACCTGACAATTAAGCCAAAGATCAGAACTCCTCAACCAACAGCCTTACAAGGGTTTCTGCCCAGTCACTGCAGTCCAAACCTTGCAAGATCCAGAAAGTCAACATTTTCAGCCGTTCCTCTGCACCAACTCACGTATTAAAGGTTTACTATAAATCTGAAGAGGGACGCGGTGGCTCAGTGGGTTAAGACGCTGAGCTTGTCGATCAGAAGATCGGCAGTTTGGCGGGTCGAATCCCGAGTGCCGTGTAGCAGAGTGAGCGCCTGTTACTAGTCCCAGCTTCTGCCAACCTAGCAGTTCGAAAGCACGTAAAAATGCAAGTAGAAAAATAGGCACCACTACGGTGGGAAGGTAACAGCGTTCCATGCGCCTTTGGCGTCTAGTCATGCCGGCCACATGACCACGGAGACGTCCTCAGACAAGCGCTGGCTCTTCGGCTTTGAAACGGAGATGAGCACCGGCCCCTAGAGTCGGAAACGACTAGCACGCATGTGCGGGGGAACCTTTACCTTTACCTATAAATCTGAAAGCTCAGTTGGTCTACAGTGAGAGACTATTTGATGGATTGAATGACTTGGTGCTGTTTGACTACAAACCATTCTGGGCAATTCAGAATACACCAAACAATGTGGAACAATACGCTGTTAACAGAAACAACAAAGTTAAACTTGGGAAAAGAAAGAGGGGCAAGATGGGGAACTCAGTGAACCCATCCTAGCCCTTCAGCTCTTCAGAATAAACAAATAAGCTGCAGCTATGGGAAATCTACCATTGCTTTCATCTCCCACTGATTCTATAAGGCAGGGGTCCCCAACCCCCGGTCCGTGGACCAGTACCAGGCCATGGCATGCCAGCAACTGGTCCGCACAAACAAGGAAAACCCCATCCACAGGATGCAGGCAGCACGCAAAACCACACCCCCTCCGGTCCGTGGAAAAACCCCTATCCACGTAACGGGTCCCTGGTGCCCAAACGGTTAGGGACCTCTGCTATAAGGGAACTGATAGGTCATTCCCAAAAGAACATTAGTGCTATCTACCCATACTTTGGTTGGCAGAAACATTTATTAGCATGACATTTACTGTCCCATTTTGCTGATCCTTATCCTGCTTATAAAATTCTGCTTCATCACTGCCAGTCATCTGAGTTTCCTTCTAAGTCAAGTGATTTGATTGGATGCATCTTGAAGCTGCTTATGTTATTGAGGTAAGGGGGGAAATATTACTTTAACATTAGTAAAGCTAGAGATAACTTAAAAGCATCTCACCTCATGAGCTGAAGATTACATGAAAGTAACATGGGGATAAGGCAGAAAAAGGCTGTTTGTGTTGTGATTGGGTGCAGACAGGTATATAGCCTTTATCCTTTTGCTGAGAGGAATGAATTCTACCTGGATCCTGCCTTTTGAGAGAGAAAAATCAAAGCCATTGTAGCAAAACGAGAAAACTTTCCTTTGCCAGAAGCTAGTTGGAGTAGAAAATACTTAGTGCAGATAAAACAGTCTAATGCAAGATAAGATTACATCGCATACTCACAAAGAAGTACAATGAACACATTATGGTCTGACACGCTATCATCATAAGAAAACAAAGTATGTTCTGTAACAAGTTTATAAGGCAAGGTAGCCTGGTTGATCCAAAGGCTGATTACTGCCAATCAACTGCACACAGATCTGGTTCTTCTATGGAGATGGCCAAGTACACAAACTTTTCAGCTCAAACTCCAGAGCTGGTCCAGAATATAACAGAGTAATAGAATTGGAAGGGACCTTGGAGGTCTTCTAGTCCATCCCCCTGCTCAAGCAGGAGTCCTTAGACCATTTCAGAGAAATGTCTATCCCATCAGTCGAATCAGAGTAAGGGGTGAAGCAAACCGAACTACCACTGAAGTAGGTGCCATGTATATCAAGAGGATGAGTAGCAAGGCTAGGGCAAGATAAAGCAATAGCTAATAAAAAGACTAAACTCTCAGATATGTAGCTACAGTATATATTTATTCTACATAAGCAGAGGATTCACTACTCCAGAAGCTGCTACCTGGATTCATATAACTCATTGATACTTAAATCAAGATGTAACCCCACACACACACACAATTGCTAAGCTCATATAAGTAATCAGAAACTAATAAAGCCAAGGATGACTTATATTAATGGCCTATGTTCCCCCAAATGATTAAGGTTCGAACTACTCCATCTAATTTGATCTGATTCTAACATACTATATGATGAGTTGAGTCTATCTGTTGCTTTGAGTTTGTGACTTTGAATCAATACCTGATCCACGCACAAGAACATCAGAAATGTACAGAATACAAAAACATAGAAGACAAACAATAAAGAAAGTATAAAGCCTTTACCCAATTCTACAAAGACAGGGAGCAGAGCCATCACCAGTAAATTTAAATATAGATTAGAGTCTGCAGCCACTGAAGATCCCAAACTCAGTGAAATAGGAACTGGAGAGTTTAGAAAGTGAAACAGCATCACTAACTTCCTAAATATGAGCCTCAACAGATTGTCAGCAAACTGAATGCTGGAGTCATATAGGAAATAAGCCAATGATAATTTTGGGTGGGAACTGCAGAAATACAGGTTCAAAAGAGCAATCAATAATGTGTGGAGGGGAATCAAGAAGACTGAATTGCAAAGGAAGTTCCAATTTCCAGTGAGAAAATACTATTTTCTGGAGAGTTCAAACATATCTACGAAAGAAATTGACAATCATTCACGTCATCTACAGACCTTTCCACTCATATGGTCCTCAAATATAATATGGAATGGGATCTCCATTAGCAAAAGTTTCATAAGTCATTTGCACCTCTCATCTGCCATACAGACATTTCCTCAGGTTAGAGTTTTCCTACTGTGCTACACAATTTGTCACGACCTATCTGGAGTAAAATATTTTGCCTCTGGCCAAAGAATTTTAAAAAGCTTAATGAAGATCAGAAACCCGAGACAGCACTTTTAAAAAAATGTTATCATTGGTACTCTGCCATAAGGTAGCCACAGCCATAAACCAAAGAAAATAGAAACTCTATTGCCCATAACTAAGGGGAACATTTGCATTGTTGCAAAGCAAAGAGTTAGATAGGGAGCAATCCTTCTGGGGACGAGCTTTGGAATTCTTAGCTGAAGCTTCTCTGAAATGAATGGCAAACAAGATGGGCTAAGCCCACCTTTCCTTTACCAGAAGGTACCACATCTTTCTTTCATGAACTCTTTTGCAACTCCAAAGCACAGACAGTTTTCGTAAGAGATATAAATTAGTCTGTATTAGAAAAGAAGGCTCACTGCACATACTTTGAAAAGTTCAAGTCCTATTTGCAGTCAAGAGTCTCATTAAGCATTTGTGCCAACAAGGACTGCAAGTAACCCAGGCAGAAGCCAAATTCAACCGGCATTAAGCTATGACAACAAAACTTTCTAACGCCCTGAAAAATATTTATTTTTCCAGGACTATTCTCAATCATTCTCATTCCCTCTCTCCCAGTCTCCTGGAGAATCAAGCTTATGTAGCATATGCTGTTTAAACATCACAACTTGTGTCAAAGCCAAGAAACCAATAATCGATGAAAAGAAGGGCAGCTGCAGGGTTTCACCTATCAAACTCTGGATGCTATGGTAGCAAAAAGAAACACAGCAGTCCTTTTGGCTTATAGCTACAGCAGCATGGTACAAAAGGATTGTGTACAATATTAGGTCTGAGCGGGCAACTACCACAGAAAGATATGCTTCTCCCCTGTTGCTGCAGAGAGCAGAAAGCACATTAATTTGGATATTTAACAGATATTTAATGGCAAAAATCCAACTTTACATGGCAGTCAGGGCAAAAGAACCTCAGTTAACAAAATTACTCGTCTCCTTGAATTTTTCAGGCCAATCCTCTTTTCTTTCCTGTAAAGTCCCAGCTATCCTCCTCCACCCCCTTTTCTCCTTCTTTGCTTTTTGGACAGTCTGTTTTTACATAATCTGGATAGAGAAAGAACAGAGACACTTCATCATCAAAGCCAATCAAGCTGCAGATCATTCAACTGTACAATATTGATTCTACTTTTCCTGTTAAATTTTGCATTCTATTTATAGTGACAATCATCTTTCTGTGCCTTCTGAAAACTCAGAACACCCATACCAGATGAGTTACAGCTTGGACCACAGAGAGCCAAGGATTCCCTCCATCACAAAACACATTTTAACATCACATCCATTTTCACCACCACATTGAAGGAAACTAAATAAAGCCATCTTAGTGGCTTATTAATATAACCATCCATAGCATAGAGAATAAGAAAGCTTCTAGATGATTTGGCCAAGAGCTCGGCCAAAATTGGAGATAGGCTAAATTTGCCCCTTTAAGTTTAAATTATTATTATTTATTATTTATTAAATTTTTATACCGCCCTTCTCCCGAAGGACTCAGGGCGGTGAACAGGGCATATCTTAAGACTACAAAAATACAAAAATTAAAAAAGAATTAAATTATTGCCCACAATAAAAACAATAAAAATATATATAAATATTAAAACCCTAAGTGATTCCCCATCAGGCCAGGCCAGCTTGTTCAAATAAATGGGTCTTTAACCCGCGACGGAAGGAGCGGAGATCCGGTGCCATCCGGAGCTCAA
Organism: Vipera ursinii; assembly: GCF_947247035.1. Classification (NCBI taxonomy): domain Eukaryota; kingdom Metazoa; phylum Chordata; class Lepidosauria; order Squamata; family Viperidae; genus Vipera; species Vipera ursinii. Next base: position 336,203,196 of record NC_139512.1, on the reverse strand, counting down.
CCGGCAGCTGGTTCCACAAAGCCGGAGCGCCCACAGAGAAGGCCCTCCCCCTGGGGGCCACCAGCCGACATTCTCTGACCGGAGGCACCCTGAGGAGGCCCTCTCTGTGGGAACGCACGGGGCGAAGGGGAGTTGACGCCGGCAGCAGGTGGTCCCCGAGGTATTCCGGACCCATGCCATGTAAGGACTTAAAAACCATCACTAAGACCTTGAACCTCACCCGGAAGACAACTGGTAACCAATGCAGCTCGCGGAGCAAAGGTGTAACATGGGAGTACCGGGAAACTCCCAAGACAACTCTCGCGGCCGCATTCTGTACCAGTTGGAGCCTCCGAGTGGTCTTCAAGGGAAGCCCCATGTAGAGAGCATTGCAATAGTCAAGACGAGAGGTCACGAGCACATGAGTGACCGTACACAGGGCATCCCGGTCTAGATAGGGCTGCAACTGCCGCACCAGGCGAACCTGTGCGAAAGCCCCCCTGGTCACGGCTACTACATGATCTTCTAAGGTGAGCCGTGCATCAAGGAGGACTCCCAAGTTGCGAGCCCTATCTACGGGGGGTAAAGACTCACCCCCCATAGAAAGTGATGGAACGTTTTGAATGTCCCGGGATGCCGGAATGTACAGCCACTCAGTCTTGTCAGGGTTGAGTTGAAGTCTGTTCCTCACCATCCAGACCCGAACTGCCTCCAGGCAACGGGACATCACAGCGAGGGCATCACTGGGGTGGTTTGGGGTCGAAATGAAAAGTTGGGCATCATCAGCATATTGATGATACCCAACTCCAAAACCACGAATGATCTCACCCAGCGGTTTCATGTAGATGTTGAACAGGAGAGGCGAGAGAACCGAACCCTGAGGAACTCCACAAACGAGAGACCTAGGGGCCGATCTCTGCCCCCCTGCCAACACCGACTGCGAACGTCCCAGGAGATAGGAGGAGAACCACCAAAGAACTGTGCCTCCCACTCCCAATCCCCTGAGACGCCGCAGCAGGATACCATGGTCGATGGTATCGAAAGCCGCCGAGAGGTCTAATAGGACCAGGACAGAGGAATATCCCCTATCCCGGGCCCTCCAGAGATCATTCACCAGAGCGACCAATGCCGTCTCCGTGCTGTACCCGGGCCTGAAACCCGATTGGTACGGGTCCAGATAATCCGCTTCATCCAGGACCAGAGGGAGCTGATGCGCCACTACACTCTCAACAACCTTCGCAAGAAAGCGAAGGTTGGAGACTGGACGAAAGTTGTTCAAGACAGCTGGGTCCAAGGCAGGCTTCTTGAGGAGAGGCCTCACCACCGCCTCCTTCAAGACGGTGGGGAAATTACCCTCACTCAAAGAAGCAGATATCACCGCCTGGAACCAGCCTCGTGTCCTCTCCCTGGCTGCATAAACCAGCCAGGAAGGGCACGGATCCAATAAACATGTGGTGGAGCTCAACCTCCCCATAATCCTGTCCACTTCATCAGGGGTCACAGAATCAAACTCCTCCCAGATAACATTGACAAGACCGCCCGTGTCCTGATCGTCAGACTCTGCCCAGCTGGAGTCCAAACCGGTCCGAATCCGAGCGATTTTATCCGACAGATGTTGACCAAACTCCTCGGCACGACCCTGCAAGGGATCCTCCCTCACCTCCTGATTAAGGAGGGAGCGAGTCACCCTAAACAGGGCGGCCGGGCGATTATCTGCGGACGCGATGAGGGCAGAGAAGTAATTGCACCTCGCTGCCCTCATCGCTGCGAGATAAGACCTAATATAGGTTCTTAACCGCAACCGGTCGGATTCGGATCGGCTGGACCTCCAGCAGCTCTCTAGGCCCCGTTTCCGACGCTTCATCTCCCGGAGCTCCGCGGAGAACCATGGAGCTCGATGGGATCTGCACCGGGTCAGGGGCCGCAGGGGTACAACTCGGTCCAGTGCCTCAGTGGCTGCCCTTTCCCAGGCTTCCACTAAGGCATCCGCCGAGCTGTGAGCGACGGAGGCAGGTGGGGATCCCAGCGCTGCCTGGAACCCGAGAGGGTCCATTAAGCGTCTGGGGCGGTACCATCTAGTTGGTTCCGCATCCCCACGGTGGGGGGTGGCAAGACGGAAGACCAGCCGCAGGAGGTGATGATCGGTCCATGACAGGTGCATAATAAATGGAGAGCCCCCACCAAGATCATCCAACCACCGTCCAGATAAAAAAACCAAGTCAAGGGTGTGGCCTCCCTCATGAGTTGGTTCAGAAATTACCTGCGTCAGGTCCATGGCCGTCATGGAAGCCATGAACTCCCGGGCTAACTCAGATGACCCTCCCAGGGATGGTAGATTGAAGTCACCCAAAACTAGAAGTTTGGGGAATTCAATCACCAAACCGGAGAGGACATCGAGTAGCACGGGCAGGGCTGCCGCTGTGTGACTAGGCGAAACGTACACCAGCAGCAAGCCCAACTGTGCCCCCGAACCAAACCTCAAAAAGAGAGACTCACACCCGACTATCTGAGGAACGGTGGTCTCCCGCGGACATAAGGTCTCCCTAATAACAACCGCCACTCCCCCGCCCCTACCTTGAGCCCGAGGCCGGTGTAACGCTCGGAAACCTGGTGGGCAAAGGTCAACCAAAGGGACCCCACCCTCTGGACCCAACCAGGTCTCGATGATACAAGCCAGGTCCGCATGCTCACCCTCCACCAGATCCCGCACAAGGGGAGCCTTATTAACCACAGACCTGGCATTCAGGTACACCAGCCGGAGCTCAGGAGGCTGCACATCCTCGCTCCCGGCACCTCGGGGAAGAACCAGAGGGTCGGAGGGTCGAAGATACTTCTTCCTTGTTACCTAATTATTTACATTTTACACCTTTTAAAAAACTTGCAAATTTTATTTGACATAAAACACAGGGACAAAGAAAATTCTCCAAACTCTGGAGACATTTTTTTTTTGGAAAAACTTCATTTCTCACTTTTTTTATCAGAACCTGGCATTTTTAAAAAGAAATGTATGTAAAAAAAACCTTGTGAATGCTGTTTACCTAGAGGTGACAACAGGACAGAAGATGCATCACAAGCAGTATACATCTTTCAAATTTACCCCAACTCCCTAGAAAAATAAAAGGAATACTCTGAATTAAATATATCAGCCATTTGAATGTGCATAAATAATCATTTAGTCACTTCCAGGTCCCTGATTAACTCAACTTTAATTTCAGCACTTTCCTCTCAACATTATTCCCCATTTAATTCAAAAGGCTACATTGCTAACTAGCAGAATCCAAAACATTTGGGAGGGGGAAGTTACAGATCATCTGCTCTGTAATGCAGGACATCCATAGATAAAGATTTTTCTGACAATGAGAACAATTTCCTTGACAGTGAGAACAATGAATCAATGGAACAGCTTGCCTTCAGAGGTTGTAGGTGCTCCACCACTGGAGGCTTTGAAGAAGAGACTGGCCAGCCACCTGTCTGAAATGGTATAGGGCAGGGGTCCTTAACCTTGACAACTTTAAGACTTGTGGACTTCAACTCCCAGAATTCCTCAGCCAGCTTTCAGGAAGTCCACAAGTCTTAAATTTGCCATGGTTGAGGACCCTGGTATAGGGCCTCTTGCTAGAGCATGGGATTGGACTAGAAGATCTCCAAAGTCCCTTCCAACTCTGATGATATTCTATGTTCTAAAGCAGGGCTTTTCAACCAGTGGCACGGGTACCACCTGTGGTACATTGGCACCTGGCAGGTGGTACGCGCCCATCCTAGAAAAGTGGTAGCAAGGGAGGGGAATGAGCTGAACCAGTGGCAGCACCGCACAAGCCTGAGCGAGAGATGGCTGGAGCTGCTGGGCTTTCAGGGCTCAGCAGAAGCGCCAGGATCAGCGCTTCTTCGGGGCTGTCAGTGCTCAGTGGAAGCGCCAGGATCAGCGCCAGGCTCCAGCTGGAGCTTGGTGCTGATCCCGGTGCTTCTGCTGAGCCCAAAAGAAGCACCAATCAGCTGGAATGTTGCAGCATCTCCAGGGTCTTGAGATTTACATTCAGATGCTTGGCAACTGATTCATATTTATGATGGTCAGAGTGTCCCAGGGTCATGTGAAGTGACCAAAACCTGCTGCAACCACCCAGCAGATGGGGGGGAATAAAAACCAAACTCACCCCACCCCACCCCCACTGCCAATCCTCAACAGAAATGCTCACAACAATGAAAACCTTGGACAGGAGGAAGAGCGCCGCCGGGCGGGCAGGCAGGTGTCTTGCTCAGCTGTGGTTTGGAGGGTACTTTTTCAGCCCCATTGTAACTTCGAACAGTCACTAAGCAAACTGTTGTAAGTTGAGGACTACCTGTACTTCATCACTTTTTTCCTCTTTTTTTTGGGTCAAGTTTTTGACACCTTGCTAGGTGGTACTCAGATGTTGCCATATCCTAAAAATGGTAGAATGGGTGAAAAGGTTGAAAAGCCTTGCTCTAAAGCACTGCAGTGGACGGTTCTGCATTCTGCTTCTCTAAGTGATTATATCAAGTTTGTCTACTTTTTTAAAAAAATATGTCTGCTGTAAACACTCTTTTCCCTAGGTGTTCCTGGAGCAAAGGAGGGAACCAAAATCAAAATCAATTTTTTTCCCTTGGGGTTTGTCTCCTTCAGAGATCAAATGGTGATAGACAGAGTCCACCTCCCTCTACATTTCACTCTCCTAACACTTTCTGAGGTAAGCTCAGCTGAGAGACCATTACTGCCTACCTTCACAAATAAAGTTGTCTGGAGACACAAAAAGGTTCAAATTCCTTCACATTGCCTCCATTTAACCACTGGCTAGACCCTTCTCTTTATGATTCAGAGAGAAAAAGGCCAACTTTTCAGAAAAATGCTGAATCTCTCCTTTTCCTCCTCTTCCCCCCACCCCCAAAGTAAGCAAGGCTGGCTTGTGAAGATCTCAGAGTAGCCTTTGTTGTCATGGAAACTGCTCACTCACCACTCAGTGAAGCAGCCAGTGCAACTCTTGTTCTGCCCCTCCCTCCTTAAAGGCCACAGGGGCCAAAATCAGAGCCCAACCAGAGTCAGGGTGACTCTCCCAGCAGCTTTGGAGCCATTCACCAAGGAAGGAAGAGGGTTTTTTTTTTTGCTCTTGTTAGAAGGCACTGGATAATATTTGAAAACAGGACTCCCTTTTTGTAGTGGGGAGAAGTGAAATATTATCTGTGCTTACAATCATCTACATCCCTTGCCGTATTTTTTTCATTGGTTTTTTTACAGACATCAGTGGCTAAGGTGTTCACCCATTTTTCTATTCTTGACCCAAAGCCAACCTTGCATAGTCATTCTGAATTTTGGCCGATGTTGGAAGAGACAACCTGACAAGAACATCAGCAGAACAAGTGACAGGTAATGCTTACAAAAGTGAGCAACAGACAAAAAATGTGGATAAGTACCTCTGGCCTCTCTGGCTAGGATAGAAATCTCTGTATGTGTTTGTTCAGCTCAAATTTTGCATCTCTTGCAGGGATACTGCTTAAAATGTAGATGTTAAATGCCTTGCTGTGTGATTAATATCTTTGGCTAAATGTGCAATTTCCCTATTAAGCCATCCAATCTATCAAAAAAGGATTGTTATGAATGAGCTTCTGTTCAACCAGTTCACTCCAGGGACAAGGTTCTTCTGAAAGGGTTGAGGTTAATTTACCCAGATGCTGTTCTCAAGTAGTCTTACAGAAGGTATCTGAGAATGGGGAAGTCTCTCCTGCCTCTGAAAAATACAGCATTGCCTCACTTCAGCTCCTGTCTGCTCTTAAGGTTCACATGTTACTTTGCAAATCTGCGTAACATTTGCATGTATTTTCAACTGTGTATCATTCACAGAAGCCACACAAACTACAGCTCATAGATATGTTGCTCTAAATCTAACAATAACCAAAAATGGAAGAAAAGCAAAGAGAACCCAAATCAAGTGCGAAACAATCAAATTCATCAGTAACTGACAACAGGAAGAAGGGAATAGAGGTAAAATCCAGCACTGTGAGGAACTGGACAAGAAAGATCAAGCTTCAGTTTAATTGAGCAACACTAAGTGATTGTGGGTTTTGAGGTTCACTGGTTCTGGGTAATTTCCATCTTTGTTCTGGATGTGATTGCACACAGACACACCCCAGCAGACCTCCATGGGTCCTGCAGATAGCAGCCATGGACAGCAGGTCCACTTCACAAATCCATCTTGTATGCAAACTATGCCTCTTCCTGAATCAAGAGACCCTGCTCATGGTTGCTTATGCCTTGATCACCTCCCATTTGCACTAGTGCAATACACTACACACAGAATTGCTTGAAGACCACTTGGGAGCTGCAATTGGTTGAAAATGCAGTTGTTCAGATATTTATGAGTGCACTGTGGGATAAGATGGATAGAATCAGTTACAGGAATGATGAGTGCATGTTTGAAGTTCTGAAAGATCTGGTTAGGACAGATCATCATGGAGAAAATCTGTGTGGTTAGGAATCAATGATAGCTTGATGGTAGATAATCAAGTTATCTGCAACATTACAAGCTGCCCTGGCTTTCTTATAGGCTACCTGGTGTAATTCAAAACATGAGTCATCAAGCTGGAAGACCTCCATGCAGTTGTGTGCAAGACTGCCCATCTACAATATGTCTGTTTATCCTATGTGTCTAAATATAATGGTCATGTTTCAGATGCTTCTATCACAGAGCCTCCCTTGTGGAACAGGATCCTACCTGAGAGTCAGATGGCCTGTCATAAGGGCCTGAAAACTTGATATAGCCGTATTAAAGTTTGACAGATTAAATGAGCAATCGTGTTTTTGCACAGGCATTTTCCAAAGTTTTGGATGATCCTGTCTAGAAATGATAATGAGTTGAATGTGAATGCCGTAGTTGGACTCAATTTTCTGTATTGGATATTGGTGTGTTTGGTTTTTTATTCCTTTGTGGTTATGTTTTTAACCATATGTAAACTTCCCAGAATGGCTAGGGCATGGGTAGGCAACCTTGGCTCTTTTATGACTCGAGGACTTCAACTCGACTTCAACTTGCCCCTGGGCTAGGGCAAGTTGGAAGGCCAAATAAATAAAAGGGCACCTGGGGCAAAAAAAAACCCAACCTCTGGGGGTCGGCCTCTTTAACTTGTTTAGAAATAATTTTATTTATTTTTTATTTATTTTAATCCCATTTATATCCCGCCCTTCTCCGAAGACTCAGGGCGGCTTACAATTTAAGCACAAACCAACGTGCTTAGCAGTAGCCTTCATTCTATGTATATGCCTGCTTATTAGGGCTTTCACACACACCCCAAGCGGCATTATTACAAAGTCAGCTTAATTGCCCCCAACAATCTGGGTCCTCATTTTACCTACCTCGGAAGGATGGAAGGCTGAGTCAACCTTGAGCCTGGTGGGATGCGAACCTGCACTAATTGCAGGCAGCTGGTGTTACTTAAGGAGGCATTAGCCCACTGCTCCACCAAGGCTCCTTTTCTGAATTCTCACACCTGTGTTCTATTGTATGGCACACCCCAGAGCACAATGTGGCTTCTTGGATTTTGGCTATGTTGTGCAAATCTGCTATTATAATTTATGAATCATGGTTTATAGTTTAACACAATGTATAAATCCAGCTAACTGTGATTTAGTCATAATAAACAAATAACAGCTCAGCAAGATGAGTAAACACAATCTGTATTTGACAGTAGTATATATAACTTCTGTCCCAGAAATACTTATTATAATTCAACAGCAAAATCTAAAAAAAATATGATTCATCTGCATTAAGAGTACACATATCTACCAACACTGAACTGCAATCTACAGGTAACAACTCTATACCTTCCTAGAGAAACTACATTTCCAGCAAGTACCTAAAATATTCCTGTTGCCTTTTGCTTTGCCTCTGTATCCTGCCCCATGGAAAGTCCAAGTGATGTCAGTCTCTCCAGAATCAAAATTAAAGATCATCCAACCAGCCTTTATCCATTTTTTTTTGGTGGGGGAAGGGGACATTATGCTTTGAAACCTCTAGCACTGCTCTTTTTCTTTTCAGATATCATTCATAAGCCCAGGTCAATAAAACAGTGTTAGGTTCCCATAACATGAAGAACCAGACCTATAATCCACATTATACCTAATTCACACCATAGTAAATAATTGACTTCCCAATATAAATTGGATGTCAACTCCAGAATGAACCTGGCTGCCATTTTGCTCGTTCTAGGTTGCCACAAGAATGGGAGGGGGTGCGGAGGATTTTCACTAGTCTAAACATTTTGCTGTTCTGTGGGAACCAAGATTATTTCTGGCAGTTAGGTGGGGGCGTGACCATTTGGTTAGAAAGCCTGCCAAGCTATCCTATTGGGGAACGTAGCTAATTGCATGGCATTGGAATGGGAAGTTCAACTTTGTAATATTGTTTCATTTTGGAGGAGACTTGGTTTCATTTTTGACCATGCCGATACTATGTTCATTGAGGAGGTTTCAAGCCTCTGATTTGTTTGGTCTTGTCTATCGGAACCTTGACATTGGATTACCAACCATCCAACCTCATTTTAGCTTAGTCTAGTATGATCCCAAGTCTTCATGAGTTTTTATAGATTGCATTAAGTCACCATGTAGTTTGCTAGGTTTGGGCCAAACAGGCTCTATAAAACTAATATACAAATGCAACAAGTTAGCTTCATTAAGATAAATATTTGTGCTGATCCAGCCCAGAAGTCTGATCCCGTCAGTAAAGAAACTCCTTAAGGTTGCTTCTCCACAAATTCTCTCATGTGTATCAAATCAGTTTGGGCTTATCTATGTTTTATTGAGCCACATATAGTGAAAAGCCACAGCCGCTCACTATCCATGTATTAGCAATGCTATCAGCTGGGACTTTCTACCAAACAATTTTACTCCACAAGAAAAAACAGATGAAAAAACTACATATGTGTCCAAAGAGATATGTTTCTTTTTCTTTGGATTTTCTTCCAAAGAGGCTAATCTTCGTCCTTTAGGAAAAATGCTTAGAAATACCTTAGAAGACCAAGGCTATTCTCCCAAGTTCATATCTAGTTATTTCTTCTCTTACTTGCTTCCTTTTCAAAAAATAATGGGAATGAGGGGAAATTTATACATGGGATGCTTCATCCTCTCCAGTGCTATAACCACAATGCTGGCCCTTTATTAGGGAAGATGCCCCTTCCCAAAATTGCTAATAATGAAGTTCTCTCCTTCAGATGCCAACCCACATTCACAGCCTGAAGGTGAGATTGCAAAAAAGGACATTGCTCGGGAAATCCATAATTTCCCCACAAACAGCTGCTCTGCTTCAAGGTTTTTTTTTTAATGCAGTATAGTTCTGTCTTTTTTAACTAAAAATGAATACATTTTCAGAGGTTCACACCTGATCTTCAACAATTAAGCCAGATAGCTGTCATACCACGAGTTAATTTCCCTGATTCAATTAAAGCTGCTTAGGCTGATCCATTTTGTTGCTTGCTGTTAATAACAGCCTTGGAGATAGCACACCGGGCTCCCTAACACTACTCTGCTCCAACCCAGCCTTCATGTCACTCCCTTCCAAAAGACAAGGGTTTCAATCTCATTGGAGTTTCAGCAGCAAAGGATTTTCCCATTATTAACTGGGTTCACACATTGGACTAACACATGATGGCTTTAACCATAAAGGCTAGCATTTCACAGGTTGGAATGGGTTTGCCCAATGAGGTAATTTATATTGTTCATCTGTCTAAACCCTATCCATGGATCAAGCTAGTTAATATGGTTGTGCATGCCCAGAGAATGGCTGAGTGCACATAACAAGCTACACTAAGCTTAAATAGATATAGATTGTCATGTTTATGGGACTCAAGCCATTGTCTAAGCATATAATCCAGACCATCACATTAAGCCATAATATGATTGATGGGCATAACATATGAATAGACCAGATGTATTTGTTTATCCAGAAATACCCAGCCAAACTAGCCAAAGCTTAATGCAGTTTAGCTTACTTTAAACAACATTTCCATATCATGTAAATTTGCACCAATGCCTAAGTTCCAGTTAAAGAGCCTATGTCACTAGGAAAATAAGAAAATAAGGGTTCAGGACTAATTGATTGTAGTGTTGTTCCCACAGTGGTATCTTATCTTTTTCATGCTTCTATTTCAGCTCTCACTCCCACTGAAGTGCAATAGGAGCTTTATTCCAAAAACAGACTAGAAAAAACTAGTGTTTTCCTACCTCTTTCATGCGTTTGTGAAACCTTGGACAACTGTGAGATTTAAAAAATATAATCATGCAGGAGGAGAAGCAACAAAAAGCAAGTTGTAGAGATGTCTACAAAAAAAGGAAAGAGGCTAACAAACCACGGCTAGCCAAAATTTGTTAGATCACGTTTACTTATTTAGAACATTTATATATCCACCCAACTCAAACACTGAGAATCTGGGCAGCATACAAAATCATTAAAGGAAAAATAATATCAATAAAGCAAATTAAAACAATTAAATGACTATGATCTAAAACAGACAAGTCAAACACAAGGCGGGGGGGCAGATCCGGCCCGTGAAGTGGTTTCATGTGGCCCGTGAAGCCATCCTGGAAACAGTGAGGGAACAGCTCCCACTGCCTTGGCCCTGGCCCAGAGACCCTCCTTCTGCCAGAGACCCCCAGATCTGTCCCACTCCTGCCCAGGTCCCCATAGGCATCCTTGATGCAAACGATGTACAGCTGGCCATGCCCACCCAGTAGGCCATACGCACTCTAGTCACACCCACCCAGTAGGCCATGCCCACCCTGGCCACACCCACCCAGCCCCCTGAGGGCAACCGCAATGCTGATGCGGCCCTCAATGAAATTGAGTTTGACACCCCTGATCTAAAATATCTCTCACCAATCAGGAACACTGCTAAATCTGACACAGGGGATATATGCTAGGTAGATGTTTTAAATAAAGCTCATATTAAGTCATACTTTACAGCTCATAGAAACATGACTGTTGTGCTATGGATCCAAGTTTATAAACTGGAAAGATCTGATTCACACATCAAGCATAACAATAAGCAGATTGTCTCTGTTAAGGCAATGTGTGACAAACTGATACTGGTACTTGGATTACCAGAAGTACAATATTTAGCTTTAAATTCTCCCATGCTGGAAGAAAAAAAAATGAAACATATACCCATCTTCCTCTAACTTGATGAGGGGAAATGCTAAATAAGCGCAGAATTTATTCTTAAGTAGCAGCTGGAGTAGAAGCCACAAGAATTTTGCTGCAGTTTCCTGAAAGTGCAGAACATTTTAGAATATATTTTAGAGCACTATAATTTTCAGGATGTTTGAGAAAGTCATGCCTCCGACACCTGACTATTGCAAACATTCTGGAGCAGATTCCCATGGGCTATTATGAACATGAGGGGAGAAAGTATCTCAGCATTCTAAATTCCTAGCCACAGTGATTAATTTTTTCAGCTGCAGATATGCACACATAGCTAAAGAGTCCTTTTAACTAGAATTTGACCCCAGATAACTTCAGGACATATTCATGAGTTTTCAAGGCAACCATATCGAAGTCATGTTTTAATTTTTATTTTCTAGCCGGTGTATTTCCTGGTGCAGTGTACAATTGAATCATTGCCCATCCAAATGATATACTCAGCACTATGCCTTGCACCTCTCCTCAAAGATTTCAGCAATCAATATTAGTGGCAGCCAGTTATGGAAAAAGGAAGAGGTCACCTCTGTCCATATGAAGTGGGGGGAAAAAAATCAAACCCTTGCCTCCAATTGGAACCATCCCAGTGGTGGATGCCAGACATCCTTCAAGACCAGGCAGATTCTGCCTTCCTGTTTCTCCAAGAAAAATTAAAAGCTCAAGTTGTTTTTCCTGTTCTGCGAGGTCAAAGCAAAACCCATTATATAAAGACTCTCCTGAACTTTTCTGAAGTCCTCAGCAAGAAACCAAGAAAATCCATCAGAAATTGTGCAAACTCTTGGAGTTCATCTCCTTAGCATTTTCTGAATAAAACCGGGACTTCGCTTTGAAACAGATGTTAAGACAGCTATATGATCCAGTCCAGAAAAGGGAGTAAAAGTATCTTTAAGGCAGATTTTTTTTAAAAAAAGGAATGATTCATAAAATGGCAGTAGGAAAGCTACCTTGGCTAACATCTTTCTGTTTACTGTTTTACAAGTCAAACAGCCAGCTTTAGTAATGGCACTTAGACTTATATACAGCTTCAGAGTGCTTTACAGCCCTCTCTAAGCAGTTTACAGAGTCAGCATATTGCCCCCAACAATCTGGGTCCTCATTTTACCGGCCTCAGAAGGATGGAAGGCTGAGTCAACCTTGAGCCAGTGAGAATTTTAGCCTCTAACATATTAAGGATTTTTGCTACAACACTGAAGGCATAAGGAACTTTAATTGCCCCTTATTGCCAGTGCCTGGATGATGTCACACATGAACACCCTTCTACAGCATTGTCACTTATTGGAAGGAAGTGTCTTCCCTTTTAGCTCCTACAGCAATGTCCTAAAAGGAAAGCCATAACCAGGGGTGGAGACAGACTGATTAAAAGAGAAAGAAAAGCCAGCTTTCTTATAATGAGGTCCCCACACCATTAATGCCAAATACAAGCACTTTTCTTATATTCACATGCCTCCTGCTTTAAATGTAAGCCCAGTGCTCTTATTCAGTTGCTCACTACAGAATTCTTTGTGTATCTGGGCCATTTATTTGCTGCCTCAGTTTCCCAGTTCCAGGGTAGAAGTAGGGGGCTACAGCTGAGATGCAATCTTCTGAAAATCATAGACTGTTGAACTAGAGCAGACATGTCAAACACAAGGCCCGGGGGCCGGATCCGGCCCGCAAAGTGGTTTCATGCGGCCCGCGAAGCCATCCTGGAAAGAGTGAGGGAACGTCCCCCACTGCCTTGGCCCTGGCCCAGAGACCCTCCTCCTGCCAGAGACCCTCAGATCTGTCCCACTCCTGCCCAGGCCCCCATAGGTACCCTTGATGTGAATGAGGTAGAGCTGGCCACGCCCACCCAGTAGGCCATACGCACTCTAAGCACGCCCACCCAGTAGGCCACACCCACCCAGGCCACGCCCACCCGGCCCCTTGAGGGCAACCGCAATGCTGATGCGGCCCTCAATGAAATTGAGTTTGACACCACTGAACTAGAGAGACTGAAACATCCAAACTATTACAGGTAGCCCTCAATGTATGACCACAACTGAGCCCATATTTCTGTTGCTAAGTGAGACAGTTGTTAAGTGAGTTTTGCCCCATTTTGTGATCTTTCTTGTCACAGATGCTAAGTGAATCACTGCCATTATTAAGCTAGTAACAGGGTTAAGTGAATCTGGCTTCTCCCCATTGACTTTGCTTGTCAGAAAGTCAGAAAAGATAATCACATGACGCGAGACAGTGCAACCATCATAAGATGAATCAGTTGCCGAGCCTCTGAATTTTGATCCCATGACCATGGGGATGCTGCATTGGTGGTAAGAGTGAAAAATGGTCGTAGGTAAGTAAGTCAGCACACTAAAAAGCAGAGACATCACCCTGTCAACAAAAGTGCGTATAGTCAAGGCTATGGTCTTCCCAGTTGCAATGTATGGCAGTGAAAGCTGGACCATAAAAAAGGCTGAGCACCAAAGAATTGAGGCCTTTGAACTATGGTGCAGGAGAAGACTCTTGCGAGTCCCTTGGACTGCAAGGCGATCAAACCGGTCAGTCCTAGAGGAGATCAATCCTGACTGCTCTTTAGAAGGCCAGATCCTGAAGTTGAAACTCAAATACTTTGGCCACCTAATGAGAAGGAAGGACTCACTGGAGAAGAGCCTAATGCTGGGAAAGGTTGAGGGCAAGAGAAGAATGGGACGACAGAGAATGAGGTGGCTGGATGGAGTCACTGAAGCAGTAGGCGTGAGCTTAAATGGACTCCAGAAGATGGTAGAGGACAAGAAGGCCTGGAGGAACGTTGTCCATAGGGTCGCGATGAATCGGACACGACTTCGCAGCTGACAACAACAAGTTTTTCCAGTGCTGTTGTAACTTCGAGCAGCCACTAAATGAGCGGTTGTAAGTTGAGGACTTTCTGTATTTCGGAGCTTTAGTTTGCAAAAATCTTTCTTGCAGGTCAGCTCACTTTAATTACTACAAATGGACAATCAATTAGTAATCAGAAACTTGCCTGCCTTTGGAATGAAATGCCCACCAGAAGATAGGGAAGTGAACCCAGCCTGTCACAGGGCAAAGAAACAGAAGTCAGCTTAGTTAACTTAAGTGATAACTTTTGCCAAGGTTTGCCCAAAGCATCCAAGGGTCAGGTGGTGCTTTTTGAAAAGAAAACCAAAGAGCTTTCAGCTATTGTGGATTCCCATTTCGGAAACACCTATATTCTACTACGCTGTTTTTAGCTTGCAAAAAAAGCAATATATATCACATAGGTCTACCTTAACTTTTCATGTGGCATTTAAGGAACAGCAAAACCAGAAGTGGCACTACTTTTAAAAATTCTAATACTTAGGAAGTGGGAGAAAATAATGAAACATTAGTTCAGGGGTCTTCAAAGTTGGCCCTTTTATGACTTGTGGACTTCAGCTCCCAGAATTCCTCATCCAGTGTGCCTGGCTAAGGAATTCTGGGAGTTGAAGTCCCCAAGTCATAAAAAGGCCAAGTTTGAAGACCCTTGCATTAGTTGTAAAGGCAACCCCATTCACTTTTGCATCAGGCATCAGGAGATGAAGACCCTTAGAAGCCAGTCAGTTTGGGCTCCATTCTATCTCATCTGAACATTTCCAAATTCAAAAGGAACCAAAGCAGAGCCACAAAATAGATGGAACATTGTAGAAGGTACCTGGAGGGAAATGAGCATGTTACAGAATCAGAGTTGTCATGGCAAAGCTGGGCATCATGCAATGAAATCCCAGTTGGCAAAGCAGAAAGACCTGGTTCTCTGTATATTTCTGTCAATCCTGAACACACCTCCTGGTAAACAGCATGCAATATATTCTCCTGGAAAGGGGCAACTGGCCTCACTACATTTGCATTTCTACATAAAACAATTATGCTGAAGGGCCTGGGAAACACCAGCATATACATTCAAAAGATGCCTGAACAAGGGAAAAAAATCAACAAATTTTGGGGTGGGGGAGAGGGAACCTCATTCTCTTTGGCAACCCATGTTTGTATGTGGTTTCCTCTTGCCTTCCTTTCCCAGTAATCTGAAACTGAACACACATACCCTGGAAAACAAAGTGCTTATTTTACCATTTAAACTTGCAGCCAAACACTAGCAAAAGCAGATGGAGGTTAATAGAGACAGATGTCATACAGGTGTTACAAAACTGGAAACTTGGCCATAGAATTATTATTATTAAATATTGTTGGGGATTGCCGTAATAGTTCTGGCAAAAATTGTTTCTTTTCTTTCTTCCTGGCTAATTGTCAGATTGCTCAGAATTCTTCTCTCCACTGCCATTACAAAAGACCGCAATGGAGAGCCTTTCTGTCCCAGCTAAAAACATCCAGGTCTCATCCCCAAGACTTGACAGCACTATCCATTCAGAGTGGTGCTATTTTCTCTCTGGAAAGCTGTGATAAAGGGACATTGGATTTGCCAGTTCCCTGGCAAAGTTATAAAATGCATTCTGTTCTGCTTAACCTGCCTATTAATAAATTCCAGTGTCAGAAAAAGCTATCAACCTCCCTCAACTTCCCTCTGAAGGAAGCCCAGCCTGAGCAAGAATTGCACCCGGGAAAGTGATAGGGGAGTAAGATCCAGGTTTCCACCATCGTGACCCCGCAGGATGAAGTGCCAGGACAATGCCTACGAAAGCAGCGGGCTTTTACTCAGACCCCCAAGAAATTTGAACGGTTTTTCACTTTGTCATTTGAATTTGAAGCGGGTGGCGCAGTCTGCTGAACAGACCGATCTACAGGATACAGGAGTAAGCAACAGAGGAACAGCGCCTTCCTGCCACAAGGGCAGAAAAGCACTCCACACATGTTCAGAGTCCTCGCATTGAGAGGCCGAGAACAAGAGCCGCGGTGGAATCCAGAGGGATTCGAGAGAGACGGAGCGCGACCAAGACTGCAACTACTCGAAGTAGGGCACGCCACTTGCGCAGACCGCCGACCGGGCGCCCTGCCTGCTGCCCCAGCTTTGGCGCGGAAGGTGAAGAATCCCCAGGGCCGCCAAACTCTCGCGGGGAAAGACTCCCTTCCCGCGCGCCGCTCCAGACCCAGAGCGCTCTGCACGTGCTCGGGAACGTCTCGCCGCCGCCGCCGCCACCCACCCTTTCGGCAACGCCTCGGCTCCCGAGCTGCAGCTCCGCCAGGCGGAGACGGGGCACGTGCGAGGGAACCAAAAGCTGCGCCGCAAAAGCTCACCTGGGCGCGGCGGCGGCGGCGGCGGCGGCGGGTCGGTCGCCATCGCCTCTTATGCTGTCCAGCGCAGCGCCTCTCGGTTCGTCTCTCCTGGCCGCTCGCGCGCCGTCTCCAGCGGACAAGCTGCGTCTCGATCCCCGGCCTGACTGAGGCTCCGGCTCAGCGCTAGAGGAGCCGCTGCTGCTCGCACCGCCGCCGCCGCCCCCCCTTCCTTTAAAGGCTCCGCCGCCAACACGCGGGGAGGGGAGAGGTCTCCTTAAGCGGCTGGAGAGGGGCTGCCGACCCACCCCGGAGCCGAGGCCCCAAACCGATGGCACCCTCCCGGTGGCGCAGGGCTGCTGCAGCGGCTGCAGGTTGAGCCGCCGCGCAGCCAGGCAGAAAGCTGGAGTTGGAGAAGCTGCACCCGCTGTCACGCCCCTGTGGAAAAGCACCGGCGGAGGGCCGGAAGAGGGATCGGCGCCCTCGCAACGGCTCTTCCCACTCTGCCCCACGGGTCGTTGGGATCCAAACTCGATGGGAGGATCTTCCGTGTCCAGAGCAAGGAGGAGGTCCCGAGCATGTACAGAGCGCATTCTCAAAGGGATGTCTGCACAACGGGCTTGAGAGAAATTTTAGCGGTGGCTCTGTGCTCGCTTGACATGCTACGCTTGGCTGGAATGGGGAGGGAAGTTTTGTGATCAGGTTATTAGACGGTTAGACAGCGGTATATTGTGCGAACTCACAGTACGGGCAAATTCAGTAACCGTGTTGTGTGAATGAATTCAATGCATTTGTCTATCTCTAGAATTATGGCAAAACCCTTGCTGTAGGAAATCCCAAGGAACCTGGGTTGTTGAAATTAAAGATACAGGCAGTCTTCAATTTAGGATCACAATTGAGCCCAAAATTTCTGTTGCTAAGCGGGACATGTATTAAGTGAATTTCCCCATTTTGCTACCTTTCTTGCTACAGTTGTTAGGTCGTTAAATTAGTAACACAGTTGTTAAGTGAGCCTGGCTTTCCCATTGATTCCTTGTCAGAAGGACATAAAAGGTGATCACATGATCCTGGAACACTGCAACCATCAGAAATATGACTCAGCTGCCAAGCATCTGAATTTGATCACATGACCATGGGGATGCTGCAGCAGTCGTAAGTGTGAAAAATGGTCACAAGTCACTTTTTCCAGGGCTGTTGTAACTTCAAATGGTCACTAAACAAACTGTTGTAAGTCAAGGACTACCTGTATGCTGGCGTGGATATCCCTTGCCAAGCTCATAAAGGTCAGCGCTTTAGCCTTCCTTTCAAAGGACAGACTAGCTCCTGTCTTTCTGCCCTCCATAAAATAACCTGGGCTGCATCTGTTACCTGTCTGAATTCACTGGTGAATTCACTGTTGGAGCCAGCCTTTCCTATGGGTGGAGGAGGGAGAGGGGAGGTCCAGTTGCAATGGCACAGCTTTCAAAAGGCCTCCAGAACATATGGTCCTTGGCTGAAAAATCTGGGACTTGTGCCCACAAAGCTGGAGGATAACCGATAGGGAAGGATGCGCAGTTCATGCACACTGGAGAAAAAAAACTTACATTTTCTTCTACTCTGTCTCTGCCTACTAAGTGGGTAGGCAATTAGACACAGATTTCAGAAAGAAATGCAGAAAACTGATGATCCTGTCCATTATCCTCTGTTCTCACCATCAATGGCTCTCCAGAGTCTTTGGCAGAGAGGTTTCCATCACTCAATTACTAGATTCTGTTTCAGTGTGAAGGGGTAGGATTGAATCCAGAATGTTTTTGTTTGCTGAAATTGTGAATACATTCCACCAGATCTTCATTATGGTCATAGACCAGCATAAAGAAAATGTGATACAAACAATAATTTTAAAAAAGCTAAAAAGTATAAAAACAAAAGGTATACAAGATTAAAAAGCATTCAAAATACATTTTAAAAGGCTAAAATATATGAAAAATAAAAATATCTATTAAAATTAGAACATTAAATAAATACAAGGGAGCATAAAAGTTAATATATGACTAACTAAATCTATCACAATACACAACACTCTTGCCCAACAAATTAAATGCTCATTAAAGCTGGTCTGAGGCACAGATCATCATCGGATGGATTTTAAGCACTGCTGCACAGAACCTAGCCACATTATACGTTACAACAGAATTAATTTCTGCAAGCAGTAGAAAGTGTCCTGTGTGCCCTGAATATTTATATAATAATGGTGAGATGAGGCTAGTATGAAAATGTCTGTAATAGAGGCACTAGAGATGCTTTGTTGTTTCTGTATGTCCAGGTCATGGACATTGTTTTTCCGAGTAAGAAATTTTCTCTTATGAGCCTTCATGGGCAGCTTCATGCCAGCATAAAGGTCTTCCAGTGACTTTGAGGTTGGTTGAGTATGTCATGGGTAAAGCAGAGTACCTACTTGCAATAAAGTTTGGAGACTTGGCTAGATCCAGCAGTTCCCCCCCCCCCAAAAAAAAAACCAGGCATCATCTACAACATCCAGTGTAAGGACTCTAACAGCCAGTATGTAGGACAAACAGGCAGAAGACCAGCAGAGTGCATTCATGAACACCCATCTAGCAGTCAAGACATGATGACAACTCCTTAATTTCACAACTCATGGATAGACTTAACTATTCAACTATGAAACTGTCAGCATCCTAGATCAGGCCAAGTCCAAAAACACTAGAGAATTCCTGAAAGCCTGGTACTCAGACAAATCGACCATCAACAGACACATATAGAGAAACAACACCAACATGTCATTCAAAAGAGACAATCAAAACGCCAAAAAGGAAACAAAACGACCAAAACATCTCACTAGCAACCAACACAGAGGAGCAAAGATTAGCATTAGACTTAACAATCGAGAAGTAAACAATGCTCCAATGGAAGAACTAACAATGCAGACAAACAAGTTAACAGTAAAGAATAGCCTAAACAAGGGATCACCAAGTCTACACCCAACACTGATGGGAAACCACTAGTATATAAAAATAAAAGCAAACCTTACTCCCTTTTAGCACTGATGATTTAACCTAGTTTGATAATGAAACTTCTGCAAGAAAACTACCTAGCTCAGAGAGCACCAAGGACCCCACATTCTGTTTTAAGGTGCTGGTAATGACCTATAAAGCCCTACATGGCATGGGTCCGGATTACCTATGGCAGCATCTGCTGCCAGCATCAACCTCCCTCCGTCCAGTGCGCTCCCACAGAGTGGGCCTCCTCAGGGTGTCTCCGATCAGAGAATGTCAATTGGTGGCCCCCAGGGGGAGGGCGTTCTCTGTGGGCGCGCCAGACCTATGGAACCGCTTGCCGGTTGAGCTCCGGATGGCCCCCAACCTTCACTCCTTCCGGCGCAATTTAAAAACTTATCTATTTGAACAATCTGGCCTGGTCTGATGGGTTTAGGGTTGGATCTAATTTTAACATAGTTTTAATTATTGTATTATATCGGGCATAATTATTTAATTCTTTTTAACTTCTTTTTTAACTTTTGTATTTATATTCTGATATTTATTGCCCTGTACACCGCCCTGAGTCCTTCGGGAGAAGGGCGGTATAAAAATTTAATAAATAATATAATAATAAATAAAATCGAATATGAAATCTTGCCATTTGCAACTGCTGTAGAAACTGGAGGCAACATCACAACAGATACACAAGCCCTGAGATGCATTTTCACCAGCCATAAAATGGCAACCCTTCTAACATTTTCTGTGCTATGTAATATTTCATATTTTCATGCCCTTCCTTCAGTAATTCCCCTCCCCCCAGAACCAAACCTTATTATAGCGCTTTGTGGATTTTTGAGTGAAATTAACTTTGATTCATTTTGAAAACCCTGACTGTGCATGTCCTTGAGAAATTGATTCCTGATATACCTCTCCATCCTGTTTCCACTCCACTGCTACTAGGATTAAAAGCCCTTCCTCGGGCAAAATGCTTTAAACATGGCACAAGTTTCTTTTGTGGCACCAACCCACGTTTTCATAGCACCAGCAGTTCATAGAATCATTTGTTGGCTTTCCCACAATTCTTATTGACACTGTTAAATAGCGGGTTCTTTGGCGCAGGAATGACGACGTGGAATGGAGTACTGGGTAACTCATTTATTTTGTTCAGGAACTATACTGGGGAAATGGCTGCAACTAGCCGCAATATATAGTCTAGCCCCTAGGTGGCAGCCAATAGCTTTGAATCAACCATTGCTGCCTGGAGATAGCCAATTGCAGCACAAGAGACTTAAAGTCTGGGTTGCTGGAGAGTTAGCTACTCCAGCAACCCACGTGGTATTCCTTCTAGAACCCAGTACATAACACCCCTCCCCTCTTAAAACAGACCATAATAACACCAATTTGTCTCAACAATTGTCAAGACTCAATATCCAAACACACTAAAATAAAAGTGATAATAATCATCATAATAATAATAGTAATAGTAATAATAGTAATAGTAATAAAACAACAATGTAGACTACAATGTTATTAAACAACGTCTGAATGAATAGGCTACCAAAATGGCACTTTTAGACAGTTACATCATAGCACTATTTTCTGTAGTCTAGTGGCAACGGGATTTATAACAATATATAGCTCTTTATTTTACAACGTAATCTGAAAGATATGAAGGAGGCTTGTGTGCCCTAGAGGAACGTCTCGGAGTTCCCTTCACTTTGTGGTCTACCAGCTTACCCAGTGGGCTGGGTAGACTTGTGTCCCTTTGTGCTCCTGAGTCAAGGGGATTTGATGCACTCTGGCTGGCCTCTCCAGGTTGGCCCACCCCAGAGTCAGACTGTTTGGCAGAGTAGGCACAGCGGTTGCTGAAGTTCGGTTGGCTTGCTCCTTCAGGGGGTCCATGTTGCACTCCAGAGCTCCCCAGTTCTCCCTCCGGTTCCACCTCAATTAAGAAGGAAAAGTCCTGGTAGTCCATGTGAGGACTGGCTCAGCTGCAAGTTTGAGGACCTTGGGAGGGATTTATGATGCAGTCCTCGCTTAGTGGCCATTCTGGAAACCGTTTCCTGAGCTGATCAATGTGTCATCTGACAACTCGCCCTCCCTCCAACCCCACTTCATAAGATAGGGGTCTGGATGCCTTGGTAATTTGACCAGGAACCCACAGATTCCCATGACCCTAGTTCCTGGCCCAAACCCAATCGCCCAGGTACAGCCCCCTCAGGGGTTTTGGTTGAGAGGCTTCTGCTGCCACTCTATCTCGATGTAACCTGTCCAGTTTAGTGATCAAACACCTCCCCCAACATAGTTCTGCAGGACTTTTGCCTGTGGCAGTGCAGGGCGTAGAATGCTGGCATGGTAAAAAATCTGCCAATCTGTGATGCCAGTCACCTGTGACAATGCGCTTGAGTGCCTCCTTTGTTGTCCTCACCATGCATTCAGTTTGACCATTAGAAGATGGATGAAAAGGAGCAGACATTGCATGTCTGATGAGATTAGCTCTAAGAAAGGCCTGAAATTCAGCAGGAGTGAATTGGGCCCCATTGTCTGAAACTAAGACATCTGGCAACCCATGTGTGGCAAAGAGTTTTCTCAGCACCTGGATGGTCCTAGCAGTAGTCATGTTAGGAACTGGAATTACTTCCAACCATTTTGAGTGGCTATCCACTACTATAAGGAAGAGCTGTCCTTGAAAAGGCCCAGCGTAGTATATGTGAACCCTAGACCAGGGAGTGTGTGTTTCCTCCCACCTGTGAACTGGAGCCTGTGGCATTTCAGGCCTAGATTGGTGGCATGTATAACAACCATGGACTTGAGCCTCAATGTCTTTATCAAGGCCAGGCCACCAGAGATAGCTTCTAGCTAAAGCTTTCATTCTGACAATGCCTGGATGGCCTTCATGTAATGATTGTAAAACCCTGTCTCTTAGGGAAGTGGGAATTATGACTCTGTTTCCCCATAATATGCACCCTTTATGGGCAGATAACTCATGCCTCCTGACAAAATAGCTCTGAAATTCTGAGCCTGGACTTTTTTCCAACCAGCCCGTATAAACCCATGACAACACTCTGCTAAGTATTTTATCTGTGGCAGTTTCAGCAGCAATGTCCCCTGTATGGAGGGGAAACTCAGGTATGTCCTGTATGGACAATATTCTAGCAGCAGGAGCCAGATCTGAATCCATTAGTGGCAGTGGTAGTCTGCTGAGGCCATCAGCATGGCCCATTTCCTTGCCCGGTGTGTGAATTAATTTAAAATTGTATGCAGATAGGAAAATAGACCACCTCAACATTCTTGGAGATAGTATGGGGGGGTTTGTTTGTCTGTTGTAAACAGTCCCAACAGAGGTTTGTGGTCAGTGTAGACTGTGAAATCCCTGCCATATAAACAGTCATGGAATTTTTTTTATTCCAGCAACGATGGCTAGGGCCTCTTTGTGAATCTGAGCATAGTTGCGCTCAGCAGAGGACAATGTCCTTGAGTAAAATGCTGTAGGAACCTGTTTCCCATTTTTTTCTATGTGGCTTAAAACTGCCCCCACCCCATAGGGAGATGCATCGCATGCAAGACATACAGGTTTAGACTCTTTGTAGTGAGTTACAGTGGACTTTTCTGACAATAGTGCTTTTTTAAGTCCTGAAAATTTTTTCATGTAAGTTAGTCCATTTCCATGGAGCTTTCTTATCTAGAAGCCTGTGGAGGGGCTCTGCTATTGCGGCCTTATGAGGTAGAAATGTGTGATAGAAGTTTAGGAGACCCAAGAATGCTTGTAGCTCTCCTTTTGATTTGGGCCTAGGAGCCATTTTAATGGCCTTTACTTTAGAATCTGCGGGGTGAATGCCGTTAGCATCAATTTGGAAACCCAGGAATTCTGTTGAAGAAACCCCAATACTACACTTGTTCTTTTTTAATTTGAGGCCTGCTTCACGAAGCCTCTGCAAAACAGCCCTGAGCCTACTGGCCAACACTTCTGGGGATTCCCCTGCAATAAGAACATCATCAAAATAAGGGCAGATGCCCTGAATATCCTTGAGCGTACGCTCCATGATTCCCTGAAAAATGCCCAGTGCACCACTGACTCCAAACTAAGCATTTAACTTTGAAAGCCCCCCTGTGAGTCATGATGGTTTGAGCCGCGACTGTGGCCTCATCAACCGGCAATTGCTGATAGGCCTGTGCTAAATTAAGTTTAGCAAAAATAGTACCCCCTTGCAAGGAGGCTAAAATATGGTTGACCACTGGGACGGGGTAAGCGTGTTGCTTGAGGGCTTTATTTAGTGTGCATTTATAGTCAGCACAAATGCGAATTTCCCCGTTGGCTTTAAGTGGAGTGACTATAGGATTTTCCCACTCCCCACCATCAACAGGCTGTAACACGCCCTGTTCTACAAGCTTATCAATTTCAGAATCAATTTTATGTTTTAAGGCAAAGGGGACCCTACGAGGCTTAAGCCTGATTGGAACTACGTTGGGATCTAGCTTAAATGAAATAGGTGGGCCTATGTATGTCCCTAGGGTTGAATCAAAAACATCCACATATTCCTTGCACACTGACACGAGGTCTGCAGTTTGTGTCCGGTTTATGCCAGTAATCTGAATACCTAAGGAATCAAACCAATCAAGTCCAATGAGACTCGTTCTCTGGCCCCCTACTACTATTACATCCAGGTGCCCCGAAAACCCTTTAAATTTGACCAACAAAGTGGCTTCTCCCTTAACTTTAATGTGAGCATTTTGGAAATCTGTTAGGATTATATCTGAGGGTCTTAGTTTGGCCCAATTGTTGCTACGCCTACACACAAAGTTAAAAGTGTCTTGAGAAATGATTGAGACTGCAGAGCCAGTATCCAATTCCATCTTACATGGAACTCCTTGTAGCTCTACCATTAACTTAAGTTTGGGTTTGAGGGGGCGTCGAGCCCTGGTGCGGCATACGCTTCTATGGCTTCTGAAGAACCCCAAACTAAGTGGACCCTGGGCGCCAGTACCTCTCCTAGTCGGTTCTTCCGACTGGTGTTTGGGTGGCCGGTCTCTCAGGCGAGCTCTGCAAACCACTGCGATGTGGCCTGCCCTTCCACAAGCTCTACATGTGGCTGTTCGAAATCTGCAATTGGCGCGGAAATGATTGCCGCCGCAGCCCTTACATCTCGGTAAGAGAACTGCCTTGTAACTGTCCTCTCGCTGCTGGTTGTTGCGGTGTTGCACGTTGGTTTGCTTTTGGAGTCAGTTGATTTCAGGTTCTTCTTCCTCGGAAGATTCTCCGGTGCATTTGACGTCCTCAAGATGGACCGTTTCTTCAAACTTTGTCGATTTGGCGGGCTGTACTGTTTCAACTGCGCCCTCAGCAGCTTTGTCGGCCATCACCTCATCCTGTGCTTCAGAAAACGTTAAATTGGGCCTAGCAAGCAGTCTCTGCTGAAGCGTTCTGTCCCATAGGCTGCAGACGAGCCGGTCTCATAATCGCTCTTCTAAATTTAAAAATTTGCATAGGCGTGCGGCCTGCCTTAGGCCCACTATGAATTCCGAAGCTGACTCCCCGGGTAGCTGCACTCTTTGGTCGAACTTGAACCACCAAGCCATCTCAGACATCTTGGGCTGGAAATGCCCGGTTAGCTTCTTTTTTAGATCTGCATAGGAGACCGCTTCGATTGGTGTTGGCGCGAAAAGATTCTCGGCCAAATCAAAGGTTGCTGGGCCACACACGCAAAGTAGCGTTGCGGCCTTCAGTCCTTGTTCCGCGATCTGATTGGCTCTGAGGTAGTTTTCTACTTGTGATAGATATGATGGCCATTCCTCCGGGTGTTTCACATCAAATTCTCGCAATTTCCCAACTTTCGGCATTCTTTCTTTCTGGTTCCTGCGTTCTTGCGGATCCTGCTTCCAGGCTCAGGGAATGAGTCTCAGTGGAGCACGAGGTCGCTAGCGTAGCTTGCTAGCGGACCTTGGGGGGGGGAAATGCCTTTTCCCTCTGGCGTGCGCTGCCTTTCCCTCGTAGACTTCAACTCTTTAATCAGTGAAGCAGGATCCCATCCTCATCACCACTGTTAAATAGTGGGTTCTTTGCTGCTGGAATGACGACGCGGAACGGAGTACAGGGTAACTCATCGTTTATTTTGTTCAGGAACTGTACTGGGGAAATGGCTGCAACTAGCTGCAATATATAGTGTAGCCCCTAGGCGGCAGCTAATAGGTTAGAATCAACCATTGCCGCCTGGAGATAGCCAATTGCAGCACAGGAGACTTGTAGTCTGGGTTGCTGGAGAGGCATTAGCTCAATTTCAATTCTGAAAGCCCTGACCTTCACTGCTGTATTTTATTTTCTTTATAGTCATTATAATGAATCTAATCCTAATTTCTGTCACCCAACAGAAGACACTCCATTTTCTGTGTGACTACAGACATATTTGAAAAATTGCAGGTTATTTATTGTGTTTCTGCTTAATCTTCAGGCTGAATCTATCCTGTGCTCCAGTTACAGGGAGATATGAAAATAGGTCAGAATGAAAAATATCTGAAAGCTAGATCCAGAAACAGTGAGTTGCTAAATACCCCTCAAAAGATAGTGAAACCTGGAATGAATAGATCCTCATTTAGAATTCAGATGCAATGCAATGGACAAATATTTTATTCAGACATCTCTCCTGAATAACAAACATATTCACTGCATCCAATGTAGCTCAGACGACACAATTAAAAAAAATACAAAAACCTTTGTTAACTGACTTTATTTGCAGCTCTTTCTATAATGGCATAATTATGCAAATGACATAAATTACATCGGTTGAGTCAATTTACATATGTGTAATGCCATTATGCAGTGATGCAAACTGTGTCATTTATGTATGATGCAAATCAATGTATTATGTAATTTATTTAATTTGCATTTTGACATCATTATACAAATAATGTAAATCAACATGGATGATATAATTTCATCTTAATGGATGTTCAGAAAGGACATCACTTCTCCCTGAATGGACTGTTAAATAAAGATTTCCTTGGACTTTTGATAGGCAGAGACAAATGTTGATAAATCCTGGTTGATTTGATTTCAGGGTAGGCAGTCTTTTAGGGCAAGGGGCATATTTGAAAGGATCTGAAAGGCTTTCATGAGAAAAGTGTTTATTTGCAGAAATGGCCTCCATTTGTTGGGGAAATGAGCAGACAGAAGTTGCAGGGAATTTGGCAGAAAGTAGTTTCTGGTCCCATTTCAGTCAGGTTTCATCCCAAGGAGACCATTGGTCATGCTTGTCAATGACCTTTGGCAGATCTAGGATGGGTGTGATCATTCCAACCTTGTGCTATTTAATCCCTCAGACACTTTCAATATTATTAATCATGGCGTCCTTTGGAACTGGCTGCAGAGTTTGGGATATTGCAGTTGTTTTCTCCTTACATTCCCAGTAAGGTCAGAGCATGCATAAAAAATGGGATGTCTCAAGTAGGATGCTTCAGAATGCTTTGTAGCCTAAACTGAGTTTGTCTATCTTCCTTACGATTTTAGACTACAAATACTTCACATGAAATCTTGCTTCTTTGGAAGGACAATTCCTGATAAGTACAGTAGCAGCACGAAACCTGGTACCAGAGAACAAGCCATACCTGGGTTCTGAACAGAAGCCCTTTCTCATGATGCCCACCTTAACACCAGCACCTAAGCCAATTCAGAATAGAACTGGAAGGGACCTTGGAGGTCTTGTAGTCCAACCCCCTGCTCAAGCAGGAGACCCAATACCATTTCAGTCTGTTCAATCTGTTCTTAAAAACCTCCATTGATGAAGCACCCACAACTTCTGAAGGCAAGCTGTTCCACTGGTTAATTGTTCCCACTGTTTGGAAGTTTCTCCTTAGTTTCAGGTTGCTTCTCTCCTTGATTAGATTCCATCCCTTGCTTCTTGTCCTGCCCTTGTGCTGTGGAAAATAAGTTGACCCCTCTTCTTTGTGGCAGCCTCTTAAATACTGGAATACTGCTATCATGTCCCCCCCCCCCAACTAGTTCCTCTTTTCTCTAGACTGGCCATTCCCAAATCCTGCACCTGTTCTTCATATGTTTTAGTCTCCAGGCCTTTAACCATCTTAGTTGCTCTTCTCTGTACTTTTTCCGAAGTCTCAACATCTTTTTTGTAATGTGGTGACCAAATCGGATGCAGTATTCAAGGTGGTCTTACTAAGGTTATAAAGCGGTAGTAATATTTCATGTGATTTTGATACTATGCCTCTGTTTATACAATCAAGGATTGTATTAACTTTTTTGGCTAATACCTGCAGGAATGTTCAACTGCAAAATGGGTGGGGAAGACAAAAACTGATGCCTACTCATTTGTCTGCTTTCCTCCATCTGTCTTTTGCTGAAGAGCATTCCACGTAGAGGTCAGCTGGCTGTAGGCTAGGTTTACGTTCTGTGCTAAGTCATAGATTGGTTGGCTGTGGCTTAGCAAGCTCTATGAGCCTTGTCCTTATCAAGCTCCTACACAAGGACAAACATAGCTAAAAATTGTATTATCGTAATTCAGGATATGTTAGCCATACTATTCACTGGCAGGTGGGAATGGTAGTTTAAAATTTATACCCAGTCAGTAATGAAACTCTTTGTACTCTTTTGTAGTTCCAGTTTCTCTGAAAAGGAAAAATTTTGTTTCCTCTTATTTCTAGTGATAGTTGTCTGTTGATGGAAGTTGATTAGAATCTCTGTATTCCTCCTCTGCTACTCTGATAAGTACACCAAGGCAGGCCAGAATCCCTGAGTCACTAACTGAGCTCTAACATGCATTTTAGCTTAGTCAGTAAGTTACAGTTAAAACAAATTACAGTTTAATGAGAGGTGTGAACCCGCCCATTAATCTAATCCATATTTCTCAACCTTGACAACTTTTAAGATGTGTAGTCTCCAACTCCCAGAATTCAAGGTTGAGATGGTTGTCAAGATTGAGCAACCCTGACCTAATCCAGATTGCTAAACAAATTGTGTGTAGAGATGGTTTACTGAAAAATAGTACAACTGAAGAGTAACCTACCATACAATGCCATAAATCAGACATTACAATTCCGAACAGTTAAGCTTATATGGCATACTAAGTTAATTGTTTTTAACTTTTGTATTTCTTGATTTAAATACCCTGTAAACCGCCCTGAGTCCTTCGGGAAAGGGCGGCATATAAATCTAATAAAATAAAATAAAATAAAATAAAATAATAAAATAAAATAAAATAAAATAAAATAATAAAATAAAATAAAATAAAATAAAATAAAATAAAATAAAATAAAATAAAATAAAATAAAATGCATTACAGCTTTGTGAAGTGTGTAAACCTTCTGGCTGCTTGGGCTGAAGCCTTCTGGTATCCTTTCCATGGCTTCCTGTGTGGTTCCATTCATCAGAGGAAGCAGTGTCCTTGCAAGCTGGGGTTGCCCCTTTTCTCCCTGAGATACCAGGCTGATCTTCAATTATTTCTTCAAAGCCTCCAGTAGGTATTTGGGCTCCAGAGTCTTGGTTTGAAAACATGAAAGCTGCCCCATCTGGTAGATTTGTACCAGTGGGTTTCCACCCTTATCAAGCATGGTTGCTTCTCTTGGGCATCAGCTCCATTCCTGTTTTTTTCATCACTCACAAAAAGGAATACAACTGTTCTTTGAAGTTGTGTAAGTTGCTCCTTGCCATCATTTGTTAGATACGCATAAGGAGAATATGTAAAAACAATTGCTGACTATAATCTATCAGATGAAGGACAACTTTCCTGATTTATCTGGGTCAATGATGTTGACCCAGATAACGAACCTTATTTCCAGGAAGGCCAGAAGTACAGGTAGTCCTTGACTTACAACAGTTCACTTGGTGATCGTTCAAAGTTACAACAGCACTGAGAAAAGTGACATGACCATTTTTCACCCTTACAGCCATTGCAGCATCCCAATGGTCACATGTTCAAAATTCAGACGCTTGGCAACTGGTCCATATTCGTGAGCGTTGTGGTGTCCCGGGGTCATGTGATCAGCTTTTGCGACCTTCTGACAAGAAAAGTCAATGGGGAATCCAGATTCTCTTAGCAACCATGTTACTAACTTAACAAATGGAATGATTCACTTAACAACTGTGGCAAAAAGGTCATAAAATGGGGCATAACATAGCAAATGTTTCACTTAGCAACATAAATTTTGGGCTCAATTGTGTTTATAACTCAAGGACTACCTGTAGTAGTCTTTCCCAGCAATGACCACCCATTTATTTACATCAAGAAGTAAAGTGTCTTTAAGCATGGAAGCTCTGTTTAGCTTTTGTGGCATATTATTTCTAAATTAGGTTTTATCCCTCATGGAAATGCAGAAAACCCCCACAAACCTCATTGCTAATTGATGTTCAGTGACTGAGTACAGACATAGTTAAGAAGACATGCTTAACTATTCTAACTTAGTTATTGAATAAACCACACTTTATTCACACATCACACGCCAAATTCAACAAGGTACATTATGGCATAGGCATAATAGATGAACTTAGCCTCTTCAATACACCAAACATGGCTAGATACCTAGACAAAACTAGATTATAGTTTGTTGTTGTATTATGCATGCAAGTTATTAGAAGTCAAGGTTTGTTCTTGGGCTAGGAATTACAGCTAGTTTTAGCCATGGCTTATCATGACCTTTGCAGTCACAATCTAGATAGTTCGTTGGCTTGTTTTTACTTCTAAAGCTATCTGCCAAAAAGCAGAAATGTGACAGCTACAAGAGAAAATGTCTTTGTAGGCTGATGAATCATTCCTGCTTTTACTAAATTAGCCTTTCCAATATACCGGCCCTCTTTATTTCTCCCTGAACAGCCTTTCTCCAGCAGAATGCACAGCTTTTCAACTGTTGCTAAAGCAGAAGGAAATTTAAAAGAACAGCAGTCAGTAGAAGTGCCGTTATTGAGTACACTGCTGGAAACCCCAATTATTACAGCCCAAAGGTGCAGCATGAAGAAATGCACTTTGTTTATCCTTCTGCTTCAGTGCATATTCTAGAGAAGTTTCAAAGAAACTCCAAATCCTGATCCAATAATCTTGGCCAGGGCCAGGGTTGTGCTCTCAGGCTCCCTAAGTAAGGCTCAATGTTTGGTTTGTCTATAAAACACAATACCTGAAATTTGTTGGGAGATTGTTCAGTTCCCATCCTGCCCCATCACATAACTGGCCTTAGGTATTCATAGCAAACTGTGATGATGCTAAAATGATGAGTGAAAATATATTGTTGAAATAGTACCTGAATTATTCTGAAACAAAATATGGAGGGATGACATAACCTATCAGCAGCCTTGAGTAAAATGTCACCTGTATAAACACATTCAGAGCATGGCTAAAGAACAGCTTTAAAATAAAGCCATATCAGAATGATAGATTCATTTGCAAGCATGACTAATCAACAAAATAATCCCAGAATGAATAGGAAGATATTTCATTCTGGGTCAAGCTTACTGTATCAAAAGTGGGCCTAGAACAGCTGGCTAGACATGAGACCCAATGATCAATAGCTAAATTTCCCATTCTGATAGATGAAGATAAATGTTTTTGATAGAAAGAACACTTCCTTTCTAAAAAGGGGGATTAAATTGTAATAATACTGCAATTGGAGTAATTGAAAATAGCTGGTGAGAGATAAACACATTATTCCACCCTAGTACAAGGTGACAAAAAGAGAGTTAATTTAGCTCATTTTAGATCATCATCTATCCACATTCAATTATCTTTACACTCCATAGCAGGGGTCTTCAAACTTGGCCCTTTTATGAGTTGTGGACTTCAATTCCCAGAATTTCTCAGCCAGCATGCCTGGCTGAGGAATTCTGGGAGTTGAAGTCCAGAACTCATAAAAGGGCCAAGTTTGAAGACCCCTGTTCAATCACAAGCTGCATAATGCATGTGTGAATGATATATGTACAGGGTCAATTTAATATTTTTTAATTTGGTTTTTAACTTTTGTATGGTGGATTTTTTAATTCCCTGTAAACCGCCCTGAGTCCTCAGGGAAAGGGCGGTATATAAATGTAACTAAATAAATAAATAAATAAATATGTATGCATGGTGGGGAAACCACAGGATTCTAACAAAGATTGGCTATGATTAACCAAGGTAATTATAGCCAATTAGAGTGTGGGATGTGTTTCTACCAATTTCAGGGAGAGAATTTTAAAATTTTATAATTTGTAATTATAAGCCAGTGTCAAATATTTTTTTTCTTAGAACAATTGATCAAGGCATTGGTGGCCTATTAGATTCAGATGCATTTGTATGAAAATAATTATCTGGACCAGTTTGGGTTGGCGCTCCATTTAAGATACATAATGAAACTGCTTTGGTGATGATATCTATACTTACAACTCTATACCACCCAACTCAATGAAATAATCTACACCCTGATTGCCTAATCTCCATTATGAGTTTGGAGAGAGACTGGATGAGAGAAAATAAAATGAAATTAAACCCAGACAATGTGAAGATGCTGCTGATTAAAAATAAAGCAGTGAGCCAGACCGCTAGCTATAAGATCACTTAATGGTTGCATTGAAAGCACTCTGCTGGTTGCCAGTTGCCTACTGGGCACAATTGCTGCAATTGATCTTTAAACTCGTAAATTGTTTAAGTCCTAATCACCTGATGGACTTCTACTATGAATGTTGGATTAGGAGAGGCCCTTTGAAAGAAGCCCCTAATGCCAGAAACCCATCAATTACATACAGAGCCTTCTTCTATATGATTGACTATAATATACAGTCTCCGAGAAAGTATATTTGGTCCTCAGTCTGTCAAATGTTTAAGAGAATGTCAAAAACCAAGCCTTCTTTTTGTGCTATAGATTGTTTTTAATGTTACTCATTTTAAATTTGATGGTACTGATTTTCCTTATGTTTTGTAATTTGTTTTTTGCTTTGAGTGGTTATATATATAGAAAGACAGTGTACAAATTTAATAAACTCATGCACTCCATAGTTGGGCAGCTTTATAAATAAAGTGTGGGATGCAAATGTAATGTTACTAATAATGTCTCAGGTTCTGGCTACTGCTTTCACCTATTAATTATACCAGCCACCTGGTGTTGCAGAGATATTTTGAGATTCATGAATACGGATAGTCAATTCTAATTCAAACTCAGCTGATCTCCCAAAGGGAAAGTATTCCCTTCTCTGCTTTGCTGCCATCTACAGGGGGCAGGATATATGCAGAAATGTACCTAGTAATTCCTTCTTTGATAGATGCCGTCACCATCACCTTTCAAAAGAAATGCCCACTGCCTATTGGAGTCTTTCGAAGGAAAGAAAAAGTTCCCCTTAATTTTCAGCCTCTTGAGCACTGCCAAAGATGCCAAGGATGTCCCAGGCTTTGTGTCTACAGCAGCCACAAGTGGCTGACCCTTGTATCAGCAATACAAGGAAGAAGCAAACACAAACAGTCCAAAAAAATACAAATAAAAATCTCACTTTGGTCACATTGAGACTACTCAAAACTGATGAGTTGATAATATGTACAACACAGTGACTGAAGCCTTTCTGCCATCCTCTTTAAGAATCTGTTTTTATAAATAAAAATTACAAAACAATGCAATTAGAAAAATAATCATTACACAAAACATTTAAGTATATTAAGCTGGTTTAATAATGTTTATGTAGAAAAACGAAGTAATCAAGTATGAATTGCATTGATTTATTGTACAAATCCCTTTGGACTGTATACAAAATAAGTATGGCTAGTCAAACAGCAACAGTAAAATAAATATTTAATTTTTTATTTTCAGAAGAAGCTGTCTCAGCCTCAAGTGGTTGCTTAGTGGGACAATTCAGATTAAAACCAGTGCTATACATACATAACTCTTCCTTCTATACAGTGAAATACTGCAGACTAACCACAAATGGTAGGAGAGCATCCCAATAGGAAGGGACATCAAGATCAAATGGAACCCCAAATAATTATTTGATCCACAACCCCAAGAAAATGTAAACAAGGCTCACTGAAATCAAGTTGAACCAGAAGGGAAATAGAAATGACTTCCAAAGTTCAACCTGGTAATATGGAGGCCATTAGAAATTATTAACCCAAACCTCCATGTTGACATGAGCCACTGACAAGGTAAAAGCAGATTTTTCACAGATTTTTCTTGGACATTTTAGAAGTACCTTATTCGTTTTCGCAAAAACTGGAGTAGAATCTCAGGGTCAGCAACTTTTTCAAGTATTGGACATCTAGTTTTTTTTTCATTACCTGAAATACTGTAAAATGAGGTACTATGTTATCAACATCAGCAGTAGAGAATCCAGGAGCTGAGCTTGCAATATCTCTTAAGAATGAGCTCTCCACAATACAAAGCTGGCATTTTCTGTCACTGCCTGAACTAAGTGGATTCAGCCCTTGAGTAATGAGCATCCTTGTAAGATGGCTGCTACTACTGTAAGAACTCAGCCAAGAAATTAGTGACCCTTTCTATAAGACATAGAACTTTGGAGGGGAATAATTTGTCAAATACTCAGCCCAAATGAATCACGAAATGGACAATAAGGCCATGCATGCTTTGAACATGATTGGGGAAAAGCTGCTTTGGAATGCATAGCATCTCTTAAAAGGAACAGTGATGGTTTTTCCCAGGCTTTCAAGGATCAGAATTCTCCTGAAGTTATTTATTTATTCTGGATTGGATGCTCCCCATCAGTACCAGCCTTCCCAAGAAGGAACATAGAAAGTACAGTAATACATGTCAAATTTCACTCCTGAGAACTGGTCTTTGTCAGGTTCAATCTTTTGGCTAAATGGTCTTCACTGAAGGGCCCGGTTTATCGCTGTTCTTCAAAAGGCCCCTTACTCAGCCACCTGTAAAAACTCTGAAGTGAAGACAGTTTCTGCATAGTCCTCACAGAAGCCATGGAGCTCAGCTGCCACATCTGTCAACACTTCCTCTGTCAGCTCCTCTGCCAGGCTGAAAGGAAAGAAACAGAAGGAGCTCAACACCCAAGACTTTAGTTCCAAAGTTTCTACAACATCCTACAATCTGATCCAGAAGCAGCAGCATATGGATCTTACCACCGGGAAATTGTGAAAGGTGCCAGAGAAAACCAAAGGCAGAAAAACAGAAGATGGACTGCCACCTAGTGGCTCTAAGAGGATGCACAACACAATTGTCTTCGACCTCTTATCAGATGTTTCTCAACCTTAGCAACTTTTAAGATGTGTGGACTCCGACTCCCAGAATCCCTCAGCCGAGGGAAGTCTGGGAGTTGAAGTCCACAGATTTCAAAGTTTGAAAAACATTGCTCTGTTTTCTGACAGTGAAGTATGGGTCTTTGAAATAAAAACAACAAATCCCTCCAGAAGATAGAAAGAAAGCAAGCACACCAAGATTCCCCATACCTCTCTGCAATGTTCCAAGGGTTAAACTGCCCCACCTCCTCAAGGAAAATCCCCTTCAGGTGCTGCTGGTATCGGGCATCATAATCACAGAGGCTTTGGAGAACACGTTTCGGCACTGAGAGGAAAGTGCCAGATTCTGTCTGTGGTGGGGTGCGATGTGTAAAAGACTGCAGAGTCCCACTCCTGGGCTCTGACAGCTCTTCATCAATAGCACTGAAAGCAAAAGTACAACCAGAGTTAGGAAAAATTCGATCAAACGAAAAGCCTCTACTTCACTGAGATGGTCCTGTTATGACCAACACCTACGAGAAGCAAACAGGCTGGGCATGATGGCAATGGCTGTTCTGTACCAGCCTGCTACCGGCCCTGCAGAAAAGGCAGGGACAACCCCTTTTACAAGAAGGCAAGAGGCTGGAACTAAGCCTGCCAAATTTATTAACATAAAAACATAAACAGAGCAAAGAGAGCAAACACGAACCATGAAACAGGAGCTATTCAAGCGGTTGCCTTCAGCAAACCAGCCCTCCCACGCATTCCCCTTTTATACAGTTCAGGGCGTGGCTTCTCTCTGCCTCCTTCCGAGGTGCCTCATTGCCTTCCTCTGTTTACTCCTGATTGACTGCCTCCTGCGTCGGGCGTCCTTGAACAGGGCCAGCTGTGGGTCATCTTCATCCACACTGTCAGGCTCACACAGCTGGGTCTGCGTCGTAACCAGGTGGGAGGGACCTGGCTGAGGGCTCTCATCAGCAAGCTCTCCAACACCCTCAGCAACCTCTCCAACACCCCCCTCCTCCTCCTCTGAATCGTCCGACCCAACTGCCAAACCCACAGGCTGACCCTGAATCACAACAATAGCCTTCTCCTCCCTTTCTCTCCTTGGGCCTGCTATGCAGAGGATTTAGGGTTTTCCAAATCAGATTCATAGTTCAAAACCAATAGGATCTCATCAAAGTACAGCTGTTAACTCTTTCTATAGTCCCCTGCCTCCTTAGCAAGCTTGGTGTATTCTTCTCATGCTCATTTAAGCTTAAAACAGACCATCTATATTGTCACCCAAGTTTATTTAAATGCTCACTTCCCTTAACCGGAGGTGCTTGTTCCTTTCTAACCAATCTCTTCTGTAACTTCAACCACTGATTCTAGACCTCATCCATCTATCTCCTGAACAGTCAGAGAAAATAACAAAGCCCAAGAAGTTTTGGTGAGAAGGTGAAAAGTCAAAGAAAGCAAAGTTACTTCTCTTTCACTTCAGCCCACCTTCCGACTTTCATTCATTTGTTCATGTCGAAAGATTTAATTTTGCTCTGCTTATAAATTCTTTGAAGAATCATGTGAAGCAAAATGGTGGGCTAGATGGAACTGTCTGTGTAGTCTATTTTGCACTAGTGTTCCTACCTACCAAATTCCCACTCTCAAGCCCTCCCCGCTTTTATTTTCCTGAAGCATTCATATTATTGCTATCCTGTGATACCTTGATGATTTAATTATTCCTAGACATGCTATCCCTTCTAGCCAAGGGGGCAAATCCATTTTTAGTATAAACAAAGAGGATGCTGAGCACAGTAAACTGTTAAATGTCTTACTCACCTGGCATCCAAGGGTTTTTCCAACATAATGGCTACTTGTGGCTCTTTGTAATTATCTACTTTAGTTATCTGGATGGGATGAACAACCCCAGGTTGTTGGTCTTTCACTACAGACTCGTCCTCTAGGAGAAGGAATTGTCAGAAGAATAATTACCTCACCAACACCAGAGTAGGCAAGCTCCCACTGTATTTCAGATTTCATCTTCCCCATTCTTTTAACATATTTTTATAGAAACATAAGCCAAGAGAAAACTATGGAGTATTTATTTGCTCATCATGAGAATTTTTATCCATAAGACTTCTTCATAGTATCAATCAGATGTCTGTTTCCTTCATCTCTACAATGTACACATATTAAGAATGTAAAAATATACATTCACAATCAGAAAAATGAGGGAGAACCATTCACTGCTCAGCTGTTATTTCTTAAAAATCCAAAACCAAACTGGAAACTCACCTTTGCTCTCCTGGACCCAGAAATCAACATCAGCGTAAGCAATCTGGTTGTATCGTCTGCGAATAGCTTCTTGGTAGTGCTTCAATATACAAAGATAAACCCAATATTATTCAACAAATAGTTTGACTGTGTTGGTGAAAGACTGGGAGACTGACAGATTAAAACACTCCTAGTAAAGCAAATTGCTCTATTTTTGTGCAGTGAGAAGCTTTAATTAACGGAGAATTCAGAATGGGAGAAGTTATCTTTTCTCTCTCTGAAAAAAGTACTTTTATACAATACTTTTTGTACAGGATACAATAAATAAAATATACAGTATTAATGTCATGCCACAAACCTGCAGGGCTCTGGGCAGCCCACAGAAAGACAAAAAAAAATACAAAAGAAATATAAAATCATATAACCCAAGAGTCCGATTTGGGTATCAAATTTTGATAATGGATGAGAGCAAGAGAAATGGGAATATTGTCCAGAATGGAACGTCTATATTTCTAACATTTTGGGTATCTCAGAAATCTCAAGGAATCTTCAGAAAAGGAGAGCAGAGCTCAGTTTGTAAGACACAAATTTTGCACAGTTGGCACTCTATGCTGGTTGAGGAATTTTGGAAATGCTAATCCCAACACATCTGGGTGGCGTCAGATTAGAGGAAGATGGACAAAAGCATAGAGTTCAGCCTGTAGTGTTTCTCCCTATTTTTCTCATGTGCAAAAATGACAGATGGCACACGTCAAAAAGGCTGGTTTTTTCCCCTTGAAGGAGGACAAAATGCAGCTCCTATAGCAGCAAAATATGGCAGATTCCTTGAGCTTAGTACTTGAAGTGCTTGACCACTGAGAGACGTCAAAGGTCAATAACCTGATGCACAGGCATAGGTCAGCAACCAACAAATAAATGCACCTCTATTTCCTCCATCCTCTTCATCATTGTCTCCAGATCAGACATGCTGAGCGCAGAAAGAGCCACACGTTCCATCTTCTCGCACTGTTCCAGATAGCAATCCTCCAAAGAGATGCCTGGTAAGCTTGTTGCATCCTAAAGAGAGAGAGAAAGAGAAAGAGAGAGAAAGAGAATGTAGTGTAATATAAAACAAGTCCATACGAAAAGAAAAACACAACTGGAAGAACTGAAAGAAAATAAAATTGATAACAACTGAAATCAAGGGAAGGCTCTGAAAAAAATGTAAACGCTTGTGAAAAACCAGCAGAGGGAACCAGCCTGGTCTCTCCAGAGCTACTATTTCCACAATATAGATGCCGTAACAATAAAAAACATAATTATACAATTTATACCAAGTCTTATTTTAATAAATTTAGTGTTACGTGAAAATTATGATTGAACACTGAAATATATTGTTCTGGGTTACTGACCTGTATTTTTGTTTCTTCTTGCCTTACAGAATATGAAAAGTGGGGGGGAAAAAACTAAAAAATGGAAGTGTTTTGTCTCCACGGTGAAATCTATTTGGCTTTAGACTCCTTTAAAACTTTGTTTTGTCAAGATGCTCTCTTGGAGCAATGTTGCAAAGCTAAATTACTTTAGGAGATAGGGATGATTAAACATACAGCCTGTTTTGAAAGAAAGCAGGAAGAGAAGTCTGGCACTTTTTCTAATTACTTTATAAAGTCTGACACTTTTTGCATAAATTATCACTCACTGGATTTATTTTTATTTTATTTTAATTCCATTTATATCCCGCCCTTCTCCGAAGACTCAGGGCAGCTTACAAGCTTAGCAGTAGCCTTCATTCCATGTATATGCCTGCTTATTAGGGCTTTCACACACACACACCCCAAGCGGCATTATTACAAAGTCAGCTTAATTGCCCCCAACAATCTGGGTCCTCATTTTACCTACCTCGGAAGGATGGAAGGCTGAGTCAACCTTGAGCCTGGTGGGATGCGAACCTGCACTAATTGTAAGCTCAAAACTGAGGGGAGGGGAGGGGAGGGGATTGTGTGATGGATTTCGACAACATAGCATCCAAAGTAATTGGGGGAAAAAAGAATTAAACCTGAAAACCACATTTATTTACAAAAGTGGAGCTTTCGTTTCAGCCATAACCACATTCAACATCTACTTTGGACAGCTGACTTTCTGTACTGTTTTTTAGCCATTTTTCTCCATTTTTCTGCCTGACCATTTAACATAGGCATTGGCAAACTTATTCATACAGCATCTTTAGCTAAACTTTAGCTGAACTGCGTGTGCTCCCATGTGAAAAGCAGGATATAAGTCTAAATAATGTATTAGTTAATTTAGTTGACTCAGTTGTTGCCTTATAAGCCTTATTTCTTGCATTTAGCCAAGGCCACAATTTTATTTGAGGTCCTGGCTGATACAAGAGGTAAGAGTTTGGAAGCAAGAGTTAAGTCAGGCTCATCATATGTGAAATATCCAGCCTTGGGGTGCTCTTCAATAAAAGTTCTGGAAAGAAGTGAGGATGTTATTTCTTCATTTTATCAACAAGGAATTATGTCAAGAAAATCAAGAGGAAAAGAGGAAGAATGTGATACTCTACCTGTCCTTTTTCCAAGAGGAGCTCCAGAACCTCAGGATCAGCTTGCTCTACCTCCTCTGTTGGGGAAACACCACTGTTCCTGGAATTTTTCAAACAACACAGGACAGTGGCAATCTGATGAGTTGTGCCATTTTTTAAAGATGCAACTAACAGAACACACATAAATAATAGTAGGACAGCATAATTCAGCATCTCTTCAGACTGGGCACTCTGAAGCACATGTGTTTCAGAACACAGGCTTTTATAATAATACGAAGGGCCTAAAATCTTTCCCATTTGCATTCCTTGTTTAATGCATTCCTGAGAGATAAGACTGAAGCAGCCAAATATATCCCAGGTTTTAATTCTCTCCTCACCAAATGCAATAGAATACACAAAAAAGAGAAATGGACCCAGGGAACTGGAGCTTCTACTTTCATCCTACAGCTAAAAAATCACAGAAATTGGAAGCCTTTTCCAAAAGTGAAAACCCAACCGATGCCTCAGTCATCACTTATGCTCCTGTTCAGGTTAGTACTAAAGATTATAATCTCTATAACAAACATTGTCAAAAGAGATGAAATAATGATGTCAGGTGATTATTTAGATCCAAAATCTTATTTTATTCCCCTGGAAGTAATGACAGATGGTGAGATTTTTCTGTTGCAATATTCTTGCCAAATCTTGCAATACTCTTGACATCTGACAAGGTCAAGTGCCAAGCAGGTGTAAGGACTTAATTCATTTTACATATAGTTTTCAAAGAAAGCAACAAATGTTAAATGTGCACACACAGCTTTTCATGAAAACACAGCCATTGGGACTGCCCTTTACAGGTACTTCTACTCTGCCTCCTTAGGTTCAACTAATAAATAACTAGTAATGATAGAAGCAAAGCAGAGTTTTTTCTTTTCTCTCATAATTTTGGAAAATCATCTCAATTGCTTCTTTTTGGTCAGGATGTAAAATCTAGGGTATTGGGACATTTATATATATTTTTCCCCACAGCTAGTTTTCCTTTACTTGCTCTATTCTAGACTGGTCTAGAAAACCAAGCCCAATTCAGATCTACTTCCAAAGTAAATGTCCTTCCATATGGGCTTCAGTCTAAATTTAGAAAGACAAATAATATCTGTTGGGGACCAAGAAAAAAAATCCATATCTATGAGAAAAAGCCAGTTTGGTGTAATGGTTAAGGCCTCAGGATAGAAACAGAGAGACCGCATATTCTATTCCCACGTTAGGCACAAAGCCAGCTCGATGACCTTGGGACAGTCATTCTCTCTCAGCCCTTGAAGGAGCCAAAGGCGAATCACTTCCCCAAAAAACTTGCCAAGAAAATTGCAAGAATTTGACCAGGTATGAAAAACTGACTTGAAGGCATAGGGAGGGAAGAAGGGAGGGTGAGGTGGGGGGGCGTGGATTCCCAAAATGCAACTATTTAAAAATCCACAACCTTCCACTCTCCCTTTCATGCTTACCTGGGCACTTCTTTCTCAGGTATTTCTTGCTCCTTTGTCTCTATCTCAAGAGATGGCTCCGCATTTTCAGGATTTTTCTCTAGGTGCCTACAAGAATGTTGAGTTTAAATGGGAGAAGAAAAATAACAAGACAAGCTTATCATCACTTTTGCAACCCCACTGGCACCAATTAAATTAATTATACACGTTGTTGTAAACTTCAGCTGGGGAATGAAACACTTCTTCAAGCATTCCAGAATGAGGGACAGGAATGTGTCTCCAAAGAACCAAGAGGGCCTCCTCAGAGGAGGTTGACAGTCGCTATGTTACTGTAACTAAAGGATTTCAAAAGAGGTGACTACAGGGCTATGACTGAGCTTACATCCAGAAAGTTCTAGGGTCACTCCATATTATCACTAGGTGATGACTGAAAATATCTGAAATTCTGCAGAATGAAGACTATACTGAACCAAATGCAACAAATATCTGATCCATCTTAGTACACAGCAGCTCTGAATGTTTCAACCTCCAGATAAAATCCCAGAAGCTATACTTGAATAAACTATTGCCATTTGCCATAAATGAACCCTCATTACCCACTGTAGATGTTTATCCCCCTAACAACTGCCCTCGCCAGGGTGCCAAACCTACCGCAGAGCAGAGGGGAGGGGAGACTTGACACTGGGAGGCATCCATGGGGCCCTATGATCTCGGACGGGTGGTTTGGTCTCCTTAAGCCGGAATGCAACGGTGGGCTCTAGAAACCGGGCTTGTTTGGTTACAGGCTGCACTGTTTTTGTTTTGGGAGGTCGACAACTACCCTTTAGAGAAACAAAAACATTAAAATAATGTGTGTCTTTAGACAACTTTAGCAGTTTTTCTACACAACAACATCTATTAAAGCCTTTACTTCAATCACTGTAATTTTGGAGGAAAAGACATTACATCATGGAAGAAAGTGTGTCTCACAGCACTAAAATTAAGCTTAGAGACAAGGAAGAGGAGGAATGGCTGATGATTATACAAGTGTACCTGAGGTCTAATGGAGAACAAGCCTCCTCTCTTCTTCATCAGAGTTCCTGCTTTCAAAAGTCTTGACCGCCCTACGGCCTCACCCTTGCATGGTGCAGCTGCCCCTTGCTCAATGGGGAGTACGTCTTTCTGGGCTCTTGAGCTGCAGTGATCGATTGTCTTGTGTGGTAACAGGATTGCAGATTCTGGATATTCATCTAAAGTAATTTGTTGCAACAATGTTAGACGTATTGTATTGATTTATTATATAACCATGACACTTTACAAAGAAGAGGTAAGAATAGCTGCATACCATAGGGCACTTACTATCTAAAATAAGGGACAGGGGGAAAAAACAGTTTGCAGCACAGACGTACTAAAAACAGAGGCAAACATACTTAGTTTGACTTAATTACAGTAAGATCTAGGGACAGAAAACAGAGGGAATAATTTTAAGAGGTAGCAGGAGTCTCTTCACATGATAAACATCCAAATAACCATTTTTCCCCCTCTTAGCATTGTCTTCTGAAGTATTCAGTTCTGAACATCCTCAATTCTGACCATCCAATTAGAGCGGAGGTTAAGTTACAATGAGTTCACCCAGAAACTCCCAAGTCATCTGGGTCTACAATTTTTCTGGGGAAAAATTCAAACAAGATTTGTAAGAATTACTAACCAAACTTCTTCCAACTCAACACCCAGAAGGCTCACCAGGAAGAAGTTTCCGAGCCACTGAAGACTTTTTTCGGTCCAACACACAAGATTTCTTTTGCTTTTTTGGCAATCTGTTGGTACTTTTTGGTGCATCAGCTCGAGAGGTAGAGAACCATTCCTGTCCTTTCTTGGGAGACTCCTTTTTGGACAACACAGAGTCCAAGTCCTGCCACAGCAATTTACATCAGATTAAACATACAAAAATCTTAAACTGAACACCCACAATCCATCCCACAGGATGCAAAGTTCAGGTGGATGCTCAACCTTCCTAACTGACAAAAAAATAAAAAGACCTTTAAATAAATTAGAAGAAAAATGCTGTCTAGCTAATATACTCAGTATGTGCTACAAGATTTAGGAATAGTTTTAAGGTAATATAGTTATATTTCTCATCTCATGGGCACAATACATTTTTAAAAAACCCTAGAGATCTGTTGAGTCATCCTTTTAAAGATATCGCTTTACCAGGTTCCTCAATGCCTTAAAAAAATGACAGAACGTCTTAATCCTGCCTTTACTGGAAAGCTGGGATACATTCAGAAATGTATCTGCCTTGAAAATAGACCACAATGAACTATGTAGCACAATCAATATATCGGCACAGGAAATGTTTTCTGACATTTTGCATTATGTCATAAGCTGCTTTATGATAATTTCTATCATAAAATGTTATATAAAATGTGCCAACTTCCAGTTCCACAAGAGTCATGAGTCAAGCTAGCCCATTTGGGTTCCTTGGTTCAAAAATGGTTGCCCACGATGCACCAGTTCACCCAATTAAAAGTTACTAAGCACTTTAGTAGCATATAGATAACTTTAACATATTCTCAATTAAATGTGAAATTCAGGAGCAATGGCACATTCCTTAGAGATCAAATGCTAAAACATGTCCTTATTCAATGCTTAGTTCAAAGGGTCGTGCCTTCCCTGGATGATGGAAATCTGCCTTTCCCCATGAAGAGTTATATACACCGCCTTGGATGCCAAGCAAAGAAAAAACTCACTCTCTCCTGACCTCAATTTGTAGAAGCAGATCTATGATGATATCCGGAATGGATGAGTCCATCTCAAGGCGAGCCGAACAGAAAGAGAGCTGCCTGATGAGATTGCCCAGCTCTTTACAATGCGCAGAGGCAGACTGCTGCTGTGACTGGTCAGCAAAATGAGTGACAAACATCTGCAGAGCTCGGATGGCACCTCTGTGAGCTGCTGCCAGCTTGGCCATAGCTTGTGACTGCATCACAAAGGAAAAAGAATTCTGGCTTGAATCAAGTAGTCTCTTGTCAAGAACCCAGAGCAATTCCGCCCGATCTTTAAACACTAGTTCCTTGGCAGCTTGGCCAGATACGTGGATTTCATTTTCCTAAACTCCCCAGCTAGAATGGGTACTGGGGAAAATTCTGAGGGTTGAGGCCCACACAACTCAAGACATCAAGATTGGAGAAGGCATTTCTAGTCTGTATCAGAAGGACTGTAATAGAATACACAAATCAGACTGCTATGATGATACGCAAAGTAGAAACGTCAGGTCTGACTGAAAGATCACACAGCTCAGTGAAGAGCACACTGAACACAAAGTTTAAAAAGTTATCCTCTACCCATATGCTTCCAACTATTCTCCAAAAGGACCTTTCAGGGAGGCTCCAACCACAGCAACTGTAAGATGTGTGAACTTCAACTCCCAGAATCCCCCAGCCATGTCTTAAAAGTTGCTGAGGTTGAGAAACACTGCTCCAAAGGCTCCAACTGAGCTTTTTCCCTCATCACTCAGTTTCCCCCCAAACTTGGAAAGCAATTTCATCTCACCTTCTTTGTATGTTTAATTTTAAGGGGACTCAGCTTCTCCAGATCTTCTTGGATTTGTTTTACCTATTTGATAATGCAACAAACAAATTAACAACAGAAGGCAGTTTGGAAAACTCTCTGTCTGTATAATAAAGTCTGCATTTCGAACCAAGCTATCTGGTTCAGACTGCCTTGTTTTGATACCCTAGTTTGAGTCTGAAATATCTTCCCAAAGTTTCCAGAATTTGTTCAGACCTGTTGCTGGAGCACGTAGAACATTCGGGCAGAGCGCACAGCTTGTTCCTGCCTCCGAATATGGACCCGGCGTTCTTCCTCAGGATCCAGACATATTTCACTTCTCTCTGGGCGAAAAAAAAAGTTTAGCAAAACAGTTGATTGTGCTCAGTTATGAACAGACAATTTGGTGTAGAAAACATGAAATACATAACACAATTACAATTGAGAAGAGATGATGAAGAAAAATGTCTGTGTCACTCAAATGCCATGAAAAAGTGTTTCAAAAACTGTATTAAATGCCCTATATCCCATAATAGCAGCTTAAATCTAAACTACATAAGAGAAGTCAGTAATTTTCAGACACTTCTTCAGTTTACTGTCTCAAGTGTAGCCTTTTTAAACTGATTTCTCTTTAATTCTTGCAGTACAAATAATCAGCTCATGACTAGCCTCAAAACCAGTGGGATTAAACTCAAATTGTGTCACATGAGATCAC
Source organism: Vipera ursinii (assembly GCF_947247035.1). Taxonomy (NCBI): domain Eukaryota; kingdom Metazoa; phylum Chordata; class Lepidosauria; order Squamata; family Viperidae; genus Vipera; species Vipera ursinii. Next base: position 336,158,276 of record NC_139512.1, on the reverse strand, counting down.
TGAAGTTTTTTCATACATTGATACAAAAATGAAGAAACTAAAAGTATCATAGTATGCTAGTAAGCATGTAGTTATTAAATTAAAGACATACTGTATTACTGCATAATAGAGTTTCAGTCTGGCCACATATATTTGATTTGTTACTGTGTTGATACTTTTCCCCCCAAGATCAGTGCTGCAGAATATCATTGCAGACTTCAGAAAATGAATAAGGGGACCATATGCAACACAAGGGCTATAATTTTAAGACTCTAATCTGTCTATGGGAGAATCTGGCTGCAAAGTGCACATATTCTGGTTAGCAACATTGGCAAAAAAATAATCTCTGGTCAAGCACTATTACGAACATTTCTTTATATTGAATTGGAAAATGGCTAGCATGATAAATGGGCGGGATAAAAGGCACACAGCCTCATGCTTACTCAAGTCTTTTTTATAAGCCTCATTTATACTTGAGAACTTACACAACAAAGTCCTGAAAGTCAGGAACAACAATTACAAAGACTCATCGTTCTTTGCTGTCAGTTAGCTTGCCACAATTTTCTTTCCCTGTAAGGTTATTTTTTTTTTACCTGCTTCTCAGGACTTGCTACAAGAGTACTGGTTGCATTGAATTCAAAGCCTCCATTCAGTGGGAAACAGACAAAGTCAATGAAGATTCTTCTGCATCACCAATCACAGACTTATATGCGAGTACCTAGCTTGTTAGGCCAAGAGAGTGACCTGTATCACTTCTACTTCTTTGTATTACATCTTCATTTAAGACAGCTATGTGGTCTAACTTACAAATGAAGCTACGATCAAATTTTGGCCACATCATAACTATAACTCTTTCTCCCTTACCTTTTGTTGCTAGCAACTCAATTTTCTGAATGTAAGTCTGAAGCTCTTTTTGTAACCTTCTGATTTCTATGGCACATTTGTCTTCCTCTTTTTTGGGTCCAGGTCCTGGATCACGGGTTGGTGGCGAATCAGACAAAGCGGGTTCTGACTTGACATGACTTGGATCACAAAGCAGGACTTTTGCTCCAGTACTGTTCCTCTCCATCTTAGAAGGGTTACTAAGCGGGTGTTCATATTTCAGGTGGGACTTAGGTGCTTTCAACACTGCAACGTTCCCTGATTCCTTTCCCCAATGGCATCCCACAGGACACTTATTCATCTTGGCAAGATGCTGCTTCACTTGCTCTTGCAGATGCTTTCTTTTCACATCCCTTCTGGCCAGCTGAACAGCCAGGTTGAGCTTCTCTTCAGATACAACTGAGAATTCAACAGAGTCCCTTAGATCAGCTCCATCACCAGCGCCTTGATTTTGTTGAGTTGCTGGCTGTTTCAGCTTTTCAATGATAATTGGACAGGGATTGGTGTAGTGGACAGACAGGTTTTCAGACGATGCAGGAGCATTCCGGCTGAACTGCAGCTGTTCCAAACATTTAAAACAGGCAGTGTGGTACAAGCTGAGTATTGGATTAAAATCACCCAAATGCAAATCTCTGTTTAACCAAAAAAACTCCATTGGGCAACTGAACAGAGTTGTGGTGAGGATTAAAAGTGGTAGTGGAGACCACTATATATGCTAGTATACTTACTCATATTTCTATGCACAAGCATAGAATAAGCAGCTTACAAGGATCTTAAATTATTTCCCAAGCTAGTTGACTAAAAAAGTAAACTAGTTAATTAAAATTTAATCTACTTTATACTAATGTAATTATCTGTTAGCTTCTCCTGAGAAAGAACAGTTATATAGCCCAAATATACCTTATACCAGGGGTGTCAAACTTGCAATGTCACGTGACGTGTCATGATGTATCATGACTTTTTTGCCATTGCCGGCAATGGGGTGGGCATGGTTTCGCTATGATGCATTCGGCCTGCAGGCCGGCAGTTTGACACCCCTGCCTTATACTAACTTTAGAACAGTAAGAATAATTGTTCTGCAAAACGAAGGAAAGAAGACAAGTGTGTGCCATAAGTTTCCACGATTCCTCTCATATTCCTCTGAGGAAGCTCCAGCAATCTAAATAGGCATTATACCTCAATTCATATACGGAAAAATGCAAGAGGTTGTATGAAACATATTAAAAGCAGAAAATATAAAACACATCCAAACAGGACTTTACTTACTGGATTTATGATCATTAGTATTAAAAACAAAACTTCCATGAAATATGTTTCTAAGAATCAGCACCCCTCACATTATTGGTTTGTTTAAAAAAATGATAGGTTGGCAATGCTAGAATGCATATTGGCAAGCTTATTTACATGTTAGCATTTCATCATGTCCACAGAAGATGCTGATGTTGCACAATACCTGTATCTGTGGGGACTTTGTATCACTTTTGGCCAGTTGTGGGTGGGATACCAAAGGAATAGTGGTTGTAATTGCTTTTCGTAGCTCCATCATAATTTCCAGAATCTCAAGCTCCTGTTGTTTATAAAGTTACTGAAAGTCATCAAATATTAAACCACCATTAGCATAAAGACATTCTGTTTTCTTAGCTGAAAGACTCTCTTACTGTTCACTTAATTAGGCATAAGAATTTTAATTTTCTGAGCATGCTTAGAATTGCAATTCACCCATCAACGCTTACAATGCTTAGAAAACAAGTGTTAAGGTTATCTTTTAAAAAAAGTTATGGAATCATTTTGCTTGGGTTTGTTTTATCTATGTTTTTTCAATGGGTTTTGTAGAATGTTTTAATTACTGGCTTTACTGTATGCCATCCAGCATCACTTTGTGTGAGAGCAGCCATACAAATCTGATAAACAAACTCTTAGCTAAGTCTTATATAGCCAGGTGTCTCTCAAAACGCAGCACAAAAATGCTGCTTGCCTCCAATATTAGATATCTGAAAGAAACACATAGAGATGAATATCAGAAATAAAGCTTCCTTATAATAAGGGTAATTTGCCATCATTCTATCATTGGTGTAACTAAGCAAAGACACTAACAAGTTAGTTTGCTTTTCCTTTACAAAGACTTTGAGAACATGGTAGACACACAGCCAGGAACCTTTTGCAAGAAAGCTGTAACCAGAAACAGAATAGATTTGACTTCGGGAATAGGGCAGTATACAAATTGAATTAATAAATAAAATTAATAATATAAGTACCTGACCATCTGCTACAATTACTTATAAAATGCTAATTACATGTTTAAAATTCTTAATAATCTATAAAATCATTCATCACCCAGATGTAGAAAATTCCTTTCCAGGAAAAAAAAATCAGAAAATATCACACGATTGATATGGAACATTTTTAGTTATGCCAAGCTTTGACGATCACTGGGGGGGTCTGAAAGTCAACGAAGACTTGATCCAGCTTGGGTCCACTTTTGTTCTGCTTATAACCGCCCAAATGTCATAAGCAGGATTGGGGAGGGTAATCAGATCCTCCTTGTGAAGTGCAATCTATCGATAGTGTAGGCTCAGAGTTGAAATGAGCTAATAATAATAATAATAATAATAATAATAATAATAATAATAATAATAAGTTGGAAGGGACCTTGGAGGGCATCTAGTCCAACCCCCTGCTCAGGCAGGAAACCCTATACCATTTCAGACAAATGGCTGGCCAGTCTCTTCTTAAAAACCTCCAGTGTTGGAGCATTCACCACCTCTGGAGGCAGGTTGTTCCACTGGTTAATTGTTCTAACTGTCAGGAAGTTTCTCCTTAGTTCTAGGTTGCTTCTCTCCTTGAATAGTTTCCATCCGTTGCTTCTTGTCCTGCTTTCAGGTGCTTTGGAGAATAGCTTGACTCCCTCTTCTTTGTGGCAGCCCCTGAGATACTGGAACACTGCTATCATGTCACCCCTCACCCTTCTCTTCATTAAACTACACATACCCAATTCCAGCAACCGTTCCCTATATGTTTTAGCCTCCAGCCCCCTAATCATCTTGGTTGCTCTTCTCTGTACCCTTTCTAGAGTCTCGACATCTTTTTTACATCGTGGTGACCAAAACTGGATGCAGCTTGGTTGTTTCTTGCAGACGTTTAGTTTGGGTAACGAAACATCTGGAAGAAAGTAACCAAGCTCAGTAACGACTCCTCAGTGCAATCTAACGCTGAGCAGCACGTACACCAGGGGTCTTCAAACTTGGCCCTTTTATGACTTGTGGACTTCAACTCCCAGAATTCCTCAGCCAGCTTTGCTGGCTGAGGAATTCTGGGAGTTGAAGTCCACAAGTCATAAAAGGGCCAAGTTTGAAGACCCCTGACGTACACCAATACATGTTTATTTAGTTAGCCGCTGCAACGAGCTGGATCTTTGCTGCTGCTATATTTAGCCTAGCTAGGTGCAAAACTCACGATGAGATTCCCTTTCTTCTTCCCCTTCTCTCTCCAAGAAAAAAAAAACACGGGACAAACCTGACGAATTACCGGAAGAAGGCTACAGAGCCATAGCAGAGATCTGCTACTACAGGCTGAACCGATCCCGCCTCTACTTACTTCCTTAGCAACCGGCGCGTTGAAGGACGCCTCGAAACAGTTCGCGGAAAACGGGTGGCGATAATGGCCAATTTAGCTGCCGGGAAAAATTCGCAACGCCCTCGAACCCAGCCTGAAAACTCTTTTGAAAGTATTTGGCCCAGGCGGCCACCATCCTTTGGGGCGGGGGCGTGGTCCTTGCATTTCCCCCTTTCGCCTTTCCACACTTCCGCCCTTCCACGGAGACACGAGATTCCACCATGGGTTGTGAAGAGATTTCCGTGCACGGGTACGATGAGTTCGTTCGGGTCGCCCGCGAACGGCAACAGCGCGGCCAAGTATTTGTGTATTTTAGCGGTGACAAAGATCCAGCCAGCGGTACTAGTTGGTGCCCGGATTGTGTTAAGGGTAAGTCAACTCTTCTCCATATTTATTTATTTTATTTATTTTAATTCCATTTATATCCCGCCCTTCTCCGAAGACTCAGGGCGGCTTACAAGCTTAGCAGTAGCCTTCATTCTATGTATATGCCTGCCTATATAATTTTATACGCATGGCTTTCTCCACCGCCTTTCCCCTGCGAATCAAGATACTGTAAATGTATCTGCCAAGGGGGTTCTGATCAACAAGTTCTTCCTAAAGTTTAACTATTTCTAATTTCTTCTGTGAAATGGTTGCTTGTGAATTGCCAAAAGGTTACTTGAGAAGTTGTCTGGTAGCTTTTGAGGCATTTGAAATGCGAAGTCTATTAGTCCATGCACATACACAAGCACCTCTCTGTGTGCTATGAACTAGCAAGTGGGAACCAGTTCCAGGGAGGTTTTAGTGAAACTGAGACAGGGTACTACTATGAGTTGGAGAGGGGGGGCATGGAGATGAAAGTTGCAGTATAAAATCTATTACTAGTGCTTCTGCTGTAAGATCTCATTGGAAAGCTAATCCTTTTTTTTTTAAATTCTAGCTGAACCCATTGTACGAGCTGAACTCCCAAACCTGCCAGATGGATCTATATTCATTTACTGCCAAGTAGGACCCAGAGACTAGTAAGTAAGGTATTTCAGAAAGTTGGTAGAACTACTTTGGTTCTGCCAACCAAACAAGTATTGTGCATATGGTTCATAAAAATGTAACATTTAGTCTGTTGTCAAGTTGTATGAGGGTCTTAATGTGGTAAAAATATTTTAAACTTTCCATGTGCAGAATGTCCTCAAACATCAGCAAAAAAAAAAAACACCTTAAAAAGGAATTCCTAAGTAAGTTGCAGAAATATTGGCTTTAGTTTAAGTGCAATTTTGAGACAAATGACTACTAGGATCTGATTCTGCTCTGCAATAATTTCCTGCTTATACTTTGCTTTCCTCTCTGCCAGATCTGCTCTTATCAGCTGAACTTTACCATTTTGAACTCTGAAATTTGATTATTTATATAGCTGCCCGTCTCACTGTTCCATGATTCTAAGTAGTTTACAGTAAAAGAAATAGGATGTATCTGCCAAGTATTTATTTAATTTATATAAATTTCTAGGTCACTTGGACAATACACAAAAATTAGAAATGGAATGAGTATTTAAAAACCCATTGTAAATAGCAGATACCCCAACCAAGCAGGTACCTACTGGATCCTATAAGATAGCACTGCTTAAAAGATGGGATCTGAGCATACCTCTTCTGTTGCATTTGGATTTTACAGAAGTTTGGAGAAAGGCACTCCCTAAAACAGGCATGTCAAACTCGTGGCGTCGTGCAACGTATCTGGACTTTTTCCCCATTGCCGGCAATGGGGTGAGCACAGTTTCAGTGTGATGCATCCAGCCCGCGGGCCAGCAGTTTGACATAACCAGGCCCTGTACTACGTAGGGCTTTGTAGCTGATGACCAGCATCTTGAATTGCAGCTGGAAGTATGGTGCTGATACGTAACCATAGTTTTTTATATCGATGCATTCTGGACCGTTATGCTTTAATTGATTGAATCTAAAAGACTGCAAATTTGTAACAGAGCTGCAATTGACTGTAGTTTATTTTCATATGATTTCCACCCATAGCAACTTTCTTGTGAATTTGCAAAAACTTGCTTTTCCCCACCTGAAAGTTGTTTTTTCTGAAGTGCAGCAATGTTTGAAAAGATGTTGAGTGCATTGTACTCGTGGTCTGTTAGGGAAAAAAATCTGTCTGGATCACATCACATCAAGGGCAATGTACTTTTATTAAAATTTGCCTTTCTCAGCAGTCGGCCAAATATGGGAACCTCCATTTATTGTGAATTTATCCACACAGAATATTAACAAAAATGGTTTTCTTCCAACATTCAAGTATATTTTAAGCTATAAAACCATTATTTTAATTTCTCCATAGCTGGAAAAATCCCAATAACGAATTCAAGAAGAATCTTAATTTAACTGGTGTGCCTACACTTCTCAAATATGGAACTGTAAGTATATACATTTTCTAATTAGTTTGGAAAGAGTCAAATGCGGTCAAAAGCCTGTAGTGCTTAGCAGAATTGCCAAATATTTCTTCTCCATTAAGCCTGGCTTTATATACTGCTCTCAACTGAAATTATAAATTATAATTATAAACTATAAAGAATTTATGTTTGCAAAAGTTTGGTCTAACCTGTATATGTCTATACAAAATTAAATCTCTCAAGTGTCCAACGAGTTATTTTTTGAACAAAGCCAGGCCACTGGTGTTTTAATGGATAAAGTATTTCTCATTTGTGGTAACTGAGTAATTTAGCAGATATAATTTTGTGTCTTCTAAAAGTCCAGGGCAAAAAGGGATTGTGGGAGTACTAGAAAAAATGGAAAGAGTGCAGTTGGAAAAAATGTATTCCAAAAATAAGCCATGTAGTTATTAAGTTACTTAGCAATATAACACTACATAGGAAGGAATGTTTCTACAAAGGACCTGGATCTTCTATCATACTTAGAAAAGTAATAATGTATCCTGACTTTTGTTTCAGCCTCAGAAGCTGGTGGAAGAAGAGTGTTTTAAAGCTAACCTTGTGCGAATGCTGTTTACAGAGGACTAAGCAACTGAAGCTATTACCAGCAGGGGAAATGCTTTTAGATCAGACATGTCAAACTCGCGACGTCACGTGATGTCATGCAGTGTATCAGAGCTTTTTCCCCATTGCCTGCAATGGGGTGGGCGCGGTTTCCTCGTGACGCGTCCGACCCATGGGCCAGCTGTTTGACACCCCTGTTTTAGATGAAACCATTATCATGTCAAACTGCCAGTGAATAAATCTGTAATCTAAGCTGAGAAATTTAAATAAAATCACTATGGACTGTGTATCAGTTAAAACTGTGGCTAGTTTATATGAACCCATTTGCTGGAGATTATTCATAAAATTAGATTGGATTCCCTTAGTTTCAGTGTCTAAGGCAAATATATTTTAGAAAGAATTCAGGCTTCTGCAGACATTTGCCATTTTATACATTTTAAATGAACACTCACAGCAATAAATACTGTTGAATTTCTTTCAAAGGGTAAATGGTATAGCTTCATTAATTAGAATAATTAATTATATGGATATATATCATTCTTGCAATAGTTAATGAACTCCCAAACATAAGAAATATGAGGACAAGAATGAGAAAGTATACATTTATAATGACCAAAAAATGACTTAGAAAAATACTTTTCTGAAGGCTAGGAAGCTGATGACTGCTATTTGCTTAATAGACATGAGGCAGACTTTAAACACCAAAGGAAAATCATTGAGATTAACAAATGGAATTACTAAAGTGAATACCAACACTGGATGTAAAGTATCTATCATTAAATTATCTCTATCAGGTTTAAAGAAAGCTGGGTTCCTCTAACATTTGGCAACAATTACTGGCACATTACACCAGTCTCCCTGAAGTCAGGTATAGAAAATCTAACATATATAATTTTCCTATCAATTTGCAATTCGAGAAAATTTGCCTTAAAAGCAAGAAATTCTTCACTATATGCTACATCTTAACTGTAGAGTTGGAAAAGATTACAAGGATCATCTAGTCCAGCCTTTTAGTGTGTAGGACAACTATTCAAACTATCCATGACAGTAAACCTACCCAGTTTACTGACTACCCAGTAAAACTCAAGTCAAGTTGCATGGCTAAGAGTGATGCTCTGAACTACTATAGTGAACATGTTTTTCCACCTATTGCAGTTATTGCTAATGCTTTACATCCAAATCACCAGATCAAAAATTACAAAGCTAATTCCTATGGATTTAGAGATAACCAGAACACCATTTACTAACACACACAAACTAGCATACAACAAAAATGTTTAGCCACTTTTACTTCTGCTATACAGTATCAGGAAACACATCTACACCTTTAAATCAGAGTATAAGTAGAATCTCTTACATCCTGAAGAAATCATTTGTTTGCTCTGTGGCAAATCTGAAATTTCTAACCAAAACTGCTAAACATCCACAAGCAACATTTTACTAATACCATCACCGTACTAAGGAAATTCAGATAACAATTCCCCAGATTAAATCCACAGGTGTCTTCTGCCCTTGCAAAGAGTTTTTGTAGTGCCTAATGGCTCACTTGACAGAGGTGCTGTTCTGCTGCTGCTGCTGCTGTTCTGCAAGGGCCTGCTGGAGGCGCATCCGCTTGCGGGAATAGTGTTGCCAGTGGAGTATCTGTTGCTCATCAATAAATTTTGCACACTGCGCATTCACTAGTTCTTTACGAAAATGTTCATACTGGAGCAGTTCTAGCATATGCAGGCATTGGGGATACCTTCATAACAAAAAAAAAATATAAGATATTTTTTAATGCTTTTCCTAAGCTACCCGTAATCTTGACAACAAATTAGGAATTCTAGAAGTAGGAAGGAATCAATAAATATTCTAGTCACTTAATTTGAAACAAATTGCCAGTTTTCTATTACATGTAGTGAACAAGCATGCATGTTAATTATAACACTTTTGCAATTAAATAAAATTTTCACATTAATTCAGAAAATTTGGTTAGCAAGATATAATTTTTAATTATAACACTTAATTTTTCTGGTGAAATATTCATTTTGGTTCTTTACAAATGAAGAGACATCAGATTTCTTATTCAAAAACTTAATTATTAACAATTTTGGCCCAAGATAGCCCATAATGATTGAGAGTGGACTTCAATCTGTGTCTCTCCAGTCTTAGGCCAGAAATCCTAAAGGGGCGCATGTATTAATCTCCGTTTTAAAACCTTCGTGACAGCATGAATCTAAAAAATTCAGTTCCAATTCCACTTGTCAGGCTACTGTGGTGAATATGGAGAGATCATATGCATGTATTCATCAATACTGCAAGTTAGAAAAGAGCCAGTGGTCAGGCTTCCAGGTTCTGAAATAATTTGGCGATATCACAAGCCCATAACTCTGCTCTTGGCCAAATCCCTAGAATTGCACATAAGCATTTGAAGAATCTGTCCTTTTACAGACCCAGCTACAGGAGGGAATAATAATTTTTACTCCATTTTTCCAAGGGGTTTTTAGTGATTCCTGAAGAGGAGACTGGCAATTGTTTCATAAAAATACAGTTTTATGCTATGTGTTTTATTAACTTAGTACAAAGAGATATACATTACGATAATTCTTACTTTAGGTATCTGGCATACTCTGGTTCCTTCCAATAGAGCAAGTATTTTAAATAATTTACAAATGCTTTGTCCTTGAAGTATCCTCTCTGGGCAAGAACTAAAAAAGATACAAAAATAAATTTACTTAAAATTTGATCCTCTGTGCTGTATCAAATAATTATTTTCAAATGAAGACACACAATAAAAAAAACTACAATACAGCTAGTCCTGACCAAATGCCCAGCTTTCTGATTTCAACAGTTCTAACATTAAATGTTTAATTTTGTTGATTTATTTTTTTCCATTTGTAACCTGCCATACAGATTTTAGCCAAATCAAACAAACAAAGTTTAAGCTAGCCATCATCTTTGACATTGACTTTAAAATATTTTGCCTATGAATTTGGGCCTACTTAGGAATACATATATATGTATTTCTGGTTAGTTTCTATATATTTTACTGTTTTCAATTTTGTACATTTTGTACTGTAATTTCCTGTCTAGATTTCATGATCTGAAGAAACCAGTCGTGATTTATATTTTAGATACTTACAATTGAGGTAGTTGGGGTTTGCTAGACACTGCACAAATTCCAGCTCTAGTTGGAAACGAAGTCGATTTCCGGTATCATCTGGAACAAAGATAAAGGAGTGTGGAATTATACTATATATATATTGCATGCATTAACTACCTGGTAATGGGTAGTTTTTATACCACTTAGAGCAGAAAATGGGGGGAAATGGGATTCTTAAGATTTAGCCTGTATCAGTGTCAGAAAATATGCAATATCTCTGATGCCAACATTTTTAGATCCTAATTAACATATAAGCCAATCCGAATGACTCATATCAGATGTTGGTTATTTATTTATTAAATTTATATGCCGCCCTGAATTAAAAAACATAGAATACAAAGATTAAAAAAGAATCAAACAATAAATAAAGAAATAAAGGACAATTTAAGCCGATAAAAACCAAATTTAAAAAAACATGATCAGTCCAGGCCCGCTTGTTGGAACAACCACGTCTTCAGGTCACGGCAGAAGGACTGAAGGTCAGGGGTCATCCGCAGCTCCGGGGGCAATTCATTCCAGAGGGTCGGCGCGCACACAGAGAAGGCTCTCCCCCTGGGGGTCACCAGCCAGCATTGCCTGGCCAACGGCACCCTGAGGAGGCCAACTCTGTGGAAGCGAACTGGGCGATGGGAGGTTGACATTGGCAGCAGGTGGTCTCGCAAGTACGGCCTAAGCCATGTAGAGCTTTAAAGGTAATTACCAGCACCTTGAATCGCACCTGGAGGGCAACTGGAAGCCAATGCAGCTCATGCAGGAGAGGTGTAGCATGGAAGTATCGAGATACTCCCATAAGCACCCGCGCGGCTGCATTTTTCACCAGCTGAAGCCTCTGGGTGCACTTCAAGGGTAGCCCCATGTAGACAGCATTGCAGTAATCCAGGCGAGAAGTGACAAGGGCATGGGTGATGGTGCATAGGGCATCTCGGTCCAAAAAGGGGCGCAACTGGCGCACCAGGCGAACCTGTGCAAAGGCCCCCCTGGTCACAGCAGTTAGATGATACTCCAAATTAAGCCGTGAATCCAGGAGGACACCCAAGTTGCGGGCCCTTTCTGAGGAGGGCAATAGCTCCCCACCCATCAAAAGAGATGGAACATGTTGGACAATACGAGATGCCGGTATCCACAGCCACTCAGTCTTGGAGGGTTTCAGCCTGAGCCTGTTCCTTCCCATCCAGACCCGCACCGCCTCCAGGCACCGGGACATCACGTCAAGGGCATCACTGGGTTGGCTCGGGGTGGAGATAAACAACTGGGTATCATCAGCATATTGGTGATACCTCACTCAAGCCATGGATGATCTCACCCAGCGGCTTCATATAGATATTATACTGTTTAATAAAACTCAAAACAAATGAAAGGTATATACCACAAGGCCAATGTGGAAAATTATTTTAATGGAAGTTCCTCAGTAACCTGTTGAGAACAATACTGTTTTCCTTTGGCTATTTAATGTATAAGGTCACTTTTTCAACTTCAAACTACATATCTTAGAATGGACTTCGGTCAAGAAAATCTACAAGCTATAATTCCAAAACACTGGTGGGATTAATTCTAGATGAACTACTACCAATCACTTTAGGAGCCTTGGCATGCTTTTAAAGTCTGAACAGCCAAGAAGCTGCTTTACAGATGATGTGCAAACTTTTTTATATATCTGTTTTGATTTTTCAAAATCTGGAACTACAGCTCACATCACTGACCATGCCACGTGAGAAGCAACAGATATGGTGGCCACCTGACGGAGGATGGCTGCTCTCGTGTAATCAGCAAGACACAAAGACACGAGTTCCCTCCCAGCTCCTGCAACTGCTTGGGAGGGCTTTAATGGTCATTCCTCCTCCTTCAAGGACATGCCTCCTTCACCTTTACGGTCGCCCAAGGAAGAGGCTATTCCGTATCAAGAGCAAGGAAGCTGCCCTGCTTTTTACGCTAGTTTCGTTTACGCATCTGTACAAATGAACTTATACGACGGGAATGACTTTTGAGTTAATATCAATTATAAAAGAGGTGCGGCAATTATTTGTTTAGAGGGCTCTTAAAAAGGGAAATACAGCCCCCCTCCCCCTCCCGTTATTTCCTCGGAGCCGCGTCCACTCACCGCCCTCCATAGTGGCGGACAGAGTAGTCCGATCTCGCTCACCAAGATGGCGGCCGCGGCGACGGTTCTGCGCCCTCCGAACACATCTCGATGCATTCTGGGAAATTCCCGGAGGTCAGGACGCGTTGCCGAGGCAACGGTGATGCCAGAAGTTGATATCTAGCTCCACGAGGGCATTAAAAACCAGCCTTTTGTCTATTTAAGCAATGGCCACATTTGCTAAATAAAGACGCGTTTTATAGAAGTATTCCCACTGGTTCTTCACAGATATTTCTGTTGTACCATAGGGATTCCAAGACAATCTCATGATAGAATAAAATGCCTCTAACCACTGCCATATCATGTCTTGGATATATTAAGTCCATTCGTTGTGCTGAAGTTAAACCATAATAAGGATTATTTAGTTTTAGTTTAGCATGTTGGACACTTCCACTCAGTGGTGATTTAACAATCTGTAGTTATACAAATGAATTTATAATCCTATATAATATATGAACGTGATCAGTAATTCAATCTCTGGCATCTGCATTTTTTAAAAAATGCATAAATTGGGAACTTGTGATCCTTACAGGTTTTTTATTCTTTATTGCAGAGTGTTTACACATTTTTAACATTTATGTACATGTAACAAAAAGATTTTCATGATATGTTTGAAAAAATATTTTTAAAATGTCATTTTTGTGTAATTGAAGAACAGCTGATGTGCACACTTAAATCATAATCTAGAGATTCTAGACAGGAATAAAATGCTTTCCATTTTGCTATGTGAAATTTTCTCTTGCTCTTTTTCCTCAGAAACACCTCTATATTTCTTTGTTTGTTCATTCACTCATACCGTTTGTTTAGCCAGCCATCTCAAATCAGTAAATAGTCATAAAACAATTAAAACAGTTAAAACACAATACAAAAACCAAATTAAATACAAATAGCAATCGGCAGATATTATTATCCATTGGTGTTAACATAAGCAGTAAACAAGCCCTTTCACATACTCAGGACCGTAACACAGGTCTTCAAAGCCTTCTAGCAGGGCCATCTTAATCTTTGGAGGAAGAGTAGGAGCCTTGGTGGAGTAGTGGGCTAATGCCTCCTTAAGTAACACCAGCTGCCTGCAATTAGTGCAGGTTCGCATCCCACCAGGCTCAAGGTTGATTCAGCCTTCCATCCTTCCGAGGTAGGTAAAATGAGGACCCAGATTGTTGGGGGCAATAAGCTGACTTTGTAATAATGCCGCTTGGGGGGGGGTGAAAGCCCTAATAAGCAGGCATATACATAGAATGAAGGCTATTGCTAAGCACATTGGTTTGTGCTTAAATTGTAGGCCACCCTGAGTCTTCGGAGAAGGGCGGGATATAAATGGGATTTTTAAAAAAAAGAGTGTTAGAAATAGAACTATGTACAAATGATGAACATGTTATTTCTAAAATATATAAACATCTACTGAAATTTGAAACAGAAGAACAAGTATGATCAAATTATTATTTTTTTGGTTACAACATATAAATGGAAGAATGAGAGAATGTGGCTGAAAGGGATGAAATTTACATTATCACCTTTAAAAGAATTTTTATAAAATGATCTGTTATCGGGGAAAAATTCTAGAATGTATAAAGGTACTTTAAATTTATACAGAAAATGTGGGGACATTTTACCATGCTTGGTAGACATATAAAAAGGTGAAAAATGGATTCAATTACATACATTACATTACATTACATAGTATCAGTTGAAGCCAGAGTTTTTTTGAGACTGACAAAAAGTTGGAAAAAAGTTACAAAACTTTGTTTTTCTATAAGGTAACTGCAATTAGACTATTATATGCATATCAGTGGAATGACCTGACAGTACTCATTATGGCAGAATTTAGTATGCCTTTTGTTTTTGATCTCACCGTTTTCCTCTTTGGCTTTTCTTGTTTTCAAGTGTTCAAAGGGCAGGGTGATTTCATGTTTTTGTTAACAGGAGGCAATGTTAACTTTTTGCTATGACTGTGTCTCCTCCCTTTGCAATCATGTTTTCTTCATTGTTCAAGTTTCATGTACTATTCGTCCAGAGGTCAAATTCTGAATGCTTGTAGGGAAAGAGAAGCAAAAGGCAGAAGTGAAACAGGCAGAGACACACGTACCACTTTAAACATATTTTATAGATATATTGACTAAAGAGATACACTTTGCTATCAAAATTGTTTGCAAACTATATTTGTCAAGAATTTTTGCAATCAGCTTTTACTTTTACAGCTGAAAGTTCTCACTTAGTGAAACTTATAAGCCAATGGCTGACCAATTTTTAAAAGACCTTGAAGATTCAGGTTTGAGGGAACCCTCTGAAATGAGACCTTTGGTGATCAAATGGATTGAAGAACAGTTTCCAGGAGTTAAGTCAATAACATCGCAAACCCTCCAGCAGTGGATGGAAGATAAACCAGGAGAGCTTCTCGTTCTTGTAAGTTGCTTTCTCCTTTGCTGAATCATTGCCTTTTGGTTGGATATGCAGAAAGTTTTCCAATATGTTAATAAGATTAAGGACATTAGGTTGTATCAATTGATAGATCTATAAAGCCACCATGTCGCATGAAATACTATGCTGGCAAATCTTCAGGGTTTTCTTATCCTTTCTCTACTCAGATTGATTCATGTCATTTCTGTAAATACCAGCAATATAAAAATTGTCAGGAAGAGAGTGGACCTTTGAGTAACTGGCAGTAGAGATAGCGATAGCACTTAGAGAGTTATATACTGCTCATAGTGCTGTATAGCACTTTCTGGCTGGTGTACAATGTCAGCATATTGCCCCCAACAATCTGGGTACTCATTTTTGAAAGGATGGAAGGCTGAGTCAACCTTGATCCTGTCAGATTTGAACTCCAATCTGTGGGCAGAGTCAGCCTGCAATACTGCATTCTAACCACTGCGCCCAGATACATGAGAGGCTGGAATCTTATTCTTTCAGGGAAGGAAGGAATTCCTTTCAAGTGGCAATTTAACCAAAGAATCCAGCTGACAACTTTAGGCCTCCCAAACTAAATATATTATTTTTTAATGCCAGGTCAGTTGCTGATTAAACAATTGAAACAAGGCTTAAATAAACATTTAATATGGAAGAACATAAGATTCCAAAAGAAAATGTAATGCTCCAGACAGATCACAAGGGGGCAGTGGTCTGCTACTATTCCCCAAATCACTATAAAGAGTTTGGAGAAGGTTCAGATCAGATTTCTAAATTATTGTATCTTTATCAACATAACCTGAAAAACAATTGAACAGCGAAAATAACTTGTACAGGAAATAAAGGAAATAACAGCACAACACAGAAAATAGAAATAAAAAACTTAATCCAATTGCCTGTGTTGGGTAGTGGGTTCTGGAGAGCAGGAAGGACGCTGAGATGATGAGTACAACATAACAGCTCTTTATTTGGTGGAAGTCACTATACTGGGGAATAGAGGCTAACTGCCCTCTTATATATACCTGGCCAGCACCTGGCCAGGAACTCAACCAACCAATCAGATTGAACCTCTGTTTCCCACCGAAAATGCTTCCCGCCACCTCCTGGTGGTGACTCTTATGCAAGCTTTAGGTGTTCCAATAAAGCCTAATACATAACACCCCTTCCTCCTTAAGGATGAAACTATATAGAGCCTTGGTGGAGCAGTGGACTAATGCCTCCTTAAGTAACACCAGCTGCCTGCAATTAGTGCAGGTTCGCATCCCACCAGGCTCAAGGTTGACTCAGCCTTCCATCCTTCTGAGGTAGGTAAAATGAGGACCCAGATTGTTGGGGGCAATTAAGCTGACTTTGTAATAATGCCGCTTGGGGGGTGTATGAAAGCCCTAATAAGCAGGCATATACATAGAATGAAGGCTACTGCTAAGCTTGTAAGCCGCCCTGAGTCTTCGGAGAAGGGTGGGATATAAATGGAATTAAAAAAAAATATATACACGTACAATGAACTTATATACATAACAACCCACTTCCCGATGGACTTAGCCCCAGGCTTCCCTTATTTGTGCACATAGTCCGTGAGGTACGCAACAGACCTATGGGGCCAAGATGAACGTCTTAGGGTCTCTTCCCCCTTGTGAGCTGGCACCTTACTCAGCGTATCCTGGATGTCCAAGTTCTCCTGAACTGGGGAGTCCGCAGGTAAGCTCTGGCTGACCGTTTCTGGTGGGCCCACCCCATAGTCAGGCCCTGTGGCAGTTTTAGCTCTGCGGTCCTGGGAGGGTTGCTGTCCAGGTTGATCAGGGCACTCCTGGTCCTCCTCAGGCTCGGACGCAGTTGTTTGTTGGTGGTGCTGGTAGGGGGAATGTGAGCTAGCTTGTGTGCCAGCTTGGAAATTCAATGAGGGGTAATTTTCCCCGTCGTTGCTTGTTGACCGTTCTGGAACTCTTTTCCTTACTTGGTCTATGTGCCGTCTGACCTGACGACCCCCCTCCACCCCTATTACATAAGATAAGGGCCCAGTTTTGTCAACCACCACCCCTGAAATCCACAAGTGTCCCGGACCATAGTTTCTGGTCCAAACCAAGTCACCCGGGTGTAGTTCTCTTGGGGTTTGGGGTTGTATGGCCTCCGAAGCCACTCTGTCGGGGTGAAGCCTGTCCAGTTTGGTGATGAGGCGTCTGCCCCAACAGAGTTCCGCAGGACTCTTTCCCGTGGCTGTGCAAGGTGTGGTTTGTTGTGATAATAGGAATTCCGCCAACCTGTGGTGCCAATCACCGACAATAATGTGCCTGAGTAGGTCTTTGGTTGTTCTCACCATCCTTTCTGCTTGTCCATTGGTCGACGGATGGAGGGGCGCAGATGTGGCGTGTCTAATCAAGTTTGCTCTCATGAAGGCCTGAAATTCAGCAGCAGTAAATTGAGCCCCATTATCTGATACCACAACATCAGGCAGACCATATGTGGCAAAAAGTCTCCTGAGCACTTGGATTGTTCTGGCCGTGGTCATATTTGGGACTGGCACTACCTCCAGCCATTTTGAGTGGCTGTCTACCACTATTAGGAAAAGCTGTCCTTGAAATGGACCAGCGTAATCTATATGGATCCTGGACCAGGGTGTATGTGTTGCCTCCCATTTGTGGACAGGTGCTTGGGGCATCTCAGGTCTGGACCTTTGCGAAGTGTAGCATCCCTGTACCTGCTCTTCCACTGCCTCATCTAACCCTGGCCACCAAAGGTAGCTCCTTGCTAAAGCCTTCATGAGAACTATACCAGGGTGCCCTTCATGTAGAGACTGCAGCACCCTATCTCTTAGTGTTGATGGTATAATAAGTTACTACCCCACAACAGGCATCCTTTATGTGCAGACAATTCATGCCTCCTTACAAAATACGCTTGGAATTCTGGGCCTGGACTTTTATCCTGCCACTCTGTGAATACCCAAGACTGAACTCTGCTCAGGATTTTGTCTGAGGCCGTCTCTGCTGTAACATCTTTAATCAAATGCACAGGTACCTTGCTCAATAGTAGTAACTGTGAAAGAGATCTCGGAGCCCTAGTGGACAATCACTTAAATATGAGCCAGCAGTGTGCTGCAGCTGCCAAAAAAGCCAACATAGTGCTAGGCTGCATTAACAGAGGGATAGAATCAAGATCACGTGGAGTACTAATACCACTTTACAATACCTTGGTAAGGCCACACTTGGAGTACTGCATCCAGTTTTGGTCACCACGATGTAAAAAAGATGTCGAGACTCTAGAAAGAGTACAGAGAAGAGCAACAAAGATGATTGGGGGACTGGAGGCTAAAACATATAGGGAACGGTTGCTGGAATTGAGTATGTGTAGTTTAATGAAGAGAAGGGTGAGGGGTGACATGATTGCAGTGTTCCAATATCTCAGGGGCTGCCACAAAGAAGAGGGAGTCAAGCTATTCCCCAAAGCACCTGAAAGCAGGACAAGAAGCAACGGATGGAAACTAGTCAAGGAGAGAAGCAACCTAGAACTAAGGAGAAACTTTCTGACAGTTAGAACAACTAACCAGTGGAACAACCTGCCTCCAGAAGTGGTGAATGCTCCAACACTGGAGGTTTTTAAGAAGAGACTGGACAGCCATTTGTCTGAAATGGTATAGGGCTTTCTGCCTGAGCAGGGGGTTTTCTAAGGTCCCTTCCAACTTCTTCTTCTTCTTCTTCTTCTTCTTCTTCTTCTTCTTCTTCTTCTTCTTCTTATTATTATTATTATTATTATTATTATTATTATTATTATTATTATTATTATTATTATTTGCAGGGGTTGAGCTATGGCTGCTTTGTGGGGTAGGAAGGAGTGGTAAAAGTTTAATAATGCCAGAAAGGCTTGCAGTTCCGCCTTGTTCTTGGGAGTGGGGGCCATCTTAATGGCCTTCACTTTGGATTCTGAGGGATGAATCCCACTGGCATCGATCCTGAACCCTAAAAATTCTGTGGATGTAACCCCCATGCTGCATTTGTCTCTTTTTAGTTTGAGACCTGCAGAGTGAAGCCTCTATAATACTGCCCTAAGTCTGTCTGCTAACACTTCCTCTGTTTCTCCAGCAATGAGGACATCGTCAAAATAAGGGCATACACCCTGGATGCCCTTAAGTGTTTGCTCCATTACTTCCTGAAAAATCCCAGGCGCTACACTTACTCCAAACTGTAGGCAGTTAACTCTGAAGGCTCCCTTATGAGTTACAATTGTTTGTGATGCTGCTGTCTCCATGGTGACTGGCAGCTGCTGGTACGCCTGCGCAAGGTCTAGTTTAGCAAAGATGGTGCCGCCTTGGAGGGAAGCGAGAACGTGGCTGACCGTGGGGACCGGGTAAGCATATTGCTTTAGGGCCTTATTTAGGGTGCATTTATAATCGGTGCAGATACGGATCTCCCCGTTAGCTTTGAGGGGGATGACTATTGGGGTCTCCCACTGTCCCCTGTCTGTCGGCTGCAGGATCCCCTGTTCTACTAATCTGTCTAGCTCCTTTTCTATTTTGTGCTTGAGTGCAAAGGGAACTCTCCGGGGTTTGATTCAAATGGGTAATACACTGGGGTTTAATTTAAATGAAATGGGGGGCCCTGTGTACCTTCCCAGCTTACTATCGAATATGTCTGCAAACTCTTTGCAGACAGATTCGATGTTGTTTCCCTGCAATCTGTGGATGCCTGATATTACGATGACCAATGGCTCAAACCAGTCGAACCTGACAAAACTGGTCCTACGGCCTTCAACTACGATAACATCCAAGTGCCCCTGAAACCTCTTAAACCGCATGGAAAAGGTGGCCTCCCCCTTAACTTTTACTGGGGCATTTTGGAAATTGGTTAACATGATTTATTTTATTTATTACATTTATATACCGCCCTTTCCCGAAGGACTCAGAGCGGTTTACAGGGTGATTAAAAAACCAAGATACAAAAGTTAAAAACAAATTTAAAAAATTATATTTGTCCCTGCATAAATAAAACCCCAGTTAAAATTAAGATTAATCCTCAGCCTGGGCCAGAGAGCTTGAAGAGCCAGGTCTTCAGGTCCCGGCGGAATGAACGGAGGTCGGGGGCAGTCCTCAGCTCCACTGGCAGCTGGTTCCAAAGGGCAGGCGCCCCCACTGAGAAGGCCCTATCCCTGGATGTCGTCTGCTGACAATCTCTTACTGGTGGCACCATGAGAAGACCCTCCCTGTGGGAGCGCACTGGACGAAGGGAACTTGATGCCGGCAGCAGGTGTTCCCTCAGATATTCCGGACCCAAGCCATTTAGGGCTTTATAGGTCATCACCAGCACCTTGAATCTCACCCGGAGGGCAACCGGAAGCCAATGCAGCTTGCGGAGTAGAGGTGTTACATGGGAGTATCGGGAAACCCCCATCACAACTCGCGCGGCCGCATTCTGCACCAGCTGAAGCCTCCGAGTGGTCCTCAAGGGCAGCCCCATGTAGAGAGCATTGCAGTAGTCTAAACGGGAGGTCACGAGCTCATGAGTGACTGTGCGTAGGGCATCTCGGTCCAGATAGGGTTGCAACTGGCGCACCAGGCGAACCTGGGCAAAAGCCCCCCTGGTCACGGCTCCTATGTGATCTTCAAAATTGAGCCGTGAATCGAGGACACCCAAGTTGCGAGCCCTATCAACGGGGGGTAACACCTCACCCCCCCATCGTTAAAGATGGAATAGTCTGGGTAACCCAAGATGCCGGTATGCACAGCCACTCAGTCTTGGCAGGATTGAGACGAAGCCTGTTTCTCCCCATCCAGACCCGGACCGCCTCCAGGCAACAGGACATCACGGCGAGGGCATCATTGGGTTGGTTCGGGGTGGAGAAGAAAAGCTGGGTATCATCAGCATACTGATGATACCCCACCCTGAAACCACGAATGATCTCGCCCAGCGGCTTCATATAGATGTTGAACAGGAGGGGAGAGAGAACCAACCCCTGAGGAACTCCACAAACGAGAGGCCTTGGGGTGGACCTCTGCCCTCCCATCAACACCGACTGCGAGCGGCCCAGGAGATAGGAGGAGAACCACTGCAAAACAGTGCCTCCCACTCCCAACCCCCTGAGACGCCGCAGTAGGATACCATGGTCGATGGTATCGAAAGCCGCTGAGAGATCTAATAGGACTAGGACAGAGGAACAACCCCTGTCCCGAGCCCGCCAGAGATCATTCACCAGCGTGACCAATGCCGTCTCCGTGCTGTGCCCGGGCCTGAAACCCGATTGGTACTGGTCCAGATAATCAGTTTCATCCAGGAACAGAGGAAGCTGATGCGCCACCACATTCTCAACAACCTTCGCCAAAAAGCGAAGGTTGGAGACCGGACAATAGTTATTTAAAACAGCCGGATCCAGGGCAGGCTTCTTGAGGAGGGGTCTCACCACCGCCTCCTTCAGGGCGGCGGGAAAGATACCCTCCTTCAAGGAAGCAGTTATTACTGCCTGGAACCAGCCTCGTGTCTCCTCCCGAGCCGCATAAACAAGCCAGGAGGGGGGAGGGTCCAACAAACAGGTGGTGGAGCTCAGCCTCCTCATCATCCTGTCCACATCATCAGGGGAAACAGGATCGAACTCAGTCCAGATAACACGCTCAAGACCATCCGATTCCTCCACGTCAGACTCTGCCCAGTCAGAGTCCAAACCGGTCTGAATCTGAGCGATTTTATCCGTCAGATGATGACTAAACTCCTCAGCCTGCCCCTGTAAGGGATCCTCCCTCACCTCCCAGTTGAGAAGGGAGCGAGTCACCCTAAACAGGGCGGCTGGGCGATTATCTGCATTAGCCTTTGCCGTCCTCATCGCTGCAAGATAAGACCTTATAAAGATTCTTAACTGCAATCGGTCAGATTCGGATTGGCTGGATCTCCAACAGCTCTCTAGACCCCGTCTCCTATGCTTCATCTCCCGGAGCTCCACAGAAAACCATGGAGCCCATCGGGATCTGCGACGGGTCAGGGGTCGCAAGGGTACAACACGGTCGAGCGCCTCAGTGGCAGCCCTTTCCCAGGCATCCACCAAGGGGTCGACCGGGCTGTGAGTGAGGGGGATAGGTATAGACCCAAGTGCCATCTGGAACCATTCCGGGTCCATTAGGCACCTGGGGCGGAACCACCTGGTCGGTTCCGCAGCCCAGCAGCGGGGGGTGGCATAGCGGAAGACCAACCGCAGGAAGTGATGATCAGACCATGACAGGGGGACAATAGTTAGCGAGCCCCCTCCCAGATCATCAAGCCACTGCCCAGATAAGAAAACTAGGTTGAGAGTGTGTCTCCCCCCCATGGGTCGGACCCTGAATTACTTGGGTCAGGTCCATGGCTGTCATGGAGGCCAAGAACTCCCGGGCTAACTCAGACGACCCTCCCAGAGAAGGAAGGTTAAAGTCGCCCAGAACTATAAGTCTGGGAAACTCAACCGACAACCCTGAGAGGGCATCGAGAAGCATGGGCAGGGCCATTGCCACACAGCTGGGCGCCAGGTATGTGAGCAACAAGCCCAACTGAGCCCTAGGGCCACACCTCAGAAGGAGGGACTCACTCCCGCCTATCTGTAAAACAGTGGACTCCCGCGGACATAAGGTCTCCCGTATAACAACCCCAACCCACCGCCCCTGCCCTGAGCCCTCGGCTGATGCAACACACAGAAACCTGGAGGGCAAAGCTCAGTCAGAGGGACACCTCCCTCTGAGCCCAACCAGGTTTCTGTAATGCATGCCAGATCCGCGCGTTCCTCCTCGATCAAATCATGGACGAGGGGAGCCTTATTCACCACGGATCTGGCATTGAAGTACACCAGCCTAAGCTCAGGGACCTGATCCCCCGCACCCCCGGGTAAACCGGTACCAACCGGAGGGTCAGAGCATGCCACTGCTTGAAGACAGCGGGGGCGTGATCCCAGATGTCGATATGGCCCTCCGTGTGACCGCCTGCTGCCATTCCCTATCGTCGTGGGGATTTGAAACCCCACCTCAATACCAGGAAAACCAGAAGCCCCCAACCCCCAACCTCTCTCGCCAGGGACCATCTCCGGCCCAGACTGACAGCCGGTTGAAGAAACACATCCTAATTCCCTCCCAACCCTCCCATTCCCCTCCCCTCCCTAACCCTTTAAAACAATCGGCTAAAAAGTACTAGGGGCCTCTTGATACATTTCTGAGAGGGGGTGGCAGGAATTAATCCCTACCAGCTCCGCTGAATTACTCTGTGATTAGTGGTGTGATGGTAGTCTATAGAAGCTGCATCTTACTAATCAGAAGTTCCATCCAATTAGTCTACTGATTTTGCTGGTTAGCTGGATGGCAGGAATGTTAACATCCCACTACACAGTCTTTTTTTTTCTTTCTTTTTTTTGAGTTAGCCACAATTACTTCTGGCAAGGTGGTGAAATATTCTAGATTTTGCTTGTTTTGAGGGATTTCAGAGCCATCATGAACTTGCAGCTACTGTTATCTGGCCCACACATGCAGTAGAACCCATGCTGGATTTGGTTTACTGTTGTTAGGCCTTTAAAATAAATCAGGTCAGGAAACAGTCACCAAATGTTTCCTGGAATTATACTTTGCTGACATAGGCTATGGTACTATAGGAACAGAATTATGAAAGCCTGACTGCCTTTGCCCATATCTCAGTGAATTAGGGAGGAGTCAATATGAAGCTCTTTCTCACACTTTCTGTTTCCTGGGCTTAAAGCATGTTTTTGTGACTACAGTCTTTGCCTAGCCTCTCACAGATCATCTCTGTAGTTCTTTATTACCTGTTTAGCTAGAGTCAGTGATTTAAAAGATCTGTCTGTTGTCATGAGTTGATGGCTGCCATAAAACCCTGCCACAATTAAGACAGCTAAAACAGCCAAAAAATCTAAGTGTTTGAGAATTTCCATCTTGCCTGTTAGTAAAACTGTTGAATACTGGCTGAACTATAGAAGACAAAAATGAGTAGGCTAGGGTAAGTGACCTTGTAACATGTTTCTTCTTCCCTCTAGCAGAGCTAAGTAGATGCCTTTGGCAACACAGAGCAAAGGATCAGATAGGTGGAAGCTGCAGCACAGGTGGAGGAACTCTTGGAAAAAGCAGATCAAAAATAAAGTGAGACATATGTAAGTCCCATGTGAAATCCTATTCTGTGACGGGATGCAGAAGGACTATTTCTTTATATCTATTGATACAAGCTCTGTAAGGGTGACCAACTCAGGAAACACTAGGATTTTCAAAAAGATCTTTATTGGTAATGGTAACATAACAGAACTTTGAAAGCCTGTCAGGGCAATTGGCCTGCTGAACATATGCCTAGCATTAGGAAGGAGTTACTCTGAGCCTCTTTCTCACACTTCCACCCCCCTACCCCTATGCTGAGATGCCTCTATTGCAATAGTCCTATTTCCTCCTCCACTTTCCCAGAACCTGTTAGACATTCCATCACAATTGTGTCTGCCCAAAAGATGCCAGTGATGCTTTCCTATAGTGTGCAGTATCTCATCCATCAACATGTTGCAGGTTAGATAACACTGAGAAAGCTCACAGAGAACAATTTTCATTGTTCTTCGGGGACAAAGTTGAGCAAGATGTAACTCAGATTTGGGGTATCAGGATGGGTGAGGGTTGTACTCACTTGCTCAATTCTTGCTGCACCCAGCTGATTAAATCAGACATGTGCTTAGCTCATGGTTAAGGGAGATGTGCTTCCTTAGGTGTCAGATGCATTCCAACCTGTTTAAAGGAAACTTTGTTATGTCTTTACTGAAAAAGGCTGTATTGTACCCAGAGGAGATCTGTAATTATAGACCAACCTCAAATATTCCTGGGTAAGATGATCAAGGAAGCAGTGGCCTTGCCGTTCCATACACAGATAGTCCTCAACTTGGTGGAGCAGTGGGCTAATGCCTCCTTAAGTAACACCAGCTGCCTGCAATTAGTGCAGGTTCGCATCCCACCAGGCTCAAGGTTGACTCAGCCTTCCATCCTTCCGAGGTAGGTAAAATGAGGACCCAGATTGTTGGGGGCAATTAAGCTGACTTTGTAATAATGCCGCTTGGGGGGTGTATGAAAGCCCTAATAAGCAGGCATATACATAGAATGAAGGCTACTGCTAAGCTTGTAAGCCGCCCTGAGTCTTCGGAGAAGGGCAGGATATAAATGGAATAAAAATAAAAATAAAAAAAATAAAAAACTTACAACTGTAATGCAGTCTGTTCATTACAGTTGCAAGTCATGATTTCATTATGTGAGGTGTCCACATGATCACTTTTCCTTACCTGCTGTACTTGTCATCTTCATTTTCTTTCCCCCTTGACAGAAGGCAGTTTCAAGGAAGTGATAATAGCCACCCAGAATCAACTTACAGTGAGATGGAGTGCATATAAATTTAATACATGAATAAATTATTAGAATTAAAATTAGAATAACAGAGTTTGAAGGGACCTTGTAGGTTATTTAGTCCAACCCCCTGTCCAAGCAGGAGACCCTACTCCATTTCTGACAGATGGCAATCCAGTCTCTTCTTGAAAGCTTCCAATGAAAGCTTGAAAGCTTCCCACAACATCTGCAGGCAAACAGTTCCATTGGTTGTGGGAAGGAACTGCTGCCTCCCAAACTAAACATACTGGTACATATGAACTTTCTAAAGGCATTCACTTAGCCATTGTGTAAGACACTGTTGGACTAGGTGGGCTGATACCTTAATTCAGCAAATTTTCCTACATTCTTATATTCTTCTGTTGCCTAGCAGGTAATTTCTATCAGTTAACCATTCAGCAAGACCTAACTAGCACAATCATGGCAGGATCTGTTTTCCTCCTTCCTACCGCTATTTTTGCTTTAATGGCTTCCCATATATTTCTTGAGTTCACATGATTCCAAGTCAGATGTGGGAGAAGGACAGGCAACTATCCTAGATACAGAAAGTTGTGAGATCAGATCTATCTCAAAATGCTTTGCCCCATGGTGAACACTTCTCCCACTGGCTTCTTTACTAATGACAGGTGAAATATGTGAAAGGAGGGATGTGTGTGCTGCAACTGTTTCACCACACAGACCTCTCTTTATAATCCCTTTTCAACCCATGTCTGCAAAACCATTGTGCAAAGCCTGGAGCAAGTTTTGACAGATGAATTAGCTTGTCAATCTTGCTAGCCATTACCTCCAAAGTGATAACACCATCAAAATCCTTTCTAGAGGAACATGTTGCTTAACAAGTGCAGCTGTGATGCATCACTAGCCCATTCACTGGTGTTTATGGTGCTACCGTAGCTGAGAGCTTATGGCAAGCTCCTAGCATGCAAATGATCTGCTTCATGGAACATTTAAAACAGTCCTCTTCAGATACACAAGTACTGTGTGTTGGGGGGAGAGAGCAGGGGGGGGAGGCTCAGCTAATCTCAATGTACACATGTTGTACTTTGACAATAAAGGTTTATTATATTATTACTGTTATTCTAATTCTTCACAGTAAGGTTCCCAAACCTGGGTTGCTTGAATTTACTTGAATGAGATGTAACTGCAAATCCCAATACATGGAAAGGGGGAAGGGAGGGGATGAGAATGTCTTCTAGTTGCCTGTAGGAGAACTAGCAAAAGCCTTACAACATCCTGAAATGAGAAGTATCATGAAAAGGGCTCAGTGAAAGCCACATTAAATTTGGGGGCAGATCAAAAATAGCGTGGCATTCTGCCTACTGAACCAGATTTTCTTGCTTAAAGAGGTTAACACAAGCCTGTGGTTAACCACAAAGCCCAAATAGCAAAGCTTCAGTTGACATTCCTTTGTTGCATTATTTTTAAACCTTCCTTTTATAATAGCAGCCTTGAAATATCCATCTGGACTTTTTTTAGTAGTGGTTTTGTTTATTTTTATACAAGGAGCTATTATAAATGTTTCAACCTATAATCCTCCCCAATCTATTGGTTCGTTTAGGAAACAAGATACAAAACCTTCTAAAATGGACTTATTCTTAGTTTTTGTTAAAAACGAAATGATCAAGAGGCTTTAGTGGTTAGAAAACTATTATTATCACAGCAAAAAGAATGGAATCCCTCCCCAGTAAACATAGCCTCTGGGTTAAAAGGAGAGAGTAAACCACAGATTCACTTTCAATCCTGATTTCTTTTTCACATGAGAAGTCAGTGCCCTGTAAAAGACTTCGGTGAAACAGAAAATAAATGTTGGCATTTCATTCCTGCCAATCAAAAGCTGGAGCCATTTTGAAAAAAGAGAAGAAAAATTGAATATTTAAATCTAGCTTACTGGCTGGATCTGAGATGGATCAGGAAACGTGAATGGACCAGAGGTGGAGATCAAGAACGTGAGGGAGGCCTGCAATTCAGATTCTTCCCTTTTCTAGCAGCCATTTGGAAACCATTCCACGGAAGGAAGGAAGGAAGGAAGGAAGGAAGGAAGGAAGGAAGGAAGGAAGGAAGGAAGGAAGGAAGGAAGGTCCTTGTGGCTAAATATGCTAAGAGGAAAGGTATTTTAGTCCATGGCAACAAAAAATAAGGAGTCTGATGGCTTTTTAATGAAATATGTTAGCTAGATAAGCCCCTGAATTTTTGACTAAAGGTTGGCTAAGTTGAAGAAGAAAATGACAATCCACTTGTTCAATGTTATCTTCATGAGTCAAATTTAACTCTAGGGGTTTTTTTTAATCTTACCTTTATTGCTTTCCAAGTGTTCATCAAGATGCATTATACAAAGAAAAATAAACAGAATATTCAATATATGCAGTAATTCATTTTGCCTGCCAAAGTATTCACAGAAATGAAAACTGAGTAAAGTCAAATGCCAGGTTCATAATCAGAATAACAGATTTGGAAGGGACCTTGTAGGTCATCTAGTTCAACCCTCTGCTCAAGCAGGAGATCCTACCTACATCATTTCTGAGATGGCAGTCCAGTCTCTTCTTGAAAGCTTCCAGTGATGAAAGTCCCATCTCTGAAGGCAAACTGTTCTACTAGTTGATTGTTTTCACTGTCAGAAAATTTCTCCTTATCTCTAGGTTGAATCTCTCCTTGATCAGCTTCCATCCGTTATTCCTTGTCTGGCCTTCAGGTGCTTTGGAAAACAGGCTGATCCCCTCCTCTTTGTGATGGCCCTCAAATATTGAAACACTGCTGTCATGTCTCCGCTGGTCCTTCTCTTCCATTTTGACTGCTTGGACTATATGCTGCCCTTTGCTACCAGCCTACTCATTTCAGTTCTATTCATGCATCACATGAAGCTTAAAATGAAAGTTTGGTCATATCAGTCAGAATAGGGCATTTATTCCCAATTTATCATGCTTTGAAATACAGTCTCCTTTTTTGACAAATGCCCTATATATAAAATTAACATTATGTGTGAGACTAGGATTGGTATCTCCTCATACTTTTGAACTGCATAAGATTTTCACTCTTTTCCTAGTTAGCAAGACCATGACTAACTTTGTGACTGATTACAAAATTTGTCTTTTTCTGATAAGACCTGATCCTGCTGCTTTCTTGATATCCTGTTAGCCAGAGAATTTGACTATGAATCCCTTTCCATTTTTTTTCAGGAGAATCATGAAGCTATTTACATACAATGTGCTCAGAGTTTGATATACTGTATTTCCTCCAGAATTTCATATGCAAATCTGATTCCACTGTGGCTAATTTTTGCTCTTCAAAACTATCAGAGATATTGCCAATTGTACAAAAAAACACCACACACAATCAGGATTTCCACCAAATGCTAGACTAGGGGGAGTTGGGTAATTTATGATTTTGCCAATGTCATAGCACGGTCATTACATTAGGCCATAATATTTTTATATATTTGGGCACAATAGTTATGTGAATACAGAAATTGTGCTTCATTAATTTAGACTTAGTGTGTTAAGCCTCAGTGAGTTTATTCCTCCTTCTGATCATGGGAGTATCTGTCTTCTGCAGCATTCCTTGTACATTTTTCCTATGGTTCAGAGCAGCAAAATGCCTGGAGCAAGATGTTGGTTACTGTAGATGGAAGTCACTTTCCTGGTATATGTGTGATTATGTGTGCACTTGTACATATGCTTCTGTGAATATTTAAAGTGGAGCAGGGTGTAACCAGTTTTCTCAAGATTATCTAAAAAATCTTCCAATATATTTTTAGCATATGTCCTATAAAATGTGTAGAAACATTTTACATTCAACCAGGTCATAGAAACAGAGTGTGCATGCAAGATGCTTATTTATAACAACTGTGATGTAGCCTGCAATTTCTTTACTCTTCCTCTGTCATTACACATCAACAGCTGAAAGATCATAGGGAAGCAGTGCCTGAAATGATGCAGGGAACATACTTGATTAGAGATCTGAATGTTCTGCCAGTTCTGTTTTGGGGAGTCATAAGGAACAGAGGTGATGAGGCAAAT
Source organism: Vipera ursinii (assembly GCF_947247035.1). NCBI lineage: Eukaryota > Metazoa > Chordata > Lepidosauria > Squamata > Viperidae > Vipera > Vipera ursinii. Next base: position 336,128,789 of record NC_139512.1, on the reverse strand, counting down.
TTACAAAAACTCCATTGTACAAAAGTCTAGTTTCTTAAATTGCTCTCTTGAGCTACTGTTTCGGTCAGTTGATTTACTATCCCTTCATTAAGTTTTTAGTCTGAAGATGGTTAGATAGCATCTGTTCACACAACATCTTGAATCCCCAACTAGCCAACTATATTTTAGCCAAAATATAGGTGGTACAAATGCAGTCTTGGTCATTGGATGGTCATTAGAAAGTTTGGCATGTGGCAGCTGCCTTTTGCAGGTGATTGATGATTTTGTCAATGCTGATAGTATTCAAGTGGTGCTCCAGCTGATTTTAAGTGATTGCACCAAGGCATTTATTGCTATTACAACTATCTTTGCTTTCTTTTGCTACAGTCATTCTACTTTTATTTGCAGATCTTTGCATTTTGCAATTTTTTTCATTTCTTTCTCTTCTATTTTGCTGCCTCTCGATTCTACTGTGTCCACTAACCAGGTATTTTTGAAAGAAGCGGTGGTGAGACCCCTCCTTAAAAAGCCTGTCCTGGACCCAGCTGTTTTAAACAACTTTCGCCCGGTCTCCAACCTTCGCTTTCTTGCGAAGGTTGTTGAGAGCGTAGTGGCGCATCAAGTTCCTCTGTTCCTGGAAGATGCTGATTATCTAGACCCGTACCAATCGGGTTTCAGGCCCGGACACAGCACGGAGACGGCATTGGTCGCTCTGATGAATGATCTCTGGCGAGCTCGGGACAGGGGTTGTTCCTCTGTCCTAGTCCTATTAGACCTCTCAGCGGCTTTTGATACCATCGACCAAGGTATCTTACTGCGGCGTCTCAGGAGGTTGGGAGTGGGAGGCACTGTTTTTCAGTGGTTCTCCTCCTACCTTCTGGAACTTTCACAGTCGGTGTTGGCGGGTGGGCAGAGATCGACCCCGAGACCTCTCATTTATGGAGTTCCTCAGGGGTCGGTCCTCTCACCTCTCCTGTTTAACATCTATATGAAGCCGCTAGGTGAGATCATCTGTGGTTTTGGAGTGGGGTATCATCAGTATGCTGATGATACCCAGCTTTTCATCTCGACCCCAAACCACCCCAGTGATGCCCTCGACATGATGTCCCGTTGCCTGGAAGCAGTCCGGGTCTGGATGGGGAGGAACAGGCTTCAACTCAACCCTAACAAGACTGAGTGGCTGTACATACCGGCATCTCAAGAAATTAAGATTATTCCATCTCTTACTATTGGGGGTGAGTTACTACCCCCCGTAGATAAGGCTCGCAATTTGGGTGTCCTCTTAGATTCACAGCTCTCCTTAGAAGATCATATAGGAGCTGTGACTAGAGGGGCCTTCGCCCAGGTTTGTCTGGTGCGCCAGTTGCGACCCTATCTGGACCTGGATGCCTTGCGTACAGTCACTCATGCACTTGTGACCTCTCGTTTAGACTACTGCAATGCTCTCTACATGGGGCTGCCCTTGAGGACCACTCAGAAGCTTCAGCTGGTACAGAATGCAGCCACGCGAGTTCTTTTGGGGGTCTCCCGATACTCTCATGTTACACCTCTGCTCCGTGAGCTGCATTGGCTTCCAGTTGTCTTCCGGGTGAGATTCAAGGTGCTGGTGATGACATATAAAGCCCTACATGGCATGGGTCCGGATTACCTACGGGAGCACCTACTGCCGGCGTCAACTTCCCTCTGTCCTGTACGCTCCCACAGAGAGGGCCTCCTCAGGGTACCACCGGTCAGAGAATGTCGACTGGTGACCCCCAGGGGGAGAGCATTCTCGGTGGGCAAACCAGTCCTTTGGAACCACTTACCGGCTGAACTACGGATGGCCCCCGACCTTCGCTCCTTCCGGCGTGATCTAAAAACTTATCTATTCGAACAAGCCGGCCTGGTCTGATGGGTTTGGGGTTTTAACATTATTTTTAACTAACTTACTACATTGGGCACAATCATTTAACTTTAAATCTTGTATTCTGTATTCTTATTTTTATTGCCCTGTACACTGCCCTGAGTCCTTCGGGAGAAGGGCGGTATATAAATCAAATAAATAAATAAATAAATCAGGTATTTTTGTATTTCTTATTGACAATTGATAAGTCTGGGATGCCATGTGGCAGGTGCTTGTCTAGAGAACTTTAGCTTCTTCATTTTCTATTACTCTGTTTTGTGGTCCCACCAGTTCTTGGTTGCAGGCAAATGGTATTTCTTGCAAATATTTCAATCCATCATTGTTGCTACTTTGTCATGATCTTGTTTGTAGTCAGTTTGTGCCATCTTCTTGCAGCAGCAAACCAGATGGTTGACAGTTTCTTCAGCTTCTTTGCAAAGGTGGCTGTCTTCACAATTCTGGCTTTGTATGCATTTGTTCTTAAGGCTTGGTTTTGTGTAGCCTGAATTAGTTTCCCCCCCCTCCTATTCTTAGCTATTGTGATCTCAAAAAAAAAGGTGGTGGTGAGGGAATCTGAAAATTGGTCTTTCCAATCTAATGTGTAATTTGTAAGCTTTGCCACTGTCTCTTTGTTGTTGTTGTTAGCTGCGAAGTCGTGTCCGACTCATCGCGACCCTATGGACAACGTTCCTCCAGGCCTTCCTGTCTTCCACCATCTTCTGGAGTCCATTTAAGCTCACGCCTACTGCTTCAGTGACTCCATCCAGCCACCTCATTCTCTGTCGTCCCCTTCTTCTATTGCCCTCGATCTTTCCCAGCATTAGGCTCTTCTCCAGTGAGTCCTTCCTTCTCATTAGGTGGCCAAAGTATTTGAGTTTTAGCTTCAGGATCTGGCCTTCTAAAGAGCAGTCAGGATTGATCTCCTCTAGGACTGACCGGTTTGATCGCCTTGCAGTCCAAGGGACTCGCAGGAGTCTTCTCCAGCACCACAGTTCAAAGGCCTCAATTCTTTGGCGCTCAGCCTTTCTTATGGTCCAACTTTCACAGCCATACATTGCAACTGGGAAGACCATAGCCTTGACTATACGCACTTTTGTTGACAGGGTGATGTCTCTGCTTTTTAGTGTGCTGTCTAGATTTGCCATGGCTTTCCTTCCCAGGAGCAAGCGTCTTTTAATTTCTTGGCTACAGTCCCCATCTGCAGTGATCTTGGAGCCCAGGAAAACAAAATCTGTCACTACCTCCATTTCTTCCCCATCTATTTGCCAGGAATTGAGAGGGCCAGATGCCATGATCTTGGTTTTCTTAATGTTAAGTTTCAACCCAAGTTTTGCACTCTCCTTCTTCACCCGCAACAAGAGGCTCTTTAGTTCTTCTTCACTTTCTGCCATTAGAGTGGTATCATCTGCGTATCTTAGGTTGTTGATATTTCTTCCAGCAATCTTAATTCCAACTTTTGATTCATCTAGCCCTGCCTTTCTCATGATGTGCTCTGCATATAAGTTAAATAGGCAGGGCGACAGTATACAGCCTTGCCGGACTCCTTTCCCAATTTTGAACCAATCAGTGGTTCCGTGTCCAGTTCTCACTGTTGCTTCTTGACCCGCATATAGGTTTCTCAAGAGACAAATAAGATGGTCTGGTACTCCCATCTCTTTAAGAACTTGCCACAGTTTGTTATGATCCACACAATCAAAGGCTTTAGCATAGTCAATGAAGCAGAAGTAGATGTTTTTCTGGAACTCCCTAGCTTTCTCCATGATCCAGCGGCCACTGTCTCTACTAGCCTATTTTTGCTGAGTTACCTCCTTACTTAAGCAGACTGGAAGCTTGGTATCTTTGGAGAAAAAAATAACCAGTCTTATGATACAACATGTCTTTCCTTTATTCCGTCTTCTCAAGCAGTGATCCTGCTGTCAGGAAGGAACACAAAAGAAGGAAAAAGATGGGATGGGAATTCCCTTGATGGTTCTGCTCAGTCCTTTCAAGATTTTTGTTTGTTTATTCCTTTTGTATTAGGATACTCGAAGTCTAGCAGAATTTGAAGTCAGCCACTTGCCAGAAGCAATCTTAGTTCCTCCTGAAACTGATGCTGTAAAGGAAACTTTCAAAGCATGGTTCAAACAAGGTATGGTAAAAAAAAAAGTTCTAGAAAGTATTGAAGGTTTTCAAATGGACCAGGTTCGACCAGTGTTTAAAGACATGATTAAGATATGCTTAAAAACTGTTGAGATAATCTTCATCAAGCAGAGTTGAATTTCTCCAATAAATCGTACTCCTAGATTTCTAAGAGGCCATACTTATTCACTATGGCATGAAAGGCTCAGAGTTGGAATATTCTTTTTTTCATTGAGACACTATGACCAGGAATCAGGCTATTTTAGCTCTATAACAGTTTGTCTAATGTCCTGTTTCTGCCTTCTCTCTTGGGGGTTCTTAATACAGTAATATTATCCACTATATTTTTATTTTTTATACTTCTATCACATATGGATGTTTTTTCCATTGCTCTCTCATTTGTTTCCTTTTGCAAGGAATTTTAGATTGAAAGAATAAAAGGTAAAGGTAAAGGTTCCCCCGCACATGCGTGCTAGTCGTTTCCAACTCTTTGGGCCGGTGCTCATCTCCGTTTCAAAGCCCAAGAGCCAGTGCTTGTGTGAGGACGTCTCCGTGGTCATGTGGCCAGCATGACTAGACGCCAAAGGCGCACGGAACGCTGTTACCTTCCCACCGTAGTGGTCCCTATTTTTCTACTTGCATTTTTACGTGCTTTCGAACTGCTAGGTTGGCAGAAGCTGGGATGAGTAACAGGCGCTCACTCTGCTACGCGGCACTCGGGATTCGACCCACCAAACTGCCGACCTTCTGATCGACAAGCTCAGGGTCCTAACCCACTGAGCCACTGCGTCCCTTGAAAGAATACAACATTGCAAATTATACTCAATTGATGGGAAAAGATCCCGAACCAAGTTGGCCTTTTTAGTTTTTCACAGAACACTCTTTTTTTTATTCTTTCTGGGTCTATTTTTGGAAATATTGGCCTATCCTTACTTCCCAATTCCTGAACTCAAGCAAGCCATTATATCAAACCATTTGCTTTAAAAATGTCAATCAGCATGTTCAGTGTGAGAGGAGTACTTAAATATGTGTGTAAAACAAGAAGACTTTGAATGGGTGATTGAATACAAACGTGAGTGAACAGTAATTAGGATTGTTCTCACATGGTCAAAAGTAAACAACCTGATATTAAATGGGACTATGACCGCACTAAGAAATGGATGAAAAGTATACGTCTGCCTAAAAATAATTTCTTCTGGCTCTTTTTGTTAAGTCAGCAGAAAGAGGCACAAATAATTTGAATACTACTATTTGATAAACTGCAATCAGCCCGAATTCTTTCATAATGGCTTCTTAACTTTTCTTAAACAAAACTTCCTTATAAGATGTTCCTGGTTTCTGTGTGTCTGTTTAATTAGCTCTTGTCTAGCCTGCTTGAAAAAGCCAAAGAGAATGAATGAGGACTGAAGGACAAAAAAGTATGGAAAGCTGTTGCTGTAAACTAGTTTTAGCTATATTTTCCTTTTTTAAAAGTTCATTTTTCTCTTATGCATTTAATTTATTTGGCTTACTTGTTTATACCCTTTTTTGTATTGTACATAACGTTGCTTACACAGAAAGAGAACAATGTGATATGTATCATATATAGCCATCGTACTATATATGCACCAGTGTAAAACTTTTAATTTTTGTTCCATTTCAGAATATGAAAATTGTCACAGACACATTGTTTGCTACTGTACTGTGGGCTATCGATCATCCATGACAGCTCAGCTCCTGAGTGACTACTTGTGCTGTGAGACAAATCAAAATTTCATTACCTCTTCCATGATTTACAATCTTCAAGGAGGTCTAGTGAAATGGGCCTCTGAAAAGAGGTGGATGATAGACCAATATAACAAACCATCATCCAAAATGCATCCCTATAATGAAGTCTGGGCAAAACTCCTAGAGCCAGAGTTCAAGGTGGAAACTACAGAAAAGGTTTAAAGATGGTCTTGGGGGGAAAAATTCTAAGCAAGGAAATCAATTTGAACATTCAATCTCAAAAATATATTTTAATTATATTAACATATTACATTTTAATTATATTATATTAAATTATATTTAATTATTCCAAAAGTGATCCACAAGATAGCCACAACTCCATAAACTTCAGAATGAAATAGTTAAAGAATTGCACTAACAAATAATTCACGAGGCACTTTCAGCCAGTTTGTAATGCTCATAGCTTGCTCAGTTTTCTGCAACTCTTCCTTCATGCTGCTTCTGAAATGCCTGAGAAAATATTTCTAAAAATATGACAGAACCCTCACTTGGAGGCTACTAATGTAAAATATTCATAGATGGGTGAAAATCTTAAGTTTTTTAAATTTTACATAATTTTTCAAAGCAGTTTGTTGGTGAGGAGAATGCCAGCAATTTACTTCTTTTTCTGTACTTCTATAATAAGTAGGTTTTTTATTAAAAGAATCGTGAAAATACTTAGATTTTTCAAAGAATTTGTTTGGCAACTGTCTCAAGGAGAATTTCCTTTTACAGTCCAGCTGAAAAATTACCATTAAAAATAGTACAGTTTTATGATAGCCATATCCTGCTATCAGCCTTAGCATCTTTCTTCCTGTTTGATCTTCTGGAGACAATATTTTCTTAAGGATACCATAAATACTTAACTCATATCATTTATGGATCTCTATTTTGCAAACCTAGATAATAGGTTACTCTAGTAACTTAAGTTTAAAAAGTTGTGAATACAGCCTTAATCTCCAGTTATGAGTTGTGGGATCATTTTGGACAACTGACTAGGTAAGGTTTGGACATTGCCACACAGTTGATTGATTATGTTTTGGTGTTTGCACAATATAATTGATTAGGACTGAGTTAAATCTGGGTCTCTTTTGTATTAAAACCATTTTTTCCCTGCCCCTGCCTAGGGCCTGCTATAGTCACAACATGCTATCCTGACCTTGACTCAATAATGTATATTCTGCAAATCTGATTTTGGCTCTGGCTCTGCCTTCTCTCCTGCTTCTGCTTTCTCTTTAGCCCCATCCTGTTGCCTCCTCTTTGCAGTTCTAGGGAAAAATTGCTTCTTAATAGATCTCAGCTTACTGCACTGTGCTTTTCATTTTGACTTTTTGCACTGTGTGAAGTGTCCCTCTTCAACTTTGGCAGCTTGAAGATGTATGGACTTCACCTCTATGAAATCCCCAGCCAGCATGGTTTGCTTGAGAATTCTGGGAGTTAAAGTCCACATATTTTCAAGCTGCCAAGGTTGAGAAATGCTGCTCTGATTTTATTTGATCAAAAGAACATAACAAACATCATGACACTGCTGGGTCTATAGAACATTCTAATCCAGTTAAACATTTAGCCGTGCATTTTCCTCAACATTCTAAGCTTGATTATTGCTAACTTTCTCTGTAGACCTTTCTGAGCAAGATACCATCCTGTGTATTTTATACTGAACACTTTGGTGTGGCATCTATAATAACAATTAGCAACAACCTATAATGTGAAATAAGGGCAATGAAAATTTATTAAGGAGGCTTCAATACAAACAAACCTTTTCTACAAGAACTTCAGTGTGGCAAACATTCGTAGCAAGGGTGAAAACAAAACAGTCTTGGCTGAAGTTGGCTTAGTTGGACTTTGGCTGCCAGAATCTTCAATATTAACCAATCTAAAAGAATGCTGTTTTTTCTTGTTCAACAAACTCTTGTCTTTTTTTTTTTGAATTTAAGAATCTGGTTATCCTTCACCTTTGCTGGATAGCTAATAGAAAGAGGTCCCAAACCACTCTAGCCATATCAAAATATTTACTGGCTGGGGAATTCTGGGAATTGGAAGTCTAGGCAACCTAAAGTTGCCAATGTTGAGAAATACCCGCTTTTACACACCACCTTTCTACACTAAAAAGTTCCAAATACTATTGTTTTTCCTAGATGGAGAGCAATTCTAATCCCGCTGTGGTTGCCCTTTTTTGTATTTTTCATAGCTCAGAGTATTTTTTAAAGTATACTGCTACATACACAGCATTCCTATAACTGTTGCACTACAGATTTATATAAAGGTATTACTGTCAAACTTTGGCCATGTCTCAAGATCTCCATAATGTGAAGATATTTCAGGTTCTTTTAGTTCTGTGTTCACAGACATTGGTGCAATTTGAGCACTGAACCCAGAGAATAGAAGGTGCCCCAGATGGCTGTAGGGCAAATTGATGGAATGTGTTGATATGTCTGCCTGTATTAAAGAAAATGACACTTATGTTGGTTACCTGGAGCTTTCTTCCGTTTTAGTCAGGGCAGAATTACCCACTGTGCTAAAAAAAAATCCCTCATATATTGTACATGTAAAAAGGTAAAGTTTCTCCCATGCGTGCTAGTCGTTTCCGACTCTCGGGGCCGGTGCTCATCTCCGTTTCAAAGCCGAAGAGCCAGCGCTTGTCCAAGGACGTCTCCGTGGTCATGTGGCCGGCATGACTAGACGCCAAAGGCGCATGGAACACTGTTATCTTCCCACCGTAGTGGTCCCTATTTTTCTACTTGCATTTTTACGTGCTTTCGAACTGCTAGTTTGGCAGAAGCTGGGACGAGTAACAGGCGCTCACTCTGCTACGCGGCACTCGGGATTCGACCCGCCAAACTGCCAACCATCTGATCGACAAGCTCAGCATCCTAACCCACTGAGCCACTGCGTCCCTGTATTGTACATGTATTTGTACATTTTACAAGACTCTCATGAATTGACATTCTTCCCTTTGTGTCAGTCTCTGGGAACAATGTCTTTTTTGTGTGTCTTGAATTGGGTTCTGTAAACACCCTTTAGAATCAACCAAAGGACCCAGCAAGAAACCGACATCCCAATTTTCTATTGCTTTATCAGATGGGATTAGAGCAGGGATGTCAAACTCAATTTCATTGAGGGCCACATCAGCATTGCAGTTGCCCTCAGGGGGCCAGGTGGGTATGGCCTGGGTGGGCATGGCCTACTGGGTGGGCGTGGCTAGAATGCATATGGCCTACTGGGTGGGCGTGGCCAGCTCTACATCGTTCGCATCAAGGGTGCCTATGGGGGCCTGGGCAGGAGTGGGACAGATCTGAGGGTCTCTGGGCCAGGGCCAAGGCAGTGGGGGCCGTTCCCTCACTGTTTCCAGGATGGCTTCGCGGGCCACATGAAACCACTTCGCGGGCCGGATCCGGCCCCCGGGCCTTGTGTCTGACATGTCTGGATTAGAGCGATGTTTCTCAAACTCAGCAACTTTAAGATATGTGGACTGAGATACACTGGTTTAGAGGACTTTCCTCACCGAGGTTGTCAGAATCACTTGCTCTTGGATCAACTCCTTGGGAAGGGTGAAATATTATATGTACCCTCCAGAGAAGCCCATTATCATCACTGCTAGCTATTTAAAGAACTATGAAAAATTAAGAGCTAGCATTGAATTCTCCTGTAGTCTTTTCCCCTTACCCCTATTGTATATAAATTCTGAGACACAATATAGAATCATAGTAATGGTTTAAATGCTTTCTAGGTTTTCCTCCAATCATGCAGGAGTAGGGCCTATATAGAGCCCTTGGACACAGGCAGCAAACAGAAAAAAAGGGAAGGGAGGGAGGACATTGTGTGTCTGAACCTTCAGAGGTGTTCCCAATTTGGGGTTTATTTTCTTTATCACGTGATAGGAAAGGTTTTTTTTCCTGCATATTATGCTACTCTTTGAAAGAGTTCAGCATGGCACAGACAGATAACAAGAAGCACCGTGGGATGGTGAAACCATTAATAATACTCATTTTATTTTTTTACAATTAAGTTAGAACAACAACCTCTTGGTTACAAGCTCATGAAAGATAAAATCTTTAAAAAGAGATTTTTTTAAAAAAGGAACAATTGAACAATACCCATCACAAGTAGGCCTACATCAGTCCTTGTAAGAACAAACTCTTTCAAGAGGACTGACAAACACTGAGACCCCTGACCAGGAGCTGAGATCCTACTAGATCTTCCCCAGAGCCTCTATTCCCTCAAGCACCATGTAAACTGATGGTGCCAGCACATAAAATGAATAAGGAGATATGTTAGTTTGAACCTAGATGTAATGGGGAAAGTAGGAGGTAGCTATCATCCTTTGGTCTCTTCTCGGGAGTCATATGACCAGAAATCTCCAGTCCTTGTTACCTCAGAAGACAAGGCATTTCCACTTTTCATGTAATCACTAGTGAAGTTGGGTAGAGAATCACAAGGCTGTTCATGCATTTACACAGCAGGCTAAGCCACAACAGCCAGATTTATCCAACATGCTATGTTGACACGAAGCAAACCATGTGATGGCTTGGCTCAATGTATTTAATCAAGTCACAGAGTTTCCTGCCCATCCATTACTCAAGAGCAAAAACTATTCAACTTTGGCACATAAACATCTGTCAACATTGGAAATTTAAGTTCCATTGGATCTTTGACTGAAGAATTAAAAATTAGTTTAAAGTCATTCACACTGATTGAAGACAGCAAGATAAAACATCAAATAAGTTCATCAATTAAAAAAGAATTATTATTTTATGACATTCATTTTTACAAGCTTTCAAAGTCAGGCAAACTACTATAGAAAAATAACTTAAAGGTCTGCTTTATACATTTGTGCTCCAAGTGCCCCTCCTCCTGACTCTTGCAAAGGAACATATGAAATCATGACTTCTCAAACTCAAAAGACCAAGCAAGAAGAACTTTAGCTTAGGGAATGGGAGGAAAGATTATGTATATGAGGATACTCTAGATGGCTTCCATGAATATTTATGTAACATTTTAAAGATCCTCTCTTCCTCTATTCTCAAGGCAAGTTTTTATCCAATAGCTCTTTCCAGCCACTGAGTTCAAAGGTACTGAGATATTTTTAAATGTATGTTTATCAGATGCACAGAATACAAATTGTACTGCATTGATTTTAAGGCAATTTAAATAACATTAAACATATTAAGTTACCTGCATTTAACTCTGGCTGTTTTGCTTTTACTCCATACTTTCAAGCCCACCCCTGCCCATCCATATCCCCTTCTGCTGGCTGCCTAGCTCTGGGCCTGCAAATGGAATGGGAAGACACAATTGCATTTCTGCCTGGCTGGGAACTACCAAAATCGGAGCACAGCAGGCTGTTGTTAGCCCATATAGTCCATACTCCCAGTTTTACCTCTTGTAAGTTTAGTCTGTTCTGAAGCCACTTTCTTCCTATATTTAGACATAGCAGTTTTTGCCCCCATGCTTTGTCTCCAAAGAACCCATATTCTGTTCCTGGTGTGCCTGGAAACACAGCTGGGCAAGCACTGGCTGAAGGAGATGCCACTGAGATGTTTGCTCAGAGATTCTTCTGGAAGCAGCACAAACATTTAGGTGTGGCGGGAATGCTTTCCAGGTGGTCAGCCCCAACTCAGGACAAAAAATTGGACCTCAGTGGGTTAACTAAGGTTTGAGGGGGGAAAATTGGGGCAAGAGAGGAACAGGACGTCCATACAAGTGCAGAATGCTTTTGGCTTTGCTTTCACTTCCCTAGGGTGCCGTTTGCCCATGATGGAAAAGTGTCTAACTGGAACATAGCACGCCCCCAGCTGTTGATGGATAGAGTTATGCAAATGACTCCAATGATGTTCATCACAATTCCAGTTTTAACCTGGAGGGGAAAGAAACAAAGAAAACAATGAGTAGTCCAAAGGTTCTGTGGCTCATTCATAGAGTAGGCAAGAGGAGGAGTCATTAGGCAGTGTCAGATTGTGATGTTTTTATAACTGGAAGGGAATCGCACCATTCTCCCTGTTCCAGGAATACAATGTACAAGTACCCTTTGCTCCCCCTTTGGCATATTCTGGGAAATTCCAAAGAACAAATTGAACACCAACAGCCTCCCCCTCATTTAGAATTTAACTTCATCACTGGGGGAATTGTAACACCAGACCTTCTGAACTTCTCACATACAAAGTAGGCTCAAGATTTCACTGAGACTCATTATTATGCAAGATTGTTCAAATCAACAGAAATATAAACCTATTATATTCCAAAGGGGGGAAAAATCCAATGCTGCTGATTTGCAGGAATAGCCTGGACAAGTTGCTATGGGACAGGATGGGAGCTTTGGGTCTAGTATGTTACTGCTTCTTCCTAATTAGTTTTCTGCCTTCAAAGTGGGAGTTACAACACTAGTTTTATGGAAACTGGAGGGTTAAAATGCACAATAGCATTGAACAGTCACTGAGCTTCCTGGTGCTAACAGTAATTTATTTATATCCTACTTTACAAAAAGTAAAGTGTGGTATTCAGTGCTTTTTTTGTAAAAGAAAAAGGTGTCGGAACTCACACATGTCATACAACCTGCCTTGCCTACCCTACAAGGTTCCATCCAAAAAAGGTGCCGGAACTCCGTTCTGAGCGTTCTATGAGAAAAAAAGCCCTGGTGGTATTTCAGCATAGTTCTAAATTAGTAGTAGGAATGCTTCAAAACTTACACTTGGACACCAAATTGAAACTCTAGCTTTATATTTCAAAATGAGGGTAAATCCATTTTTTCCAGAACAGAATTTTTATTTAAGTCTACATTCCAGTAGAAGAAAATTGTTCCCAGCTTTATAGAAACTGCCTGTTGTGTGAGCCTCTGCATACAACAAGTGTGTACAGATTTTTCTGACAGACACATAAGCACTTTGAGTGGTGTGCCTAAAGATATACTCCCAAAAGAAAGCAAGTTCAGGATGAAAAATTTGTTTTATTTGAGCCAATTTAAAACCAAATGCAATGGCAGCACAACACCTATCTTACCATGGCGGATAGTGAAAATCAAACAAAAGTCAGATCTGGTTGCTATTTCCATGGAAGATCAGCAAAAATCCCAGGAATGAAAATTAGACTGAAAAGTCTGAAAAAAGGACTTCATTTCTATATTTCTGTCAGTTGGATATATCCTTGAAGTTACTATAGAATTACTAACTCAAAGGAAGCTTACACAGAATTACAGCTTAAACTTTATAACTTAAATCCCCTTCAATCAAATAAATAATTACAGCTTTTATATTCGGGATGGCCCCCAGGATGTTGGAAATACCTATTCTTTAAAAACAAAACCCTGCCTTCCTTTTTAAACACTTGGATATGGAAGCTTCGTTTGAAATCAAAACTGCCAGCTTACCATGTCAGATACGTGGAGATGGCCATATGAGAATACAATGGCATTTGGAGGGGTTGCCACAGGGAGCATGAAGGCGAATGAAGCACTGAGAGTGCCTGGAATCATGATGTATAAAGGGTTGACTTTAATAGACTGTGACTAGACAGACAGAAACAGAGAAGGAATGGGAAAGAAGAGAGAGAAACATTTATAGTATTGAACTGACACGTGGAAATACATGCAGGTCTGAAGCAGCAAAGAAATGTTTTAGAGGCCACCACTATCCATTCTAAAGCCACTTCCAGAGCAGAAACATAACATAAGGGAAACAGTTGATGGAGCTGGCCAAACATTGTGTATACCAGGAGTGTCAAACTCAATTTCATTGAGGGCCACATCAGCATTGCGGTTGCCCTCAGGGGGCCAGGTGGGTATGGCCAGGGTGGGCGTGGGCCTACTGAGTGGGCGTGGCTAGAATGCGTATGGCCTACTGGGTGGGCGTGGCCAGCTCTACATCATTCGCATCAAGGGTGCCTATGGGGGCCTGGGCAGGAGTGGGACAGATCTGAGGGTCTCTGGCAGAAGGAGGGTCTCTGGGCCAGGGCCAAGGCAGTGGGGGCCGTTCCCTCCCTGTTTCCAGGATGGCTTCGTGGGACGGATCCGGCCCCCGGGCCTTGTGTTTGACATGTCTGGTGTATACCTTTCAGAGGCTATAAACAAGAGTCAAGGTTGATGACATCAATTGTGTCTTAAAGGACCACATTAATGTATATTAGTCTCTTGACTTCCACACCAGAAAAAGAACATAATAATGTCAGAAGCACAGGTTGTCCCATAAGAGTATAGCCTTGGCATAAGAAGGTGTTGGGCAGAATTCATATGATATTAAACAACTCTCCAACAGGTTGTGATTCAAGTATAGCTCTCCCCACAACTCAAAACAATGGAGCTCTCTCCAAGTTAGGAAGAAATCCTGATACCAGCAATTTCTACATCAAAAATATACTCCCCCACATATACTCTTCCCATACAATAATCGTTGCTGCAGTTGATAGTGTAATCAGATTGTACTGGGGAAAAAATGAAGCATGCTTAGGGCAACTGCTCTGAGAAAAATTGTCTCCATATACAAAATATGGAGCATAAATATTTAGTCATCGATATAAGCATAAATATTTAGTCATCAATTCAAAAGCTCCCTCAATATTTCTGTCCTGTTTTATTTTCCCTTCCATTGAAATCTGCCTTACTCCCTTGTTCTTCCAAATTTCTCTACGATGCTATTGTTCTTATGGTCATGCTGGCTCAATCCCCTATTCTAACATCCTGTTCCATTGCTTTGTTCACATAACATGCTTCACCTGGTTTCTGAATTAACCCATTGTCTGAATTTGCATAAACACTGAGCCATAAACTAACTAAATTTCACACAAGATGTAACATCACAAAAAAAAAATTAACCAAGGCCGCCTTGCTGTAGGAATGCAACTGTTGTCTTATCTAGGTAACAAATCTGATTATATATGTATTGTATGAACATAGCTATAAATACATAACTGAAATAATTATGCACATTGATGAAGTTATAAAAGCAACAAATCATCCATTTGGTCCTGTTGCTTTCAACTAATCGAAGAAGAATCACCTGTTGGATCCCCAAACTGAATCTGATCCTTATAAAAAGCACAGGATGACCCCCAAGCAGCTAATCCAGAAACTGTGGATTATTCATGCATCAGGGTGGAACAGCTGTATTATGCATTACAAAACAAAATCTTCAAAATAAACGTAGGCCATGAGAAGAGTTTTACCAATGATGCAAAGACGGGCAGGAAGAGGGTGGCTGTGGCCACATTACTGGTACACTCGGTGAAAATGGCAATGACAATAGAGAGAATAACTGCAATGGCCCAGGGAGGAATGGTATGCAGTGGTGTCATCTGATTCCCCACCCATTTGGACAGCCCTGATGCCTGGTAGATAAAGGGAGAAAAACTGAGTTAGAAAGAAGATCCCGTAAAATAGAAACATTACAAAGGTTAAATTAATGTAATACACATGATCTCAGTTTTTAATATGGAATAGCTGTATTTAGGAATATGATATGCCCAAATAAATAAGTCATGTTTGGCTTACTGTGATGGCCTAACGTACACAACATATTATCACAGTGGCTGAGTTGCTACAATATGCTGAACCACAAACTACCCAACTCACTTTAATGTAAACTAGTGCAAATCCAAGCATATTCCTCTTTCATTATGAAAAAAAGATTGTGCCCTGCAAAGCTGAAACATAAGTCCTCACAGCTAGCTAAAAGTCAACTTCTACTTAATGGTGGAGAGATTTTTATCAACAACCATTCACCCTCAGGTTAAAATGGAACCTCCAAATTCAGAAAAAGTATATCTCTGTAAAGTAGGTATGCCAGCAACCACTGACTATCAGAAAGGTCATAATACAATATTCAGAGCAGGATAGTGGAAATCGTGTCTGGATATGATATTTTAGCCTAGAAAACAGATGATTTTCACATCAATCACACTGGAGCAGGAGAAGAAGAATGCCTGTCTTCTACTACCCCAGAGGGAAGGACTAGAACCAGGTAGTAGGAATTGCAGGAAAGCACATTTTTTTATAATCCTCAAAGGAAATCTCCTAAAACCAATCTACTCTGGGCAGTACTGGGAGATCTCTTGGCTGGAGAGTTTTCCCCCCCTTTCATTTAATTGTGTCTGATCTTGAAGACTTCCTGGACAAGTCCCTTCAGTTTTTCTGGCAAGGTGTTTCAGAAGCGTTTTCCCATTGTTTCCTTCCGAGGGTTGAGAGAAAGTGACTGGTTCCAACTCTGTGGCTGCATTCACACATATATTATCCCCGATTACTGAATTAACACAATTCAGTTCTAAACCAGCAAAACTGTCCTTACAAATAATTTGCAGAATTTAGCCATCCCTCCATTAACAAAGCTGCTTTTTAGAAAAAATAGCGGGATAATTTCTAAGCCATATACTTAAGGATATAACATTATGGAGTCCTTGGGGCTCTCTGAGCTTGGTTGTTTGCTTGCAGATGTTTCATTATCCATTTGGATAACATCAACAGTGCATGATGTTATCTAGCTGGGTAATGAAATATCTGTAAACAAACAACGAAGCTCAGAGAGCAGCAAAGAGTCCACAGTTCGACTCAGATCTACAGATATTCTGTTGTATGTATTATTATTCCCTTCATCATTTTTCCCATCCTAGCTGCTTACTTGATGGCTAACGCAAGTGCTGTGTTAGGCAAACATAGCTAAGTAAAGAATCTCATGAACCCTTTCCCATGTCTCACCAACAATCCCAACTTTATGTATTCTTCACATATACAAAGGAAGCAATGTTCAGTCCCACAGGAGCTACATAAAATCTTTTCACATCCACGTGGTGTGCACAGGGGAACTTGCCTATTCACCTTAAAGCTATGAGAGTAACTTATCTCCCAGCTATAGAAGAAAGAGCTCAGATGTATGCTTCTAGTCAGCCAGAGCTCAACTATAACCCAAAATGGATCAGAATATGAGCACCAAGATCTTTTGGGTAACCATATACTCTGCAAGGCACCAACACCAAAAGAAGAGATGTGCCTGGCTGGGAGGCACAGGAACCTCTTTGTCTGGCTCCTGTGTTTCTCTCTCCTGCCAAAGCTCTTTCGGGAGAACAAGGGCAGCCTGTTCCATGCAGTCATTGACTGCTCAATTTGAATGGCTGGTATTTTTGTATTAAACCTACAATTTAAAATGTTGCCAGATGAACCATGTTGAATAACCAACAAGCTTGCAGCCTAACTATTAGATGCTGCTTCCCAAAAGCTAAATTTAGGTCAAGTTCTCCTAGCCCTGATGCCATCTGAATGCAAACGGCAGCTGCCTGCCATTCAGCCAGAAGCACTCTGGTTTGGTGCCAGGCAGCAGGGTGGGGAGCTCTCCTGCTGAACCCCACAGAACCTCATATGCACGGTCCTGAGTAGTTTGCTGTTAGCAGCCACAGTTGCAACAGCAACCATGTTTTCTGGAAAAGTGAAGCAGAATGTGCTAATTGATCAGGGCAGTATGCTGGCCCCAGCTACACAAAACATCACTTGTTTTCTAATCAAGGGTTCTCCAGAAAATGTAGGATAAGTTTACCCAAGGGCTTAAAAACATATGTCATAAGAGAAAGATGCTGGGATTTCACTTTCCTGAACTGTATTTAAAGCCCGGGATGCCCCAATATTACCTATAAACATGAATTGGGGCTTCATGAATAGGAAGAGAAATTATACATTGTTTGTTGGTTTATGTCTTGAATTTTGAGGCCATATGGTTGATTTATAATATTTTAAGAACTAGATTAGTAGCATCCTCCAAAATTCAACAGGGGCTCTGCAGACAACCTAATCAAAAGCCTGGGAACAGAACCAGGTCCTAAGAGACTCCCAGAACATTTGAAGAGTTCAAGCCATAAAGAGTTCAAGCCATAGATATTGAGCAATCATTTGAGACATATTAGTAGCTGTTCACTGAAAACTCTACATTAGACCAGAGGAGAATCCTGATAATCTAACTCCCTGCATTGTGCAGTCCATGGGAACATTTTGTTGTTGTTGTTAAGAAAAAATCTGTTCCTGGAAGCAGTTGCTATCAATAGGGCTGCATTTGGATCCTGGGCAAGTTTTATGCAAACAGAATTTATTTATTTATTTATTTATTTAATTTATATACCGCCCTTCTCTCAAGAGACTCAGGGCGGTTAACAGGGCAATACGTAAAAGACAGATACAAAAGTTAAAATTATTAAAACATGATTAAACAATGCCCATAGTACAAATTTAAAATTAAAGTCATAATAACAAACCCGCCCCATCCCATCAGGCCAGGCCCGCTTCCTTAAAGAGATGGGTTTTAAGGTCGCGCCGGAAGGAGCGGAGGTCGGGCGCCATCCGGAGCTCTACCGGAAGATGGTTCCATAAGTCCGGTGCACCCACAGAGAACGCTCTCCCCCTGGGGGCCACCAGTCGGCATTCTTTGACCAGCGGCACCCTGAGGAGGCCCTCTCTGTGGGAGCGTACTGGGCGGAGGGAAGTTGACGCCGGCTTGGTGAGTCTAATTTAGAGATCAGTTGAAAAATAACCAGGATTGTGTATAGACAGAACCAGTGTTTTAGTTTAACCATAGTCTGAACAGGCTACAGTGGCTGAGTTTATATATCACGCTAAGACATAAAGCATGATTTATAAACCATAGTGGTTGGGTCCATCCCTTGCATAAACCTCCAAAAAACCAAGTTCAAGTTCAAACTAATCATGCTTATTGTTACATGAGTGCAGCTGCCAAGTTTCTAATTAAACACACTTTAACCAATTCAATTAAAGTTTGGCAGCTGCACTCACACAATATACTAAGCATGGTTATAGTTTTAACTTTGTTTGGTTCACCTCAATTTACAAAACCTACCTGTTTGGTTACTTTATGGCTCAATTATTGTAGAAATACAGAAAGTGGGACTGTGCAAATATAGAAAGCATGTCAATTTAATCACGGTGTTATATGAGCACAGCACAGTAGGATAGGAAAAGAGCTCAGAAGGCTGAGTTCACAAAATGAAACACTCAACCTGGTAAGTAAAGCACAAGATTTCCATCATAGATTCGACCAGGTTTGAAAAAAATGTTAAACCACAAAAAAACAATTAAGCAAGCAACATGTAATAATATAGCCAGCGTTTCTGCCTTTTTACACTGATCCATGTGGGTAAGGTGCAACCCTTGCAAGTAAACTGAACTGGGCTTCCTAACTGTATGATGAATGTTACCAAACAGGATTCCTCTTGCAAATGAGTCTAAGCATTAGAGGGAACAAGTGCCAAGAACTTACATCACTTCCACTGGCCAAAGCAAAGCCACCTCCAAGCAGCAGTACAATATTCCAAGGCATCTTCTTCTGAACAGTTTTCCAATCCAGCAATGGAGCTGGGAAAAATGGTTCCTTCATATCTGTAGAAAGAGCAGGATAAGCTAGATGTGTGGGAGGGGATCTCGGCTCAGAGGAGGAAATACTTTATCGCCAATACCAACTTCTTTCTTTCCAAGAAAGTAGATCAAAGGCTTAATGCCACTGTGAGGAAAGCATGTTTTGTCTACACTCTGCTGTTGGACTAGTCTGGAGAATGGTATCCATTGGTTACGTTTCTGGGACACCTCTAATACAATCAAAGCATTCCCTTGTAGATGCCTAGTCACAAAAGGAATAGCTATTTTCGGAATGCTGTTACCTTCCCACCGTAGTGGTCCCTATTTTTCTACTTGCATTTTTATGTGCTTTCGAACTGCTAGGTTGGCAGAAGCTGGGACGAGTAATAGGCGCTCACTCTGCTACGCGGCACTCGGGATTCGACCCACCAAACTGCCGACCTTCTGATCAACAAGCTCAGCGTCCTAACCCACTGAGCCACCACGTCCCTTATATTTTATATTTATCTCTCAGCCTTTTGAACTAAAAATAATCCTCCCTAAACTCATTCTGGTTGGGTTTTTTTTCTAGTCATATTATACTGGTGACAGTAGGGAATATGTAGATTTCAAAAATGCTTCGGAAGGAATGCTTTGCACACAAGCAAGGACAACAGCTCCCTTCTATGCATTAAAACAGTGGTTTTTCCCCCTCAGCCTGCCATGTTTGTTCTGAAGCACTTCTGAGAAATTTTTGAAGTATCTTCAACCTTGGTGAGTCCCCGCGTGGGAACAGGATCATTCCATTCAGTGTGGCAACGTGGAGCACCACACAGCAGCCTAGGTCTCAAAAGCCTTCTGATTCCATCCCTTGAAGAGCAAACTCCTTCCTGCCCTGTTTCTTGAGAAGAGACTACTCTTCTGTAAGTTCAAAGGGAGAAGTTAAGCCGCCTGAAAGTTTCCAGGGCTAAAGGGGGAAAAAGCGATGGTTTTCATCCTTTACCTTCCTCAGCTTCTTCCAAATCACAGCTGTTCTGGTTGCTGAAACCACATCTGGGCCTCATGGAAGGAAGAATGAAGAGCAGTAGGGCCACAAAAATGGCCACGGTGGCATCAGTTACATATCTGGAATGAAGACAGAGAGCTGAGAATTGAGGCCCATCTCATTTTTCAGCCCCTGAAGCAACCAAACAACAAGTGGGAAAGGTTCGGCCTTCCTAAGCCCAGCTGCTAAACATCTTGAAGTGTGCACAAGCTACTCTGTATGAGGGGAATCAAGATCGCCATCGCTCAGTCCTCACTCTCTTGTGGAGTATATGTATAATGCTCTGCTTGGTAGTGATTTAGCAAATCAATGAGATCTCCCTCAGCTTTGCCTTAATTAACCTAATATTTGTGTTTCAACTTCTTTGAAATATAAACAGCTTCCAGATCAATTGTATGACTGACTCGAGTCAATATTTGTCATGAGTCTAATGTGATCCCCTGACCTCTCTCCAAATAGATTAGGATGATGTCCATTGGATTATCTCATAAACATCCTGCAGAGAGAGGCAGGGTTTTCCCAAGCTGTTTATTGACAACTAAGCAGAGATTTGAACTCAGTACAGGGTGACAGAATGCCACATGCTAATCATTGTACTATAAATCCTCAGTTGCAGCAAACCTGTTTACTGTTCACTGCTTTCCCTCCATCTGGACTGCATGCTGCTAATTTACATTTATGTCTACAACATATGCAAAAGCAGCAGTGCTCTGCTGATTCACTGTCAATCATAAGCTCTGTGCCATCTGGGAAGACACCCAAAGCTCTCTCAGGGTAGACTCTGTCTTTGCAAGGCAGTTGTAATATCCACTCACTCTTTGTCTTTATTGAAGAGAAAAGTTGCCCAGCCTGGGACAAAGCCTGGATCTCGGGTGAACCAGAGGACAATCAGCAGTGTGAAAACCATGAGGACGCTGATTTCAGCAAAGGAGATGGGCCCCAACTTTCGATACTCCTCCTTCAGCACGTTAAGAGCAACCTTCTCTTTCTCGGTCTTTTGGCTTCCACAACCCCAGGTTTTCTGAAAGCTGAAGGCAGAAGTGAATGGTCAAGCTAGCTGGCCAGGCTTTTCTTGCCAAGTGGCATAGAGGAGAGATGATCAGTTGTCAGCCTTCTCTGGCACTAATCTATGTACTTTACATGGGCTACCTTTGAAGATCACTCAGAACCTTCAGCTGCCCAGGAAGCAATGGCCCAAGAGTTGCCATAAGCCTATTATACTGGTGCTGCAGGCTTTACACTGGTTCCCTATTGATTTCCAGATGCAATCCAGAAAGCTGCCTTTGGCTCCAAAGTAACTATACGACCAACTCCTTCAAACAAAACTGACCCACTGATTCCTACATCTGAGGAGAAGCTGCTTCTGGTTCTTCATTACAGGTAGTCCTTGACTTACAACAGTTCATCTAGTGACCGTTCAAAGTTACAATGGCACTGAAAAAAGTGACTTATGACCATTTTTCACACATGACTATTGCAGCATCCCCATGATCGTGTGATCAAAATTCGAATGCTTAGCAATTGACTCACATTTATCATGGCTGCAGTGTCCTGGGGTCACCTTTTGCAACCTTCTGACAAGCAAAGCCAGTGGGGAAACCAGATTCAGCTGTTCAACAGGGAAACCGTGTTATTAACTTAACCAATACAATCATTCACTTAGCAACAGTGGCAAGAAAGGTCATAAAATGGGGCAAAATTCACTTAGCAAATGTCTCACTTAGCAACAGAAATTTGGGGCTCAATTATGACCGTAAGTTGAGGACTACCTGTACTGCAATGTAAAAGAGGCTGAGATGCACACAACTTTTTCTTCTTTTTAGAGGCTGTTCCTATGTTGTCAGATTGTCTCCCTCTAGACCTCAGACTTACCCCCTCATTCCTAGCCTTCCAGAAGCTATTAAAAATGAAACTGTTCTGGACACCGAGTGGTGATTAAGAGAACAGAAATGATTGATTAATGGGTTTTTATATTAGTTTATCTATTTAATATGGGTTTTTATATTGGTTTATCTATTTAATATGGCCATTTTTTATCTCCTCATGGTGCACCTCTGAGAGTTCTACTTGCAGTGGGTAGAAATGGAATAACATAAACCAGGGGTCTTCAAACTTGGCCCTTTTATGACTTGTGGACTTCAACTCCCAGAATTCCTCAGCTAGGCTTGCTGGCTGAGGAATTCTGGGAGTTGAAGTCCATAAGTCTTAAAGTTGCCAAGTTTGAAGACCCCTGACATAAACAAAGCAAAGGAACTGAGCAGGGGTGATAAGAAAGGACAAATGTGGACAAGAAATGACAAGCCAGCAGAGGTAGGTGTGTTAGTTCATGTGATCATACTGGGTAATTCATTCAGAACAGGGAAAGAGGTGAACAAGAGGAACAGGAGACACAGCCAGAAAAGCACAGGCCACAAAAAGAAGGGGGCAGTCAGGATACAGAAAGGAAAGAGTGGAGATGAAAAGTGAATGTATGGAAAAGGAAATAAGATGGCCTGGGAATCATCACTGCAGTTTGGGAGGCCTCAATAGAGGACAAAACCCAGCCTAGAAACAAAGGAGATGGCTTGGCATAAGCCAACAGGGATTCCATTCAGTTCACGGATCTTGGCTACGTTCATATAACCTGCTTAATCTAATTACATAATTAACTGATTTGTAGATTTACACCACACCCTAAGCCACTAATAACTTTTTAACCAACAATAGTATGTTATGCAAATGTGATTGCTGCATCTTTAAGTAATTTATGTACATTGTGCAAACGTAGCTGAACTCCACACTCACACACATATTGTCCCTTGTTCAGAGGAAAGGACAAATGGGAAAAATAACCCATGAACACATCAATCTGGCCCTAAAATTTTCCCTAAAGCTGAATTGCTTAATTTATGAATACATTATCCCAAAGATACTTTTTCCAAAAGACAACTGGACTTTCTTCATTTTTTTTCTTTGAAAACTTTTCGCTTTTCATCCAAGCAAAACGTTTCCAAAGAAAAAAAAACCAAGATAGTCCAGTTGCCTATTAGAAAAAGCACCTTTGAGATAACCATGAGCTGAACGATTGAGAATCTCCATAAACATTTGTCACCACATTACTCTTTCATTCACCCAAACACTTACTTGAATCCCATAAAGGAAAACTGAAGCCAAAACCAAGCTAGTATCAGCATCAACAACATATTGGGAAAAGCAAATCCAAACCAGGAAGCAAAATTCAAGACATCATTATTTCTTGGAAACAATCTGTTTGCAAAAGGAAAAAAAAAGAGATGTGATTGTGCCCTGATTTAGTGACCTATGGCATACAGATTAGGTTGAGTGACAGTCAACTCTGGGAAGCCCACATAATTTGGGGTGCTAGCAATGAAAAGGATCGGGTCCTCTTTCACCAAAGGGAAGATTTGGGGTGATGCTTTCATATGACCTTGGGAAAATACATTTCTCAATGACAGTTGACAATTACATGAAACAAAACCTCAGTTGCGATCCCAGGAGGAAGGAATGAGTCCTCAAGACACGGAAAACCATTTCCCACTTAGGTTTTAAAAATCATATGTCATAAGTGCACTTACTGATTCATCTGGCCTTTCAGGACCAAGTTAGGGCCTGTCCCAGTAAGGGTGGCTGTCCCACCAATGCTTGCTGCGTAACACACACACAGGGTCATTCCCTTGTTTGTTCGCTTCTTTGCAATCCTGTCTTGCTCTCGAGAATCATCAGGAAGGTATCCATTGCCTACAGATGGAGAAAAATAAGCACTGCTTAGCTTACTGCATATCACCCTTGTTTCTTGAGAAGAAACAGCAGGGTAGAAAGTTAACAGCAGAAGAACAGTTTTCAATTATGCCCCAATACCTGCTCTTTAATTTCAAAAGCCAGAGAGATAGTTTCTTCATTATCTATCCTAAACATCTGCTATCTGGAAATGTATTCTCTCTGAACATGGAGCTTTCATCATTCATGACTGACAGTTTCTAGTCTGTGCAGTTTACAGGTGGGTGGGTAGCAAGCCATCTACACTAATAGACATGATTATATCTTCTGCCACCAAACATTTTGCTTTAGATTTCATCAGTGAGAACTGTTCCCAGGCAATTGTTCTTTACAGGTTGGGAACTGGCTGGCTGAACAGAAAGATTTAAAATATGATGTTTCAGATTTTAATTGGATTCATGGGTTTTGTCACAAAAGGTCCAACATATATTAATCCATAGGGACTCGATTTACAGTAAGCCATACTGTGGCATATTAGAGGCGTATAAACCCAGCTGCTGTAGTTTACAGACTTTGGTTTATTCGTTTATTGAATTTCTGTACTGTATCGCCAAATCTTGTGATACAATGTGTGAATTCAGTTGGGGCCTATTTAGGCAAGCATGGGTTTCAGAACCATGGCTTAACACGGTGTATCACTCTAACCAAAGAAGCTTGGAGGGTCTATAATATCTGAGATCAATTTGTTAGAGGCCCAAGAGCTATTCCCTCTCCTGGCGGAAATGGTGGACCACAGCTTGGGGCCACTCCAGTGACTAGTCTCCTTATCTTTGACTGTTTTATATCTGCACTAGTAAGCAGAAAATACCTTTTGTTTATCTCCATTTATATGATTGCTCTATAATGATAAATTATGGGTCCAAAGGCAAAAAGATAGAGAAATTGATCCAACCACACACACCCTCAACTTCGGAACGAAAAGAAAAGCTTCACAGAATTGAGCGGTAGAGGAATACAGAGATGAGCTTACAGCAACTATGGTATTAGTAAAACATAGGCATAGCCAGGGGCAACAGGAAAGTATGAAAAAGAAATATTGCCCTGTCTTAATTCTTTTTGATCTTAAGAGCAATGTTTCTCAACTTTGGCAACTTTCAGCTATGTGGACTTTCTCCCAAATACCCCAGCCAGCCATGTATTCAAGGATAGGAAGGAGACACTCTGTTGGGCTTTCAAAATTCTGTTAATAGAGCCTATATTAATAAAGCAAATTCCAGGATTTCTTCCACCTCAAAGGGCTGACATGAAGCTGCTAAAAAACAATTTGTTTTACGAGAGAAATTAGCAAGGGGTAACGTAACTAACCTGGGATTGCACTTTATGTTCAGAGTTGATGAGTTAAAGTCTTTTAGAATAACTGAATTTATGCAAGTTAGGATTTCAGTGGATGAATTGAAACAGTAACTTGGATATGAGGTAAAGACTCACATAGGAACATGGCAGAGTTTAAAGTCTTAGTTATTGAATCACATGAACAATGTATTCAAAAATCCTGGGAAACAACAGGTCATAAATGTGGAAACAATGTTGAAATGAAATAAAGATATTCAAGATTAGACTCACAGCATTTGCTATGATTACATTTTTCAGATCCATAATACGGGTCTATATCCTGCACTTATCTCAGTAAGAAGGATCTTTGACATGAAATGCTAATAAAATCATGCTTTTTCCTATCTGCTTCCAGATAATTCACAAGAACAAGTTGTTTAATTGAGTTTTTTTTTAGCAGCAAGACCCAAAGTAATTAAACCATTTTTTTCCAGGATAGTCTATTTAACCTTGCATTCTGGGATGATGCAATTCTTTTTTAAAAAAAATAAAAGTTTTACTAAGAACATAAGAATGAACACAAACTAATACTGAATAAAGAATCAAAGGAAGGAAGGGGGAAAAAGAAAGAAAAAAAGCAACAATGCAGAAAGAAGAAATAAAAAGAAGCTTCTGCTCTCTATTGTGGCAAATACAAATACAATTACAAAATTATCTCTTACTTCATGATTATAATTTAAAAAGGCTCACCTTTTTTCCTGTTACCCAGGTTTTTTATTCTGATCATCAAAACTACATTTTTTATATTTCATGTAAAAAGTCCTGTTTCGTGTAAAAAGTCTAAAAAATCCGTCTTTTGTCTGATCAAAGAAGTTAATTTAACCTTCTCCGCAAGTTCCATTATCTTCAGCATCCATTTCTCTACTGTGGGTAATGTCAAACCTTTCTGGGATGATGCAATTATCTGATCAGCAGACTGCAGCGAATTTATTGGGTTAGATACAGGGGTAGGCAACCTTGGCTCTTTTATGACTTGTGGACTTCAGCTCCCAGAATTCAAGTCATAAAAGAGCCAAGGTTGCCTACCCCTGGATGAGCTGAAATGAACTAGCACCTGTGTGTGTATGGGGAGGAGGTATGAATACATTTCTGAGCAACCTTTCCATTCAGTTCAGGTGGAATGGGGCCCTCTGCTATGGTTGCTGGGATTATGGTAAAGTACGTGTTAATTCTTTGAGAAAGACAATCTTGAAAATGCAAGGATGTTGAGTCTTGTGGGGCTTTGTAAATTAAACCTAGTAATTTGAATTTGGCTTGGGAACCTACTGTAGTGCATGCAATATGGGTGCAACATCACTCCTCCCATTAGTCATTTAGATGCTGTGTTTTGAATCAGCTGCAACGTCTGAGTTGTTTTCAAAGTCACCCCTATGTAAACATGTTGCAGAAGTCTAAACAGGTGATATGGGGATCAGAGTTATAACACTTCCAATCATTAATGAGATGGCCTAATAATTGTACTGCATTCATTAATGTCTATGGCCCTACTAAATATCATCCAGAGGTTTTATGTAACTGTTTTAAAAATCTTCTTTATTTAGCTATGAATCTGATGGTTATGGATGGATATTTTCATTAATTTTTCAATCTTTTCTTAGACTGCAATACTACTACAATTAAATTTCATTATTGTACATTGAAAAGGCTAGTAGTTTTCACAACTTAAGGTTAATTTTTTAGATATAGGTAGTCCTTGACTTACATAGTGGCTGTTCAAAGTTACAACAGCACTAAAAAAAGTTATGATCAGTCCTCGCATTTACAACCATTGCAGCATTCCCAGTCACATGATCCAAATTTGGCTGTTTGGCAACTGGCATGTATTGATGATGGTTGCAGTGTCCTGGAGTCATGTGATGGCATTTGCAACTTTCCCAGCTGACTTCCAACAAACTAAGTCAATGGGGGAAGCTGGACTCGCTTTACAACTGCATGATTCATTCAACAACTGCAGGGATTTGCCCAATAACCATGGCAAAAAGGGTTGTAAAATCAGATACAATTTGCTTAACAACTACCTTGCTTGGGAGCAGAAATTATGGCCCCAATTGTCATAAGTTGAGGACTACTTGTATGGGACAATTTTTAAATCCTTCATAACAAGAGTATTCTTTGGCTGGGGAGACTTTGGATCCACTCTGTACCAATTCCACCGTTTAATCATTACACCAGACTCAAGATCATATTTATATCTTCTGCTACTATTATTATACATGACTCCTGGAAATTTTTTTTTAAAAAATGAACATCTGGGTAATGGTTAAAGAAACTTTGAATATATAACTGCAAGACACCCTACAGCAAAAGTACAAAACGTTTTTACATTAGCCAAATTAAAATTCAATTCTCTTTCTGGAGCCAAAATTGTACTGAATTGCATTGGTGATATTGGGAATACCCTGATAAAATTATTGGCTTGTTGATTGAAACAGCGACTTTACAATAACATAATTTACACAGCTAAGTATGTGAAAAGCAAATGACATAATGACACTAACAAATCAGCAAGTTGTTTATATTATTATTATTATTATTATTATTATTATTATTATTATTATTATTATTATTATTATTATTATTTATATTTGACCTTATTACAATTAAACATTAACCAAGGCAGAAATTAATTACTTCTTGAATAATGTTGTTCTTCCAGAGATCACATATAGTCATGCAGTTATTTAGTTACACATTTACTTCTTCAGGAAATAATATTAAATCTATAACAAAAAACATGCTTAGTTTATTGAATTGTAGTACTGAAATTTGTTCCCACTGTATATTTTTGGTCGTTTATAACAGTCTTTTTTAAGAAACGTTTTTCAATATATCAAAATATATCAAAAAATTTTAAAGCTGGTAAAGAATCCACTGATTATGAACATTATTATCTAATTCTTAGTTATGTGCTGATCAGTGCTTTTTTTGTAAAAGAAAAAGGTGCCGGAACTCACACGTCATACAACCCGCCTTGCCTACCCTACAAGGTTCCATCCAAAAAAGGTGCCGGAACTCCATTCTGAGCATTCTATGACAAAAAAAGCCCTGGTGCTGATGCTAAAATTTTGATTCTTACACATAGATTACAAATGAGATTACCTTTGTTTAGCTATTCCTCTACAATCCGGTTTTATAAAAGGGCAACAACCCTAATAGTTGAGTATTAGCCGATTATTAATTATGCACCTTCACAAAAATTGGAAATGGCAGTAGAATGTCATCGGCAATGGAAAAGGGTCTTGGATATAGTGAAGCTGAAATTTATTGAAACAAGTTTTAGTCAAATTAATTGGATGAAAGTGTAATTGTGCAATTCTTCAGCCAGGCTGATACAAATGGAATTATCACCTCAACTATCAACCTGATTCATGAAGCTGATCAAGGTTTTCTTTATTTTCTCTTATACGGTATTTAATTTAATATTGGGATTATTATGACTGTCTTATTAAGGGCATAAAAGTAACTAAATATATAGTTACTATATGTTGATATGCTGTTTCTACTGATCAATATGAATGTTTTTGCCAAAATGTATTGATATAATAAAAAAGTTTAATTCTCAAACTCCTCAGTTAATTGAACCATTTCATATACTACTTATTGGTTCTAATATATCCAGAGATATTTCTAAAAAAATGAGTTTTACTCGTATGAATTATTTTAAAAAGAAATTTAAAATATTTTTATTTGTAAATGTAAATATTTCAAACTGTATATAAGATTAAAAAAATTATAATGTCTAGTCCAAATGCATTAGTGACATCAAAAGTTCTTAATTATCAGTAATGAAAAGTGTTTTGGATTATTCCAAACCTATGGGGCTTTCTTTTATGGATAATTAAGGAACATATTTAGGGCACTATTAATTATTTGCAAGAACTCTGAAATAAAGGTTAGAATGTACCATATTGAAAAATCAATGGCTAAGAGTCTGAAAGAATATTAAGTAGGTTTCTTAGGATCTTATGATGAGATTTATTCAACAAAAGTTATTTTCATGTTTATTGGAGAATGATTAAAAATTAAAGAATGTTTAAAAAGAGTTGGTTGTTAGTATGTTAAAAATGTAACATAATGGAGGGGACTAACATATATGATATCAGCTTGTCCAATGGTTACCCTTTTATCCATAA
Organism: Vipera ursinii; assembly: GCF_947247035.1. Taxonomy (NCBI): domain Eukaryota; kingdom Metazoa; phylum Chordata; class Lepidosauria; order Squamata; family Viperidae; genus Vipera; species Vipera ursinii. Next base: position 336,099,465 of record NC_139512.1, on the reverse strand, counting down.
GTCTGAATATGGTTGTAGGAACAATAATATGTTTTAAAGACATGGATATGATTTTCAAGTATGTGTTGAAGTAGTGTAATCTATCAATATATAAAGAATTATAGTTTTATTAAGAGTAGGACATGGGAAATATATAGAAAAATGGTGCATCATTTGATTTAATTATCTGCATTTCTATTTGTGAATGTTTCAATAAAACTTAGATCAATATTACTATATGTGACCAAGATTTAATGCTATATTTAAAAATTATTTCCTATAAGATTTCTTTGTTCTTGTTTTTTTCTCTTGTTTCATGCTACTCGTTTATCTTTTCTTATTGTTTTTCTGTATTTTCTGCTTATTTCCATATATACTGTAATGCACTTATGTAACCAACTAAAGATAACAAGGTGCTCCAAAGAGCAGGAAGTACAAAGAGTACGCACCACAAAATACTTTTTTGCCTTTAGTAGCTTCTAGGCCCTACTTATGTCAACCAACTGATAAATCTGTTTAGTTTTAAGAGAATGTAAGATTCTCATTTACTCTCATCCATGTCATAACTGTGTCATTGCACTTTCCCCTATTTAGTTCATGTAGCATTTTTGCAGCTTAAATCAGGATGTAAATCCCAAATGAATTTCAAAAATGTTGTTTTCTTCTATCTGTTGGGGAGGGAATCCACTCACCTTGCACTGAGGAGACTCCTGTGGCCACCTTCCCATCTAGTTCAATACCGTTGTTGATGTGTCCAGCAGTTGATTCCATGACTGCCAGGTCATGCTCTGAATTGTTCATCTGGTCTAGAATAGCCTGGATGATGGGGACCATCATGGCAGTGGTTGCTGTGTTGCTGATCCACATGGACAGGAAAGCCGTAACCCCCATAAATCCCAACATCAGGCTGAAAAGATACACAGTGAGGGGGAAAGTGTCTCATAAGTTAGAAGCACCACATCTGCATTTAGACCTCCATGGCACCACCTGGTGGTGATTTGGGTTTTTGCTGTCAGGAGCTGGAGCCTCCGTTAGCTCAATGATCTGTTGAATGAGGATTAACTCCTTGGGATCAGACTGAAAACCTACGGATTTCCCCCCTGCACTGATTGAGTACAATCAGCATCTGCATATGCAAGAGGGGAGAAGAGGAAAATCTCCAGACATGAATGTGCCATTTTTGCCTAATAGCCTTAATCTCCCACACACATTCAATCCAGCCTGGCCTAACTTTGGGGAAAGGGAGAGAAGAGTTACTACTTACAGTGCAGGCTTCACTCCAACAATTAGCAACACCCTGAGCGCAATCCGCTTGTGCAGGTTCCAGTGCTCTACAGCCACAGCCACAATCAGGCCCCCAATAAAGAGCATATTTGTGTCCTTTAGGTACTGCATGCATACCTGGAGAGGGACAGAGGATGGCAAATGTAGCATTCTCACTGGCAATGACCATTTGGACCCATGCAGAATGCATGTCCCTTTAGCCATAAGGGTACACCTTGCCTCTAGAGTTAGAAGGAAGGAAGCTTTAATACAGAAGTAGGAGCCAAAGGTCTTTTTCCAAGAGGCAACTGGACTTTTGAACATTTTGCTTCTCATCCAAGAATCTTTTTTGTTCTTCAGAATAGTTCAGAAGTAGAGAAACTGCTTGGATGAAAAGTGAAACATTTTCAAAGAAAACACCGAGAAAGTCCAGTTGTCTTTTGGAAAAAAAAAACACCTTTAGGACAATCATGACTTGGATGATTGAGAATCTCCATAGACAATTGGGAGCCAACATTATAGAATCTATGTTACAAAACTAGTCCAGACACCCTTCTTATCACCTCTGCTCTTTTTTTCCTATTGACTTCTAGTTGTACAGGATAGCTGTGTACTGAATTAAAATAAGGCTGAATATCCTTTTTTCAACATTTTGTTGGAACCCCAGTCCTCATCCTAGCATATTGATTGAATCAGTCCACTTTTTTAACTGAACATAGCAGTTGTGTTCTGTTAATCCACATTTAGGGTTTAGTATCTTGTGTGAACACAGCCAATATTTCTCAACTTCCTTCCACAGGATGAAGATTATGGGACTTTGTTTGTCTAAATTCAGTTCTTGATGTCATCAGGAAAGTACAAACTAAAGCTATGATGAAAAGAGTTTTACCATCACTGCTTTTGCTCCTACCTTTTTTGATTCCAGGATGCCAAACAATGGGAATAAAATGACTGGCAAGAGAGCTGTAACAGCCAAAGGAATCACCTCAGTGCACCAGTACACAGCCATGAGAATGATCACATAGCCACATCTGGCCTCCTGTGGACAAGGAAACACACATTCAGGCACACAAAGGCTGACATAAATATCTATAGCATTTTAAACTCTGGATCACAAGCTATGGCATAAGAGCATCTAGGATGTATTCCCAGATGCAAAAAGTGCAGCCTATGGCATAAAACTCACCAGCACAACATTCCTGATCCACAAGTCATTTTTCAGCCTTTGCCTATTTCTGCTCATGACATGATGCACAAATCCTGGTTTGCTTTCAAGCCAAAAGATATTGGACATTCTTGCCCTAAAGAAAGAATTGGTGTGTGGGTGTGGGTGTGTGACTTTTGGGATACTCTTTTAGTAGCTCTAACTTCTTAGACTAGGATAGATAATTTAGTTCCCTTAAGAGCTACTAGAAGTGTTTCTCAATGTTGGCAACTTAAAGTTGTGTGGACTTCCTTCTGGGTATGGAATTCTGGGAGTTCAAATCTATATATCTTTTAAGTTGCCATGGTTGTGATGTTGTACTAGAAGCAAATAAAGCAATCTGTTACTTTTCAGGAGCCATTAGCAGCCCTGATATCCTTCATCTATCAGGAACAGAACTGATTATTCCTCTAGAAATTTCATCAGCCATTTCTGGGGCATGGAGAGAAGGGATTCACACACCCTCACAAGTTCCTGCCTGTAATCAGAATGAAGATGCTAAATCACAATTTAAGTACCCAGCAACTAAGGTAATGTTGCATACACATGCCAAATTAAACTGCTGATGAGAGAGTAAACTAGTCTGGAATTGGTGAAGTCAATTTTCTTGTGGGAAGACTAATTGAGTGGGTATAAATGGTGCTTAAAAGCTCTTGGGTGCAAATGGCTCATACTTGTTAATTTGCCTGTGTCCAAAATGACTAGGTATAAAGCCTTACTTGTGGGCAACAAGTGGATTCATGCCCTACCAGACTTGCAAGTTTCTCTCTGGGCTAAACAAGTGATTTTCACCAATGCACTAGAATTTTATATTAACCCTATCATGCCTAACGGGAGGAAAGATTTATTGTGTAATAGCCACACAGCCTTTAAAGTAACTTAAAGATAAAGAATGTAATTTGCCTTTAAGGTAACAGAAGACATTTGTTACAGACCAACACCCCTAATGTTTGTCTAGAAATTACTATGTAATGTTTGTCTTGGAAGGTTGGGTGTTTCTGCATGTGCAAAACAGACTTCCATAATTTTGCCACTAAAGCAAAAAAAATAGATATTATGACACTTCTATTCAATTCTATTTTGCTTGCACTGTAGATAAGCAACCATATGCCCTTCAGGTATCTTGACATTAAAATTCCCCAGTCAATGACAAAGGGATGTGGACTTCCACAAATAGCTGGAAGATACCAGGATGATTACCTATATTTCCAGATTCTCTTGGACAGACATAGATCCAACGATCCAATTGTTAATCAGATTTAAGGTCTATATGTTTTGCGAATTTCAATCATTGTACAGTGTCAACTAAAAATGTCAAATGATTCTCAAGATTTCTTTGTAAAATGTTTGCAGATCTTATCTATACTTCACTACCTAGAACAGTGCTTTTCAAACCTAAGTAAATTACCCAAAGTTGGGTAAAAGTGTATTTTCTTTGAATAATGACACATGAACCCATTACCCAATCACAATAGGGACATTTGAATAAGACTTTCTGATAAGTGGTTTTGGGTAATGAAGGAAAAAGTTTGGGAAGTGCTGACTTAGATTATTATTCAGTTAACAGCTTCCTCTGCATGTACTGGAGAAGAGTACACTAAGATCTATGTGTACACGCAGAAGAAGATCTCTGTGCATCTCAATCCCTTGCACCTACTCACCCTTAGAAGAAATGGTCTCCTTACTTATTTAGAGCAAATAATTAATTTAGACAAAGAGACAAGTGAGGCTTAGAAATTAACAAGCCGATGTTGAGAAAAATTAAGGAAGAAACACATATTCTAAGATGGCGGCGCCTGGAATGGCTGCGGCTGCATTGGCTCTTGAAGGCGAATAGTTTTGGGAGGGATAGTAAAGGCTATAGGCCACATGATCAGGAAGATTTTAATGTGTTTGAGCAACATGGTGGAACTAAGGTAACATACGACATACGACCGACAATATTTGCTGGCATGGCGAGTTTCTCGTTGTTTTGGAACTGTTGGTGAGACTGTTAAAAGTCGTTGGCGCTGTTTGAATTTGTTCTACCAGCAGCAAGATCTGACTGCTGGCCTAGTGATGGATTGTATTGCAAATCCATTAAATTAAATTGAGATTTAAGGTGCTGGTACTTACCTTTAAAGCCCTACATGGCTTAGGCCCGGGATACTTGCAGGACCATCTGCTACCGGGAATGAATTCCCATCGCCCAGTACGCTCACACAGAGAAGGCCTCCTCAGGGTACCGTCGGCTAGACAATGTCGGCTGGCGACCCCCAGGGGAAGGGCCTTCTCTGTGGGAGCGCCAGTCCTATGGAATCAGCTCCCCCCTGAGCTTAGGATGGCCCAAGATCTCCGGTCCTTTCGCCACGGCCTCAAAACACTCCTTTTCCACCTGGCTGACCTGGACTGACGCATTTTAATTATGTTTACAATTTTTAATTTATTTTTAATTTTTAATTTTAATTTATTGCACAGATGACTTTAATTTTAATTTTATCTTAATTTCTGTTATATGCTATTGTTGTTAGCCGCCCTGAGTCCTTCGGGAGATAGGGCGGGATATAAGTCCCATTAATAAATAAATAAATCAGGGCTGTTTCCAGAGGAGGCAGAGGAGGAGAGGACCTGGAGCTTATGGAGCAAAGGAACTGGATGAGGCTGCCGGCAGGCCCAGAGGAAGAGAGAGAGGCTTTTGGAGGAGTTGGTGGCGGCAGCAGCGTGCTCCAGGGGTGAAAAGAAGCAAGGCCTCTTTAAGGAAAAGGTGGAAGAGTCAGGATCAGAAAAAGGAAAGAAGGTGAGGTTGTCAGAATACAAGCGAATTTGAGGGCTAGTCCACATGGAGCCCCATTTCCATCTGTCCTGTTTGCCATCGTTCACTCCCTAGAGACTAAAATGGACAATGTGAAATTTGAGCGGGCCACGAACAAGGAGTATATATCGGAGGTGGTGACCCTTTGAGAGCTGTATGCAACGAAATTTCATTTTGATGTATGCCAATTGGTGTACATTCAAAGTGACAATAAAGTTATCATCACATATTTGTTTTGTAAAAAAATGTATGGTTGTAACTTGAGTGAGAAAAAGCAGAACTGGTGATTAGCCCCAGCTTTCTGCAGCAACACAAAGCAGTAGAGTAGAGTAGAGTAGAGTAGCAGAGCTGGAAGTAGTTATTAAGGAGACAAGCACAGCCCAATAGAGAATGCAGAATCCTCAACTTACAACAGTTTGTTTAGTGACCGTTCAAAGTTACAACGGCACTGAAAAAAGTGATATATGACCATTTTTCATAGTTAAGACCTTTGAAGCATCCCCATGACCATGTAATCAAAATTCAGATACTTATGACCGTTGCTGTGTCCCAAGGTCCTGTGATCAACTTTTGCGACCTTCTGACAAGCAAAGTAAATGGGGGAAGCCAGGTTCACTTAACAACAAGGTTACTAACTTAGCAACTGCAGTGATTCCCTTAACAACTGTGGCAAGAAAAGTTGTAAAATGGGGCAAAACCCACTTAGCAAATGTCCCACTTAGCAACAGTAATTTTGGGGTCAATTGTGGTGCTAAGTTGAAGACTACCTGTATTGCACAGTGGAGTAAGAGGCAAAATACCACCAAGAGATTCAGACGGTCAAAGGACTCATGGGTGGGATATTTTGTGTTAACCTTCCCCATGTGCCAAAGCACCCAAGCTGCAGTCTGGGGGGGGGGATCAGTAAAGTCGTGGCCCACCTGTCTTTCCCTCCTCTGGTGGCCAATATAACAGTCCCACCCAGTTCCCAAAGGGACCAGTGTGAATTTGGAAGTCTGATCTTTGCTTAATCCAGGGGTCTTCAAACATGCTGGCTGAGGAATTCTGGGAGTTGAAGTCCACAAGTCATAAAAGGGCCAAGTTTGAAGACCCCTGGCTTAATCAATCCTAATAAGACTGACTCTTCATTTCAATGGTGCAGAGAGCTTGGCCAGAATTTTCACTTTGGTAAACATTTCAGTATTTGGCTGATCACCTACCTTTTCCCACTTCTCAGAGTTACTTAAAAAAAAACATGCCTTCCTGATTCTCAGCATCACAATCTTTTTCGAAGTATCTCAACATCCAAGACATTAAAGTGTGCCTTAGAGGAGAGGGTACCACAGTGTTTATGCAGAGGGCTTGTCCTGCAGTAGTTCTGGGATTGCTACAGATAAGACAAACTCTCCTGTTGCTTGTTTGTCTATTTCCCTTCCACCCCCAGCTGCGTCCCCCCCCCAGCCACACAGCAAGCATTTAGATGTAGACTGCCTCTAACCACAAGATTTAATTTGGCAAATATCTATGAATTTAGTGTTTCAATCTTTTCCTTATTCAGTTCTAATATTGTAAGGAAGGAGAAAAAGGCTTCTATCCAATTTCTCCAGACTGGTCATCCTTGCGATATCCCTGTTTCCCTGTCCCAGTGCTTCTCAGTCTGGTATGTACTTCAAGTCCCAGAATTCCCGAGCCAGCCAGTTGAAGTCCACACACATTTGGAGCTGCTAAAAGTTGAGAAGCCTTATTATCCCATTAAATGAGGTAACCATCCCTTGTGGAGGAAATTTTCAATCCCCCTTGAACCTTTTGCCGAGCTGGAACAGGATGCAACTTTGCCCGGTGGAAGCTAAACTTCCTCCAGATCCCCAGGAATAAAAACACCTGACCATGGTTGTCAAGCAGATACAGATGGTCCTCAACTTACAACTACAACTGAGCTCAAAATTTCTGTTGCTAAGTGAGACAGTTAAGTAAGTTTTGCCTCATTTTACGAACTTTCTTGCCACAGTTGTTCAGTGAATCACTGCAGGTGACAAGTTAGTAACCTCGTTAAGCGGATGGTTTCCCCACTGACTTTGCTCGTCAGAAGGTTGCAAAAGGGGACACATCAATGCAAGACACTGCAACCGTCATAAATATGAGTCAGTTGCCAAGCAGCTGAATTTTGATCATATGACCCTGGTGATGCTGCAACGGTCGTAAGTCTGAAAGAGAGTCATACGTAATTTTTTCCAGTGCCACTGTAACTTCAAATGGTCACTAAACGAACTGTTGTAAGTGGAGGACTACGGTATAAGGAAGAACTAAAATGGATCTCTGAATGAAGTTCTGCTCTTTTTCTGACGTTTTAAATATTCCAAACCAGGACCAGAATGACAGGAGGCTGAGATATACTCTGAAAAGCTTTGTGTTATTACCATTATTAGATATGAGCCAACAGAGACCGAAATCCACTGACTTCCTGCTGGATCACTCAGACTAAAAGATTTGTTATCAAACCTGTTCAGTGGTCAACAAGATGATCCAAGCATTTCACACTCAGAGCAGGAAGAGGATATATTCCCCAGTGATTTAGTGCCCAGCTTCAGGTACTCAGAAGCTGACTGCTCTTGTATAGAGAGGTTCCGTACTTAGCTACTATGACTGCTGTCTGAACAGACCTAATGTATTCTGCAATGCTTACCTTACCTCCAGCTTTTATTATTATTATTATGCCTCTTAAGGATTCCTACTGGTAACAAAAATGCGTCTTCCCTATGCATCAACACTATGTCTACAAGGTGGAAAAATCTCTCTCCCCCTATTCGCCACAGAACTAGGTATTTTAAGTAGACTGTAGCTGTCACTGGCGGCTCTATGTAGCTATCACAACTTTAAGAGGCCACCGGCGGAATAAGGAGGTTCATCAATCCCGGTTGCCTTAACAACTTTGCACGAGCTTTCGTTCTTCTCCAGGAGGGGAGAAGGGGTCTGCGCCGTTTCTCCAGCAAACCGTCGGCAAAACAGTTAAGAGGTTCGCTCGCTTCTTCTCCGTTTCTTCCGAGAGATCGTGGCGCTCTCGTCCGCTTTAGAGCTGTCATCCCCGTCCGCCAAGAAGCCAACGGCCATTTGGTTTCAAGGGAGAGCCCCTCTCTCGCGGGCGGGCGGGCGGCCGGCCGGCATCCGGTCCCGCTACTAACCCTGGATCGTCGGAAGGGTGGAAGAACCGTCCCGAGAGATCCCTGACAGCCTGGGCATTTTGAAGGGGTGCAGAGGGCGCTGAGCTCTCGCGTCTCCGGCTCGGGACAGCGGCACCGCCGAACGCCGATCCTCCCTCCCTCCCTCCGGCAACGACCCGACCGTGCCGCGGACCTACCTGGGTGGCGATCAGAAGCGGCAGCGGCAGCAGGACGAGCGGCGTGCCGAAGAGCGTGACGAAGGCCTTGTAGCGCAGCAGGGAGCGCAAGAACGGCGGCAGCGAAGGAGCCATAGCCGGGAGAAGCGAGGAGCAGCTTAGACGGGACGGGCGAGAGAGGCTCCCGGCTGCGGACCGGGCCTTTTAAACGGCGCTCCTCCTGGGCGCCGGCCCCGGTCCCTCCCTCTGCCCGGCCCCCGCTGACTCGCTCTCGGGAGCCTGCGCTTCCCACCTCCGCCAGGACCCTTCTCTTCTCCTTTGGGCAGCAGGCCCCGCTCGTAACGTCTGAAAGGGCTCCCCTTCGAAGCAGACGCCCGCGGCTGTATATCCTGCCGCCTTGCCGCTTTCCCCGAATCTTTCCAGGGCTACGACTGGAAAGTTCCACATGTTCCTCGCCGGTCCTGGACAGACGGAATTTCCCCAGCCAGGCCGCCTGTCGCCGCTACAAACGGCCGAACAGCTGAAGAAGGTCGGGGGGGGGGGCGCCGCCCGTGGTGGCAGGACCAGCCGCAACTAACAGGGCCAGCATCGGCTGGATGCGTTCCGAGGAGTCCTTCTCCCCAGCCGGCCAATGAAAGTTCCCAAAGGGGACAACGGTCGCTCGTGCCTCTCAATCTTGAACAGGTAGTCCTCGGCTTACAACAGTTCACTTAGTGACAATTCGAAGTTACGACAACACCGCAAAAAGGTTACCCGTGACCATTTTTCACACTTATGACTGTCGCAGCATCCCCATGGTCATGTGATTTACGTTTCGATGCTTGACAGCTGACTCACATTTATGACAGTTGCAGTATCCCAGAGTCATGTGATCTCCTGTTGCAACCTTTTGACAAGCAAAGTCAGTGGGGAAACCAGATTCATTTAACAAACATGTCGCTAATTTGAGAACAGTGATTCACTTAACAATTAATAATAATAATAATAATAATAATAATAATAATAATAATAATAATAATGAAGAAGAAGAAGAAGAAGAAGAAGAAGAAGAAGAAGAAGAAGAAGAAGAAGAAGAAGAAGAAGAAGAAGAAGAAGAAGAAGAAGAAGAAGAAGAAGAAGAAGTTGGAAGGGACCTTGGAGGTCATCTAGTCCAAACCCCTGCTAAGGCAGGAAACCCTATATCATTTCAGACAAATGGCTGTCCAGTCTCTTCTTAAAAACTTCCAGTGTTGGAGCATTCACCACCTCTGGAGGCAGGTTGTTCCACTGGTTAGTTGTTCTGTCAGGAAGTTTCTCCTTAGTTCTAGGTTGCTTTTCTCCTTGACTAGTTTCCATCCGTTGCTTCTTGTCCTGCTTTCAGGTGCTCTGGAGAATAGCTTGACTCCCTATTCTTTGTGGCAGCCCCTGAGATATTGGAACACTGCTATCATGTCACCCCTCACCCTTCTCTTCATTAAACTACACATACCCAATTCCAGCAACCGTTCCCTATATGTTTTAGCCTCCAGTCCCCCAATCATCTTTGTTGCTCTTCTCTGTACTCTTTCTAGAGCCTCAACATCTTTTTTTACATCGTGGTGACCAAAACTGGATGCAGTATTCCAGGTGTGGCCTTACCAAAGCATTGTAAAGTGGTATTAGTACTTCACTTGATCTTGATTCTATCCCTGTTAATGCAGCCTAGCACTGTGTTGGCTTTTTTGGCAGCTGCAGCACACTGCTGGCTCGTATTGAAGTGATTGTCTACTAGGACTCCGAGATCTCTCTCACAGTTACTACTATTGAGCAGGGTACCACCTATACTATACCTGTGCATTTGATTTTTCCTGCCTAAATGCAGAACCCTACTTTTTTCACCATTGAATTTCATTTTGTTAGATAGTGCCAAGAAAGGTCGTAAACTGGGCAAAACTCACTTAACAAATGTCTCACTTAACAACATAAATTTTGGGCTCAGTTCTGGTTGTCAGTTGAGGACTACCTGTATTTATTCCTCCTGCTCAGATATCTTCAGCTCCGCAAGTGTATCTCCCACCTCTCCCCACATTTTGAACTGGTCCTAGTGGGGTACAGCTCTTCTCTGGGAAGGATACTCTTTCCTGCTCTCTTGGTTTTCTCTGTCCTCTTAGGTTTCCCTCCTCTTATTCCCTCTACCACCACATTGCCCTTTCTCTTCCTCTTCAGTAGAACTAGAATAAGACCAAACTAATTTTCCCCCCAAAATGTTTTTATTTGTACGTCACTCAGAGCCCCTCTATGAGGAAGATGGGTAGTTGCTAAACGTGATGAATAAATAATAAACAAAACTTAAAGATGGAAGGAAATTATGAACCGGGATTGATAGATCAGTGCCCAGTAATCCACATTTTGCAGGGCCACTGCCTCTGCAATAAAGCCCCACACTTGGGCTTCTGACTCTGGAGCCGATGAAATTGATGAAGCCCTCTTTCTGTACCAACTAAGAGTCTCCAGAATCCACATGCTTCAGAGGCTTGGAGTTGACTCATTGTAATCATTCTTTTTAATAATGATAATGATAATTTTTGTGTAGTGAGTTCTTTGCAGGCAGTAAGTGAGACGTGAGGTTGCAAATAAGAACATTGCTTTATTGAGGCAAACAGGAACAGAACTGAAACAGAGGCTTCTGCGTAGCTACTTATACAGTTGGCCACTAGGTGGCAGCCAATAGGTTTAAAGGAACCCATTCCCATCCCAAATCCTCCAATGATCTTCTTGGAGACAGCTAGTCTGGCAAGTCAGTGACCGTTACACAGACACACCAATTGAGCAACCTTAAGCAGCATTCAAAAGACACATGAAAACAGTTCAAGTAAATCCCAATACATTGCAATAATAATAATAATAACAACAGAGTTGGAAGGGACCTTGGAGGTCTTTCCCCTGCTCAGGCAGGAAACTCTATACCATTTCAGATAAATGGTTGTCTAGTCTCTTCTTAAAAACTTCCAATGTGGGAGCATTCACAACTTCTGGAGGCAGGTTGTTCTACTGATTAATTGTTCTGTCAGGAAATTTCTCCTTAGTTCTAGATCACAGGTGTCAATCTCGCCATGTGACATGTCGTGATGTATCGCAACTCTTTTTGCATTGCCAGTAATGGGGTGGGCGCGTCTTCGGTATGACGAAACCAGCCCACGGGATGGCAGTTTGACACCCGTGTTCTAGGTTGATTCTCTCTTTGATTAGTTTCCATCTGTTGCTTCTTATCCTGCCTTCAGGTGCTTTGGACAATAAATTGACCCCCTCTTCTATGTGGGAGCCCCTGAGATATTGGAACACTCCTAAGTGTTTGCATGCTCCCCCATATTCTTAGTCAATTCTTCCTATTTTCTGTGCGGATGTTCTGCCTTTTTTCTGTGCGGATGTTCTGCTATAACTCTTTTGGGGTCAATGGCTTTGGCTACAGCCATTTGTCAGAAGCTTTTGGACAACTACTAAACATGGAAGCAAAGGACAAGAAACGTGATGGCTTTACTGCCATCTGGTCCTAAAGATGTTTGCAGCTTACAGATGGTGATCCTACTCTGCACCATCAGAGCTCTTGAAGTCATTGGGAAAGGTTAGGATCTCTCTGCACCATTTCCTGCAACTTTTGTTGATGGGATGGTGGGGGGGAATCTTAAGTTCTTCCAAACTCACTTGACCATATAGGCTAACTGGTAAAGAACCATAGCCAAACACTTTTTTTTGTATGACTGTTTTATTAAAGCCTTCAAATCTCTGAAAAAGATGGCATGTAAGTGCAAATCATGTCAGTAAGTTGATGGGGAAGGAAACAAATATTACAGTACTAATGGTATTGTGCATATATCTATTGATTGTATGATTTTGTACATGTATTAACATTTACACCATATTCCATATGCTTGTTCTTTTAGCAGCCTTGTATACAGCATGCAGTATTACATATTGCTTATTTATATGATAAACTGTTTATCCATTTGAGCAAAAACAAAATGGGGAAAACAAGATTTAGTTTGTTTCCTTTTCTCTTGCTTACAGTTTCTCCTTCCTTTTCTGCATACCCTGAAAAGAAATTGTGAAAAGTGAACAAAGATTAATAATGCTTTCAGCACTTTAATGCAATACAGCTTTCAAACTTTCAATATTCTTTATAGAATAGGAGGAAGGAAACAATTGATGTCCTATAAAAATGGGGAATTCCCCCTCTGAGCCCCAGGGAATAGGGAAAAAAAGATTAATGATCTGGTTTGATGTAAGGCTGCTTTAGGTAAATTATGATTATTATTTTTTTTGGCAGGGATCACGGGTAATTAGGAAAACACCTGCGTAGCCGTCAAAAATCCCAGCCGAAGAGAAAGGCTGGTGCCACGCAAGGTTGGAAATACTGAATTAGATGCCAGAAGAATCTGATTTCTTGCAAGCCAACATCCGGGTTTTTAATGAAACAGCTGTTAGCTCAGTGAAATGTTTGAGAAGGTGAAATACACGAACCCTTCTAAACCATGCACAAAATCTCCCATCTACTAGGAGGAGATGTATCAGAAATGTATTTCCCTCGCACTCTCTACTGGGGGACGGTTGCACTAGGGAGCTCGGAGGTCTGGCAGTCCTTGCTTGAAGGCCAAGAGGTGACAGGGCTATCAGGAACTCTGGGTGGCTCACTCAGGGCACAGGCCGACTCCCTAGGAAACCCATTTGTGTACATGTATGCCCTCAGTGTGGGAGTTATCAAAGATACGGGCATCGATAGCTACCAGAAAAACTGGCTTCTCCACATAGCTGGAGGGAAGGTGATGAATAAGTTGTGTCAAGTAGCGTCCTTAATCCCCTTCTGATCTCCGCAGAGAAGTTGCTTAGAGGGTGGCTTAATTTTCACCTGTACTTGAACTTCTGCCTCCTCCCCACTGCCAGGAGGTCAGGCCTGGATAAAAAAAAAAAAAATTTCTTTCTGTCCTGCAGGTGCTTCTGCTCTGGGGTATAGGAGCATCCTGCTTCCTTTCCTTAGCTTCACCACCCTCCCTATGTTTGTTTGTTTGATTGTTTGATTTCTTTTTTTATATAAATATTTTATTAATTTTCTAGTTTTACAATCAAATACTGAATAGACAACGTGTTGTCTGGGTCCATTAGTAATTCAGTGGTATATATTAACTTCTTCAATCTAGATCCAATATTACGGCATCAAACGTTTCCTCTCTTCTTCTGGTAGTACCTGTTTTCCCACACTAGGCAAATACAATTCTTATTGTTATTAATAAATATGCAATTGAATATCAACATCTTTGTTACATTTTTCTCATAATATCAATAATGTCGGTTTTAGATAACTTTTCTAACCAAAACATATCCTAATTGCATTTGCACTTAATATCCATATGTTCAATCAGTATCCTGTTTTTGCTTTTTTAAAATTTTTTAATTACCCATCAGTGTTCAAAATGTCTCTATTGTTTATAATTTTAAAGTAAGTTATATTCGGGTAACCAAAAGCTTCCCTTATTCAAACTTCTTAGCATTTTCCTGTTTCTCTTCTCATAACCAAAATCTAATATTCTAATTGCAAATCTTATCTTTCTAGTTATGATAGTACTTCTATTTCTAGCAATTATCTATTCTCGATCATATTCAAACATCTAGTTAATAATATAATATCCCATCTAATGGATCAAAACCACTATTTTCTCCAGTCTTGCTCTAGCATTTCTCCTTTCGCCAGCTAACTTTCCAAGTCAATGCATCTGAATCATCAAGTAATTTTTCCTCTGGTTTTCTGTACATTGTTTGGAATAAGAAAGACCATTTCGTTAAAGTATTTTTCAAAGAACGAACCCATTGATATTCATTAAACAGCCTCCCTCCTTCTCCAGTTCCCCACAGTTCTGCTAACAGCTCTATCTTCTATTCAATCAGTTCTTCTTCTTTTTCCTCAAATATGTCCTGAATTCTTGATTGGCAAGATTTTCCATTTCCAATACTATCGCTCCATCTTCTAGTTCTTCAATTGTCTGAATCTGTCAGTTCCTTCCTTTAGGTCCTCAATCTTTGGATCTGCTTCCTCTAGTTTTCCTTCTATTTTCTGGGTTGCTAGTTCCTTCTTTGTAGTCATGTTCTGGGTTTGTAAATTTAGATTAGAAAATTGTTCTTTTATCTCCTATGTGTTATTTCTACTCTCATCATGAGCTAAAGCAATAGTCTCTTGTATTGATTTTAACATGGAAAGAATTTCTTTCTGATCTTCATATTTTCTTCGTGGTATGTCAAACTGAAGACTTTGGGGACAGGTGTTAGTGATTTTTTTTTTACCATTTAAAGCTTAGTATGGGACATCCGTTTCATTTTTTGTACGTGGTCTTTATAATAAAAATTGTTCATCAATCAATGATTTGTAATCCAAAGTATTCCATCATCTCAAGCAATGAAGTGTATTTCTCCTGCAGGGAAATAGTTCCACAATCCAGCTCTGAAAGTCAGTTAATATTTATATACGTAGTTCAGGCAAGCTGGTTTCAAAATAGTTCATCTCTGCCACACCGATAAGCAGCCCCCAAGTTCTTTTTTCCCTTTTCCCAGCTGCAGTCTTCAAAAGTGAAAGTTTTCAAGAACAGACAGCAAGAGTCTTATCTAAATCTGGGCTTCAAGCCAAGTTTCCTTTAGCCATAACAAATTGTAGTGCTGTAATTCACCACTAGATGTCATTAGCGCTGTTTTCCAGCTTTTTAAATCCAAACTTATAAGCTTTTCAAATCTTTTTTTTAAAAAAAAGTCTCAAAAGCACTTTTAGTCTCCAAATTTCAAAGCCATATATGCAGAGATGGGATTCAACCAAACAACCGATTCTCTGTGTGGATGCCACTTCTGGAAGTCCATTCTGGGCCTGGGCAACAAAAAATTAGCTACCAGTTCTACTGAAGTGGTGCAAACTGGCTGAATCCCATCACTGCATATATGTGTATTAATTCCAAATTAATCTTGTAATGTTTCTCCCAAGTAATTTGTTCGCCACTTTTCTTTTCCTGAGGGAATGGGGTGGAAATTCCCCTTCCCTCTCTCATCGGGAAGGGTGCTTTGGATAGTTTTTTCCAGGAAGAAGTCTTACTAATGTAGGCAGTCTTCCCCCTACCGGTTTGGAGGACTTCCTCGGATCAAACAGAAGGACCACCAACCTCCCACGATCAACGAGAATCCCCTCCTTGCTTGTCGCCTCTTTGTTGTTGTTGTTAGTTGCGAAGTCGTGTCCAACCCATCGCGACCCTATGGACAATGTTCCTCCAGGCTTTACTGTCCTCTACCATCTTCTGGAGTCCATTTAAGCTCACGCCTACTGCTTCAGTGACTCCATCCAGCCACCTCATTCTCTGTCGTCCCCAGCATTAGGCTCTTCTCCAGTGAGTCCTTCCTCCTCATTAGGTGGCCAAAGTTTTTGAGTTTTAGCTTCAGGATCTGGCCTTCTAAAGAGCAGTCAGCGTTGATCTCCTCTAGGACTGACCGGTTTGATCGCCTTGCAGTCCAAGGGACTCGCAGGAGTCTTCTCCAGCACCAGAGTTCAAAGGCCTCAATTCTTTTGTGCTCAGCCTTTCTTATGGTCCAACTTTCACTGCCATACATTGCAACTGGGAAGACCATAGTCTTGACTATACGCACTCTACAGGGCGACTTTCGACCCTTTCCAGGATCCCCAGCAAGGTGAAATAAAATGTGAAAGACAGAGCCCCATCTTTCTACATCCATTTTACCATGACGTCAAAACTGAAAGCTGATTGATTGATTGATTGATTGATTGATTGATTGATTTCTACAGCTGCTTATCTCAGTTAATGACTGAGTGCCTTACACTTCAAAAAGCATACTGCAATTAAAGCAATAAAGCAATAAAATGATTTATGTCTTTCATAAAAGCCCTTCCTAAATTAGGGCTCTTCAAAAGTATTGTGACTGCAATTAGAGGGTGGCTGGGTCTGTGCAATGAACGCCCCATCGCTTTTTGTCATGCATTGTGACATATAAAAAAGGGGTGGAGCTTCAGTTGCCCAATTGCCCCATTATAATTTTTTTTCTTACATGGACAAAGACATTATGGTGCCCTGTGGCCTAAGGTTGCAACATTCGTCATTCTAGAAGAAAACTGTTGACAGAAACACTTGTCTTCATAATCTCAGGAACCACTCGGCTTCATGTGTTGTGCAAATCCAGAATACCCACCCCTATGCTGATGTACCACACCTGGAACCACACAGTGACTAAATAGGCTAGTTTCATACAACACACTGAGCAACAAAAAAGCAAACCAATGTTAATTAAATTAACGTGTCAGAAAGCAGTTAGTCTCAGCTGGCTTGATTAAGGGCATTATACTAATACAAAGAATCTCTTCAAGGTATTTATGAACACATTTTTTCTTCACATTTATAATATTTCTTCAGTCGGTCACTTTCTATTGTCTCCCATCACAATCCAATTGGGTGATGGAAGAATATCACAGCACAGGTAGTCATTCACTTACGACCACAATTGAGCCCAAAATTTATGTTGCTAAGTGAAACATTTGTTAAATGAGTTTTGCTTCATTTTATGATTTTTTTTTGCCACAGTTGTTAAGGGAATCATTGCATTTGTTAAGTTAGTAACGTGGTTGTTAAGTGAATCTGGGTTTGACTTTGCTTGCCAGAAGGTCACAAAAGGTGATCACATGATCCTGTGAAACTGCAGCCATCATAAATATGAGTCACTTGCCAAGCGTCCAAGGGGATGCTGCAATGGTCATAAGACGGAAAAATGGTCATAAGTTACTTTTTGCAGTGCCGTTGTAATTTTGAACAGTCAGTAAATGAATTGTTGTAAGTCGAGGATTACCTATATTGTCAGAAGGTCGCAAAAACTGATCACATCACCCCAGGACACTGCAACCATCATAAATATGAATCAGTTGCCAAGCAATTCTGATCATGTGGCCATGGGGATGTTGCAATGGTCATAAGTGTGAAAATTGGTCATAAGTCACTTTTTCCAGTGCTGTTGTAACTTTGAATAATCACTAAATGAACTCGAGGACTACCTGTATCACACGGTAACTGTAGTAGTGCAAACTGTGAGAAATAGTGTGAAGCACAGACTAAAATGTATTTATTAAAGTCAATAGTATAGTAAGGGTATGGTTCTTGCCCAGCTATGATCATAATTAAATCACTACTTTTATTCATGATGAGGAAATCATGCAAATTTGTTTCTCATTTTGCCAGTCAGAGTAACACTGACCTTGAGAATCCTGTAGTAGGACAGAATTACTCACGGTGCAGCACATTTTTCGGTAAACCCTTTCAGCTATTTGCAGTAAGTGCACTTCTGCTAAAAAATACGTTTTTATTTGCACGTATGAGTGTATGTTTGCCCATTACCGACTATTTCTCTTAATTCTCTCCTCACAAATGTGTTTCCTTCCCTTGGTTTTGTGATGGGTCTTTCAAACCATCATTCCCATCTATGACCTGCAAAGTACAAGGTGTTTCCCATCGCAAGACTTTCAATTTTGGGATGCTGACAGCACACAATCAATCAATTAATCAGTTGAATACTGGAAGGGGTGGAAAGCATCCTTTCCCTTTATCCATTCATTCTCAAAGGTTGGGGTTGGGGAAAATGGAAGTACAGGTAGTTCTTTACTTACAGCCACTTGTTTAGCAACTCTTTGAAGTTACAATGGCACTGAAAAAATGACTTACAACAGGTCCTTCCTTGTGGTTGTGACCACTTCAGCCTCCCCAAAGTCATGTGATCAAAATTGCGGGGCTGCTTGGCAATTGGCATGTATTCACCACAGCTGCAAGGTCTTGAGATCTTCCCAGCTGGCTTCCAACAAGCAAAGTCAATGGGGGGAGGGGGGAAGCCACATTCGCTTAACGCCCATATGATTCACTTAACAGCTGCAGAGATTTGCTTAACAACTGTGGCAAATAAGGTCATATGATGGAGCGCAATTTACCTAACAGCTTTGCTTAACAATGGAAAACCTTCTCCCAATTGTGGTTGTAGGTTGAGGACTACATGTATGGTAAAGAGGAGAACAATCAGCAAAAGGTCAGTTACAGAAGCAAATGGGGAGGGCAGGGAAACTGGCAAGGAAGGTCATGAGTCATGGCCACATGATATCTTGCTTAACAAACACGGGTGCTTATGGGAGTATCTCGGTACTCCCATGTTACACCACTCCTGAGCGAGCTGCATTGGCTTCCGGTTGCCCACTGGGTGCGATTCAAGGTGCTGGTTATAACCTTTAAAGCCCTACATGGCTTAGGCCCAGGGTACTTGCGAGACCACTTGCTGCCATTGTCAACCTCCCATCGCCCGGTTCGCTCCCACAGAGTCGGCCTCCTCAGGATGCCGTCAACCAGGCAATGCCAGCTGGCGACCCCCAGGGGGAGAGCCTTCTCTGTGTGCGCACCGACCCTCTGGAATGAATTGCCCCCGGAGCTGCGGACAACCCCTGACCTTCGGTCCTTCCGCTCTGACCTGAAGACGTGGTTGTTCCAACAAGCGGGCCTGGACTGACTATGGTTTTAATTAGCTTTTTACTGGTTTTTAAATTGTCATAGAATTATTGTATTTATTGTTTAATTCTTTTTAAATTTTCTATTTTATGTTTTTAATTTTTATTGTTGTGCGCTGCCCTGAGTCCTTAGGGAGAAGGGCAGCATATAAATTTAAATAAATAAATAAATAAATAAATAAATAAATAAATAAATAAATAAATAAATAATGACCTGAGGGGAAAAAAGGTCCTGGTCATATGACACTTCACTTAATGACCGCACCCCTTAACAACTAATTTTCCAATCCCAGTTTTGGTGGTAAGCTGAGGACTACCTATAATAAAGTTTCTTCAGAATGAATTGTGGCCGTGTCAGGAAACATTTAAAGTGCTTTTTTTCCCCCAAAGTATCCCTTTTTAAAAATAAATGTTGAATTGCAATCTCAGAT
This sequence comes from Vipera ursinii, assembly GCF_947247035.1. Lineage (NCBI taxonomy): Eukaryota > Metazoa > Chordata > Lepidosauria > Squamata > Viperidae > Vipera > Vipera ursinii. The sequence goes on along the minus strand of NC_139512.1, from coordinate 336,079,959 downwards.
ATGAATGCAGTAAATTTCAGCCCCCTGTGTTGAATCTGATAATGGCAGGAAACAAGAACTAACCCCCAAACAAATGGCCCCCTTGAGGCCTCCCTCAGCTCACAGTGCCCAACACACCTATTTTGTATTGTTCTGTTACGCGCCATAGAGCTCACACAAGCCGTTGTATGAAGGAGAGGTGGTGACAGAATGAGTGACATGTCCTTCCACAGTGTCCCTGTTCACTAAGCCATTGTGTACCTTCAAAGAGCCACCTTTCACCGGAGACCTTTTAGACAACGTTTGGTCTACCAGAATCAGTAGGGAAGGTGCCACGAAGGATGTCAGTTGCTAACGTCTGTGGCCCGACTGCTGCATTAAAGCAGGATTTGCTTATTTTTCCTGAATAGCGGGCACTCCATCATTGCAGTTTGGCTGAATTGAAATTTCACCCAAGAAAGGAAGCCAAGCCTTCTTTACGAAAACAAAAAAGAAAACAGAATTGTATCTGAAATACAATCATACAGTAGTATGACAACAGTAGTAGTGCTGTATTAACAAGGTGTTTACCAACATTCTTTTTCTATAGCACGCTCCCTGAATGAGGCCTGCTACCCAGATATGATCGCTGACATCTTCTGCAAACATCAAGGCATCTTCTCATGTAAAGCGCATTGCAGTAGTGCCTTTGGGAGGTGACCAAGGCATGAGTGACCATGAGCAGAAGCTTCTAGCCCAGGCACGGGCTCACTTTGCACACAACACGAAGTCCTGCAAAGGGCCTCCTGGCCATAGCTGCATCTGTTCCTCAAACATGAGCCCCCAAATTGCATGCAGGTTGCATGTGGGGATAGTGCAATCCCATCTACAATGAATGATGGAAAATCCCCAGAACCAGGGGGACCTAATATCCAGTTGATCCAAAGCCTCCATTCTAACCCCACAGCCTCCAGACACTGAGAGAGAACCTCCTAGGTATCACTTGGGGAGGTACAGGGTAGAGAGGTAAAGGTGTACATCTTTAACATACTGATATTTCATTGCCAAATGATCTCACCCAAATGATGTGGATGTTAAACAGGAACAGACAGACTAAAAACCTTTGTGGAAACCCCCCCAACCCACCCACCCCGCAACAGAAACTGAACTCTCCCCTCCACCGATCAACACCAGTTTGAACCAGCCTGGAAGCAGGAGGAGAACTGGTATAGTACAGTGCTACCCAGTCCCAACTCCCAGAGTAGATCCAGAAGGATACCATAATTAATAGCAGTGCTTTTTTGTAAAAGAAAAAGGTGCCGGAACTCACACATGTCATACAACCTGCCTTGCCTACCCTACAAGGTTCCATCCAAAAAAGGTGCCGGAACTCCGTTCTGAGCGTTCTATGAGAAAAAAAAGCCCTGATTAATAGTATCAGAAGCTGCTGACAGATCAAGAAGAGAAAGGATGGATACACCACCCCCATCCCATTCCTGCCAGAAGGCATTGACAAATATAATCAGTGCTGCTTTGATCCAATACCCATGTCTAAAACCTGACAGAAAGGGGTCCCGATTGTCTGTGTTTTCCATTTGCTGGAGCTACTGTATGACCACCTTCTCTACAACCTTCCCTAAAAAAAGGAAGGTTGGAAACTGGATGAAATTTGTTCAGTACGGTTGGGTCTACTAATGGCTTCTTTAACTACTTTAAAAGATGAGTGAGAGGGTGAAGTTAGCAGCTGGGATACAACACTGGAATAAAACATCAAGAACATGGACCCTGAGATCGGCCCCCTCATCTCCCACCATACATCCCTATCTGTCACCATAGAGATATTCTGGCATGCCCTGGGCCTTCTGAAATCTCTTTCTCCACCAATACATATCAGCTGGCCCCAAATCAGAGGACTGTCATCCCACAAAAACCACAAACCAAACACACCTAGGCGCTGTCTGGATTCAGGGCAGTTCTACTCCCACACTCAGCTTTCCCAGTTATCCCAATCAGCATCCACTTCAATCAAACATCCACTCTCTACCAAACAACCTGGACAGGTGAAGATACCCACTTCTCCATCCAACTTGAGGATAACCCAAATTGCTGTCCCACTCCAGGTTCTCATCCAGGAGAGGACAGACAGCCCCCTACAGCTAAGGAGGAAATATCCTTTACAAAACCACAATCCACATAAAATGCTCAGTCCGTATCACACCAACTACAGTCCATCAGTCTGGATGGACTGATTTGGGTTAGTATTAAAATTCATTTAATTTAGTCAATTTTAAGGCCTGCACTCACAGAGCAATGCCAGGTGTCTTGTATGTCTATAGATTTTTTTAAAAATCAATGCATGAAATAATAATAATCCATAAAAACATACAGAATCAGAGACAATTAAATCTAAGAACACATCTAGGCAAGTTCAAACAACATCCTGGCCCAAGTGCCTGGGGGAGTGGGGAAATCAGGTGTTCAATCAAAGGCCATCAATGTCTGTAGGAGCCAGTCTGTGAATTAGAAGAGAAGATGAATCTTGGCATGAAATGTGTTTTTTTTATCAGATTTGCATGAAAACTTACAAAAGGGAGAGAGATGAAAATATATTCAACATTTCCATTATCAGCAACATCTCTTTGTTGAATGGCCAATCTTAATAATTATTTTTCATTGTTTAAAGGAGTAGGTAATTTTCTCAAGGTAATTTACAATAACGTAATTGTCACTAACTATTCTTTATTTTTAATGTCCCTATTTATTTCAATACTGACTCGGAGTACATTTATTTTATATTGGTTGATTTAGTTCGTACAACATGCTGTGTACTGAATTATCCCATTTTCTGGGCCAGAATATATTGAAATATAAGCTAGTAAACCAGTAAGTATTACACCACACACTGAGCTATGCCTAACCACATTTTACATGTGCAATTGCAATTATTTGTTTTTAATTGACTAGTTTAAATTTAGCCCCTGGTAACTAGTTAATTCTGTTGGCTGAGTTAACAGAATATCAACTAGCCAACTAGATGGGTTCACATAGCATGCTTGGCCCAGTCAATCACAATTATAGCCAATTAAACCATCAATCGGGTCAGACCAAGGATTCAGCTAGCCCAGGATTGCCAATCTCAGATTCCTCTTGATTGTTTCAGACTTGGCTGAAGTTCTCCAAACACTTAGAGTAACACAGCTATAAAGAATTGTTATTGTCTATAAAGAATGAAACTATTTTAAACAGTTTGTAGTTTTGTGACAACTACAGCTGCAGTACCACTTATACCAGCTTAAGTTTAAATTCAAGACTTTGTCCTAAGTGGTTTTATACTTCTGCTTTGTGCTAGAGTAGATGTCCATTTACAGTATATTCTTAGCATTCTTTTCCTGGGAAATTAGCTCCAATGTAACTCCTACAGTCATCACCGACTAGCAGGGGTCCCCTAGAATTTTACAGTGCTGCTTTTTTCCAGGTAATGAAAAGGGAGTGGACCAGTGGTGGGATTCAGCCAGTTTGCACCACTTTGGCAGAACTGGTAGCTAATTTTTTGTTACCCAGGCCCAGAATGGACTTCCAGAAGCAGCATCCACATAGAGAACCGGTTGTTCATATATTTGAATCCCACCACTGGAGTGGACCTACAGTCATGTACTTTCAAGTCATGTGTTCTTCACTGAGCTATAACAGCCCCTAACTATGAACATATGTAAATGATGCACTTCATGTATTAAGGAAGTGAGTTATGGCTTTGTACAAGTTAAACAGGCTAATCTTTAAAGTTCACCAATACCGGTACTTGTTTTAGTTTTTGTGTAATTATTTATCTTGGCTGGGGTTCTCGTAAACCAAGGATGCACATTGGCTATGTTCCCACAACTGATTAAACTAAGTCAGTTAAAAACCATTGTAACTATATTCCTGCTTTTCTTGGATAACATGAACTTTTCATATTTCTCTCTCTCTTCCTCTCTCAGCCTAACCCAATCTTATCGGCTAGTTTAAGTGGAATGTATCACTGAACCTCAGTAAATGGCATAATTCAATATCCAGGTGAAGTGGGTTATATGACTTCAGCCTGAGTCATCACAATCTCAATGTATGAGGAGAGAGTTTCCCTATCCTAGAATGGTTTTGAGGTCCAGCATCATGATTCCAGTTTGAGCAAGCAAGGATCACAACCTGGCTGAGGTTCCTATGACATTGCATGAAAAAGTGAACAACTCTTTAAAAGATCACTCCCCAATGATTGCTGAGTGACAGGTTGGTTGAATCCCAGAGCCATGATTGGTTGACTCAGCAAAAACCATTGTTACATTGCTAGAGGACAAGGTGATGAGCTATAAAAACATTTTTTGCTCTCTGGGGGTGGTCCAGACATCATAAGGGGCCCAAGGACCGGTAAGTTCAGAAAAAATAGTGACCTCTCAAGAGCTGCTTGGCGGCCTTGGCTGAATATTTGAGGTTTGGCTCTTGCTGCATTCCATAGCCTGAGCAATCCCAGCGCTGTGGGACTGAATTGGTCCCAACAGGCATAATTCTCTTGGTTGGACCATTCTCACCCGGGCCCTAAAGTCTTTCACTGTCAGATAGTTGATTGTTCATCTTTGGGAAGCCACAGCTCCTTTTAGGCACAATGGTTATGATTAACATTTCAAAGGGGATGGCAAAGACTTATCAGCCACAGCAAAAATCCAGAGAGTTTCCTGGCATTTTAAAGGCCAACAGATTTATTAGGACAGATCTGCACAAGCTTCAGACCTGCTTGTTATAAAAGATAAGACTGATATTGCTTTGTACGTTGGGGATATATGTGCAGTGTCTCAGGAAGTCAGCCCTGGGAACCAGAAGATGCCTCTTCTATTTCTTAGAGCCTTTCTCTGGTGTAAAGGGAGTCCTTGACTTACAAGCATTTGTTTAGCAACCTCCCAAAGTTAAAACAGCCCTGAAAAAAGTGACTGGTCTTTCTACTTATGACCATTGCAGCATCCCCATGGTCACGTGTTCAAAATTCAGATACCTCGCAAGGTGCATGTATTTATGACAGGTGCAGCATCCTGCAGTCATGTGATCACCACTTGAAAGCTTCTCAGCTGGCTTCCAACAAACCAATCCAGTGGGGGAAGAAGAATTCTCTTAACAATTGTATGATTCACTTAATAACTATAGTGACTGGCTTAACAAAATAGCGCGTCACTTAACAACTGCTTTGCTTAGCAACAGAAATTCTGATCCCAATTGTTATCATAAGTCAAGGACTACTGTAGATCAGGCATCTCAAACTGCCGGCCCGCGGGCCAGATGCGTCACTCCAAAACCGGCAATGGGAAAGTCACGATACATTGCGTGACGTCACAAGTTTGACATGTAGATTCTTAAAATCACTTGGCTTTTTTCCTGAGAATGGTAGCCTACCCTTACTCTTGTTAGCAAAACATATTCTCCTCATTGTGGAGAGCAGGAAAGATGAGAATATTTTGAGGATGTCCTTCCTATTAAGAAGTAGAACCCACCTCGGGGAATCTATTAAGGAATGATCAAGGCTGAGACATAAACATCCACAATTAAACTTATATTCAATGGTGTTTGGTGATTTAAGAAGGAAAACAGCTTGATTTCATTAATGTAAGACTACTGCCATCCTGGAGGACGACAATTTGGCCAGCATTACATAATCAAAGCAAGACAATGGAGTTGCCAGGCACTGTTTATCAACAAAAACTTCAAATAAGGAAAGTCTTCTAGAATAGTGTTTCTCAGCCTCAGCAACTTTTAAGATGTGTGGACTTCATGCTGCTGACTAGGCTAGGGAATTCTAGTTTGTGAAGTCCACACATCTTAAAGTAGCTGAGCTGAGAAACACCAGTCTAAATGATTAACCACTTAGAGATCTTGCCATTTTAAATGAAATGGCACACGATTCTTGCAAGCAAAAGTTCTGGGTAAGGCTGATCGCAAACTTAGTCCCTTCACCTTCCCCATTACACGCATAGAAGCAAACTACTGCTCTATGGAGTAAGGTTTTCTGCTTCAAAAAGTAGCAACCTAGTTCGGTGGCCCAACAGGCCAAAAATGTCAGTCCTCTTCCAAGAGAGGAGGCTGTATAATAGACCCACAAGAGGAATGTTTCATCCTGCCTGTCCTACCATCTGCTGTCTGAGGTACTTTCCCTGCTGTAACGTGAGAGCAGATCTAAGCAGAGAAGCGAGCTGGTCTCTGGGCCTCGACGATGGGTAAGGAAGGTTAAAATGAGGAGCTCTGCTGCCCTCTAGCGGCTTCTCAGGTTTGAAAGAATATTTTTTACAAAGATAAAATGTTTAGGATTTTTTTTTCCATCACTTTGTTGATTCCGCTTAGCTGCGGCGCAGGAGTGGAGGGCTCCCGGGAGGGGAAGGGGGCTCCAAGTATTCTGTCTTTGAAGGAAGAAGAAATCCTGGCTGGCCGCCCAGTTTCTGTCAGTGGTCGCAGCAGCAAAAGGGATGTGCGACAGGCAGGCTGATGTTTTCAGTTTCGTTTCCGCCGATCCAGATTGCAGAAATGAAAGTGAAAGATGGAGGGAGTGCGAGCGGAGAAATGGAAGAGGAGAGACGCATCTGCAAGAACTGGTAAGAAAAGCCTCCGGGCTAATCTCAACTTCTCACATAGGCGAGGCAAGTGTGCTTTTTTTTTTTTTCCAGTGGTAGCTTCTGTCTGTTCCAGCATCTGCTTGGTGGCAGGCTGGAGAGAGGAGAACGCGTTTTGAAGTTGGGCAGGAGTGGTGTGGGAAGCCCAGCCGCTAAACTCTAGCCCAGATAGCTGGACTTAAACTTTCAGAATTCCCTAGCCAGGCATCTACAGATAGTCCTTGACACAACCACAATTGAGCCCAAAATTTATGTTGCTGAGTGAAACATTTGTTATGTGAGTTTTGCCCCATTTCTTGGTGTAGTTCAGGGGTCTTCAAACTCGGCCCTTTTATGACTCATGGACTTCAACTCCCAGAATTCCTCAGCCAGTATGCCTGGCTGAGAAATTCTGGGAGTTGAAGTCCATGAGTCATAAAAGGCCCGGGTTTGAAGACCCATGGTGTAGTTGGTAAGTGAATCATCACAATTCTTAAGTTACAAACATGGTTATTAAGTGACTCTGGCTTCCCCCTTGACCTTGCTTGTCAAAAGGTTGCAAAAGCTAATCGCATGACTCTGGGACACTGCAACCATCATAAATATGGACCAGTTGCCAAGCATCTGAATTTTGATCGTACAACCAAAGAGATGCTGCAATGGTCATAAATGTGAAAAACAGTCATAAGTCACTTTTTTCAGTGCCACTGTAACTTTGAATGGTCACTAAATGAACTGTTGTAAGTCGAAGACTACCTGTATCACACAGTAAAATATAAGTTCCTGTATTTTTCATATACTTTCCATTTTCAAATTTATTCTTTTTCTTTTGCTGGTGATCTATAATGCAAAATATCCTTTTCCGTTCGGTTTATCAAGAATTAGCAAGTCCCAATCTTTTTTATGTAACGTATTCCCAATGTTCCATTGGTTTGCAAGGAATAAAAAGGAGAATCAGTCTGTTTATCAAAACTGAAGTTTCAGACACATTGATGATCTTGCCCATGGCTGTTTTTTTCTTTCATTCCTAGCAAGAGGGATGTGGCTGCGGTGAACTTCTCTCTCCACGAAGCTCACTGCATGCGGTTTCTTGCTGTCTGTCCCAAGTGTGAGGAACTGGTTGCTTCGAAGGACATGAATGAGCATCTTGCCAAGGCCCACCAAAAGGTAGGGAGGATCTTTTGCCTTGCTAGCCTTTGATAGGAGGCAGTCTGTGGGCTGCTGAATCTAAGGAGTAACAGGAACACGGTATGATGAGAGTTTATGTTTATGTTACATGCCAGTTGCCAAAAATCTGCCTGTATTTTCATCATTTGGTCGTGGGGATGTTGCAACAATTGTAAGTGTGAGGACTAGTTGTAAGTGATTTTTTTCAGTGCTGTTGTAACTTTGAATGGTTGCCACACAAAGGACTATAAGTCAAGTACCTGTACGTGAAATAGCTTAGTTTTGCATTGTTTGGGGGGAATGCTGTGCCACTATTTCCCCAGTGATAGAAAGAGTTCTTTCTATACAACTTCTGAGTTTCAGATCCTGTAAGAGGAGGGCTGGTTTGATAGATTTACCTTCTAACCTCCACCTCCACACATGTCTCCCTGCAACAGTTGTCAGTTTTGCCCTTGACTTCCCACTGAAGAAACATTGACACTGGTTAACTATTGGAATACTTTATTTTGTGGGTGGGGTGGAGTAAATGGACTATCTTTGCTGCAGGTTTTGCAGAATTTGAGGTGGGAGAGAGATATTTACTCCTTGTTCTGAGCACCAGATCTGCAGAAATGAAAACGATGCTGGATATTCTTCTGAAAGCTTACAGTGTGAAAATAGTGACAGTGTTGAAATGGCCATGATTTTCTACAGATACATATTTGCAATGACTTATTCTGTGTCAATGAGGTTGATGTAGAAAACAAATAGGTAATTGATTGGAGCACCCTCATCTAGCCCTATCGTTCCTAAATCTCATCTAGAAGGAAAGCTCTTCAACTTTCATTTACGGTATAAAGCTAATTTGTCTAAAATTAACCTTCATATACCTTGCCTTTCCATGATCATTTCCAAAACATGCATGCACATCCATCGATGAGCTATAACATTGCAGGCAGCCACTAAAAAGAGTTTACCAAACAAGATATGCTCTCTGACAAAACCCCAACAACTTTGGAACAAATCAGTGCTGTGTCTTGCCTTCCTGACTTCCAGTGGGTGGTTGTGTCCTTGGGCAAAGCAACTTATTGCCTGTTTTCCATCCTCCCTTTCCATCTTCCAGGTCAGATGCATGCTCTGTCACCAGAAGATGCAACAGTATCTGCTGGAGCACCATGAGGTAAGGCGGGTGTCATGGTTCCAATAGATGAGACCAACTAAAACAAAAGTCCGAGGCTTGAGTTTTCCTCTATGTTTATTGGTTACAAAACATTAGCATGGTCAAAAGTGAATCCAAGGCTAAAGTTCCCTCCAAAAAGTTACATTATTACAAAGTTAACCTTCCCACCCCAGTACTATGCAATCAACTTCGTTTCCCAATAGAATAGTTTGGCAGGCTTTCTAAATAAGACCCAGTCCCCCAGTCTAATTGGCAGAAATGATCTTGGTTCTCACGGGACAGAGAATTGTTTAGACTAGCATAAAACTCCATACCCCTCCCCCCATTCTTGTGGAAACCGAAAACGAGCAAGATGGCTTCAGCCAGGTTCATTGCACAGTTGACCATGGACATCTGTCTCCATCTTTGGACAAAGCTTGTGGCACAGGTACAGGTCCCTGTTTTCATTCTCAGCTGTGCTGGGATAAGAGCGTCTTCCTTGAGTTCACTTAGGATATGTGGACTGACGTGAGCTGAAAATGAGCACCATAGTCACTGCAAAGGAAATGAAATGCCGTAAAGGTCTTATGACCTGGCACCTAGGTAATTTCAGGACCACCTTCTCCAATAAGAATCAACCTTCTCAGGTGAATTTGCTTGCAGTTGCTTATTTGGGGGAGGTGGAAAGGACTGAGACAAGAAATGCTGCTTCTGAGTGGTAGCACCCTTCTTTGAAACAGTTTCACTCTGGAACAAGAGCGACCCTATTTGGAGTAGCCTCCTGGAAGTCAGTCCGGAAGGTTTTAGGGTGAAGTGAAATCTCATTCATAGTAACTGTGATTCTTGTCTTGTGCTCTGGAAGCTTTAACTGATGTATTCGTGTTAATATTGTAAATGCCAAGAGATGGGCGGTCCATAAATTTAACAAAAAATGAGGTAAATAGGTAAGAGAATATTTCTGTTGCCTCTGATGGGTATCCATTTTGTACATTACGGAGCAGTATGCCAGGCTTGTTACTTGGTGTGACAGCATTTGCCTAGTAGAGTTTAGTGTTAATCATAGAAAGCAATATAGCAGCTGAGAGAGTTTGTGTAGGCTAGCATTTTGTGGGAATTCTGTCTCTTTGGTCAGTAAGTGTGTCATGCATTGGGTGAACCCAGAAAATGGACAAGAACCAGTTTGGTGTAGTGGTTAAGGCACTGGGATAGAAAGTGGGAGGCCATGAGTTCTTGTCCCACCTTAGGCATGAAAACCAATCAGGTGACTTTGGGTCAATCACTGTCAGTCCAAGCTACCTCACAGGGTTGTTGTTGTGGGGAAAATAGGAGGAGAAAGGAATATTATTATGCATGCTCATTGCCTTGAGTTATTTTAAAAATAATAGAGGTGGGGTAAAAATACATGACTTTTTGTAGACTCAGGTTTATGCAATGTACAAGACTTCATATAAGGCAAGATGTCATCCACACCTCCTGTGCTCCATAGCTAATTCTGTCCAAAGTTCCTTCTGCAAGCTCTGAGGCTTTAAACACACCTGCAAAAGCTGAACTTTGTGTCCTTTGTTCTTCCCACCCCTGCAGGCTGAAGAATGCCAGGAGCGCTTAGTTCAATGCCACTTCTGCGAGCTGGATCTGCCATTCCGTATACTGCAATCTCACCTGGATGCTTGTGGCAGCCGCACTACCATGTGTTGGGATTGTGGCAAATACGTCATGCACAAAGCCCAAGAAGAGCACAAGCTCACCTGTCAAACAGGCAACATGCTGAGGAGCCCTGGTGAGTTTCACACCTGTAGGTCTTTTGCTACCTTTGTCTAGTCTCCCTCCCCATCAATGTCGTGTGTGTGTGTGTGTGTGTGTGTGTGTGTGTGTGTGTGTGTGTGTGTGTGTGTAGAGATAGGTAGATAGATCTAATGACTTCAAACACAGTTTTTATTTATAATTGTAATCCATCCTGTAAGAAAGGGCAATCCAAAAAGAGTCTTTGTTTTTCAGCCACAATCTTCAGGACTTTAAATTCCAAAGACACCATAATGTTTAAACTATAAACAATGGGCTTATAGCCAGGTTTTACTCCAATCAGAGTAAGCTGCATGTACTTCTCAGTTTTGCCACTAGATGTCATTAGATGTCCATTCCCACCATACCTTGAAAAAAGTTTAAGAGGTTAAAAAACTGATGGTTTCCAAACAAAAAATAATCAAAAAAAAGATTTATAAAACCAAAAGTTTTCCGAAGTTATCCTTTTATGCCTCAAGTCAGTTTTAATTTCCCCAAAGCTTAAACCACTGCTTAAAGTTCAGGAGGGAGGGGTAAGGAAACCCCCCCTTCCTGGAGCTAAGGGCTTTGCTGTTGAATGCTGTTTCCCAGAACCGCTATTTCCATTTATAGAGAGATAAGGAAAGTAGTCTCACCCAGATCGGTTGTTTTGCCTTCCGCTTTAAAAATTTGTTGTCTCTGACAATCATCTGCTTCTGGAAGACCACATGGGTGGGGTCAGTCTTTCGTCCTTCCGGTCCCAAGGGCTCCTTTGAATCAAGCAGGCCAATCGCCTCTACGGGGCAACTTTCGGTCCTATTGGACTCCCCAGCTGGTAGAAATCAGGCTTGGGGAAGGGAGATTCATTCCCCAGCGCCCATCTTGCAGCGACGTCACCGGAAACTCTCCCCATCAATGCCCTTTTGAAATGCTACCTGGGAATTGATGGAGATGGCCCAAACTTTTTTCATCTAGGACACGGGTGTCAAATTCACCACGTCATGTAATGTGATGCGACGTATCGCGACTCTTTTTGCATTGCTGCCAATGGGGTGAGGGCGGCTTTGGTATGATGAAACCGGCCCGCAGGCCACCAGTTTAACACCCCTGATCTTGAAGCTGGGTCTGTTTTCCCCCTGGCCTATGATTAGTGAAATGAAAGATCAAAATGACCTTCCCTTCCCCATCTTTCTCTTTCTCTCTTGTGCTTTCCTCTCTTCAAAATGTAGTTTAGATAGAAGTCAGGCTTTCCTATCTTCATACATTTCTGAATCTAGCTTTTACCTCAGATGTAATAAGCATCTGTTAGCATTTGCTGACAGCTGCACTGAGCCTATAATCTGCATCCAAGAGGGTCACATAATGAACAGTCTTTTTTTAAAGAGGGACACACAACATTGTTCCTCAGAATTCATTCAGCATTCTCCTTATATTTGAGAGCACATCCTCTAACATGGGTTCCTGCTGAATTCAAGCCACCAAGAGAAACCCATGTTTTCCATTTACCATAGATCCTGGCTGAGGAATTCTCGGAGTTGAAGTCCACAAGTCATAAAAGGGCCAAGTTTGAAGACCCCTGGCCTAGACATTTAAACAACTGGAAAGAGTCAGACTAAAAATTAAGATCCCCAGGAATGGCACATTCCTGACCGGAAGCTAGAATAAGGGTTAGGGAAATTGTAAGTATTCAGGGAAGGCTGAAATGAGGTAGAATAATTTGTAGTTCAGAATGTCTCAGGGTTGTCTGTAGCAAAGCAGGACAATCCTTACCCATCATTGCACGACTCCTTTCTTTCAATTACTATGTTGCGACACTCTTGCAGAGCATGGCTTGCATACTGGATAACTGCATGCTCCATGAAAGCTCATCTTGTTCCTTGCTTAAGAGTGAGTAACAGGCTCAGCAGTTTGCTTTCTACTAGTAATTACCTACCACCAACTGAGCTCTTAACACCATTTTTAAATTTTGCCTTCCTTTACCTAGAGTTATTTTTAAAAAATCAGGGAATCGAGTTGTGTTAACTGTTTTGACTGGCTATAGTGCAGGTGTCCTATTAATCATTGTCTTAGCCTGTTGTGTGATGTTAGTGCATTGATATAATTGTTTTGGTTGCTTAAATGTTGTATGAATACAACATTGGGTCTTGTTGAGGTTTTGTGTTTTCTCTGTGTCTAGATGAAAATAATGGCTGATCAGGGATTTAACTTGCTTTATGAATATACTGTTGATTTTACTAAAACTGGGGTTGTGCGACCCATTTCTAAACCTCACTTATTTTCCAATTTATCCAAGGAAACTTAAGGGAGGGATAAAATGAATGAATGAATGAATGAAGTCATTCATTCATTCATTCCCCTTGTTAAATCTGTGTCTAGATGATTTTGGCCAATGAGAGGCTGTTGGAAGAGGCACAGACCAGTCTAAAATCTTTTTGCAGTTTGTTATGTATTGGGCTCAATTGTAACACCACGTGGTAAGCTGGAGCTAGCTAATGGCTCTCCAGCAACTCAGACTCCCCGGCTCCAGTGCTGCTATTGGCTACCCCTAGACAGCAATGGTTTGCTTTAAACCTATTGGCTGCCGCCTAGGGGCCAGGCTATAAATTGCTGCAGGCTGCAGCCCAGTTCTCAGTTCAGATCCTGCAAGCAAATAAACATGACCATTGCTGAACTCACTTGCCTCATCTCCATTCCTGCACAACGAACTCACTATACAACACTGGTGACAAAGGTGGGATCCTGCTTCTCTGAAAGAGCTGAAGTTCACTAGGGGAGAGGCAGCGCACGCCTGGTGGGAAAAGGCATTTCTCCCCCCCCCTTCAGTCGGCTAGCCAGACACACTAGTGACCACATGCTCAGTGGATCAGTCCCTGGGCATCGGAGAAGCAGGATCAGAAGATGCAGGAACCAGCTGAGAAGATCTGAAGAATGCCTAAGGTCGGAAGGCTGCAAGAGTTCTATATCAAGCATCCGGAGGGATGGCCATCCTACTTGTCCCAGGTGGAAAACTACCTCTGGGCAAATCTGGTCACAGAAGATGGGCTGAAGGCCGCCACACTGCTCTGTGTGTGCAGCCCAGCCACATTTGACCTGGCCGAAAATCTGTTCACCCCAACACCGCTGGAGTCAGTCTCCTACGCTGAGCTTAAGAAGAAGCTAGGAGAACATTTCCAGCCGAAGATATTGGTGATTGCTTGGCGTTACAAATTCGAACAGCAAATGCAGCAGCCCGGTGAGACTGCGTCAGAATACATCGCAGCCTTGAGGCAGGCCACACGCCTGTGTAAATTTGCGGATGTTGAAGAGCGACTGCAAGACCGGCTCGTCTGCAGCCTATGAAACTGAATGCTGCAGCAAAGACTGCTAGACCGAATTTAACCTTCACTGAAGACCAGGACGAAGTCATGGCAGACGAAGCTGCCGGGGGTGCAGTCCAAACAATCCAGCCTGCCAAAACAACGAAACACAAAGAAACAGTCCACCACGAGGACGCCAAACACTCAGAGGAATCATCAGAGGAAGAAGATGCCGAAGTCAACAAGCTACACAAGCAGCCCGATGCACAGCACCGCAGCAGCAAGCAACAAGAGACTCCTTACAAGGCAGTTCTCTTACCTAGATGTAGTGGCGGCAGCCACCAACACGCTGTTTGCAGATTCCGGTCAGCCACGTGCAGGGCCTGTGGCAAAACTGGCCACATTGCAGCAGTTTGCAGAGCTCGCCAGAGGGTCTGGCCACCGAAACACCAGTCAGAAGATCCAACCAGGAGAGGTACTGGGGCCCAGGGACCATTTAGTGTGGGGTTTTATAAAAGCCGCAGAAGTGTATGCCGCACCAGGGCCTGACGCCCCCTTAAGCCAAAATTTAAACTTCAGGTGGAGCTACAAGGTGTCCCCTGTAAAATGGAGTTGGACACAGGCTCAGCTCTCTCCATTATTTCCCTGGACACATTTAATTTCGTGTGCAGTCGCAGTAGAAAATGGGCCAAGCTAAGGCCCTCTGACATAATTTTAACTGATTTTCAAAATGCTAAAGTCAAAGTTAAAGGGGAAGCCATCTTGGCTGTAAAATTTAAAGGGTTTTATGGGCACCTGGATGTCATAGTAGTAGGGGGCCAGAGAACGAGTCTAATAGGACTCGATTGGTTTGATGCTTTAGGCATTCAAGTAACCGGTATCAACTGGACACAAGCTGCAAATCTAACGTCAGTTTGCGAGGACTTTACAGACGTATTTGATTCAGTCCTAGGAACATACACAGGCCCGCCTATTTCATTCACGCTAGATCCCAGCGTGGTCCCCATTAGGATTAAGCCTCGAAGGGTCCCCTTTGCCCTCAAACATAAAATTGACACAGAAATAGACAAGCTTGTAGAACAGGATGTTTTACAACCAGTTGATGGTGGGGAGTGGGAAACTCCTATAGTCACACCACTCAAGGCCAACAGAGAAATTAGAATATGTGCAGACTATAAGTGTACTGTTAACAAAGCCCTTAAGCAACATGCATACCCTGTCCCAGTGGCGAACCACATTTTAGCTTCTTTGCAAGGGGGCACTATTTTCGCAAAGTTAGATTTGGCACAGGCCTATCAGCAATTGCCGGTCGATGAGGCCACAGCTGCAGCTCAGGCGATCATGACTCACAGGGGGGCTTTCAAAGTGAAGCATTTACCATTTGGGGTTAGTGTTGCTCCAGGCATTTTCCAGGGAATCATGGAACGCACACTTAAAGGCATTCAGGGTGTTTGCCCTTATTTTGATGATGTACTAATTGCTGGAGAATCTACAGAGTTATTAGCCGGTAGGCTCAGAGCTGTCCTACAAAGGCTGCATGAAGCAGGCCTCAAATTTAAAAAGAGTAAATGTAGTATTGAGGTTTCTTCAACTGAATTTCTGGGATTTTGAATTGATGCTAACGGCATTCACCCTGCTGAGTCCAAAGTGAAGGCCGTTCAATTGGCTCCTAGTCCTAAATCCAAAGGAGAGCTACAAGCATTCTTGGGCCTCCTCAATTTCTACCATGCGTTTCTGCCTAACAAGGCCGCATTGGCAGAGCCTCTTCACAGGCTCTTAGATAAAAAAGCTCCATGGAAATGGACCAGCATTCACGAGAAAAGTTTCCAGGACCTAAAGTCACTATTGTCAGTTAAATCTACTGTAACTCATTTTAGGGAGTCTAAACCAGTCTGTTTAGCATGTGATGCATCTCCTTATGGGGTGGGGGCAGTCTTGAGTCATTTAGAAAAGAATGGAACACAAATCCCTATTGCATTTTATTCAAGGACACTGTCCTCTGCTGAGTGTAACTATGCTCAAATTGACAAAGAGTCCTTAGCCATTGTAACAGGAATTAAAAAATTCCATGACTATTTATATGGCAGGGAGTTCACAGTCTTCACAGACCACAAACACTGCTGGGACTCTTCACAACAGACAAACAAACTCCCCACATACTTTCCCCAAGAATGCTGAGATGGTCTATTTTTCTGTCTGCATACACATTTAAGCTGGTTCACAAACCCGGCAAAGAAATGGGCCATGCTGATGGCCTGAGCAGACTCCCACTGCCACTAACGGAACCAGACCCAGACCCTGCGGCCAGAATTCTGTCCATTCAGGACCTGCCTGAGTTTCCTCTCCACACTGGGGACATAGCTGCAGAAACAGCTACTGATAAAACACGTAGTAGAGTGCTTTCATGGGTACACACGGGGTGGTTAGATAAAAGCCCAGGCTCTGAGTTCCAGCGTTACTTTGTTAGAAGACACAAGCTATCAGCTCACAAGGGGTGCATCCTATGGGGGAACAGAGTCATAATTTCCTCATCACTGAGAGATAAGAGTTTTACAGTCACTACATGAATGCCATCCAGGCACTGTCAGAATGAAAGCTTTGGTGGCCAGGCCTAGACAAGGACATTGAGGCACAGGTACATGGATGTTATACATGCCAGCAATCAAGGCCTGAAATGCCACACGCTCCAGTTCACAGGTGGGAGGAGACGCACACTCCCTGGTCTAGAATTCACATAGACTACGCTGGGCCTTTTCAGGGGCAGCTCTTCCTCATAGTAGTAGACAGCCACTTCAAATGGCTTGAAGTAATCCCAGTTGCAAACATGACTACTGTTAAGACCATCCAGGTGCTGAGAAAACTCTTTGCCACGCATGGGTTGCCAGATGTCTTAGTTTCAGACAATGGGACCCAATTCACTGCTGCTGAATTTCAGGCCTTCCTAAGAGCAAATCTCATCAGATGCGCAACGTCTGCCCCTTTTCACCTGTCCTCTAATGGTCAAGCTGAACGTATGGTAAGGACCATGGAGTCACTTAAACGCATAGTAACAGGGAACTGGCATCACAGACTGGCAGATTTTTTTACTTTGCCACCATTCTACGCCCTGCACTGCTACAGGCAAAAGTCCTGTAGAACTTAGTTGGGTGAGGCGACTGATCACTAAACTGGACAGGTTGCATCCAGATAGAGTGGCAGCAGAAGCCTCTCGACCAAAACCCCCAAGGGGGCTGCAAGTAGGCGATTGGGTATGGGCCAGAAACTATGGACATGGGAATCTGTGGGTTCCTGGTAAAATTACCAAATCTTCTGGTCCCCTCTCTTATGAAGTGGGGCTGGAGGGAGGGAGAGTCATCAGACGCCACATTGATCAACTCAGAAAATGGTTTCCAGAATGGCCACTAAGCGAGGACTGCGTCATAAGTCCCTCCCAAAGTCCCCAAACTTGCAGCCAAGCCAGCCCACACATGGACTATCAAGATTCTTCCTTCATAAGCAATGAGGAATTGGGCGTAGAGGAGGGGAGTCCAGAAGTGCAACATGGATCCCCTGACAGAGCAAGCCAACCAGATTTTAACAACCACTGTGCCAAATCTGCTGAACAATCTGACTCTGGGGTGGGCCAACCCGGAGAGGCCAGCCAGAGAGCATCTAATTCCTTTAACTCAAGTGCATTAAGGGACACTGGTCTGGCTGGCCCAATGGGTAAGCTGGTAGACCAGAAAGTGACTGGAACCCTGAGGCATTCCACAAGGGCACGTAAGCCTCCTACTTATCTAGCAGATTATCTTGTAAAATAAAGGAACTATAATGTTGTCTGTACTGTTGACTTGTTGCTGTACTGCAACAATAATGGAACTATGATGTTGTTAACTGTCTAGTGTGCTGTTAATGGAAGCCTATTCATTTTGGTGTTAAATCGTGTAACTTGTATTGTTTTGGTAATTGTTGCTGTGATGTTGTCTGTTCTAAGAGGGGAGGGGTGTTATGTATTAGGCTCAATTGTAATACCATGTGGTAAGCTGGAGCTAGCTAACGGCTCTCCAGCAACTCAGACTCCCTGGTTCCAGTGCTGCTATTGGCTGCCCCTAGGCGGCAATGGCTTGCTTTAAACCTATTGGCTGCCGCCTAGGGGCCAGGCTATAAATTGCTGCAGGCTGCAGCCCAGTTCTCAGTTCAGATCCTGCAAGCAAATAAACACGACCATTGCTGAACTCACTTGCCTCGTCTCCATTCTTGCACAACAAACTCACTACACAACACAGTTCTTTAGTCAGAATGTTGGTACTGATTATTGTCTTCTACCTCTTACTTTTAGGTTCCAAAACAAATTTATGCCAGCAGTGTAACAAATGGTTTCCGGCAGATGAATATCTACTCCACCTGGTAAGAATTTCAGCCATCTAAAATTGGCCTTCTTATAGCAGTGGAAGAACAAAAGAGGCAACAATTTAAATAAACTTAAATGTAAATTTTTAGTCAAGCTGACTGTAAAAGAACTATAAAAATATCTAGAGAAAAAAGTTTGGGGCAGAGGAGGAAAAAAACCCTTCCCTCCATCTTTTATCCCTACAATTGGAATATTAAAGCTTGAACCCAGGATGCCTGAATGCGGACCACTGAGCTTTGGCCTTTGTTGTGGGTGAGGGCCAATTCTGGAAATATGGGGCTGGATATGAAGGGAAATCCTTCTCACTCAACTTAGTGAAAAGGAGGGAGACGTTTTACCAGAAAACAAAACATCTTAGTCTCTGTATAATTGAAGCAATTATTTCCTGGGTTATCTCACCCACTTTTATGATGGCTACTTAACCTACATTACTTAACCTACATTAACCAAGCCTTCTTTGGAACCTCTCTTTAATCCCACCCACAGAACAAATGCAGTTCACCACCTCAGCTCCTGGGGGCTCTCGCCACCCATTCTGCCACAAGATCAAGGTCTCCTCCATCTCCATGGATACCTCCACCTCCATCTCCTTCCTCCCCTACTTGGAAAATGAAGGCTGAGAAGGATATGCACCCCATGAGGACAGACAGAGAACTGCCTTCTCTTGAGAAAGCATCTCTGAGGTCTCCAAAAAGTAAAAAGACATCTAGCTGCCAGGACTTCGCCTCCATCCCGACCTCCAGTGGGCTGCAGGCCCTCAATGACACGTATGACCTGCTGGTGACATGTTCCCAGTGCAACATCTTCCTTCCGAGCCCGGGCCTACAGAAGCATGAGGTGAGGAAGATGAACCCTCTGGGATTGTGGCAATAAGGGAGCCATTTGGAGGACGGGGTATTATCTGATGCTGCTGCAGGGGAGAAGTCTTTCTCTTGGGGAAGCTATGTGTATCTCTCTGGAAATGCTGCTAAATAGCTGAAATCCAGCTGCACCATAGTCACTGCAAAGGAAATGAAATGCCGTAAAGGTCTTATGACCTGGCACCTAGGTAATTTCAGGACCACCTTCTCCAATAAGAATCAACCTTCTCAGGTGAATTTGCTTGCAGTTGCTTATTTGGGGGAGGTGGAAAGGACCGAGACCAGAAATGCTGCTTCTGAGTGGTAGCACTCTTCTTTGAAACAGTTTCACTCTGGAACAAGAGCGACCCTATTTGGAGTAGCCTCCTGGAAGTCAGTCCGGAAGGTTTTAGGGTGAAGTGAAATCTCATTTCATATTAACTGTGATTCTTGTCTTGTGCTCTGGAAGCTTTAACTGATGTATTCGTGTTAATTTATTATTTATTTATTTATTATTTATTAATTTTATTTGTATACCGCCCTTCTCCCAAAGGACTCAGGGCGGTGAACAGGGCAGTACATATTAAAAGACAAAATACAAAAATTAAAAAAGATTAAACAAAATGCCCACGAATAAGTTAAAACACATTAAAAAAGTAGGTTAAAACACATTAATAAAACCCAACCCCATCCCATCAGGCCAGGCCAGCTTGTTCGAAGAGGTAAGTTTTTAGATCGCGCCGGAAGGAGGGGAGGTCAGGCACCATCCGGAGCTCGACCGGAAGATGGTTCCATAAATCCGGCGCGCCCACAGAGAACGCCCTCCCCCTGGGGGCCGCCAGTCGGCATTCTTTGACCGGTGGCACCCTGAGGAGGCCCTCTGTGGGAGCGTACTGGGCGGAGGGAAGTTGACGCCGGCCGCAGGTGCTCCCTAAGGTATTCCGGACCCATGCCATGTAGGGCTTTGTAGGTCATTACCAACACCTTGAATCTCACCCGGAAGACAACTGGAAGCCAATGCAGCTTGCGGAGCAGAGGTGTAACATGGGAGTGTCGGGAAACTCCCAACACAACTGTCGCGGCTGCATTCTGTACCAGCTGGAGCCTCTGAGTGGTCTTCAAGGGTAGCCCCATGTAGAGAGTGTTGCAGTAGTCCAGACGAGAGGTCACGAGCGCATGAGTGACCGTACGTAAAGCATCCCGGTCTAGATAGGGCCGCAACTGGCGCACCAGGCGAACCTGGTCGAAGGCCCCCCTAGTCACAGCTACTATATGGTCTTCTAGAGAAAGCTGTGAATCTAGGAGGACTCCCAAGTTGCGAGCCCTATCTACGGGGGGTAATAACTCACCCCCCATAGAGAGAGATGGGATATCCTGAATATCCTGAGATGCCAGTACGCACAGCCACTCGGTCTTGTCACGGTTGAGTCGAAGCCTGTTCCTCCCCATCCAGACCCGAATCGCCTCCAGGCAGAAGGACATCACGTCGAGGGCATCACTGGGGTGGTTTGGGGTCGAAATGA
The DNA here is from genome assembly GCF_947247035.1 of Vipera ursinii. Lineage (NCBI taxonomy): Eukaryota > Metazoa > Chordata > Lepidosauria > Squamata > Viperidae > Vipera > Vipera ursinii. Next base: position 336,059,288 of record NC_139512.1, on the reverse strand, counting down.
AAAGCTGGGTATCATCAGCATATTGATGATACCCAACTCCAAAACCACGAATGATCTCACCCAGCGGTTTCATGTAGATGTTGAACAGGAGAGGCGAGAGGACTGACCCCTGAGGGACTCCACAAGCGAGAGGCCTCGCGGTCGACCTCTGCCCCCCTGCCAACACCAACTGCGAGCGTCCCAGGAGATAGGAGGAGAACCACTGAAGGACCGTGCCTCCCACTCCCAATCCCCTGAGACGCCGCAGCAAGATACTATGGTCAATGGTATCGAAAGCCGCTGAGAGGTCTAATAGAACTAGGACAGAGGAATATCCCCTGTCCCGAGCCCTCCAGAGATCATTCACCAGAGCGACCAATGCCATCTCCATGCTGTACCCGGGCCTGAAGCCCGATTGGTACAGTTCTAGATAATCCGCTTCATCCAGAACCAGAGGAAGATGAAGCTAATGTTGTAAATGCCAAGAGATGGGTGGTCCATAAATTTAACAAAAATGAGGTAAATAGGTAAGAGAATATTTCTGTTGCCTCTGATGGGTATCCATTTTGTACATTACAGAGCAGTATGCCAGGCTTGTTACTTGGTGAGGCAGCATTTGCACATGTCTAGTAGAGTTTAGTGTTAATCATAGAAAGCAATATAGCAGCTGAGAGAGTTTGTGTAGGCTAGCATTTTGTGGGAATTCTGTCTCTTTGGTCAGTAAGTGTTTCTTGCATTGGGTGAACCCAGAAAATGGACAAGAACCAGTTTGGTGTAGTGGTTAAGGCACTGGGATAGAAAGTGGGAGGCCATGAGTTCTTGTCCCACCTTAGGCATGAAAACCAATCAGGTGACTTTGGGTCAATCACTGTCAGTCCAAGCTACCTCACAGGGTTGTTGTTGTGGGGAAAATAGGAGGAGAAAGGAATATTATTATGCATGCTCATTGCCTTGAGTTATTTTAAAAATAATAGAGGTGGGGTAAAAATACATGACTTTTTGTAGACTCAGGTTTATGCAATGTACAAGACTTCATATAAGGCAAGATGTCATCCACACCTCCTGTGCGCCATAGCTAATTCTGTCCAAAGTTCCTTCTGCAAGCTCTGAGGCTTTAAACACAACTGCAAAAACTGAACTTTGTGTCCTTTGTTCTTCCCACCCCTGCAGGCTGAAGAATGCCAGGAGCGCTTAGTTCAATGCCACTTCTGCGAGCTGGATCTGCCATTCCGTATACTGCAATCTCACCTGGATGCTTGTGGCAGCCGCACTACCATGTGTTGGGATTGTGGCAAATACGTCATGCACAATGCCCAAGAAGAGCACAAGCTCACCTGTCAAACAGGCAACATGCTGAGGAGCCCTGGTGAGTTTCACACCTGTAGGTCTCTTGCTACCTTTGTCTAGTCTCCCTCCCCATCAAGGATAATGTCTGGGTTCATGTGTTTAACAAACAATAATAGATATAGTTAATTATCATAAACAATATGTTACTTAATCACTCAATAGCCTTCTTCTTGCTAATATATATATTCAACCACATTCCTTTCTCTCTAACTCATTTTTCTAGCCATTGATAGAAATTATCCCTTGTTCTACACTGAGTCTTATTTTTCTTTAATCTTTAAAGTCAATCTATCCATTTCTGCACACTCTAGAATTTTCTTAATTAGTGCTTCTTCAGCTGGTAAGTTTTCATTTTTCAAATGTTGGGCAAATACAATTCTTGCTTCAGTTAATACATGTAGTATTAAATATCTGCAATCTTTCTCATAATTTGCTCCTATTATTCCTAACAAAAATAATTCTGGTTTAAAGTCTATTTGTTTATTAGTCATTTTCTCCAACCATAAATGTATTTTAACCCAAAATCTTTTGGCTTTAGGGCATGTCCACCACATATGATAATAAGTACCCGGTCTTTGTTTGCATTTCCAACAGTTGTTTGAAGTATTTTTAAACATTTTTGCTAATCTCACTGGTGTCATATGCCATCAGTAAAACATTTTATATAAGTTTTCTTCATATGCCCCTGCTTTACTTAATTTAATATTTCTTTCCCATAACTTTTGCCAATCTTCTAATTCTATATTATATCCAAAATTCTTTGCCCGTGTTATCATTGTTTCTTTTACTTGTTCTTCCTCCATCTTTAAATTTAACAGAAATCTATAAAGTTTCTTAATCAACTTTTCATCTGTTTATAGCAGTATCTGATCAAATTCTGTCTATTCTTTATAAAATCCTGTTGTTTTGACATCTTTTTCATATCTCGTTTGAATTTGCAGATATGGCCACCATGCTAGATCAATACCATGTTCTTGTAAATCTTGTCTCTTTTAATTTTCCTTCATTGTCCAAAATACCTTTATAAGTCACAACTTTGTCGTAGTTAATTAAATTTGGGTAAGCAAAAGCTTCCATTGTTGAAAGCCATTCAGGTATCTTTATATGTTTTTTTTCTTTTATTTTTTCCCATTATGAAAGAAGTGCATTCCTTATAAAATGATTTTGAAAGTATCTATGTATTTTATTCTTTCCATACCACAGAAAGGCATGCCAACCGATTTGTAGGTTATGCCCCTCTAGGTACAATAAGTCTTTTTATCTCTAAGCATTATCCATTCTTTAAGCCATGTTAGAATATTTGCTTGGTAGAATAACCTCCAGTCCGGCAGTCCAAATCCTCCATTTTCTTTTGCTTCTTGTAGCATTTTCACTTTAATTCTAGCTTTTCAATATTATTGTATTCAGTTCATCAAAAAAGGCTTTTCCCAACCTTACAGGAATCGTTTGAAATAAAAAAAGTATTTTTGGTAAGATATTCATTTTCACTGTTGCTATTCTCCCCAACATTGAAAATTGAAAGTTTTTCCACTTTTCCAAATCCAATTTTATTTGTTTTAGCAGTCTTGTATAGTTATGTTTTTTTTACTGTTACACACTTTGCTGTTAGATAAATTCCCAAGTATTTAACTTTTTTAACTATTTGAAGATTTGTTTTTTTGTTAGTTGATTTTTTTGTCTTTCTGTTAGATTCTTTGTTAGCACTTTAGTCTTTTCTCTGTTTATTGTCAACCCTGCCACTTCTCCAAATTTTTCTATTTTCTCCAGAAGTTTAGTGCTTGCTTCCAGTGGATCTTCCAATATAAAAACTAACTCATCCGCAAATGCTTGTAATTTATATTTTTCATCCTTTATCTCCAGTCCTTAATTTCTATATCTTGTCTAATATTTCTATTCAATACTTCCAATGTTAGTATAAATCAGGGGTCTTCAAACTTGGCCCTTTTACGACTTGTGGACTTCAACTCCCAGAATTCCTCAGCCCGGCACACTGGCTGAGGAATTCTGGGAGTTGAAGTCCACAAGTCGTAAAAGGGCCAAGTTTGAAGACCCCTGGTATAAATAGTAATCGAGATAGTGGACATCCCTGTCTTGTGCCCTTTTTAATATTGAAGTTTTCTGTAAGATCTCCATTTACAATGATTTTGGCTGTTTGTTTACAATAAATTGTTTTGATTACATTTATAAAGTTTTTTTCCAAAGTCCATTTCTGCAACTTGCTGAAACATAAATTGCCAGTTTACATTGTCAAACGCTTTCTGCTCATCAAGGAATATTAAAGCCATCTGTTTCCCTGAATGAATTTCATAATACTCTAACACATCAAGAATCATTTTTAAATTATTTTTATCTGTCTTTTAGGTAGGAAGCCATTTTGATCTGAGTGTATGAATTCGATCAAAAATTTATTTAGCCTTTCTGCCATTATTGAGGCAAAGATTTTGTAATCTACATTTAATAGTGATATTGGTCTATAATTTTTATTTGCGTAAAATAAGAGTCTTCTTTAGGTATTAAAGTAATATTGGCTTCAGTCCATGTATTTGGTATTTTAGCCTCCAGGAGAATTTCATTACACAGTTCTTTCAGGATCAGACTTAATACATCTTGTAGTGATTTATAAAACTCTGCAGGTAATCCATCTGGGCCAGGCCAGGAGTCTTTTCCTTTTTTTGCCTTTTTATAGCCTGTATAATCTCCATCACTGATATTTTTCCATTTAATTCCAGCTCCTTCTTCTTCTTCCCCTACTTTGAAAATGAAGGCCGAGAAGGATGTCCGCCCCAAGAGGAGGGACAGAGAAGTGCCTTCTCTCAAGAAAGCATCTCTGAGGTCTTCAAAAAGCAAAAAGGCATCTAGCTGCCAGGACTTTGCTTCCATCCTGACCTCCACTGGGCCACAGGCCCTCAATGACACGTATGACCAGCTGGTGGCATGTTCCCAGTGCAACATCCTCCTTCCAAGCCCAGTCCTACAGAAGCATGAGGTGAGGAAGATGAACGCTCTGGGAATGTGGCAATAAGGGAGCCATTTGGAGGACGGGGTATTATCTGAAGCTGCTGCAGGGGAGAATTCACAGTGGGGCCTCCTTCTCTTGGGGAAGCTATGTGTACCTCCCTGGCACTGCTGCTAAATAGCTGAAATCCTAGCCACAGCAGGCTAGTAATCTCAGTATTTAGAAAATGGTGGGAGAAGGGAAATGTTAATTAAAAAAAAGATTATTCAAGTTTAGTGGCCTTTCGAAATTGAATTTCTCTACATTACCTTTTAAAAGGACACTTAAAAAAAGAGGCTGCCATAGCAAAACTGTCCTCAGATCACGCATAAAATTCCAATTTCATTCCTATTTCAGAAAAAGTGCCAAAGGGCAGCTGCCCTACAAGCAATTCGACAGAGCTCACGATTTTTGGAAAAAGAAGGTAGTATTATAACTTCCGGTTTGCTCTTTCCCTCCCTAGTAATTATTTAAACCACTTCATGCTTTTTTTAAAAAAAAAAGACGTTGAAAATACCTCCACCTGTTCAAAAAGGCTGCACAGTTTCACTCAAGTACTTGCCATATTTCTGCACTGCTAGAGATTCAGAATTGGAAAGCAGCATCTGCTTCTCTGCCCTGCCACCACTGGAACTACAACAGGGGTTAAAGGGTCATTGTAAGGAGTGGTTTCCCTTTTTAATTTCATTTCCCAAAGCAGCGTCTAGTAACAATTCTAAGGAGAGATTCTTGGTAACTTCCATGGTGGCACAGTGGTTAGAATGCAGTATTGCAGGCTAACTCTGCTCACTGCCAGGAGTTCGATCTTGACTGGCTCAAGGTTGACTCAACTTTCCATCTTTCCAAGATTGGTAAAAACGAGGACCCAGATTGTTGGGGGCAATATGGTGATATTTGTAAACCGCTCAGAGAGTGCTGAAAGCACTATGAAGCAGTATATAAATTTAAGTGCTATTGCTATTTATGAATAGGTCCATAGAGTTGCTTTCCTTAAAGCAGCACGCAAGTGGTTGCCAGATTTATTTATTTGGGGGGGGTGTGAACATTTCACATTCCAGCACACAAGTAGTCCTTGACTTACAACCTGTTACTTAGCGACCATTTGAAGTTTTGAGGAACCCCCAAAAGATAATTAGAACCCAGTTCCAAAATTCCAGTGGCCATCCCCCCCCCATGATCATATGACCATATTTCGGGTGCTTGGCAACCAGTCCACATATACAGCTATTTGCAAAGCGCAATTTACAACATGTATGCATTTTCTTCCAGTTTCCAGTAAAAACGTGCCATAGTGAACAATGGCTTTGCTTAATGACCACCCCATTTGCTTAAACAATTGCCCCATTCGCTTAATAAGCACTGCAAGAAAAGTAGTGAAATTATGTTGCTCACAGTTATGGCTGACATGACTTATGCCGATAATTGGCAGGCTCAATTAGGGTCATAAGTCGAGTACTCTCTGTACATTGCTAGTATTTCTTGGTGGGTTTCCCATTTAAGAACTAATCCAGTTTGGCCTTATTCAGTCCAGTCCTAATCAAAACCTTTATTACAGCCTTTAAGCCAAGAAAAGTCATAGTTAGCAAGGTTTTAGGGGCTGCTTAGCTTATTTTTTTTTAAAAAAAAACCACACAAACAAACTCACACAACCAAAGTTTAAAAAAACCATCCTGGTATCACTCAGGAAAAACCAAGCAAGCAACTCCTTTGTTTCTCCAGAAACTAGGAATTCGAAAAGAGGGAGTTGCCGTACTGTCTTCTGTCCCCAGGCTCTCTTCTTTCTGTGCCTCTTCAGGCCTCATTCTCCTATGGAGCCAGCTTTGTCTTCTTCCAAATAAAGCAGCCGCTTTGAAGACTGAGGAGTAGAACATCTGTTTTATTCAGCAGTTTTTGGAGGCGTAGGGGCCACCCTAGGGTGGCCCTCCATTTGAAAATGCCCTGTGGTGGTGACCGGATGGAATTTATACTTGACTAAACTCCTCATACAAAATACTTCCACTTTTTTTTTTTTTTTTTAAATTTATTATTTAAAAACATTGGACACAGTACCAGCGAGCTGACAAACCTTTTTGTCTACAATGTTTAAATATATATATATATATACATGTATATATGTACATCAAAAATACACTTAAATACACTTAGATTACAAATCGGTGAAATACCACAATATTTAAAACAGTGAGCTAGTCTGTAAAACCTAATAGAGACCTTTCTTTTTATCCATCCAAAGATACAATTTGTTCCAAATTCTATAATAGTCTGATTGATCTTTATTCTTTAATTCCAAAGTTAATTTGTCCATTTCAGCGCAATCCCAAATTTTCCTAATAACCTCTTTTTGTCCTGGGATCTCATTCTTTTTCCATTTTTGCGCAAATGATATTCTAGCTGCTGTGATAATATGGATCGTTAAGTATAGCACATCTTTAGGATATTTCTCTTTCGTGATTCCCAACAAGAAAAGTTCTGGACTAAACTCCAGATCTTGTTTCAATATTTCTTTCAGCCAAATCCAAATCATTCTCCAAAATTTTTGTGTTTTACTGCAAGACCACCACGTGTGGAAGTATGTGCCTATCTCTTCAGAACACTTCCAACATTTGGGAGATGCTGTTGTGTACATTTTTGCTAAGCGGGCTGGGGGAAGATGCCATCGGTAAAACATTTTAAATAAATTTTCTTTATACGATGAGGCCAGTGTTATCCTTTTATTCCTATCCCAAATTGTTTGCCAAGTATCTAGGTCGATGTTATGTCCTAAATTGTTAGCCCAGATCAACATGGGGTCTTTCACTTGCTCTTCAAACAGCTTATATCCCAAAAGTAATTTATAAAAATTCCTTATTTGTTTAGAGTCCGGTCCCAATAATATTTTGTCCAATGCTGTTTCAGAGGTATATATCCCCCATTCATTTTTATCCTTCCTAAATCTCGATTGGATTTGTAAGTAGGCCCACCAATCGAGTTTTATACCTTGTAATTCTAGTTCATTCCTAAGTTTCAATTCCCCCTCCTCATTCAGAATATCCTTGTATGAGATTATGTTACCCAAATCAAACAGATTTGGGTAAACTATCGCTTCAAGGGTGGATAGCCAGACCGGTATTTTGGTGTAAATGTGAGATCTAATTTTTTTCCAAGTATTGAGTAGCGCTTGCCTGATCCGGTGTCTTTGAAAATGCGAGAAAAGACCTTGTTTCTCCGTCCATAGGAAAGCATGCCAGCCATATTGCAAATCGTGACCCTCTAAAGTTAATAGTCTTCTATTTCTCAAGATTACCCATTCTCTAATCCAGCTCAGGGCCGCGGCGTGGTAATATAATTCCCAGTCTGGCAATCCAAAACCCCCATTTTCCTTCGTGTCTTGTAAATATTTCAATTTAATTCTTGGTTTTTTCCCCTGCCAAATAAAATTTAGTGATAATTTATCCAAATTTCGAAAAAATTTAGAGTCGAGTTGAATTGGGATATTCTGAAACAGAAACAGGATTTTAGGCAGAATATTCATCTTAATGACAGCGATTCTTCCCAATAATGAGAGTTTTAGGTTTCCCCATCTTTCCAGGTCACCTTTTATTTGATTCACTACACTATCATAATTATCCTTTTTGAGTGAAGTGCATCTAGCCGTAATGTTAATCCCTAAATATTTTATTTTCTTGACTATTTCTATATCCGTGATTTCGGCCAGATTACCTTTTTGTTTATTGGTCATATTTTTAACAATCATCTTGGTCTTATTTCTATTTATTCGCAGTCCGGCAACCTCACCATATTTAGATAATTCTTCCAATAGCTTTGGTCCCGTCTGACATGGATCCTCCATAATAAAAACTAGATCGTCCGCGAAAGCTTGCAATTTAAAGGTTTCCTTTTTAATGGTTAATCCTTTTATCTTTGGGTCGTTTCTTATAGTTCTCGTTAATACTTCAAGAGTCAATATAAACAGCAACGGTGATAAGGGGCAGCCTTGCCGTGTTCCCTTTTGAATTTGAAACTTGCTAGATGCTTCCCCATTAATAATTATTTTTGCTTCCTGATTGTCATAAATTGCCCTAATTATATTTATAAATTTTTCTCCCATATTCATAAAGCTAAGCTGTTGGCACAAAAAAGACCATTTAACATTGTCAAATGCCTTTTGGGCGTCTAAGAAAAGTAATGCCATCTGTTGTTCGCTATGTAATTCATAGTACTCCAATGTATCTAATATTGTTCTAATGTTGTGCTTAGTGTGTCTCTTAGCGAGAAAACCATTTTGATCTGCGTGTATGAAATCATTCAGAAATCGTTTCAATCGTTCCGCTATAATTGATGTAAATATCTTGTAGTCCGAGTTAAGAAGTGATATGGGTCTGTAATTTTGGATTAATGTATGGTCTGTGTTATCTTTCGGAATAAGGGTTATGTTTGCCTCTAGCCAAGATTTAGGCATCCTTGCGCCTTCTAATACTGCGTTAAATACCTCCACTAGGGGTTGAGCTAGGATATTTTGTAATTCTTTATAAATCTCTGATGGAAGACCGTCGGGTCCCGATGCTTTATTATTCTTTTGTGCATTAATAGCTTTTATCACCTCAGATAGTCGAATTTCCTCGTTTAACATATTTCTGGTATCTTCTGTGACCTTAGGTAGTTTGGCTCTTTGAAAATATTCCTCCATTTTCTCCACACTTGCCTGGCTATCTTCTTTGTATAAACGTTCATAAAATTCCTGGGCTATAATTTTTTTTTTTTCCTCCTGGTGGAATATTCTCCCTTCCTCATCTCGTAGTTCGTGAATCCAGTTTTTCCCCTTTTGTTTTCCCAATTTGTATGCGAGCCACCGGCCCGGTTTATTTGCATTTTCAAAAAAATTTTGTTTCGTGTTTCTCAATTGTTGTGCCAATTTCTCTTTGTCTAGAATGTTAAGTTTGTGTTTAATCAGATCCATAGATTGCTTGATATTCTCTTTTTGTGGATCTTGTTGGAGTGTAACTTCTAAGCTCTTATATTCCTCTTCTAATCTTTCCCGTTGTTGTCTTTTCCCCTTGTTTTTATATACCATATATGCCCTCGCTACCCCTCTCATCATTGCCTTAGCTGTATCCCAATTGTTTTGTACTGAGGTGTCTATAGCTTTATTTTCCTTAAAGAAAAAACTTAGTTCTCTCTCCATCTTAGATTTGAATTCGTCTTCTTTTAAAATTGCTCTTTGAAGCGTCCATCTGGATATTTTTTTGGAACCTTTCCAGATAAGTTTAATAGGATTGTGATCTGCCCAAGTACCTGTCGCTATATGTACCTCGTCTATTTCTGAACTAATTTCTTTCGTCATCCATACCATGTCTATTCTAGACCATGAGTTATGTCGGTTGGAGTAATATGTATATTGTCTAGCCTTACGATTTCTTTCCCTCCAGACATCTTGGATATTTAGTTCCTCAGCCAAGTTAAGAAAAGATCTCGGTAGAGTTCTTCTCTTCTTTTTCCTAAGCGTCTTTCCCATATAATCCAAATTTATATCTAGGATAGCATTAAAATCTCCTATTAAACAAATCTCCTCATAATCAATGCTACATATCTTATTGTGAAGTGTTTTGAAAAATTGTTCTTGGTTATGGTTTGGAGCATATATCTCTACCATCATGACCTTCCTGTGATTTATTATAACCTCGACTATCAGTATTCTACCCTCTTTATCGTTATAAATTTGTTTTGCAGTCAATTTTGGGTTTACATATAGTGCCACTCCTCTCTTTTTCTTGTGTCGGTCTAGGGAAACGAATAGGTTCCCTATTCTTGGTTGTACTAACAAATATTTTTGTTGTTCCTTTATATGGACTTCTTGTATTGCCACGATATCCAATTGTTGGTGAATAAGCCTATTAAAAAATTTCCGCCTTTTCACTGGCGAATTCAATCCATTAATATTCACAGACATAATACTACACTCACCTCCCTTCATCTTACTTATTTCTGGTTTTTGTGGATCCCGTGATTCGGGGCTCTCTCTCTTCCTTGTCTCTAGTTCCATGTTTCTCTGTTAACTCACCGGATTTGTTCCTTCTATCCTCTGTAGCTAAGATCTTCCCATCCATTGCCACACGTATTGTATCTCTTTCTCTTACCTCCCTTCCATCTTGATCTTCTAAATCTACTTCCTCTTGGCTATGGAAGTGGCGTTTGTAAAAATCTTCTGCCTTCTCTATCGTGTCCAGTCTATGCCTTCTATCCTGCCACGTAACAAGAATACCCTCTGGAGTTAGCCATCTAAAGTTTACATTTTCTCTTATTAGTTTGGATGTTAAGAATTGATAGCCGCGTCTCAGATCCCTCATCCTTTTAGGTATCTGTTTAAGGATGGTGATTGGTTGGCCCCGAAATTCTAATGGTTCCTCTCTAGATCTATGCAGAAGCTCATCCCGAATTGATTTTTTAACTAACCTTACATGTACTTCTTTTGGGAGGTTGTGCCTTCTCGCATAATTAGTTTGGACCCTGTATGTTTCATCAATTTCCGCCAGCATTTCCTCCTTCCCTACACCGAGTGCCTTTGCCATCAGTTCTGCCATCATGACCAACAGATCTTCCCCTCTTTTTTCTTGAACGTTCTGGAAGCGTAGATAATGAGCAGCCTTTTCTGCTTCCAGAAAAATGACTGTTGTTTCTAATTCCTTATTAGCCTGAAGGAGTGTTTCATTTAAATCATCTACTCTCTTTTCCTCTTTTTCCATTCTAGCTTCCATATCTTGAAGTCTTTGTTCATTTTTGACTAATTGCTGTTGAATCCCTTCAAATTTATCATCTATCGCTTGGATTTTCCCCTTTAATTCACCAGTGTCGTTTCTTATTTGGCCTATTTCTCTCTTCATCTCCTCGTGGTTTTTGGCCATTACCTCGTGTAGGTTTTGCAAAAGGGCATGTAAATCTTTAAAGGAATTCGAGTTAGATCTTTCCCTTTGCAGCATATCCTCTATAGATTTCTGATTGGAGGGACTTGAGGCCATCCCCTGTCCCTGTGCTGCTGCCTTTTTGCCAGCGCTAGGCTTAGTTGCTCCCGAGATACTTGTCATGTTTCCCCAATTTTAACAGCGTTTTATCAATGTATAATACCCTGAGTCTTATATAAACCTTTTAACTCTATGACAAAAGATATATAAAACAGTTACCACCAGATACTTATTACCAACTAAGCAATTTATATAATAGAATTCTATAGTATGAATATAATCAAAGTCACGTTCTTCTTCTTTCCCCCCCCCCCCCGTTTCCGGCGCAGAAATTGGCACCTTTTCCGTCTTCCTCTGCTGTCAAAGACCAGTAGGTGTCCCACTAAACAAACCTCCAGTTACTAAATTGCTATATCAAATGGCCGCCCGTGACAAGTAGAGTAGAATTTCAAAAGTTTCAAAAGTTCACAAATTCAAAATTTACCAAGATAGACCAGACTAGACCAAGCTGATCGCTTTCCACACCCGACAATTCAGAGTTCAGTCTCTAAGGCTCCAAAGCTCAGACTTTGACCTGTTGTAGCTTTTCTCCAGCTAGAATACAGTCATATAGTCTTCGGCTTTCTTTCCCTTGCTGTTTTTGCCAAACGCCTCCCTCAAGACTTCTATCGCCGCTTATTCCCTCTCCGTGAGGCTCCCACTTCGAACCAGTACCTCTTTCACAAGCGCTTCCTATTTAATATTCGGATACACTCTCCGTCAGCTCCGCTCTACCGTTGTCCCGCTGCTTACGTGCTAGCTCCGTCCCTCTGTCAGATCTTCATGTCGGCCATTACTGGCCTCCTTCTCCCCGGTTCGCTCGCATCAGACTTTCTCCGGATCTTCAACACGAACTGCCGCTCATGAAGGTTCTCCGGGCTGCCTGCAACTTCGGATGTCCCTACAGGACCTCCTGAAGCTCCGAAAAGCCCCCGCGAACACTGGGTGAGAGGTTGTGCGAGGAGAGAGCTCCGTTCACACAGCCGCCCGCTCTGACAGTTGGCTCCGCCCCTCCAAAATACTTCCACTTTTTATGGGAGGACAGGAGGGTAGCTTGAGCTAATGAAACTAATCGAGAAGCAACCTAGAATTAAGGAGAAATTTCCCAACAGTGAGAACAATTAACCAGCTACAGGGGCCTGCAACCTTGACAACTTTTAAGACTTGTGGACATCAGCTCCCAGAATTCCTCAGCCAGTCCTGTGAAGTCCACAAGTCTTAAAAGTTGTCAAGGTTGCAGAGCCCTGAACCAGCAGAACAACTTGCCTTCAGAAATTATGAGTGCTCCATCACTGGAGGGTTTTAAGAAGGGTCTGGAATGGTATAGGGTTTCCTGCTTGAGCAGGGGGTTGGTCTAGAAGACCTCCAAGGTCCCTTCCAATTCTGTTATATTCTCTTAAGCGGACAAATGGGGCAGGCTGCAATAGTACCACCAACCCCCAAGCGCTGGTCCTAAATAAACATATAAAGCGCAGAGTTTAAGACCTTTAACCTGCGTGCATGTAAAATATGAATTTGTGCGTTGGGGGTGGGGGGGGTGTTATCCTAAGAACCAAGGAGGAGAGGATCCCCTTCCCCTGAGATTTCCCCCACCTCACCCCAAAGCGACTGTTCCCTGCTGCCCTCTGCCATGTTCTAAAGTATATTCTCTCTCCCTGTGTTGTGTTGCAGGAGAATCCATGCAAAGTTCACCAGAAGGAAGTAGCTGGCAATGACATTTCCCAGCAGCTGAACTGGCCCTTTTCGTTCCAGCAGGAAAGTGCCCTGCAACACCCCGATCTGCCCTTTTTAAGAATAAAAGAGCTACGCAGTTGACAACCAAGACTTGAGCATAAGCACCATTTGTGAGTTTACAACAAAGAGAGTCTTTGGAATGCAAAAGGGCCAGTGAGGTTTGGGGTAGCTGAATGGCGCCTGCAAAAGATGCTGGACCAGAAGCAGCGCAAGGATTCTTGCATTTCTCTTCTCAGGGAAGAAAGAAAAGCCTGTTGGTCTTTGAGGAGAAACTTGGTTATCCTGGGAAGAAAATGTGGGTTTGCTGGAATCCAGAACTTAAAAAGTATATACAGGTAGTCCTCAACTTACAACCATTCCTCAGTTACAACAGCACTGAAAAAAGTGTCTTACAACCAGTCCTCACACTTACTACTGTCCCAGCATCCCAACAGTCATGTGATCAAAATTTGGGCACTTGGCAACTGGCATGTATTTACAACAGTGGCAAGCATCCCAGGGTCATGTAGTCTCCGTGGGCGACTTTCCCCAGCCAGCTTCCCACCAAGTTAATGGGGTAAGCTAAATTTGCTTAACCACTGCATGATTCACTTAATAACTGTGGGGGGAAAGGTCACAAAATCAAGTGTGTCTCACTTAACAACCGCCTTGCAACAGAAATTCTGGTCCCAATTGTGTCATAAGTCGAGGACTATCTGTATAAGCTATGGGAGTCATTGCCTAAAGCACGGGTCGGCAACCCGCGGCTCCGGAGCCGCATGCAGCTCTTTAAGCTGTCTCATGCGGCTCCCAGGCCTCCTCTGCCATTCTGCAGAAAAGTCCCATTGAGAGAATGGGGCGGCAGAGGTTTGGAGAGCTGATGCCTTTCGGGCTCTCCAAACCTCCTCCACCCCGTTTCCAAGGCTGCCAGCTTCGTCCATGTTTGAGGAAGCCAGCAGATCTCCAAACAGCCGGTGGCGGTTTGGAGAGTTGCGCGCACAGCTCTCCAAACCTCCTCCCTGTTTGCAGGGCTGCTGGCTTCCTCAAATATGGACGAAGCCGGCAGATCTCTAAATGGGCAGAGCAGCTCCAAACCTCCAGCGCCCCGTTTGGAGAGCTGCTCCCTTCCGTGTTTCTTTTAAATGCGGACGAAGGAAGTACCTCTCCAAACGGGGCGCCGAAGGCAGCAACTCTCCAAATGGGGTGCCGGAGGTTTGGAGACCTGCGTAGGTCTCCAAACCTCCGGCGCCCTGTTTGGAGAGCTGCTGCCTTCTTCCGTGTTTCTTTCACATGCGGACAAAGGCAGCAACTCTCCAAATGGGGCACCGGAGGTTTGGAGCTGTGCAGGTCTCCAAATTTCCGGTGCCCCGTTTGGAGAGCTGCTGCCTTTGTCCACATTTGAAAGAAACGCAGAAGAAGGCAGCAGCTCTCCAAATGGGGCGCCGGAGGTTTGGAGACCTGCGCAGCTCTCCAAACCGCTACCGTCCCGTTTGCAGAGCTTCCGCCTTCATCCATGTTTGAGGGTGGCAGCAGATCTCCAAACGAGTGGCGGCGGTTTGGAGAGCTGCATGTGCAGCTCTCCAAACCTCAACCATCCTGTTTGCAGAGTTTCTGCCTTCGTCAAACATGATCTCCAAACTGGCAGCAGTGGTTTGGAGGCCCTGGGGGGAGGGGCAGGGCGCTCTGGCAGCTCTGGCTGCACCCGGGCTGAAAACAGCGCCGCAACCCAGCGCCCGTCACCAGGCAGACTCGCCGCCGCTGCCGCCTCCCAAGGCTGCAAGCTTCGCACGGGAAGCCCAGCGTCTGGGGAAGCGGCAGCGAAAGGGCCGCCTCCCTTTCCCCCCCACCCGGCTTCAGTTGGGAGTTTTGTGCTCTCGAAGGTGGCGAGGACTTTTCGGGCTAGCTAGCAGAAGAGAAGCCGGGCCCTTCCTCCTCGGGAGCCATGAGCAGGTGTGGGAAGTGGTGCAAGCACGGCTTCGTGAAATTTGCCCGCACCCTCTTCAAACTCATCACGGGCAGGCTTAGCAAAGGTAAAGGCGAGGAGTAAAGGTGACGTGGGAATGGCAGGCGGCAGAGGGAGGGAGGGAAAGGAGCGAGAACACCAGCCGACGCCATTCGCCAATCTTTGGGTTTAGGGAGCGGAGTGTAAGGGTTCCCGGTTCCCTTCAGAGAGGGCGTTTGCTGCGCTTGTGGCGTTTTGCAGGCCGAGAAAGGTTTGCTAACTGTTTGTTGGGTCACTTCTGGGCGATCACGGGGGCCCTGGACGATGTGGAGTTTTGCAGCAAAGCCTGGTAGGAAAAGGCTTCATCGGGACACACTTTCCTGCTTAGGCGGCTTCCGAAGCTACGAATCGCCCTTTCCAGTTTGCAGCAGTAGTGGCAGCAGCTGGAAGGCGGCGTGAAAACCGGTCCGCGAACCTGTTTCCTGGGGGGAAGAGTTGGAGCCTGTTGTTTTGTGCATGCATGCGCATGCGCGCACATGCACACTCTTCTTTGCGGCTCCCAGTTTTTTCTTTTCTGAGGGAACCGGTTCCGAGTGGCTCTTTCACTGTTTCGGGTTGCCGGCCCTTGGCCTAAAGAATATCCACATTCTAAAAATTAGCCCAAGTGTTACCGGTAGGAGTCGCTTAACATTGCACAGAATTATGCAGGTGTCTTTGAGGGAAAGGAGGGAGAAAAAAAGTCAAGATGGCAGCTATGATCATTGGGTTGAAGCCATCACTCTCCTGTGAATATCCCTGGTGTCCTTTTTGATCTTGTGTCTCATTGGATGAATGACCATGTGACCTAGATGGGGCTGTCAATTAGTAATCAGGGTCAGAATCTTAGGGTGGGTAGCCTCCACATTATCCCCATTTTAGCCTATTCCTAAGGTTAATTTTTTAAAATCTGTTTTCTCCCTGAAGAGGACAGAACATTTACAAATCCTATGAAAGCAATGTGTAGAATCAGCACTCGCCTTAAGTTTTTAAACTATTTCTGCACTAAAGATACCAGTTCAAATCCTACTTGTTTTCTTTCCAGCCATCCTCTGTCACAGGGATTTCCCCCTCCCCCACAGGAGCTTATGATGAAGTTGGGCTCTGAGGTTTCACTAATTTATTATCTGGTAGAAAGTTCAGGGCAGATGTTTGGCTTCTATAAAAGATTTTTGAAAGTTTAAGCCAACATTTCAAGATCTATTCGTAGGGTCCAGCAAGCAGAGATTCTGCCAGCGTCGTGGATCAGAAGTTATTGATGGAAATGGACTCTCTCATCTGCATGCAGAGCACTTCATCAATGTAAAGTGTATTTGCTTTGACTTCAATCTCTTCCTCCAGAGAGAGCTGCCGGCGGTGTAGGCCTTTCAGTTCTATTTCAGCCTGAGCCAATGTGTCCTTCAGCCTACGGGAGAAACAGAAGAAAAAAAGGTGAAGGCTACTACTTTCAAGAATTTGGCAAGCCTCTCCATGGCTTTAAGTCAAACAAATCACAACAATCTTCTGATTGTATGCTCTGGTCTGGCCCTGCTTCCATGTTAGTATGTCATAAAAGGTGGGTGTCCAAAGAAAGTAGGTTTAGTTCCAAAGAGATTCTGGTTGGCACTAAATCATCTCCTGCAGGGAAGTAGCTCCTTGGATTTCCTGTAACCTTGACTCTGCAGGCACAGAGTCTTTACTATTTGCCTTGCTCTGTTATCTGGGATTCTTTTGATCTACGGCCTCCAAGGAAGTAGATAGCTTCTGTCTCAGTTGCCTTTTGCTACCTGTTGGTTGGATCCCTGCCCTCCCAGCTTGTAGGGAAAGCAGGCAGGAGGTGACCATGTGGATATGAACAATTGTTAATGCCTTATTGGAGAAGAGTTTGCTTTTAGCAACCTTGAAAGAAATTGTAGTATGCCCGAACTTCTGGTTTGCCGACACAGCCGCCATGAATGTCTGGAAGGCGAGCTCCGTCTTCCGTGCCCAGTTTCGCTTTGCTGGGGGACCTTGGAAAGGGTTGAAAGTCGCCCTGTAGGGGCAACCAGCAAGGAGGGGATCCCCGTTGGATAGCAGGAGGGCAGGGCAGCCTTCCAAACTAGCAGACGAAAAACTGGCCACAGCAATATGGCTCGTCACTAGGCTGCAGACAGCTGAAGTCACACTTAACCACCAGGCAATTTTAAAGCAGCACGGATGAGACTGGGTGAGATCTATCTATCTTAAATCCTAACTATTTTTTTTACCTGCAAAACCTACTTTCCGCCCTGTGGAGAGGGAAGGGAGATTTTATCCCTCCCTCTAGAAACAGCGGCAACTGACTATCCAGGGAGCTTAAAACATTGAAAGAATAACTTGATCCTAATTGGAAATCTATTTTTTAAAGTTAAAGATAAACAGTTCGGGACAACTACCGTAGTTTCCGGCGAATAAGACTACTTTTTAACCCATGAAAATCTTCTCAAAAGTCAGGGGTCGTCTTATACGCCGGGTGCTGAAAATTTAGGGACAGGGCTGGCTGGAAAACCTGCAGCGGATCTCCCATTTAGTCTGCGCAGGGAAAGCGGGACCAATTGGAGAAGAAGCTGCAGTCTGTGATTTTTTATGGTCTGGGCGTCTGTCTTTCTAAAGTTGAAGAGCAGCTGTTTGATGACAAACAGCCTTATGTTTATAAGTGACAGTTTTCCTACTAAGCACCTGCATGTCATAAGCATTTGAATTAAAATTACCATATTAAAATCAAATCTGATGTTTTTTAATTTTTATTTGGTGTGCGTTGGAAGAGGGGTAGTCTTATACGGCGAGTATAGCCCAAACCCTATAATTTAACAGGAAATGTAGGGGGTCGTCTTATACGCCCAGTCGTCTTATACGCCGGAAAATACGGTACGTCGAGATGGAAAAACAGGGATGATTTGTTCTCTCACAAAAATGGCAACCGGATGGTTTTTTCTACGTCAAACAATCTACATAACAACACAAACTCAAAAGCACAGACATGGAAGACGATTTGGCAAAGAAAGAAAGCCAGAACAAAATTGGGGTTTTGACTTACTCGTTAGAATTTAAATAGAATATACTCAAATGGATAAAACTTGTATTTTGAACACTAGATACTTTTATGAGATGAGATAAAGAAAACTTTGGTCATTTATAACTTAGAAGTATAAATATTAATAGTTAAATTTGAACATTGATTTGCTTATAAAGATTAAATGTAAAGGTAATTAAGATATATATAAGCTAAAATTAATCGATGAATGTAATATTTTTTTATTTAATGGTAATAATAAGAATTATTAGCTTAAGCACGAGAGATAGTAGATATTAAGAGAAAAAAGACAGGAAGTATTAAAGGTTGAAATAGGAGGAATTTTGGTTACTAAATTTAAGATATCTGTAAATTACCAGAAAATAAGAGTATTATATTGTATAAATAATTAATTGATGTAAGATGGTGAGAACCCAAATAGATAAGATGTGTATTTTGAACCTTAGATTGTGATGAATTGTGATAAAGGGAATTGGGATTATTTAAACCTCAGAAATTATAAATATCAAACACTAAATATAAATATTAATGGGAAACTAAAAATTGGGAAAAATCAACCACAACATTGATTGTCTAAAAAGATTGAATGTTAAAACAACTAAGATATGACTAAACTAAAAAATATTGATAAATGTAAGAAAGATATTTTTATTTAATCAATATAATAAGAATTGTATTAATTTAAATATCAGACAATAAATACTAAGGGGAAAAGAGAGGAAATATTTAATGTAAAAGTTTGAGATCTGTACTAAAGATATTTGTATGTTATTGAACTATTGACCAACTCAGCCGCCACGTTGCTTTTCAAATATTTAAATGTAAAACTAGAAAACCAATACAATTTTCTTTAAAAAAGAAGTTGTAGTATGCCCCCTGAAGAGGGAATTTGTGGAACCATTAGTATTAGAGGACAACCAACCAGTCAACGACCTTCCCTAAAAAAAGAACTGGTGATGGACCAACTTCACAGCACCTAGAGAAATCAGATTATCAGGATTCAGGCCAAGAGATGACACTGGTCACACTCTTAAATGATCTGTGTTGTAACTTGGATAAATGTACCCCTCCTGGTCTTAATAGACTTTGTGATGGCTTTTGATACTATCAGCCATGGTACGCTTTTTTGGACCATCTGCGAGAGTAGGAACTGTTATTTCATAATGGTTTCACTCCTTCCTTAGTGGGTAGTCTCTGTGTTGAGAAGGAAGACAGGTTGGCCTAGTAGCCTATGGTTTATGGGATGCTGGAGTTGGTCCTATCGGCCCTGCTTTTTAACAACTTTATGAAGCTACCGGGACAGGTCACCCAAAGGTTTGATGTACTCAGTTGTACATTGCCACTCTGAGCTGGGGAGTGGAGGGAGAGAAATACTTTTTCCTGCTGTCCAGAAGCTACCTAGATCTGAATGGGAAAGAACAGCCTGAAGTTGAATCCTGGCAATTTGTTGTCAATACATGAGGTGCCCTGTTGTCATCAAATTCCTGTGATAGTCAAGTTCACAATTTAGGGGTGTTTCTAGACTTGGCTTTCTACTCCGTAACTAGAAATCATGGACAGGGAAACATGGCAGCAATAAATCATAACCTTATCACCACCCATTTGGATTACTGTAATGCACTCTACTGAGTTCTGCCCTTAGAGAATATTGAGATACTACATTTGGTCCAAAATGTATCAGCCTGCATCTTTTATGTCTTGATGCCCAGGCACCTTTAGGACCAGCTATTCCCATTATCGTTAACTCTAACAGGAAGAAACTATTGCAAATCCCTCACTTTTGAGAGGTTTGCAGGCATGGTGGCACTGTTTTTTTTACTGCAAACACTATTAATACATTAATGTATGGTTTACTTGAACACTATTTACAGAACTAAACCAAGTGTCTTGGTTGCTCTTTAGTGAGGTTAGATACCTAGCAGTTGCAAATGTATGTACAAACACTGGTTAATTTGTTATTTAATGGGTTTGCATATCCATCTTACTTAATGTTCGAAATATGTGCAAGCCCAGAAAATGGTTAATTAAATAACCAAATTAAGCATATTCCATGAATGTAGTCACAAGCTACAAACTAGCCAACCACATTTTAATCTAGCACTGTGAAACCAAGAAATGGTTGTATTTACACAGCTTAATCTGGCTACCAAATGGATCCCATCAATACACTGAATGATAAACCAATCCATAGGCTAGGTTTGCGCAATAGGCTAAGCCACAAATATCTACTTTAACTTTACCCAAGCTTGGCCTATTGTACAAATGCACTTGCAAAATCTTTACCCAACATCGCTAAGCTTCTAACATGAACACAGCTTTAGGGTAATCAGTCTGCTCGTGTATATCATTGTATTCCTGCTTGCCAGAATGGCAGGCAAATGCCTCCCAACTCAGCTGCTAGAAGCACCTGCTCAGTCTCAATTCGTCTCATTTGGATTGCTGAGATTCCTATTAGCATTGCTTGTGTATCATAAGTTTCCATTTAGAGCCAGAACTAGCAGTGGCGTAGCGTGGGGGGTGCAGGGGGGGCCGGCCGCACCGGGCGCAACATCTGGGGGGGGCGCTCGCACTGAGCTGCTCAGGGAGCCCCAAGGGCTGCACAGAGTTGGCTTGGCTCCGCTCTCGAGCTGCTCTTTCTTGCAAAGCGAAATGAGTCCGGCAGGTGAGATGGGCGGCCACATAAACTGAATAAAATAAATAGAAGCGCCCAACTCTCCGCCCAGGCTCAGGCCAACCGCAAGCGTCCCGCAGGTGCCCCGGCAGGCTTGGCCGAGCGAAGACGGACCTGCCGGCCGGCCGGCCTAGCTTTGTGCGCATGCGTGGCTTTATTTAGCGGGGCTCACGTGCGAGCTTGAATGCAGCGGCTCTTGCAGGTCGGAGCCTCACCCAGCCGCCCTCGAGAGGGACCCGGAAGCATCCCGCATTGCGCGCGACTCTTCTTGGAAAGTCTACACCGCTGCGGGGTGCGTCTTTTCGGCGGTGCCGTGACGTCACTGCCCGCCCGCCCCTCTATTTCTGCTTCCGGTTGCCTTGCCCCGGGTGCTGACAACCCACGCTACGCCACTGAGAACTAGAAGCCTAGGGAGAAAAATCATTCCCTAGGACTTAGAATGCTATGCACTTTCCCAGAGTTTAATTCTGGGAAATCAAAACTCCCTCCATTTAAATTCTTTGTCCATAGAAGAGCCACCAACTGCTCTGATCTCCCCCATGAAGCAGCCCCACCTTCACTTCTACTAGAGAGAAGTTAGCCCACAAATCCATTGAAATCTTTGACCAAAAGGGGGAGAATTAGGTCTAAAATTAAGACAAATGATGGACCAATCAAAGGATCGATCACAAAATGAAATGAAACAATCCATTGCACATACAGGTTTTGCAGAACAGGGATCTCACACTGTTTCCTGCTCCTCCCTCACCCCAGAAAGTTACTAACTTCCTGGGACAACCCCAGATTTGACGAAGGCTCTGTGGCTTCTCGGTTGTACTTGCCTCTGGATATTATGGCAGATTTCCTGCACTTCACTCATGAGTCGATACTGCACTATGTCTCGGCAAAGCTCTACATTTGGACGGTGAGTCCGGGTATCCAAGCGAGTTTGGGCCACCTTGGCTGGCCCCTCCTTATCCAGGATAGCCTTCTTCAGAGCATCAATATTTTTTGTCTGAGAGTTGATCTCCTCCATCACCTTCAAATACAGACAGAACAAAGAGAGGAACACATTTCGGCTGTGTTCATAGCACACAATTAGATCCCTTGAAGGTCTAATGGCTGTCTTTATAAGAATAAGAAGCCTGGTTCATTTTAAGTCTTGGCTTTATTCTTTTTAAACTGTTTAGTTAGTTCTTCCCTCTCTTTATTCCCCATCCCAAAGTTCGGTACCCCTCCAATATTTACCTTTGCCAAGTGAATTTCTAATTTGTTCTTGGCATCCTTGGTTTCCTTCACCCTATTCTGGAATGCAATGTTTACTGTCCTGTTTTGCTTGCGCATGTCACTTGCAGTCTGGGACAAAATGCTGTCAATCAAGGCTCTGAGGGCCAGGGAATTGTTTCGCTGTTTGTCGGCTTTTTCAACATTTGTGTTGGAGAAATCCATCCATTGTTCAGGGCTCACTGAGCTGTCCAAAAAACAAGAGAAAAAAATGGACTCCCACATGCAACCCTATGTATTCAGTGTCCAGAGAAAGGATGGGAATCATTGTGAAATGTTCAAATCTTTGAGGGAAGAATCACAATCAAGAATGTCCATAGGGTGGGTGTATTACAATCACAAGATGGTGGTCACGACCATGCAATCAAAGTCCTGTCATCAAATAATACAATACCAAGTATTCTGGGCGTTAGTTATGGCTCTATGAGGCAATAAGGGAAAAAAGATAGATTGGTGGAATATTTCTGAAGAAACTTCTTGGATGAAAAGCGAAACATCTTTAAGGAAAAACAAAGAAAGTCCAGTTGCCTTTTGAAAAAGCATCTTTGGGACAATCATGATTTGGATGACTGAGAATATCCATACACATTGACATTGGTGGAGCATGAACCCAAATGAGCTTCCCTCATGCTATTCTCATCTGTGGCACCATCAACTGCCCAGGTCCTTCCCAAGTTTGGCCTTTGTTGAAATGAACCATGGTTACAAAAGAGCCCCTGTGTCCCAATGACAGGTTTTCCTGGTTCTCCCACACAGTTCCCCATATGACACTTACTTCTCCTCAACCTTCACAACATTTTGGGCATATCCAATATCAGTGGAGTTGTTGGTCAGATTGGAGCAATAGTTGTCAATTGTCAAGGCTGTGAATTTATCCTTCAGATCCTGTTCAAGGTTGTATTTGGCCGTGCGATTAAGCCTGAAAGAGGAAAAAGCCTTTGGGAAGAGAATAAATAAAAAGCTGTCCAGCCATACAGTTCTAAAATGCAGATTACACATGTATCAAAGGACTCGGTATAACACAGTTGATATATTAGAGCAGTATTATGCATGCTACAAACTCTATGGAACAGAACATCAGATTTACAAAGAAGCCTTCTTATTCCTTCATGATTTTTGCTGTAGAATGAAGAAACCAGCTCATAGTCCTCCTGTATGTGTCTGTAAGAGAAGGGCAGGCAGAGTTGGAGGGCAGAGTTAAATGCATCATCAGTTTAGAGTCCTTGCATTGCCACAAGACACCCAAGTCCAGTCCTCCCTTGAATTCCATTGGACCTTATCTAGCACCAATTTAATGCTGGCAGTTAGTTGACCAGATTCTTGTGTATAAAGGTAAATGTAAAGGTTCCCCTGCACATGCGTGCTAGTCGTTTCCGACTCTAGAGGCCGGTGCTCATCTCCGTTT
Source organism: Vipera ursinii (assembly GCF_947247035.1). Lineage (NCBI taxonomy): Eukaryota > Metazoa > Chordata > Lepidosauria > Squamata > Viperidae > Vipera > Vipera ursinii. The sequence goes on along the minus strand of NC_139512.1, from coordinate 336,035,932 downwards.
CAAAGCCGAAGAGCCAGCACTTGTCCGAGGACATCTCCGTGGTCATGTGGCCGGCATGACTAGACGCCAAAGGCGCACGGAGCGCTGTTACCTTCCCACCGTAGTGGTCCCTATTTTTCTACTTGAATTTTTATGTGCTTTCGAACTGCTAGGTTGGCAGAAGCTGGGACGAGTAACAGGCGCTCACTCTGTTACGCGGCACTCGGGATTCGACCCGCCAAACTGCCGACCTTCTGATCGACAAGCTCAATGTCCTAACCCACTGAGCCACCGCATCCCTTCTTCTTGTGTATAGGCTTCAATAAATTATTTATGCTGCAAGGTTATAAATCGTGCTGTTTCTTTGCGTCTGACATTGTCAAATGCACAATCCACCCAATGTCATTGTCTGGAAATTAGTGAAGACTTTGTTCAATTGTACCTGAGAAGTTTTACATGCAGAATAGTTGCTGTTCCATTGAGTTATAGTCTTAACACCCAAGACTACATACCTATCCCACTATACTCTGTGGGATTAACAGCTTTAGTTCATACTGCATCACACTTTAGGTTCTTCCCTGTTGCCCATATCATCTCCAGAATTTCCACAGCTTTCTGTTTTTCTTTTCTTTTCAGCCTTTTCCTTTTCCTATACCTGAGTTGCTCATCCGTTTGCTCCAGAGTACGTTCAAGCAAAGCAACAACTCCCTGGAAGACCTCAACTTCCTTGATCAGCTCCCGTTCCACTTCATCATGGACCAAGTCAATACCAACCCGCCTTTCCCTGAAACAAAAACAAAAATTCTTTTCAGGGTTTTGACACAACAGGAAATCCTAACTCTGTGGGTATATTAATGTTTGCCCAATAATCAAGCATGTCTGATTTTTCCCCCTCCATTTTATTGTTGTCAGCTGCCATGGTGAAATGGGTGGCAAATAAATTTCACAAATAAATAATATAACAATAAATAAAGGTCCATACACAGAAAAATAATTTTAAAAATCTCAACCACTAGAGCTTACCTCTCACCATTTGTGAATTTATTATATTTTTATATCACTATACTTCCCAAGGATTCACAGCTGTGCACAACTAGAACTTACACTCTCTTAGTTTCTACTTCAGCACCTTCACCATTATACTAAACTGGTTCTTTGCCCCAATTGTGTTTATTGAATAGTCTTCAGAGGCCATTCTAGCTGATCTTGAAAAAAACCCATACTTAATTTTACCCTAAATACTGTAGGTCGGATCTGGTTAGTACGTACAATGGAGACTAGCAAAAAATCTTAAAACAATAGGTTAAACTGTAAAGTTTTAAAAATCCCGGAGGGAAACAATGGCAGACATGGAAAATAACACAATTGTGTTCATCTTGCTATTAGAAGCTGAACACAATTGGAGGAAAACTTATACAGGTGGTTCTCAAATTTGATGTTCCTTCAATATGTGGATTTTAATCTGGAGAATTCTCAGTAGTAGCTAAGAAGGCTGGGAAATATCTAGGAGTTCATATATCTGGAGGGTACTTAGATGGAAAAAACCAATCCTATATTGTTCTGCAAGATTTTCCAATGTCAAAACCCTCCCAAAATGTAAAATGTTACAATGTCCTTTGTAACTATTATTATTATTGTTGTTGTTAAATTTATTTGCCACCCATCTCACAGATTGACGTGATTCTGTTCCCTTCAAGGTAGATTGTTACTCAGATAAAACTTCTATACTTTTCTGTCACAGAGGTACTCTTAATTAGCTTTTTATCCCAGCCCCATGAAGAAGTTGATCAAGAGACAATTCAGAAGTAATTCCTCAAGTGTGACAAACATGAAATAGTAAAATTGGTACCAGATGGAGAGTATTTCTAGTTAAAAATGCATATATAGACAAAAGATGTCCATTTTAGAGAAAAGGCCTAATGTAGGTGCATCCTCTAAGAAGCAGAGAAGAAACCTGAAGAGGATAGGATAATAAAATATAATAAATAACTAAATCTTAATTAATAAATATCAGTATAATTACAGGCAGTCAGTTCTTCACCCGTTTCTTTTCAAGGTAGAGACTGGGACTCTTGAGAATGATCTTCAGCCCCAGAATCCCTAAAATAAGAGTCAGCTACTCTTTCTGCAAAATTAAACTATCTTGCAAGCTCCTACGCCTTTTCATTTGCAGCATCCATAATTCCACACAAAATGTCACCCAAGCCTTCTTTAGGCTTACTTTTTCATTAGTATGGACTCATAAAGTAGAGCACACTGAATAACTGCAGTGATTCACTTAACAACTGCGCCAATAAAGGCCCTATAATGGGGCACAACTCATTTAACATCTGTCTTGCTTAGTAAAACAAATGTTGGGCATAAGTCAAGGACTGCCTGTCATATGAACCCAACTTATCAGACCAGCTTCGGATTTCATATATATGGTGCAAACCTAGTATGTTGTGCAAACATAATATATGGATTCATATATTAAGGCATATACCTTAATTGAAGTCCAACATCTGCCTTAATACTTATGTATTGGTTACAACCGTTCTTTAATACTTAGAAAGGGCTTTGCCAGCTCTACCTAGCTAGACCAGAGGTTAGGCCAAGATCTTCTACATACAAAGCAAATGTCCCACTGCTTAGCTGTAGAACAAACACACCATAGGAGCAGTGGTGGGATTCAGCCGATTCGCACCACTTTGGAAGAACCAGTAGCTAATTTTTTGTTGCCCAGGTCCAGAACGGACTTTCGGAAGCAGCATCCACACAGAGAACCAGTTGTTCACATATTTGAATCCCACCACTACATAGGAGACATAACAGTAGGAAGGTACATTAGAGAGATCATTTCCTCCAATTCTCTACTCGGTGCAGAAATCCACTACTTCAGGTTCCCCATAGATGGCGAGCTAAGCTTTGTTTAAACATGTCCAGTGTAGAAGTCCAAAATTTCCTAAGGCAGTCTGTTCCATTGCTAATTCTTGTCATTAGGAAATTTTATTTGATGTCCAATTGAAATATACTACAGGCAGTCTTTGACTTATAACCGCAGTTGAGCTCCAAATTTCTATGAACTAAGCAAGACAGTTTTTAAGTGAATTTTGCCCCATTTTACGACCTTTCTTGCCACACTTGCTAAGTGAATCACTGCAGTTGTTAATTTAGTAATATGGTTATTACCGTAAGTGAATCTGGCTTCCCCGTTGACTTTGCTTGTCAGAAGGTCCCAAAATTTGATCACATGACCCCAGGACACTGCAATGGTCATAAATACTTGCTGGTTGTCAAGTGGCCAAATTTTGATCCTATGATCATGGGGATGCTGCAATGGTTGTAAGTTTGAAAAACAGTCATAAGTCACTTTTTTCCAGTGCCATTCTAACTTTGAATGGTCGCTAAATGAATTATTGAAAGTCAAGGACTACCTGTGTCATTTATCAATAGGAAGAGTTAGAAGTGTATTTAGGGGTCACCGTATTTAAGCCCTACTGCAGGATCTACTAGAGCATCTCTGACATGACCATGCAGTCTCTGATGTAGAGGAGAACTCTCCACTTCATATGGCAGCCAGGTCCACTGGTTAATAATTTAGAGTTCAGGAAGTTAATTTAAACCTACTGTTTGTCCTGTAACAAGGAATAACTCCAACAGGTCTTCTCCTTCTCCTTCCTTAGAGAGGGCTGTAAAGCACTGTGAAGTGGTATAGAAGTCTACGTGCTATTGCTATTGTGCGTGACAGCCCTTCAGAAACTTGAAGATCACCACTCTCTTTTCTAGACTAAATATTTGCACGTCTCCAGTTATTTCTCATAACATTTTTTCCTGCCAGCTACTATGAGTGACTCAAGACCTTTTCTCCCAGCTAACCAGTCATGATGACATTACAGTGTTTTTCTTAATCCAGACAAGTTTATCCCACCTGCCTCCAGCAAGTAGAAACTGAAGTAGCCTCTCAAGTCCAAAAATAAATAATCCTCTCACCGATTTAAGAGACACTCCTGAGCAGTGAAAAGTGGTTCTTTGCAGCCCTCCAGAGCTTTTTCCAGCCTTGTTTTGAATGACAAAAGCACTTCAGTCTCCTTCACAATCTGGTCAAGTTTGTCATCCAACTGCTGCTTCCAGAATTTTATCTCCTCAAGTCTCTGTTCTGCAGAAGTGAGAATACTCAATCACCCCAAGGTAGAGGAAAGCAGCATCCAGGTCCAACAGCAGCTAGATCTCAGGGCTTCATCCAAAAGGAGAATCTGATGACCACCCATAACAGACAATGTGGATGAAGCTCAAGTGAATGATGCCATCAATTCAAGGGCTGAGTTCACACAGTATTGAATTAAGCCATTTTCTGGGGTTGCGCAATATATTGAACCATAACCTACCGTAGTCCAAAAGTCTGGGTTTGCATTGCATGATGAGACACAAAATTCTAAAACTATAAACTGTATATTTTACGAATGTAGTTGTTACATCTTTACCTTACCTGCTTAGGCATCTTGGGTGGACATGTTAATCTCCATACATTGCAAGGGGTAATTGCTATATCTGCACATTTATCTCACAGCGCAATATTTAAGTTGGTTTAGAAGAGTGATGGACAACCAGAATCCTGCATGCACTTCCCCAAACCCATTTTTGCAGCCCAACAGTGTATTGCTAAAATGTGTTGACTAAATGGTACCCTCCAGCAGAATAATATAGTTGTCTTTTAAAAAATGGACACTGTCAAATGGGCATGTTAACATACGTTTTTCCAGTTTAAACAACCTCCAACCCCTTCCTTTCCAGGGACAAAAAATTCATCCTTGCATCATTGTCATTGGGACAACTACACATGCCTTCTGCGGCTCTTAAATGTTGGAAACAGGATGAAGAAACAAACACACGTTAATGTGACAGACACACCCCACAGATCAGGTCCCTTCAGCAGGCGTGGACAACCTCAGCTGGCATGCAGCCTCCGAGACTCCCTTTGAGGGTCCCTGGATCCCACAGCCATTCTAGTGTGGACAAGGCCAGATCTTTTTAATGATTTGTTTAAAAGATTTCTATGGCCACCCATCTGAAACAATTCTGGGTAGCCCACAACAGTAAAACCAGTAAAAATTAAAACTGAAACATAAAACAATCAAACTACAACAAGAACTTTGCAGCTTAATCATCCCCTGAGGATGTCGCATAGCAAGCTCCAATTACTCTCCTTCCAGACTTTCTATTTTGGGGAGAGGTTGTATGGTTCACAGGCAAAACTGATACCTTGTGTTACAGAAATTTACCATCCCCTTTGAAAGCTTCCAGTATCAAGCCAATTTCCCCATCTTGTTTTTTAATGCTTAAGATATCTGTTTTGCCCCTCAACCCCTCTGAAACAGGGTTCTTTTTTGGTCCATCCACTCCTGTACATGAAGATATCATTGCCCCATCTCCTGCACTCCTTACCCAGCAATTCCTTACCCTTTGAATTGAACTTATGAACAGTCCACACACTTACAGCTATAGCAGCATCCCCATACAAGCAATCAAAAAGTGGGCACTTGGCAACTGATATGTATTTACAACGGTTGCAGCAACCCAAGGTCATGTGATTGCCATCTGCAACCTTCCTCCCTGGCTTCCAACAAGCAAAGTCAATGGGGCCATCATAGTCACTTAATGACCGCATGATTCGCTTAACAATTGCAGTGATTCAATATGGCACAAAAGAATCATAAAATCAGGCTTCCGGATGGCAAGGCGTCGCCGGAGGCAGCCATTCTTAGGCTGTCAGCCCTGCGGTGCCGATCAGCTGTTTTGGCGGTTCGGAAGCCCCCTCCTCGGAAGAAGAGGAGGGGGTGAGCGCCCAGGTAGGGGTAGAGCTCTCCGGGGCCGCCAGAACTTAAAGTTTTGGCGGCTGAAGGATTGAGCCCCCCCGAAGCCTGGGTATGCTCCGGACTGCGAGGCGCTTCTGCTCCGGGTTTTTTGGAGCAGAACAAGGCGTCCGCAACCATCCCTGCTAGCAAGAAAGAATTTTGGAGAACTTGGACGCAGGCAGAGCGATGCAGGAGATTCAGGTGAAAGTGGACTTTTGATCTTTAACTCAATGGATTTTGCTGAGCTAAAGTGAAAGTGCGTAGCAGACAATAGTGGGTGAAAATGGCGGCTACATCTTTGAAAGTTTTTAGAAGTGCCGGGGTTTCTCCGGTGCAGCAGTCTTCGTTGCGAGGTTTGTTGCCCCCTGCACCCATACCTGCATCAGCCCTCACAGTTAAAGATTTGCAGAATGTGATGCAAGAGATTATGGAAAAGCAATTGCAACAATTAGTTGAGATAATGGATGAAAAGATCATAGAGAAATTCACAGAACTAAGGGCAAACATCTTATCTGCATTTCAAGGCATGGCAATATGTATTGAGCGTTTGGACGAAAGAGTGGAGGATCTCAGTCAAAATAATACTAGATTAGAAGTAAAAATGACAGAAACTGAAAATGTGGTGGAAAAAATTGATTGTGATTTGACCTTGGTACAGTATCATCAGATGGAGTTTGCCGTGAGAATCAGAGGCTTAAAAGAAGATCCTAAAGAAAACCTGAAGAAAATAGTTTCTGAGGCTTTAGAAGGGGTGCTGGGGCGATCAGCAGATGAAATAATGGAAGATATAGATAAACTTTTCCGTGTTAATTCGTGGATTGCAAGACAAAGGAAATTACCCAGAGATGTGGTGGTTTATTTTACAAAGAGAGCGATTAGAAATGAGGTTATTCAAGCCTCCTACAATACTGAATTTGCAATTGCTGAGCAAGAAGTCTTGATTTTAAAAGAGATCCCTCCAAGAATCTTAAGTAGAAGGAAGAAATTTGCTTTTTTGGCACAAGAATTAAGACGACATGATATCAAGTATAGATGGGAGATACCAGTGGGTATGGTGGTGACCTATGAAGGTATGAGACATCGTCTTACTATGGTGATTCAGGCATGTGATTTTTACAGTAATGTTTTAAAAGCAGCCCCCCTACCACTTTTGGAATCTACAAAGAAGAAAGGTGAGGGAGAGTATCAATGATACAGAGAGAATTTACAAGGTGCTGAAGGAACAATGCAGACAAATGAGAAAGTTACAGGAGTGGATCAAGTTTCAGTATCATTGGAGGAGGCCAGAAATTGGAGGAGGCGTGCTGCTTCTAGATGGATGAGACGAGCTTGAAGATTTAGTTGTAGAACTGAAGGAAATAATAATGTAATAAGGATCATAAAAGGTGGTTTTAGAAGAGTAAACGGGAATTGAAATTGTTAAAAGGGTTAAATATTTGGGGATATATTTTTCACCCTCAAATGTAGAGTTATATAAAATAATTATGTTTTGTAATATTTTATGTTGTTTTAATTTTAAAATAATTATGAAAACTTAATTGGGAAGAATTGTAGTAATGCTTATTGAAATTTTGAAGGTCATGATTTGTTATTTGGTTGGTATGTATATCTATTGTGTGATAAGAAGGTGGATAATGTGTTTAAGGTATATATTTTAAAACACGCTCTGTTGCGAATTTGGGAAAAAGTATAGATGCAAGCTAATTGGTAAGTTACTTTCAAGGGCAATAATGAAATACGTAATAGAAAATACAAAAATGATGTGATTACATATAAGAAAATTTTAAGTTTGGAAAGGAATGTATGGTATTTGAAGCTGCATAATATTTTAAGGGGTTTTAGTATGAAAAATTACAGACCAGGTGGATAGATTAGAAAATTGATTTTTAATGATTGATGTAAATTTGTTTTGTCTGTAATTGTTCTTATTGGGTATTTTTATTGATATTACTGTCATGGATATCCGGATGTTGAATTTGATTACGGCAGTAAAATTTTTAGTAGGGCAATATTGGAAGAAGGCAGAACTGCCGATTATACAAGAATGGATTGTAAGAGTTCTCAACTTGGAGGATATGGCAAAGATTTTAGTGTATTTGAAAGACTATTTGCAACAGAGAAATACTGTGGAGTAAATATGGGACTAAAGAGTGTTATCCAGCATTTGAATAATTATTGATGTGATATTTATACTGTTTGGAGTTAACTTATAAGAGTTAAAGTGCGATAGTTTTAATAGTTTATGATTGTTTGTATTCTTATACCCTGTACTTAGCTCTGGGAAGTTGGGGAGGGAGGAGGGGGGAGGGGTTGGGGAGGGTTGGGGAGTGGGAAGGGGGTGGGGTGGGGTTTGTTAAAAATAAAATGTATTGTAAAACTCTTTAATAAAAAAAAAGAATCATAAAATCAGGCACAATTCATTTAACAATTGCCTTACCAAATTGGAAATTCTGGTTCCAAATATGGTGGTAGGTTGAAGACTACCTGTATTTTCTGGTTGTGTATACTACAATCACAAACAAACAAATTACCCACAAGATACTAACACCCCCCCCACACACACACACACACACCGGCAATAATGAAATTTAAAACAAACCTTTGCATGTTGTACAAATACAGATCTTTAACTGACTTGGTTCAAGGATCTTATGCAAACCCAGCCACCCGCTTTCAAACTCATGTACACATGCGTCCATATAAATGCATTAAAAGCATCCATCACCTATTCTCTTGTTGACATCACTCTGAGTCTTCTGAGTGGTTCTCTCAATTTCATCTAGCAACCGCTGGCTCTCATCTACCAAGCGTTCCGAACGAGACCGCTGGGCCTCGGCACTACTGTATTGGACCTTGTTAGCAATGTGCCATTCGGGGGGCAGAAACCTAGGGGGTGCTTGTATCAACTTGGCCATTATGGCATCCAGAAGACCCTGGGAAGGGAACAGAAGTTAAGTGAACACTTGGAAATAAAACTGGAAAACAACAACAAAAGTTTAATAGCAGGGAGAATAAACAGAAGTTGATTTTTTAAAAGGTGTGTTCCCTAAAAAAAACACTAAAGGGTCTCCTTCCCCTTCAGCAAGAAGCAGTAAGGCTATAGTTTTATTTCAAAATTATTACAATGGAATGTATATCTTCACAATTCTCCATATCTGGGTATTTATTTCATTTCAATAGCTGTCCATCTCAACAAGTGACTCTGAGTGGTGAACAGTCTTAAAATACAATAATAATAATAATAATAATAATAATAATAATAATAATAATAATAATAATAATAATAATAATAATAATATAAAGTTGGAAGGGACCTTGGAGGTCATCTAGTCCAACCCCCTGCTCAGGCAGTAAACCCTATACCATTTCAGGCAAATGGCTGTCCAGTCTCTTCTTAAAAACCTCCAGTGTTGGAGCATTCACCACCTCTGGAGGCAGGTTGTTCCACTGGTTAATTGTTCTAACTGTCAGGAAGTTTCTCCTTAGTTCCAGGTTGCTTCTCTCCTTGACTAGTTTCCATCCGTTGCTTCTTGTCCTGCCTTCAGGCGCTTTGGAGAATAGCTTGACTCCCTCTTCTTTGTGGCAGCCCCTGAGATATTGGAACACTGCTATCATGTCACCCCTCACTCTTCTCTTCGTTAAACTACACATACCCAATTCCAGCAACCGTTCCCTATATGTTTTAGCCTCCAGTCCCCCAATCATCTTTGTTGCTCTTCTCTGTACGCTTTCTAGAGTCTCGACATCTTTTTTACATCGTGGTGACCAAAACTGAACGCAGTATTCCAGATATGGCCTTACCAAAGCATTGTAAAGTGGTATTAGTACTTCACGTGATCTTGATTCTATCCCTCTGTTAATGCAGCCTAGCACTGTGTTGGCTTTTTTGGCAGCTGCAGCACACTGCTGGCTCATATTGAAGTGATTGTCTACTAGGACTCCGAGATCCCTCTCACAGTTACTACTATTGAGCAGGGTACCACCTATACTATACCTATGCATTTGATTTTTGCTGCCTAAATGTAGAACCTTACTTTTTTCACCACTGAATTTCATTTTGTTAGATAGTGCCCACTGTTCGAGTCTGTCCAGATCCTCCTGTATCTTAAGCCTGTCTTCTGGAGTCTTGGCTATTCCTGCCAGCTTGGTGTCGCCTGCAAATTTGATGAGTTCCCCATCTATCCCCTCATCCAAATCATTAATGAAGATATTGAAGAGCACTGGGCCCAGAACAGAGCCCTGGGGCACCCCACTACACACTTCCTTCCATGTAGATGCGGTTCCATTGAGGACCACACGCTGAGTACAGCCTGTCAGCCAGCTACGAATCCATCTGGTGGTAATGCTGCCTAACCCACATTTTTCTATCTTATCAAGTAGTAGGTTGTGATCTACTTTACATTAAAACAATTCCAATCACAAATTTAAAATACACAGTAGCTGAGGAAAATACCACAACCTACAATCATTAGCACAGCCAGAAGATAGGATTCTTCACACAGACAGGGTCCCAGCCCTGAGCACATTTACTGCTTCTTGATTTATACTGCTCAAAAAAAAAATAAAGGGAACAGAAAATAAGACATACTGCTGTTAAATACAGTACATTGTGTTGTTTAAGTATTTCCTTTATTTTTTTGAGCAGTATATTTAAAATGCTGAACTAGGCCACCCTCTGAACATTTCATGTATTCCATTCATGCTGCTTTCTGCTCAGAAGGACATCCTCCAAGGATCAGCACTGAGAAAGATCATATAGTTTTACATAAACAACTAGCTCCGTGGATTCATCCAGAAAAGATGGCTACCCAGATCCAAAAGTCCTTGAATGCTAAAACAAATTGTTTTGCTCAGTTTCTTAAGTTATAGGAAACATTAAGAAGACAGAAATGCATGAAAAGAAAATGAATATTTTAAAAAATATTTAAAATACTGTTAAAAAAAACACCATTTGGTCTAGCAGTTAAGGTACCAGGGTAGAAACTGGGAGACCATGAGTTCTAGTCCTACCTTAAGGCATGAAGGCTGGCTGGCTACTTTGGGCCAATCACTTTCTCAGCCCAATCCACCTCACAGGGTTGTTGTTGTGAGGAAAACAGGAGGAAGAAGGAATATTAGGTATGTTTGCAACCTTGAGTTATTTTTAAAAATGTATTCAGTCAGAGACATAAAAGCCTCGCATCAGATTGAAGAGGAAGAAACTATCCCCTGGAAATAAGCTAGTAAGGGCAGAACACCACTGCCTTAAGCCAGAAATACAAGAACTGATAGACTTCCAATGCAATTTTTCCCAAGTTCAGTACGGTAGCAGCTTCTTGCAAAATCCCCAGAAAGGAAGGGAACTGCTCCGAATCTTACGTGCATGAGGATCTTGTTATATATTCATTATCCCTATGATTTACAGAGCTGGCCGTCCCATGCAAGCCTGGCTACCCACTCTTTGGCGGTGCTCTCCACAGCAGCTCCTCCGTTCGCGAGTTCGAATTGGGGCGTAGGAAAGCGGAAAAGCAGGCACAACAAACCTGTTTCCATGGAAATAGGGCGACGCCTCCTATAGCAACGTGGCAGGCGCTGTAGAACGGAGCCGTGATTGGCTGCTGTTCTCTATCGACCCGTAGGAAAAAAATGAATGAATGAATAAATCAACAGCGGCGCGAGGTCGAGGTATTTGAATACGCAAATCCTTATAGTAAATACCTGATCCTGTCGGCAGCAATTTTAACACTAATGAATCGAACATTTAGCCCTGGGTGGGTTGATTCGCTGTAGAGATGCAGATAGTGGTGAAGGGCGCAAACCCTGCAGCGCAGAAAGCTGAGGAATCCTTTTGTCTGATCTCGCCTTTGATGCGACGGACAAGCAGTTTAACTGTTCTTAATTTTTGTAATTGTTGTATTGTTATTTTAAAAACCTTGTGAACCGCACTGAGTCCTACGGGAGAAGGGCGGTATATAAGTCTAATAAAGATAAAGATAAAGATTTGCAAGTAGCATTGACACGTCTGGCTGCAAAAATCTATAGATTTTTGGCCAATAGATTTCCAGCGAAGAGACCCAGAAACTCGTCGCTGTCATACTCCGGATCTTTGCAGCAGCCCGAAAAAGAGAGACTTCCGGAGACTAGGAGTCTCGAAATTTCCTTAGTTTTGAAGTGTGATTTTATCTTGACCTCTCCTCGTTCTTCTGTCAGGAATACTAGGGCCTCCTCTCTTCAGAGATTTTATTTCCAAAAATGTTTAATTACTTCAACAACCTTTGCTTCGTTTGGTTACTAGGTTAATCCGTATTTTATATTTATACACTTAAATGAATTGCATACAGACAGACAAGTGACTAGTTTGAAGAAGATCAAGCTAACAATCATCGGTTTGGCATATTGTGTGAATGTAATTCCTTGTCTTTAAGTGACTTGATTAAGCTTCACCCAAATAGGTGTCTGATAACATCCACAATTAGACTGGTTGCAGGGTAGTTTGAGACCGAAGTTAACAAGCGTGGGACTCGCGCCACACTTAGCCAACATGTGATTGGCTAACTCGTGGTTCTATCAACGAAACAATGAAAAACGCGGGCTGATGGGTCTTTTCCAATCATAGCATCATTTAGCTCGATAGACAATTGGTAGACTGATGCAATCAATCAGAATAGAGCCGGGAGAGACCTTGGAGGTCTTCTAGTCCAGCCCCCTGCTCAAGCAGGAGTCTCTTTCCAGAAGTGTGAATTTTTAAAAAATAACATTTCTCTTCCCCCATCCATGAAGTCTAGAAAGGGCGCAAACTTCACCCACTCAAAGGATCAGCCATTCTGATGCTTAGGATATTGCATTACCTGACTCCACTCTTGATTTGTCATCTTACTATGAATTAGTTTGTAAGTTCATGCATTTTGCTCCCAAGAATAAAATAAGGACCAAACACAAAGCTGCCTTTATTTTATTTGTTTTATAGTGGCCATCTGTACAGCCCCAAGGTAGGAAACTGCTCTGAGCAAGCTATTGACTGCAGGGAAATACCTTGGAAAGAAGTTGATGGGGGTCTGCAGTGGCAGAGTTGTGTGGACCAGACAGCTAAAAAGCACAAATTCATCCCAAAACACACATATGCTTATTCCTGCTGCTTCAGGATAGCCAAATGGCAAGGATTACATAGATGCCTGTAAAAGCCAGTATGACATCTCACATGAGCCATTGACATCATACAAATGGTACAAATTCCATAATTTGTCAGTCATGTCCGACTTGTATTTTCTTTACTTGAATAAAGTCTTCACTTATGACATAATTGCCCTGCTCCAAACATACACAAGTGTACATGACCAAACATGGTAGTTGAAGCTACATTAGATAGAATGTGGTTTATTGTGTTCTTGGATCTCTGCTGTTCTTACATTTTGTGTGAATCAGGCCACCAACCTAAGCCACAATTTGGTTTCTCCATGCAAAAGAGGCTATGTGAACCCAGCAATTGGATTTTGTTCATCTGTTTTTTTGTGTTTAAAAAAATTGCATGACTCTAGGATTCACGTCACACAACACAGTTAACTGGATCAAGAAGAAATTAAAATGTTATGCAAGTAGCTTATCTAATCAGTGATGGGTTTGGATAAGTTTCAGCCCAAATCCAAAGGATGTTTGAGACAAAGTTAATTTCCCCAGAGTACAAAACTAACTATTTATCTCTTAACAAGTAGCCAGCTGGGTCAGTCATACATTACAAAGAAGCTGATGCTGGTACTAGGCAACTTGCTTTCATGCAAAATCTTGTATAATACTTGAGACCATTTTCAAAATAGCCTCAAGATGTGAAAAGCAATCCCAAAACTGTGATTAGAAGTGTGCTACACCTTAGCTGCCTGTTTCTCCAATGGTGTGGTTTAAGTGCAATGTAACTCAGTGGGTTAGGACGCTGAGCTTGTCGATCAGAAGGTCGGCAGTTTGGCGGGTCGAATCCCGAGTGCCGCATAGCAGAGTGAGCGCCGGTTACTCGTCCCAGCTTCTGCCAACCTAGCAGTTCGAAAGCACGTAAAAATGCAAGTAGAAAAATAGGGACCACTACGGTGGGAAGGTAACAGTGTTCCGTGCGCCTTTGGCGTCTAGTCATGCCGGCCACACGACCACGGAGACGTCCTCGGACAAGCGCTGGCTCTTCGGCTTTGAAACGGAGATGAGCACCGGCCCCTAGAGTCGGAAACGACTAGCACGCATGTGCGGGGGAATCTTTACCTTTACCTAACTTCCTATGGATGGACGTAAACACTTTTCCTGGCCCAGGCTAATCTGAACCATGACTCCATTTTAGCCATGTTAGTTTGGGAAGATCTGGAGCCTCTTCCTTATTTTACTGAGCACAATTCTCACACATCAGCAGAGCAAATGCTCTGGTAAATCTTTCCAATCTGGTACCGTCCAGAATTCTCATGTCAGCGTGCACCAGGACTGATGTATCTGGCACCAGTTACTTCAGATATTTGGGACAAATATTTTGGACTCAAAGGTGCTCTTACTGTAATCAGTTTCCTTTCTGGCAATCACCGCCCAGGAGTCTGATGTATATCATAAAGAGCAAATTCTCCTCATTCCTTCGAGACCAGAAGACTAAGGTATGCAAGTATTGTGCAGAATTTCAACTATCTGCCCATAAGAGTCTCTCCAAACAGTCCCTGTGCATCACCATAGCTATTTGGAGTAAGTATTCTTGCTCTGTTGCAGGAGTGAGCAACCTCAGAACTCAGGGTTATGCACCCCCTAACTCTCTTTTCTGCCTCCCCCAGAGCCCGCTCCTACTACATCATAATGTACACCTATAACAGGTTTAATATAGTTTTTTTTAAAAATAAACTCCTCCCCACAACTAGGAAAAATAATACAGAAGTTCTCCTCCAACCAGATTGCCTCACTGCACCTTTCTTTATGGCCTTTCTGCCTCATTGTCCCTTTCTTTGTTGCCTTTTTCTGCACCTTTCATGTGGACTTTCTTTTCCCTAAATGCTAAATCTGATAACCTTCACACGGTTGCCAATGCCTGCTCCAGTATCAGATAATATCGCCTGACTGGGTCCGATTCAGGATTCAGCATGCAGCTTTCAGCTGACAGATTAAGACATACTGGGGGAAAGTAATGCTGGAGCAAATTGTGATGAAGTGTCAGTTGTGGTCATGCCTGTTAATATACTCCATTATTGCAAGAGCGTTTTTTTTAAATGTACAAGCAAGTCTTTTGGTTTGAAGGAAAACGGGTTTCAATACTGCAGCCTTTGGAAACAGGCTGAGTTCTACAAGTATTCAAGAAGCCCCCGTGATCAAGAAGAGAATTTGCACATTAGCCTTCAAACTATCCACACTGGAATCTGTCTCTAGGTCTTAATCTATCCCAGAAATTCCAGAGCATAAGGAAGTGGAATCAGGAAAAAGAAAGGGGATATAATACAAAGCAACTAATAGCACAGCTGTCCACAAATGATAGACATAGCATTTAGACTTTTTTGAGAGACATCTACAGAAGGAAGACAGGGAGGAGGAGAGGAGATCATGCTTGAATTATCCTTCTAGGTCAATTTGGTCAAGTCAGCTTGCACATACAGTTAAAAGAAAATTCTTGGAACAAGAATCTCTATTCACAGCTGCTTAGAGAAAACAAGGAAGGAACTGCTGGCCCTTTATCTTTTTTCAGCAAGAGCTCTAGCTGCCCAAGAATCTTGACTGTTTTTATCTTTCCTTTTTCTTTGGCTTGTGGCTGTGTCCAGCAGCCTGGGACTTTCCTCGGCAGGGATGGCAAGCAGCTGTATAGCAGCACCAAACATTAGCACAAAAGCAGTTGTGGAGCAGTCCCATTCTAAGAGTCATGGCCTTCCTGGATTCACTCAAAGCGCCGAAGATGGTTGTAGAGAGACTGCACATATGTGAAGACACACATGGGGTCTGGTTTGCGGCCCATCAGCATCATGTCCTCCACTTCAATCAAGCGGTCACAGTTGGCCATTTTTCTACAAAGGGAAGCAAGGCATCGGATTTAGAAAGCAAGGCAATTTAGAAAAATTGGGAACTGGGAAAATGAAGGAAAACTATCATTCAAGGGGACAAGTACCAACCCACCATCTTACAAAACTTTACTCAAAATTAATTTCCTCATATTTTTTTTCATTATCAGACAAGGATGATGTAAAAGGGTAGCCTTCCTAACCGAGGAAAGCTAAGAGCTCTGTGCAATTAATAAAATTCTGCAGCAGAATCTGCAGCAGGCAACTTATGACAGTAGCACCCTACTTACTCAGCTGTTGTGAATGCCAGTTCAAAGTTCTCCTTGCGCTTGGTGGGGTCCAATGTGTGGTAATCAAATGCTTCGGGGAAGAAGGAGTGCACCAGTGCACAGAAAGCCATCCCATCATTCCAGCTAGAGGAGAAATTCTGCAGATCTATGTGCTGGGGGCGGGTGGGGGAAGAGTAGGGCGGCAGAAAAGAAGAAGGAGAAGGCAAGTACTGTAATGCAGGAGAAGGATCTGACACAGTTGGGGTAGAGAAGCCTGAATTTAAGTATCGGCGAGGAACCAGAAGTTGTATTATGGTACTTCATATGGGTTCACAAAGTGAAACAGTGAAGAAGGGGGGAGGAATTACAGAATTCCTTACCTACCTTGTAGCCAATAGTTTTGGACCGGCACCAGTCCAAGAGGATTTGCTTGATGCTGCTGGCACTGGCAACTGCAAAACTCTGGGATCTCTTGAGTTTGGTCCGGCCCACACTCTTCCCCCTGCACAACGAGGGACACAAAGAGAAGAGATTGCTACTGTTATCTAGAGAGGTAGTATTTTAAATGGAAAAAAACAGCTCCTTCAACCTATACCCAGAATTTTCCTATTTCATCATAGAGGAGCTGTCAGAGGTAGAGAACACATTGAAATATTGTCATCCTGTGTATATGATGAACACCAGCAATCTGAAGGAACATTAGCTTTTACCTTCCCATTCAAATCCCTTCTCTCCTATTCAACTCCTCCACTGAACTGGCATAAGTAAAACAAATTTTAAGACCTTTTTTCCTGCATGCTGGTTAGAGAACATTGCAATGATTTGTGCGGTTTTGCGTCAGCTAAATATGCTGCCTTAGTGAACTGCTGAAACTAAAGGAGGAACTATACTTATATTGAGGATCAGCCAGTTTTGCATTTTTCTTAAATCGTTGTGTTTTTACCAGAACAGAACTTCTGGTACAGCCTTGTGCTGCAGACAAACAAGTGCAAACCATTAGGCTAGAAACTGTGACCTGATTTAAGGCAGCTGTTTTTAGACAACCTCCGGGCCTTCCCTGAACCAAGTCTCTAAAAGTTGAACTGGACCCAACGTACTTTCCAGTATCCTGCTCGAACTTCTCAAAGAGTGCTCTTCTAGATTGAGTTTCTGAGGTCCGGGGCAGGGTCTGAGATCTCACCAGCTCCCTTCGCTTTTCCACTTGTCGATGGACTGAAGAAGGTGGAGAGTAGGACTTTGAAGCCTGGGTTTGTTGGCTTGTGGTGACACTGCCCCCCCAAAAAAGAGAGAAAATACACTTCAAAAGAACACAGTTGCAAAGGATGACCTATTGGATTCTCCAAAAGGGATGAAATACAATAGCTGGATTCATATAGTATGCTACATCAGGCCCTCTACATATTCTTCACACAATTTGGATCAGTAGGCATATCTGAAATTTGAAGACCATGACACGGGCACTCTCAAAACACAGCAGCCAGGGAAGATATGCATAATTAAAACAAAAAACCAATGACCACTTACCAAAGGCTGAAGTTGCACCTAAATAGGCTGCAGCTCCTATCATTTTTATTTTCTGTTACTATTTATTTCTATGCAGGGCCCAGAGGCACTTTTGGAAATAAAGTTTATGCTTGGGGTGGAGCTTTGTTCTATAACATACTGACTTCCCATTTATATTTTTCCCAATTAAAAAAAAACTGTGCTAAACTCAGTTCCTACTTTATGGCTTAATATGATGTGAGAACCCATCCAAATATAGTTTAGTTAATAAGCCCTGATTAAACAAAACAAACCAATGAGCCTTCTTTCCCCACTGGCCATAACCGCAGCACGAACATTTCTAGGCTCATAACATTTTCAGGTAGTAAAAACAGAGGGCAAATGACAACATGGGCACAAGGATGCAATCATACAAACTTTATGAACTTGGACACTGGTAAACAAGTATGGAACAGTGGCATTGCATGTGACGTTACCACACCTGTGTTGTCAGTGTAGTTTCATTTTGGTGCATAAAGCTTGGGGACCTATGCTTTAACACCACCCATGGACATCTTCAGGATGTGTAAAATCTATAAGGCTCATCAACTTGGCGGGAAGTGAAGAGTACTGCAATGACTGGAAACAGTGCAAGAAAAGGGAAGAATATGGCATAATAGGAAATGGGAACAAGACATTTCATAGTGGTACAAATTTTCCACAGGTAAGCAGTGGGGAAAGACCCAATGTCTATTCCACCCAACAGTATGTCCATGCTGTGCCCCTATTACAATAAAATCCAAAGAGTAAGATACTTGCAAATCCAAGTATGTTCACCTTTCACTAGATTGGCTTCCATAGTTTACAGTCGATGTGGATTTTGTCCCCGAAGAAAATTTATCTGCACAAAAAATTAAATAAAGAAATTGGCTCTCTTCCAAATCATTCTCCTACAGCATTTGTTTTTGAGGGGGTGGGTGGAATGCCTGACTCTAAATGTGTGCGGGGAGGGGGGGGATGGAATCATGCTCTGAATAGAGAAGAGGTTGGAATCTGCAATTCACTGGTGCTGATGATCGATCCATCAATGTCATCCAAGAGGAATTCTTTACTATATAGATTTCACCATTGGATTACAAACCCAGGAAAAGTAAACTGGTCTTAATCTGGATCAGGATATAAAGTTCTCTGATAATTTTATTAGGCTTGCTTATATTATTAAGATTAAGTATAAATGCATCAAAATCTCCTAAAAATTAGATTCAGATTTTTATTGGTCACCATGCAAACACTTGACCCTGCTGGACTACATCAAAAACTCTCTAGTTCAGCATGTTTAGGACTTAAAAATGATTATAAATCAGTGCTTTGAACTCTGGATAAGCACTGAACCTCCCTACTAATTAAAGTAGCCACATCATTTTCAGATACCAGTCTGAATTTGAAAAAAAGATGGGCCTAAAAAATTGACCCACTTAAAAAAAAAGTCCTTAAAGCAGCAGCAGCTTTTTTCCCAGATTTATATGGAAGCCTAAAAAGCCCAAGCCTATTACAAAGAATAACAGAAAGGTGCTGTGCTCATTTTCACAAGGTCTGAAGCAGTCCACCTAAATCAATTTTTGAATTATGCAGAGTCCTATTATTTCTCACAGTGGCTATTGAGGCATCTCTCTCAGTGGCATCTGGAGTTGGAGTGGGTGTAGAAGGCAGAGGGGAGTTAATCATGTCAAAATAGTAGGACTGACAGGAGATTGGAGCCCTATCTGTTTTTCCAAATATGCAATGCGCACAACGCATGATAAATAGAGGCAAGTCTTCAATTGCCCTGTTGCATCCACTTTGACATTGTGGAATCCGTGGCAGACATCCATGTCTGGGATCAAAGCCCATCTGTGGACCATTAAGGCAGAAGCTCCATATTCAGCTGATGACACTATAAGCACTATGTGTTGAAATCAGCAAGATGCCAGTGTTATGATGAAGAGCAGCCCATGTCTTCACCATGCACCAAAAGGATCTACCCACTTGATAATTTTGATGACGAAAACAGCATTGGGCTGTCACGCTGCACACTCCACCCCTTTTGTTTGTGCGTCATGATATCACACAATGCACAAATCAAAGGGACACAGCTTGATTCAGAAGAGCATGGACTATTTTTATCATTTTCATCAAATCCTCTGATCTTGTGGACACCTCTGCTTCCCCTCTAATCAACCTATCTGGTTTCTACACAGTTTCTAGTCCCAAAGTTCTTCATCTTTCAGTGAGGGGTGCATGTTCTTCAGCCAAACATCTGCCTGATACAAATGTCAGTCAGACAGCATTTGCATTTTTTTCTAATTTTATTGTTAAACCTCTGTGCCGCCTATCTCACTGAGGTGACTCTAGGCGGCCTACAGTCATACAATTAAAATACCGTATAAAGCATTAAAACAATAAATAAGAAAAATGCATTTAAATTTCAGATATTTGAGGGTAAATGCATGGAACCTGAATGTGGAGGTCTTTGGAAACCTATTTATTGTGTCAATTTTTCCATACCATAGTACAATAGTACAGAAAAGTATTATTCAAACATAGGAAAATATATGCAAACCCATTTGCCAACCTGAAGTAAAGGAAGCATTTGTTGTCCTCACTGAACTCACATTCCAGTTCTTCGCAGTGCTCAGGGTTGAACTGCTAGCACCTTTTATATCTTTTTTTTAAAAAAACAAAGGGTAAAAAATGTTATTTTTTTTAATGGAGAGAAGAAGAAAACCAGATTAGACCATTAACCCATCAGGCCACGTTAGGTCCCTCCTATCAAAAGGCTACATTACAACAAGTCAGCATTTGCCCAACAGCCCATTTGATTAGCATGAGATTCTATGTTAGTGTGCAAACCCAGAAAATGATTTAACTTTGTAACCAAGTTAAATATATTGTGGGAATGCATTCAGTGAGAGAGAAAACTTTCCAGAACAAAGCCACACTTCTCTGATGTTTTTATTTTTTAAAAAAAGAACCAGCCATTTTTTATATACAAGAAAGCTATCACCACTAAAACCCAAAATATGCACACCCAATTAAAATGCTAACACCACTAAGCCTCACTCAAAACAAACATTTCCCCACAGGTTTAGCTCTAACATCTTTTTGAAAAGGTGTGTGTAAAAACTTGCACCAGAAATGGTCCTTTGAGGAATGGATGCAATGGGACACTCCTGGGTTACTGATGAAGACCACTTCTAGTCATTCCATCATATTTGGAGTCTTGTAGAGAACCTCTCTGCTATTCGTTAAAGAAGGCACAGCTTTTTTTCAGGGGTTCCGCAGAACCCTGAATAAAAGTGCTGCCACTTTAAAAGTTGACTTACCATATGATTAGTTTCTTAGGATATGAAGAAAAGAGAACGGCTTTAATGAACAGCAGAGAGGCACTGTATTCTTGTGAAGTTCAAAGCATTTCTTCCACACCATTTCCAAAGGGTGCATAGCACTAATAGGTACCTTTGCACAGCTAGACTTGCAGAAGTGGGGATTATTTTATTCAAGTCATCCACTATTTTACCTGATTGAATCAATGTTTTGGACACAGCCTCATTATGAGCATCGCTCTGCTGCCCACTGGGAGAGTTTGGCACAATTGACTGTCCAACAGTTTCTCCTGAAAATGTTTCTGATACTCTGGTTACTGCAGTAACAGGCTGGTGGGGCATCCGCGAAGACATGGCTGGAGCATGGGCCTCAAGAGGAGAATCTGAAAAGTGAAGAGAAGAGTATTTCTTGGCTGAGCCTAGCCAGGGCTAGTGAGGAAAAGAGCAAAACTATGTTGGGATCATTTTTTAAAATTAAAATTCTACATTGTCTTATATTTTCCAGGGAGTTCTTCTTTCTAAATACTATTTTTCTTAGAATAATATCATTTAAGGAAAGTTCAAATGCCACAAATATGAGCTTCCTTTAAGCAGAGTTAAGCAAATGACAGCTCAGTCCAAATGGCCAAGTAATTGCCTTATTACAGCATACAAACAACAAGAAACCAATCTCCAACTTTTATCTGACTGTACAATCTCATAAGTTCCATTTGCAAGACAGTGTTGTTTCTCTGGGTCATATATGTGTATGTATGTGGGTATATGCATAATTTTTTGGTCATGTTTATGCAGTGTATATTGGAGGTGGTTACCCTTTGAGAGCTGTATGCAATGAAACCTCATTTTAATGTATGCTGATTAGTGTACATTTAAAGTGACAATAAAATTATTATTCTATTATAAAAAAGTTATTCTATTTTGAGGTTATTGGAGTATGTTCCAATATGGAACCAAGAAAATCTATGCTTTCATTATAGGCTTTCTTTTACTTGCTTAAAAGACATCTATGGCTTTGTTTATGCTGTTTTATCTTTTCAATAAATAAAGGAGAATATTTGTAGCTCAGGGTTGGAATGGGGTCCTTAGTGCTCTCTGAGCTTGGATGTTTGCAAGAAAACGTCTGCAAGAAAACAACCAAACTCAAGAGAGCACCAAGGACCTATCTTTTCAATAAATATCTTGTTTTAAAAATAGATCAATATTTATTTAAGAAATCATTCCTATATACCCACTCCCCATTTAACAACTAGTTCCATTCCAATGACCAAGTTCTTAAGCAAAATGGTTGCTAAACACATGACTGAGAGGGAGATACTGCAAAGAACAGTGGTTGCTCCCATCTTATCCAAATAAAGTTCTCGTTCAGCTATGCCAGCCTTACTCTCACTCTGGGATGCATTGTTGTCAAGCATACTAAATTTGGTTGTAAATGTGCACATTGTTCGGAAAATATTTTTTATTACTATCCTATTTGCAAATGACCACTAAACAGTGGTAGTTACTAAATACGATACTAAATAGGCTACTACATATGATGATCCTAATCACATATTTAAAAGAACCACCCTCTCTTTTAACATGAAATACCATTTCACTTTGAACTATAAGTTTTTAATAGAATGAATGCTGGCCATCCACCTGGGTTTAAGCTCAACATTAAAATATTTAGTGATTTAGAAGACACTTTTTATTTCATTCCAAGCCTAAATGGACATTTTTCTTCTTGTAATCTAGGCAGGAAAAAGAACAGTGAATCAAACTTCCAGAGCCTGTGCAACATCACTTCAAAAGCCTGTTTAACTTTCACCACATCAGAAACAGTAAAGATTTATGGTCTCACTAAAAGGATTTCCTTTCCTTACCTCCTGACAACTGATGCCCATTCTCAGTTATGGCTGAATCAGGGGTTCTTTGGCTCATAAAGTTCTTTTCATCCTCAATGTCCAAACTCTGCAAAGGCAAGAAGATAATGCACACTGTTACAAGCACTGATTTGGGGGGGGGGGAGGAGAGTCAAAAACACCAGAGAGCAGACGGTTATTCCAGATTGGAAACCCCCAGCTTCCAAGTTTGCCAAAAGGAAGAGGGCACATTGCACTGTTGAAAGGGAAGAGAAGTGCTTAAAGAGAATTTGTGGCTGTGCTCACAAAATACACAAAGCTAGAAGAACAAACTTCATTATGGCTTAGTCAATTCTGGGAACCCAGCCAGTTGTGATTTACATACCCTGGTTTATGGCTTACAGTGAGTGTTTTATTTAATAAAACATGGGTTATACAACCTATGGATTAATGCAATATGTGATCTACGTAAGTGGCTTAAAGCCATCCCACCAGAACATGTACTTGTGTTTTTGTAGCTACATTTGTTTTAAAAAGATTGGGGAGGGAAGATAGCTACAATATGTATGAGGTATAGTAATGTTATTAAATCTAAATCTATCTCTCCTGAGGCCAAGAATAAAAGCTGTTCCCCAGCATACATTTGATTTGTTTTCCTGTAAATCAACTACCTTAGTTCTCAGTTGTAAATTTTAATTGAATTTCATCCACTGTTTGAAAATACCTCTGTGAGATTCTTCTAATCTATACTATCCTCAATAACATCTAACTAAAAGGATACAAGTCTACCCTCAAACCAGCATTGCCCATCCTAGATGAGAGGGACTGAAGGAGGCTGGATTCCTACTTTGCTATAGAGCAGCATTACTGGCTAAACTTGGCTTAAATTCATAAGTATGAAAGTATGAAAGGTTGTGGCATTTAAAAATGCCCGGATGGAGTGTTGTTGCCATCCATTCATATTTTACACTTGTGGGAGAAGAGCAGACATAGCTGGAGGGGGAAGTGGAGTTAAGCATGTCATCAGCTTAGAGTCGTTAGATTCCCACAAGTGATTCAAGTGTAAACTATCCTGAATTCCACTGACCCTTATCCTCCGCCAGTTAGTGTTAAACTTTAGTTAACTAGATTTTTGTGTATGGGTTTGAATAAATCTTCTATGCTGCAATCTAACGGATGATCCTGGCTCTTTGTGCCTGATAACACTTACCACTACACCAAATCATGTCCTGAAAAGCAAAGTTTCTGAAGCAGGGGCCATTTTGAAGCACCCAACCACCCAAGAAACATACATGCTTATTTCTTAATTTACAAACAGGGGCATCATCTACTGGGAGAGATGAGAGAACTCAAAATGGCTGCTTTGATCAAGCAATCAAAGCCCTGCACTTTTCAATATACAGTAATACATATTAGAATGGGATGGGGCTTCGATCATATAGTCACAGCTGCATCATGACCATTTATTAACTTCTTACATACAGCCCTGCTTAAAAGCCTCTCAACCTGGGGCAATGTACAATTCCCAAAATCTACAACTTGGATTAAAACAGAGATTAATAGAGAAGCTAAACAGATCATCATTTTCATAATCTAAACCAAAACTAAAAACCATGAATCGCAATACAGTTAGACACAAACTGATGATCTGAACATTAAAAACCAAAGAACCAATTCAATGTGCAGAAGAATGCAGTAGTCACAGCAACCTTGTCCCAAAGGCATGATGGAATAACCATTTGGAAAAGTAGGAGAAGAGGGGGCAATTGAACACCTTGGGAAAAATTCTATTATGAGGAGGGATCAGCAATTAAAAACAAATGCTCTTATAGATTACAATCTCCAATTGAACAAATACAGGAACAGCTCAATTGATTAAGCACTACCTTATTGAGTTCCTGTCAGAAAATAAGAAAATTAATTCCAGAAGCCTGTAACAGTATCTGACTTTTCATGTCTGAATAGCTTGCAACCACAAATCCAAATTCCCCTCCCTACCTATACCTCTGCAGTGCTTTTGCTATCTATAAAAAAACCTGAAAGACAGAAAAACACATGTGCAAATTGTTACTAACCTTATCGCTGCAATGCCCTTCAAAGACAGTTAGTTTATTCAATAAAGCACGCTCTTACAAGCTTTGCTTATGCAGATATAGCCCTTATCTGATTTTCAAACTAGTACTCTTTATATATTTAAAATTAATTTCAAAAATGCAAAATCCAAACGTTAAACACTTTATTCCTCTTTTTCTTTTAATTCCAGCCCAAAACAAATGGTCATGAAATGACCTGCAGAACTATAGGCTTATGGCCCAAAAACTCACCATACTACAAAAAGATACATTATTTCCAAAATGCATATATAAATGGAGTTAGGGTTTGGCTTTAAAACTTGCTTCTGATAGTGAGGGAACATGTACAGAAGATCTATGCATGTGCAGAGCATTTTCTCTGTAGGAACAGCCAGGTTGACCATTTCTGTATTCATATCAGCTCAGAAAACAATGTCCAAATACAGAAATGTATAGGATACAGGGGAAACAATTATGGTAGTAATAGTTACATATTATTCTTCCTTCTAAAGGAGCAAGCATCTCTTCAGTGCTTTTCTTACTGAGAGCCAGGTAAAGTAAAAGGAACATTTGAGGCAGCAAAGCCAGTGAAATGGACTGGTGACCACTGTATGGCAAGTAGCAGTTGACAGGAGCGCTAATGTCTTCTACTAACTACTAGATTCAGGGATGATAAAGGCCATTAATGGTGGGATCCTCTTCTAGTCACCGTCCCTCAAAACAGAGAAAACCTCAAATGGCCAGGTCAGCTCTAAATCCATCCTTTTCCACCTAAAAGCATCAAGTGAAATTGTTATGAGGCACATAATGGTAATATAAAACTTCACTCAAGAGCAACATTCCTAGAACAAAATAAAAACTAGTCTAGAGCCAAAATAAGTCAAGGGAACATGATTAGTTCTCCTAAAGTTATATGCTGGTTCTGAACAGGCATCCAAACCAGTCTGATCTTTTTCCTCCTTGTGCAGAAAGTCTAACTCCAGCTGTTTCCAAGTGTGAAGGATCATCACACATCATGGTGAGATTAAAATGCTGGAGTTAAGCTCCAACCAACTTGGGAATCACTCACGAGACCATCCTAGATTTACAGGAACAAAATACGCATCCCTCAAAAATCCTTACTTCATATCCCATTGCAGCTGTCAGCCTTCAGTGCCACTTGGCGTAACATACACCAGGACTATTCCCCAGAAAAGCCATTAATCATATTGATAGAAATGGAGAGGATGTTTATTGCACTTGATGGCAGTTCAAGGGAGCTCCAGCTGCCAGTGTTCTCTCTCCTCTCCCCAAGGCCAGGAATGGGGCCTAGCTCATTAGGATGACATCACTGCTAAATAGTCACGACACCTACCATAGTTCCAAGCCGCAGCCACCTGAACAAAACAGCATAGAGACAGTGTACTGCTGCCCTGCTTGAGCTCAAGAAATCCACACCAGATTCTGGCTGGAGGCTGCACAAAGGAGGAAAACGTCCTAGCCAAGGAGATAAACAATGGAAGTAAGACTGGTTGTTCAGCCAGAGTTTAGTCTGTTGACTAAAAGAAACCTTGAGAGACAACTTTGTGAAGAAGGACAGACCTGAACAGCCATTCCATTTATTGGCATGATGTTGGAGGCTCTGGGTAATTAAGAGCATAAGGAAAATGCATCAGTAATGGCACTTCATCACTTATCCTGGTGGTCCAGATCACTGCCAACCATGTGGCTAGGTTTATACAATATGCTCAATATTAACATTGATTAAAAAGACACAGTTGTGCTGTTTGAATAATATGGTGTATTCAAACAAACAAATGTATTATATCTTAAAATAATGGCAATTATATACTAACAACACTTAGAAATAGGATTACTATTATCTGGGTTGCAAAAGTCAGAATGACTACTAGATGGCAGCAAGGACTCGTTTCCAGGATAACTCTGCTGCCATCTATTGGTCATATGAATTGTGGCAACTTTGATACGATAGAACTACCACCCTAAAACAAGAGCTAAGAGGACCGAAGGATAGCCCATTTCATTTGTTTGAGGTTCTTATTTGTTTCTCCCAGATTCTAAAGGAAAGAAGAGATATAACAGTATTGTTAAAAACCAATTCAACTAACAATTATGAGTTTGATGAAAGAAATGAGTCTTGTCATTTTCCAACATATGCACTCAGTTGTTATCCAGCTTTATTTATTATTATTTTATTTTATTTTAATTCCATTTATATCCCGCCCTTCTCCGAAGACTCAGGGCGGCTTACAAGCTTAGCAGTAGCCTTCATCCTATGTATATGCCTGCTTATTAGGGCTTTCACACACACACCCAAGCGGCATTATTACAAAGTCAGCTTATTGCCCCCAACAATCTGGGTCCTCATTTTACCTACCTCGGAAGGATGGAAGGCTGAGTCAACCTTGAGCCTGGTGGGATGAGAACCTGCACTAATTGCAGGCAGCTATTCTCTTTAGATTCCTCTGAGCACAAGATCGTCAAATGGTGAACCTAGAATTCATATAAACTAGGAGAGCAGCACATTTGGGCATTCACACTGAAGATAAGTTTGTCTCCTGGTGACTACCTGGATAGAGGTAGGGTTTGGTTTTTCTTTTTTCTTTTCTTTTTTTTTTACAATATCCTTGGAAGTAGTGTTAGGCACTCCTGGCTGCCTTAATTTTATTAACACTTCAAACAATACTAGTATTGCTTTTGTGAGTTAGTAATGGATAGCTTGGCACATCAACAAATACTCCGAGCTGAAGCTCATTCTAGATCCTGGAGCTACCAGATCTGGGCTGCCAAAATCCAAATCTCTAGAGGCTACTTGGTGGTTATTTGAAATTTTTTGCAGTCCAACTTTAAGCAAAAGAAACAGCACTTCATTTCTAGGTGATAGCTGTGATAACTGTACGGTATTTTCACAACTGCAGCTAATACTCCAACTGTGGCCCTTCCCCAGCTGGTCAGGTTATCTATGATTTGGTTACATCCATCTTGACTTGTACATATTGGGCTTCTCTGGGAGTTTATAGGGAGGTGCTAATCAGTATTTGGCCAGAGTAACAGAAAAATTTAGGAAATCCCCAAAATTACTTTGCTGACCATTCCCAAAATGTGCACTGGCTGTTCCCATAACTCATTTCTAAATTTAAAAAATAAAATAAAAAAGGTTAAATGGGGGGAGTCAAAACCCCTTGAAACTGGGCTATGGCAGCTTTTCCCCCCTTTGTGAAACACACCAGCTTCACTGAGCAGAAATTAGCAGAGATAACCTCATGTATGACTAACCTTCAGAATTCAACCACCACAAAATAGGATGAAGGCCACTAGTTGAGAAGGTTTTCAAAAACATTACTTAGGGAAAGAAGGAGATGAAATCACCACTACTAGCAAGACAGCTAGCTACCTGGAACTTACTCTCCAGAGAGCATACTGAACCTGGTTAATGAACTAACTGCTGCCAGAGAATATAACTATGGATAGTCAAACGTGGTAGAGGCAAGCGATGGTTGTTTTCCTGACTCAACAGCAGAGATCTTGTTACTATATATTCTCATAGCCTGGTGCTTAAATCCAGCTTACTCATATTTGGTAGAGAATGGTGCACAAATAAGGCCGATAGCGTTCTCTACTATGCTTGGAATGCCTGGTGAAACCTCTTTTAGCTATGTTACCTTTTCTTATCTCATACCCGTAATTTATTTTTCTTATTTTTCTTTCTTATTATTTCTTGCTTATTTTCTTCAGTGTCACTTAGCCTGAAAAGAAACAGCATTTTTTAAACAGCTTTTTCAAAAGGCAAATGGACTTTCTTTCTTTTTCCTTGAAGACATTTCACTTCTTATCCAAGACGTTTCTTCAGTTCTGAGAGAACCAGAACTGAAGTTTCTTGGATGAGAAGTGAAATGTCTTCAAGGAAAAACAAAGAAAGTCCAGTTAACTTTTGAAAAACGCCTTTGGGGGAAACCATGGATGACTGACAAGTTCCATAGACAGACAGGTCTGTCTGTTTGCCCTACCTAATTTCTGTAACATTTGGGTTCATAAAGATTTTACAAAGGCCCACCTGCCACAGGAGTCAATTTCCAGATGTTTGGGAATGTTGAAGGAATAAATTGAGAATCTGAGGGTAAGGGCGTAGGTATATGAATATTGCCAGAAAGAGAATTAATAATTCCTAAAGGAAAGATAAAGGGTGCTGTACAATCAAGTTTGCAAATTTCCTTTTTGAGAAATGTCTTTGGTAGATGGTAGATGCAGGACACCATGTCCCAAACCAATACACATTCTTCTTTTTACGGGCTAACTAAATGACTGATAGTTTAAGTTTCAAGTCCAAAGCTCTTTCCAATTACTACATCAATAATGATGATGATGTAGTTGGAAGGGACCTCAGAGTTCATCTAGTCCAACCCCCTGCTCAGGCAAGAAACCCTATACCAGGGGTCAGCAACCTGAAACAGTGAAAGAGCCACTCGGAAACGGTTCCCTCACAGAAGGAAAAACTGGGAGCCACAAAAAATGTGTGCGCATGTGCGTACATGCGCTCATGTGCAGAACAGGGTTTGACTGAAGAGTGGAGCCAAGGTGAGATATGCACCTACCCTGCATATTTGAATTGATTGGTTGAACTTTTTTAGTCCCACTTTTTTTGGGGGGGGGACTGCAGATGGCAGAGGACTGGGAGCCACAGGAGACGGCTGAAAGAGCCGCATGCGGCTCCGGAGCCGCGGTTTGCAGACCTGTGCCCTATACCATTTCAGACAAACGGCTGCCCAGTCTGTTCTTCATCAGCCCGAGCTTAGAAAGATCCCACCAGTTTTCAATGAGTTTAGGAGCCAGCAGGCTGCAACACCAGATCAGATTAGGATCTGAACAGTATATACATTATGTTGTATCCTGGAGTACATTTAAAAAAGAGAAAAATTATTTGGAGCATATGTAGAGTGTCTTTTTCCTATCATAATCATGACCTCCAATTCAACCCCTGGCATTTCGCTGAGAGAATTATTTGCAAGGCAGATCTATGCAAAGAGACATCTTTGCTGTGTTTATACAGTGTAGCGTACTTAACCAAGTCATTAGAAAACCTAATGGCTGCATTTATATAATGTGTAAGCTTGGTAAATGTTTTCATAGCTTAGTGTGTTGTGCAAATGCAGATATTTGGGATAGTTTAAGGGTTGAAAAATATATTTCAGGCCCCCCAAATGGGCTCCTTTAGAAACTGGGTTGGGTGTGTTGTACAAATACAGTCCAGTATGTGGTAAGTTACCCTCAGGCTGATAGGTGTGGACAAAGCACTCCAGCAGACAGTATTTTTCATTTTTGAAGGTATGTGGGAGACGTAATGGTGCAAGTCCCTTGCTCCTTTCAGACAGCTCTTAAACTGGAGGTAAACAATCTAAGATACAAGACTGAATGTTATTTTTGGCACCAAAAGCACCTTCTCACTGTTTTCTGGAAACTGTAGAGCAATCCCCAAATACATGGAAAAAGGAATCTTAAATCTTATATAGACTTGTCCTACTTTAAAAGGAAACTGAACCTCACCAGGGAAAGACGGGAGAAAAAAATGTTTCCCTTCCCACTTTACATTAACACAAAATCTATTATTATTATTATTATTATTATTATTATTATTATTATTATTATTATTATTTATTCAATTTCTATACCGCCCTTCTCCCGAAGGACTCAGGGCGGTTAACAGGGCATATATAAATAACAATACAAAAATTAAAAAGAAATTAAACAAATGCCCGATTTAAAATACAATAACAATAAAATAGTAAAAATCCATTAAAAAACCCTAATGTTCCCCATCAGGCCAGGCCAGTTAGTTCAAATAAGTGGGTCTTCAGCCCGCGCCGGAAGGAGCGAAGGTCAGATGCCATCCGGAGCTCAACCGGCAGTTGGTTCCATAACGCCGGAGCGCCCACAGAGAAGGCCCTCCCCCTGGGGGCCACCAGTCGACATTCCCTGACCGGAGGCACCCTGAGGAGGCCCTCTCTGTGGGAACACACAGGGCGGAGGGGAGTTGACGCCGGCAGCAGGTGGTCCTCGAGGTATCGAGGTATTATAGCCTTTGCCCATTCAAAGCATGTAAGGGTGATTCCCAAACTACCAAAAACTACCTATCCTGGTTTTAAGCCTTCTGGCTGGATTTTGAAGAAGCAGGATAGGAGGAAGAGAATTGATGCTTTTTAACTTTAATGCTGAAGAAGACTTCTGAGAATACAACGGACAACCAAACAGATCAAACCAATGTATCATCAAACAAATCAACCTGAAGTACTCACTCAAGGCACAAATGACTAGACTCAAATTATCCTACTTTGGACACATAATGCTAAGATCTTATCCTGCAGAAAAGGTTCTAATGCTAGGAAAGGGTGAAAGGAAAGAGAAGAGGATGACGAGCAGCAAGGTGGATGGACTCAATAACAGTGGCAATGGGTACACCGTTGGAAGACCTAGAACAGGGATAGGCAACCTTGGCTCTTTTAGGACTTGTGGACTTCAACTCTAGCTCAGGAATTCTGGGAGTTGAAGTCCACAAGTCATAAAAAAGCCAAGGTTGCCTACCCCTGACCTAGAAGAACAGATTAAGGAGAGTTTGTCATGGAGAAAATCTGTCTATGTAGGAACTAGGAAGTTGAAACAACTTGATAGTGCATAATCAAATCATCAAAGCTATCTCAAATGCATGGCAACTAATTATGCTTATTTCTGAGTGGAAAACTTTCTGATGGTCTTCTGTCATTCTAAACCTCTTTACACGGATGAAGAGTAGAACAAGCCATATTCTTGTTTTCCACTGTCTTTGAAGAGTATCATAAAATAATCTAGGTGTAACTTACTTACAAAGTTGATCCATTCTCTAATTTCACTCAACGCCATAAACCGGCACTTTTGAACAACATTACTGTATTAAGCCTCAAAAATAGCCAAGGTGAACACAAAGCAATTTTACCATAGTAGGCAAATAGAGCAGCCATAGGGAGTTTCACTGACTTGGTGTGGAAAAACAACCAATTTGCAGTCTGAAAATTTGAGAGAATGGAGCTTGTCTGAAGCACCTATTGAGATGGAAAAGGGAATCCCTTATGTGAAGCACAACAGAGGCCAACTCTACATTGGACTGACGTCTGCACAACTGCTGTACCTCAAATATCTCTGGGCAACGGCTAAATCAGAAAAAGGAGGCAGCTGCTTCAGTCAGATGGAGACATCCAGGGGGATTGTGGGAGAAAAATAAAACCATGATTCACACAACCGCAGAGAAATCAGAGTTGGAGACCATCTCAAAAGTCATGTGTAATTAACTCTCTCCTGGGCTCTTCTTTAAAAGATTGAATGAATCACCACTTTACAAGATTATGGCTGAGTTGATACAATGTACCTGGTTAATAAAACGTGATCCTAGTTGGCATACTCATAAAGCACATAAGGCCCAAACAAATAAACCACCTAATAGCCTGGTTCACACAATCTACTGGATTTCTACAACACACTGAACCACAAACCTGAAGCATGAAACAAACCAGTCTGCTCTATTCTCAAACAAATTATATCACTTAGGATCACCTTATTTCAGAGGGAGTCTAGTGGTATCTTTTCAGACCGACACATTTTATTGAAAGCCGAAAGGTTTGTGATTAGCACAGCCCTCATATAAACCCCTTCCTTGTAATATGAACTCGCTGGTTCTGAAACATGAAGCAAATTCTGTTCATTTAGTACAGGAAAGCTCTTCAAATACTTGAAGAGAAAGACTCCATTGCTTCTTATTGTCCCTTCTCCTGGCTAAACGCCTCTCCTTCAACAGAGGATTTGTTCCAATTCTTTTCCGGAAGGAAGGATCGCGTCTTGAAAAACTTTCCAAGCCAGGAGGATATATGACGATCACTCTTAAGAGCACGCTTTACTCGTGTCCAAAGCTTGATCGTTTGTGATGAAATCAAGTCTGTGGTTCAGAAAGCCTGACCTGAAATAAAACCCTGCTTCATTTCAAAGGCAATCTGCTTGATTAAGAAGGATGGCTGCTTTTTTGCTTGGGCGACAGCAGGGGGAACTGCCCTTTCTAATTTTCCGAAATTCCTATCCCACGATCGCCCCGCCTAGCAGCAACGAGATCGCAGCTTTAGCGCAGTTTTCAGTCATGCGCAAGAAGTCAACGCGCTCGCAGGGAGCGTTCCCGCCCCTCAAAACGCGATTGGGGGGAGGGTGGGGGGGCGCAAAACGAATTGCCCGCAAACCCCGTCCGCGACGAAACACCCGTACACGAGATTCCCCACACACGTGCAAACATCCGCCCCAGCGTGGAACCAAAATAGGCTCCCAAGAGAACCGGTACAACAGCATTTGAAACGGCTACGCCGGTCCAGCAAACTTCCACTGCGCCGCCCTGGAAGTTCGCTTAATGTTGAAAGATCCGGGTTCGGGGGGGGGGGAAACGGGAAAGGGGGGGGGAAACGGGGGCGCGGCATCTTACGACGCTCCCCGACGGAGCGTACGAGCGCCACTTCGTCCTATCTGTGATCTCCTGGGTGGAGCTGCGTGCAGAAGTGAAATCGCACCGAGGGAGGGCATCGTGTAAACCAGCGTTTCCCAACCTTAGGAACTTGAAGATGCGTGGACTTCAACTCCCAGAATTCCCCAGCCAGCTATGCTGGCTGGGGAATTCTGGGAGTTGAAGTCCACGCATCTTCAAGTTCCTAAGGTTGGGAAACGCTGGTGTAAACAGGGAGGAAAAAGGAGGGAAGGGGGCGCTGGAGGTCGGGGGACGGAAGAGGAAAGACACAGATCTGACCAAGCTCGGGGGCAGAAGGGCCGAGGGCAACCGACTGGCTCAACAGCGCGCCAGGAATCCCTTCCACGCGGGCTAGGAGATCAAGGATTTCCGTGATTTCCGCACGCAGCCGTCTGGCAGACGGTGCTTTCCCGCTCCTGCTACACGGGTTACCTGACTCTTGCTGGAAAGGGACAGTCTAGCGTGGCTAGCAAAGCGACTGCTGTTGCTGCTTCCCACCAGCCTCGGCGATGCGGCGGACACCGTCGAGGATACAGGCTTGGAAAGCAAGACGTCCGAGAGTCCGGCTGCCCGGCTGAGCATCTCCACCTGCTGAGCTAAATGCTCGACCTGCGCCCGCAACTGCTGGTTCTCTTGCTGGAGCTCGGCTACGGTGCTGGCCAGCGGATTGGCCAAGCGCAACACTTCGGCCACCTGTCGGTCCACGCCATTCTTAAAGACCTGGATATCCACGTGGATCTCCTTCACGGCGCCGCGAAGCGTTTCTTCGTAGCGGCCCAGCGCTTCGCACACCGTCTGGGCGTCTTGGCTGTTCAGGTCCGCGATGTCGCTCGACGACGTCCGGGTCGCGCTGACTTCCATGGCGGCCCCGCAAATGGGTCTTCCCTCCTTTAGTCCAGAAAAAAAAAGCCCGTTTCCTCGTCCAAAGAACAAGGTCCGGCCGGTCTCAACCGAGCCTTCAGAGCGGGATGCCCGCTTTCATCAGCAGCAAAGCGGACTCGGGTCGCTTCCTCCACCGTCTCTTTTTGCCAGCCCCAACCTCTCCTTTTATAGGCGGGTGGACTGGGCGGAAGGAGCAGGTGGGAGGGTGCAAAAGGAAGGTTTCCAGGGGCTGATAGGGGCTGGGCAGGAGCACACCGAGCAAGCGGGGCTGCCCGGCTATTCCCCCTGCCTGCGCAGACCGCCCCTTCGGAGGAGGAGCTGGAGAGGAGGGGGGAACTGGCTGGGTTTGAGGCGGGGGCCGAGCTGGTGGCTGCGGGAGGAGTGGCGACCTCGCTGGTTTCTGAGGCGCCGCCAAAGAATCAAACATTCCCCAGTAAGGTTGTAGGCTTCGTTCACCCAGTGTCTGGCCAGGTCAGGTAAAGGCGGTGCCCCTGCATTCACACACCATGCCAGGGGTAACCTTGATTGGTCTTTTGTGGGTAGTCTGATGGCTGAATCAAACTCATTTGGGTACTTTGTGTTCAGTGCATGGTGTGATTCCAGAAAAGGGTTTGTTTGAGTCATTAAGCTAAGCGATAAGCACTGTTTGGTTCACCCAGCATCTTAACCCAAAATCTCGCTTCGCAGAACAGAGTTGCAGGGCTCACTCAACTTGCTCTGCTAAAAATAAATCAAGTTATGATTTAATAATAGCCCATTTCATACAAGACGGTAATGCAACGGCTGGGATCCGACAGCACACTAAACTCTCCAGCCCTATTTTGGCCTTGTTTAGCGCATTGGGATGACTAGGGAAGATACTGTAGTCATGTATGAACAGTAAAGGTCAATAAGAAAATGAAAGAAAATGTAAAGGGGGCTAAATCTATTCACAGTACCAGGTGGTTGTTTTAAGTTTATTCTACAGAGGAAGAAAGGGTCAACCAAATTCAGGAAGAGGCCAGCGCGGCTAGTAGTGTTCAGGAAACGGTAAAAGATAAGAGTTTTCTTTCAGGAAGCGGAAAGCTTGTCTTAAAGAAGGGAACAAATTGGAA
The DNA here is from genome assembly GCF_947247035.1 of Vipera ursinii. Taxonomy (NCBI): domain Eukaryota; kingdom Metazoa; phylum Chordata; class Lepidosauria; order Squamata; family Viperidae; genus Vipera; species Vipera ursinii. Next base: position 336,000,619 of record NC_139512.1, on the reverse strand, counting down.
TACAAACCTTGGCGAAAAAATAAAAAGTGTAAAATGATCAGGAAAGCAAAAAGGAAGAATGAGGAGGAAGAGGACCAGGAGGAGCAGAATTATATAGAGGCATTGCTTTTTGAGTTACAACATCTGGTTCTGTCAGATTTAAAAGTTGTTGAATAGGAATATAGTTTTAGACCATCCAGATCACCCTCAGATTCATTCTTTTATGGTCTTAATATTTTAATTACTGAAAATTCTTTTGAGTGTTTATAGAAACAAAAATAGCAAACTGAGGTAGCTCTAGGAGGAAATCTTGATAAACTACCAAATCGTCAGGTCCTGGTGGCACCTGCCCAAGAATCTGTAAAGAATTCAAATATGAAATATTTGGGCAAAATGTGGAAGTTACTAAATTTAGTTTTGGTACTGGAGGATAGAAAGAACTGGCGCATGTTTAAAAAAAGGATCCAAAGGAGACATCAGTGGGTAAGAGGATGAAAGTGATCTTGTCAACATTGCAACTTGAATTAAAAAGAACAACCTAAGTCCCTCATCCAAAGTTCTTTGAGTCATTGAAGTGTTATAAGCCTTTCCTCATTACTGTTAGCTTGTTTGCGTGGGTAGTTCCTTCATTGGGGTGTTGTTTACTTCTTGGTTGTTAGCCTAATGTTAAAACTACCAATGCAGACAGACAAGCTAACAGGTAGTCCTCAACTTACAACAGTTCATTTAGTGACCATTCAAAGTTACAAAAGGACTGAAAAAGTGACTTTATGACCAATTTTCACAGTTCTGACTTTTGTAGCATCCCCATGATCAAGTGATCAGAATTCAGATGCTTGCCAACTGGTTCATATTTATGACCATCGCTGTGTCCCAAGATCATGTGATCACCTGTCACTGAGAAAGCAAGTCAATGGGAAAATCCAGATTTATTTAACAACTGGGTTACTAACTTATCAACTGCAGTGATTCATTTATCAACTGTGACAAGAAATGTCATAAAATCAGGCAAAACTCACTTAACAAATGTCTCAGCCACAGAAATTTTGGACTCAACTGTGGTTGTAAGTTGAGGACTACCTATAAACAGCAACCTAATTAAGGAACTACCAACATCAAAGGGCACACCACTGAGAGCAAATGAATGAGAGCAAACCCCATTCCCTTCTAGCATTGATGATGTTGCCTAGTTTGGTAATAAAAAGTCTGCAAGAAAATAACCAAGCTCAGAGAGCGCCAAGTCCCCACAGTTCAGCCCCGAGCTACAAATATTCTCTTTGTATCAGAAAGCAGAGTAGGAATAAAATGCCAGTCTTCTCAGTGAAACGAGATGTAGAGTGGAATCCCTTAAAGCAGGGGTCCCCAATCTGTGGGTCATGAGGGGTTTGCAACTGGGCAGCAGAAATGGCCGGTGAGTGCACATGCGCATCCTCACTTGCACCAGCAGCGAGCGAGTGCGTGTGCATGTGCTCCATTTGCACGAGCGGCAGGTTCACAGGCATACCACTAGCGCCAATGGAGCTGAGTGCGCTCACATGCGCTTGCTGACCATCACACAAAACCGTCCCCTCCCTCCTGCTGGTCCGTAAAGCCAGAAACACTGGGGAACTCTGCCTTAAAGATCCCTGCTGGGACCAATGCTTTTTGATTTGTTCACAATGGATCTTGACTTAGAAGTAAGCAGCAGTATGCTGGCCAAGTTTGCAGACCATGCTATTCTTTCTGGTAAAAAAATTAGAAGTGACTGTGAAGTGTTCCAGAAGAATCTTTTTAAACTGGGTAAACAATCAACCATATGAAAATCTAATTCAATTTAAGGAAGCGTAAATTTGTGTGCCCTGGGGCAACCAAAACTAACCATGTATGCACTGATGGGGTGTGAGCTGTCTTTAATGATCTTGGGGTCATATTAGATAGGTTGATGAAAATGACTCATTGTGTAGCAGCTGTAAATTCCAACCTGAGAATTAGGTATCTCTAAAAGTTGGCAATATGAGAACAAAACATTACACTTCCATCTGAACCACATCTCACAGTGGGAGCCAATTTATTTATTTATTGGATTTATAGGGCTGCCCAACTCAAAACAGTTTGACTTTGGATGGTGTACAATAAAAAAAGAACAAGAAAGAAAAATACCATATAACAATAAAACATATATATAATAATGCGCAATGGCAGCCAAACATAATAAAACAACCAAAAGGGGACTCCACTCAGCTGGGCTAAAATGCCTGAGAAAAAAGCCAGGTCTTTAATGACTTTCATAAAGGTGAGCAGAGTTGGGGCTTGTTTATTGAGGGGAGATTGTTTCAGAGCACGGCTGTAACCTCCAAAAAGGCTGTCCAAATGGTAACTTCCTGAATTCCTGAACTTTGGTGCAAGGCAACCAGAGTTGCTGACCAGCCTCAGAACTTTGTGAAAACTCTTGTGAAGGGGAAGCCCACTTGAAACGTGATGGAGACTCATCCTAAGTGTGATGCAGCATTGGAAATGATCAAGGGGGCAATGCTTTTCACTCAAGGCTGAAAATTCAATCCCTTAACACAAAAGCTTATGAACTAATTTGGTTCACTCTGGCAGCCTTGCAGGAAAGATGCCCATGGCTTCTGTGCAGTGGTCTGGGTAGAAACAGCTGACAGCCCTTCAGTTAAACCATGGGCAACTTCTACCCTGCTTAGAGAAAGGGCTTCCCTTCCTTCTCTGCTTTGTCTGGAAGGTCATGATGGGGTGGAAGGGCATGATGGGGAGGGAGAAGCAGGGGAGAACTCCTCCTTTGTTGCCAGTTCTCCAATCCTTTGGAGCGATCAATCCATGGGATCAGAGAAAAGACCAAAGACCTTCAGTCTTCTGCTGCCAGTAACTAACAGCAAAGGAGGCATTTAGCCATCTCTCTCTCTTTTGCCCCTTGCCTTGGAGTATAGACAGAACCCCTGTTCTGCTTTATTGCCAAAGCAGAGTAAAGGCTAGGAGTACAGTCCACACTTCTTTAAGCTGGTATGTTTTTTGCAACTCTCACACTGGAGAGCAGCAATTTAGTGCTGCCCTTGTGAAGAGCTCAAAGATGCATTTTGGCCTGATCCCAGAGGGCCATTCTTATATTGTTATGTTAAAGATGTAATTCATTAAGCCTGTTCAGTTGGAGTTTGCCATGTTTGTACAGGACCTATGGAGTATGCAGTGTGAAATTGCTGGCAACTGGGAGCATATAGCGCATTGGGGTCCTATAAGAGCATTGCTCTGTTATGTGATCTGTTGCTGCTGGTGAGTCACTGTTTTCAATTAGGGGGCTGTTTAAAAGCAAGGCGAGGACAGTTATCAAAAGTCTGTGAAAGGATGGATGGGCAATGTTCTTTTTTTCAGGGATCATTTTTGCTGGGAGTTCTGACTCACAAGGGGATATTCTAGGTAATCTTGCTGTATTTTATTATTGCTTTGGGGCTAATTTCCAATTACTATTTTGAAAACACTGCTTGCAGATAAATTATTCCACATAACACGCAGAGCCTGGTTAGTTTATTAGTTTTCAGTTTATTAGCGGAGAGGAGGGGTCACAGTCTATAAAAGCAGCCTGTCCCATTTGTTTAGGATTCAGTATATTGGGAGATCCCTGAAAATGGATTAGTAACCAGTTTGTGATGTATGAAGCAAGCCAAGGAATTAACTGGCCATTGTTGGAATTCATATTTAGCTGCAAGACCTTCCAATGTTTCTGGATAGGCTCATATTATATTCTTAACCTATTTAGTCAATCGCCCAAAAGCTACATTTGTACTGCAAGCTAAACTTGGTTGGAGTTAATCATGGTTAAGATTTGGGTACAGCATGCAAACCCATCTGAGTTATGGTTCAGTGTACTGTAACAAAATTAAGTATTTTGTGGATACAAACTGACTTTACATAAACATGTACAACATAAAATTATAACTCCAAAGATGGATGGATGGATGGATGGATGGATGGATGGATGGATGGATGGATGGATGGATAGATAGATAGATAGATAGATAGATAGATAGATAGATAGATAGATCACAGTCCTGATTGATAAATATACATATTCATATACATATACACACAGACATGTATACACACATGTGTATATACATATATCTATATGTATACATGTACTTATACATATCAGTACTGTGACCACTGATCTTTCTGCACCTTCCTTGAATTTAGTCTGATCTACTGGAAAAGAAACAGTCTCTAAAGTGACTCATTAGATTGAGAAGCTTGGCAGTAGATCCAGAAGATAGGTTACCAACTTGCTAAAAGAATGACTGTGGCATTGCCATGTTAATGGATTAGATGCTTGTGCATAATATACTCAAAATTAGTCTAAATCTGCCTTCAAAAGCATTACTGTGTGCGGGTATTGCCCACTGCTGTGTTGCATAGCCGTGGGAAGCATGCACAATGTAAGACACTCTGTACACTTCAGAACAGGAAAATTGGACCAACACCATCTTTAAAATAGATGTGTGCAACCATATATCATGGTGTGTCAGAGAAAAAGGAGTGTGCAACTACACTCAGCCAAATAGTTACTGTACAGCTGTTGCATGTTCTGATGAATGTGTTACTTGACAGACTTGAACATTGGGCACTATCTAACAAAATGAAATTCAGTGGTGAAAAAAGTAAAGTTCTACATTTAGGCAAGAAAAACCAAATGCACAGGTACAGTATAGGTGGTACCTCGTTCAATAGTAGTAACTATGAGAGGGATCTTTGAGACTTACTGAACAATCACTTAAATATGAGCCAGCAGTGTGCTGCACCTGCCAAAAAAGCCAACACAGTTCTAGGCTGCATTAACAGAGAGATAGAATCAAGATCATGTGAAGTGTTAATGCCACTTTATAATGCTTGGTAAGGCCACACTTGGAATACTATATTCAGTTTTGGTCACCATGGTGTAAAAAAAGATGTTGAGACTCTGGAAAGAGTGCAGAGAAGATCAACAAAGATGATTAGGGGACTGGGGGCTAAAACACATAAAGAATAGTTGCTGGTGACATAATAGCAGTGTTCCAATATCTCAGGGGTTGCCACAAAGAAGAGGGAGTCAAGCTATTCTCCAAACAGACAAGAAGCAACGGATGAAACTAATCAAAGAGAGAATCAACCTAGAACTAAAGAGAAACTTCCCGACAGGTAGAACAATTAACCAGTGGAACAACCTGCCTCCAGAAGTTGTGAATGCTCCAATACTGGAAGTTTTTAAGAAGAGATTGGACAACTATTTGTCTGAAATGGTATAGGATTTCCTGCCTGAGCAGGGGGTTGGACTAGAAGACCTCCAGGGTCCCTTCCAACTCATTCTATTCTATTCTGTTCTGTTCTGTTCTGTTCTATATCACATAGAAGAGCATTGATGACAGAAATTGCACTATGTGAAGATACTATAATTTTAAAAGAGCTTACCTACTACTGGGGGAAAATTGCATTTTACATAAGGGGGGGGGATAAAGATCCTCTTATTGACCTTTAACTTGTCTGCCTGGGGAGTAAACAATTGAAATTCAATGTAGCCAACTGGAATTTAATGTAGTTCATTGGAATTACTATTCAAATGTTATCAAATGCCCTTTGCAAGGGCTTTCATCATATTAATTTATATTGCTTGGTTGAGAGAGATTAAAGGGCAAAGAACCATTACACTAAAGGCCTTTTCTGGCCTTTCAGAGAAGTAGTAAAGTCAGATTTAGTCCTGGTGATTTTGTAGGCATAGCCATGTGGTTTTCTTGGCAGTTTACCACTCTTTTTGCAATGGTGTTTTTTTTTGTTTTGTTTTGTCCAGTTTCCAGTGTAACTACAAACCTTGGATTCTCGTGTGATGCCTCATCCAAGAAGTAACTAGCCCCAATCCCACTTAGTTTCTGAGCCAGCATAAGGTTGGCCAGGTGCTGCCATTGCTGAGATCACAGGGAATGATCAGTGAATCATAATCAACAACTGAGGCCTTGAGCAGGAGGGGGATATTCCCAATGGGTTCTCAAGAATCTAAGCCATGACTCTGTTGAAGCTATCGCTGAAGAGACTGCAATATGCTCTCGGTGTCCTTTTTTTTTAAAAAAAAAAATCCAAATATAAATCCAGAGGAAGGAGCTGGAGGGAGCTGGAAGAGTTTCAAATGGATTTTCTCACCCGTGCTACAAAGCAGAACTGCCATTATGCCAGAAATGTTATGAGGCCCTATAAAATTTTAGACCTAAATTCATTCCACATTTCTGGGAGACAGCTCTATTCCAGGTGCGTCATGGATGCGAAACCTATCTTTGCAGCTACACATTGCAGTGGATAAACCTGAATGATAACAGAAATTATTCCATTATTCCAGTTAGATAATAGGAAGCTTCCTATCTTTTTGAACAAGCTGGCCTGGCCTGATGGGATGGGGTTGGGTTTTATAAATTTGTTTTAACTTTTTTAATGTGTACTAACTTATTCATGGGCATTGTTGTTTAATCGCTTTTAATTTTTGTATCTTGTTTTTTAATATGTATTGCCCTGTTCACCGCCCTGAGTCCTTCGGGAGAAGGGCGGTATACAAATCAAATTAATAAATAAATAAATAAGTAAAGAGCTGAGATGAGCAGTTAAGGCTAAAGGCAAAGATTGGTGTCAAAGACATAGGGTTCATACAGAGGGAAGATCCTACATTAAAAAAATGTTGCAAGCTATAACCAGAAATGAGAATGGATAGACAGTAAGGTTTATGTTTGTAGAAAGGGAAGGTTTTTTTTTACATAGGTATAAAGATGACATTGGCACAGACCCAGCCATTTTCTTTCAGCCAAGCACTTCATCCTTCCACAAATTTCTTTTCACTTCATATGTCAAGCGACACCTTCCAGTTTCAGCCTTAAGGAGGGTCAAAATAATGTCCCAAACCAAGACACTGGATTGGAGAAATGCCACATTGCCCAGAAATTCAATTTTTAAATAGTTTGCAAGTGGTTGGGATTGAAGCCGCTGGCCTGAAAACCAAACATTTGTTTTAGCTCTTGTGATGGTTGCATTAAAAAAAAAGGGTGCCTAAGGAATGATTTTTAGCAATTATAATCTCATTTTCTGGGTTCACATAATATATTGAATTGTAAACTAACCAAGCAGGCTGACATTGTGCAGTATGCTCGGTCCCAAGAAACCAACATTATAACTAAAGAGACTTTGTATGTGATGCCCTCACAGCTGCTGAGTAATGTAAATGATATGGTTTAGCGGGCTGTGGGAATGCAACTAAAGGCAGTCCTCTGTACTTATTTTCAGTCCCGGCCAAGGGGGTGGGAAGCTTCTGTCCCCTTCCTTGGCCTCTGAAAGGAAGGGGAGACCTTTCTGCTTCCCTCAGCAAGTCTATTATAGTCATCATTTTCAAGAGGGAGAAAGAGGGGGGATGTGAGAACAGAGAGAAAGAAAAAACCTTATAATGCAGTGTGAATTTGATCACTGGAGGTTCCATAATAAAGACCCCAGAGATCCACTTGGTTTCCCCCCCCCTCTCCTTTCTCCATTTTGGTGCCAGCAATACTCAGTGACAGACCTGGGTTACACATCCTTCCCCTCATGCCAAGCACCTCTGCATCCTTCTAGGAGTCAATATTTACCAGCGGTTGCTATGAAGGCTTCTTAAAAGTTAAAATTTGCTCCTCTCGCTGGTGGAGGAAGATTTGTATTCCAGCAGGCCAGCACTTGCCCCAGTTCTTGCTCCTTTTCAGTTTGGCAACTTTGATTCAGATGTGAAGTGCGATTGAATATTTTTCAGACAAGCAGCTTATTGGCTCTGATGTCGTCCTTGTGACCATATGCAAAGTACAAGGATTCATTTCCAGGGTAAGGTTGTTGGCATATGATACCCCATCTCCCTTATGAGGTCAACCTCACAGGCCCTCTTCTCTTCCCATTATCTGAGCTGAGGTTTTTCTTCACCAGGAATTATGTCCTGGGCTGTGATGGGGGATAGGTTCTCTCTGTCCTGCTAGCGAAGGATAGTGGCGATCAGTTTGGTGATAGCTTTTCTTTAAAAGCCCTTCTTATTTAGGTTGGTGAGACAGATGCTAAGTGCAGAGCAAGTTAATATTGATGTTGATAGGATTATGGTTTTTATGTTTCGATTTTGTCTTGTTTATTTAATTGATTTAAACGGTTGCCCAGCTCACAAGGGCATCTCCGAGCAACTAGCAACACTTTAAAAACAATACAAAATCTGATAACAACAAACACATAAAAACCTGTAATGATTAGCAAAATCTGACCCAATAAATACCCAATGACTATAACATCTTGTGGGCCATCCAATCTCCTGAAACCTGTTGCCTTGGAGGGCATCCAGGTCTTCAGTGCTTTCCAAAATATTTGGAGTGTCAGACCCAATCTAATGTCCTTTTTTGTTGTTCTTTTCTTTCTGTAATGTCTATGAAGATTCTCAGTTATCCAGGTCATAGCTGTATCAAAAGTGGGGGTTTTTTATTTTGAAAAAGGCAGCTGCACTGATTTTGAGGAAAAACAAGATGTTTCACTTCCTGTCCTGGAAGCTTCATCAGTTGTATTGGATGCTGTGAGAGATGGAAGGACAGTTATTGACGGTTTAGATTAGTTGGTGGTGGGGAGGATGGAAATGGAAAGTTTGGGGGGGGGGTCCCCTTTGCAGTCAATTGGTCTTAACACTCTCTGAGAGCCATTGTGGTTACTTGGTTTTTTTTTTTAATCTTTGACCTCAGGGTCACCTGAACCAGAGGTGTGGAATCTTCTTGGAACAGCCAAAAGGAGTGCATTGTAAATAGGAGATAGGTAGCGTCTTATCCCTCCTTCTCTGTTGACAGAGGGCTGTTCAATGTTAACATAAATGACCTCTTTTACCCCGCTTTCAAACCAATTGTCCTCTCTATCCCAAGTTTTTCTTTGTGTAGATGCCATTTGATGAGCTTATTACTTGCCCAGAGTTCTGAAAGAATGTTTAGTACAGCATATGATGCTTCCTCCCCTTTTAACCTTAACTATGAGTGGGTTTCAAAGGGACGCGGTGGCTCAGTGGGTTAGGACGCTGAGCTTGTCGATCAGAAGGTCAGCAATTTGGTGGGTCGAATCCCGAGTGCCGCGTAGCAGAGTGAGCGCCTGTTACTCATCCCAGCTTCTGCCAACCTAGCAGTTTGAAAGCACGTAAAAATGCAAATAGAAAAATAGGGACCACTCCGGTGGGAAGGTAACAGCGTTCTGTTTGGTGTCTAGTCATGCCGGCCACATGACCACGGAGACGTCCTCGGACAAGCACTGGCTCTTTGGCTTTGAAACGGAGATGAGCACCGGCCCCTAGAGTTGGAAACGACTAGCACACATGTGCAGGGGAACCTTTACCTTTACCTTATGAGTGGGTTTAGCCATTCTGCTGTCTCTCTCTCTGCTGACAAAACAAACCTGGTGTGGCCCACCAAGGAGTCCTTGGTGTGAGAAGCATGGCTTGGACTTTACCTGTATGTTAGAATCAACATAACTTTAGTTTGTGATTGCTGCCCAAGGACCTGTCTTGGCTGAGGGCCATTCCTCCTCCACTCCCCCTTTTATCCTTCTCTCCAGGTGGTGTCCTGCAGTATGCAATGGAGAGCAGTTAAGGAGGAAAACAATTAGGTCACCACCACTGCTGGCTTCGCCTTGCAATCGGGGCCTTTGGAGGGGATGCTCCGTTTGCCTCCCTGCATCCTGGCACTTATCTTGTTCCTGCCAGAGCCTTACATAGAGCAGGCAGGAGGGATGAGGCGTGCATGGCGCCATGCGCTCCGAGATAAGAGCCGTAGGTGCTCAGAAGGTTCCCAGAAGACAGGGAGGGGAAAGGCATTGGAATGTGGCTTGCACTGGAGAAGGAGAGGAGCTTGCCCTGAGGGAACTGCCGGGGAAATCAAGTGGACCCTCAAGTGGCCATGCTGTGCTGTGAACTTTTTCCAGATGCAAAGGAGGGCCAGGGAGATGACCCCCCCCTTCTCATGCTGGCAACATCTGCCAAGGTCCTCTCCAGGGGTGGGAAGAAGGGGGCTGGATACTCTATTGTAGGAGGGCTTTAAAAAATATTTTTTATTAGCTGCCTATTTGTTAGGGGCACTCACTCAAGAGTCAGGAAAAAATGAGCACTATGGCCATGGCCAAATAACAGAAGGGCAGAAAAGAGTGAAGGAATTGGAAATAACAGACAACAGAAGGGGAAGCAATTTCTAAATGCAATATAGAGCAATCAAACCAAGACAGGTAGGGGTTCAGAAATCCTCTTGCTGTTGTGCAGGTAGTCCTCGACTTACAACAATTTGTTTAGTGACCGTTCAAAGTTACAACTTCACTGAAAAATGTGACTTATGACCATTTGTCACACATACAACCATTGCAGCATCCCCATGGTCACGTGATCAAAATTCGGACAGTTGGCAATTGACTCATATTTATGTCGGTTGCAGTGGCCCAGGGCCAAGTGATCGCCTTTTGTGACCTTCTGACAAGCAAAGTCAATGTGGAAGCCAGGTTCACTTAACAACCATGTTACTAATTTAACAAGTGCCATGAAAGAAAGGTCATAAAATGGGACAAAACTCACTTAACAAATGCCTCAATGAACAACAGAAATGTTGGGCTCAATTGTGGTCATAGGTTTGAGGACTATCTGTATTTAATGGTCTGTAAGCTAGAACTGGGGATTCACTAAGAAGGTTTATACAGATTCGGGATGAAGTAACTATTTCTCACTTGTCCCTTTGAAACGACGTCTGCTGCAAAATAACCACTTCCAAAATATTTAGAAATTCCCATATACCCTTGGTAGATTTTTTTTTATTTTTTTATTTTTTTTTCCTCAAGCAAGTACGCTCTCACTTGAATTGCTGGGGTCACTCTTACCCGGACCCAGGTGCGATGGTCGATGTGATTGCATCCAACCTAGAGGGAGAAGCATCTGAATGGTTGAGCAATTTATATAACGAGCAGGCCCCTGAATTGGAGGACCCCCACCTTTTCCTTCTGGGGCTGAGGGAAAGATCTGAGGACCCATCCATTGCCCTCAAAGCAGAAGAACAAATCCATAAGATAAAGCAAGCTGGAATCCACACTACTGTTTTATCTTGTTGCTTCTATTTGTTATAAACTGCCTAGAGTTGCCTCAGGATGAGATGGGTGGCATTTACCAGGGTTCTCCAACTGGGCCGCAGCCTGTTGGCCACTGGGCCACAGGAATGGCTGGTGAGCACACATGTGTGCGCACACTCCCCACTTGTGCTAGTTAGTGCCACCATACAGGCACTAGCAGCCCTATTTCTGCGTGCATGGGAGCGCTAGTGCCACCGCCAGAGTCATGCAGGCACTAGTGGGCCATTTGCACAGACGCCAGCACCAGCACCGCTGCAGGTGCGTGCAGCCAGCTTGCGCATGCACGCAGGTGCTAGCACCGCTGCCATTTGCAAATGCACATGCACACACACACACACACACATACATTTCCCTGCTCATCCTTTTCTCTCCGGGCTGCCAACCCGGAAAGATTGGGGAGCTCTGGCATATACAGTACATTTAATAAATAAATAGCCATTGGACATTGAAGCCCTATGGCTTTACCAGCCCACCCCATCTTGGTGAATATTCTTACAGATTGTTGAGGAAGCAGAAAGATTGAAATTAGGGTTCGTATTAATCTGGAGCACTTCCACTGGCTTTCATCCCTCTACCCTTAGAAGCAGTTCCACATCATCCTGAGGACATCCTCACTGTTGTTATCCTCACAGTTAGTACTCTCTGTTAACCAACCAGCACTTTCCTCATCTAACCAATGAGGGAATGCAAAAATTGACATTTCGCTAATGCTGCCTGCTTTGCAATTGTCCATTTGTTTTTAAAAGGATGAGGGTGGGAGAGCTACTCTGTTTAGAAAGCATAGAAAAAACGATAGGTGACAACTGAGGTCAAGATGAGGCAAGTATAATTCTTATCAGTGCAAAGCAATGTACTTCACAAGTCCAGCATTATTGCCACAGAAATCTCTTTGCAATATTTCCTCGTGTGTTACAGCTGAGTCAGATATTATTGTGATTGTCTTGGCTGTTAAAGAATTTTAGCTTAAAATTCTTGGGAACATAGGCATGCGATGGTGCAGATGCCCCACATCCACTGTTCTGAACAACTTTATTCTCATCTGTTTTCTTTAACAATTATTTGCTTACGAATCGTTGCCCTCTGTTGCTAACTGGCTGGTAAGGCCTTCAAGGTTAGGGCATCTTGCTGGAATAGCAGTTGCTCAGAAACCAGCTTCCCAAACATTCATTCCAGGCACATTTTTCATCAATTTTAAATAGTGAGAAAGTTGCTCAGTGAAGTATATTCAGTTCATTCCTCCAGGTAAGAAAAGCGCTGTTGGTTAACACTAAAAGTCCATCTGTCCAGCATTCTGTCCCACACAGGACCAGGTTATCTGTGAGACTGCCTTTCCTTAAGGACATCTATCCATCCTACCAGGTCAGATAGAGTGGGCATGCTCCTAGTAAATATTGCCATCTGATGGGAGCTAGGAAATGTGCATTTCTGTGACAGCTCCTCCCCTATGGTAGGGCTTTTCAACCAGTGGTACGGGTACCACCTGTGGTACATTGGCACCTGGCAGGTGGTACGTGACCATCCTAGAAAAGTGGTAGCGGGAGGGGAATGAGCTGAACCGGTGGCAGCACCGCACAAGCCTGAGCGAGAGATGGCTGGAGCTGCAGGGCTGTCAGGGCTCAGTGGAAGCCCCAGGATCAGCGTCAGGCTCCAGCTGGAGCTCGGCACTGATCCCGGTGCTTCTGCTGAGCCCAGAAGAAGCACCAATCAGCTGGAATGTTGCAGCATCTCCAGGGTCTTGTTTACATTCAGATGCTTGGCAACTGATTCATATTTATGACGGTCATAGTGTCCCAGGGTCATTTTTTTGGGTCATCAAGTTTTTGACACTTTGCTAGGCGACTGGTTGTACTTGTATGTTGCCATATCCTAAAAGTGGTACAATGGGCGAAAAGGTTGAAAAGCCCTGCCCTATGGAATACTTTACCCCCAAAGTTTGGGTGGCCTCTAGCCTCTTAGCCTTCTGTGAAGCTTTGAAGACCTGGCTTTTCCCCCAAGTGCTGGGGTGACACTGGATAATTGCACAAAAGAAGGTTGACCTGGCATTAGGTCTTTGTTGTTTTTAATATGTTAATGTTTAAAACTGATTAATTTTATAGCTTTAATATGATTTATATGTTGTTTTGATTGGGAGCTGCCCAGAGTTGGTTCAAAGATGGACTATATAAAAGTTTTAAATAAATACATTCTGTGCCACATAGTGGCCAGCTGGATGCATTCAAGTCTGGAGGGTAATAATAACAACCTTCCGCTGTAGTTTCCCAGCAACCGATATTTAAAGTATATTGCCCATGATTCAGGAAATTGTAAACATTCATTAATATTAATAGACACTGATAGCCTGATACTGCATGAATCTGTTCAATCATTTTTTAAAACTACCCAAATTGGCTGCCATTACCAGTGAGTCCCAGAGTTTAATTATGCCCCTGCATTTAGTTTCGATGGATGACCTCAAGTCTGAACAGTAAGGATAGGAAGATAGGGTTTTTTGTCCAGGGTGAAAAGGATTTTGCAGAACTGCACAGAAGAATAGGATGCCACAGCATCTTTTGTACCAATGTTAGTGAATTGTTTTGCTACTGCTGACCAGGATTCCAGCTTGCCTGATAAGTAAACAAAGAACAGATTTTCACTTGCTACAGGTGGAAAAGAGGTTAATCTCTAATTGTCTCAGATAAAAAGTGAAGGCTAAAGGAAGACATAACTTGCATCTGGCTTATAGAGGAAGACATATTCCTGCTTGAGCCCCTATTTTTAGCCTCTTATTTGGTAGGACAGGGAAAAACTGTTAAGAAAACAAAGCAAGGAAGAAGCATCATGCTCAAACATGCTTTAAGTGCTCTTTGCTAAAAGAAAAGATCTTCTTTCCTTCCTCCCTCCCTCCCTTCCTCTCTCCATCCATCCATCCATGCCAAAGTAACAGTTTTCATCTCTTCCCAAATTCATTCAACCTACTAATGACCATTCTCTAAGGGTGACTATGTGCTATAGTTTCTGAAGTTGGGAAGAGCTTACTGTTATTTTTGTAGGTTTCGGCTCTCGTTTTGCTTGTACAAACTCTTTGCCCATCCACTGAATAAGAACAAAAAATCTTGCTTGTTATTTTATGTCATGCAGAATTGTGTCTGCTTCCCTCCTCTGGCTTTTAAAATTTCCTCCTAGTTTTGAAAAGCAACCAGAGACTCAAGATAAGCAAGAACTATGTCAACCAGCACGAGTTCTCGAAGCTGCTTAGGAGAAATAGGATGATGAAAGCAGGTTATTCTGAAAGGATGCCAGTCTCTTACTAAATTATTCATGTCGTCTGGATCGTATTTACTCAGCAAGCTATTCATTTTGTGACCTCCCGTATTGTTTCACATTCAGGGAGCAAATTAACAAGCATCGCTGTCCTACATGGACCAATGTGTGTCATATGAGGTGCTATTTGATGCCGTCTAAGCAGCAGGCTAGGTTTTGGCTATTTGGAGTTGGTCACGTGGCAAGTAATTACCAGAGCTAAAAACAGCGTGTAAAAGAGAAGGTACAGATCCTCTTTTACAAGGTTCCCCACTCAGTGTGTCCAGGTTTGTATGGGAATTAAGCCTTTTAGAGTAGGCATTTTCCCAATGTGGCCGCCCCACCCCCTCTCTGCCTCCCCCACAGAATGAAGTAATGAGAAAGGTAGCAGAGGTGTGAAGAAGGGCTAATTGCTTTGGCGTGGAAAAAGAGCTTCTTCTCACTCTGACCTGCCCTTAGGAAGATGGCCAGCAGTTCCTCTCTTTCTGGTGTCGCTTTGAGTGATGTCTGCTAACTAATGCTCTCTTCTCCTTCCCCAGGACGGCTCACATTTTCCACTTCTCCCTGTAGCATTTCTCATGGCCTCTTTGGCAGGATAATCTCACAAGAGAGACAGTTTATCTTCTGTAGGAAGGGAAGGGATATAGCTCTGCTCCGCACTGTACGTGTCATGGAAAATCAGAGCTGTCCTAAAGTAGACTTTTCTTTTATGGAGTTGCCAATTAAAAAAACACACACAAAAAAAAAACCAGGTCCTGTTGTAGTAAGAATATAAACTGACATTTAGATTATATTATCAGGCTGGGAGATCAAGTTATGGGAAATGAGCTATGCTTCAAAAATATTTTTTTAAGAGAGGATGTAAATTTTATAATCAATAAAAATTTAAAAAGCGTCACCAAGACTCACAGCAAGTAATATAGAGGCTGGAGCCTTTATGATCAGCATCATCCTCTGATTTCAGCCTGAATTTTGTAATCTTACCATGATACTGTGAAAAGAAAAGAAAAAGGGCTTATAGGTATGCATAAAATGTAGGGCTAAAAAGCAGAGGCCATCTATCAGCTACAGATTTGGAGCAGAACAAAATTCCCCATCTTTTATATTGTTTTCTTGGATAAAAATTAGGCAACTTATGGGGCAGGGCAGTAATGGTGGTGTCCAGGATTCATTTCTAAATGTGAAGGCCATCAGGATCCAGACCATGGTTTGAGTATTAGCACTCCCTTTGGATGGTTCAGTGTGTGTTGTGAATATATTTAGTTCTACTCCAATGTTTCTCTACTTTGGTGGCTTTAAGACGTGTGGACCCAACTCCCAGAATTCCCTAGCCAGCTTCCCAAAAAGAATTAAAAGTGTCTGCAAGGTGTGGTCAAAATGGCAGCCACAACAGACTAATCAAAGCACACAAATGCACATAACACTAGGCAGAGCTTCAACTGCACTGTCATTGTTGCCATCTTGACTTCAGTGGTCTGCTATAAAGTAAACTGCTCTAACCACAGTTTAACTCAGCTTAAAGGACACCCCATGCTGTCTGGGGAATTCTGGGAATTGAGATCCACACATGTTAAAGCTGCCAAGGTTGAGAAACACTGCTCTACTCCATTGCCCACAAGTAGATCTTGGCTGTCGGGCTTTCACTTGAGGAATGACAGTATCTGCAAATGCCTTCAAGGACATGCTCTCAACAGGGTGGAACATCGCTAAAGGCAGGAGATACAATTCTGAAGTGTTGCTGATTTGTAGTGTTGGTTTTCTGTGGCAGCATGGAAGATGCTGTTGAAGCAAATTATTTGGGCCTGTATGAAATGAGGAGATCCCTCCTTGAAGCAGCTCATTGGAGGATAGCTTGGAAGTTGAGATACCATGATAATATATGGGAATACTGGGTGTTGGAACAAAAGTCTTCTAGACACTGATGCTTCTGTTACTTGAAAAGATGTCATTTCTCACTGCTTTAAGTGCCTAAAGCTTTTAAGAAAGCTGTATACTTTTCCTTCAGAGCCACAACTTTAGGACTACTGGTATTTTCCCCGCAATATAAAGTGGTGGGGGAGAAGAATCTTTGTATGAGACAGCTCTGCATCTTCCTCTAATTTTAGCTTCTGATTACAACACAGTGGGGGTTACTGCCCTCTCTGTTTTACTGCTGCCCTGCAGTTTTAGCTGTGGAGCTAAAAATACCCTTGTGTTGTACACTCCAAAACATCGTTTGGCTCCAGCTGTAAGAGTCCCAGGGGGTGGTTGTGAATTGTGTTTTCTTTTCAGAAAAGGGTTGTGGAGAGATCTTATTGCTTGCACATCTTCCTTTGTGGGAAGTCCCATTGGTCTTTATGCCCCTTGCCTAATCCCTGGGGAAGAGGCTCTTTCTATTCCATAATGAAAATCCAATTAAATATGAAGATAAAACCGATTTTTGTCATGCAGAAGGCCAAAATAATTGCATACATTCAGACTGTTTGAAGTCCAATTGCGTGATATCACTGTTCTCCTAAGGCTGTGTACTGACTTTAGTGGGTAAGGACACCTTGGGAATTTCAAGGGCATTTAGAGGACATACATATATGGTTTGTTCTAAAAACAGCTATTAGGATGGACAGCCATCACCAACCCCTATGTGTGCCAGAAAGTTGATTAACTGCAGATGATGCTTTCCCAGTAAGAGTTCAATGGAACCAAAGGTACAATTGCATTGGAGTTTTACTGCATGTGAGCTTATTTTCTAATAAAAACACTCTTTAAAAGTCAGGTACGGCAAGGAGCCTTAAAGGGATAGTGCCCATATTGCTAGCCAAGACTGATGGAAATTCTGCAGTGGAATGCTGCAAGGGTTACACAAGCAGAGAAACAAGACAGGTTTTAACCTTAGTTCATCAAAACTGGGGAAACATATTTCCAACCTGGAAATATTAGTCTAAATCATGATGAAAATGTCAGATGGAAAGATGGAACAAGAAAACATTTTCATTTTTGATGGACTTGAAGTAAGGAGGCTCCTTCTTCTGTATTGTTTCTCAACCACAGCAATTTTAAGATATGTGGACTTCAGCTAGCATGGGGAATTCTGGAAGCTGAAGTCTACACATCTTTAAATTACCAAGGTTGAGAAGAAGAAACACTGTTCCAATGTGTCAAATCACAGGGCCAGGCGACTTAGGGAAAATATATAGTGGGAAACGGCCAGGCAAGAGCCTTTGGCAATTCTTGGGATTTAGTCTCTAGATAACAGCCAACCCAGTTGGATCTGACCATCCTGTCCTGCTTTCTCTCTCCAGCAGTGAAAGCAGGCAGCTATTCCACTGAATCTGCACTAAAGATGAATGGCATCACTCATATCTGTTGTCACCCAACCTCTAATATCTTCAGGATTTATACAAGAGCCTTGTAGGTTAAGGAAACAGAGTCACTGTCTTATTTAATTTATATTTTAATTAACTCCCTCCCCCTCCATTTGCTAACTATGGTTTTGCATGCTATTCAAAAGCCAAATGCAACTTTTACAGATTCTTGTAGTTTAGCTCTAAGTTGTGAGCAAAGTCATCCAGCCAACATGGCAGGAGAACAGGTTGAGGGACCACCTCTTCCTGATCACATCCACCCACCCCAGCAGGTCTAACAGGAAAGGATGCAGCTCCCATCTGGCAAGGAGCTCCCTCTGGCGGAACCCAGGCGGCATGCCTTTTCTGCTGTGGCTCCTGTCTCTGGAGTATCATTCCCAGAATTTTTTCCTGAAGCCCTTACGGCTTTCTAGAATCATCAGTTAGGCAGAAGAAGAGGGGACCTCAGAGGCATCAGGAAAGTTCTGACTTGAGGCCGCTGTCCCTCGTCTGTTATTACTAAGAGGGTTCTATAAACTGAAATCCTAGGGCTAAGCTCGGGAGTTTACTGGAAAACAGCTGAGCGAGATAACATAGTGTTCAGGCTGGCTTGCAGCCAAATGCCTTTCACTGGTTAAAATAGTCAAGAGGCAGTTTTTCAGAGTCATTTATATTTGAGTTAAAGCCTTGATGGCAAAAAAGAAATAGACACATTACTTTTAATTGATTATGCATGTTACTGCATAATGAAGGAAATGAAATAATAACAGCAGCATGGTCAAAGGTCAAATTTTTGGAGATGTGGATGACCTTTTTTTGTTGTTGTTAAAAATGGTCTGTTCGTAACAAAATTAGTCTCTTATATATTGTGAGTTCTTTATAATGACCATCTCATTAACTCTCACCAGAATCAAGGTTCCATTTTGTAATGTGCTCGTACAGGGCAATTTGACAAAGTGCACCAGCACTGCTCATCCACTGCATCCCTTCCTGGGGCCATTCCAAAGGAGGAGAATGGCTTGATTTTCATTTTGGGGTGCGTGTAGTACAACTGAAATGCATCATTTGTGAGAAAATCAATAGGAAAAATAACTTTGAAACAAATCAAACAAGCGAACCAAAAAAGTTCACAAAATCTCTAAAACGATATTTTCACCTTCAGTGCCTTTTCTGCTTGCAAATGCTTGCAGAATACTGAAATGTTGATGCCTCTTCCTGCCTTGAAATGTCACAATTCACCACTTCACAGATTTTATTCCTCCAACAGCCTTAACCTCATTACAGAACCAACAATGGGCTCATGTACATGCATTAACCTATAACCTAACCTAAGAAGTTCACATGACATTCTACACCACAAAAAAAAAAATTGGCTAGCACTAATCAAGGTAGTGTATTGTGTCAATATAGTCTACTGCTATAGTAGACCATTACTTGACCTGGTTAAGTGTGTTGGGGAAAAGTAGTTGTGTTTTTCTCTACCTATATATCTTTATCCTCCAGTGAAATAACTCAAACCACATTGTCTATCATTGAATCCTTACTACCTCCTTAGTTCTAGGTTGCTTCTCTCCTTGACTAGTTTCCATCCATTGCTCCTTGTCCTGCTCTCAGGTGCTCTGGAGAATAGCTTGACTCCCTATTCTTTGTGGCAGCCCCTGAGATATTGGAACACTGCTATCATGTCACCCCTCACCCTTCTCTTCGTTAAACTACACATACCCAATTCCAGCAACCGTTCCCTATATGTTTTAGCCTCCAGTCCCCCAATCATCTTTGTTGCTCTTCTCTGTACTCTTTCTAGAGTCTCGACATCTTTTTTACATCGTGGTGACCAAAACTGGATGCAGTATTCCAGATGTGGCCTTACCAAGGCATTGTAAAGTAGTATTAGTACTTCACGTGATCTTGATTCTATCCCTCTGTTAATGCAGCCTAGCACTGTGTTGGCTTTTTTGGCAGCTGCAGCACACTGCTGGCTCATATTGAGGTGATTGTTCACTAGGACTCCGAGATCTCTCACAGTTGCTACTATCGAGCAAGGTACCACCTATACTATACCTGTGCATTTGATTTTTCCTGCCTAAATGCAGAACCTCTTGCTTCTCAAGGGACAACCTTCTTCCAGTTATGTCTGCCTGCCCTATTAGAACTGAGTGGTCAAGCTTGAGTTTCCATCCTTAAAATTGTATCATCTTGCGGGTGATTTTGGAGACATGCCTTTCCTATGACCAGGTCTGTCTGTGTCACAGTATCTCTACCAAAAGTTCACATATCCCCGACTTTGTTAACATTTAGAAAACCACTTTAAAAAGTGGCTGTTTCAGGTCAGGGCAATTTAACATCCTATATTAATATTAGTATTTTACTCTTTGATGCTGTATAATGTTTTCTTTCCAGTATACTAATATATATTATCTTCATTTCCCTTATTGTTTATTCTCTTTGTATTTTTAATTTGTACGTCACCTCTACAGACCCTTAGAGAATTGAGGCAGCTTATTAATAAAATAAGCAAATAAGTAATTAAATTCCATACATGCTGTTATTTCTCCAGTTTCCCAAATTTAGATTGCAAGCAGCAGGAGGTGGCTTTGATTCCTGCTTTGTTTATGAACGTTTGAATGCACATAACCTAATGGTGTCACTGAACTAACAATTGTTCATATCATAGCTAGTGGAGTGCTTGTCTGAAGGATGCGTGTCCTTAGAAATGTTGCACTTGGTGGGTGAATATTTTGCAGTTCTTCCTCAACAGGCAAAGCTCACAGCAGTTTCTTGGAAGGCTCAAAGAGTTCCCAGTTAGATTAAGGTCTTCTAAATGAGGACTGGATTACTTAAACATGTTCTTCCCTCTTTCAAATCAACACTTTGTTATGAAAAGCAGTTTTGAAGCATTCAGTTAGTACTTTAAATATTCCAAATCAGGATTGCCAGCAATCCCCTGGCAGTCCTTAGCCAGGAGAAACTGAAACCCTGGATTTTCACAGCCCAAGCCGCTGCTATGGATGCAAATGTTGTTTCTCCAATGTTGACTGTGGGCAAGATTTGGGGCTGACGGAGGCCCTTTCTGCAGCAACAGACTGGTGTCATCTGAGCAGGAGATGGCTGGCATTCTCAGGGTGGCTTCCATTCTTTCCAGAGCAAGGGTCTCACTTTGTAGAGGGTAAGGCAACATGACACCCTGCAAGCAAATGACAGAAAAGAGCAGTGAGACCTTGAGCTGCATGTGGTGGTGGTCATACAAAATGCTTAACCAGAGCAGGTAAAGACCTGCTACAACCTGCATTCTTATGCTTATTGGTGGTGTGCTAAGTGAACCTAGTCTATATAGTAAGTTTACAGTTCCATGCAGGGCTTTTTTTGTAAAAGAAAAAGGTGCCGGAACTCACACGTCATACAACCCGCCTTGCCTACCCTACAAGGTTCCATCCCAAAAAAGGTGCCGGAACTCCGTTCTGAGCGTTCTATGAGAAAAAAAGCCCTGGTTGCATGTATTGTTTAAATAAAAACGAGTTAATTGAAAATCCAGCTTGGTGAATACAGCCTTTGGCCCTGTCTACATCACATAGTTGACCTATTGCACCCCTTCCCTAATCAGCATACCTTTCTGTGCTGGCACCAAAAAACCATCACAGATAACACAGACAACCATTTGATGACTGTATTTTCAATTCACAAGGCCACCAAAGTCTGCTATTTCTCTTCCCACTTTCTGCCTTTTTTTATTCTCCATCCATAAACTATTACTGTTGGACAGTTGCTAGCAGGTATGGGGGACTCTATCTGCTTGTTTGCTTGTTGTCCCTTTTCCATATATTGTGTGGCTGGGAGGGAGAGTTACAAACTGAAACAGAAATGAAGATGGAACAGCTAGAAAAATCTCATCCAATGAAGTATTCAGAGTTCTTCTTGGACTTCATAGCAATCACACACACTGGAGGGGAAAGGGTAGTCCCAATTACCGTATTTTTCGGACCATAAGACGCACCTGATCATAAGACGCACCCAGTTTTTAAAGTAGGAAAACAAGAAAAAAAAATATTCTGAACCAAATAGTACTGGTATACTAGGAAGGAAGGAGGGGAGAGAGAGAGAGAAGGAAGGAAGGAAGGAGGGAGGGAAGGAGGGAGGAAGGAAGAGAGAGATAGAGAGAAAGAAAGAAAGAAAGAAAGAAAGAAAGAAAGAAAGAAAGAAAGAAAGAAAGAAAAGAAAGAAAGAAAGAAAGAAAGAAAGAAAGAAGAGAAAGAAGGAAGAAAGAAAGAAAGAAGAAAGAAAGGGAGGATGGGGGAGCAAGGAAGAGAGAGAGAGAGAAAGAAGGAAGGAAGGGAGAAGGAAGGGAGAAGGAAGGAAGGAAGAAAGGAGGGAGGGAGAGAGAAAGAAAGAAAGAAAGAAAGAAAGAAAGAAAGAAAGAAAGAAAGAAAGAAAGAAAGAAAGAAAGAAATATAGGTACCGGTAGTTTCTTTTCCCTGAATAGGTTTTCTAAGATGCCGAAGCAATTTCAAACAAATGGGAAATCACTTCCAATAAATTTTGCAGAGAAACCTGCAGGGACAACTCCTCACGGCTTTGCTGGGGCAAGTCGCCTATGAGGTTTAGTTTAGCAAAAACTATTTCTTTAGCAGCAAGGTAAAAGAAAGAATTTTTTTAATTATTTTTTTTAAATTCCATTTATATCCCGCCCTTCTCCGAAGACTCAGGGCGGCTTACAAGCTTAGCATGTGCACGCGCAGGGAGGGGGAGGGAGTCAGAAGGAAATACGTCCGTATTTCCTCCCCTGCCGACCAATCACAGGGGTGGGGCGGAGAATTCCACGTCTTCATTCAATCACATCTCTCCAATGGAGCTGATGGACTGCGTTGACTGAACGGGAGACAAGTGTTTTCGCTTACCTTCGGACCATAAGACGCACCTCGTTTTTCCACCCACTTTTGGGAGGGGAAAAGTGCGTCTTATGGTCCGAAAAATACGGTACATGGTTTTCAGGAAATTGTGGGGAGTTACTTTTCTGGGGAACAATTTAGTGTCCAAACAAGTGGCCAAATCTAAACTCTTCTGAATTAATTGGCTGGATTTAGAATTTATATAACACACCTTCCCTCTTATCTTTTTAACCATACTGTGCAAACAGGACCACTGACTTTATATTGACATCTACAAATTTTAAAAATAGATATTTCACACTTAAACACTTCTTTAAGACACTTCTTCAAGACCTTGTATGTTACCTTGAATAATATTTGACAATGGATGGTCTAGGACAGTGGTGGCGAACCTTTTTGAGACCGAGTGCCCAAACTGCAACCCGAAACTCACTTATGCATCACTGGTTGCCGGGGGCGTGGCCACTGAGTGAGCGATGCTCCAGCGACCCAATCCAGGCATCAGAGGCCTGCAAAATGAGCCATGGGGGGGGGAGCAAAATCACTCTGCAGCCCTAGCTCTGGGCAGCAGAAGCATTTTGCAGGCCTCCGATGCCCAGATTGGGCCTCTGGAGCATCGTAAAATTGCCCCACAGCAAACTCCAGAAGCTTTGAAAATGCTTCTGCTGCCCAGATCAGCTGTTGGGGAGGGGGGAGCGAAATCACTCTGCAGCCCTAGATCTGGGCAGCAGAAGCATTTTGCAGGCCTTTGATGCCCGGATCGGGCTGCTGGAGCATCGTAAAATGATCGGCTGGGGGGTGTGCGAAATCACTCCTGAGGCTTACCTGGACTCATGCTGCAGCTGCCTCCACCATCCAGCCTGGATCCGCCCAGCTCTTGCAGCTGCTCCCTGACTCTCAGTGCAGAAAGTGAGCAAGAGCGCAGGATCACGTGGAGAGGGGGCGGGGCAGCCTGGCCCCGCATCCCTCTTGGGTGATGGCGCACGTGCCCATAGGGATGGCTCCACATGCCGCCTGTGGCACGCGTGCCACAGGTTCACCACCCCTGGTCTAGGAGAGGGCTTCAGTTGATCCTGTCAACTGGAGTTGATCACTGCTCCCCTCCATCTGTGATTGCAATGAGGGCTGTCCTCTGTGCTATAGGCAATTTCCTCCTGAGTCCCACTTTATGTAATACAGTATAATCAAAGTCTTGAACTACGTACTGTAGTTGCCTATATGAGACACATCATATCACTATGATAACAATTTTCAAAACATATTTACAGCCTTTCAAATAGTGCTGAACTACAGTTCTCGAGTCAAAACTAGTATGTGCAATGATTAGGAATACTGGGAGTTATAGTTCACTAACATTTGGAAAAACTAGGTTTTCGGCTCATGGTCAAGATATTATTTATAAAAAATCCATCTGGGTTATGTCTTTTCTTCTATTTTAGAAGAAGAAAGCACAGAATGCTACATTCTTTCTCCTTTTATTTTGTGAATCAAAGTGGCTGTGCAGATAAGAATATGATATGATTGAAACTTAGAAGAATAGAATAGAATAGAATAGAATAGAATAGAATAGAATAGAATAGAATAGAATAGAATAGAATAATAACTTTACTGTCACTAATGTACACTAATCAGTATACATTAAAATGAAATTTCATTGCATACAGTTCTCAAAGAGTTGCCACCTCCAATATACACTACATGAATATGACAAAAATAAATAAATACAGAATTATGCATATACTCACATATATGACACAGAAAAACAACACAGTCTAATTTGGATTACCGGTATGTATACATGTGCATGGCGCAAAAAAATGAATCTTGTGAGTTTACCAGATATATGGCATAGGGAACAAAGCTGTTACAGAATTTCTAGTCCTGCTAGAAATACTTCAAAATCTCCTCCCAGAGGGGAGCAACAGAAACAGACAAGAAAGAAAGAAAGAAAGAAAGAAAGAAAGAAAGAAGAAAGAAAGAAAGAAAGAAAGAAAGAAAGAAAGAAAGAAAGAAAGAAAGAAAGAAAGAAAGAGACTTTATTGTCTTTTTTACTATGGGCAAAATGGCACACATTAAAAATTAAATTTAATGACTTTCAAAGTGTATACATAATAACACACATTTAAACATACTGTATACAACATGTATACAACGTACAATATAAGGCTGGAAGTTGTGGGTAGCATTTAGAATCTAGGGGACAAAACCGAATGAAGTATAGAGAAAATGTTTCTAAAGGTGGAGGGAAAGGAGACATTATGGAAAGTAACAAAATTACAATATAGACAAAACAGATTCAGAGCTTTTCTGCAGTAGCATAACTTCACAGAACCTAGAGACCTTCCTATATTGATCAATAGAAATGACAGCACAACTGGGACTTGTCCTTCTGACTCTCTTTGCTGCTAAATGTGTGGTTTTGGCTAGTGTGTTTTATGCTATGGAAACTAGCAAGAGCAAACTTCATCACGGTGTAGGAAAAAGTCAAGGCCAGCATCATGGGGCTAGAAGGATATTAGGCCATCTGCAAGACTCTGCAGTAAAAAATGAAGGACACAAAAGTAGTTTTACCTCCTTTTCTCACACTAGAATTTTGATTTAGTTAATGATCGAAGATACAAAAAAATAGGAATAGCTGTAAATAACATATAGCTAAACTGATGATTTTCCTGCCACAACATGAGGAAATAACTGAGATGATGTTAAAGCAGGGGCCCTCAACCCCTGGGCTGTGGCCCAATATTGGGCCACTGTCTGTTAAGAGCTGGGCTGCAGAAGTGTGGACAAGCAAGCGCGTGAAGCTCCATTTGAGCGAGTGGTATGCGTGCGTGCCCACCACTTGCACCATCCCCCCTCTAGTCCAGAAATCCGGAAAGGTTGGGGACTGCTGCTTTAAAGGAATGAGACAAAATCATGGAGGATAAGGGTTTTCTCAATGGCTACTAACTGTGATGAAATGTACAACTCACAGGTTCAGAAGGAACCTATGACTACTGTACTAACAGGGGAGAATAGTTTTTGATTGGCCCGTGAGAAAAATAAGATGCTAGATGTATGGCAGCTTTTATCCAATGTGATTAAAACCTTAGTAGATACAGTTGGGCATATTATATTCAGTTAGTGTTAGCCTTGGGTGGTGCTTTTGTGGACTCTTATGTTATGAAGATCCAACTTATTTGGGTTACTTTATGAATTATCATATTGTTGGAACCCATAAAATGAGTTA
Source organism: Vipera ursinii (assembly GCF_947247035.1). Lineage (NCBI taxonomy): Eukaryota > Metazoa > Chordata > Lepidosauria > Squamata > Viperidae > Vipera > Vipera ursinii. Next base: position 335,974,802 of record NC_139512.1, on the reverse strand, counting down.
ATTTGATAAGTATCATCTGATAATATGTGAATACACCCTGTTTGTCATAAGTCTAATACAACGGGACCCAGAATGTTGAGGGCAATATGCTGACTCCATAAACCACTTAGAGAGGGCTGTAAAGCACTATGAAGCAGTATATAAGTCTACGTGCTAGCGCGAGTGCTATTCTTAAAATGATGTCCTCTGCTCACAATTTTATTCAGTGATGAACGATAAAAAATATGTCATAATACCATGGCTCAGCATCCAGAAGTCTGAAATTCCCAACAATGGGAATATGGCCAGCCCCCAAGTTCCATGCAATTCCTGCAATTTAGATGGAAAATGAACCTCATAATAGCTTTAGTTACATTATTTCTAAGCCAGAAATAAGTCACCTCAGTTGCTAAACAAGGAAAATGCCATGTGATCACAGGCATGGAGGTGATCCTGGAACAGTGCAAATGTTATGCCTACAACTGCATTAGCTGAAGATGGCCCTCTCTTTCTCTTCCACTGAGCAAGTAAATTTATTTAACAACCATGGCAAGAAAGGTCGCAGAAGGGTGCAAAATATACTTAACAACTGTCTCACTTAGCAACAGAAATTTTGAGCTCAATTTTACCCCCTTGCAGCTTCTGGAATAAGAATGCCTCTTTGAGGGCACTTTTCTTAATTCTTTCAAATCTCTCCTCGTAAACCATCTTTTCTGTGACATCTTGAGCACAGTTCCAAGAACAGGCCAATTTTAACTGGACAAAGGCACCAAAGTCGCCCTTACGGTAACAGCTTGGGAGAGAAAAGTTAAGGGCCACAAGTGGATGGGATCACATTACACAAGTGCCAAGACCTTGGAAGGAGTTTTAGAGATTTTATTCTTTTTAGCTATAACATACCTATGTGGGGCATCTGTTTGCATCCATTTCCCTCTTCAAAAGGCAGGAAATTATGCTATCGGTTTTCAGCAGGCACAGTCAAAAAGCTACACTGCACAAAGGAAGCTTGGGGGGCTACAAGTTGCTCACCCTTGCTTTAATCTCATCACCCTATTATACCTATCTATGCCTGACACAGTTGTATTTATACAGATGCGGCCTATTGTCACTCTCTAAGCACAATGTGGGTGATTTAACCTGGGTGATGTGGAATTCAGGTAGTGCATTGTCATTTCTTCTTTCCACCATCAGCCCAGGAGGATTCTTTTTCTTGTACTTCCTCCTATTCTTAGAGGCTTTCCTTATCCTTTTCCTCTGAGATTCTCCTTAGATGTGTGAATCCGGCAGCTGCTGCCTTAAGAAGGCTATCAAACGTTTTTATACTGGCCAATTTCCTTGTATTTCTCTTGCATTGTGGAATGGGAAGATGGCAGGAAATGTATATATAGCTACTGAAACATTGGATCCTGTGATTCTGATTCAACAGACCTCCATAGAATATTTGATACACATGTCTAGCCATGTACCAGATCAAGACTGACCCGGCTTATGTGTTCATATTAGCCCTTGGTGCCCCTATGCATGTGACTGCTTTCTGCACCATGCGGACAAGGCTACCATGCCACTACTGGGCAGCTGTCTTTATATAAACTAAGGCATTTAAAGATTTGGGTGGCGCGGTGGCTTAGCAAATTAAAATACTGGGCTTGTCAGCTGGATAGATCATCACGTGACGGGATGACCTCCCGTCCTTGCTCTGGCTTCTGCCAACCTAGCAGTTTGAAAGCAGGCAAATGCGAGTAGATAAATAGCTACCACTATGGTGGGAAGGTAACAGTGCTCCGTGACCTCATGTTGGCCACATGACCATAGAAATGACAGCTCAATGGCCTTGAAATGGAGATAAGCATTGCTCCCTTTAGTCGACAATGAATAGCAGAGTAAAATCCACAGGGACTCCTTTTTTATTTAATAATTCAGCAGTTGCATTTGTACAGTATACTAAATATGATTCGTGTTAAATCATGGACAGGTTAGGGCTTAGTGCACTGTGTACATCCAGTTCATTTGGTTTGTTTAGGATTCAGTGTATTGGATGAGCTGAGCTGAGAAGTTAACTCTAAATGTAGTGTGGAAACATTGAGGAGGCTCCTGAAGGTAGTTGAGACTCAAAGGAATCCTCCACTTTTACACATGGGCCATCTAGCAAGGGAGTCCCCTTTTGGGAAGTATTTGTTTGTTTTCTTCAGGAGATCTTCCTCATAGTTTCTTTATCTACTTTCTCCAGCCTTCCTGGATTCTACTATATAGCATTGCACAGGTAGGCCTTCCACAAACAATTAACATGCCATAAGTGGACATTCTCAGAAGTTATTTAAGTACACTCAGGCCTACTCATGAGAACAGAATCCCCTGCTTGATGATAACCAACTGATAGCCAAACTGCTCAAGGAGGTCTGACTAATCCTCCCAACACATTCCTGGAGTTATGATTGCAAGTGCTTGACCTCCAGATGGGGCCATGGCCAATCCCTTCATCTTCCTGTTGTTTTCTTCCTTGTCTTTCCTCCTGCTCTTTGCTATCAGATCTTTCTGCCTTTTTTGGAAGATGCCAGCCAGGGTTTTTAGGGCCTGCCCTCATGGGACATCTCCAGGATTAATTCTGCATAGAACAATGGCTGGTTTCTATGTGGGTTTTTCTTTTTAAAAAAGGTTATGACAAATGGCTTAAGATGAGAACCATCAAGAAAGAAACGGAAGGCTTAATACTGGCTGCTCAAGAACAAGCACTACAAACTAATGCCGTGAAAGCGAAGATACATAAATCTACTGACAATCCAAATTGCCGACTTTGCAACGATAAAGTTGAAATTGTTTCACATTTAATATGTGAGTGCAGCAAAATCGCGCAAACTGATTACAAAGCTAGACATGACCGAGTTGCTAAACTAATCCACTGGGCATTGTGTAAAAAATACAACTTGCCTGTGTCCGAAAAGTTGTGGGAACATAGGATGGAAAAAGTTGTCGAGAATGAGAGGGTGAAGATCTTGTGGGATTTCCGAATACAGACAGATCGCCATTTGGAGCACAACAGGCCAGATATCGCAGTCGTAGAGAACCGAAGCATACAGTTGATTGATATCGCTGTACCAGGAGATGCAAATGTCAAAGAAAAAGAACTGGGAAAAATTATGAAATACCACGACCTGGCCATTGAAACTGCGCGATTATGGATGAAACGTGTAACAGTGATATCCATTGTCATCGGGGCACTGGGAACTATGTCCAAAAACTTTGCAAAATACTTCAAGAAATTGCAGCTTACTGCTATAGCTCCAGAAAAGCTACAAAAAACTGCACTACTCAGAACATCTTACATTTTAAGGAGGTACCTGATTGATATCTAGGATGCTGGCAGCAACCTGTGTCAACCATCAGCGCCAGTCAATTTGAGTGTTCAGTTGACTGTAGTTCTTGTTTAATGAAAATAATAATAATAATAATAATAATAATAATAATAATAATAATAATAATAATAAAACATGTGTACTGCCCAACTCTCAATGACTCTGACTCACAACTATCAAGCAAAGAAGTTAAAATAAAAAATAAAGAAAACGTGGCAAACATGATGGAGGGGGGGTGTCTCCCTTTCTCTTGTTTTACAGAGAAGTAAAATAGAAGGTCTTCCTGGAAAATGGGACTTTAGTGTATGCACTGGTCTCTCTCCAAAGCAAATGAAGAAAGGAAAGTCTGCATGCCAAGATGAAAAGGAGGAGTGAGAGGTCGTGTGTACAAGTGTACACATAAACGGGACCTGATGAAAGTAGCACAAAGGCTTCATAAATTGCTATGGGGAAGGGCAAAGAATGTAAAGTCTGCACTGGAGCCACAGCAGATTTTTCAAAAGGAAGAGGGTGGAGGTCTCCAGACTAGGCCAGCCTCAAGCCCAAATGAACAAACATCATCCTTGAAGGCATATCCCAAACGACAAAGCACTTGCCAGCTTGAAAGGCCATTTCAGCCAATTCTAACCATTTCCCCAGTAGCAAGGAGTCAAGTGAAGAGGTGACATTTCTATTGAGAGGAGCAGGAGCAGCAGCTTGGCCGTATCACCATACAGTCTTAAAATATCATGCTAAAAACGTTTCAGTGGGGAGGGGAATGAGAAAGAGGGACAAACATTTCCGAGCCTAGAGCTCAGAAACCTGGGATGGAGCCAAGAACAAGAGCCAGACAAATGTCTATGAGTAGACAGTCCAGCAGATGCAAGTCCCAGCTGCGTGGCCTATTCCCCTTTCTAAGAAAATCCAGAGCAGCAATTGGAGCAGACGCTTTCTTTTACCAAGAGAAAGCTGGATATTTCAAAACAAAATCATTCTCTCATGTATTTAAGGTAAAGAAAAACACCGTCAGTAAGAAATTTGTTGCTTTTAATTAGGGTTACCAGATCTAGACTACAAAAAACAAGACTACTCAGAAAATCCTCTTTGTTGCCATCCAGTGGTCATCTGGATCATTGCAGTCCCTAGGTACCTTTGAAAGGAGCCATTCAACCATATTTGAAAACCTTCAAGAATACCCCACATGTTGTCAAATGGCATTTGAGCTATTTGAAAAATCAGAAACAAATTAATGATATAATTTTAGTCCCAAGGTAACTGAACCTCTTTTCATATCTTAAGTCCCAACAATCATGTTGTCAAAGAACTTGAATCTCACTGTGATAAAAATGAAAAGATCACTTTTTCTGAAAATATTTGTATGTTTATGGCATGTAGTTATTCTATTTATAATTTGCAGTAAGCCCTACAGTTTGCATGACTCGTGACTTGTGTCACTTTAGTCAAGTGCTGAATCCCACCCATCCAGAACCATTGTTGTGCAGAATTTTCTACAACCTGGGGCTCTCTTAAATCCATTGGGATTGCCATTCCCAGAATTGTACAGCTAGCAAAATACTAACTCTGTAAGCAAGTCACAATTACAATTGGCATTGATCATTCTCTTGATAAGAGAAATGAGTTCTGCCACCTATGACTTTGCTAGTCGTGTTCCAAATGAACGCATTACAGATTCTCTGGTACTTCTGCTGAAAAGGAGTTTCATATGGCCCTCTTTATGTTTTTATTTCTAGAGACAATTTTGTCTACTCCTATGCCATTTTATCTACTTCACAGGCTACTTCTGAGTGTTGCCAGTGACAGCCACTTGCTGCCAGCATTGCTGCTTCCTTGAACATTTGTCAATTTGGAAGATATTGTAGTTGGACTGCACTTAACAAGTATGGTCTATATTCCTTTCTAGGACAAGGTACTAGAAACTGATTTGAAGGTTCTTGGAATGTTGGCAGTGATAATTAAGTTGACTCTGTCATTTGAGGCTAGAAAGGGGAGAGAGGATGTCGAACCTGCACAGCAGCATAATCATTACATACTTTTGTTGAGGCACTTTGGAATTTGATGAACGGGTGTCACGTGATTGCAAACGAATACTATCTTGATGTAATGCGCTTAATTAAGTTAATTAAACATCTAGTTGAGTCATTCACATATTAAGTTATGTGTAGGACTAACAGACTGCAAAAATAACAGCTGTGCTCTCCGGACGCGTATGTGTAGCTTAACATGCTGTTGGAAATTCAATTTGCTCAGTTTACGGTTCAATATATTGTGCGAATTGAGAACACTAATAATGATCAGGTTCACCTAACCCAGGGGTAGGCAACCTCGGCTCTTTTATGACTCATGGACTTCAACTCCCAGAATTCCTGAGTCAGCTATGCTGACTCAGGAATTCTGGGAGTTGAAGTCCATGAGTCATAAAAGAGCCGAGGTTGCCTACCCCTGACCTAACCTAAAAAGGTCCTTTTTCCTCTTTTCCGGCAACGGCGAGGCGGGATAACAACAAACCCATCTTCCGAGGCGGCGCGAAGGATAATTCCTCGAGTGGCCTCCACAGACCGCCCTCTGATGGGCTCAGCACCTTCCCTCGAGTGGCGCTCTGCACCGCCGACCGACGTATCTCTATGACTTCCGCCTTCACTTTTCCTGTTTCCGGACTCGCCCTCCTTCGGCGGCAGCGGGGCCTGTGGGGCGATGGCGGCCGTACGGGGCCTCCGTATTTCGGTGAAGGCGACCGAGCCGGAGCCCATGGAAGTGGAGGAAGGCGAGCTGTTGCTTCAGACTGCAGCCCCCGCAACCACCTCGCCTCCGATAGCTACGGCATCAGCGGAGGAAGTAGCCGCGCCGGTGGGGCGCTCGCTGAGGGAGCTGCTGCCGGTAACGGAGCTTGGGGAACGGGCCGGGTGGAAGGGATCGCAGTCCGCCGCTTCCGGAGGCCCTTAGACACGCAAACCGGGATCCGAGGCTTGAAAAGACAGGGCACTCTTTGCGCATGTGTAGACTGCATTTCCATGACCAGAGAGACTGAATTCCTTGGATCCGGATGAATGGAGTTACCGAGATACGCGGATGTTGACAAATAGGCAGTTGAACCCTGATTTATTTATATCTATCTATCTATCTATCTATCTATCTATCTATCTATCTATCTATCTATCTATCTATCTATATATAGCCCTTCTCCGAAGACTCAGGGCAGCTTACAAGCTTAGCAAGATCTTAGCTTTCTCCCCTCCTTTCTTCTTCTGCCTCAAACTGCTTGCCTGGCTGCCTGGCCCCAGATAGAAGCCTTCCCAAGATTTGGCAGGCTTGCACTAAAAAGGGAGTTTTATTTACTGAGTACTTTTTAACTTGGGCTTCGTCATTTCACGGACAGTGCAGTGTAGCTGAGGAGATTTCTCTAGGGCAGGGGTCTTCAAACGTGGCCCTTTTATGACTTGTGGACTTCAACTCCCAGAATTCCTCAGCCAGCAAAGCTGGCTGAGGAATTCTGGGAGTTGAAGTCGACAAGTCATAAAAGGGCCAAGTTTGAAGACCCCTGCTCTAGGGTGCTTCATGGGCTCTTGGAAGAGCCCTTTATGGAGGACATGATGGAGATGGCGGCTTTCTCACAGGTGGCAATGCTCTTTTGGAGGCGGGTGAGGAAGGGTAGAAATTTACCAGTCCTTTGGGCTTCAAAAAAAAAAAAGTACATTACTTCAGTTTAAATTTAACAGGAAGCCTGAGAAAAACAAGAAATAGCAACTGAAATGTTTTTTTAGCTTGGATGGCCCTTGTTAATAAATTGGTTTGGATCTTTGGGAATTGGGAGATGACAAAAGGTTGAAACAGGGTTTCTAGCAGAACTTCAGATTAGGAAAGTATATTATAACTTTCATCGTTAATCGGGGACAATATCCTACAGAAAGGCACTTTGTTCAATAATTATATTAATGATTGTTTTATTTCAGGATACTAGCCGAAGATATGAAAACAAAGCTGGGAGCTTTATCACTGGAATAGATGTGACTTCAAAGGTATTTATGTACAGTGATGTGCTTTTCATTCATTTTGGAAACCTGGAAAATGTCAAGTGTCAGGTTCATTAATGTATATAGGCATATCTCTACATAAGGGTTGTTGGCAGGATCCAAGTAATGTGTTATTTGCAATTTTGTAAATTATCTGTTCTTTTATAAGTATATAATGGCAAATGTAATAGTTTTCATTATTTTTTTTCTCTAGAATCTCTCAGTGTGAGCTTCCCTTCATAGTTGACTGATCTCCATACATAACTCTGAGCCTGAAGAAATATATTTTCATTCCCCAATACAATCAATATTTAAATGGGACTGTGACAATTCGAATAATTGAAAATAACATTTGACACAAGAACTTGGTCTCAGTATGCCTGGGAAATGGTTGCTTTTTCTTGTCATCTATCATCAGCTTCTCTAATTAATTACTCTAATAGTTATTTGCAGAGATTAGGCTATGGCACACGCTGGACTCATCCCCAGTTTTAGGAAGGCTATTGAATACAGCTGATATTTTATTGCAAGAAGCAATTTATGGGAAGATTTTGTATCCTGAAACAATTGGGCTTCTGCATATTTTTCTTAAATTGGAAGCAACCTATCTTCCTGCTGTGAACGTGAAAAATTGTAGCTGTCTAAATTTATTCAGAAGCTTTTTTAATGGTGGCCTGGATTTTATTTCCCAATTGCATCATTCCCTTCTGTCAGGGAGAGCCAAATGTTTCTGCATCACATGGAGACTTGATAGAAGGAGCAAGTTGTTTTTCCAGTTATACTGCATAAAGCATCAGACCATAATTTCTGCTGCTATCCCATACAGGTAATGTTGTAATACTGCAGAGTAGTACAAAAATGAATTTAGGTTTTAAGACATACGAATGTCTTTTCTATTTTTTGCAAAGCAGATATCAGCTGCTGTTACTACCAGTCACTTGGATATTCAATGACCTTTTTTCCTTTTTGTAGGAAGCGATTGAGAAGAAGGAGCAGAGAGCAAAACGTTTTCATTTTCGTGGAGAAATCAATCTTGCTCAAAGAAATGTAACACTGGATCGAGATATGATGAAGAAAGGTATTGAGAATTGTGTGCTCTGTAAACAAGTAAATCTTCCCATTTGTTCTGGGTTTTGTAAAACTTGATGTTTTGGTCTTTCAGGTTGGATGAAATGCACAACTGATCCTCCTTAATGAGTGTATTTTTCAGTGGACAACTTTGTACAGATGAGAGAATCCAAATGTTACATTTCTTAATTTCAGCAAATGAATTTGTAGACTAGAGCAGTGATTTGGAGGAGTTGGTGGCGGCAGCAGCGTGCTCCAGAGGCGAAAAGAAGCAAGGCCTCTTTAAGGAAAGGGTGGAAGAGTCAGGATCAGAAAAAGGAAAGAAGGCGAGGTTGTCAGAATACAAGCTAATTTGAGGGCTAATCCACATGGAGCCCCATTTCCATCTTTCCTGTTTGTCATCGTTCACTCCCTAGAGACTAAAATGGACAATGTGAAATTTGAGCGGGCCCCGAACAAGGAGTATATATCGGAGGTGGTGACCCTTTGAGAGCTGTATGCAACGAAATTTCATTTTGATGTATGCCGATTGGTGTACATTCAAAGTGACAATAAAGTTATCATGTTGATGCTAGTAGTTTGGGAATCAGGCACTTTGTGTAGAAACAGTATGTTGACTGCCACCTCACATTTGCACTTCTCAGCCATTCAGAATCAGTTGCCATGAACGGGGTGGGGGGCTGGATGGTAGGTAGGATGCTTCGGGAAACAAAGCTTCACTGTATCTTTCTGAAATGGACTTCAAGGACAACCGGCTGGGAATGGAATGCAGCTGCATACCAAACCTACGCCTGTAGTGACTGTTCTGAAAGCATCTTGTCTGAGTTTGATATGACATGAGGGCCCATGGGAGGTGACTAATGGAGGACTTGGGGATTTTGGTGCTCGGTTTTCAATTCTGGCTAGGCATTACTGTAATTCACCTGACCTCTAGTAAACTACACCTTTCTTAGTAAATGGAGTTAAGGATCATTCTTATTTACAGGTTCAAGCTGAGGCAGGTCTGACACAGTAGGTGGGTAAATGTTTATTTTAGTACATAGTTATCTGCTATGTACTGAGTCAAATCATTAGTCCGTCTAGGATGGTATAATAGTGGAAGATATCGGAAGTGAACTTCAGGACATATAATTTTACATGGAAATATGCTCACATTGAAAAAGCTAAAGTCTTCTTATGCAACTATGTTTCCTGTGATCCTAAAATGAGAACAAATATTGTTGAATTTAAAGAGGGTCATCATTCTTTTGAAAACAGTGAATAATGCACATTGTAAAAATCTGCTCAGATATAAATCTGAATAGATTTTTACGATGTGCATTATTTACTGTTTTCAAAAGAATGATGACCCCCTATCACTCCTTTAACCTTGTTATGCCTACATTAGGGAAAGAATTCCATGATGGACTATGGAAAAGGGAATGAAAGGAATCTTTTTCCGGGTTTTTCATTTAGATAAATCTGATAATGGGACAAAGCAGCCTTTTTTCCTTTTTTGAACTGTGCTTTGTTGAAGCTTCAAAAAAGTGATGGAAAGCTGATTTATTTGCATTGTTGCCTGATGTTTTTTGTTTTGCTTGCCTTTTTTCTTTTGTTAGTTGCTAACACTTAAACTAGATTTTGAATTTCTTGCAGCCATTCCCAAATTGCGACTAGATACCATATATATTTATGGTGTTGATGAAATGAGCACCCAGGATATTTTTGCCTATTTCAAGGAATATCCCCCTGCTCACATTGAGTGGCTGGACGACACATCTTGTAAGTACTATTTATTTTAAGCAGAAAGATTATTCTATGGGAATTGTCACCTTTATTTTCTGTGAAACGTATAGTGGGAATGGAAGAGTTTTTCCTTATGACATTTCTCTTACACTTGAGACAGATTATTGCATTTTTCATTATGTGTTTGTAGTTTGGGCACTAAATGAATTTTTTTCTCTCTTTTGAGGCAATGTTGTTTGGCTTGATGAAGTAACGGCGACACGAGCACTTATCAACATGAGTTCTATGCCTGGTGAGACAAAAATAAAATCCCAAGAAAACTGTAAGAAAATAGAAGAATCCACAAAGAAAGGTAAAAGACATTTTGTTCCTTAGCCACAGGACTTTGGATTTTGTATGGTACATCTAGGCACACGTTAATTGGTGTTATGTGGAATTCTGAAATTCACTGCTGAAATCACTTATGTAGTTCCAGTGATAGTTTTGCTTGCAGAGATCATAGTATCAGCTTCTACCTCTAAATGTTGTACTCATATTTCATCTGTATTTCATCACCTGTGTGAAAAGGCGGCTTAGGTAACAAGACTGAAAAGTATTTTCAAGAAAACTACTGAGACTGAACATGTGAAACAGTAGACATGTTCAGAAGAATTAACTCAGTTTCAGACCCTTAGTGCTAATCAGACTTAAGCCTTTATTCCATTTTTATCTTTTTGCTTTTGGTTCAACTCCTTATTTTTATAATTAAATATTTTTATTCGGCTCTCCTGAGTCTTTTTTTATACGTTTGTGACATGATACTCTATTGAGGTGGACTATTGGTTTGGCTGAGCTTGTACAGGTAGTCCTTGACTTACAACAATTCATTTAGTGACAGTGCAAAGTTTCAACAGCATTGGGGGAAAAATGATGTAGGGCCGTTTTTCACACAACCATTGCAGCATCCCCTTGGTCATGTGATCAGAATTTAGGCATTTGGCAACTGACTCATATTTATGATGGTTGCAGAGTCCTGGGGTCATGTGATCACTTTATAACCTTCTGACAAGTCAGTGGGGAAGTCAGATTCATTAAACAACAAAGTGTTACTAACTTAACAACTGCAGTAATTTACTTAACAACTATGGCAAGAAAGGTCATAAAATGGGGCAAAACTCACTTAACAAATGTCTCAATAACAGAAATTGTGGGCTCAGTTGTGGTTGTAAGTCAAGGAGTACCTGTATTGCCTGTGCTGTAGAAAGAACTTTACTTAATTAGTAGAACATGTTACGTATACAAAAGTTTTTAGGTTCAATTCTGACTATACTAGAAAGATATCGAAAGACTCCATCCGGTTTATCTCCAATTTTTGGTTGATCAGACTACAGCAAATAGTTAGGCAGTCCTTAACTAAAGTAATGGCTTTCCCTAATGCAAGAGTGTTTCCTATGCTCTTCCACGTTTCAAGCCAAGTTGAATTCCAATTGCATTACTCCCTGAAAAGTTGTAACCTTGAATGCTTTGGACTGATACTGGGATAATCTGCATGTGAGCCACGTTCCCTGTCTCTGAGCTACTTGGTACTAGATAGAAAATGTATTTCTTTCATAAGAAGTGTGGCTCATTTTGTGTTCATCTTGAGGCTCATCTTCATCTTCTTCCTTTTCTGAGTCCTACATGGCTTTAGTGCTGGGAACCTGGAGAGTCAATGTTAGTGCAAAAAGGCCAGCTCCGTTCCATTCTTGTGGAGAAATCCTGCTTCATCTTATGACCTCTGCCTTTGTCACTTCTGGGTGATCAACTAGGCCGTTATTTACTAGGTATAGACAAAGTAATGATTGTAAAATGTATTTTTGTTTATTTTAGAAAAAGAGGAGGAAAGCTCAGATGAAGAAACTGAAGAAGGTGAGGTAGAAGATGATCATCCAAGTGATACAGAGGTCAGTGTAGCATGTTTGGGCTGTGATCAAGTCTGTTTGGATAAGAACCCAAAAAAGAAATCAAAACCAAGGAAGATATTACCTATATAGTCCTCCACAACTTGAGCATTGTCTAGATTTATGGTCTTCCTAACATTCTTAGCAGTTACCATGCTAGCTGATTCTGGGAGATGTTCTACGTATCTGAAGAGGGCCCATAATGGGGAAAACTGAAATGAAATAGCAGAATACGACTAATGAGTGTCTACAATCTAATTTGCCACCCGGGGGGGGGGGAAGAGTTTCATTGACAGGCTGAAATAAAATATTATAACATAGGAACTGTGGTTGGCTGCATATTAGACCAAAACAAGCCCCTGAAGCTGAGCCTTCTGCTCCTCTCAAAGACATGTATGAACTGAATGAAAAAATCTGAAAGCAAAATAAAAAACTGGGCTGGTTTCTTCAAGCTGAGAGATCTTGAACCTTTGTGGGGGTTTTTTTTCCCTACAGCTGGACACTTTATCCCAAGTTGAAGAAGATTCCCTTTTGCGTAATGACCTTCGTCCAGCCAGTAAGCTGGCCAAAGGCAACAAGCTCTTCATGAGATTTGCCACCAGAGGTAAAGAGCTTGACCTAACCCTATACAAAGAGTCCATTGCAATGCAGTGCATAGTTATGGCCCAGTTTGTCTTGGTTTTATGGTCTACAGAAATCTTTCATGAACCCTGAAATAAAACGAATTAGCTATTTCCCATCTATACAGTAATGAACCGAAAATTTCACAGAAATTTCAAAAGAATTAAAAGCATTTGTAAATCTGTAAAAAAAAACACTTGGTAATAACATGTAATGTGTTGCTGGAGTGGTGAAAATATGGGTGCCAAGTGATCCTCTCTGGAAGGCTCTGCATAACAAAGATGCTACTGAAGAGAAGCCTGTCTCTTTAAGAGTCACCAAGTGTATCAGAAAAAGTTTTATCTATGTAGGTTTTCATCTCATCTTTTAATCTTTCCTAATGCTTTCCACTCTCAGATTCATAGGCTATAGATCAGCTGTCTGTGGACTGCATGAAGCCACAGCAATGAAATGTGATTGTGATTTTTTCCCCTATTTGTTGCTTTTTAAAATATTTTTAGCGAAATAACACTCATATTTAGATAGTAAGCCTCTACAGAATTAACCCATATGTTGTGAGTTAAAAAACAAAAAAAATCCACAACATTAAAAAGCATTAGGGTTACATTTTTAGCCATTGAAATTGATTCCCACTATGGAAAGAATTTGTGATTGGTTCCGTAGTTCCACTAGTGTAGAATGTTCCTGCATCCACTTAGCATTTGTGCTACTCTTACAGATGACAAAAAGGAGCTTGGAGCTGCCAGGAGAAGCCAATATTACATGAAATACGGAAATCCTAATTATGGAGGCATGAAAGGCATCTTGAGCAATTCATGGTGAGCTGGGGAGAGATACCCCTCGGAAATTGTATTTTCCAAAATATGAGCTATCGTGTTAGCTTGATTCTTTCATTTGAAGGTATCTTTCATTTCCCACATCTCCTGTGTCTGTCAGGCTAGGAAGATATATTGGAAGTATCTTCTCAGTGTGCTCTTCATTCTCTATAGCAGCATCAGTTAATGCACTGGTTTCATTAGGGCTGTCTTTAGTCCAGGCCCTTCTTACTATATTCTTGGGGTGTGGAATTAGGTACATGCTTGATTACAAGAAGACATGTCTTGATTACAAGAAGTAATGTCTTTACAAGTAGAAGAACTGCAGCAGACAGCACAAGAAATAAATACTCAGTAATACTGGAAATAGGAACACTCTTGAATGCAGGAAATATCTAGAATAGTTTCCTAGACTCCATATAATTTTCAGTTGTAGTTTGAAAAGTTGCCAACATATCTGCAAGACCAAATTAATATGTATATCTGGGCATGGGTTGGGGGGGAAACAGGCTTGTTAGTTGTGATAGTTGACAGAATATGCTAAAGCTAATCCTGGATGAACAAAATACAATTACTGTGTTTGTAGCAAACAGCATATTTGCATAACGTGCTATGATTAAAGAAATGTAAATTATGTTATGGTATAACACAGTGGTATGGTTCATATGACCCATTAGGATGCTTGCTGGATTCTCTCAGAATACTGAACTGTAGCCATAACCAAGCTTCATTGTATTTTGTCATGATAGTGACAAAAGAGTAAATGAAAGTTCATCATTTTTCTGGGTCATTTGCAAATGGAGGGAGGCACAACCAAATCATCCCTGACCAAAAATTGACTGGTTATATCTAAATTGTCTATAATAAGCCCAGTTTTTAGTGGAAGATTATAGGAAAAACTTAACGTTGGTGAACATGATAGCTGCAAACCTTCTGTGTCATTGCAGGAAGCGGAGGTATCATTCACGCCGACTTCACCGGGATGTAATTAAAAAAAGAACTCTCATTGGGGATGATGATGGTCTGACACCCCCTTATAAACATCATTCAGGTAAGTGAAAACATTTTTGTAATGCAAGCAAATTATAACTACTTCTAACACAGTTGGTCTGTTGTACATTATAAAAGTGGACTATGTATATAAAACAGGTGTATGAATAGGTGTGTATGTGTATTTTTTTCTGACATAAAGACTTTATTACCTAATTTTGCATGTATATGGGCTCTCCAGTAAAAACAGTTATCTGTATTATAGAATAGCATAGGAAGGAAAAACTGGGTTTTAGGACTATGCTTTCATTCCTCTCTAAAAGCAACAGAAAGTGTTATTCCTGGAATATAGGCCAAGATAGTTTAAGAATCGAAGTAATCTTATGGAGCAAATAACACAAATAGGAAAAAAAAATACTAGATAAATATTTTAAGGCAGGAGTTGGCGTCATCGTTCAGCCCCAAACTCAGATAAAACTAATTACTTTTTTTCAGCCTTTAGAATTGGTTCTTGCAAAACCAAAACAGCCAAGAATTTGCGCATGCAAATGACATGTATGAGCAAACTAAAAATACAACAACCAGGGAACAAACTTTACTTCTCTATACAGAAAACCTCACTGAAATCTTTATACTGATATCTGGTGACTAATCTTGCACTTTAAGCTCTTTTTCAAGGTTTCTAAGAAAACGTCCATAAAGAAGGTCACCTCAACTAGCTGATCTTGACAAAAAATATTCAGCCAGACCCAATTATTACTTGGATGGGGAACTATCTGGAAATCTGCGAGTGTTTCTAAAATTAGGGAATCAAACCATTCATAAATGCCATAATCCAAATGTCGCAATAACAGTAAACAGAGAAGCTTAGCTTATAATCAGAAAAGATACCATGGACTGGCTTCTAGAAATTATTAGAATAAGAACAAATGTTTCCAGTAGTGTGTCTTTATGATTCCTGCTTCTTGATTTTCAAATACCATGAGTTAATGTTTTTCAGGAGAGAGACATGTTCATTATTTCTGACATCTGATTCTACCTGGTAAAAGTTGCTTTCATCCAAGACATTGCTATTACTATTTATGCTGCTCTGTGTCAAAATGAATGCTCCGTATATTAAACACCTATTCTAGTAAAGGAACAACAGTGACCCAGAGAACTGTATATTTTGTCCACTCATTCATAATGGTTAAAATAAAATAAGACTTTTCTTAGTTGAGGTGAACCATATTGGGCAGAAATGATTTGATTCCTCATAGCCACTCTTGACACTTAGATGGACTAGATAGTAATGGTCAGTGTAATTCAATAAGTGTCCAATGACATCTGTGGGTTAGTAACATCAATGATATTTTCTGGAGCTAAGTATGAGTTGTTTTACTTGGGTGATGATTTCAGAGCCTTTCCTATCAAGAATTGGGTAATGACAGATGAGAGCTCATCTTTATCTGCAAAGTAAAAATATATTTTGGAATTTAAGTGAATGTTCATTTGAGAAACCTTTTTTTTAAAAAAATTGTCCTGGGTTTTTTCTTCCCTATATTTTCTTATGTTGCTGGTTTGTTCATGATTTTATGTTATCAAATAGCACCTTTGCGAGGAAAGCTCTGCCTCGACCTAATGAGCAAGTGCTTAGGTTTGAGGAGGACATTGCAGAAACTTAACATTCAGAAAGCGGCAAGCCTGGATAATATTCCTGGGCAAGTTCTTAGGGAGTGTGCAGATGAGTTGGCCTGTGTTCTTACAGATATTTTTAAGCTTTCATTGTAGCAGGCAGTGGACCCTTCACGTTTTAAGACTGCAATTATTTTGCTAGTGCCTAAAAACTCTACAGTCATAATTCTTAACAATTATTGTTTTGTTGCACTTAACATCCATCATGATAAAATGCTTTGAAAGACTGATAAAGGAGTGTATTGTATCCAGCCTCCCTCTAGCATTTGACTTACTTCAGTTTGCTTACCAGGTGAATCACTCGATGAGGATGCTAATTCATCTGTTCCCCATCTGAGTTTGGCACACTTAGAGGAAAGAGACACTCGTG
This sequence comes from Vipera ursinii, assembly GCF_947247035.1. Taxonomy (NCBI): domain Eukaryota; kingdom Metazoa; phylum Chordata; class Lepidosauria; order Squamata; family Viperidae; genus Vipera; species Vipera ursinii. The sequence continues at coordinate 335,958,284 of NC_139512.1, read as the reverse complement.
TGTGTGCTGTTTGTCAACTTGCTGTTTGTCAACTTTAATTTGGTATTTAATATGATAATTCCTCCACATTTTGCAAAGAAACTGGGCCTTTTAGGCTTTAATACTCCTTTGTGCAATTGGATTCTTGATTTTTTTTTCACTGATAGGCCCCAGTATGTGCGAGTTGGGACTAATATTTCTAGCACCATTTCTTTAGCCTAGGTTTTCCTCAAGGCTGTGTCCCAAGTCCACTATTGTTCACCCTGATGACTCATGATGTGCAAAGTTTGCTACCAACCATATTGTGAAGTATGGTGGGCTTCATTCAGGATGACAATGATGGTGCTTATAGGAAGAGGGTTCAGTGAACTGGTGTAATAAGAACAGTTTGGTTCTAAATGTAGGAAAAACAAAACAAAAATCATTGATTTCAGAAAAGTAGGACACAGCGATACATACCTCTGTGTATTAATAATTCAACTGGTGGTGGTGGTGGTTAAGAGTACTGTATTACATTTTTTGGGGTGCAGCTAACAAGTAGGTTAGCTTGGTCTCACAACAGTGAGACACTGGTGGAGTGAGCACTGCAGCACCTGCATTTTCTGCGTCGTATGAGAAGAGCACATCTTCCTCACCATTTTCTATAAAGGGATGATTGGGAATATCCTATCATATGTATTACTGTTTGGTTTGGAAGTATTACTGCTTTGGACTGGAAGGCTGTGTATAGACTGGTGAGGATGACAGAAAAGATAATTGGAAGTTCATTTCCTTCTATCTAGCACATGACATATAAGCCCAGCTTGACCAGAGTCCACAATATTGTCAGGGACTTTACACATCCTCTCCATTACCAGTATTCATTGTTGCCTTCTGGGAGGAGGCTTCGTGCTACCTGAAGAGAGCTTTGTAGCATATAGTATCAACCTTAACTCTCAAGACTCTTTTCTTTCCATCATACATTCAAAATGAACTGTGATTATTATGTTTGTAAGTTGTGTTGTTATTTTTGTATAACTTGGCACTTTGGGATGCTGCTGCTGTTATTGTATTACTGTTATCTTTGGGATGGTGACATTGTTTGGTGGATGGCACTTTTTGTTTTGAGAGTGGGCATCAGAATTTCATTTTAATGTATGCCATTGTGTATACAGAAAAATGACAATAGAGGTTATTTTATCTTCTTTCCTCTTCATTAGAGAGTGGTCTGTTGCCACAATCATTACTGATGTAATAGACAAGCTATTATTTATGATCATAATTCATGATACATACAGGGAATATACAATTCTTTAACAGGGGAATTAGCAAAATAAATTTCTAATGTGCTTAGGCATCAGTAGAAGTCATTTGGGAAAGAGGAAGTAGACTAAACCAACAAAATATTTACTGATTTCTTATTTTTTGGTTTCCTTTTGCAGGTACTCTACATACCACCTAATGAAAGGCTTTTGTTTTTTGTATCCAACCATTTTCACACATAAAATGGTGGGTGCGGTTTTAGCCTTTTTAGAAAGATCTTTCTTGTCTTCCAGGATTAGTAAATGTTCCTGAAGAACCAATTGAGGAAGAAGAGGAGGAGGACCAAGATGATGATCAATATATGGATGAGGATGATCGTGTAGTTGTGGAATACAGAGATGAACTGCAGGCTTACAAGCAGTCTCGTGAACGGAGTGCTCGGCGGTCCAGTGCTAGCGAATCTGATTCTGATGAAATGGACTATGATCTTGAGCTGAAAATGATCTCTACCCCTTCCCCCAAGAAAAGCATGAAAATGACTATGTATGCAGATGAAGTAGAATCTCAGTTGAAGAGCATTAGGTAAGGCTGGTTTACATTGAGAAAGCTGAGTTCCTTTATTTCTTAATCCTAGATTACTTTGGCGAGCAGATGAGGTTTGACCATCAAATTAAGATTGCATAAAAGAAGAAAAATTGGTTCAAACTAAGTATGTTGGAATTACAGGCACACTGGTGATATGAAAAAAACTGACATGAAATAAAATAAATTTAAAGCAGAATAAATGAAGCAATTGCAATGTAACTGACCACAGAATTATAATAAGAGGTAAATCAGAGACTGAGGATAAATCAAATTAGGAAAAATATTAAATTCAAAAGATAAAAGAGTATATTAACATATATATTTTTTGCCTGTTCCATTCATACTATAAACACACTTGAGCATTCTAAATATTTAAATGTAAACATTCCAGTGGAAGTTCAAGATTCAGTCAGGATCAAACTGCAGGCTGTGGGCAGAGTTAGCCTGAAACACTGTATTCTAACCCCACTGTGCCACCACGGCTCTGAATGCTGAAACTGTGTTCCCAGAGAAGCAGACCAGTGGGTGCTCTGCATGGGCATTAATGGAATATGGGCAGGCAGGCACTAGAGTACAAATTCCCATGCTGCCCAGGGATGCCTCAGGAGAGAAAGCAGCAGGGGCAGGAGTGAGCGCCAAGCACCAAATCACAATTACATGAACTTGGGGATGCTGTGACTGTCACAACTTTTGAGTATTCATTGTAAGTCCCCCTCATTCAGTGCTATCATAATCAGTCACTGAAGAAATACAGTTGCAAGAAAAAGTATGTGAACCCTTTGGGATTACGTGGAGTTTTGCATGAATTGGCCATAAAATGCGCTCTAAACGTCATGTAAGTCACAACAATAGAAAAACAGTCTGCTTAAAATAATACTACACAAACATGAGCTGTTGTCATGTTTTAATTGAACATAAGATGGAAACATTCACAGTGCAGGGTGGAAAAAGTATGTGAACCCCTAGCCTAATGACTTCTCCAAGAGCTAATTGGAGCCAGGAGTGAGCCAATCTTGACTCCAGTCAGTGTGATGATATTGGATGTGTTGCTGACAGCTGTCCTGCCCTTTAAAAACACACACCTGTTTTGGGTTTACTGGTCTCAAGAAGCACTGTCTGATGTGAACCATGCCTCGCAGAAAAGAGCTCTCAGAAGACCTACGATCAAGAATTGTTGACTTGCATGAAGCTGGAAAGGGTTACAAAAGTATCTCCAAAAGCCTTGATGTTCATGTGTCCACGGTAAGACAGACTGTCTACAAATGGAGAAAGTTTAGCACTGTTGCTATTCTCCCTAGGTGTGATCGTCCTGTAAAAATGACTGCAAGAGCACAGCGCATAATGCTTAATGAGGTAAAGAAGAATCCTAGAGTGTCAGCTAAAGACCTACAGAAATCTCTGGCACAAGCTAACATTTTTGTTGACACATCTACAATAAGGAAAACATTAAACAAGAATGGAGTACATGGGAGGACACCACGGAGGAAGCCATTGCTGTCCAAAAAAATATTGCAGTACATTTGAAGTTTGCAAAAGAGCACCTGGATGTTCCACAGCACTACTGGCAAAATATACTGTGGACAGATGAAACCAAAATTGAGTTGCTTGGGAAAAACACACAACACTATGTGTGGAGAAAAAAAGGCACAGCACACCAACATCAAAACCTCATCCCCACTGTAAAACATGGCGGAGGGAGCATCATGGTTTGGGGCTGCTTTGCTGCCTCAGGGCCTGGACGGATTGTTGTCATTGATGGGAAAATGAATTCCAGAGTTTATCAGGACATTTTGCAGGAAAACGTACGACCATCTGTCCGCCAACTGAAGCTCCGCAGAGGATGGGTGATGCAACAGGACAATGACCCAAAGCATACAAGTAATTCAACAAAACAATGGCTTCAACAGAACAGAATACGCCTTCTGGAGTGGACCAGTCAGAGTCCTGACCTCAGCCCGATTGAAATGCTGTGGCATGACCTTAAGAGAGTGATTCACACCAGACATCCCAAGAATATTGCTACACTGAAACAGTTTTGTGAAGAGGAGTGGTCCAAAATTACTCCAGATCGTTGTGCAGGTCTGATCTGCAACTACAGGAAAAGTTTGGTTGAGGTTATTGCTGCCAAAGGAGGGTCAACCAGTTATTAAGTCCAAAGGTCCACATACTTTTTCCACCCTGCACTGTGAATGTTTCCATCTTATGTTCAATTAAAACATGACAACAGCTCATGTTTGTGTAGTATTATTTTAAGCAGACTGTGTTTTTCTATTGTTGTGACTTACATGACGTTTAGAGCGCATTTTATGGCCAATTCATGCAAAACTCCACGTAATCCCAAAGGGTTCACATACTTTTTCTTGCAACTGTATTTGTAACCCAAGAAGTACCTGTATATTGGGTTGATTATGTTCCTATACTTCTGGACTTTGAAGACATCAGTAATTTCTTTGATCCTATGTTCCTCAATTTTGATGCATCTGAACTTTCCTACCAGTAACCAAACCATTTATTGGCTCACGCCAGATGTTCTGTCTATGATACTAAAGCCTCCATATTGAATTGGCAAGACAGACCATACATTTTTCCTAGAGTTTCCAGAAATCATCTCATAAAAGTTAAAAATAAAACAAACATAATTCTGACAATATGCAAAAGAAAGCAGAATGTAAGACTTTAATTGGATAATATGTTCTGGTTCTCACTGACACATTGCAGAAGTAAAGTTAGTTACTAATACCGTTGTTACTAAAGCTCAAACAAATCACACATGGGTCTGTATGTTCTAATAAAATTTTGTTTCTGTATCAAAATATTAGGTGACAGTGCAATTATGAAAGCTAAATAATAATTTTACATTAAGGTGAAGTTCCATGTTTTTAGCAATAGCTATGTACATTATTATTGACTTTATTTCTACATTGTTAGTTTTAAATACTCAGTATGTTCTAGCAAGTTCTAGGTCCTTCATGATCCAATGAAGTGCTATATATAAAAGTGAATGTAATCATTTTAATAATTCAGTTTTATGAGAAGGAATGTAGATGCATCATTTTTACTCATTCAAACTTAAAATAGCTTCTAACAGCATATAATTTTGCTGTGTTTTTTTTGTCCAGCAAACCTTTTCATTAATTTAGACCAACTTTTATTTTTGGACTCCATGCATCTTTGGAAAAGAGAAAAGTCACATGTGGATTCTGTGAGTCAAAATTTTTAGGTCCATTTAAATTAATTTTTGAACTGAGCAATGCTCCAAACAATGTTTTCTACACCAAATGTACCCAATTCAGTCTTCATTTGATTCAGGTTCTGATGGTTATTTTTTCCCACAGCTTCCTTAAGATATGAATTTGGTTCATGCTTTTTTTGATCCAGACTTTAGTGGGTTCTCCCAGTTTCCTTGTTTGTGGAACATCAACAAATATCCAAATTAAGACTTTCTGAACGATACCCATCTCAGAAAACTTGAAGGTTTTAATTCTTAGAGATGGTGAGACATGGGCAGAAGAAGCAATTGCCTGGGAGGATTCAAACATCTTATTTTGGTCAAGATAGACACACACCATTCTAGTGCTGGGACTCCTTTCCGCTCACATTGGTGATCACATTTGGGAAATGTTTGCTCCTGCTAATATTTAGTCTTCCCTGGGGTCAAGGACTTCAGCTAGCCGCTGGGTGATCTTTCCTTGGCTTTGAGATGTTCAACAGAACAGAGGTTGGAGCACTTTCTCACTCCAAAACAACTGGAACCTCGATTTTGAAGTTCAGATTTACCTATTCTCATTAAACCCACACACCTTTTACACACAAAGGTGTTCTGATGGAGTTTGCAGAGCTTGCAGTTTCATGCATTTTGATTCATGCAAGATTTTTTTTTAATGTAGAAATTCAATGAGAGCAGACAGTGTCACTTCCAGCAATATCAAGAATCGTATTGGAAGCAAAGGAGCCTCGGAGAAAGTTACTGATGTGAGACTGCTGTTGGAAGAAAAAAGGCATGGGAGTCCTGGCCTGCATCAGCCCCTGAGCTCTGTGAAATCAGGTAAAGGATTCTCTGCTGTTGATTATCCCGATTTACTTCAGCTTTGGAGGACCTGTTTTGTAACATTGTATTACTTGCATAATTCAGAATAAATAGGATGAACAACGTGGATATTTTTCAGATGCTCGATGCCCCTGAGATGGCATTGTTGATTTGGCCCACTGTTAAGAAGTTTCAGATCATTCACCCTCCTGATACTGCATGTGCATGTACACATACACCCCCATCCACGCCCCCAGTCTTCCCATCGGGCTCTTGGAACATGTACTACCACTGGTATACTCAGCTTAATAATAATGCTTATATTCAGATTCTTCATTGCCATGTTGAGTGTTAGTAAGCAGAGTGAAATTATATGCATGATTGTCCATATATTGTTTCCAGATGTCCGACAGAGGCTTGGCAAGAGGCCACATTCACCAGAAGTTCCTCAGCCGAGCAGCATCTCTTCATCTCATCGTGAGCCTTTGTCTGATGTTCATAGTCGTCTAGGGATCCCCAGGCAAGAAGGGAAAGGCCTTTATTCAGATACCAGAGAGAAGAAATCTGGTCAGTTCTGTGCAGCGTTCTGTCGGGCAACTTTTCTGATGCTTTTTAGAAGCAGTGGTGGCCAAAGGATGTAAACAGAGCATGTAATTCAGCACTAGTTTCTTTTTTTATATAAAAATCATAAGTCACTCTCTGTTGCAGTAGACAGCATGGGAAGTAATATCATACAGTAGCTTCATTATTGTGCAATGATCTGGCAAGCATAGATTGAAATCTCTGCTGAACTCTGATGCTGATTGAGACGGTCACTCTTTCTTCAACTGCAGGGACGCTGTGACAGTCGTAGGTGCAAGGACTGATTGTAAATCACTTTTCAGCATTATCATAATTTTGAATGGTCATTAAAGAAATGGTTGTAAATTGAAGATTACCTATAAGTGTTTTTGGTTCTCCAGAAGATTAGAGTATGTTGAATTAATTTTGTACAATAAATGAATCTTATCTCAAGAAGAAAGTTTATAAAAACAATATGGCTGAAGTTAATAATAATAATAATAATAATAATAATAATAATAATAATAATAATAATAATAATAATAATAATAAGTTGGAAGGGACCTTGGAGGTCATCTAGTCCAACCCCCTGCACAGGCAGGAAACCCTATACCATTTCAGACAGATGGCTGGCCAGTCTCTTCTTAAAAACTTCCTGTGTTGGAGCATTCACCACTTCTGGAGGCAGGTTGTTCCACTGGTTAATTGTTCTGTCAGGAAGTTTCTCCTTAGTTCTAGGTTGCTTCTCTCCTTGACTAGTTTCCATCCGTTGCTTCTTGTCCTGCCTTTGGGCACTTTAGAGAATAGCTTGACTCCCTCTTCTTTGTGGCAGCCCCTGAGATATTGGAACACTGCTATCATGTCACCCCTCACTCTTCTCTTCGTTAAACTACACATACCCAATTCCAGCAACCGTTCCCTATATGTTTTAGCCTCCAGTCCCCCAATCATCTTTGTTGCTCTTCTCTGTACTCTTTCTAGAGTCTCAACATCTTTTTTAATTCTGTACATCAGATCATTCATTGAAAACTTTTGGGAAACCACACTTAGATTCATTCGCTTCCTTGGCAATTTGGATTCCTTAGGTTTTCTTGGCTATTCGGATTCCTTAGGCTTCCTTAGCTATTTGGATTTAAATAAAACAATTATGGCTGGGAAAAATAGTATTTTTTTAAACAAGTTTTAATTGGTTTTCCAGTTTAACATCCATATATTTAGAAAGCATCGTGGTGACTGGGTAATCAAAAATTCAGTAACAGAGTTTTTAGTACATAATTCAGGTTACATTATCAAAACATCCTTCTCTGTTTTCCTTAACATTTAGTACAACATGCTTAAACTAGTAAACTTCTAAGAATAACATGGTCAGTTAAAAAAATTTGTCAATCCAATTTTAGTTATACCTATCCATGTCCTGTTTTTTAATTTTACCTAATTTTTGATTTTGGTTATAGTATTCGAGTTTAGCCTTTAATATCCAAAATAACATCCACAACCCAAGTTTCCCTTATTTCACTACACCAAAAATTGTAACATCTAACATACACAAAATAGCTGAATAGATCTACCTATCCATTTTCTATTTTTCATCCTGATACATCAAATGTTACCAATACAATAACCTATATTTATCAATCTACTTCTACTTATACATAACCAAATTCTGTTTTGATTTTTACCTAATTCTTAGTTCTTAGTTGAAGTATTCAAACATCTTTTAACATCAAAAGTGGCATCCATAAACCAAATTTCCATTATTTCACTACACAAATTATAATATCTAAGATAAGTCTGATAGATACATAAGCACTTTCTAATTTTATCTCATAAACATTTTCTATTTCAGATCCTAATAGATCACACATTACTAAAAGAATAGCCTTTAGCAGCTCTCTAAAAACTCATTTTTTTAAACCTAACCCTAGCTTTCTTTTTTTGCCAACCAGGTTTCCAGACCAAAACCTTTAGGTTGCCAGATAGGTCTCCCTTCGCTCCAGCATATATTATTTGAATCGAAGGAGACCATCTAACCATCAATAATCCACAAAAGCTAAACCAATTACAATCATTAGGTTGTTGCCCTGTTGGTTCAAATCTCTGTATTTGCTCTAGTGTCTTTATCTTCAATTCGGTCTGATCTCTTCCATCCTCTGGGTTCATCTGATTTGAGTAGAAGGTCTTATCCAGTTTTGTAGTTGCTGCTTGGCTATCTAGGCTTTCAATAAGCTGTCTTTGTTAATCTTTAGCATCCTTTATTTTGGCATTACTGTCTTCCACTTGATCTACTTTTAAAGTTGTAGGCTGTTTAGATGGGGTTAAGATTGGAAGATTGAAAATAGTATTTTCTATACCGTACCAAATCAGACACAAATAGAATGAGTGTCGGTGTCCTTCCTTATGGGTGAGAATGCTGGGTTTAATATTGTTCAAAAGGAATGGTTAAAATATTTCATTTACCAACATTTGGCTCTTCAGAGAGAGATTCTGGGGATAGTAATACCCATTTCTTTCCATGTTTTAGCACTATCTTTGCTGTGTAAACGAAGAGTTGCATTTTGCCACTTTATCTGGAATGAAATACAGAATGAAAAACTCTGATCCTAAAATTCTTGCTGTGGTAAATAAAGTGGGAGGTGGCCAAAAAAAGGTTATCAATGACTTAGGCAGGAATTAATATGTAATGATAAGGATAGGGAGAGAAAGATGTAAAAAATGATGGATATTTTATAAACCACTCTGGAAGTCTTTAACAGCTGTAGGCAGAGATACAAAGTACATGAGGTATTATTATCCCAGGAAAAGAGATATGTATGCTCAATACTTTATTCTTACTGTTCAGAATACATTGTAATTGTAAAATCCTAGTTTGAATTGTATCATTGAAGACTTAATACCTCTTTGACAGCATGCTTTTTCTCTGCATACAATTCTTACTACATTCTTCTCTTTGTACAGTGACAGCAAATCTACGGACACGTTTGGGATCTGCATCAAAGACGCAGGAAAAAGTCCCAGAGAGAGCAGAAAAATCATCAGGATCACCAGAAGATGACGACTCTGAGCTCCAGCGGGCATGGGGGGCCCTCATTAAAGAAAAAGAACAGTCACGTCAGAAGAAAAGCCGACTTGATAATTTGCCATCGCTGCAGATTGAAATTAGTCAAGAGAGCAGCTCAGGCTCGGACACAGAATCATGATGGCTTTTAGTGCATCCTTGGAGACTGTTCTACAGCTCCAAACTGACTTGTCTGGCCTGGGTCCAGGAGCCTTCCTCTGCCAAACATCTGGTCCAAGTTTCAAGGAATCTCTAGTATGAGATGTCCTTGCATGGCAGAGGTGACTTAGGCAGTGTGTGTGTGTGTGTGTGTGTTCCTGTTAGGAAGCCGTCAAGATTTGTAGAAGACTTGTATCTTTCCATTAAAATGGAAACAAGATTCTGATACTCCACAAATGATACAGAACATTCTTGGTTGATCACCTTTGCCTTTCTGGTTTTTCTCTGGTTAGCCATTTGGGCTGGCCCTGCTTCTGCTTCTCCTTCTCCAGAATGACCATGAATGTAAATCCAAGAAAGGACAATGAAAATGTTCTCTCTGTTAGTGTCAGCATTTTCTGAATGTGATTCCATCAGAATTGGTTTTCTATATTGGAGAGAAATTTCTTATCTAAAATGAACAGATGAAATCCTAAATGGTACTTTTTGTTTATTATGGAAAATTAACTTAAAAATAATACCCATGTGTATAATGCTCACTGGGAATATTAATTTATGTATGTATGTGTGTACACATACATATGTACAGACATAAACACACATATCTTTGTGGCAGTTTTGTTGTTGGTTACAGTAACAGCTACTATTGTGGTTTTATATATACAGAATTTTATATATACATATATATATCAGCTACTATTGTGGTTTCATATATATATATATATATATATATATATATATATATATATATATATATATATATATATATATATATATATATACACACACACACACATACATATATATATATACATATACATATGTATATATACGTATATATATACACACACACACACACACACACACATTATATATATATATATATATATATATATATATATATATATATATATATATATATATATATATATATATATATATATATAGTGTGTGTGTGTGTGTATGTGCATGCACACGTGCATCCACGTGTGCGTGTGTATAAAATAGATTAATGGATCTCGGCATAGCATCCAATAAAAGCCTATGCATAAGGCCTTTTGAGATGAGAAGTGAAGTAAAGATTAGTTTCTGGTCAATCATAGCCCTGTTACTGGAGGTGTGCATATGTTTTGTCATTATTGCTGTCATGATATAGATATCTGTAGTAGAGTCTCCTCCGTATTCCCTAAGTTGTATTGTTTCTTTGACACTCTTACTTTGATGGGTAAGTGATAAACCTTTATCTGGGCAGCTTCCCCTGTCCCTGCTTCTTCCAATGCAGGAAACAGATTTTTTAAAGTTTTAAAGTAAGACATGTAGCAAACAATCTTCCCAGCCTGTTAGACTTCTGCAGGGAATGTACCTCTTTAGTGCTTATTTAATACATTTCTTGGGTCTTCCGTCTTTTCCTTTTGACAAAATGGGAGCTTTCCCCATTCTCTGCAGCTTGGGGGCTTTGGATCATTAGTTTGGAGTTTTGTGACACAGAAGAGCAGTAAATGACTTAAACTATTTCCATGAACAAAACTTGCAAGGTCAGTTAAAAGGTCTTGAAGACTTTCCTTTTTTGTACTGGTTTTCATTTGTTTAACTGGATTCTAAAGATTATAAATGACAAAGTAAATGTGATGTTTGATTATGAAGGAACTGTTCAAGTGCATACTTTCCATCATATAAAACCCAATTATTTGTACGCATGTACACACACACACACATGGTTAATATAACAAAACGTTTTTATTACAAATAAAATTCTGATCTTAACTGTAGTATATCTCAACATCTCTGCTATCTGATTATCACAGTTTCAATTCTGACTGCAAACTCTGGAGAGCTGAAAGCCATAAAGCTAGCTGAAAGAAGGAAACTAATGATATTGTCACATCGTGTTAAGCCAGAATTCCTCTGATCTACAAGCAGAGTGTTTAATGCAGGTGCCTGTTCATTCTGATGTATAGGAAGTACTTTCAAATAAGAAAAAGTCAGTAAATCACAAGGAATTGATAGACCCAACAAAGCAGGTTCACACTTTAAAGCTATCATTTTTAGTTTGTTACTGTTTAATATTAACATCAAGAAAACCAAGATCATGGCATCCGGCCCTCTCAGTTCCTGGCAAATAGATGGGGAAGAAATGGAGGTAGTGACAGATTTTATTTTCTTGCGCTCCAAGACCACTGCAGATGGGGACTGCAGCCAAGAAATTAAAAGACGCTTGCTCCTGGGGAGGAAAGCCATGGCAAATCTAGACAGCACACTAAAAAGCAGAGACATCTCCCTGCCAACAAAAGTGCGTTTAGTTAAGGCTATGGTCTTCCCAGTTGCAATGTATGGCTGTGAAAGTTGACCATAAGAAAGACTGAGCGCCAAAGAATTGAGGCCTTTGAACTCTGGTGCTGGAGAAGACTCCTGCGAGGCCCTTGGACTGCAAAGCAATCAAACCGGTCAATCCTAGAGGAGATCAACCCTGACTGCTCTTTAGAAGGCCAGATCCTGAAGTTGAAATTCAAATACTTTGACCACCTATCCTAATGAGAAGGAAGGACTCACTGGAAAAGAGTTTTATGTTGGGAAAGGTTGAGGGCAAGAGAAGAAGGGGATGACAGAGAATGAGGTGGCTGGATGGAGTCACTGAAGCAGTAAGCGTGAGCCTAAATGGACTCCAGAAGATGGTAGAGGACAGGAAGGCCTGGAGGAAAGTTGTCCATGGAGTCGCAATGGGTCAGATACGATTTTGCAACAAACAACTGTTTAATATAGAGTAATGGTAAAAAGACCACAAAATAAGGCTGCTTTTTTGTGGAGACCAGATGGTCATTAAAATGGTGTTTTGTGTTTAGGTCAATAGTGGATTGTTTCAGGTGAATTGGCAAGTGAACTAAAGATTGTAATAGTACAGATAGTCTTTGACTTACAATCACAATTGGGACTGAAATCTCTATTGCTAAGCGATATCATTAATTCAGTTGCATCGGATTTTGCAATATTTTTTTTGCCACGGTCATTAAGCAAATCATGGATGTTGCACCAATAACAGAAAATGCAGGAAAATGCCTAGAGATGCAGAAAAATGCTTAGTTGTATGCTCACATTGTTGCCTATACCACCTAGCACTTTAGCACTGATGGCAATCCCCCTGCAGAAGACCAAAGCAGAGGTGACAGGACTCAATTAACATGGACATTAAAATTATCTGATTGGACGCAGACCCTGTGTCTATGGATGAAGAATAAAAGGTTCAGCGAATCTCACAGAGATTAAATAAATCTGGCTTCCCCCACTGACATTACTTGTCAGAAGTCCCTGGGAAGGTCTCAAATGGTGATCACATAACTATGGGACACTGTGACTATTCTAAATATTTGCAGGTTGCAAGCACCCAAAATTTGATCATATGACCCTGGGGGGGGGGCAATACAATGGTCATAAGTGTGAGGACTGGTCACTTTTTGAGTCAGTTTTCAGCACCATCATAACTTTGATCATAAATTGTTGTAAGTTGAGGACTATCTGTAGTTCAAACAGTATGTGTTTTCTGTGGAATAACATGAGTTCACAGGATTTTCTCAAAGATCAGTTTGGTGGCTAATGCTGAGGGGTATCTTCAACTTCCATTTTCCTTGAATTTTTCAATAGTACATTTTATGTATGTTCCCAACCTTAAAAATGAAATTTTTCACTTGCAGCTGAACAAATCATAGGTAACAACTCTTAATTATGTGGAATGAGGGAAAAGAAATATAATAAACATGGATCAAAACAGCCTAATCTGAACATTTCATCATAATGACACAGCAAGATTTAAAAAGTTCTAAGTGTTTTGCCATAGAGAAATAATGGGAATGTAAAAAAGTTTTTTGCTCCCTCATTTTTCTTTGGAGTCGGAAACATCAGTCTTGTAACCCCCACACAGTGCTCTCTCTAACAACAGCCTTATACAAAAGTAGCCAAGAAGATTTTTAAAAACATTTTAAAATGTTGATTCAAGCTTTTTATGTCCTGGCATAAAGTGTTTTAACAAGCTGCTTCTCTTCAACATACTCTCTGAACAAATTAAAATAAGCAAAACTGAACTTTTCTAGTTATTAAGGCTTTGGGGGGTGAAGGTTCATTCTCTGAGTTTGTGGGTTGGTTTCCAAACGTCTCCTTACCGGGCTATTAAGTTATTAAGGCTTTGTTGTGCATTATGAATCTTTTTTGAATTAATGAAAGGGGATATAAAGAATGGTAATGAGAAAGCTGCTCAGAAAAGCGTGAATAGAATAATATGAAGTACCACAGGAAAAAATATGATTGGGAAATGAAATGAAAGACTGAATGAGAAAAAAAACCTGAATGTAAGACATTACTACAGAAAAATGAGAACAAAGAAATACTATATAATGTATACAGAGAACAGTTGTGAAGAATATAGTCGAAGTAAGGAATTTTAAGATTAAAAAAGACAAAAAAATGTGGAATAATTTTTATGGAAATGTTTTAAAAAATCTTGGAAGTAGGTGAAAAGTTGGTCTAAAATAGAATCAAGGGAATTAAAAATGAAAAAAAATATTTAGGATGATAGCAATATATTGAAGAGTGGAATCAAAGGGAATATATAAAGGCCAGTATCCAGGGAGACAGCTAATGAAAATTAAATCATAAATATAAGATTTTTGAAAAACAATAAAGCCATGATTTTAGAAGGTATAGCTGAAGAAATAATGAAATTAATGATTTTTTTACTTATGGGGTGTCAATATAATTTGCTTAACAAGTATGTGAAAAATGCATCTGTCTCTGATAACTGGAATAAGGTCATAACTGTTCCTCTACGTGAAAGGAACTGTAAAAAAAGCGAATGTTTCCAACAAGCAAACTCAGTGGGGGAAGCCTATTCTCTTAATTACGTTGTGATTCATTTAACAACTGCAATGATTCACTTAAATAATCATGGCAAAAAAAGATTGCAAAATTGAGCACAACTCACTTAACAACCATCTCGCTTAGCAACAAAAGTTCTGGTTCAAATTGCGGTCATAAGATGAGGACTGCCTCAACCTTTTCCTTGAGGTTCTCTGGACTCAAGGAGATTTGTACTGAAATGATCGGTATGAAAGAATGTTGAGTTGGTTTAACTTTAGTCATTATAGAGAAAATGAATGAGAATTGAATCATGAAACAATATGAAGGAAGAAAGAATGGATCAAGAAGAACGGGAAGATCAGGAAAATCATGGCTGGATGGAGTTGATATGATCCACAAAGAACAGACATGAGAAACTTAAAGAACAAAAGGCAATGTGGTAGAAAAAAGGATGACTTCCAAGGACAGAAAGGTATGGAGCACTAAACTATAGGTATATTTAATGTTAATGAATTGGTTTTTCTCACCTCATTCTTTTTCTGCATTTTGCGTAATCTATTCTATAGCAAACATATGCACAGCAGTAAACTTTGGTAGCAGACAGGTGGCAGTCTTTTTTTTAATGTCTGTCCAATTAAGTTTTATGAGGCCACAGAGCCAGTATATCTTGTGTGACCCAGGCAGAACTCAGCAATATGATCCCAAAATGTTTCTCTGGTGCAGGATGGGGAATGAATGGCTGCCATATTCTGCAGAAAGAGGGAAATTTCTCAGTCATCACCAGTGATACATCAGAAAAATATAACAAAGTGTTTGTCCAGCACTATGTCTCATATTCTGTATTAGTATATTCATCTTCTGTAATTCTTCATAAATAATCAGGCCTCAGTGGAGAGGGCAATATCTATGGGGAGGAGAACATAGATATTTAGCTGTAGAAAAATAAGAAGCAACAATGGAGGAGATCTATCATTTCATCCTTGTTAGCTAATCAGTATACTGCTTTACTAACTAAATATATAAGACAAAACTTTTCTCATCTTGCTTCAGCCAAGGGCAGCAAGCATGGAGGTGGGTAGTCCATTTTCTAAATTTCCATGGTTTGGAAGAAGTCAAAAACAAAATAGGTCCATTATAAGATATCGAAACACTTAAATAATGCTGAATAAGTTTGACAACATTTTAGAAAATTTTAACATATGAACATAGATTGCTTTTCCACTAGCCTACATGAAGGGTCAATCTGGGATAAGAGGGTCTGGCTTATTTTTCATGTCTGGAAATTTACAATAACAATGGTTGATTTGGGATAGGTCTTATTTAGGGAAGTCTAACCCCTCTGAAAATATTACACAAATAAGGACAGCCCCCATGATTCATCATCAGTATTAAGAATGAGGAAAATTCAGTACAAAAGAATCCATTCTGTGCAAACAGGAATGGTCTATACCAAAATCAATCCTTAAATCTCACAGACTTTTAGCCAATGGATGTGAGAAGTTTTGATTCAAACATTAAATACAGTCGAAGTATCACTTTGAATCTAATCACTTAAATGGTTTGAGTGCACACAAATGCATTTTTATTGAACCAGATCTTCAAATTGAATAATCCAATTCAGCAGTTTGAACAGAAATAATTATTTAAACTACATTTTGGCTGATTCAGATATGCAGTAACAAATATTGTATGGATTCATACAATATATAACCAATGAACCTGGGTGGGGGAAAAACAAGCTGAGTTCATATAATCAGCTACGCTAAAATTAATAAACTGTATTAATGAATATGTTGGGTGAAGCAGCTATTTTGTTAGGAAACACTGGGATGCTCAGTTTGGAAGATCATATAGGAGCTGTGGCCAGGGGGGCTTTTGCCCAGGTTCGCCTGGTGCGCCAGTTACGGCCCTATCTGGACCGAGATGCTCTACGCACAGTCACCCATGCGCTCGTGACCTCCCGGCTAGACTACTGCAATGCTCTCTACATGGGTCTGCCCCTGAGGACCACTTGGAGGCTTCAGCTGGTGCAGAATGCAGCCGCGCGAGTTGTGATGGGAGTCTCCCGATACTCCCATGTAACACTTCTTCTCCGTGAGCTGCATTGGCTTCCAGTTGCCCTCCGGGTGAGATTCAAGGTGCTGGTGATGACCTATAAAGCCCTAAATGGCATGGGCCCGGATTATCTGAGGAAACACCTGCTGCCAGCGTCAATTTCCCATCGTCCTGTGCGCTCCCACAGGGAGGGCCTCCTCAGGGTACCACCGGTCAAGGATTGCCGACGGGCGACCTGCAGGGGGAGGGCGTTCTCTGTGGGCGCGCCTCCCCTATGGAATCAACTGCCAACGGAACTCCAGACTGCCCCCGACCTTCGTTCATTTCGCCAGGACCTAAAAACCTGGCTCTTTGAGCTATCTGGTCTGGACTGAGAGGTTTAATGTTTTTAAATTGTGATTTTATTTTTTGTGGCTAGACTTAATTTAATTTTAATTTTATATTGTATTGTTTTTAAATTTTGCCTTGTAAACCGCCCTGAGTCCTTTGGGAGTAGGGCGGTATATAAACCGAATTAATAAATAATAAATAAATTTCCTTTAGGAGTTTTGCTTTGAATTTTGTATCAAACTTTGAACGGGCAAGTTCAGCAGAAGCAAAATAAGTCTTTAGCTCTTCCCTGTTCATCAAAATATTAAACATAACCTGTCCATGCACAAGCCACTGTGAAGGTTTTTCAAAGGGGAGGGGAACAGTTTGGGTTGCCTCAAATTCTCTAGCTGTGTTCTTCATTTTAAACAACCTTTTGTATGTTTCTCATCTTAATTCACTATGGCAAACCAATTAGGTATTTCTGACAGTAAAAACCCAATATTTGATGGCATCTTTGGTTCTGCATACTGAATGCACTGTTCCAGCAAATGAGATACATTTGAGTTGCACACAGAAAGGAGTCTAGACCACACAAAGTTGTAGCACCCAATCATGTTTGATGCACTACCCAATGCAAAAGCAATGCAATTTGCAAGACTTTGGCCACATCTTATTATTTCCTCATCATATATAGCCTTTCACAGTGGTATTAAACCTACAGATCTAGTTACAACGTCCTCTGATCACTTTAAAAATCAAACTAAAATACATAAGTGTTTTTGTCTTGAAATATCAGTAGATTTATCTATGATGATGGCATATTAAGGCATCAGGCTAGAAACCAAGAATTCTAATCCTGCCTCAGGCATAAACGTGACTTTGGGCCAGTCACTTTCTCAGTCCAACCCAACTCTATAGGGTTGTTGTTGTGTGGAAAATAGGAGGAAGGAGTATTGTGTGTGTTCACTACCTTGATATATTTATAAAAATAATAAAGGCAGGTTATAAATAAATAAAAACATTTCTGAAAGTCATGTTTTTAATGCAGGCAAAATGATGTTTTTGATTAAGCATACACATTTACTTCTATGCAGTGCTTTTTTTGTTAAAAGAAAAAGGCGCCGGAACTCACACACATCATACAACCCACCTTACCATACAAGGTTCCATCCAAAAAAGGTGCCAGAACTGTTCTGGACATTCTATAACAAAAGAAGCCCTGCTTCTATGTAACTTTATGTGCACCATTGTACTTCCGTAATCGTGTACTATCATGATTTCACCCAGTGGTTAACTGAAGGTATCACACAATGGCAGGTCATGCTTATAGTAATTTGAAGTTCTTTATCATTGTCTTGCCTAGGAGGTTTTCTTACATTACGTTGCATCTGGCCTTATAAGGGAGTTCTCCACTTGTGCTTCTTTGTTTTTTCTTGATTTGAGAGGTTGCTAATTATCAGTAGACTGTAGTGGCACAATTTACAATAAGCTGCCTCTGATCCATCAGCAGCCTTTTGGACCCATACAAATGTTTCTTCCCATTTGCTATTGTACGTATGATTGCTACCACAAGAAGCTTTCCACTTCTTTGGTGACGTGCTACGGCTGTTGATAGAAATGATTTGCAATATTGTGTCACAGCCGATTGTGTCAGAGTTTCCCCACAAAACATTGTGCATAAATCAAATCCAAACATTTCCAAAGACTGAGACGCACCGGTCCCGATCCCGGTCCCGGACGTGTTTACTAGGTCTCGACTGGCCGCTTGGCGTCTTTTTGCCCTGACTCTCGGCGGCAATAACCATTGCGGAGCCGAGAACTTTGAGAAGGCGCGCGCAACTTCGCAAAGGCCGATGACGTCAAGACCCTGCTCCCATTCCGAGAAGGGGGAGGGCGGGGCGAGCTGCGTTGCCAGGCGCGGAGGTGGAGGAAGTTTGTCCCCGCGGCGCCGCCGTCCCCGCTTCCCTGTAGGCAGGGCTGCTGGCAGGCCTCGCGGCGCGCGGCGTTTCCGCTATGAGGGCGGCCATACGGCAAGGATAAAAGAGATGCGGCAGCCTCCGTGCTGAGCTCGGCGCAGGTGAGAAAGGGAGCGAAAACCTGCCAGGCCCCCAAGGTAGTGGAGGAGGCGTCCTGTGATCAGAGAGAAGACGAGCCCACTGAAGCTCTTTCGGGGGGTGGGTGGAGTGGCATTCGGGGGCAGGGCACTCCTTTGCCAGGGAGGGCGAGGTGAGTGTGGCTGCCTGCTCCACTCGTGGTGCCCCTCGAAGGGGTGGAGCGGGACACATCCACCTAGATCAGGGGTCGGCAACCTTGGCTCTTTTATGACTCGCGGACTTCAACTCCCAGAATTCCCGAGCCAGCTATGCTGGCTCGGGAATTCTGGGAGTTGAAGTCCGCGAGTCATAAAAGAGCCAAGGTTGCCGACCCCTGACCTAGATACAGAAAAGGCTTCCTTTCTCCCTTTGGGGGGCAGATCCCTCCCTGACCTCCCAAGGGACGGGGTGCAGGAGGTTCGGGGGTGGCAAATGTGACCTGTTTCCTATTCGGCCTTTTCCTTCATCTTTCTCCGCGCTCTCTCTTGCAGCCCCCCAGGCCTGGATTTCAACCGGTCCTCGCAGGAGCCGTGCCTCAGGAACGGAGGAGGAATTTTGCTTCCCTCGGTTCTCCGAAGCTGCTTCAAATGGTGCTGCAGGCTTAGGTTCTTTTCATGGGCGTTGGGCCAGCCAGACCTTGAGATGAAAATCCTTCTGCAACAGAAGACTTGGGTTTGGTAATTTGCTTGTTCTTTTCACGGGCAGTGGGGGGCCAGCCAGGCGTGAGATTTATTTATTTATTTTAATTCCATTTATATCCCGCCCTTCTCCGAAGACTCAGGGCGGCTTACAAGATGAACATCTTTCTAGGACAGAAGATTTGGGTTTGGCTTGTTTATTAGATTTTTATCCTACCTTCTGTATATTGTATATTGTCAAGATGGCAGACATAGCTAATACTCATTCCTCTTCCTATTTTCCCCACAACAACCCTGTGAGGGTTGGATTGAGAGAGTTACTGGCCCAAAGTCACCCAGCTGTTTTTTCATGTCTAAGGTGGGACTGGAATGCTCAGTCTCCTGCTTTATATACCAGCACCTTAACCACTGCGCCAAATTGGATCTACACCAAGTAATGCCAATGTCAAGGTTCCAGTAGACAAGATCAAATAAATCAGAACTCCATGGCTTGAGATTTCCCAAAAGAACATGTTTATTGGTTACATAGTATCTGCATGGTCAAAAGTTAAACCAAGTCTGAAGTTCCCTTCAGAAGCAACAATATTACAAAGTTGAACTTCCCACTCTAGAATTATGCAATCAGCTATGGTTGCCTTCTAACTAAATGCTCCAGCCCCTACCTAAATGACAGAAATGACCTTGGTTCCCATGGGACAGTAAAATGTTTTGACTAGTAGAAATCCTCCATCCCCCTCCCAATCCTGTGGCAACTTAGAACAAAGGAAATGGCTGCAGCCAACTTGTAGAATTGACAGCCAACTTGGTCTTGGAAAACTGAGTGTGTTTAAGGGTGGCCTAAATAGGTTTGTTTTATTTTTTTCTGTAACTTCAGTGGATGTGAAGAAGTATCTAGGGAGTAGGAGAATTTAGCAATCTAGAGGCATCTGTAAATACACTTGATTAGTGGGTTTGTTAGAAGTGCAGGAAAGTTTGCAAGATTCAAGAAGGGAAGGAAAGGATGTGAGAGTTCAGTATTTTGAGATGTTTATATAAACACCTTGGTTATTGGTATTTTCTTAATTTGGATTCAGAAAGGTTGAAGAGATCAAGGCTCCCTTGTCAAGCGATTATTGCCAGGTTTGATACCAATAAAGGAGAATATTTCATTGGTATGGGTGGTGTTTCTAGTTTGCCATTGTGGTCTGTGCTGATCAGGATATCCAAGAATAGTAAGTTGTTTTCTTCTTCTCTGATAAAGTAAATTCCTTTGAAGATGTTGTTGATTGGTTTTGTGGGCATTCTCTAATTGCTCCTTTTTTATTATGATGTGTTGTCTGCATATCTGATCATATTTTGGCTCATATTTGTGGGAGTGCTATCACTTCCAGATGTTGCATTATGACCTTCACAATAAGTCCTGAAAGTAGTGATTCCAAAGGTGTACCTTTAATTTGTTGATAAGTTTGTCCATCAAATTGGAAGTATGTAGTTAGGCAGAGGTTTATGAGATCTTTAATTATGAGTGTTTCAGTCTTTGTGTATTTTGTTAAGTCTGGGTCTATGGACGTGAAGAGGGCTGTGACATCAGATGAGACCAGGATTTTGTCCTTATCTATAGTTAACATCTTTGATTGTTTGAAGGCACTGTACTAGGCAGTTGATTGAGTGTTTGCTTTCCCTTGTGAGATGCCCAAGCTTTTTTGTTAATTCTTTTGTGATGTTATAAATGTAATCCCTGATAATGGTATAATTGGACAGAGAGGTATGTCAGGCTTTTGTATTTTGGGGTATCCTTAGAGGCATAGGAAGATGACTTCACTGCTTCTCATCCACCACTGTTTTTCTTTGGTAAATTGAATTGAATTGAATTTATTAAATTTATATGCCGCCCTTCTCCCTAAGGACTCAGGGCGGCTCACAACAATAAAAAGTCAAAATTTTACACAAAATACAAAATTTAAAACAGAATTAAACCATACATGTAATAAATACATAACAATTAACCCAATAAAACCAAATTTAAAACTATAGTCAGTCCAGGCCCAATTGTTGGAACATCCATGTCTTCAGGTCACAGCGGAAGGACCGAAGGTCAGGCGCCATCCGCAGCTGCGGTTGGCAACTCATTCCAGAGGGTTGGCGCGCCCACAGAGAAGGCTCTCCCCCTGGAGGTCGCCAGCCGGCATTGCTTAGCCGACGGAACCCTGAGGAGGCCTTTCTTAGTGAGGTCACTAAGTTCTCTTGATCTGGTTTGTCTAATTTCTGTATTGTGTTGGTGTTCACTGGGAGGTAAGTTTTTCCGCTTTTTGTATATATTATGATCTGTCTGTAACCGTGGCTCTGCCTTTATCTCTAGTAGGAAGATGATAGTCTGGTTTCTAAGGGCTGCTCTATCTTTTGCTGTGAGTTGATTTTGTTGTCAACTTCTTCTGGTCTGTGGTATGATAGTTTGTCTGATGTTTTCTTGGACTCCTGTGGGAAGTCCAGTAGTTTGGAATGCTCCTTCACAGAATTCCAGGTCATTGGCATTATCTGTTTTATAGTTGAGGCCTTTGTGTAGAATATTGTATTCTGCAGTAGATAGTGAACGGCTGGACATGTTCAGGCTCTGGTGCCTCTTTGATTCTGGGGTTGAGTTTGAGGAGTTTGCTTTGAAGTTTGGTTTTTCTTTTTCCGGCATGTCTATGAGATGCAATCACGATGGGGGTGGCCAGCCTCTCCATGTACTGTGGTGTGATGGTTGGTTCCAGCTATTTTTTGTGTTTGCTATCATGTGCTGATACTTAATCTGAGGCGTGCATCTGTGATCATGAGTCGTATTATTTTCGCCCACTTTCTTGGGCTATTTTCTATCCAGCTATGCAGTTAATTGGAGGTTTGTATCTCAGGCTAATAGGTAGGACATGCTGTTGTAGGCATTTGTGTAGGAAGAAAAGTTGTTCCTTGGTGGAAGTGTACCCGCAGGCAAATTTTTCCCTTTCATATACTTTCGGAAGCGTTTGACACCCATATGTAGTGCCAGTAAAGGATAATATTTGTAGCTCAGGATTGAAATGAGAGGTTCTTGTTGCTCTCGGACTGGGTTGTTTTCTTGCAGACTTTTCATTAGCCAAACTATCTAACATCATCAGTGCAATAAGGAGTGGGATTTGCCCAGTTTATATTACAATGGCTTACCTATCAGAGTTTGGTGGGAGTGGTCTTGAGTTTCTTTGGTTGGGCTGTTATTGTTACCTTAGCTTGTTTGGTAGTTCCTTGATTGGGGTATTGTTTACTTCTTGATTGTTAGTCTAATGTTGGTCTGTTGATGGTTTCTGAGAAGTTTCTGATGTATGGCAAATTAGAAACACAGGTGTACTGAAAAAAACACCCACACCAATCAAGTGCTCCACTATCAAAGCAATAACTCAAGCTCCCAAAAGAAAAACTGTGGTAAGAACTCAATTTAGCCAAGCACAAACACATTGCAGCAACTCTGAACAGCGGAAAAAGGAAAAAGAGCATATCCAATAAAATGGATATCCACAAAACTTCATCAAAAAGTGCCTGACCACTCAACCCAATATAGCATAACCAAAGCAAGCAAGTAAAAAAAATAACATTGCCATAGATCAGAAACATCTCAGAAACCACCAACAGACTACATAACCATATAAGATCAGCATAACACACAAGCCCTCCGAAAAATCCTAAGTAAACCAAAAGGCCAAGCAACCCCAGAAGGAAAAACAGGAGTCATCTGCAACATACGGTGTAATGATTGGATTACTTAAATATTGTATACTCTGTGTTAGGCTGTCCTCGAAGACAATCTAAAGAAGATGTTATTGATACATTAACGTCTCTTTCCAATTGCTACTAGGATTACATAACAACTGTATTGATAGCCTGTAATGATTTTCTGTGAGTTAGTGAATCCGTTTTAAGGTCAGTAGCTCCCTAGAAGATTTAGGATCCAAAACCCAAAGATCATTTTTCCCAGTACCATCTAGTCTGCTTATGGACTCCTTCTGACTGAATGTTATTTATTTTAAACATTTACATAGCCAATTATATACAAATATACAACCATTCATTTAGCAAGTATTTGAAGTTACAATGGTACTGAAAAAAATTACTTATAGCTGGTTCCCACACTTACGACCGTTGCACCATCCCCACAGTCAGTGATCAGAATTGACAAGCAGCAGGTATTCACAATGGCTGCAGTATTCTGGGGTCATGTGATCACCATCTGAGATTTCTCCACTCCGCTTAACAACCACGTGAATCACTTAACATCTGTGACAAAACAAACTTGTAAAATTGGGCAAAACTCACTTAACCTACTTATTTAGTGATGGAAATTTTGGGCCCAATTGTGGACAGTTGTTGAGGACTACCTATAGTATGTTGGAAGAAACGACTAGGTAGCTCAAAGAAAAGATGATAGTTAACCCTATTGGTTAATTTCTAACTACCCAGTAATGTCACTTGGTACAGTGGAGGGGGGCGGTGGGGGGGCAAAATGCTTACGTGTAATATGGCAAATATTGACATTTTCTGAGGGAAAAAACTTGTCCTGTTGGGTATATCCAGGGACAGATGAGGTTTAGCATTGTCATCTGTTCATTGCTGATCTTTTTGTCTCTTTTCTCCTAAATCTTCCTAATGTGTGCCGGTGATGTGGATGATTAGCTTGGAGTATTGCTCTGGGAACAGGAAACTCAAATTTTGTACTATTTCATTTCCTTGAACTAGTTAGCTGTTTATTCACCGAACTGGTTTGGACAGTGTTTAATAGCACGTCTGCATATTTTTGAGAAGTTAATTTATCTTTGAATGCAAAGGATAAGAACTGATGGAAAAATTCAGTAAGATTTCTTCTTCTATGCTCATGTGCCTTCCAATGTTATATAAGTGTAATATTCCTGAATATTTGAACTTTAGGATTAATTCAGAAAACAGTATCCTCAAAGATTTAATTTAATTTAATTTAATTTAATAATATTTGTATACCGCCCTTCTCCCTGAGGACTCAGGGCGGTTCACAGGGCAGAATAAAATACTACATACAAACGTTAAAACAAGATTAAATAATTGCCCATATTAAAACAATTGGAATAAAATTCTAAAACACCAAGTTAAAATTAAAGCAAAAAATTAAAAAAAAACCCCACCAATCCCCATCAGGCTAGGCTGGCTTGTACAAACAGAAACGTCTTGAGGTCGCGGCGAAAGGAGCGAAGATCGGGCGCCATCCGGAGCTCTACCGGTAGCTGGTTCCACAGCTCCGGAGCGCCCACAGAGAAGGATCTCCCCCTGGGGGCCACCAATCGACATTCTCTGATCGGTGGCACCCTGAGGAGGCCCTCTCTGTGGGAACGCACAGGGCGCAGGGAGCTTGATGCCGGCAGCAGATGTTCCCTAAGGTACTCCGGCCCCATGCCATGAAGGGCTTTGAACACTGTTACCAGTACCTTGAATCTCACCCGGAAGACAACTGGCAACCAATGCAGCTCACGGAGCAGCGGTGTAACGTGGGAGTATCGGGAGACTCCCAACACAACTCTCGCAGCTGCATTCTGTACCAGTTGGAGCTTCCGGGTGGTCCTCAAGGGCAGCCCCATGTAGAGAGCGTTGCAGTAGTCCAGACGAGAGGACACGAGCGCATGAGTGACCGTGCACAAATCATCCCGGCTAAGATAGGGCCGCAACTGGCGCACCAGGCGAACCTGGGCGAAGGCCCCCCTAGTCACAGCTCCTATATGGTCTTCCAAGGTGAGCCGTGAATCTAGGAGGACTCCCAAGTTGCGAGCCCTATCTACGGGGGGTAATAGTTCACCCCCCATAGCCAGAGGTGGAACATCCGAATAAACCCGGGATGAAGGTATGCAAAGCCACTCAGTCTTGTCGGGGTTGAGTTGGAGTCTGTTCCTCCCCATCCAGACCCGAACCGCCTCCAGGCACCGGGACATCACGTTGAGGGCATCACTGGGGTGGTTTGGGGTCGAAAGGAAAAGTTGGGTATCATCAGCGTACTGATGATACCCAACTCCAAAGCCACGAATGATCTCACCCAGCGGTTTCATGTAGATGTTGAACAGGAGAGGCGAGAGGACCGACCCCTGAGGAACTCCACAAATGAGAGACCTCGCGGTCGACCTCTGTCCTCCTGCCAACACCGACTGCGAACGTCCCCGGAGATAGGAGGAGAACCACTGTAAAACTGTGCCTCCCACTCCCAATCCCCTGAGACGCCGCAGCAAGATACCATGGTCGATGGTATCGAAAGCCGCCGAGAGGTCTAATAGGACTAGAACAGAGGAATATCCCCTGTCCCGAGCCCTCCAGAGATCATTCACCAGCGCGACCAATGCTGTCTCCGTGCTGTGCCCGGGCCTGAAACCCGATTGGTACGGGTCTAGATAATCCGCTTCATCCAGGACCAGAGGGAGCTGATGCGCCACCACACTCTCAACAACCTTCGCAAGAAAGCGAAGGTTGGAGACAGGACGAAAGTTGTTTAATACAGCTGGGTCCAAGGCAGGCTTCTTGAGGAGAGGCCTCACCACCGCCTCTTTCAAGACGGCGGGGAAGCTACCCTCACTCAGAGAAGCCGATATAACTGCCTGGAACCAGCTGCGTGTCCTCTCCCGGGCTGCATAAACCAGCCAGGAAGGGCACGGGTCCAATAAACACGTGGTGGTGCTCAGTCTCCCCATGATCCTGTCCACTTCCTCCGGAGTCACAGAATCAAACTCCTCCCAGGTGATATCGACAAGATCGCCAGTGTCCTGATCGTCAGACTCTGCCCAGTCAGAGTCCAGACCGGTCCGAATCCGAGCGATTTTGTCCGACAGATGTTGGTTAAACTCCTCGGCACGACCCTGCAAGGGATCCTCCCTCACCTCCTGATTTAGGAGGGAGCGAGTCACCCTAAACAGGGCGGCTGGGCGATTATCTGCGGACGCGACAAGGGTGGCGAAGTGGTTAGACCTCGCCTCCCTTATCGCAGCGAGATAAGACCTAATGTAGGCTCTTAGTCGCAATCGGTCGGATTCGGATCGGCTGGACCTCCAACCGCTCTCTAGGCCCCGTCTCCGACGCTTCATCTCCCGAAGCTCCGCAGAGAACCATGGAGCTCGACGGGATCTGCACCGGGTCAGGGGCCGCAGGGGTACAACTCGGTCAAGAGCCTCAGTGGCCGTCCTTTCCCAGGCTTCCACTAAGGCATCTGCCGAGCTGTGAGCAAGGGAGGCAGGTGGGGACCCCAGCGCTGCCTGGAACCTCTGGGGATCCATTAAGCGTCTGGGGCGGTACCATTTAATTGGTTCCAAACACCCACGGCGGGGGGTGGCAAAACGGAAGACCAGCCGCAGGAGATGATGATCGGTCCATGACAGGGGCATAATAATTGGAGAGCCCCCACCAAGATCATCTAACCACCGTCCAGATAAGAAAACTAGGTCAAGGGTGTGGCCTCCCTCATGAGTCGGTCCCGAAATTACTTGCGTCAGGTCCATGGCCGTCATGGAAGCCATGAACTCCCGAGCCAACTCAGATGAACCTCCCAGCGATGGTAGATTGAAGTCCCCCAAAACTATAAGTTTCGGGAACTCAACCACCAGCCCAGAGAGGACATCGAGCAGCTCAGGCAGGGCTGCTGCTGCGTGACTAGGCGAAAGGTTTGTATGTAACTTAATAGTTAGCTTTTAGCTGAAGGAAAACATGTTTGACACTTAGCAGACTGTACATGTATCTACAATTTATTAATCTACTTATGTGACATATTGTGGCAGATGCTTGGCAGTTTTTATGTGGATTTCACATTGGGGAAAATGGTTTGGTGTTTATTGTATATACTATTAAAATACCTGCATGCAGCACTAAAATAGCAAGGATTTTGGTACACTCATCTACAGCATTATTGGTGCTTGTGTTTTCAAAATTGTATACTTTCACAGAATGCCTCATATGGCCTCAGGGAAGGAGAGATTGGCCTTTAGAATGCTTTCTGCAGCTCTCATTTATTCTTTCATTCTGGGAGACTTCAGCCTGTTACTTGAAATACATTATGTGGGCCAAAGATACAGCTAGGCCAGGGGTAGGCAACCTCGGCTCTTTTATGACTCGTGGACTTCAACTCCCAGAATTCCTGAGCCAGCATGGCTCAGCTTGGAAACCTCTCCCTTTCCCCTCAGCATGGCTGGCTCAGGAATTCTGGGAGTTGAAGTCCACGAGTCATAAAAGAGCCGAGGTTGCCTACCCCTGAGCTAGGCAAAACCAGGCATCAACAGTGACCTAGAAAAGAAGGCAGTTGAAAAGCATGAAGAAGAATTGTTTTCTCTGTTTCTTTTAGCTTTCAAGTCATTATTGACTTCTGTTGACTACCCAGATTTGTTCCTGCGGTTTTCTTGGCAAGATTTTTGGAAGCGGTTTTTAGTTGCCTCCTCCCAAGAGCTAAGAGAAAGTGACTGGCCCAAACACACTCAGCTGGCTTAATGTTTTACTTGTTTGTTTATGTTTATTTATATCCCACCTTTATTACTTTTATAGACAACTCAAAGCAAGGAACATATTTAATACTCCTTCCTTCTCCTATTTTACCCACAACAACCTTGTAAAGGAGAATTGGCCGAGAGACAATAATTGGCCGAAAGCTGCCCTGCTGGTTTTCATACCTAAGATAGGAATACAATTCACACTTTGTGGATGATAAAGTTATTCCAATGTGATATCAAGAAAGACCTGATTCTTAACAGGGCAGAAAGTGGGACGAGGTGATCTGCAAGGTCATTTCCAATCATTATGCTCTTTGTTCCAATCTTTTTTATTGTTATTATTATTGACTGAAATGAAAGAGAAAAGGGACTTTTTATTGACTGTGCTAGAACTCTAGAGGATTTATACTATGAGTTTTACTCTGCCACTTCCTTAATGCTCTTTCTTTGTGGCATAAATATCTTTCTTTCAGAAAAGGTTTGTTTAATGATGTCAGAACTAGTTAAAACTGGAGTTCTGTTTTGTTTTGTTTTTTCCCCCTGCCAGTCATCAATGTCTTGCTAGTGTTTTTAGTCTGTTTTATTTGAAGGTTTGTTTTGCTTTTTACCTGTCATGAACTTCTTGATTGATTGAATTTTGAGGCTGTGTGATTCCAAAAAGACTCTGGATGTTTTAGAATATTTAAAAATATTTTTTAAAAACATGGCTGCTTGGACAAAGCCACATACAAATTCAACAAAGTCTCTGCTAACATAGCCTAACCCAGGGGTAGGCAACCTCGGCTCTTTTATGACTCATGGACGTCAACTCCCAGAATTCCTGAGTCAGCGTAGCTGACTCAGGAATTCTGGGAGTTGACGTCCATGAGTCATAAAAGAGCCGAGGTTGCCTACCCCTGGCCTAACCCCAGGCCTGGTAACAGAGCCTGAAATGCTTGAAGAGTGTGAGCTGTTGCTTGTCGCTGGGAGGATGCCATTCCAGAGGGCAGGGGATCCATATTCCTTCCATGAATTGTTCATGCAGTCTTGGAATGGCAATATATATCAGAGGTCATCTAGTCCAACCCCCCCATTCAGTGCAGAATTTGCTAAGGTGTTTGGGAGAGCAGGGATTGCAATCTCTGCAGTCCAGTGAAAGAGAATATAATACTTACGGAGGCTGCCTGTTCTGAAGGTGACAGTTCTGTCAGGAAAGGGAATGAATGAAACGTCTCTCCAGACCAGGAGTTCTCTCATCAGTCCTTTTATCTTTTACATCAGTCACCATGAATTATTAAATTATTAAATTAAACTACTGAGTTGATAATAATGCCCAAGAAGACTTGGGCTCCTTTGCTTGCTTTGTTGAATTGTGAGACAAAAATGGAAGGGGGCTAGGCACAGATATAGTGTCTTTCCAAAAATAAATACAAAACTTTTTAATTTTTCAGTCATATTTCAGGAGAGAGAGGCAGTGCTGTGTGATTTGGAAGCGGGCAGTGAAATTTCAGATCCCTGTTTAACTTTGTTGTTGTCTGAGACATCTTGAGTTTAGCAGTCTTTTAACCAGGGTAGATAATTAGTTTTCAGATTTTTTAAAAAAACACAACAAAACAGTGCTGAGCTCTGTGAAGATAGGGCAGAATTTTAATGCTGCAGAGTAATAAATGCCCTATTTCTCAGTTGAGTTAAATTTAAAACATATGCTTCGGTTCACTTTATGCCAAAAAAAGTACTTGTTTCTGCCTTGATTAGAGCATGATGGAGTCCTGAATGTGGACATTGGGAGAGAGCCTAAGTATTTCCATATCCATAAAGGAGGCTTGTAGAGTTGCTTTTGTGCCTTGGCTGGGTGTGAGCTAAGAAGCTGCCTGTAATGAATGACCTTAGCCCTGAGATAGAGGATGAAGAGAGCAAAGCAGGTTCCCCTTGGGAAGATTCCAAAACAATTTTTAAACTAAATATAAACCTAGATGGCCTTGGGCTGGAGCAAGGGGATCCACTCCATTCTGACTACACAGACGAATAGCATGTGCCCATTGCGAGTCAGCTGACGCCCTCGCTACTGCCAGTTGTACCGAACAGCTTGCAAGGCAGGAGACTTCCTCATTTCTAGTTGCCAGCAATCTCAGCACAGATTGCTAGAGTCCAGCTTCCTTCCTCACCTTTAATAACAGAAGCAAACGTTGCGGTAATGGAGATTTCAAAAGATTCTCCCTCACGTCTTATTTATCTCAAAGGCCTTATTTTATGTAATGCTTTTTACAGTTTGTGCTCTTGCTGTTCTGCAGGTGGGCCTGATCAGAATAATGTTCAACGTAAATCCTCTGGAGAACCTCAGGGTTTTCATCAGCAGCCGCCCACCCCTTGTGGTGTTCATGATCAGTGTCAGTGCAATGGCCATCGCCTTTCTGACTCTGGGTTATTTCTTTAAGATCAAAGAGATCAAGTCCCCTGAAATGACAGAGGTAATGTATAAATCGAGCCTATATCTGAATATCTGGGACTAGAAACTGTCTGTTTAACTTTTAGGACTATCTATAACTTACCCCCCAGAAAGGAATAAGTAGATAGAGTAGAACTTATTCTGTAGTTTAATGAATGGGAGTTCTGTTCAGGATGGCATAACAGATGAAGATTCAAATGAGTGGCTTGTGGTTCAATATGTGTGTCTGATGGATATGGACAACCTTGGGCTGAGACAGGAACACAGTTGGCACCTTATTTTAATGAGGCCGCTCAATATTGCCTCAGAAGTAAAGGCCGTTTTGTTGGCACCAATCTTGAATTGATTTTAAACTTTAGCAATTCAGATTTAAAATTGTAAAATGGATGCTTACCTCTACTGTTGCACAGATTAATGCATCTTAATTCATGGTTTTAGCATTGTGCCACATGCTGTTTTCCTAGATTACTTTTCCCCCATAACTAAAGGATAGTAGTTTCAAATTGTAATCTCTTTCAAGATGTCCCAATCATTGTCATTTAACCAGAGGTGCAGCATCTGGACATGGCTGTATGTCTTAAATCAAAAGTATTGCTGTTACTGGGTGAGACTGAGCTCTCTTGAATTAACCTTGTTTTTTGTTAGTATAATACTGTATATACTGATTTTGTGAGAGCTGTAATTCCACAAAAGGCACTAAAGATCTGTTTATATTTAAGGACTGGAACACTTTCCTTCTGCGATTTAATGATTTGGATTTCTGTATTTCGGAGAATGAAACATTAAAGCACCTCATAAATGACACCACAACTCCAGAGAATGCCATGACCAGCAGCCAAGCTCGACCTTCCACGCCATCACCACAAACACTTGAAGATTCTGGTCCTGTCAATACTTCCGTTGCCATCACTTTGACACTGGACCCCCTCAGACCCTTTGGTGGCATTTCCCGGAATGTCACAAGTTTATCTTCTACCATTTTTGGTCACCAAATTGGACTTTCAGGTACCATTTATTTCAAATGTCATATTTAAGGACCTGAAGCCCTGTGAAAGAAAGTAGGAATAACTAAAAGCAAAGCAGAGAGATTCACGTCTGCACTTAATAATAATAATAAGTTGGAAGGGACCTTGGAGGTCATGTAGTCCAACCCCCTGCTCAGGCAGGAAACCCTATACCATTTCAGGCAAATGGCTGTCCAGTCTCTTCTTAAAAACCTCCAGTGTTGGAGCATTCACCACCTCTGGAGGCAGGTTGTTCCACTGGTTAATTGTTCTAACTGTCAGAAAGTTTCTCCTTAGTTCTAGGTTGCTTCTCTCCTAGACTAGTTTCCATCCATTGCTTCTTGTCCTGCTTTCAGGTGCTTTGGAGAATAGCTTGACTCCCTCTTCTTTGTGGCAGCCCCTGAGATATTGGAACATTGCTATCATGTCACCCCTCACTCTTCTCTTTGTTAAACTACACATACCCAATTCCAGCAACCGTTCCCTATATGTTTTAGCCTCCAGTCCCCCAATCATCTTTGTTGCTCTTCTCTGTACCCTTTCTAGAGTCTCAACATCTTTTTTACATCATGGTGACCAAAACTGGATGCAGTATTCCAGGTGTGGCCTTACCAAAGCATTGTAAAGTGGTATTAGTACTTCACTTGATCTTCTTCATGGATGTTCCTTTATCTAGAAATCATCTTTCTGTAAAGGTTAAAAAAGGAACAGCTTTTATTGACAAGTTTATTTATTTATTATTTGGATTTATATACCGCCCCTCTCCCGAAAGACTCGGGGCGGTGTACAGGGCAATTAAAACACTATATACAACACATAATATACAAAAATTAAAATAAATTAAACCAAGTAGCCCTAAACAATAAAACATGTTCTAAAATGTAAAAAGTAAAATCTAAAATCTAAAACCCCAGTCCCTCAGTCCAGGCCAGCAAGTTCAAGTAGCCAAGTCTTCAGGTCGCGGCGGAAAGAGTGAAGGTCGGGAGCCATCCGGAGCTCAACAGGGAGCTGATTCCAGAGGGCAGGCGCGCCCACAGAGAATGCTCTCCCCCTGGGGGCCGCCAGTCGACATTCCCTGACCGACGGCACCCTGAGGAGCACCCTGTGTTCACCACACAGTTTTTTGTTTTTCCTATAAGCATCCACTTTCATTATCTTATCATTATAACTGGTTTCCATAATGTCATAGTAGTTTATTGAAAGTTGTTTGCAACCATAATTTTCTCCTGGCTTTAAATGATGTAATAAAGGTAGTCCTCGACTTATAACAATTCATTTAGTGATTGTTCAAAGTTACAAAGTCACTTGAAAAAAGTGACATGTGATGGTCATGTGATCAAAATTTGGATGCTTGGCAACTGACTCATACTTATGACAGTTGCAGTGTCATGGGGTCATGTGATCACCTTTTGTGACCTTCTGACAAGCAAAGTCAATAGGGAAGCCAGAGTCACTTAACTGTGTTACTAGCAACTGTGTTAAGAAGGGTTGTAAAATGAGGGAAAATTCACTTAACTGTATTACTAACTTAACAACTGCAGTGATTCACTTAGCAACTGTGGCAAGAAAGGTTGTAAAATGGGGCAAAATTTCAGCTAACAACTGTCTCACCTAGCAACAGAAATTTTGGGCTCGGTTGTGGTTGTAAGTTGAGGACTACCTGTACTTAAACATTGAAAACTAAATTTTTACTGACGTGCTATGCTTTCTCTCTTTCTTCCCCTCGCTCTACTTCCAAAAGGCAGAGAAGCTCATGAGGAAATCAACATCACATTCACCCTACCTACTGCCTGGAATTCCGATGACTGTGCTCTGCATGGCCGCTGTGACCAAGTTGTCTTCACGACTTGCATGACGGTTACAGCTGTTGCATCAGTTTTTCCAGTCACAGTGTAAGGCTCTAACCAGTCCTTATTTCTCCCAGGGAAGCATTTCACTGCAGTTTTTCATGCCTTCAGGTTTGCTGCTTAAGAGACATGGAGACAGTTTTTCCAGTTCTAAATTTTTTAAACAGAATTTATACTGTGTTCCTAGAAATAGGAACTTCTAGTTTGATCACCAGCATTTTCCCCAATTTAGTGATAGATATATTTTGCACGAGTGAGATAAATGGGGGAATGTGGATAAGTGGGAGCCATTCCACTGAGAAGTCTGCAGGAGAGCATGGGCTTACAAACTGGGAAGCAATGGGAAGGGAATGGTTGACCCAGTGGAAGGAGATGGTGGAGACTTAGATAAACAGCTCAAAATTGTGTGTTGCTCTACAGTCAGCCACCACACTGTATTCCGGAAACATATATTAACGCAACCTTCTGGTACAAGATCGTCACCACTGCAAGGGACTCCAACACAAAATATGCCCAAGACTACAACCCTTTCTGGTGTTACAAAGGAGCCATCGGCAAAGTCTATCATGCATTAAATCCCAAATTGACGGTTATTGTTCCAGATGTAAGTGATTTTTTTACACTTTGCTGTGAACTGTGAATGAGCTTGTATGAGCAAGATTTGGAAATGCTCTCCTTAGAAGTGCACATGTTCTTGTCTATTGTATCACTGTCCAGAGCTTGCCAAAATGTATGTGTGGGGCGAGGGGGTTGTTTGGAATTGTTTTGCCTCAACAATGTCCCTACATTTTCCAGAGGCAGTTGCCGGTAGTTTCTCTACAGCCTTAGGAAATGCTGTCTCTTTCTCCATTCAGGATGACCGCTCCCTAATTAATCTGCATTTAATGCACACCAGTTACTTTCTTTTTGTGATGGTCATCACCATGTTCTGCTACGCAGTCATCAGAGGCAGACCAATCAAATTGCGACAAAGCAACTCAGAGTTCTGTCCTGAAAAGGTAAGGGCCAAAATTATTTGCGGAGGAGCTAACTTGAGGGAGGGAGCCCCTGCTTCCTTAGCAACTATTGTCATTCTGGGAATTATTCAAAAACAGCTCTAAGCACTAATGTTGCATTCACGCATTGGCACCTCCACCCCATCGATGTTTTGTAATAGATAAAGGTAAAGGTTCCCCTGCACATGTGTGCTAGTCATTTCCAAGTCTAGAGGCCGGTGCTCATCTCCATTTCAAAGCCGAAGAGTCAGCGCTTGTCCGAGGACGTCTCCGTGGTCATGTGGCTGGCATGACTAGATGCCAAAGGCGCACGGAATGCTGTTACCTTCCCACCGTAGTGGTCCCTATTTTTCTACTTGCATTTTTACATGCTTTCGAACTGCTAGGTTGGCAGAAGCTGGGACGAGTAACAGGCACTCACTCTGTTACGTGGCACTCGGGATTCGACCTGCCAAACTGCCAACCTTCTGATTGACAAGCTCAGCGTCCTAACCCACTGAGCCACCGCGTCCCTGCTGTAATAGATTAACCTCTTACAAATAGGGAAACCAGTAGCAGACTTGACAGCTTTTTTGTCTTCCAAATCTAACGGAAGCTACTTGGGCCTTCTCAATTTTTTTACTCTTGCCTATTTTATTTTGGTTGTGTTTTATACAGAATTATAAAATCAGAGTTGGAAAGAAACTTAAAGATCAACTTATTCAGTTGTTTATTCCCTGTCAGACAGAATGTCACTTCAGCTTGTTTAGATACCTTTGACTTCTATCATACAGTTTTATGTTCTTCCCTATCAAAAAACTCAAAGTGACTTGAAAATATGTGCTTGTTTTAGTTTCATCACAACCTTGCAATGTAGGTAAGCTAGGAGAACATGACTTGCCTAGAAGCATACTGTGAACCGAATTGATTAATCTTGTGGATTTGAAACCCCCTAACCCCCATTCCAAGTAAGACCTATGACTGAAAATCTGCAGAATCTTTGCTAGGCACTTCTAGAGGACATTTCTGGAATGTTGGCTGTCATGGGCAGCATCACCAAGTAGCTGCTGTGTGCACAAAATGTGGTGGGTGAAGCTAATTATAAACATCATGAAAAAGAAGCACTATTCTGTTGGTTCCCTGACACATTTTGTTTTCAGAGGTATGTGGGACTTGGGGGTATTAGTTGGGCTGCTTGAAAGGAGTACGGTATATTTAAATGCAAAATTAAACCACAGCTTTCAGAAGGGCACTCTGCTGAATATAATAGGATATATCATAGAGTTATGAGTTTGCATATGTGGATGTATCTATTCAAGGGAATCGTATTGTCTGGTGACAACAGAGACAGTTAAGGAGTTTGACAGGCAAAAGATCTGATTTACTTTATAACAGCTCCATATGTCAAAGTCCATCTAAGGGGAGCTCCATATGCCATCAGTCTTTCATCATTTTCCCAATTCAGATCACTCAGTGATTTATCTATCTGTCTGTCTGTCTGTCTGTCTGTCTGTCTGTCTGTCTGTCTGTCTATCTATTTATTGGGACTTATATGCCGCCCTATCTCCCGAAGGACTCAGGGCGGCTAACAACAATAACATACAATAAATACAGAAGTTAAGATAAAATTAAAATTAAAGGCCTCTGTACAATAAATTAAAATTAAAATAAATTAAAAATTAGAGTTAAAAAATTGTAAACATAATTAAAATCCCTGTCAGTCCAGGTCAGCCAGGTGGAAAAGGAGTGTTTTGAGGCCGCGGCGAAAGGACTGGAGATCTGGGGCCATCCGAAGCTCAGGGGGGAGCTGGTTCCACAGGGCTGGCGCTCCCACAGAGAAGGCCCTCCCCCTGGGGGTCGCCAGCCGACATTGTCTAGCGGCCGACGGTACCCTGAGGAGGCCTTCTCTGTGTGAGTGCACTGGGCGATGGGAATTCGTTATTATGACATATAACTGATAGCTGAAATCTGACCATATGGTCTCCTTTTCTCTTTCCTCAACTCCAGGTTGCTTTCTCAGAAGCGTGATCTGTTGCCTCCTTCCTCCAAAATGACCAAGTCTGCAGTCATTGCCTGCTGAATCCAGAAGTGGGTCCTGATTGGTTATGGATTTATCATGAGACGTTGGATTATTCCAACCAAAGACTTTTAAAGTGCCTGTAATGGTTATTTATATAAAGAGTATCCTTGGAACAGATTTTGCCAGCGCAGCTAAGATTGATGGGAGCCCTTTTCTGTTTTCATTGAAATGTTTTGTGTCTGTGTGACTCTGCAGCAGAAGGATTGGAAAGATGTCTTACTGCATTGGGACAGTATAGATGCCTTTGCGGGTGTCTAAAACAAAGCACCTTATTTCTCCCAGTGATCTCTTCAGCGTTCCAGACAGTACACATCTCTTCTATGACAGTACAATTCCAAAGTCACTGATGTGTTCCACTGAAGTGTGTGTGTGCATAAGTGTGTGTGAAAGGGGGGGAGTTGCTTTCTCTTCCCATTTTCGTCCTGCTTGCAAAATTATCCACTTTTCTAGATTTGTTTTTTTTAAAAAAAAACAACACAAACAACCAGCATTCAATCACATTTTAATACTAGTTAAGAAAGTAATGATGCTTATAATTTTAGATTGGAAAAAAACCAAGAAGGGCAGTGTTCCAATTAACATTCTCTTTCTTCTGAAGTTGCAGTAAAATGTTTAAAGTCAGCATAGGCCGATTGTCCGTTGTTCATGCT
Organism: Vipera ursinii; assembly: GCF_947247035.1. Lineage (NCBI taxonomy): Eukaryota > Metazoa > Chordata > Lepidosauria > Squamata > Viperidae > Vipera > Vipera ursinii. The sequence continues at coordinate 335,921,288 of NC_139512.1, read as the reverse complement.
AGATCCCAAGCTGGGGCTATTGTCTGCAGAGAAAACTTTTGTGTCGGGTTGCATATACTAATAAATCACATGACATAATTGGGGTATGTCACCCATGAGTAAGTTTTGCCTTCACTAGAATCTTCCAGGTTATGGAACAGAAGTATTTGGATGTCCAGATGTTTGCACCATTTGAATGTAGGAAAGCATTTGGAAATGAAACTCTTCTATCTACATGTGTTGTTTTCTAAAACTACAATTGGGCTTTGGGAGGTTCTAATGATGTAAAAGGGTAGGTAGTCTCTTTGGATGGGCCAAACTATTGCCTTGATGCATCCTGAAGCACTTTTTCTGCTGATTTGTTTGTGAAGAGAAGTGACAAACTGTCTAGAGCTGCGGAGAACAGATGAACTCTGTTTAGCTCTGGACACTGCACAAGTTTTACTCCCCACAACTCTTTTTGGCCCCCATCCTGATTCTTAGCATTCATAACTTTGGTCAGCTTCCTTCTTTCAAGGAACACAGGATATTGTATCTTGACGTTACTCTGAAAACACTGCTAATTGCCTTAATGACTTTTCCATTTTCTCCTTTGGTAGCAGCATCTTCCCGCATTGGCAATTGGTTTGCACTTTCTGCTATGATGATGCTCACAGTAGATGTCCTTTTCAAATGTCTCCATCAAATAACAGGTTGCTTGTTTTGTTCAAAAAGATTTCTTATTAAGTTAATTTGTTTGCTTGATATCTTGATATATTTCCAAGAGAGGGGAGATATCCACATTCTAGTGTTGAACAGCAAATGGGCTGAAATAAAGACAGCATTGTGTTTTTTAATAGCATTCCCTTCCGATGGTTTTAAATGTACTAGCTTGGGAAATAGATTGTGGAATTGGGGGTGGTGGTGGAAACAATGCTATATTTCTACTTTTTGCTTTTATAGTCCATTCTAGATAGGAACTACTGATGGTTCAGGAATGATTCTCAGGCAGTGGAGGGCTACAGTGGGTTATAGGGTTTTGGTGAAAAAATCCAGGCAAGAGGGTACAAATGGAATACTGCAGTGGCTGTTTGGATCATATTGATCTTGCCTTTTTTTCTTTTTTTATGTTCGCTTATTACTTGAATCAGTTTGATTCTGTTTGTTTTCTTTTAGAATCTGCCGCTTCTGTTGGTCTCTGGCCAACAGCATATCAGGGTTTCCCAACCTTGGCAAGTTTAACATGCATGGATGTCAACTCCCAGAATTCCCTAGTATGGCTGGCTGAGGAATTCTGGGAATTGAAGTCCACATGTCTTTAAAATGCCAAGGTTAGGAAACCCTGCAGTATATGAAGGTTCCCAAGGTTAGTTCCCTTCCCCTAGCCTCCCGCTGCAGGTTACAGTCTTCTAAGCAGCAGAATTAAGATGGCATTTAATTTGTCTCTGAGCCTGGTGGTCAGTGATTTGTTAATGCAATTTTTCTCCTAGGTTAAATTTTTTTGTGTTTGTAAGATGTGGATATTGCTTTGCAAAAATAAAGTTTATTATCAATCCTATTGACAAAATGGGAACCTGAAGTATTTTATTGAGTATGAGTGGGCTCATTCTGTTTGCTCATGTTATGGTCTACTTTTCATAGTTGAGAAACAAATGAATCTCCTTAGAAGAAATTTAGGTCAGGCTTGTTAGAAGGAAATTTTACATCAGATTTCTCAATTAGAGAAATTAAAATGTTTATGTAGTGCTTTTATACCACGCTATGACAGGAATTCTCTGCATATGATAGTTAAGTTATTATAAAAATAAATTAGATAAAACAAGATTAAAATCAGAACTGCAAAACATAAACATGAGGAATAGGAATAGGAATTATGATTAATTCAATAGAAACCACAGAATAGCAACACAACATTAAAATTCTTTAAAAAAACCTAGCAATTTCCTACTGAGTTCTGACCAGCACACTATAGGTCTTGGTTATTATTCACTGAAAAAAAATACTTTGCATGGATTTGACCAATCCCCTTTTACAAACAAAGAAGATATCCAAAGTCCCATTTTTGTTGCACAGAAGAGTGAGCTATAAATGTTGAAAAGACAAGGTAGAATTTTTTCGAAGAAGAAAGTTTTAGCATCTACTTCATTGGCTGCAGCATTTACAGGTTGCAAGAAAGTGCATTATTCATGATCTAGAACAATTGGGCAACACTGTCCAAGTCCCGAATTTGCTTAGAGACCTTGGGGAATAAGAAAAACCCAGTGTGTGAAATGGGAGATCCTAATATAAACTTCTGATTAAAAAACATGGCTACTTTGGAAGTTCGGCAACCACCTGTGGCTTTGATCCAGAGAAACCACCTTCATAATATTCTTTCAGCAGTTTCATCCAAGGGACTTGCTAAATCAAACATTGGACTGACGGTGGACGTCCAAATATCATCTACTTGTCACGTCGTTGGTTATGGCTATGGAAAAAGAACCCATATTGTTGGTCCTGTGAATTTATATAGTCACTTTTTATAACTGTTCACTTGATAGGCAACTTAAAAGTAGTATACAGTATTACAAAAATATAAAATAAAACCAAACTTAAACCAAATTTTGCCAGATGCAATTTAACAACCAACAGCAATCCAGATGGGTCACGAGACCTCTTCACACCCAAAGCCTGGGGCAATAACCAAGTCTTCAAAACCTTAAAAAAGTCAGTGTTGGGCCATCTGGATATTATGAGGAATAGATTCCATAGTGTAGGTGCACCAACAGAGAAGGTGTCTTTTTTAGTCCCACCATATGACATTGCTTAATCATAATACTAAAGTTGGAAGGGACCTTGGAGGTCATCTAGTCCAACCCCCTGCTCAGGCAGGAAACCCTATACCATTTCAGACAATTGGCTGTCCAGTCTCTCCTTAAAAACTTCCAGTGTTGGAGCATTTACCACTTCTGGAGGCAGGTTGTTCCACTGGTTAGTTGTTCTAACTGTCAGGAAGCTTCTCCTTAGTTCTAGGTTGCTTCTCTCCTTGACTAGTTTCCATCTGTTGCTTCTTGCCCTGCTTTCAGGTGCTTTGGAGAATAGCTTGGCTCCCTCTTCTTTGTGGCGGCCCCTGAGATATTGGAACACTGCTATCATGTCACCCCTAGTTCTTCTCTTTATTAAACTAGACATACTCTTCCAGCAGCCATTCCTTACATGTTTTAGCCTCCAGACCTCTAATCATCTTTGTTGCTCTTCTCTGTACTCTTTCCAGAGTCTCAACATCTTTACATTGTGGTGACCAAAACTGGATGCAGTATTCCAAGTGTGGCCTTACCAAGGCATTGTAAAGTGGCATTAATACTTCACATGATCTTGATTCTATCTCTCTGTTAATGCAGCCTAGCACTGTATTGGCTTTTTTGGCAGCTGCAGCACACTGCTGGCTCATATTGAAGTGATTGTCCACTAGGACTCCGAGATCCCTCTCAGTTACTACTATTGAGCAAGGTACCCCCTATACCACAGGTCGGCAACCTGCGGCTCCGGAGCCGCATGCGGCTCTTTGAGCCGTCTCTTGCGGCTCCCAGCCGCCCGGTGCGCGCGCACCTCTTCCAACGGGCAGTGGTGCGCGCGCACCTCTCCAAATGGAGAGTGGCACCGCCCGTTTGGAGAGGTGCACGCGCACCTCCCCGAATGGGCGGAGGTGCGCGCGCACCTCCCCAAACCTTTGGAGAGGTGCGCGCGTACCTCCGCGCGAACGGGCAGCGGTGCCGCTCTTTCAGGAAGCTGCCGCTTTCGGCAGCTTCCTCAAAGAGCGGCGCCGCTGCCCCTTCGCACGGTGGTACGCGCGCACCTCCCCAAAGGTTTGGGGAGGTGCGCGCGCAACTCCGGTCGTTCGGAGAGGTGCGTGCGCACCTCTCGGAATGGGCAGGGGCGCCGCTCTTTGAGGAAGCTGCCACGGCCCGTCTGCAAAGCTGCCGAAAGCGGCAGCTTTGCAGACGGGCCGTCGCCATCGGGCAACCGGGAACCGGTTCCATCTCATTTTTAAAAAAATGGCAGCCGCGTGCGTCCGCGCATGCGCAAAAAACCTTTTTGCGCATGCGCGTGCATGGACACACGCACACGGCTCCCTCTTTTTTTAATTTGTGATGGAACCGGTTCCCAGTGGCTCTTTTTCTTTTTTAGGTTGCCGACCCCTGCCCTATACTATACCTGTACATTTGGTTTTTCTTGCCTAAATGTAGAACCTTACTTTTTTCACCATTGAATTTCATTTTGTTAGATAGCACCCAGTGTTCAAGTCTGTCCAGATCCTCCTGTATCTTAAGCCTGTCTTCTGGAGTGTTGGCTATTCCTGCCAGCTTGGTGTTGCCTGCAAATTTGATGAGTTCCCCATCTATCCCCTCATCCAAATCATTGATGAAGATGTTGAAGAGCACTGGGCCCAGAACAGAGCCCTGGGGCACTCCACTACACACTTCCCTCCATGTAGATGCGGTTCCATTGAGGACCACATGCTGAGTACAGTCGGTCAGCCAGCTACGAATCCATCTGGTGGTGATGCTGTCTAACAGGACTCTGAGCATGCCAAGTTTATCGGATTTTATTCACCAGGTTGAAATAATTAGAAATAGATGATCTTGCAAATAACCAGGTTCTGTGCTTTGATAACCAGTGACTTGCACTTGAAAGCCTGCTGGCAACCAGTGTGGCTCACAAAGTAGCAATGCTATGTGGGTGTAGCAAGGTACTAATTATGCTGCTGCGTTCTGGACCAGCTGTAGTTTCAAAGTGGTCTTCAATGTACAACAAAAGGGAATCTAGACAAGGAAACTGAAATATGAGGGACTGTGAATATAACCTGCTGATCCAGGAATTGGAGTAACTGAAGCATAAGATGGATTTATGTGAAGATCCCCCAAACCATGACTGCCACCTATCCTTCAAGGAGGAACTGAGATTAGGAATACCCTCAAAATGTATACTAGATCTATTAGTATAATTAATGGTAAGGCCAATGGGGTGTACAACTACATTCAGAACCAAAGATAGAAAATCCCTAGATTCAAGAGGCCTCAAAATCCATAGTTAATCAGTCTTGATAACTTTAATTCTCTGTCTGTTTTTGATCCATACCCTTTGAGATACCAAGACAGCTTGGATAGACCTGATGATACCCAGCTCTATAGCAATGACCTCATTCAGTGGTGTCGTGTGCTGTAGATGTTAAGTGGGTGCAGAGAGGTACCTGTACCCACAAAGCAAGGGGTCAATGACTCTCCTTTTCCCCACACTATGAAGATTTGGAACCAACTTGGAGAAAAGGAAGCATATCATGTCTCCCAGTTGTAAAATCAAACACATCCAGAAGGACACCATGACTGGTGGTATCAAGGGTCACCAAGAAATCAAAGAGGGTCAGGATGGCTATTCCACCCCCACCCTAGTCCCACCATAGGGGTGATCAATATTGTTTTGGTCCTATGATCAGGCCTGAAACACAACTAAAAGAGATCCAGAAAACCTTGGATTTAAAGCATTCTGAAGCTGCAGCCTGCCCATTTTCTCCACAACCCTGCCCAAGGGAAAGCTGGAAATGGCTCAGAAATGATTCCCTAAGGAGGAAACCTCACTTAAGAATGAATTCACCAATGACTAGACAACCTCCTGGGAGGCCTGGCCCTTGTGCAACCCAGGAAGGACATGGATCTGATACACAAGTGGCTACACTCAAAGTCCATCCAAGCTCTGTCCATTCCTCGGGACAAATAGGCTAAACTCATTTCAGATAACCACAGGACGTGGATGGGTAGAGTTCAACTCTGAGTAAATCCAAACAACCTTATCCAATAGGTTTCTCAAGAAGTCCTTTCAAAGGTCAAATAATCTGACCCACTCTTATCTAAGAAGAATGGGCTACCTTAAACAGGACTGCCAAAGAGCAATTTGTTGATGCAAATAGAGTGGAAAAATACCTATGTTTTGCCTTTCTTATTTTCATGGTATGAAGGCAATTTGGAAATAAACTTCCGTTTGGTTATCAATGACAGGCACTCGCAGATACAGAACGTTTACTATACATATTAGAAAACTACAACATTACATTACTTTTTGACGTAATCGCCATTCAAATTGAGGCACTTGTCATAACGCCTTACAAGGTTTGAAATTCCTTAGTAGTAGTCGCTTAGTGCCAAATCTGAGGCTATGGGGGGGATGATGATGATCAAAAACATCACAACGGAACTGCTTCAAAAGTACTTGGGTGCGTCTAGTGATGTGCGGGCAAGCATTATCGTGAACCAACACCACACCGGAAGTCAGCATGCCTCAACGTTTGTTATGGATGGCTTGTCTTGAGTTTTCGTAATGTTTCACAGTAGACTTCTGAATTGATGGTCGAACAACGCTCCATGAACTTCACTAGCAGCACTCCTTTGGCATCTTCACATTTGGCGGGATTTTCTATGGCACCACCATGGTGTTTGTTTACGATAATGCTCGCCTGCTAAGGAATTTCAAACTTTGTAAGAAGTTATGACAAGTGCCTCAATTTGAATGGCGATTATGTCAAAAAGTAATGTAATGCTGTAGTTTTCTAATGTGTATAAGAAAAGTTCTGTATCTGCAAGTGTCTGTCATTGATAACCAAACAGAGGTTTATTTCCGAATTGTCCTCATATAAACCTTAATAAAGTTTCTTAATCTATTTCTGGCCAAATTTGCCCTTTTTCTTTCTCTAGAAGTGAAAGAAGTGCTCTCATGTCTTATTTCATTTCAACTCTGTAAGTTCCTCTGAAAAGCAGGGGGAGAATCCTCTGGGATCTTGGAATTCATTTGGTATTAATGTTTTTATACCACAGTATAATTTCATAATTAGTTATATTTACAAAGTTATATTTGAACCTTAGAATACTGTCATGGCTGGAACCTTAAAGGATCAAATATTCATTATGACATTACAGTTTATAATTGCAGTCTTGTGTCAGCCTGAGTATTTTGAGAAGTTTCTTACTAATTTTGAAAGTAATTTCAAAAAAAGTACATTGACATTAGAATGGGGAATAGATGCCAGAATTAGAAGCTTTTGTCCTATAAAGATGTATGTTTCAGAAACATGAAATGTATGGTTATATACCCATGAACACACCCATATTATTTTCAGGGACCAAAACGGAAGTGGTTTGCCAGTGGCTTATTCAGATGTCTTTTTAATCTCCCAGTTTAGCTAAGGTTGCTGAGCTTTATGCAATTCTTATCCAAGCCCAATACTGCTTTCTAACATTACTCAAGGTCGGCTACATCTTTGTAAGAGAAGAGGGAGAGCCTGGGGTGGAGTCAAGAAAGGAATTAGCCTGGAGTCCTTATGTTCCCACAAGCAATCCAAGTCCGCCCCTCCCCCCCCAAATTCCATTAACTCTTATCTAATGCCAATTTAATACTGACTGTTAGTTGACTAGATTCTTGTGTATAAGCATGAGTAATAAATTAGCTTAACTGGAACTTAACATGTCCTGATTCTTCACGCCTGACAGGCTTTGTTTCATGAACAAATGTTGTAGTACAGATATTAACAGAGATGTCCGTTTTGATAATTTTGATTGTCTCAGCTCTGTATAATTGGGAGTGTTGTTGGGTTGCTTCAAATAATATTTCCCAGTGGAAAATCAATTCACAATATGTATACTGTTCATTATTTCTGACTAGGAAAGCAAAAGGAGGTTCCATGGGATTTGGAATAGCATTTTTAAAAGTGAATCTCAGAGAAGCTGAAAACTGAAGGGTAAGGTAAATGCAGAGAAGACTTGTTGTAATACTATAGTTAGAGCACTAAACCACACAGCAATGCTGAATGAAATCTTCTAAGACTAGTTAGAAGAAATCTGCTGCTTCTTTTTTTTAAAAAAAAAACACCCTCATTTCTAGCTATGAAAATGGTAAATCACTTTTGAAATCTTGCAAGCAAATTGCAGACACTTGTCCAGGCAGTTCTGGGGAGTTAGGATTGATCCAAAGGTATCAAAAGGTTAAAGTGGTGTTATGGTGGCTCACTGACTTGTAGGATTGAATCATTAAGTTAGACAATATTCTGAAGGAAAACTCTGGTTGTAACGTCCCGAGTTATTTAAAGGGCCACAAATAGAACTTCTTAGTTTTAAGAGATAAGCAATAGCAATCTGCCCACAAAATTATCTGATTTCAGTGAATTTCTCAGTCAAAGCTACCAGAGAATAAAACTAGTCAAGACTCCCCCCATCCAACACTCAGAGAAAAGACGGGATCTGAATAAAATTGATAAGGATTCACAGAGTAGATAGCCTGAATTCAGTATGCTAATCTAGGCTAAAATGAGTTTGGGTAATTTTGGTTATCTTGTGGGAAACCAAAAATTGTCTTAGCAATTGAATCAAATGTTTCAGCATGAGTTATGCAATGAAGTACCTATTTTTTTGCAACTCGGGGTTAGCGGGTTGTCTGAATTCACTGGACCTAACCCAGGGGTCGGCAACCTCGGCTTTTTTATGACTCGTGGACTTCAACTCCCAGAATTCCTGAGCCAGCATAGCTGGCTCAGGAATTCTGGGAGTTGAAGTCCACGAGTCATAAAAGAGCCGAGGTTGCCGACCCCTGACCTAACCCAAAGTGCTTTTTTTCAAAAGTCAACTGGACTTTGTTTTCCCTTGAAAGACGTTTCGCTTCTCAGCCCAGAAGCTTCTTCAGAACTGGACTTTGTATTTCCTTGAAGCTTCTGGGATGAGAAAGCGAAACGTCTTCAAGGAAAAACAAAAGTCCAGTTGCCTTTTGAAAAAAAGCACTTCGGGACAACCATGACTGAGCATCTTCACAGTCACTGGACCTGAAATACCAGTGAGCTACTCAACGGACCACCTCTTGCCTTGAGGTCCCTCGGCAGCCGCCCCCGTTCCCCAAGACGAGGCTTTCAGACCTCGAGAGATCACGACGTCCTTGCGAAGCAAGAAGCCTCAACCGGTTTTGTTTTTTAATCGAAGGGCGGGGCTGGACCAACCCGCCTCCCTGTCGGCGCGATGGGAACGAGGCTTCGGGTGGGGAGTTCGAGAGACAGAGAAGGCAGAGAGCGTGCCGCGGCTTTCAGACGGTACTTCCCGAAAGACTGGCGAGCGGCGCGCAGCCAGAGGGCAGAAGGAATTCGCCCGCCCGCCGGCGGCGGAAGCAAACCCGGGATCCGCTCAGTCGCTCCTTCTCCCTTCCCCGCCTTCCCCCAGGCAGTGGCGTAGCGTGGGTTGTCAGCACCCGGGGCAAGGCAACCGGAAGCGGAAATAGAGGGGCGGGCGGGCAGTGACGTCACGGCACCGCCGAAAAGACGCACCCCGCAGCGGCGTAGACTTTCCAAGAAGAGTCGCGCGCAATGCGGGATGCTTCCGGGTCCCTCTCGAGGGCGGCTGGGCGGGGCTCCGACCTGCAAGAGCCGCTGCATTCAAGCTCGCACGTGAGCCCCGCTAAATAAAGCCACGCATGCGCACAAAGCTAGGCCGGCCGGCCAGCAGGTCCGTCTTCGCTGGGCCAAGCCTGCCGGGGCACCTGCGGGATGCTTGCGGTTGGCCTGAGCTTGGGCGGAGAGTTGGGCGCTTCTATTTATTTTATTCAGTTTATGTGGCCGCCCATCTCACCTGCCGGACTCATTTCGCTTTGCAAGAAAGAGCAGCTCGAGAGCGGAGCCAAGCCGACTCTGTGCAGCCCTTGGGGCTCCCTGAGCAGCTCAGTGCGAGCGCCCCCCCCAGATGTTGCACCCGGTGCGGCCGGCCCCCCCTGCACCCCCCACGCTACGCCACTGCCCCCAGGAGATGTTTCTCGGCTCCTTTCGCGCCAGAGAGGACGCGCGCTCTGCACGTGCTCAGAGAGACGCTCGTCACGTGCTCCCGGCCCAAACAGGAGGCGGCGGTTGTGCATTTTCGCCCCCTTCGGCAGGCGGAGCGAGGAGGATAGCCAGAAGGACGGGCGCGCGCAGGCAGGCAGGCAGGCAGGCAGGCAGGCAGAGACGCGACCAGCCAGGAAGGGGTTGTGACTGGCCCAGCCCAGTTGCAGCTCCAGGCGAATCGTAGCGGGGGAGGAGGAGGGAGAAGGAGAAGGAGAAGGAGGGAGGCGGCCTGGCTCGTTCGCCGTTGGCGGCTCGCTACGGCTGGGGTGCGATTGCCCTCGCCCGGCCCGCGCATACCTCCTCCCGACTCCGGCGACGCCCATTCTGCGCTCGGTCCGGATGTGCAACAGTTTCCCCGAAGTTGCGCCCGAAGCTAGCAGGCGGACGCTCGGGAGGTTGACGAGCGAAAGGGTGGAAGGACGAGAGCAGACGGGCTGGTAGGCAGCAGCTCGCCCCGCGTGAAGCGCCGGAGAGGGGCATCCATCCATCCGCCGGGGCTGACAGGAGATGCTCGGAGACGCCGTCCTTTCTGCCCTCTCGGCGCTGCGGCTGCTCGGGTTAGCCTCTCTCTCTGGGCAGGAGCCGAGGATGTCCTCCTGAAGGCCGGGAGAGAGAGAGAGAGAGAGAGAGAGAGGGAGGAAGAGTGGGCTTTGCTCCAGTATGGGCGCCAAACAGACCAAGGGTTGCTCGCTGCCCGGCTCCGCCGGTAGCGGTAGTAGCAGCAGCAGCAGCCCCCAGGGTCCCCTCTCCGCCGGTCGCCGACGGATTTTGCCTTCTCGGGAGCGCGGAAACTTCTTGGCGTCCCTCGTAGTACGATCGAGTGAAAAGTTTGGCAAAGGGGCTGGCGGCAGCCTCCCCCCGTACCATCGCCGGATCGTCCTGATCCAAGATATGCTGAGGATGTTGAAACAAGGCAGGCACGAGGAGGCAACCGATCTGCTGAAGTACCTGCGCCAGGTAAGAAGATGGGATCTCAGCAGGGATCTTGGGCGGGGTGGGGGGGGGGACGACTGACACGCTCCAACAACAGTAGGCGATGTCTGGATGGATGTACTGGACCTTACAGTTCCTGCTGGGCATATTCGACATGCTTGGCTTATTAGTATGTACTTAACCGAGGAGAAAGCCAGAGAATTGTTCTAACCAATTAATAGAATTGGGGTTTGACCCACTGAAGTGGAGGAATGTGGAAATGAGAAATTGGGAGTGGGTTATGGTTAAGTTGGCATAGCTACTGGCTGAGAGGCATTAGTCAATGTGGCAGATTGGCAAAGTTCTCCATTTGACTTTGAGCCAGGAAGATTCTTTGGCATAAAGCCAAGAGATACAGTTGAAAAAGGAAGCTCTTGAATGAATTTTCAAAGGGGATTTCAGTGACTTATCTTGAGTGAAGAAGAGTTGGAGGTCCCTGAAAAGAATGTCCTCCACATTCTGTAAGATCAAAAGAGGATTGTGTACCACAGTGAGCAAATAAAGAATAACTGTTTGTACAAAAGTCCCTTCAAAGTAATCTTTGCATCCATTCAGTTCTCAGCTCTGTCACAACATAGTCATTTTTGCATTTTCTTACTCTGTAGAGAAACTCAGATAGGTTGGAGCTGATTGTGGTCCTTCCCATTAAGGAGCTGGTTTCGGTTAGGGTGAAACTCATGGTAGTCACCTTAGAGGTGAAAAGAAGATTTTCTTCAAAGTTGTGATAGAGTTTAGATCTTTTACTAAACCACTAAAAGTTGTAAACCAAGCTTTTCTGTGGTCTAAAATCTATCTAATGCCACAGGAAAGCATGTTTAAGCAAGTTGTAGCTCAGTCATTGTTTTCTTACTATTGGTGGGCTTGGTGACCCCTGGAAAGAATTGTATGGGATACTTTTCCGGTCTGGCATCTAAGGGGCTGTGTAGAAATCCAGGTTTGAAGGGAGAAGTGACTCAGAACATCCGTAGGTGCACATGTAGCACCTGTTGGCAGCTTCTTAAAGGTGTCGTATTTTTTCCTGGGCTTATGGCTCCCCTCCACAGCTGTCGTATGTTTCAAGGAAAAGAGAACTTGAAGGGTTGTCAACAGATGTTACATGCATGTTGATGGGTCCTTTGGATCATATTTTTTTCTTCAAATCCAGACCTCTGCATGGCACTAAGAGCAATAATAAAGGAAGTGTCCCAATTTAGAGCATAGCATTTTGTTACACAGATGGATGGGTTGAAAACAATTGGACTGCATAATCTGCTCAATAAAACTCCTGGATGTAACCTATCAATTTATATCACTTGACCTGCTATGTGAAAAGTGTAGCAAGGATTATTTGATTGACTTTACTCCGTGTCTGACAGAGAGAAATTCTGGCACTCAACTACTGTATCCGATGTGTTCAGGTTTTTCCTCTTTTCTCTAGATATGTTGATTCATAGCGTGCAGATTTTTCTTCAGTAGCAAAGGCAGCCCAGTTGATTTGCAAGTGTATGCACAGGAAAAAAGACTAATATGGAAGATTATTTGTATATCAGCTATAAAGATGGGGGGATTTGAGGAAGATGAGTCTTATGCCATACTTGCCAAGATCAAATGCAAATGCTAGTATAATTGTTTTCTGTTTTGCTTTGTTTTTTGCTACAGTACAGAGATTAACAACATGTTTAAATCCCCCTGCCCGATGTTTCTTGGCAGTAATTGAATTACATTTGTTGAGAATTAATTAAAGGGAGTCTGGACTGGCCTAGTGAACCCTGTGGATTACTTGACATATTTCCTTGCACCGTTGCAGTGCACGGAGCCCCGTAAGAGTACATTTCATTTAAGTTGGGTTAATAAAATTAATTTATCCTGCTTAAAATAAACCCCCCAAACTTATAGAAATTATCTTTGTTGAATGCTGAGAATTCCCAGTTTGTCCCTCTCCCATTACAGTTTCCAGCTTTACCCCAGAGCAGGAATTGTTGTTAATTTGTTATGTTCCTTTGGGAGATCTTAGCCAAAGGGTCACCAGTTTAGCTGAACTGGATGTTCCAGAGAGGGAATACAAATGATAGAATTAACAAAATAAGCTCTGTTCTAGTGGGAACCATAATAACTGACAATATCAGAGACATCCAAATCTCTTGATTGTCTGGCTATTAAAACCCCTTTCCGTGGGTGGTTTCTTGAGCTCAGCTTGGAAATTGCTCCTTAGGAAGACTTCTTATTTATTGAGTTTCTTGCAGTAGCATTTCTAGGATAAGTTCTCCCCCCCCTCCAGACTGCACTAAAATGTAAAAGTAGGACTGAAGATTGGAAAAAACAGTCTGAAAAAAGGCAAGTTGTGGGAGGTTTTCATCACGGGAGGTTTTTAAGAAAAGACTAGACAGCCACCTGTCTGAAATGGTATAGGGTCTCCTGCCTGAGCAGGGGGTTGGACTAGAAGACCTCCAAGGTCCCTTCCAGCTCTATTCTGATTGATTGAGACCAGAACCAAGTCTTGGATTGCAACAGATACTTCAATATTATTGAGATGAAGACTAGAAAATGGTTGGATTATGATAACATGTGTTTTATCATTTGCTAATAAAATACCTCCATGAGGGAGAGATGTTTGGGCATTTGCAGAGGGGCTGTCATAGTGAATGGGGTCAGCTACAAAACATTAATTTTCCAGATGAGCACCCTTCCCAAGAAGAGCACTAAGTTGCAGTCATTCATCGCTTTTATTTTCTAAGAATTCCTGTGGGGAACCCAAATGTCTGCTGGTTGCAGGGACTTTGCTTTGCAATGTGCCAAATTTCCATTTCTTTAAAATGGATATATTTTAAAAAAGGAAAAAAAATGGAGCAAGGAGCTTAGCAAAGGTGACTGTGGGCAAATTGGTGCCCAAAGGTATAAGTTGCCCTCTCATCACCTAAGCTGTTTAAAATTCAAGGTACGGCCTATGTGGGGGGGAGGGGGAGTATCTTTTAACCTTATTTTATTCTTCAACCCCCCAGTTGTAGCAAACTCCTTGCACAGTTGCCTCTTGCAGAGTCCTTTTCCCTTTATAGAGTGGCCATGCAGCTACTATAATTTGTTTTTATGGTTCCTGGTGTTTTGATTTTTGCTTGGAAGGAACAGTCCCCAGTTGAGGAGACTCTTTCATGTATTTCAGGTCTTCTTATACCTGCCGTGATTGCATTAAATTATTACTGATTACAGCACAGCAGCTTGCCAGCGTTGTATTTGAAATCTCAGCTCTGTATTCAGTGCTCCTCAAATGCTATTAGTGACACAGGATAGCTAAGACTTATTTGCTTTATTTGTTGGGAGATTCCAAGGTGTGGAATGTTTAAAAGTTTGCAAAAGCTGGCTCACCCATGTGAGGTAGCACTCTTAGAAGCTGTTGGCCCATTTATTCTCAATGTTTGCTGATAAACTGGGCAAATGTCTGTTCCAAATGCTAGGACAAATGTTCTTTGTAAGGTGTTGAACCTGACACAGTGGCTGCTGGGTGCTCCTTTCTCTCATCTCTTGGGTAGGCAGGAGTTAAAAAGGCCCAGCCCAGAGCATGTACTATGTAAGTTGGAAATCCTGTATAACCATTGTCCAAATTTGCCCTATCTCAAGAGATGAAAATGAAATATTAATTCTTAATAAAATGAAAGGGTTTATGCTAAAGACTGCATAAAAATAAATAAAAGGGGGAAGAGTTTTTTGTGGGCTCTATTCCAGGTGACTGTTGGAAGATGCTCATGCCATCTTGTGCATTTAATTCCTTGTGTTCTTGGGAAGAAATGCTGATGGGGGGCGGGCAGAGATCAAAAACCCAGCTTGCCTGTTGCTAGGTGGACTGGTTTTCTACCAATCCGTTCATCAGTTCTGTGGAAATGGAAGCATTTGGAAGCTCTTAGACAGTGGCGTAGCGTGGGGGGTGCAGGGGGGGCCGGCCGCACCGGACGCAACATCTGGGGGGGCGCGCTCGCACTGAGCTGCTCAGGGAGCCCCAAGGGCTGCACAGAGTTGGCTTGGCTCCGCTCTCGAGCTGCTCTTTCTTGCAAAGCGAAATGAGACCGGCAGGTGAGATGGGCGGCCACATAAACTGAATAAAATAAATAGAAGCGGCCAACTCTCCGCCCAGGCTCAGGCCAACCGCAAGCGCCCCGCAGGCGCCCTGGCAGGTTTGGCCGAGCGAAGACGGACCCGCTGGCCGGCCGGCCTAGCTTCGTGTGCATGCGTGGCTTTATTTAGCGGGGCTCACGTGCGAGCTTGAATGCAGTGGCTCTTGCAGGTCGGAGCCCCGCCCAGCCGCCCTCGAGAGGGACCTGGAAGCATCCCGCATGCGCGCGACTCTTCTTGGAAAGTCTACGCCGCTGTGGGGCGCGTCTTTTCAGCAGTGCCGTGACGTCACCGCCCGCCCGCCCCTCTATTTCCGCTTCCGGTTGCCTTGCCCCGGGTGCTGACAACCCACGCTACGCCACTGCTCTTAGAGGCATTTGAGAGATGATCAAGATGGAGAGAAAGCCAAAGATGGAACCGTTGAAACCTCGAGAAATAAAAGGATCAGGCACTTAACTGAGTCAAATAATAAGGGAAGGATATTGTGGAAGAGACAGGAACAAATGTGAGTTCCAGGAGAAGGATTCAGAATTCAACCTAAGTGAAGAAATAATAGGAGCAAAGCTTTGAGATGGGTGGTGGCTTCATATGTACATATATTCACATGTATTCAGTTTGTAGCTAGACTTGCAGCCATTTGAGCTGTGGGGACTTATGTTTAATGCATAGCCTTATTGCGCAAGTACAAATGCTAGCCTTGAGTGGTAGGCTGCAGGCCATAGAGGGTATAATGGGAGTTTTCAGTCTAGCATGTAGGTCTGGAAGACACAGCAATTCACAAGCAAAACAGTGGCAAGTTGTATATTAGTCAGGATCTGCTTGGTGTGGGTGTGTGCTGTCTGGACAGATTGTACAATCTTCCTTCCTTCCTTGGAAGTTTTTCATGGAAGCTATTTTATGTCCCTATCCCCATATGTTTCTACAAGGAAATGCATAATATAGATTGGGTAACCATAACCTACATAAAAATAGAATCATAGGACTGGAAAGGGACTTTGGAAGTCTTCTAGTCCAAATCCCTGTTCAAGGCAGGAGACCTCATATCATCTCAATCAAGCAGTTGTCCAGTCAATTCTTGAAAGCTTCTAACGATGGAACACCCACAGCTCCAGGAGGCAAGCTTTTTTCCCCCCCATTAATTGTTCTCGCTGTCAGGAAATTTCTCATTAGTTCTAGGCTGGATCTCTCTTTAACAAGCTTCCAACCATTCTTGTTCTTCCTTTTAATAACCCTCTTTGCTGTGCCAACTCCTCAAGCCTTTGCTCTGCCAACTCCTCAAGTACTGGAAGACAGCTATTATGTCACCCCAATCCTTCTCTTTGATAGGCTACGCATACCTAGCTCCCTCAACCGTTTATGATATGATCTAGCCTGCAGACTTTTTATCATCTTTGTTGCTCTTCTCTGTATACCTCCTAGGATCTTAGCATCTTTTTTGTATTGTGGTGACCAGAACTGGATCAATATTCCAAGTGAGGCCTTATTAATATGGTATAAAGCAGTATTATTCCTTCTTGTGATCTTGATGCTATCCACCTGTGGATACAGCCTAGGATTGCCTTGGCTTTTTTGGTAGCTGCAGCACACTGCTGGCCCATACATAAGTGATTCTCCACTAGGACACCTAGACATCTATAAAAAAATACAATATGTAGTTGGACAACTGCTTTTCTTTGAAATTGCCAAATGGGCATTTAGGCCAGAAAAACATGGCTTTCTACTGAAAACTATACGCCAATTGAATATCTCCTACCATATTTGAACATAGTATAGTATCCAAGGTGCTTGTTAGCAGTGTTAATTGATAGTGTAAACAGTTATTGACGACTTTGGATTGGCATGAAATCTGGAACAGTATTGCAGAAAATAACTATGTTTTATTGATATAGTTTCTGGTTAATTATTTCATAAAATAAATGTTCTGTACTATGGCATCTCTACTATATGTTGCATGCTTTGCTGACAAAAATCTTTCCTCTAAATAATAATTCCAGACACCTATAGATCATATTCTCTGCTGCACTTTGTGCAGTACATGGGAGAGGGGAAGGTGTAGGAGGAAGTATATTATTTTGTCATTCTGTGCACTTTTATAGACATCCTTATTTTCTGCAGCCAAAGTCTGAAGCATGGCTTTGGGAACCAGCTCTGAAATGAAATTTTCATTTATTAGATTTATAAACCACTTTTCGTTCTGGTGTACATTGTAGCCCTCCCTAGTATTTTTCCACACAACAAAAAATCTCTGGGAGAGCTGATTACTCAGTGTGGTTCTGTAGCCTGAGAGTAGACGGCAGCCTAGTTCTTTCTGTACTTTGTCTGACGTCTTAATGGCTTAACTTGCGCTGGCTGTTTTGAGTAGATATGCAAAAATTCTACAGTAGGAGCAGAAAGTTTAGGGTACTGCTCTAAAATTTGGTAGATGTAAGATAACCGATTGTACTGAGAGATTCATCTGAGACCTATTTTGATTCTACGGTATGGTGAAAATCTCTCAGAAGCATCTTAGATGGAATAACTAACTGTATAATATCATTTAATAAAACACCATCAAATATCTATAGTCTGTTATCCTAGAACAGTTTTCAGAAGTCCAGTAAAGAACCACTTACAAGTCATAATACAGTAATGAGTAAAGCAGACATGTCAAACACAAGGCCTGGGGGCCAGATCCGGCCCGCGAAGTGGTTTCATGTGGCTCACGAAGCCATCCTGGAAACAGTGAGGGAACGGCCCCCACTGCCTTGGCCCTGGCCCAGAGACCCTCCTTCTGCCAGAGACCCTCAGATCTGTCCCACTCCTGCCCAGGCCCCCATAGGCACCCTTGATGCGAATGATGTAGAGCTGGCCATGCCCACCCAGTAGGCCACATGCACTCTAGCCACGCCCACCCAGTAGGCCACACCCACCCTGGCCATACCCACCCGGCCCCCTGAGGGCAACCCCAATGCTGATGCGGCCCTCAGTGAAATTGAGCTTGACACCCC
The DNA here is from genome assembly GCF_947247035.1 of Vipera ursinii. NCBI lineage: Eukaryota > Metazoa > Chordata > Lepidosauria > Squamata > Viperidae > Vipera > Vipera ursinii. The sequence continues at coordinate 335,903,411 of NC_139512.1, read as the reverse complement.
TGGAGTAAAGGATTGGCCTACTAGGTATTTACTTTGAATATTTTCTAAGTAGGAGTGACAGTGCAATTTTATCTGTTGTGTCATGAATTATTATTTATGTAGTAAATAATAAAATCAAATTTAGGTTTGTAACTAATTTCTCCCTAGTGCCAAAATTTCAGAATATATTTCAGTGCTGAACAACCTGAACTGACTTTGCCCGATGCCATAACAGAGAATAAGGGGAATCTGATGGAATTTTTCAGTTTCTGCTAAAGTCACCGATTGACCTGGATAAAGACCCTTGAAAGGATCTTTCTCCTAGGAAAATGCCCACCAGTTCCTTTTCCCCCACATATAACACACTTCTCTGGCTTCCTGTTTTATCCAGTATTTTTACTGGTGCCCCCAAAATTATTGCATTCTACTCTTGGATCTACATTGCAAGAACCTTCCCTCGAGGTTTCTATTTGTTGCTGCAGTCTCTGTGTTCCCTTCCAAACCCAAAATCTTGGAGCATCTTAGCAAATAAGTTTATTTTCATGCAAGCTTTTAGGGATCACAGCCCACTCTGTCAGATGGGCGAGTTGAGTTTTGTGAATGAGATCTGTATCCATTCCTTTGTTCTCAATGCCTGTGGAAGGAATCGGCAGCGATTAAATATGGACCACTTCAGTTGCTGGAGTAGGTGTGGTTTGAGATGATGGCATGAGACCTGAAACCTCTCTAAAGATCACCTTAGCATTTTGAAGAATTCCTGTTTTCTAAATCCATCGTCATCTAGATGCATTAGTTTTTGGCAGGCCAGAAAAGATAAGTGTAGGGAAGAATTTATATTTCTGAGATGTCTACTTGGATCTGGAAACAATATAATCCCTGAACGGAGTGGACCATATGCCTTTTTCTGCGTCAGATCTAAATCTGCTTTGATAAACAATCTGCTAAGCTCTGCCTGAAAAAAGGGTATATTTGTAGGAACACCTTATCTTGCAGGGAACTCTTTCTGAGACATTTCCCTAAAATGTAGGCCAAGGCTTGTGGCAGGGAATGGGGAGTCATTGTGAGTAATGGAGGCCATATACTATACTCTCTGCCTTCCATGCCATGCCCAGCTATAAGCAGCAGGTCTTACTAAAGAAGTCCTTGTTGGTAAAATGATTTGGCCTTGTGATGAAATATGATGCAATCTCCACCCTCAGGAGGGAGAGCCTCTTACTACACTTACATTAAGCAAAAGATAAGATTTGCTAATTTTATGTTCTCTAATTTTATGTCCTTTATCATAAGACATAATTCTTCCAGAGCAAACCTTGGGTAAAGCCTAGAAGAAATTTTCACACAAAATAGTAAGCATGAGTAATGTTATTTTTGATTATTATTATGTATGTGGCTTAATATACTGCTCAGATGTTCACTTTGTGAGGTTATGGTTTAGGAACTTATTTCAATAACACGACTGAGTGGGTTGTATGAATATAATCATTCTTATCTCCAACTGTAGATTGTGAAGTGGTGGTTATAAGCTTCATCCCATCAGCTGTTTTAAGCAGTTCGGAGTGCTCTAAAGATGTTCCAAAAAATACAAGGAGAACTAGAGAACTTTGGTTCTCTAATTGGCCTTTGAATAATAATATAACTAGAGTGAAATTTAGACAGAAAACTTTGGGAAGAATAGGCGCTAACCTTTTTCAGGAAATTAGAGAATAAGTAAATGTTGCTCTTATGCTACAATTGATTGAGAGGATACCTTTGAGAAGTTTCAAGAGTACTTGAGCCACCTTCATTTGCACTTCCTACTTCCTGTTGGTTTGTGCAGGGTATAGTAACACCAACTGACACCTGGAAACTTCTGATTTTGCTATGTGTGTCCAAAATACTTTTTTCCCTGCCTCATATGACGTGGCTGAATTCTCTGACATCTTTGCTCTGCATTATATCTGTGGCAATACATCTACGCCTCCTATGAAAAAAAAAATCCAAGGATTTTAAGTACTGTGGGAAAGTTCTGTTTTCCCTCACCTATCTTCCACTTTGTCCTATATATGAAGGAGCTGTTGAGGCTGTTGGAAGAAACCACAAGGATAGGGAGAGGCATGATTTCTGGCTTCATTGGCTCAATTATCCTGAAGAGTTTGTATAACTAACAATTATGTCTTTGTTCAGAGTTATTTCAGAGATAAGGCCAATGTGCTTTTCCTCCCCAGGCACTAGATCAAATAAGTGACCCCAAATGAAAGTCTTTCAAATGGAAGAACAAAAAGAAAAGCAAACTTTGAGGGGGGGGGGGAAATGCAAACATCCAGTAGAAGATGTATTTGAGTGTCTGCATTTCTGTGCGTGTGCACACGCACGCACGCGCACACACACACACACACACACACCATTCCCACACACAGATGCACAATAAAGGAATGTGTGGTGCATACACACACACTAGCACAACACCTGAGTGATGTGCAGTAAACAGGCTTGCAGAATGAGTAATAATTTGACAAAAACTCTGAACTGTGCACAGGGGAATCAGAGGGTATAATCTGGCACATTCCAAGCTAAGCCACAAGCCTGGCTTGTTATGTCATCCAAATGTACCCACCACAAACATATCTATCCCTCTAGAATTGGTTACTATACTCCTCCTATCTTAAAGCTTTCTGTATGGAGTGATTCTGAACATCTAATAAAAAAAAGACTAGAATGAGATTTTCTGTTGTTGAGATCCATGTTGTTGACTCTAGGAAGATAATCATATGTTTTAAAATTTAAGATGTTCTTATGAGAAAGCCAGTGAATCAGATTCCATGTGTAATTCCCTCTAGCAAATAAATGCATGCATAATTTTGAAAATCCTTGTTTTCTTGCATCTCCTCCTCCATTCCATATATTAGTGGAAGCCCTGAAATGTTGCTGAATGGTTTTTTTGCAATTGAAAATATTCTGGGTTAATTCATATTAAACCTGAATTTAGTGAATGGGCTATCAGATCTGCTATTGAGAAAATGTTCTGTAGGATCAGTAAGTTTTCAATCTAGAATTTCTAATGGTTAGCTCAGCCACTTCATTTGCATTCACTGATGTAGTCAGAGACCTAATTCATATTACACTCTAATGGTGATGTGCAGATCTTGGTGTGGTGTGGCATGACTCATCTATTGTGAATATTCTCAACCTGCAATACTCTCCAAATGTGTGGTTTTCAACTCCCAGAATTCCCTCTCAACACAGTCATTGCTGAGTATGTTGGGAGTTGAAATCCATGTATATAGTAGGTGCTCAGGTTGGGAAAGCCTATGTTATCTCCTAAGTAGTGTTAATTATTGTTAAGACACCATTATGATATGTAAACTTGGCTAAAAGATGGCTGTCCGATATCAACTCAATAAGCTTTTAAGATATATTCCAGAAAAGTAAATTTGCTAATTTTATGTTCTAATTTTGTGTCTTTTTTCGTGAGACATAATTCTTCCAGAGCAAATCAATCTAGCAGCCTAAGAGTCAGTTCACTGTCTGGTGCCTAATGGTTTTATACATATGTTCTTACGTCTTTTCCCACAGTTTAGAGCATTTGATTGTTGACATGTATAACAAGAAAACCGAAAGTCTTCAACAGTCTGTTGCATCAGCCGAGAAGACATAGGAAGCTCGCTTCCTGGTATTCAGGATGGTGCTTATAAGCACTTATATTTGCTTAGAGCTCAAAGCATTGTTAGAGAACCCACATACCCACTTTACATCTGTTTCTGTTGCTCCCCTCTGGGAGGAGGTTTCGAAGTATTTCTAGCAGGACTACCCGATTCAGTAATAGCTTTGTTCCCTATGCCATCCGTCTGGTAAACTCTCAAGATTCGTTTTTTCTCTCCATGCTCATGTATACATACCCTGTACTAGACTATTGTTTCTCTGTGTCATATAATATATGTGGGTATATGCATAATTCTGTATTTATTTTTGCCATATTTATGTAGTGTATATCGGAAGTAGTGACCCTTTGAGAGCTGTATGCAACAAAATTTCATTTTAATGTATGCCAATTAGTGTACATTCAAAGTGACAATGTTGGAAGAGGGACACGGTGGCTCAGTGGGTTAGGATGCTGAGCTTGTCGATCAGAAGGTCGGCAGTTTGGCGGGTCAAATCCCGAGTGCTGTCCGATATGAGCACCTGTAACAGAGTGAGCGCCTGTTACTCGTCCCAGCTTCTGCCAACCTAGCAGTTCAAAAGCACATAAAAATACAAGTAGAAAAATAGGGACCACTACGGTGGGAAGGTAACAGCGTTCCGTGTGCCTTTGGCGTCTAGTCATGCCAGCCACATGACAACGGAAGACGTCCTCGGACAAGCGCTGGCTCTTCGGCTTTGAAACAGAGATGAGCACTGCCCCCTAGAGTTGGAAACGACTAGCACGCATGTGCGGGGGAACCTTTACCTAAAGTGACAATAAAGTTATTATTCTATTATTCTATCAGAGGTGGGGGATCAGGTGCAGTTTAGGTCTTAGATGTCAAGCCACTGCTCTGTATTACAGTTGCTGCCCTTTGCATGGCTTTGGCCATTTCTCTTGGTGTGACTTCCACCCTTCATCAACATATGCCTAGCTGTTTTATAGTATTTATGTTAGGTGTATCTACTGGATTGAAACCATAAACACAAAGTTGTTTATTTGTATCTGATTTATACCCTGCCTTTCTGCTCTGGTAAGCATTCAGTGTGAATGCTTGCCAAAGCATGGTTAGCTATTATGGAAGTAACCATCGTATGTCTACTGTAATACTGAGCAGCTGGTGAACATTTGAAAGCTTGATACAATTGATGTCCTTTATGGAACTTCTGTTTTATGTTTCTGACTGACGTTGTTCCTGATGGCAATTTAGCTATCCCAAATTTGTGAGGAAAGTCATTGCTTGTGTGTGCAGAAAGGCAGGATGCAGTTAAGCTTGACTCCCTTGGAATTTAATTAAAGACATGTTTTAAAGTGTCTTAGTATTCTTCAGAGCAGCCCAGCTTCAAAGTTTCCTGTTAAAGTGCCCTCCCATATATGATTTTGTTTCCTAAATGCTATTTTAATTTAATTATATGCCTAGGTTATGTATCTGCTGAAACGTTTAAACATTTGTGGGATGAAAATTTGACTCTCTGTTGTCATGTAATTGTTTCGGAAACTTTGAAACAGCTCAGAAGAAATTAATGAAAGAGACAATTTAGGAAACATTATCTATAACTTTGATTTTGTTTCAGCACTTCAGTTTGGGCTCAGTACCACATAAGACCTTTTAATTATAAGCCTGGATATGTTTTTAACAATAATATTTGTCTTATCATCATCATCATCATCATTAAAATACATTTCTATCCCACTGCATTAAAAAGACTCTTGGTGGGTTGCATAGAATATAAAAAGACAATTTAAAACATCCACAGTAACATCACTACACTGAAACGTCACAAATAACAGTAACAAAAAGCAGCCTCAAGCCAAAAGCAAGACAATAGTTAACTTTCAATAGTGAAAGTTAAACGTGGCATCGTAAAATCAGGGGAAGACACCAAAACAATTCCCTCTACAATAGTTTTTGAACCATCATCAAAGAGTAGGCTGGTCTAATCTCTACCACAGCATCAGTGCTATAAAAGAAAAACAGCACCTTCTCACTTCAGCTCCTCTTGCATTGAAAATGTGAGATTTGTAGCAGTTTCTGTTTAATCTGATCAGTTGGGCTGGTAGTTATTGTTGTGGGTGGTCTTGCGGATATCTGGGTAACAGGTCATAAAGAATTTCATAGGTCAAAAATTGTACCTGGAAACCAATTGGCAACCAATGCAGGATCTGCAAAACTAGAGTTATGTGCTCCAAATGCCAGGAACCAAAAAGTATATGATCCATTGTATGTTGGGTCAATTGCAATTACCAAGTAATCTTTAAGGACAGCTCCAAATAGAATACATTGCAGTAGTCTAGCTGGAGCGGATGGATGATAAGGGCATGAGGTCAGGTACAAGAAATTGGGAGTCAGAGTTAGATCCTCTAAACAAGAATCTGAACTACTAATGGTCAAGGCAAATTGGCGGTAGATAAGAGTCAACAGAATTCAAGACGGGCTGGACTTAGATCTCTTATGGGCACAGAGAGACTCCAAACTGATAACATGCTTGATCCCTCCCTTGGCCTCAGCCTGGTCAGTTCCTATACATGATTCACTGTAGTCAGATCCTCCTGCCTAGTACTGTCACAACTGATACTTCACCAAAGCTGAACATAGGTCCTTCTGGCAATCACTTCACCTTGCTGGTCCAGTGGAAGCTGTGAATCCAGAAGAAACCTCAGTTGGTGAACCTACTTCTTCAGGGGTAAAACTTGTCCATCTATGAACAACTGTGGCAGCATCTAAGAATCCCAGTGTATCAGTAGCAATCTATAAAGGTTTCAGTCTGTTCTTTCCCTTCCAGATCCTAACAGTTTCTAAATGTCAGAAAATAACTTTGACAGCATCTCTCATGGTCTGGAGTGGCAATATAGGGCTGGATGATATCAGCACACTGATGATGCTTGACCTCAAATTGTTGAATGACCTCTCTCAGTGGCTTCATATAAATATTTAAAAAAGCAGGAGAGAACCAAACCTTGATTACCCCATATATCAATGAGATGGGCTGACTTTATTCCCCAATCTTCTCCCCCTGACTGCAGAAGCTTTCTGTGGTCTTCCATGTTAATGATCAAATGACTCTTCACTGTAGTTTACAACAGACTGCTTACAGATAGTCCTTGAGTTATGTCCACAATTGAGCCTGGAATCTTAAGTGAAGCTATCCTTATTTGAGGTATTATATGACTCCCGATGTGATTGCTTGGCTTAATGAGTGCAATCCTGATATTGTTGTTAAGTGATTGTGTGTGTTATTGAACGGACAGAGTCCCAGGTAAGAAACAAGGAGTGCCTTACGGGTGGAGGTTGGGGTGGGGGAGATCCTGGGAGATTCTGCTGAGAAACCTCCATACCAAAATGCAGGATTTTGAGCCATTGAATGAAGGGACACTTACATGTAACTTTCCGCAGGCTTCCTAAAGCTTTCCCTACTCATCTCAGGCACTCTTCACATCTAACCTTACTGCACTGCCTCTCCAATCTCTGCTTGGATTTCAGCTCCATCTTTTCTCTAGAGAGGCTCACTGAAAGAGCTGCCTGCAGAATGATATCAGCTCCCCTTTGTGCATGGAAGGGAATGCCTTTGGCGGGATGCAGGAATGGGCCTCAGATCTTCATGATATCAGGTCCATTTCTCTACACCGTCAAAGGAACTCAATTCTTCTCCATGTCCAGAAGGGAACTCCTTCCATGGGGTGCAGAAACAGCTCAGATCATCAGGAAGTGAGCTCACCGAGGGAGTTCAGCTCCCCTTGGCAAGCAGCTCTTTCAGCTAGCCCCAAGAGATGAGAAGGAGTCTTCTTGGCAGGTGCCAGCAGCTTGCAAATTTCCATGCTGGCTTTCCCACTGATTTTCTGGGGAAACTGACAGAGAAGACTGAAAATGGCAATCACATGATTCCAGGGCACTTGGCAGCCAGTTGTAAGAATGAACAAGTTGCCAGGCATCCAGATCATGATCATGTGACTGGGCAGGGCCCTTTTTATGACAGCCAAAAGTTCTTTATAGGCCATAAAGCACCTTTCCAGGGCTGTCATAACTTCCAACAGTTCTTGTAAGTCAACTATTTGTAATGCTGAAGGTTGTTGGGAAAAAATAAATTAAAAAAATCTCTCAAGTCAAGCTAATTTTCAGGTGAAACATATACTTTCTAAGGATAATCATGATTAAAATTGTTTAAAGCTGCTTTCTTACCTAATATTGTATTTGCCATTGCCATCTGTTACTAATAAACTTATGAAACATAGAAAATATTTTGGGGAAATACAGACTGGCTTCTTTTGCAGTCGATTGGCCATCATAAGAACAGTCTGCTGGATTAGATGGGCCAGGGGTCCGGTCCAACAGCACACAGCTTATGTTCAAAAAAGCAGCTTGTACTTCACTAAGTAAGTGAAGCTGTCATAATTCTCTTCTGCTTTATAGAATGGTCAGCTGGTGAGACAGATAAACGCAAGATATGTTGTAAAGAGACAGGCCAATGATTGCTCTTTCTTAGTTTCTTATGGGAAGAAGCAAGATTTTAAACTTTATGTTGTTGTTCCTGTTGAATACCCTCAATTTCTGAGAGTGTTGTAAATAAAATTGGTTTGAAGCAAAATTGCCTTGCCTAAAAAAACACACACACACACACAATGGGCCTTGACGGCTTGCATCAATAACTATAATGTTGCTGAATACTTCCATAAAACTATTGTATCTCAGGAGTCCTTGGAGCTCTCTGAGCTTGCTTGTTTTTTTGCAGATGTTTTATTACCCAAACTAGGTAACATTTATTTTTTATTTTTTAAATTCCACTTATATCCCGCCCTTCTCCGAAGACTCAGGGCGGCTGACAAGCTTAGCAGTGGTAGTAAGAAGTGCAGTTTGCTGTCAGCTTATATTCTAGTGCTTGCCTGTCAGCGTTGGTGGGAGTGGTCTTAGAGATTCTTTGGTTGGGCTGTCTACTGTTGGCTTCTTTGGCAGTTCCTCCATTGCGGTATTGTTTACTTGATTGTTGGTCTGATGTTAGCCTTGGAATCCATGCTGATCCCGGTGCTGATTGCTGGTGGAGAGGTGATTGGGCCTTGTTTTTCCTTTTTGGGCTGGGTGATAGTCTAATAAAAGGTCTGTAAGAAAACAACCAACTCAGAGAGCACCAAGGGTCCCACATGTCAACCCTGAGCTACAAATATTCTCTTTTATTAGTACTATTGTATCTGTCAGTTAAGTAGGCATAAAAGGAGTTGCTTTTTGAATCTTGTCTCATATGCATTTCACTTTTAAATGTACCAAATAGTTACGCAGCATAGCAGGGGATTTTGGTCAGTTATGATGGCTTATGTATTCACTCTGAAAGGCAAATTGGCCCATTCAGGTCTGATTTGCTTTGTATTTTGCTCCATGCTGGAGAGGAAAAATTTGCCAGAATGGGTAAGAATGAAGGTGGAAATGATCTTATTGCTTCATGGAAGCATAGCTAGTTCAAAAAGCTGAACAGTATTGAATTTCATATCAAAACTTTGCTAGGCTATGTAGTTCTGAAGGAACTCTCCAAGTGCAATTCCTGCCATGAATTAAAGCAAAGACTGTTTATTGTATTTATTTATTTATTAAATTTAAATACTACTCAGCTCTTTGTTGAAGTGGCTTACAAAATGATAAAAGAATATTTTTTAAATTGGGTTTTAACTTTTGTATGGTTGATTTTTAACTCCCTGTAAACCGCCCTGAGTCCTCAGGGAAAGGGCGGTATATAAATGCAATAAAATAAATAAATAAAATAAATAAATAGAAAAACAACTAAAATTAGTAAGAATTAAAGAATTAAAAACCAAGAGGACAAACTGTAATGAAGCGAGGTCTTCTCTCTTACCAAATCAACCAACTCTAGCACAGAGTACTCCATTGGAGCCCCAAGTCAACCAGCAGAGCCAAGCTTTAAGGCCTTTCCAGAGGTCCAAGAGGATGGGGATGGGTTTCATGTCCGACAACAGGATGTTCCAAAGGCAGGGGCCACAGCAGATAAGCCTCATCTCCTAAACCCCACCAGCCAAAATTCCTTAACAGATGGGGTCTGCTGGAGTAAGTGGAGCAGGCCAATCCCATTGGGACAAAATGACCCCTCAGATGCCCAGAACCTACGCTATAAAGGGCTTTAAGGATAATAACCAACACCTTGAAGCAAACTGACAATTGTTCCTTTCCACCTTATCATGAGCTTGAGCAATTGATGAAAGTCTGTTGCCAGACTTAACAGCTCACCGTGCCATGGAAGTCTTTTTTTTTTTTGACCAAGCCTTGCGGCAGAGCCAAGCATACTTGCTCAGATTGTTTTACTTCTTCAAAGCCAGCATCCATGGGTATATTATCATTCTCTCTTATAGTAATGACAGCAGCTGATTTTACATTAGGATTTGGACTGCAATCTAGGTAAAATTGAAGTGCTCTGTTTGGGAAGAAAATGGACTCGGGATTAAGGAGTTGCATATTAATTAGACATGATAGAGATGTGTAAAGTCATGCATTGCAAACATAGATAATACAGACTTTTTTCCCCCTCTTTCATAATGTTAGAATCATGCTAATCCTCCGAAACTTGAGATTTGGCCAGAGATCAGGACAGATATATATTAATTCCAATCATCCAGCCAGCACTTTCCAAACAGGTTGGAATTTACCTGGCTATATTGGCTGAGAATTTGAGGAATGGTCTGGACTCTGGAGGGTCTTCAGATTAAAAAATGATTGATGCAAGCATTAAATAAATTATACCTTATTCTGCTTCAGTTACAGAAATGTGAAGAGAAGAGAAATTCTCATATGTCTGGTTTGGACTCATGTTGAGTGTGAGTCATCCTGAAAAAAGTTCCCTATTACAGGAAAAACAGTTCTGTGCAGAGCTCTTATCTTCCTTCGGTGCCTGTTGAAGCACTCTGTGCAAGGGGAGCAGCCAAATTTGCTGGGAGAGGAAGCCAGATGATTGGGTGTTAATGCAGCCCCTAAAGAAAAGTGCAGTTGTTATATTTTTCTCTGCGAAGCTAAGGAATATGAATGAAGAGGGAGGGAGAAGCCAAGAACTTGCTTGTTCCAAACTTTAAAGCTACATTCATACAACATCCTATACTAGGTCATTTATTGTGTTAATTTCTTTCCTGTGGGCTAGCATGGTGTGAAAAACCAGTGTAATGACCTTATGGTTTAATATTATGTGACCAGAATATGGACTACTTCAATAACTAGCATAATGATGAGTTTCATCCATGCAGGTTATCTCCAGAGGTCCCAACTTGAGTTGATTGAACAAAGCAATAGCATGTGGCTCTTTCACCATATGCGCATATGTATATTTGTACAAGTTCTTATTTCTGGAGAATCTCAAACCCCAAAGATGATGGAAATGGGACTGTTGTCTGTTTGGAGGACTGTACCCATCAATACATCCAGTCACTGAGAACACTAAGTATGCATTGATGACTTCAAAATGTTTATTTACTTGTTCCTCTGCAGGATTTGGGAATGGAATCAACTTCACTGGATGATGTCTTATATCGCTATGCCAGCTTCAGAAACCTTGTTGATCCAATCACCCATGACCTGATCATCAGCCTTGCCAGATACATCCACTGCCCTAAACCAGTAAGTGCTCGCTTGCAGTTGTTTGGGCTTGTTCAAGGAAAGAATAAAATTGCTACCTAGAACAGAAGGGTTGCTAGAGCTCACATCTCTTAGAAGGAATTGCTAACTGGTTCCTCTGAGATCACATCTTGCTCGACTTTTCTACCTTGCCTAGTGGAGAACCAGAGACTGATTCTGGGGCTGGATTTATAGGATGCAGGTAACTGTCCAGGAATGTTTCAACAGCCACTGGTGGATGTAATGTTGGAAGACAAGTATTTGCAAAAAGGGCTTCTGAGTGTGGAAGTAGTTGTAATTAGAGGGGAGCAAAATGTTTGGGCTTATGATAGAAAGTCTGTCATCCAAAATGGATGAAAAAGATGAGCATAAAGGGGGGGAGCTCTTGTTGTGGTAGCTAATACAAACTAGGTTGTATCCACAGAACTTGCTTAAGCAGGTTAAATGAAGAACTACCAGTTACATTCCACAACATACTATGTGCAGTTAGCATTCATTTTGATTTTATATATGGATTGTTTATCATAAAGTGTAAATTCAGTCTATTTTGGTAGTTTATGGTGTAGTAGCCAGGTTAATTTATAAATCAGGATAAGTGCGTGGGAGCTCAATCACTGCGTCATCTTGGTAATCCTTTTCATCTGATATCTAATTTTTATGTCACAGTACATTTTGTACTATCCACAGAAGTTAGGTGGGTGGAGCCTCTAGCTGACCTTGGTTGATTTTGAAAAGTAGAACAAGGCCAGGCATTTCTTAGTGCTTAGATGAAAGACTCCATGAAATCCAAGGTTGTAGTTAGTTAGATTAGGAAATTGGAGAAAAGAATCTTAAAAGAAGGAAATTGGAAACCACTATTGTTTTGTTGCCAAGAAAACTACATGAATGTTCCATGAAGTTGCCAGATGTTGAGCCTGACTTGGAAGAGAATTTGCTTTTGTCTAAGCTGCAAAATATCTAGGAGTATATGCAGTGGCGTAGCATGGGTTGTCAGCACCCAGGGCAAGGCAAGTAATTTGCGCCCCCTAACCCAGCGTGCCCCCTTTCAGCGTGCCTGGTCTGGTCTGGTGTGGTTCTGTCCCGCGCTCAGCGCTGCGCTGGGCAGCCGCTGCACTGTCCCTCCCCCAGATAGTCCCTCGCTCTCTCTCCGCACCGCACCGCACGCCTGGCACCCACCCCCCTCCACAGTGGGCGGCAACCTGGCGGCTCGGATCGGATTCGCACAGCCAGCACTGCAGTGAGAGAGAGTGAGTGAGCCAGGCAGGGAGCTGCGAGTGCGATTGCCCCCCCCAGATGTTGCGCCCGGTGCGGCCGGCCCCCCCTGCACCCCCCACGCTACGCCACTGAGTATATGCAAGGCACACAATTTCTTTGTGGCTCTGACTGAATGGTTTATGCAGAAACAGGCATAAATAGGAATGTTCCCTCCATTTTCCTGCCCATCCTTCAATATCTGACTCTAGGGCTGTTCTCGAGCAGCCTACTGTAGTTCTTGTTTAAACAAAACTGCATATATATTTGCCACTGGGAATTCCTTGCTCCTATTTGTTTTGTTATTGGGCTTATTTCCCTCTTTTTGAGATATTGTGTTCCTATAATGCTTGTTTCCTATAAGGAGATTATATTTGTCATTGGAAATTTTTCAGCTGCCTGCCTGTGAAGAACAGTCTAGCATTTATGATGGGGATTCGGCCTTTTTAATGCAGGAGAGAGAATCCGAGCATTTATTGCAACCTGGCTCCAATTTTTCGATGCCTCGTTTGGGCCTTGCTCATTCAATAATTGCTATAATTCTACCCATAGGCATCCTTAGAAAACAAAAGTAGTAATTGGCTGCAGTCTAATCTGTTGCTGGAATTGTTTCCCATATCAAGACGTCTAGGCAAAGGTAAGTTCTGGGGCTAGGGAGCAATGTTGCCAATTTCTGGGAAAAGACCAGTTTGTCAAGTCCAGTCTGGCTGCTGTTTTGTAACCAGGTATGCCTGTGACACGGTGGCTCAGTGGGTTAGGACGCTGAGCTTCTCGATCAGAAGATCGGCAGTTTGGCGGGTCGAATCCCGAGTGCCGTGTATCAGAGTGAGCGCCTGTTACTCGTCCCAGCTTCTGCCAACCTAGCAGTTCGAAAGCACGTAAAAATGCAAGTAGAAAAATAGGGACCACTACGGTGGGAAGGTAACAGCGTTCCGTGCGCCTTTGGCGTCTAGTCATGCCGGCCACATGACCACGGAGACGTCCTCGGACAAGCGCTGGCTCTTCGGCTTTGAAACGGAGATGAGCACCGGCCCCTAGAGTTGGAAACGACTAGCACGCATGTGCGGGGGAACCTTTACCTTTACCTTATGCCTGTGACCTGCTTTCCAGATTCTCAGGATACTTGCCAAGATCAAAATGTACCCTTAAACCAAGGAAGTGTTCTTACCCAAGACATAGGTACGGGGGTATCCTGACTTTTTTAGGACAACAGAATAATAGGAAAGGACCTTGGAGGTCTTCTAGTCCAGTCCCCTGCTCAAGTAGGAAACCCTACCTATACCATTTCAGACAAATGGCTGTGCAATCTATTCTTAAAAACCTCTAGTCTTGGAGTACCCACAACTTCTAGAGGCAAATCATCACTGATTAATTGTTCTGTCAGGAAATTTCTCCTTAGCTCAAGGTTGATTCTGTCTTTGATTAGTTTCCATCCATAGCTTCTTGTCTTACCTTCTGGTGCTTTGGAGAATAGGTTGACCCCTTTTTCATTGTAACACTGCTATCATGTCACCCCTAGTCCTTATTTTCATTAAACTAGACCACAGGTCTGCAACCCGCGGCTCCGGAGCCACATGCGGCTCTTTCAGCCATCTCCTGCGGCTCCCAGTCCTCTGCCATGTGCAGTCCAAAAAAAAAAAAAGTGGGACTAAAAAACCTTGGTGGAGCAGTGGGCTAATGCCTCCTTAAGTAACACCAGCTGCCTGCAATTAGTGCAGGTTCGCATCCCACCAGGCTCAAGGTTGACTCAGCCTTCCATCCTTCCGAGGTAGGTAAAATGAGGACCCAGATTGTTGGGGGCAATTAAGCTGACTTTGTAATAATGCCGCTGGTGTGTGTGTGAAAGCCCTAATAAGCAGGCATATACATAGAATGAAGGCTACCGCTAAGCTTGTAAAGCCGCCCTGAGTCTTCGGAGAAGGGCGGGATATAAATGGAATTAAAATAAAAATAAAATAAAATAAATAAAAAAAGTTCAACCAATCAATTCAAATATGCAGGACAGGTGCATATCTCGCCTTGGTTCCACTCTTCAGTCAAACCCTGTTCTGTGCATGCGCATGTATGCACATGCGCACATATTTTTTGCGGCTCCCAGTTTTTCCTTTTGTGAGGGAACCGGTTCCGAGTGGCTCTTTCACTGTTTCAGGTTGCTGACCCCTGAACTAGACATACCCAATTCCTGCAACTAATCTTCATACGTCTTAGCCTTCAGTCCCGTAATCTTTATTGGTCTTTCTCTTCAGTCCCGTAATCTTTATTGGTCTTCAGTCCCGTAATCTTTATTGGTCTTCTCTGTATTCTTTCTAAACTCTTTTCTTTTTTATGCGATGGCAACCAAAACTGTGTCCATATGCAGGTGAAAAAAAGGACTACCATTACATTGTTTATTGATGATTTGGAAGAATAATTGCCATTTGAGTTACTTATTTTAAACATCTAAGGTGGGGAGGTTGTGTTTAACTGAATAGACAGCAACTGTATTGATTCTTTCCCTCTTGAGCAATCCTCGGTATTTCTGGGACGATAGCAGCTTTTCCTTCTGACAATAGTGAGTGTAGTTTACATGGAAATGAGCTTTCCGTAAATGCTTGGAATATTTTTATTCTGCTCTATCACAAGGACCAAGCGCATAAACTGCTGAAGAGCAAATTGAATTGGGGATAAATGAATGGCTTAATACAGCAGGTGCCTTTAGATCCTTCACGGCAGAGAGGAAAAGCAGAAGGAAAGTTGCATATGCTGGGTGGGGGACACAAAGCAACAAGAGCATGATTTTTAGAAATAGGCATGCCCTGGAGAGACATTTCCAAGCTAAGGAATATGATAAAACTTGATTGCTAGGCAATCCAATGCACTCCTTAAGCAGACATTTATGATAATTATTGCTAAAACTCCTTGATTTAGAAATGAGTTCCATTGTTTTTTTTAATGGGCTTACTTTATTGAATAGTTAAATCACTATTTATTTGATGGTGCTGCTTTCAGATGGTAACTAGAAATTAATTGCACCCATTGCAAACCCTCAGGAGGCTGAATACTACAGCTACCCTAAACAAAGTCATCGGTAGGTAGTTGGATATTATTTAGCTTTAGAAGTTCTCCGGTTTTTCCTAACAGCATGGATATTAGATGTTTGTAATGTGACAATGATACAGATTGCAATATTTGAACAGCTGGATTATTACTTAGATTAGTCATCTGAGTAATAATCCAGAACTGCACTTTTCTTGAGCCTGGTGGTGATCTTTATCTCCTATATAGCATAATATTTTTACCATGCTTGATCCAAAAGCAGATTTCCTCTAACCCTCCCATGGTTAATTACTTAAACAGACTAGTGGACCATATAGATTTTTATTTTTATTTTGCCATGCCCCCTAGAGTCGGAAACGACTAGCACGCATGTGCGGGGGAACCTTTACCTTTTTAATTAAGACATCATTTTAAAGTAAAGTATATTCTCTTCCCTCTCCCCTTTTTAGGTGTACTCTGATCCACATATGAGGTGGGTGATGATTATACTTGGCAAGATTAGGGAAAGTGGGGGGGGGAGGAGAAATGGGTGGAGGAACAGAATCAAAGACTATTGGAACCTCTACAAGTTAGTGTTATATACTAAAAGCAGGTTGAAATAGTGATCGTTTGCCCATCCAGCCACCAAGTGCAGAAGCCAACTTAATGGAGTCTGCTTACAGCAATTATACTGTTTATCATCTTGTTTAAAAAAAGAAAAAAATATGGAATCTTCAGTAATTTTTTGTACAGTATATATTCAGAGAAGCACCAGGAATTGATTACACCCCAGTTTTAAATTTATTTAAATCAACTTTCTAATATGGTAGGGCTTGGACCTGCTATGGGTACAATTATATATAAGGAAGGCATCTGCTGTTGTTGGTGACTGAACTATTTTCTCTTTCGGCTTTGGTAGAGAGGGCATTGAGCACTTGTCCTTGGATGCTCAGAGAGAGTTGCTTCAGATTTTTAAACTGTCATTTTTAATCATCCTCAGCAATTCTCTAGCTCAGTGGCTCTCAACCTTAGCAACTTTGCAATGTCTGGATTTCAATTCCCAGAAATTCCCAGTTGCTTGCTGGGGGATTTCTGGGAATTGAAGTCTACAAATTTTAAAATTTTAAGGTTGAGAAACACTGCTTTAGTTACTACAGTGGTGGAGTGTAGAAAAATGTAAAGGCACATAACAGAGTGAACTCATCTCTTGTTTTCTTGGCAACTGGCTTGCCATTGATTTCATTTGGGATGTTTGTGTCTCTCTAGTCCAGTCTAAAATTTGGGGATTACCTGATAGTTTCCTTTCCAATTATGACTAGATTTGATCCTGTTTAGTTTTTTTTCAAAATCAGCCAAATACAGCCATCAGCCTTGATTTGATCTTGATAGGCATTAGATATTATACATTCTTCCTCCTCTCTGTATTCTTGGTAATTCCTCTCAACTGTGAAATATTAGATGCTTATTCAGTGATGGGAAGTTCACAAGGCTATTGTTAATAAGATGCTTGTGATGACATTGTTATGCCGATGCATAACAGCAGTTTCCCAGCTGCTCCTGATAAACAGAAGTAAGTCTGTGCCAGTGCCCCCAATAAAATGCTACAGGATAGGAATCTGGAACGTTTTAAAGTATCTCAGATCTGATTGGCTGCTCTAAATTATTGTTAACACAGGCATTTGTAAAAATTATTTCCCTGGAAGTGATAGAGCAAAGCAGCACTATAAAATATAATTTTATTTTGTATGTATCGCAATGCATTTCAAGTTGCTGGTATATATTAATTAGCTTTGTTTCTTTATGTGATATTCCTTGACAATTATACAATGTAACAAGAATGTACTGAATATTTTGGGTGATAAATTTTAATAACTTTTCTTGATATAAAATAGGAACATGGGAAACTGCTTTATGCCTAGTCAAACAATGGTCTGTCTTTGTCTCTGCTGATTAGAATCAGTTCATCCAAAGTCACAGACCCAGCTCTATCTGGAAAGGGTAGGCATTAACCTGAGACCTATTGTTTGCCAAGAAGCATCTTCGTCATTGAAGCAAAGTGCATTCTGAGAATCTCAGGCAATGTTTCCTAAAGAAAAAAAACAACTAATTTTTGTAATGGAGAAGAGGAGAAATAGATATATGGAACTCACATTGGAGTTCACAACAATCAACCCATTGTTGATCAGCTATAGCTTCCTATAAGAAAATTAGGTTTTTCTCCAAATATTAAGCTGTGAGTGAGGGACTCTGTCACTCACTGAGGAAAAAGAAAAGAATAAAAGACAATCCCCAATGAAAACAAAGGGGAGGTGAAAATGATCCTTGACATTATTGTTCAAAAACCTGGATGCATTTGAAGAACAGTCATCCTTTGGGAAAGCTGGCTTGCCTGGTAAATTTTAACACTTTCTTCTTCTAGTACAGCCTCCCTCAATTTATATTCAGCATGTAAGTTGAATAACTAAGGAGAGAGTATATGATATGTTTTCACTTCTTTACTGATCTAGAATGTTTGTTTCTTCATGTTCTGTCTTGATTGTGGCGTATTGCCTGACACATGCATATTTTTTCAAAAACCATTTTTCAATATTTATGGACTCCTGAGAGAGAGAGAGAGAGAGAGAGAGAGAAAGAGAGAGAGAGAGAGAGAGAGAGAGAGAGAGAGAGAGAGAGAGAGAGAGAGAGAGAACACCAAATGGGTCAACAAACAAATCAGCCCAGAATTCCTACTTGAGGTACAAAACATTGGATTCAGATTATCTCACTTTGGACATATTAAGTAAAGACGTAGCTCCGTGGTGGCGAACCTATGGCACGCATGCCACAGGAGACACGCAGAGTCCTCTCTGTGGGCACACACGTCATGATGCCAGTCCTAGGCCTTCAAGCTGGGTTTTATAAAACCTTTTCGCTTTAGGCCTCCACCGCCGTGTGCAAAAAAAAAAAAGGTTCAATCAATCAATTTCAACTTCTTGCGGGGGAAAAAAAAGATCTCGCAAAGTTGGAATTGATTGATTGAACTTTTTAGTCCCACCTAGTCTGCCATTACCACTGCAGCCATGCCTACCCAATGGGCTACGCCCACCCAATGGGCCACGCCCACCCGGCACCCGACAATACATAATTGGGTTTTGGGTTGCAGTTTGGGCATTCGGTCTCTAAAAGGTTTGCTGTCCTAGCTTTTGGAGAAGGCTTCAATGCTGGGAAAAGTAGGAAAGAGAGATATGATCAGCAACAAGACGGATGGACTCAGTTACAAAGGTGATGGGTACGCTGTTGGAAGAACCCACAGAATGATCCTCCTGGAGAAAATCGGTCTATAACTGCCTTTTCCAGCAAGTTTAAGAACATGACATGGCTGAAGCAAGTAAGACAGAAGGGAGAAGGGCGGCATATAAATTTAATAAACCTTAAACCTTTTTTTTATTTTGCCTTCCAGTGATATGCATGGTTTTATATGCTCCAGTATTTGCTTCTTTGTCACCTTTGCTATCTAAGGAATGTGCAGGAGCCTTCTCCAACACCACAGCTTGAACAAATTTTCCTTCTATCTAGTTTTTTCATGGTCCAACTTTTACAATCATAGGTAAACATTGTTGTGATTCAGGGTCAGCCTGTGGGTTCGGCAGTTGGGTCGGACGACTCAGAGGAGGAGGGGGGTGTTGAAGACCTTGCTGAGGGGGTTGAAGATCTTGCTGATGAGAGCCCTCAGCCAGGCCCCTCCAGCTTGGTCACCACGGAGACCCAGCTGTGTGAGCCTGACAGTGTGGATGAAGATGACCCACAGCTGGCCCTGTTCAAGGACGCCTGATGCAGGAGGCAGTCAATTAGGAGTAAACAGAGGAAGGCAATGGGGCTTCTCGGAAGGAGGCAGAGAGAAGCCACGCCCTGAACTCTATATAAGGGGAATGTCTGGGAGGGCTGGTTTGCTGAAGGCAACCGCTCGGATGGTTCATGTTTCTTAAAGCTCCTGTTTCTTGGCTCGTGTCTTGTTAGTTTTTGTAGCTATAAATTTGGCAGGCGTAATTCCAGCCTCTTGCCGGTTGTAAAGGGGTTGTCCCCGCCTTTTTTGCAGGGCCGGTAGCAGGCTGGTACAGAACAAACAAGAGAAATATGACAGTAGAGACTAATCTGCCAAAAGAAGAGAATATTTGTAGATCAGGGTTGAATTGTGGGGCCCTTGATATTTTCTTGGTGGTTTTCTTGTAGTTATTCAATACCAAACTAGGTACCATCATGAATGCTAGAAAGGAGTGGGGTGTGCTCTTATTTTTATATACTAGTGGTTGCCCTATCAGTGTGGAAGAGATTGTTCTTAGTGGTTCCTTGATCAGGCTGTTGTTTACTGTTAGCTTGTTTGTCTGCATTGGGAGTTCCTTGATTGGAGTATTGTTTACTTCTTGATTGTTGGTCTAGTGATAATCTCTGCTCATAGGGGTGTTGACTGCTGCTGAAGAGATATTATGGGCTTTTTATGTCCTTTTGGGCTTTTTGATTGTCTCTGAGTAGTATCAGAAGTTGTTTATGTGTCTTCTGATGGATTAATCTGCATTTAGTTGCCAAGCTGATGTCCTTGCTTTTCAGTATTTCATTTATATTCTTCATTGCTGTGACACCCAGTGTGTGATGTAGTGTTTTATTTCTGGACAGCAGTCACTGCTTTGATCAATCTGTGATCCTAGAAAAGTGAATTCTTGCACATATTCAATCTCTTTCACCATCAGTTGTTATTTTGACATTTCCATTCCTCACACTGGTCATAGGCTTGGTTCAGGCCTACTTTGGTTTCTAAGGAGAGTTATGTTGTCAGTATATTGAAGATTGTTGATGTTCCTTCCTCCGATCTTTATTCCAATTTTTGATTCTTCAAGTTCCAGCTTCCTTATGATCACTTCAGCATACCTATTGAATAAGAAAGGTGAATGAATGCAACCTTGCTGTAGTCCTTTATCTTGAAGGAATTGTCTCCATATAGTGGAGACATATAGCATGAGGGTAATTATGTGATCATTAGAGCAATTCTTGCAGTCCTCCTTTTTTGGGAATGGAATGAACGTGGATCATTTCCAATCCTGTGGCCATGTATTCATTTCTTAAGTTATCTGGAACAAGGCTGTGATGGTTGTGGGAGATACAGGCCTCAGGAGTTCTGTGGGGATGAGATCAACACTTGTGGCCTTGTTCTTTGGCAGTTGGCTCATTGTCCACAAAACATATTCCTAAAAGTTGGCTGGTTCTATTTCTACTTCCCTTTCTTCATCATCCTGAGGAGGCTGGACTTGTTGCTGGCATATAGCTGTTCTATATATTCTCGCCATCTGTTCTTGACATCTTGTTGACAGTTCTTTCTTGTTTTTGATGATGTTTTTGTGAGCAGTAAATGGTGTTTGAATCCTTTTGACTTGGTACAGATGTATTCCTCTTCTTTCCTTGCTGTATTTCATTACTGCTCTTTGGAAATCTGTATTCAGTCTCCTTGTTTCCTCCCATTTGCCTGCTGCTTTGGCTTTTTCTTCACTCAACTATTCTGATGGTTTCATCTGAGAGCCATATATACTTGTTCTCGGGTTTTTGTATGGTTTGTATTTAAATGCTGTTTCAGTAATGATCCTTCCATCGCGGGTTGAAGACCCACTTGTTTGAGTTAGCTGGTCTGGCCTGATGGGGAATATGGGTTTTTAATTGGTTTTTATTATTTATTATTGCTGTATTTTAATTGGGCATGGTTTAATTCTCTTTTAATTTTTGTATAGCTATTTATATATGCCCTGTGAACCGCCCTGAGTCCCTAGGGAGAAGGGCGGTATAGAAATCGAATAAATGAAATGAAATTAGTTGAATTTCTTGCCACAGTTTGTCAACCAGTTTCTCAGCAGTGCCCAGTAGTTTAAACGTATTTTTCATCTCAATTGCATACATGGATGGGATTTTGGCGATATCAAGACTTCTTTCGTAGTGTCTTTTTGGTGTTTCATAATTTGACTGTGCTCTGAGCCACCAACTATTCATGATCTGCACTGCAACCAGCAACTGGATATGTCTTAACAATGAGGACTAAGCTGGTCCATCAATGGCTGCTTAGGGCATAGTCAATCAGATTACAATGCAGCTTATTTGGTGAAGTCCAACTGTATATAAATGACACTTGTGCCATTTAAATCTGGCTTCCATGATATGAAATCGATTTTCATGGCAAAATTGACCAAATGATTGGTTGCATCATTCTTTCCCCCAAACCTAAAGCTGCCAGTGATGCCCTTTTTCTGCTTGGGTGCCAACTTTTACATTGAAATCACACAGTATAGACATGATATCTTTTTTGGACACTTGTTTCAGAGTTTTTTTCAATGCTGGCATAGAAATTCTCTATTTCAAGCTCCATTGCACCAGTCGTTGGGGCATAGTCTTAGACAACTGTGATCCTGAGGGCTTTGGCGCAGATTCAGATGGTTATGTGATCATTAACCATCAAGTAGCTTTCTGCTGCTTGGGTGAGTTTTTTGCTTGTGATAAATGCCAATCCATTTGTTTTCCTGATGTCATGTCCTATGTAATAAATAGTGAATTCCTCAGACTGGAAATAGCCATTGTCTATCTAATGCAGCTCACTGACGCCGTGAAAGTCAATTTTCCACCTGGCACTCTCCTGTTTGATGGTATCCAATTTACCCTGGCTCATTCCTCAGACATTTTACATTGCCACCCAACCTGTCTTTGGGCAGCTTTACCAATGCCTGTTAGATTTGCCCCAAGTGCATCAATGATGCCTTGGCTACTAACTGCAGATGCTTGCTCTTCCCTAGTATCTTGTTGGATAGCTTCTGGCTTGGGGGGGGGGGGGGTTATCAATGGCACCATATCTGATTCATTTGAGAGGCTTCCTATAAAATTATTTTGGTAAGGTTTTGCATAATAGGTTGCCAGGTCTTATCTCAGCCATCCCCATTTATCCAGGCTTGGGACCAGCAAGCGAGTCTGTGGCTTAGTATACATATTTGTGTGTATGTATGTGTGTGTGTTTATGTAGCTGTCTAGAGCATACCAATTAGGTGGCAGCACTAAGTTGAATGTCACGGGCTATCAGGTTGGACCATATTTGTACTAGTTGGAAAACCTGTGGATGTATATCAAAGTGAAAATTGAAAAAAATGAGAAATAAAATAACAATAAACTCATTTCCATATAATTCCTGAAAAAAATGTGAGAAGAAGAAGAAGAAGAAGAAGAAGAAGAAGAAGAAGAAGAAGAAGAAGAAGAAGAAGAAGAAGAAGAAGAAGAAGAAGAAGAAGAAGAAGAAGAAGAAGAAGAAGAAGAAAAAATGTCTATGGATTTGTAATTGTCAAACTTATCTCAGATATCTGGTAGCATTTTTGTAATACGAGGGCTTATGCTGTTGTTTTCATCTGTTTCAGACCTCAAAAACTCTGAAAGATACCTCTTCAATATCTAGTAGTCATAGTCAAAAGAGGCTATTAGAGCTTTAAACAAGAAGCTTCTAAGCTTCTGGTTGATCACAATACAGTCTAGGCCCTCTGGCATTTTGCTAGCATGTTTTGGACATACATGTGGAAATGCAATTCCCTTGAGAAGTCCTTGATGCTTGGAAAAATTGGAAGAAAGAAGAGACAAGGTGGATGGCTTCAGCTACAGCAGCAGTGAATGCACTAGTGAGAGGCCAGATTGAAAACAGATAATTCTGGACAGATTCTATCCATGTATTCAAATTTGAAATTTATTTGTTTATTTATTTATTTATTTATTTATTTATAAAATTTGTTTGCTGCCCATCTCGTCAAAAGGCAACACAGTCTTGGCTTGAGGGTGCTTAATTATGTGCTCTTGTGTATCATTATTTGAGTAAAATAGAGTAAGTGGGCACTAGGAAGGGGTAAGCTCATATATGATCAGTGGGAAGTCTTATTTGGGAGACATGACGATCAGCAGCTGTGCCAAATGCCTGAAGAATTCTGTTTCAGTTGGCACAGATGCTTGAACTCACTGGCTGAAAGACTTTGAAATTTTTTAGGGTGCATCACAAATGTAGGAACAAGTGGCAAGTATTTATGTGAGAAAGAAAGATTGATGAGTGGCTACTGACCTTAATTTAAAAAAACTGCCAATAACAAAGAAACTTTCAGAATAATAAATATTGGCACATCAGTTCCCTTTCTCCAAAATACTTTCCCAGACCATATTTGCAGTCCATAGATATATGCTGCTAGGCTACCTGCAGCAGGGGCCTACTTTGTTAACTAAAATAGGTCACCATGAATATTTCACAGTACCTGATAAATAATTCATGCCCAAATTCAGTAGGGGGTTGATCCTACAGAGTAATTAGTTAGTAACTTCCCTGGGAGTGGATGTAGGGCCAAGGGAGTCTGGCTTTACCAGCATCTCCTGCTCATACTTCTCCCTTCCACTCAGGGTTTAGAAACAGACTGAGACGCTGCCATTAAAGTTGGCTTTGTTGTTTCTGCAGGAAGCTCAAAGTAAGTAAGCTCTCCGCTGTAGACCACGTACTTTTAAATCTTTGAACATGTTATAGAGTATTTCTGGGCATAAACCAAAGCTCTTCTGAGCAGCCAAAGCCCCCTCCCCTGTTTTTCTCCTGGGATTAGCATTCCAGGTTCCCAGAATGAATTAAATTCACTAAAATGACCTGCCAAGGAGATTTCTAGCATAGCAGGGACTTTTAAAGCCTTTCTATGACATCATTTTCTTTGACTTGAAAATAAAGGCAGTGATTAATTTCAGCTTTACAAATTCCCTGTGATGAGAAGTAGGATGGATGCAGTCCAAAGCAGAGGGTACTAATAACAGTGTTTAGTACTAAAGACTGTGTTCAAACAGCAGAAATGTTGCTGAAAACCAGGACGTTCTGTAACGTTCATGCTACCCCACTACCCAGACAGACAGCATGCTATAAGTAAAGAGCAAGGGTATGGGTATTGCAGTTACTTGTTTCCAATCTAGCAAGGAGATGAGGCATGTGACTAAATCTGGGTGGGAGAGGTTCCTCTCTACCCCCTAATATGGAAAGCCAGACAGACTTCAGTGCATGCCTGGAATTTTACTGGCTGCAGCTCTGCTGTATTGAGTTCTCAGTACTGATAACATTCCAGTAACCATTTTTAGTTGTGACAATTGAACATGATAAATTAAAGGAGGGAAGGAAGGCAGCTTTGGAAGTGAGCTGTAGATTGAGAGGCATAGAACTAGTGTTCCCCCAGAGGCTCTTCGTTGGTGTTTTATGTCTGGGAATTAATTGCAAGTCTTAAATGACAAGTTCTGTTGTACTTCCCATTGAGCATGATAGAAGCAAGCCAGGTAGTTATAATCTTAACTTTTAGATTCAAAACTCTTTGTCCATAGTTTGACATGGACTGCCCTGATTTTCCTGGACGTGTTCCAAAGCAGTTTTGTCCTTTCAAGAAGGGTTAGGAGCCTCAAATGGCCCTGTTTTGATTGTGAAACTCTTCCAGAATGGTGAGAACAGCATTGAAAAACTTCCAATAAGATTGGAACAATCTGACAGAAAATCAAAACAGCCAGAGACAACATGAAACTTTACAAATGTTTTTCCACATTTCCAAGGCTTAGCATTTGGTAGTCATTGCACCCCACTTAGAATTTTTAATTCAGTTTGAATATTCAGCTCTGATTCCTTGATTAAAATAGGAAGCATTATTACCAGGCATTATTTGGACATGGGACAATAAGCAGAAATGGATGCAGTGAGGAGATGATGGTTACTCTGTGTGATGGAGAGATTTGGCAAGACTAATGGTATGTGTAAATCAGAGAGGAGTGTCAGTATTGGACTAGAATCTGGGAGGCCCAGCTCCAAATCCACACTCAGCCATGAATGCTCTTGGGCAGATGGTTTTCTCAAACACAGGATTGTTGCAATGGTAAAACAAATGTACAATGCATGCCTTCTTGGGCACTTGGAGGAAAGACAAATAAATACTAATAAATCGTCTGCTGCCTTTGGGTAAAAGCAAGTTCTGTTGGAGGAAATTGAGCAGAATCCTGTTTCAATACTGCTCTGCTATTTTTTTTCTTCTGTCATTGGCTTTAATAGGAGATAGCTTTATGTCCATTTGCTTAATCTCAGAGTTGTTCTATTGCAGACATGTCAAACACAAGGCCCGGGGGCCAGATCCGGCCCGCGAAGTGGTTTCATGCGGCCCGTGAAGCCATCCTGGAAACAGTGAGGCAATGGCCCCCACTGTCTTGGCCCTGGCCCAGAGACCCTCAGATCTGTCCCACTCCTGCCCAGGCCCCCATAGGCACCCTTGATGCGAACGATGTAGAGCTGGCCATGCCCCCCCGGTAGGCCATATGCACTCTAGCCACGCCCACCCAGTAGGCCACGCCCACCCAGGCCATATCCACCAGGCCCCCTGAGGGCAACTGCAATGCTGATGCGGCCCTCAGTGAAATTGAGTTTGACACCCCTGATTGGAAGCTCTGCTATTTGAACTTGGGTTTTTTTGCTAGACAACCCAATCTGTTTTTCCTGTTTGGCTTAGTGGCCTCTATTTACATCAACCTGCTCTCTTAGTTAGGGCCTTTGATTTGATTGCAGTCGCACAATTGCACAGTTACCTTGTTCTTCCTACCACATTTTCTTGAGTAACTATATATACCAGTCAAAAGACACAGCTGGGCCCTCTAGCCATGTTCTTGCAAATATCTGATTTTTTTTTCTTGCTTTCTTTTGGTAGGGCATCTTTAGGAAAAGGTTAAAAATGTGATCTGATGATATTGTTAGTGACAGTGGCGACAGGGCTGATACGGACAGTAGTTAATGGAGGAGGAAGCTGGGTCAGCATATGAGAGGCATAATCCCTCTGGCTCTGCTCCAGTGCTCTGATGCTATTTGTTTGGCCATGGATAATGGGGGCTGTCAGATAAAGATACCTGCCCAGGTGTGCCACTGGCAATAGCCTGTGGGTGTATGCAGCTTGGAAGGGGTACATACCCATTCACCCCAAAGCCTGCTTGAAATAAAAGGGTTTGTCTTTTGAACTTGTCACATTCTGGATTTGTATGTGTGTTTTGTCTTGGATCTACTCTGTTTCCTTTGGCTGTGAGAAAATGTACTGCTATTTGCAGTGCAGCAAAGCGATAGAATCTTTCTATAAGTAAATGAGACTGTTCGATTAGCAGATTTGCTTTGCCCATCTTTCTACTGTGCTTTTGCAGAGGTCTGCAAAGAGTCTTTCACTGCACACAGAGGGTGTTCTCTGGGATGCAGAATCCACTCTGCATGATCCATCATAACCGCAATGGTTGGTAGCAGGGTGAAATCACAGCAACTTCTGTGTGAAAGATAGCAAGCCAAGCCAAGTAATTGCACTTCCTGAGTCATTGCTGATGCTGTGGGCTAGAGTTCTTCTCCAGTGGAAACATGTTGTGCATACTAACCTTGCTGCAGAGCTTCCTGAATCAGTGACAGAACAGAGCTAGACATTTCTCTGTTGCATGCTTCACAGTGAGTGAAAGAACTAGATGAATGTGGATCACTCTAAGAATTTTGTGTCATCTTAAGTTAACAATGGTGGAAGCAAATTATTATCTGATATATAATGATGCTTGCAGGTTCACCACTGGCTGTATTTCACTGGGCTTGTTTGGGGCAATCTGAGGCTGCTGCTTAGCACACTAAGAATCTTAATTAGCAGTGTTAACCCTTCGAAGAAGAAACAGTACTGACAGTGAGAAATGGACCGATCATATTGGCTTAATTACCCCACCAGAGTTTTGAGTACTTGCAGTAAAAGTGGGGATTTGATATGTTAACGTTTTAATTGGTCTGTAGAAGAGTGAGATTCATCACAAGGGGGAGAGAGAAGACTTGTCATCTTCAGACCCTTTTCAGTCAGTTAGGAACTGGTTCCTTGCTTATCCAGAGAGGCCTGTGTCTTGCAGAAGCTATTCTATGCTTAGTCTCTTTTTCCTCCTTCTCAAGAGGTCATGCACATTGTCTACAGGCAATCTCCTTCAGGCTAGTTCCTTGCCATGGCGTCCTTTTCAATAACTATTCTTCCTCTTTTGTTCTTGCTGCAGGAGGGGGATTCACTAGGGGCTATGGAGAAGCTCTGCAGGCAGCTGACATACCATCTGAGCCCCCACTCTCAGTGGAGACGCCAGGGCATAGTGAAGAGGAAGCCACAGGCTTGGTGAGTAAAATTGGGATGGCTGGAGACCACCCTTCTGGTCATAGCAGCAGGTTGGAACCTGTGAAAAATACAAGGGGTAGCATCTATGTGGAGAGAGGAATTCAAGACATTTTAAAATAGTCTTCAGTTGGTCTCAAAAGTAGCAGGTTGGCAAATAGGTCACATACTCAAAAAATTATAACTGTGTTGTGGGCTCTGCATTGGTTACCTAGATGTTTCTAGCTGAAATCCAAAATCCTGGTTCTACTGTATCTATAAAGCCATATATGAACTAATTACGTCTGTCCTCAAGAAGTGACCCATGCAGTGCATGCTCCTTGGTCAAATCTGTCAGTGGTCCCAGGCAAAGGAGGTAAAGGAAATTGGGGTCACAGTTAGCCTCTTTTTTGGATAGCTCCTATACTTTGCAATCACTTCCCCCTCAAGGACAGGCATGTGTTCATCTTGATGGCTTCCCATAAGCTAGCAAAAACTGGCTTGACGGCACTTGGGGAATGATGCCATCTGTTGACTTCTGCAAGGTGGGTGGCATATGAGTTTAATAAATAAATCTGTGTTTCTTGTTTGATGAACTTGTGATTTTTTTTTAATTTTTGTTTTAATTCTGTTTTCTATGGATTTATTTATTGGGCTTACAGACTCTACATCATAGTAGACTCTGAATAGCACACATACCCAGTATAGTAATTGGATTAAAATAGTACATAAAATAAAAACTTAAATATCCCAGGCATGATTACTGTATCAAAAATTCAAATAAAGATATTTTTTTCCTACACAAAGGAACAAGGTAATGTAACTGTAAGAACCAGGTCTTTATAGCTTTATAGCTTTTTGAAAACTCAGGAGCATGGAGTCAATCTAATTTCTGGGGGAATGCTATTCTGGAGATGGGGCAGTAGCTGAAAAGGCCCTATGTCTTTCACTTTTCCAATGGGTATTTTTTGCTGGAAGGCACTCAAAAAAGTTTCGAAATATGATCATGTGACCAGAGGAAGCAGCAACCAGTTGTAAATGTTAGGTGGTTTCCAGGTGCTAGGAATGCAATCACATGCTCGGGGAGGGGGGGTAGCAATTGTAACTATACTGTAATGAGTTGTAACTTTTTTCAACTTAATTATAGCATTGAATGATTGTTAAGCAACCAGACGTAAATCAAGGACTACTTGTAAACTCTGAATCCCTAAGTCTAAGATAACACTTTATTGCTTTTGACAAAAGAGAAGGTTTGAAGCTCACAGTTAAACTGTGGGTTCCTTGATGGTTTCTGAGCTTGGTTGTTTTTGATGATGTTATCTAATTTGGTAATGAAACGTCTACAAGATACATGGCTGAATAAGAGAGCAAAGCTGTGTCCACTGCCAAGAAAAGTGATGGCAGATGCATGTGAAGGAAGGTGTTTGATTCCCCTGGCATGGGTTGGGCTGAGCACGTCTCCTTGAGTTCAGTGTCATGGTTCCGACAGATGAAACCCTTCAAAGGAAGTTCAAGGCATTGTTTACCTTAAAGAATCTTTTATTCGGGAAACAAAGTATTGGCACTAGATGTTGTTGTTGTTGTTAGTTGCGAAGTCGTGTCCGACCCATCGCAACCCCATGGACAACATTCCTCCAGGCCTTCCTGTCCTCTACCATCTTTTGGAGTCCATTTAAGCTCACACCTTCTCTGTCGTCCCCTTCTTCTCTTGCCCTCAAGCTTTCCCAGCATTAGGCTCTTCTCCAGTTAGTCCTTCCTTCTCATTAGGTGGCCAAAGTATTCAACTTCAGGATCTGGCCTTCTAAAGAGCAGTCAGGGTTGATCTCCTCTAGAACTGACCGGTTTGATTGCCTTGAAGTCCAAGGGACTCGCAGGAGTCTTCTCCAGCACCATAGTTCAAAGGCCTCAATTCTTCACAGCCATACATTGCAACTGGGAAGACCATAGCCTTGACTATATGCACTTTTGTTGGCAGGGTGATGTCTTGAGCTTTTGGCAATTTTGGACTAGACACACTCTTTCAAACCTTACAAGATGGTGATTTGTCAGGATAAAATTAGGGGAAGAACCTCACATGTGATGCCTTGAGCTAGAGGAACAAAATACAAATAGAGTGACCATAATAACTTAATAAGAGACTAAAAGCAGCCAGATATCTCCCCCTGCAGGCTGTCCACTGCTGGTTAAATACAGACCTTTCTTTCCTCAGTCTTTGGAAGATCAGTTATATAGCTTGTCTCTTTCTGTCTCTCTACCAGAGCTTGTTTTTTGTCTATTGCAATGATCTGCACAGCCCTTGCCAGGCCAGGAAAGCTTGCAGGTGGCTGTTGTATCCTGGCTCATGGAGTGGTCCTTTTACCTAGTATTCAGCTCTGGGTCCCCTTGGTCATTTGAGTGGCTTGAGACAACACCATCCAAAAGTTTCTGCTGTTCTTGTATCCAGCAGTTAATCATTTCAGTTAATTTAACGTCTAACAAAAGAGGGAAGTGCCTAACAAAGAGTAGTCCATTATGAAGATCTGTCTGCGCTCTAAAGTTGGGAAAGCATGAATGAAAGAGTTGTGTTCTATGTTTTTAATGACCAGTCTCTCTCTCTCAGTTCGCTATTTTGTCAAGTTGTAATAGATTTGATTATTTCCATTTAGAGATGCAAGTAAATCCCTTGAAGGGGCTTTCCCTGGAAGTTGCTAAAGCCAGTTAAAATTCAAGCCTAGGCAAACTCATGCCTTTAGGGAGGTGCTTTGAGCCACAGAGGTCTTATTGCCCTGTCAAGACCCTTTGCTTCTCTCTATATATATTATTATCCCTGTGTTGACAAGTGGAACTGCCAAAGGGAATTGCAAAAGCTCTGTGAAAAGGAGGCTGTTGGCACCTTTGCTCCTGGAAACGGGGTGGATAGCTATGGCACAAAGCAGCTTTGAAGAGATGCTTTGCATCAACCTTCAAAGGGAAATATCTCTTTGAAGTTTTCCACAGCTGTTTGAGAGGCTTAGTGGCTGCATTCACACAGCATCCTGAATTAGCTTTAACCTTGGTGATTGGATTGATTGTTGTTTAGGATATTGTGCAGTTTCAGAATCTTTGGTTAGTGCATGATTTGTTGCATTGTTTAAAACCAGAAAATGGGTTAATTTACTTACCAGGTTATGCAAGTTGTGTGAACCCAGCCCATAAATACTTCCCTGTATATCCCCCATCCCTTACAGGATTGTAAAAAAAATTCCCAGCATTTTCAATTGCTCTTTTTAAAATTATAAGCAGGCTTGCTTATATACTGGCTTGCTCAAAAAAGTCGACATGCTGCTGCAGCTGCCATCTTGACTTCTTTTAAAAAAAAATTGAATTTTTTTAAACAATTGAATTCAGGATGAATTTCCTGACTGTGAGAGCTATTAAGTAATGAAACAGCTTGCCTCCTAAAGTTTAATTGCTCCATCACTGGGATTTTCATGAAAAGACCGGGCAGAGGGTAGATCTAGAAGAGTCTAAGGTTTATTCCAATGCTATGAGTCTATGATTGTTAAGGACTTTCTGAAAGGTCAGCAGAGTCAGCACCACCCTAACCTTAGACAGTATATTCCAAAAGCCAAACGCAGCAACTGAAAAGGCACTTATTTTGTACTCCGTGAGCTAGGAATTACTAGAAAGAATAGGAGAAAAATTGGCAATTAAGAAATTGACTCTGCCAGTGTCAACTGCAGTATGAAAGCAGTTTTTCTCCTTTCTGCCAGAATTTACTGAATTGATTTTGGGACTTGTTTTTTGCTGGAAGAATGTGTAAATATCATCTAGTCCAACCCTCTTCAGACACTTTAATAGAAAGAATAACATTGTTGGAAGGGATCTTGTCCAATTAAAGATTCTTGCCAATTAAAAATTTCTAATACTGTAGCATTCCTTGAAAGTTGGCATTCAAGCCTTTAAAAGCTACAATGAAACCAGAACCATTAGTTTCAAAGCAGCCTGCTCCATTGTCAAATATCTCCTAATGTGTAGAAGCTGTTCTTAATGTCTCATCTAAATCCCTTTCCATGTGAACCTTTAGTTTTAGATTCCAACCCTAATCTTTTGGAATAACAAAAAATAATTTTGCGTCATAATCTGTACGAGAGCTTCTCAGATATTTGAAAATATTTACGCCTATTAATCATGTCTTCTCTGAGTTGAATTCACCTGACTTCTTTAACCTTTCCTGGTAGGACTTCATTTCCATTCTTGCCACCTATATTATCTTTGAATAATCTGCCTTGAGAATACTCTTCATAAATGGTGATGCCTAGAATATATAATACTCGGTACAGGTAATTCTCAACTTATGACCACAATTGATCCCAAAATTTTTGTTGCTAAGCGAGACAGTTGTTAAGTGGATTTTGCCCCACTTTACAACCTTTCTTGCCTCAGTTGTTAAGTGAATCACTGCAGTTGTTAAATGAATCTGGATTCCCTATTGACTTTGCTTGTCAGAAGGTCGCAAAAGGTGATCATATGACCCCAGGACACTACAACCGTCATAAACATCAGTCAGTTGCCAATAATCTGAATTTTGATCATGTGACCATGGGGATGCTGCAACAGTAGTAAGTGTGAAAAATGGTCATAAGTTACTTTTTCAGTGCCATTGTAGCTTCAAAATGTCACTAAAGAAACTGTTGTAAGTCTAGGACTACCTGTATTCCACTGAGGCCTGACCAAAGCAGTCAAGTGTCATAGTATGGGCAGTATTATTCTGTTGCTTCAATCAAGAATCTTATCTGAGTCAGGTTTGCCTGAGGTTCAGTAAAACCGCTACAGCCTTTCTACATGTGCTGCTTTCAGAATAGGTGTCACTCACCTTGAATTAGTGCATCTGCCTGGATGCAGAACGTCTTAGATTTTGTCTTGTTCTGTGGTCCATGAAGAACAGAAAGTATTTTCAGTCCTAAAAGTATTTTAAACTTTTCCAAGCTTGGTAAGTCCTAAAAGTATTTTAAACTTTTCCAAGCTTGGTTTTATCTGTAACTTTGATGAACATTCCTTACCTTTTTTAAAATCCAAATAATATTTAATATTTTTACATAAATCCAAAATCGGAACTTTGGTTTGCTGTGGAAGCATTTCTGAACTTTTAAAGTCTAATAATTTGTATTGTTCATGGCTCTGAGTTGTTGTTGAGATGGGTGGCTACATAAATTGATGGAATAAGTAAATAAATCTGTCATTAAATCTATTACTACCTCTAGTCAGCATTTTACAAGATTGCCAATAATATGGGAAAAATTGTTGACAGTCTTGGTGAAACTAAAATACATTTTTTTCACTTGGCATTCCCTTGATCTACAAGATTAGTACCTTTAGTAATTGCATTTAGTAAATGATATTCCTAGAAAGTTTTTTTAAACTCATAATATTTTATGATGAAGAAGTCTTATGCATCCTCAGAAAATGAAGTCTCTATGCATCTGTGTTGATTTGTACAACTGTTGTTATTGTTGCTATTCTTGAGCAGGTGGGGGAAAAATAATTCGCCTTTGAGGATCCCATTGAGTGCAGTTCAGCAAATTGGTGGATTTGAAATTTCAGCTATAGTCAAACTAAATCCAATATGTCTCTTTTCTTTTTTCAAAGAAAAGCAGATATGGGAGTCTCAGTTCAAAGCAGAGTTGTGAGGGAAGGAGCTTAATCTTTCTACTTTCTTCAAAAACACTTCATTGTTGAAAAGCCCATCCTCCCTTTTGGAATCTCCTGCATAGGTAAAGCAGAGAGTTGGGATGGATGACCTTCAAGTTAGCTTTTAATTTTATTAGTCTGTGAAAACATTAAATGAAGTCTGGCAGTCAACAGGATTTGTTAACAGCTGTTCTTTGTTTCCTTCGATCTCCCCCCCACACACACACACACTCACAGTAATCAATTCTTGCAGTTGAAACGTTTCTTTGTGCCTACTAAGCATTCAGCAATAGCAGGGTATCTCCGTACATAAAGAAGTAGGATGGAATGGACGTAAAGTAGTATTTAGTTTGCTATTTCTTGACTGGAAGAAAGCAGTGCTGTACAGGTTACAAAACACCAGTTGAGGATTATTTTTCCTCAAAATGGTTCCCTCTTTCTGTTTTATAAATCAGCCAAAGCCTATTCTTTTTCTATATTACAGTGCAGGGTGAATCTGTGAAGACAAGGGTCATAAATCAATTTGGTGATCTGTGGCTTTTCCCATGTTTGAAAATATTTATGTGTTATGTCATAACTATCTTGTTTGTGTGTACACACTGTTCTAGCCTTGGATATAATGGATTCACCTCTTTCATAAACCCGATCTTTTTTCCAACAGCTACTGCTCTGTACAAAGGAAAAATTAAAAAGGAGAAATGAAATGTGCCAGCTTAGAGTTGTAAAAATCAAGTTTATAGATTGTAATATATACATACAATAGATCTCTTGTCTTTTTCATTATTATTTTTAAGAGATGTTGCTTATTTACTGGGTAAAATCTAAGAGTCCAATGGCTCCTATGAGAATGATTACTTTATGATTATTTTTTACACCTATTTCCCCTATATGATTTTAATTTAGTTTAAAAATATCAAAAGATTAATTTCTATTTGTTTTCAGAAATCACCTGCTCTTGTAATTGCAACAGCTCTTTGAAATTTCTCTTGGGACAATACATTTCTAAATCTTGGCAGAATATGGGCTTGCAGATGTTTCATAACTTTGCTATTTAGTTTTTAGTTGTCAACAAGGCGATACTGCACTTTAAAAATAACATTAGCAAACAGTTCTTCTGTTTCTGTAGATTTATAATCTGAGCCATAAATACAGCAGGAGCTTTACCCAAGGTTCAACAAGTTATGTTCCACATTTCTCATTAAATACAAGCTGAAGCCCAGGACTCCTCCAAATGTTACTAAACTACAACTCATAGAACCCTATCCAACAGTGAAAGATGTTAGAAATTGAAGTTCAGTTAATAATTTAGAGGATCATTGGTTCCCTATTTCTGCTTTAATCAGTATTTCCATGTGAATAGTACTACTCATTAAACATTCAATACTAATAATACTAATACTAATAATACTAATACTACTAATAATAATAAGAAGTTGGAAGGGACCTTGGAGGTCATCTAGTCCAACCCCCTGCTCAGGCAGGAAACCCTATACCATTTCAGGCAAATGGCTGTCCAGTCTCTTCTTAAAAACCTCCAGTGTTGGAGCATTCACCACCTCTGGAGGCAGGTTGTTCCACTGGTTAATTGTTCTAACTGTCAGGAAGTTTCTCCTTAGTTCTAGGTTGCTTCTCTCCTTGAATAGTTTCCATCCGTTGCTTCTTGTCCTGCTTTCAGGTGCTTTGGAGAATAGCTTGACTCCCTCTTCTTTGTGGCAGCCCCTGAGATACTGGAACACTGCTATCATGTCACCCCTCACTCTTCTCTTCGTTAACTACA
Source organism: Vipera ursinii (assembly GCF_947247035.1). Classification (NCBI taxonomy): domain Eukaryota; kingdom Metazoa; phylum Chordata; class Lepidosauria; order Squamata; family Viperidae; genus Vipera; species Vipera ursinii. The sequence continues at coordinate 335,868,318 of NC_139512.1, read as the reverse complement.
CATAGCCAATTCCAGCAACTGTTCCCTATATGTTTTAGCCTCCAGTCCCCCAATCATCTTTGTTGCTCTTCTCTGTACCCTTTCTAGAGTCTCGACATCTTTTTTACATCGTGGTGACCAAAACTGGATGCAGTATTCCAGGTGTGGCCTTACCAAAGCATTGTAAAGTGGTATTAGTACTTCACTTGATCTTGATTCTATCCCTCTGTTAATGCAGCCTAGCACTGTGTTGGCTTTTTTGGCAGCTGCAGCACACTGCTGGCTCATATTGAAGTGATTGTCTACTAGGACTCCGAGATCCCTCTCACAGTTACTACTATTGAGCAAGGTACCACCTATACTATACTTGTGCATTTGATTTTTCCTGCCTAAATGTAGAACCTTACTTTTTTCACCATTGAATTTCATTTTGTTAGATAACGCCCAGTGTTTGAGTCTGTCCAGATCCTCCTGTATTTTAAGCCTATCTTCTGGAGTATTGGCTATTCCTGCCAGCTTGGTGTCGTCTGCAAATTTGATGAGTTCCCCATCTATCCCCTCATCCAAATTGTTAATGAAGATATTGAACTGTACAGTACTGTAAACACTTTACATAGAAAACAAAAAACCCTATAAAAACAAACATCATAGAATTAAAATTTAGAATTACATTAATGTTATATGGTGACAAAACATATAGTTTAAATTCCTGCTAGTGTCTGAAAAAAATGCTGCATAGAGAAGGTTTTACAGTCATTGTACTGCTATCAAAGATCCTTTTTCAACCACCTGCCAAGCTAATCTATTAAATTAATAGAATCTACGACAATTTATGATGACAGTCATAAATAATAGGCAGGTCGATATAGAATAAAGTGATGCTTTTAGATATCTTATCCCCATACTGGATGTCTGCCAAAGAACAAACTGGTGAAGTTGACCTACAAAATACATTTGAGGTTAAGTATTATTCCATCAAGGGAATAAATAGGAATCTAATGTATCAATGAAATGACCTTCTTTTTGACCTTATATATCCATAAATAATACATAATTTATAGTACTTTACTTATAATATGTGCTTTGGATTTTTATATTCAGTACCGTAAAAATTTTAATGGCATCATTGTTCCTGAATTTTAGCAAACCTATATTTTTGTAGATAAGCAGGTAAATATATATTACCTATTTCACAGTTTTACTATATAGTACCAACTGGCACATTGGCACCTACATATAGAACCTTGTGCACCTTGTCTTAGTTTGTAAGCTAAGCAGGTTTGGCTCTGATTAGTATTTGGTGGGAGACTAGAAGATAGCAGTAGCAAAACAGTGTATTGCTGAAAAAAACACCACATGTACTGCTGGTATGTGTCCAAAAATCCACTAGGAGTCAGGTTTGATTTCAAGGAAATTTTACTGTTGATCAGCACAGATCACTTTTTTAGTGATTTGGACTATTTTTTTTCCTAATTTAAATTGAACCGGATATACTTCAGACAGTAACCTTTTTCACTTCATCAGATTGTACCAAAATTTTGAAATTGTGAAAAACTTATATAAATAATTAGAAGCTATTTCTATGAAGAAATTTTTGCAATCATTGTCTATAAACAGGAAAGTAGAAAGAAGAGAAAAATCCCTTCTGCTTTGATATCATTCATTATAAATAAAGAATTCTATTTCTTATTGGCGTCATAACGAGATAAATATTTTAAACCTATAATTTCTGATCCTTTTCCATCTGTTTGCGTGTGCATGCGCACACTTTTAAATAATTCTAGTTCTTGTAGTTTCAGCTTTGCAAAATTAAAATAGATGCAAAGCTGTATTTATGTTTAATATTGTATTTCAGATTGGCACAATCTTAAATTAGTATGAACCTACTTTGGGCCTACTTACTAGGTCAAAGGGGTGGATAATGTGTTTTGAACTCTATTCCTGAGCTAATTTCCAGCATCTTTTATCAATGATTATGCTGGCTATGTCTATTCAGCAACATCTGGAAGGCTGTAATTTTTATAGACTAGGAGGAAATAAAGTCCAGTGGATATTCTAATGCTGCTATGAACTTAAGATTTTTAAATTATTTTTGTACCTGTTTGTGGAGGTACATTCCTGAGAATAGATTTTGAAGCCACGAAATCATTTGATGCAATTGCAAAAGTTGGGTGGGCTATGTCTGACAACAATTGCAATTCTTCCACTAAACATTGCTGGACCAATTCTGTTCAGATAGGTATTTTTCTGTATTAAGCATTATTTGATATATATGTACAGTAGTAAAAGTTGGTTTACAAACTTTATATACTGTCCCAGTTAACTATAAAAAGTGGGCCTGTTAGTTCGTTTTCTGAATCTTTTATGATTAAATGTGCTCTTTATACAACCTGTCTGATCATCTCAGCAAAGAGCATATTACACAATATACATTTAGAAAATAAGATAGCTTACTTACTTCCTCTTCGTCTTATTGAATTAAACTGCTAAAACGTTTTCACACCTAAAGCATAATATTTAGCAGTCTTCTCTAACAACAGTCCCTTTTAGATGCTGTTGATTACAAACCTATCAGCCAACTAAAAGTGACAGAAATTAGAGGTAGTGTAGTGATTTGTATGATTTGTCCTCTAGGTAATAGGGTAAAGACCATGTTAATAGTGGCACTGTGTATTCTCGCAACATGCTAATTCATAGTAATTTAAACTATATGGCAGGATGAAAAATTACTGTGGTTAGAGTATTGTGCAAACTCAAGTTTCTCCCTAGAGAAATATAATATATATGGCATCCCTGCCACAACCATTTTCCTTATTTTTCAATGTATTTTAGGCAGACCATTTGCACAGTATTTTAACTGATATTTTTAATTTTTTAATTCTATGATTATCCATTATGATCATTTTTATTATAAGATAGTTTAGTACCTTATTTAAAACAAGGAGATAAGATGCAGTGAGGAGACAAGTAAAATGAGGGTTTGCTCCTATTAACTAGGTCTCTTATTTACTAAAAGCCATCTAAAAACAGAACCCTCCAAAAATGGTAGTAAAATTGTAGAAATTTGTTATGAATCAGAACGCTGAAGTCTAATTGATCTTCCTCATGCTGTTACATTTCCTGCACTTGAAGGTCTCTGCTAGTATCAGTTAAAAATTCTAGAAAGGTTTTCATAACATTTTATTTTGATGTCCTCTATTTGCATTTCTGAATTGTTGCTTCTGCAAGCAGAATGATTTATGATCCTCACCTTGTTGCAATGCAGTGGCTTCACTCCTTTTGGTGTGAGTCACTAAAGTTTTTTTTTCCCCACCAAAGGAGGGAAGCTCTGTGCCAGCCCATGTGTGTCCCTGTACAATATATAGGGGAAAAAACAGCTGATTTCAGGTGGTAATTTCAGATTTCATGACTCAATAAAGGTCTGTGCTAAAATAACAAAGAGAAAAAGGGAAATAATCTCAGCAAACCTTGCGCTCCCTTAGACTCATAGAATTGGACCTCTATGTCCCCCTCTTCCCACAACCGTTTAAGGCAAAAATCCAAAATGAAGTATTTTCAACAAATATTTGTCCTGATTGTGCTTGGGTATTCAACAATGGGCACTCATCTTTTTGTTTGGTGACTGGTTGTTGTTCGAATTGCTGTCCTGAAGTTCTTAACGTTTAGTGGGAAGCTACCGTAAGTAGCTTATTGTGTGATACGGCAGTTGTATTATTGTGCATCCTACACTCTAGGATGATAGAGAATATTTTGGACTTCAAATATTACCCTTTCAAGTATTTGACACCAGTGTATCTTACCCGTCTTCTCAATAAAAGCCATCCCTTTTATTGGATGTTTAAGTAATCCTCTGCCTTTCTTAAGCTTTATATTGTCAGATGCCCTTTAAGAGCATTAGAGACATAATTTGCTTTCCTTGTATGGTTCACTATTTTAAACAGACCACTACTTAATAGGTTTGGTGCTTTATATGTCCTGTTGGTATGAAATTTATTGCAAAAAATGACTTCCCAGAATGCTTCTCATGATCAGCCTCTTTCTACCTTCCATGTTTATTATGTTTCTGCACAACAGAGATTATGGTGTAATATATATGAACAGCTTTACGTATGTGGGTTGCCTGTTATATAAATATTGTTTATGGAACAAATGTTCCCCAGACCAAATTATTCTGAATTTACATAATATAAACATAGTTAATGTTGCTTTGTGTGTGATTTGCCTCAATACAAATTCAGCCTATTCACTTAATGGCTCTGCAGTGTGCAAATCTCCCAAATGGGCTGGTAATCAAGTAAATGCTATTGATGTGAATGTAGTCATTGAGTATTGTATATTAAATGGCTGCAGTATCCCCTAGAAAAATTACTGTGTTGGATGGATTTGTTCCATTTTCTCCCCACTGAATTGTATATTAAGCTAGTCAAAATCATTTTCCCCAGAGTTGACAACTTTTACAGCTGTTAAGATAACCTGGAAGTGAATCAATAATTTCATTTTTCATTGTTTTTCAGTTTGAAAACAATCTTGGTGGGGAATCCTCTGGACAACACAGTGGACTTGTCTGGCATCCCTTTGACTATGAAGGAATTAGATCGGCTTATCTCGTACCTCCAGCACAGCTCTGAGTATATTGAAAATGTGGAGCTTTGCTTCACGGAGCTGACAGATGAGGTGTTCCTCCAGCTTTTGCCAGTTCTCAGTGCCCTACCTCGTCTGACAACTCTTGCCCTTAATGGCAACAGGCTCACAAAGGCCGTCCTCCGGGACCTGACTGAAGCTTTGAAGGACACCAGAAACTTCCCCAGCATGACTTGGATTGATCTGGGCAATAATGTGGACATATTCTCTCTGCCACAGCCTTTTCTGGTTAGCCTTAAGAAACGAAGCCCTACCCAAAGCAATCTCCCAACTATTCTTGAATTTGGTGAAGGTCAGGTGAGTGACCTTGAGAGCCAAGGTGGTCTTTCATCACAGGATGAAGACCAAAGTGATGGTGGCTTGGAAGACACTAAAACCAGGCAGGTATGGACAGGTGAAGCTATTGAGGTTAAGCTGTTGCCAAATCAACCTACAAATCAAGAACAGATTTCTACTGGTTTGTTTCAGACATGAAATAGTGGCTTCTCATTTGCCTAGGATGTGCCAAATGGATCCTTTATAACCAAAGGATCTTGGCCAGTTTATGCTAATGAAGCTCTCTTCTAATAAAAACTTTTAATTCCTTAACTTGCAGGACCAAAAAGGGGAGGCCAAATTAGTTTGCTACAATTCACATATTAACAATTTGCTACAATTTGTACCATTATATAGAATTATACTGGAAGGGATTATTTACGCTGAAGTCCAATTACTTGCTCAGTGCAGTATCCAAATCAAAGCATCCCTTTAATCCCTGAAAGCTTGCAGTCATCACAGGGATGATTGCTAGTTGACTATTCAGTTGAAGGTACAACACACACACAAAACAATGCAATGCCACTATTGAGCCCGTTTTTTTTAAGGTTGAACACTTAAATACACTAATCAGAATTTTCATATTAGGTATATAAATAATTCTGTACTCATTACTGAGCTTTTACTTTCCAAATAAATTACTTTGAATAGAAGCTTTAGGTGGGAAAATGCCATGCTTGGCTAGAAATTTTTTTTAATCCCATGGATTAAACAGGAACATGTTAATCAACTCACCAAAACAAGTTTGAATGTCTCACTGAATAATCACTGCCAAGATGGTAACCATCACTACTGTACCTTCTGCATTTCATTCTCTCCCAATTTATTGTCTCCTGTCCCAAATAAGCCATGGATGTGCACCTATCTCAGGTTATGCCATGAATCTAATGAATTTGGCTGTAATCCATGAGTTTTATTTGTAATGTCTTAAGGTGCTACAAGATTGCTGAGCTTCAAATGTAATTTTATAAATCAAAGCAGTGCGAGATGGCAGGGCTGAAAAACTTGCACCTTCTGAACTCCTACTGCCTCTATAACGAAATAAAATTTAAATACAAGAGAAGGAAGACACTATGCATTGGTAGATAACAGATTGCATTGGTTAATAAAGCAAACAAATCAGTATGAATGAAAAAAATCCCCATTCCCTCGCTTTTAACATGTGTGAATTGGTGGTACTTTAAAACATGTGCCTTCCTGGTGGGGAGGGGGTACCTTTTCTGGTTAGCAAGGCCTTGCTCTAGGCACCAGGGGATGAAATGTGGGTGATGGCAACCCCAGGCATTTGTTGCAAGTTGTTATAATTACACTTTGTGGAAAAATGCAGCTACTTTCAGTCACTCTGGATTTCATCACTGTGGCAAAGAGACAATAGAATCAATTCGGCTCTATAGTGTCTCATTTCCTGCTGTTCTTAGGTACCTGGATTACATACTTTGGGGGGGGGGGGCTCAAGCCACCAACCAATCCTTTGCAGCACTTGACTGTCATGAAGTAAATGTGGGCCTTGTTGTTTTCCTGAGCTACCCATGAAGAATCTTGCCCAAATTAACTATCATGCCAATCTCGTGTGAGCTTTCAATGCTAGTTTTGGTACATCAAAGCACTTCATCCTGGCAGGTTTGAGGAGCACCCTAACACCTCTCAGAGCGAGCTCCGATGAGCAATTGCTAGGACTAATCTACTTTAGGGATGAGATGTAGACCTGACCAATTTTCAGAGACAATGTTTTTCCCTAAAACCCCATTGCTATTGTGCCCATTTTTGAGTACTTGCACGTTTTCAGTAGTGTCAGTCTGGTACCGCATAGAAATCAGCAGCTCCATATTGTCCTTGTTTGCATGTAGTCAAGTCTTTTATATGCTTTGTCAAGAAATAAAACTTGGTTTGGAAGGTGTCTGTTTTTCCTTGTGAAAATGTATTCACAGGAATGGAAAGCTAAATCTTGTGCAGCTACTGAATAGAGCTGGGCAGTTACACTGGATTATGCAGGAAGGGTGGGTAGTGAGCATCACCACTCCTAAAGTGTGAAGTTATGCCTTCCATCACGCTTTTACTCATGCATTCCAATCCCATTAATCCAAAACGCAATATGGAGGCTTAGTTAAAAGTTTGCTGTCTGAATAGAAACATAGGGATACTTGCTCAAAAGGGAAATAAAGTAGGGTGTTGTAAAATTGCCTGTCAAAATAGAAGTAACATTTTTTTACATGCCTCAACTGCACTGATCAGGAAACTAGGGACCTGCATAAAGCAATTCAAAATCTGCAACTGGAATTAATTCCTCCTTCTATGGAGTTGGTCTAATAGTGCAAAAGACTTTTGCCCCCATAGGAAACTAGCCCAACTCACCATTCCAGGAAAAAATTACAGAATAGACATTATTCAATGCATCTGTTTATGAAGCAATGATTACACTCTGAAGACAGGCAATTGCTTAAGTGTTATTTGCTTTTATAAATATTAACATTTTGTGCACTCCTTAATGAAAGCCCACTTGTGCTGGGTGGCAATATCCAAGCATCCTCATGCCTCCATATCCATCTCTGGGTATAAGCAATCATAAAAGAGGAGCATTCAGGAAACAAATACATCTTCCAGGGAGGCTCCCTTCAAGCCACAATTATAACATTGATAAGCATAATGGCAGAAGAGATGCTGTAACCTGCATGAATTTCCAACATTGGGTACAAAATTGACAGAAGCAAAACAGAATGGTGGTGTCATCAAACTTACAACTCTGCAGTTTCTTTAGCTCATTGTTGAGGCTTAGCTACAGTGTAGTCTTACTTCACAATTTAAATGTTATGAATGAAAATTGTAAATGTTGCGTGTCAAGCACATTCGATGTTACTTTTAAGGTAAACAATGCCTGAGTCACTTGAAAAGCCCATATGTCAGAAACTTGACATTGTGCAGAGCCTTAATTGCTTGAATTAATGTTAGCAGTTCACTTGCTGTTATTTTTCCATGTAACTTCAATAGGCATTTTAAAGGACAGTTTATCTACAGGCTTAAGTAAAAAAAATCTTAAGGGCTGCAGAAAAGTAATGGAAACTGTTAACATCTGGAACATACCAGTTTCACTTTTAGGCACATCTGCAAATGATCGGCTTTCCTTTCCTTGTCACCTTCTGGCTGAACTAATGCCACTCATTTTGAATATAGCCACCCAGAACCTTCCGTTAAGGCCAGCATTCCATAGGTCTTGGGCGCATTTAGTTTTAAGGCTCCCTAATCATACTGCTTTAAGAGCTGCACTGGCCGCCAGTTGGCTTATGGGTTCAACTGAAAGTGCTATTACCTCCAAAGTCCTAGATGGCCCAGGGCCTAGACACCTTTGAGACTGCTGTCAGAGATGCAAGATGAATTGTTAAGGATCCCTTCCCTGCCATCTGAAACTGGACCCATTCAGTGACTGTGTACAACAAAGGGAAGAGAAGCTAGCTTGTAAGTTTACTGCCACAATAATGCAGGAAAGAATCTCTTTGCCTCAGTATATGGGTCTTCAGAGGTCTCAAGGGAAAAGGACACTTTTAGTACTCTTGAGTGCATTGTAGTGTTTGTCCAAACCTGAAACAGATTTTACAAATTGGTTAGCAACCTACATTGAAGCACTTTCTACTTGTAATAATAGCTTCTTATATGAAGTCAGTGAATATTCATTTGTAACAGACTTGAGGGAGAAGAGCATTATCCCTAATCAGTATGCCTAGGCCAGGGGTCGGCAACCGGAAAAAGCAAAAGAGCCACTCCGAACTGGTTCCATCACACACAGACACAAGTGGGAGCTGCAAAATGTGCGCGTGCATGCGCCCATGCACGCGCATAAAACAAAATGTTTTGCACATGCGCAAAATGGGAGGCACCGGCGCGCCGACGGGTCTCCCTGGTAATGGGCACTGGGTTGTGGCGCTGCCAGAGCCACCCCCACGACCTCCAAACCACCGCCTGTTCGGAGAGGTGCGCACGCAGCTCTCCAAACCTTCCCACTGCGAACGGGAGGCGGCGCCACCTGTTTGCAGACCTGGTGGCGCCTGTTTGGGCGGCGGTAGGTATGCAAACTCGAAGAGGTGCGCATGAACCTCTCCGAACAGGCGGAGGTGCACATGCACTTCTCCAAAGGTTTGGAGAGCTACGCGCGCACATCACCCGTTCGGAGAGGTGCGTGCACAGCTCTCCAAGCCTTTAGAGAGGTGCGTGTGCACCTCCGTCCGACGGTGCCACCCATTTGTAAACCTGCCGCGGCCAGTTTGCAAACCTGCCACCTTCAGAGGATGGCGGCAGCTCTGCAAATGGGCTGCAGCAGCAAACAGAGGTATGCACGCAGCTCTGCAAACGGGCTGCAGCAGCAAACAGGTACGCGCGCAGCTCTGCAAACCTTTGGAGAGGTGCGCGAGCAGCTCTGCCTGAACCCAAACGGGAGGCGGCGCCACCCGTTTGTAAACCTGCCACCACCGGTTTGGAACGCTGCCACGGCCAGTTTGCACACCTGCCGCCTTCAGAGGAAGGCGGCAGCTCTGCAAATGGGCCGCAGCAGCTTTCCAAACTGGCGGTGCCACCGCCTGTTCCGCAAGGTGCGCGCGCAGCCCCTCCCGAACAGGCGGCAGTGCCACTGCCCATCCAGAGAGGTGCACGCACACCTCCACCCGTTCAGAGGTGCGCACGCACCGGGCGCAGGAGATGGCTTAAAGAGCCGCATGCGGCTCCGGAACCGCAGGTTGCCGACCTGTGTCCTAGGCGAACAGATCCCTTTGAAAATAAAATGCAGAAATCAATCCCAGCAAAATACATTAACATTCTAGCATTCAAATTTAGATATCTTTTTTTAATGACTGTGTTTCTCTGAAGACAGCTTTCAAATCACCCAGATTATCAGAGAGGGTCTCAGCTACACAAAGAGAGAACTGGATCTGTACCTACCTCCATGCATCTTAGAAGTATATTCCTCTTTCAGTTCTCAACTTTAATAATGCAAATATGGTCTCTGGTTTTAACCATGTTCACAGTAAGTACAATTAGTGTGTATCTATCTCTTTAACGAAATCTGGAGGGACTTCCATCTTTGAAGACTGGGTAGGTGAGAAATCTAAAGAATAAAGGAAAAAAATTGGGAAGAAAGGACTTCTGGCTGCCAAGCTAGTTTAGTGTAATAGGTTATTAAAAGATGCCACCCTAGAAACCAAGACGACTGAATTTTAGTCCCAACTTAGGTGTGCAAGGTGGCTGACTGATGTTTGGCCAGTTACTCTCTTGGCCCAATCCATCTCACAGGGATGTTATTGTGGGGAAAATAGGAGAGAACACCAAGAATGCCGTTGCTTTCAGTTATTTATAAAGCAATTATTTTAAAAAATAGCCACTTTTTTTCTCAAATAGGAAAGTCAAGAAAAAAATCTTGCCTTATCCAGATTATCAATTCAAATTTTACTAGAGTCCCAAAGGCCAGAATACTGAATGAATTTAATACTGAATGAAAACATCTGTGTAAGAGAAAAACTAACTATAATGGAGCCTAAAATTAAAAACATGGTTACTAAAATTAATCCAAATAAAATAAACTCCAATCCTAAGTAATGGTACAGCATACTACAGAAATGATATCACAGAATTGGGTGACTTGAGAGGTTATTTTCAAGTCCTTGTCTTTTGAATAGTAGCATTAAATAAACTGCACTTCCCACCTGAATTTTTTTTCTAGACACCTTATGTAGGGAACAGTGTAATAGTGTGTGGCCTAGAGTTTCTATTAAGCACTTCTATTAAGCACTATCACCACATGAAGATAACCAAATAACCCCAGGAAGGACTGCTGAGGACATAGTATCCAACCTGGATACTAAAGGACTCACAAAAATTTAAAATTAGAAAGGATTTTAAATATGTAGCTGGATACAAATGATAAATAATGCAAGTGTGACTCCTTACTTAGGCTTGTTTGAAAATCTATGTCCGAGATTTGTTGCTTAAGGGCAGTTCCAGCATTATGAAAGCCTAACCTGCACAAACGTTCCACAGAACCCCAGCAAACAAATTATACCTTGTCCAGATTCTGAATTGCCTGAAATCCAGAATGAAACCTGGTTTATTTGCAGAAGCTGATATAATAGTTCTGGGTTGGAAATATTTTTGCACGTTGCACACACCCTTACAAGCCAAGAACTATCCATTTGACTTACATCTTTCCAGTCACTAGTTGGCATTTCAATCACAACCGCTCATCTTGGAGGGCAGCTTCTGGCTCCCTGAAGAAAGAAGACAGGCTTGTAATAAAGAGTGTTTGTGGGAACAATGGTTTTTCCCTCCTTACAGCAGCGTTTCCCAACCTTAGGAACTTGAAGATGCGTGGACTTCAACTCCCAGAATTCCCCAGCCAGCATAGCTGGCTGGGGAATTCTGGGAGTTGAAGTCCACGCATCTTCAAGTTCCTAAGGTTGGGAAACGCTGCCTTAGAGGCTACTCAGAAAGACCATCTCAACAGCAGGAGTCTGCCGGTAATTCCAGCGTATTTAAGGTTTTCTATCATCACGGTGAGCCTCCTTTCCATAATACCCAACTTCAGAGACTTCTAAATTTACCTCTGGATGTTTCTCGCACTGGTTCTTTCCATGTCTTTTTGAAGTCAGATCCCACATGGCAACGGCAGAAAACCTGCAAGATAAAACAGACGATCAAGTACCTTTAAAAAAAAAAGAGAGATTTCTGTAACGATAGGCCCAACCTCCCACTATCTTCCTCTTCCTCCCTTTTTTCCTCCGGACTGAACACAGGCCTGTCTCGGGAGGAAGAAACGGTGACAGGGGAGGGCAACTCGCGGTCAGCCATGAGGAGTCTTTCGTCAGTTCTCGCATCTGACGGCACTTCCTATCTTGGCATCATCACCCCGCGAAGGGGAAAAAAAAAAATAAAGCCTCCCTCTCGGCCTCCGCGAGGCGCCATAGGCCTCCGCGTAACAACAACAACAAAAAAAAGCAGGGAGAATGTTGGCTCGCAAAAAAAAAACCACAACGGAAAAGGACCGACCCGTCATCCCCGCAACTCACACCCTTTTTTCTAGGGCGCCATGAAATCCCTCACCTCCCTCTTAACCACACACAAGACGCCAGCGACGAAGCGCGAAAAAAAGAACGAGGCGCTTCCACGCGGTCCCTTTTAAGAGAGGGGGACAAACCATTCGGATGGCGGGGACGGCTGGACCGGGAAAAGTAGCTGCTGCTGATTGGTTCGAATATACCATTTCACGGCTGCAAAATCGCGGGGGGGGGGGGAGAACGGAGATGTATTGAAAAGAGGGAATACCTTGGGAGATTTCCGGGTCAACCAAATGGGCGGGGAAGAGGTAGCGAGACGTATCTGCGCATATAGGCGAACAGCAGTGGTTGAAAGGGATGAGATCCTCTGGGATGTGCTTTTCATCGCGGAACGTTGCTGAACGCAAGAGGAGCGCAGTCGTTAATAATTGCAACATAATGGTTTGGGGGATGGGATTAGTGGTGTCAAATTAAGAACCGGGATTTCCCATATTAGGGGGGGGAAGCGTGATTAAGAGAAGCAAGCGACCCTCAGATTGTCTGCATCTGCACATAAGATGCTGTTGTAATCACGGATCATATTTGGGTGCAGCCAAATAGAATAGGTGGGCTCACTGCGAAGTTTTTTTTTTATTATTTATTTTAATTCCATTTATATCCCGCCCTTCTCCGAAGACTCAGGGCGGCTTACAAGCTTAGCAGTAGCCTTCATTCTATGTATATGCCTGCTTATTAGGGCTTTCACACACACACACACAAGCGGCATTATTACAAAGTCAGCTTAATTGCCCCCAACAATCTGGGTCCTCATTTTACCTACCTCTGAAGGTCTTTCTGTTCGCCCAAGGTGGGTCTGGTGGGGAAGTGATAACTTACATCTTCTTACTAAAAGATCCTAAACTTTTTGCCATCCCTCCTTTGCATGAACTGACTTCCATGAAAGAAGCCTAAATTAAGTTTTATTATTTACAGTCCAATTAGACAGAAAGTAATGTAGCTGTAAATCAGCATGTACCACATAACAAACATGGTTATTTATTTTAGAGCATAAACATTTCCTGGGTAAATATAAAGACTCATATTAAGCCCTTGCACAGTTGGGGCTGTCAGGTCCGTCTTTGGTGTCCTCATAAATCCTGTCCAAAGTGCCATTCTCAAGCACCTGAAGACAGAGCCAACCAGAAAAGTACCCTGGTGGTGAGAAAAAGGTTAAGGAAATCTTGCAGGATCACAGGCTGCCTCTGCAAATTCAAACTGGTCTTCCTATAATTTTTCACGAGTATTGATGCTTCTGACCATATCACCCATCCATGTCTAACAGGAGAGCCCTTGATGACAGGGCTGATATTCCTTTGCCCAACGGGACAATAATAGCCCTGGGTAGCTGACTGTTGCTTAGCTGAATAGGCCAGTGTGGTGCATTCCTTAACCCATCTGCTGAAGGAGAAGGCTATTACTCATATTCCTAGAACATTTGCCCAAGAGGAAATGAACAGACTCTCTGACTTCCTGTGCCTTTGAGTGTGCTTGATGTAAGTTCTGAAGGTAACATGCACATCTAGCTTATGGCAGCTTTTGAGCACTTGTAAGGATTTGGCAGAAATTTGGAACCAAAATTAATATTGGAATTCACCAAAGGCATAGAACAAGGTTTATGTGGAACACTGTGCCCTATAAAAATTGGAGTCCATCTCAGGTCTGAAGGATAGTTCTGATTTTAACATCACCTTAACCTGGTAAAAGAGATACCGGTACATCTTCCCTCACAGAGCCATTAATTTCCTAACCCTCTTGGCTGAACTTAGAGTAACTAGGAAACCCATTTTATCACCCGGAATGTTCATTGGAAGCTGTTTAATAGACAAGGGGAATGTGGTCAGTTCCTAGAAAACTAATCTAAAATCCCATGAAGATAATTGGGAGATGAAACTTGTGCCTTTAAGAAACCAGCATGCATAGGTGCCCTGAAAGAGGCTCTGCCATTTGTCCAGAAGAATGGACCACACGTCAGTATCCCATGTGATATAGCAGCTCTTTGCCTATCCAGCTTGTAGAAATCTCAGCAATTCCAATTCCTTATCTTATTGCTATAAAAAAAATTCTACATTGCCATTCAAATATTGTCCAGGTTTTCTGATATAGCTTCCTTGTAGTGGGATGTCTAGTTATCAAAACAATCTCTACTTTGACATGCCAGCATAGCACACATGCCTCTGTTCATCCTCCAGATACAGCTCGTAACTACTCTGGATCTGGCCCTTAGAGTTAGCAGATCTGTTTTGTGTTCACACATGCCTGCAAGGCCCTTGCCTCATCTCTACTAAGATTAAACACCATGACCACCTGGGCCAGATTAGTTGAATTCCTGAGCATCTTTATCTTGCATGCTGCTTAGACAGGTGTTGGCAGGAGTATATAGAGAATGCCACTTTGCATAATGTAAACAACACATTATTTCCCTCTGCCCAGTAGACATGGAACTTGGAGGGGGGAAAAACAGCTCATCTGCTGTCATAAATAGATTGATGGAGATTTCCCCCCTTTTCTGGAGTTCATTGGATGTAGTATCCATTTGCAGACATAAAGGAAAAAGACTTTGAAAGAAAGAGGCCAGGTCCATTAGCAAAGTGATAAAGCAAAAAAAAAAGTTGGCTTAAGCCCCAAGCAAGAAGAAAGCATGTGCAAGCAACACCTCCCTACTTTGCATAAGTATAAAGGGGTGGTGGTGGTACAGGTGGATGGGTAATAATGCAGTCAGATTTGTAAGATTCTGTTGCTGTAATTAATATTAATAAAAATGGTTTTACACTTCTTGTGGAGTGGATGTCTAGGTTTAGAGGGGGCTGAAACCCCTTTATATATTCTGCCAATATGAAGACCAGAGATCACCCATCTCATCAGGTGGCTTGCTTCCTACTGGAGGCCCTTTGATTTTGTCCCAACCTAGTACTGATGTAGGCTTTTGTTATTCATATCAAAATATCTCTCCCCTTACTGCCCTTACTACATGCTCCAAATCTATCACTGCCAAATGCCCCAATCTTAGGGTACTGGCAAAAACAACTTGGACTGCAACCACTGGCTTTGGGCTAAGTAGGAGTGAAGACCTCCCAGTCTGGTTGGCTCATTAGCCAGCTCTCTGAAAGGCCTTCCTCCTACCGTCTGGCTGATTCTCGCCACCACAGCAAAGATCCAGCAACTGTGGGGGAGATTGCCAGGAACAACCAGGAACTGCAGTTGATTTGCTTTTGGAATGGGAATAGGAATTATTTAAGAAATCTAGAACTGTTTTTACTGGGTATTATCACAGATACCACCGTTGTGGACACTAAGTTGATGTTGAATTTAATTATGGCAGCGAGGCTTTTAGTAGCGCAATATTGGAAGAAGGAAGAACTGCCGACTATAGAAGAATGGACTTTAAAAGTTTCTAACTTGGTGGAGATGGCAAAGATCTCAGCGTATTTGAAAGACCAATCGCAACAGAGATACATTGTGGAGTGGAGGAGATGGATTGATTATATTCAGAATAAATATGGGACTAAAAAGTTTCACTTAGCATTCGAATAAGTAGCGGATATATATCATGTATAACTAGCTTGTAGTTATTTTACCAAGAGTTAAAGTGCGATAGAATTTAATATTTTATTGTTGTTTGCATATTTTAGATTATGTTTGTTTGTATTTTTATACCCTGTATTTTGCTCTGGGAAGTCGGGGAAGGGGGAGGGGAGGGGAGGATTGGGGGGGGCTGGGGAGAGGGGAGGGGGAGGGGGGTTTGTATTAAAAAATGTATTGTAAAACTTTTCAATAAAAAAAAGAAATCTAGAATGGAAGTGTTCATCTGACACCACAACTCCTATCATTACAATCCTCCCTTGCAGTCTTTCCAGTCACATAAGGAATTTCTGTTAAAGATTAAAACCTTTCTTATAGTACTCTGCAGTTTGACTGACTTCTGCACTTAGTAAGGATTCTCTTTATATCAGTCACGCAATATCTTTCTGGAGGGAGTGAATGCACTCTTTGTTGTGTGTTCACTACTTTTCAAAGAAAATGTTCCTCAAATTTATGCCATCATCTCCCAAGCAAATTCATTTATTCAATTTATTCCATTTATATACTGCCCATCTCATTGATAAGATGACTCTGGGTGGCTTACAAAAGATAAATATTGGAACAATCAAAAAGAAATAAGGAAAGGCACAAGGCAAGGATGCCCTCTATCCCTTCTGTTATTCATTTTCACTTTGGAAGTTTTAAATCGAAATATAAGACAAGATACAGAAATTAGAGGGTTGGGGATAAAGAGTGAAACATATAAATTACAAGCATTTGCTGATGATTTATTATTTATTTTGGAAGATCCCTTAGAGATGATTCCAAAATTGTGGGGGAAATTAGAACAATATGGTGAAGTAGCGGGACTAAAAATTAATAAAGAAAAAACTAAGATAATAGTTAAAAATCTTACGGATAAGCAAAAAATGTCAGAAGTGCCAGAGGTACAGATAGTGAAAAAGGTAAAATATTTGGGTATATATTTATCAGCTAAGTGCTCAACATTAAAAGAAGATAACTACACAAGGTTATTTTTTTTATTGAAAAGTTTTAAAATACAGTTTTCCTTTAAAAAACCCCCCTTCCCCCTCCCTATACCCCCCCCTACCTCCCCCCAGCCTCCCTCCCTCCCCCCCTCCCTCCACCCCCCCTCCCCCCCCCGACTTCCCAGAGCTAAATACAAGGTATATATATATAAAAAGGCAATCATAAACAACCATATACTAACAACTATAAGTTCTAAAATCCATCACTCTCTAGCTTATATAGGATAAAACACACCTTAACAATATTAAATATATATAAAAAACTAGAATAAAAAAAAGAAAGAGAAACGAAAGAAGACTTATTCGAATGCTACATAAAACTTCTTAACCCTATACTTGTTCTGGATAAACTCAATCCATTTTCTCCATTCCATAATATAACGTTCTTGCGAATGATCTTTCAAATAGGCCGAAATCTTCGCCATCTCTGCCAGGTCGGAAACCTTTAAAGTCCACTCTTCTATGGTCGGCAACTCCTCTTTCTTCCAATATTGGCCTATCAAAAGTCTTGCCGCCGTAATTAAGTTCAACATCAGCTTGGTGTCCACAACTGTAGCGTCTGCAATTATTCCCAGCAAAAAAAGTTGCGGACAAAACTTTATCCTCTGTTTAAAAATCTTCTGCATATTCCACCAGATTTTTATCCAAAAAGCCTTAACCTTCTTACATGTCCACCATATGTGAAAATATGTTGCATCCTCATCACCACACCTCCAACATTTAGGCTGATAATTCGGATACATACTTGCAAGCTTTTTAGGATCTAGATGCCATCTATAAAACATTTTGTAAAAGTTCTCTCTTAGATTTTGAGCTTGAGTAAATTTTACGTTTCTCACCCAAATCTTTTCCCACGTGTCCATTGTAATAACTTCCTGGATGTTTTGGGCCCATTTAATCATACAATCCTTAACAAGCTCTGTTTCCGAGTCAATCTCTATCAATGCAAGATATATCCGTTTAATATGTGCTGGTCCCTGATTTCTAATCTGCTTTGTCAAATTTTCATCAGTCATTGTAAATCCATTTTTCTGGTCTTCTTTCCACCTGGCCTGTAATTGAATATATTGAAACCAAGTCTGAACAACCTTCTCTTCTCGCAAGAGGCTATATGATTTCAAACACCAAACGTTCCTTTCCAAGCTTAAAATTTCCTTGTACGTAGTCACATCATGTTTGAAACCAGCATGTATATTTTCTATTGCGTGTTTTGGAATTGCCCACAATGGTATCTTGCTGCTTAGCTTATGTCTATACTTCTTCCAAACTCTCAGCAATGCCTGTCTTAAAATATGCATCCTAAACACAGTATCTACCTTTTTATCATACAACAAATATGCATGCCAGCCAAACAACAAATCATGGCCCTCAAGATTTAATAACCTCAATTGCGTCAAATTAATCCAATCGCTTATTCCTACTAATGCAGCAGCTTCATAATATAATTTAAAATTAGGCAGTTTAAGGCCACCTCTCTCACGAGTATCCTGCATTATCTTAAGTTTAACTCGTGGCTTTTTCCCTGCCCACACAAATTTATTGATACCACGCTGCCATTCCTCCAAGTTGGAATCTTTCTTAAGAATCGGTATCATTTGAAACAAAAATAAAAATTTGGGCAGGACATTCATTTTCACTGCTGCAATCCGTCCCAACAAAGACAGTTGCAATTTTTGCCAACTCTCCAGTTCTTTTTGAATCTTCCCCCATAGTTTTTCATAATTATTTTTATATAGCTTTGTATTAGAGGGCGACAAAATCACCCCCAGATATTTAACCCTTTTAACAATCTCAAATCCAGTTAATCCTTCTAAGAGAGCCTTCTGTGAAACTGTCATATTTCTAGCCAAAATTTTAGTTTTCTGTATATTTACTTTAAATCCAGAAACATTCCCATATTGTGTTATTATCTCCATCAGGTCCACAACAGAGTTCTCTGGCTGGGTCACTGTAACAACCAGATCATCTGCAAATGCTCTCAATCTATAGTCCTGATCTCCAACTTGTATCCCCTTAATTTTTTCCGAATTCCGAATCTTAACCAATAGTATCTCTAATGTTAACACAAATAACAAGGGCGATAACGGACACCCTTGCCTTGTGCCCTTCTCAATATTACATGCTGCTGTCAGGCTATTGTTAACTATAATTCGGGCAGTTTGTTTTTGATATAATGCCCTAATCGGCTGTAAAAAATTTTCCCCAAAATCCATTTTATCTAACACTTTCAACAAAAATTGCCAATTCAATTGATCAAAAGCCTTTTCAGCATCTAAAAAGATTAGCGCTGCAGAGATCTGGTTGTGCTTTTCCAAAAACTCTAACACATCAACTATATGTCTCACATTATTTTTCATTTGCCTACCACTAATAAACCCCGTTTGATCCCCATGAATCACCTGTTGCAGAACCCTCATCAGTCTATTAGCCAAAACCTTAGCAAATATCTTATAATCTGTATTTAAGAGCGATATCGGTCTGTAATTTTTAACTTGAGTAGCATCCTGGTCTTCCTTCGGAATCAAAGAGATAAAAGCTGTCTTCCAAGACGGTGGCACCTTTCCCCCCCTCTGAATTGTCTGAAACAGTTCCTTTAACGGCTTTATCATCTCAAATTGTAAATTTTTATTAAAGGCCGCGGTCAAGCCATCCGTGCCTGGCGCCTTATCGACCTTCAGTTCCTTAATTGCTATAAGAATTTCTTCTTCTGTAATCAGTTGATTAATCCCCTCTTTTTGTGCTTGCGTAAGAACCGGGATGCTAGCATTCTCCAAATATTTATCAATATCTTTCACATTAATTTCCTCTTTAGTATATAATTTCGAATAAAAATCCACAAAAGCATCCTTAATAAGATTCTGTTTAAACACAACCCTTCCTTTATACTCAATCTTGTCTATATTAGAGGCCCTTTGTTTTTCCTCAGTCTATAGGCTAACCATCTGCCTGGTTTATTAGCGTTGCAAAAAGTATTGTGCCTAGCAAACCGCAGATTGGTTGCCACTTGATCTGCCATTAATTTATCAAATTGTCCTCTTAACAGTCTAATAGCCTCCTTGATCTTCACATCCTCTGAATTCAAAATCAAAGCCTTTTTTTTTCCTTTATTTCATTCTCCAGTTCTTTCCTTCTAGTTTCCACTGCACGTCTAAGTCTATTATTCATATATATCAACACTCCTCTCATATAGGCCTTGCTAGCATCCCAAACCATAGCCATAGAGGTACCCTTATTCATATTAATCTCAAAAAAATCCTTCATCCGCTGTTTACATTCTTCCACATTTCTCTGATTTCTAAACAAATTCTCATTTACGCGCCACGAGCGCCTGTCTCTTTTCTCCTTATCAATCTCCAACCAAACTGGACTGTGGTCAGAGATAGTTCTTGCACATATCTTCACCTTTTTAGTTCTCAAAAAAAATCATTAGTCAACAAAATAAAATCAATCCTCGAAAAAGATTGGTGTCTGTCAGAATAAAAAGTATAATCCTTCTCCTGCAAGTGTCTCTCACGCCAGATATCTCGCAATTCCAGGTCATCCTTCATTTCAAAAAAAGATTTAGGCAGTCTAGCATGACTTGGAATGCGCTTAAAAGCTCCAGCCTTATCCAACTGTACATCCAGAACACCATTCCAATCTCCCATAAAAATAAAAGATTTATAATCCAACTGGGTAAGCTTTGTGTGGAGTAAGCTAAAAAAATCAGCTTGTTGTTGGTTAGGTGCATATAATCCAACTAGAAGCGTCTTTTTACCTTCTAACAACAGCTCAATCATAACATATCTTCCATGCTTATCTGCTTCAATTAAGTTTGCTGTTAAGGCACTTTTAACATAAACAACCACTCCATTTTTCTTATTCTCTGCAGAGGCAACAAAATGCGTACCCAGTCTCGAGTTCAGTAAATGCTTTTGATCCAAAACTCTAATATGCGTTTCTTGCAAACATATAACATCTATCTTAAATTGTTTTAAATATTGAAAAACTTTCTTCCTCTTCTGCGGTGAATTCAGTCCATTAACATTCCAAGTTAGAAATTTAGTTGCCATGCATATCCTCCAGAAGCTCTTGGACCACAGCTTTGATAGGACTAACTTCTTTAGGCCGTGCTCCTCCCACAGCTTGACTATATGTACGTTGTGAAGAATCTGAAGACTTTTGCTGATCTTGTTCTTTTATTTTCTTTGCTCGTTTTAAAGCAGCACGCGTTACTCTTTGCTCTCTAGGATCATCCAAAGAAGTTGTAACTTGATCTCCTCCAACACCACTTTCCTCTGTTTCATCCTCTTGATGTTCTCCTTCTCCAGATCCCTTTCCAGCTTCCAGAAGTGTTAATGGGGTTGCTTTTAAGACATTGTTGTAGAAATCACGCGCTTGCTTCACAGTAATCAGCCGGTACCTTTTACCTTCATGCATCACCATCAGCCCCTCTGGAATCTCCCATCTGAACCTTATATCTCTTTGCTTAAGCTCATGCACGAGAAATGTATAGTCCTTCCTTCCCCTTAAGATCCTTGGAGGAATTTCTTTTAAAACCAAGACTTCTTGTTCAGCAATCACCACTTTAGCATCATAGGCAGCTTGTATAACTTGGTCTCTGATTTCTCTTTTTGCAAAATAAACCACCACATCTCTAGGCAACTTTCTCTGTCTGGCAATCCATGAATTCACCCGGAACACTTTATCCATAGCTGCTCTTATTTCAGATGCTGGCTGGTTTAATACCACTTCAAGAGCCTCAGAGATCAGCTGCTTTAAATCTTCTTTAATATCCTCTTTTAAACCTCTAATTCTGATAGCAAACTGCATCTGGTAATATTGGGCTAAGCTTAACTCCTTTTCCACTTTGTCTCTTGCATTTTCATTCTCCCGTGCCTTTACTTCTAATATAGCATTCCTTTGAGCCAAATCATCCATTTTTTCATCTAATTCTTCCACACATTCCGCCACTTTATGCACTGAAGACAAAATGTCTACCTTCATCACGCTGAACTTCTGTTCCATCCTCTCTTCCATTCTCTCCTCCAATTTCTCCAATTTCTCCTCCATCTGCGCAAATTTGTCAGCCATTGATTGATTGATTGATTCCAAAAGTTTATCCAGAGCATCTCGTAAATCCTTCGGTGTCAGCGCTTCAGGAGGATGCAATGCCTGTAATGATGATTGTTGCACTGGCGAGGATCCACCACTCCGAAGAGTTTTAGGGGGAGGTTTCGCCGCCATCTTTTAGTCCTCAATTATGACGCACTTTCACTTAAAGTTTAAAAAGTCCAACAAGCTAGAGAGTATAGTAAAATAAACCTCTTCACCTTTGTCTCTTGTACCGCTCTGCCTGCTCCTTTAAATCATAGTCCTTTCTTCAGGCAGGGATGGTTCGCAGACGCCTGGCTCTGCTCCAAGAAGTTCGGAGCAGAGACGCCGGCCAGCTGGGAGCAACCCAGGCTTCGGGGGAGTTCGATCCTTCAGCCGCCCAAGCTCCAAGCTCAGGCGGCCCCGGAGAACTCTACCCCTACCTGGGGCCTCACCCCCTCCTCTTCTCCCGAGGAGGGGGCTTCAATTTCGCCCGAACAGCTGATCGGCGCTGTTTCGGGCGAAAAAACAAACAGCTGAGCCGCGGGCAGCCCGGGAAGGCTGTCTTCGGCGCCGCGCCACCACCGGAAGTCTCACTACACAAGGTTATTGAAACAAATATAGACCTGGAAAAGTGGAAGAACTTAAAACTGTCATTATTAGGAAGAATAGCTACAGTTAAAATGAATATATTGCCTAAGTTTTTATTTCTGTTTCAGACAATTCCGATAAAACTTGGGGAAAATTTTTTTCAAGAGTTGAATTCATTAGTTTTGAAGTTTGTATGGCAAGGAAAGAAAGCTAGAATAAAGATGAAAACCTTGCAAAATACTAAGGAAAATGGAGGCTTTGGCCTACCTGAGTGGGCTTTGTATTGTCAAGCGTCTATTAACATGGGTGAAAGAATGGATAATGCTTAGGAATAAAAGGTTGTTATATTTGGAGGGACATGACTTACAGTTGGGGTGGCACGCTTTTTTGTGGTATGGGGAAAAAAATCCATGGGTATTTTCAAAATCACTGTATTAGAAATGCTTTGATAACAGTATGGGAAAAAATTAAAATGAAAATATATGTAAAAATTCCAGGGTAGTTATCAACAATTGAAGCTTTCTCACACACAAATTTGTTAGATTTTAAAAAAACTTGGACATATAGAGATATTTTAAATATTGATGGGACATTAAAATTGAAACAAGAGCTGGAACATCAGGGCATCAACATGTCATGGTGGGTACGCTTACAAATACAAAATAGATATGAAAAAGATATGAAATTGGATTTTATAAAGAACAAAATGTATTTGATAAGATATTATTAACTTCAGATGAGAAATTAATTAAGAAAATGTATAATTTTTTGTTAACTTTAGAGATGGAAAGTGAACAAATTAAAGGGACGATGATAAGGTGGGTGGAAAACTTTGGTTATAATATAGAATTAGAAAAATGGCAAAAGTTGTGGGAGACAAATTATAAACTGACAATGTCAACTGCGTATAAAGAAAATTTGTATAAAATGTTTTATAGATGGCACTTACCTCCAGCAAAACTTGCAAAAAATTTTAAAAATGTATCAGGTAAATGTTGGAAATGTAAACATAACTTAGGTACATATTCTCATATCTGGTGGACATGTGACAAGGTAAAGGCTTATTGGAAAAAAATACATGCTTGGCTAGAAAAATATTAGGAGAACATGTAGTATTTAATCCTGAATTTTTTTATTAGGTATAGTACCAGAAAAGATTAATAAGCAAAAATTATACTTGGTTTTACCGCAGCAAGAATAAGTTATGCGCAATGTTGGAAAAATGAACAAATACCTTCAGAAGAGGAGGTAATAAAAAAGATACTGGAATGCGCAGAGATGGATAGACTAACTATGAGGCTGAAAGATAAAGAAGAAACAGAATATTACCAAAGCTGGAATTTATTCTACAAATGGTTAGAAGAGAGAACCAAAGAATAGGACTTGATTATGTATTAGCGTTTTATGAATCCAGATCGCACGCTGTTTGAAAAACTAACATATGTATGTTTTTGTTTTGTTTTTAATTCCATTTATATCCCGCCCTTCTCCGAAGACTCAGGGCGGCTTACAAGCTTAGCAGTAGCCTTCATTCTATGTATATGCCTGCTTATTAGAGCTTTCACACACACCCCAAGCGGCATTATTACAAAGTCAGCTTAATTTCTCCCAACAATCTGGGTCCTCATTTTACCTACCTCGGAAGGATGGAAGGCTGAGTCAACCTTGAGCCTGGTGGGAGGTTAAAAAACAATAACAAACTTTATAACAAAAAAACCCCAAAAGACCAAGAAGAATGAAGGGCAAACTCACCATAGAGTCCATGGAATCAGCACCTACACAGCTATTCTCCAATCCCACTAAAGTTCTCAAATCGGCCCCTATCTTCACTGTTGTCTGTGAATGTTGAATGCAGGATAGGGAATGCAGTACTGTGCTGAGAGCTGACCAAAGCTCCCTCTTGTGGTGCTATAAGAGACTTGCAAATACCTGCCTTGAGTTAAAGCAGGTCCTACAATATCTAAAAATCCCTAAATGTTTAATGTCTAATATACTATCCACCGCTTTATTTTTCAAAATACAAATTGCGTTAAAGGGCATCACACCATCCAGTTTTACTGAAAAACAGAAGGTGGAAAGAAGAATAGCAAAACAAAGCACTGTGACTTTTACCAGAAAGTAAAAGAGACAAAGGGAAGCAGAAGGTGCCCGATGCACATCAGTTTGTTTATGTATGTATGTATTTATTTGTATCCCTTTCTTATTTTCACAAATAACACAAGGTGGTGAACATACACACCTTCCTCCTCCTCCTCCTTTCCCAACAACAACCCTGGGAGGGGAATTGGGCTGAGAGAGAATTACCCAAGGTCACCCAGCTGGTGTTCATGGGTAAAGGTGGGACTAGAACTCACGTCCCCTGGTTTCTACTCTGATTTCTAGCAGGCTAGCTAGATCTTTTTTCCAGTCAAGGGATGTTGGGGGGGGAAGCGAGACGAACCCCCCCCCCAAAAAAAACCCCGCAATTTCTTGCTAGGAGCTGAGGGGACAGAAAGATAATCCCACTGATCCTTCAGCCATTTCACAGTCAGCCAGCCGTTCTGTCTCGGCTGGGCCAAAGGGCTGGCTTTGAATGGGCGGAGGATGACCCTCGGAAGAGGGGCAGCGCTGCCCTCTGCCTTGGCCTATAATCGGCCGTTCTTCCTTTCCCGCCCTCCCTGGTAGAGCGTGGATAGAGAGCCAAAGCAGGCGCCAGGAGGAGCCGACAGTTATTGCTGCTAGCCCGCCTCCTCCGCTCTTTTCCTAGAGAAGAGACGGGCCTCTCCTCGCCTCGGACTCCGCCGCTCCACCAACCAGGGACGGACGCCGACTAGAGTTGCTGGGACCCGGGTACGAGCGGTGGGTGTTTCCGCTTTTTGAGGTTTGGGGGGGGGAGGTGAAGAATCGCGCGCGCGCAGACCCAAACAGCCCGCCATTGTTTGCAAGCATAGAAAAGCTCCCAGCTCCGGAGCCCCTAATTCGGGGGTCTTCAAACTTGGCCCTTTTAGGACTTGTGGACTTCAACTCCCAGAATTCCTCAGCCAGCCATGCTGGCTGAGGAATTCTGGGAGTTGAAGTCCACAAGTCCTAAAAGGGCCAAGTTTTTTTTTAAAAATTCCATTTATATCGCGCCCTTCTCTGAAGACTCAGGGCGGCTTACAAGCTTAGCAGTAGCCTTCATTCTATGTATATGCCTGCTTATTAGGGCTTTCACACACACCCCAAGCGGCATTATTACAAAGTCAGCTTAATTGCCCCCAACAATCTGGGTCCTCATTTTACCTACCTCGGAAGGATGGAAGGCTGAGTCAACCTTGAGCCTGGTGGGAAGCGAACCTGCACTAATTGCAGGCAGCTGGTGTTACTTAAGGAGGCATTGGCCCACTGCTCCACCAAGGCTCAAGTTTGAAGACCCCTGCCCTAATTCATCCGTCATCCGTAGCCCCGCTCGCTGCCACACCGGTGGGAGTATCATTCTCAGCCCGGAGACCCTCTCGGGCAACTCCGCGAACGCGCACAAACGCGGAACTTTGCAAAATGCTTGGCCGGGCCACTAATTACTGGGGTTTCCTCCAGGCTGTCCTTCTGCGATTGCTGGGGCGGCCGTCCTTGTTTTGATAACATGTTGGAAGGGCGAGAGCACCGGAGACCCGCTGGGAGTTGAGTTTCAATTGGAACCAACGATTCTACCAAATTGTCACCAGCTCTGATCGTGCAGAGCCGGCCCAGGGTCCCCCGTGTCTAATTTGAAGGCTGGCTTCACAAGGACCCTAATACTGGGTTAATAAATGCAGTTGCTGTATCCACTGCACATGGTCTGTCCAAAGCAGTTAACTACATGATGTGATAATCTGAACCATGCTGGCCGTTTTAACCAAGTTGTGGGAACCCACTCAAGATTTTGGAGCAGGACAAAGTTTTGCAGAATCAGTGTGCTGATAGACTGGGGAGATGGGACTGTTCAAAGGAATTAACTGATACAGCACATAGAGTAATAGACAGGTGAATTTAGTCTAATGGGTAGCCTCCTTTGTAGCATCCCTGTAGTCATGTGATCAAACTTCAGGGGCAACTGGTTCCTATTTATGTTGGTTGCAGTGTCCTGGAGTCATGTGGTCACCTTTTCCAACCTTTTGGCAAGCAAAATCAATGGGGTATCAGATTCACTTAACAACCGTGTTACTAAATTAACAATTGAAGTGATTCACTTAACAATTGTGGCAAGAAAGATCGTCAAATGGAGCAAAATTCACTTAACAAATGTTTCACTTAGCAGCCAAAATTTTGGGCGCTATTGTGGTTGTATGCCAAGAACTATCTGTACTTCTGAGACCAGCCAGTCGATTTATCCCTTTGATTAAAAAGAAATTAGTCCTGAGCTTGCAAAGAGCTGTTTCAGGCAAGAAGTTGATAAGCTAATATTATAGAAACTCTAATTGTCAAGCATTCTCAAAGACCAATCTATCAATGTCAGTCGTGTGTCATCACAGATGGGCTTTTACATTATGCTTAAATTGGCTGCTGAAGTAATTCATTTTCTGAGTTTATGTGTTGAAACATAACTGGATAGAGACGGAGTTTGCATAACAGACTGAGTCACCCTAAAAGCTAATCAAAATTAACAGTAATCAAGCTTTCCTTACTGTGTGCTTGCAACTGTAAGGTCTTTATCTTTAACTGAGCCAATCATGAATGTTGTGCAAACTCAGCCAGAGATTATTGCGCTGTTCATTTCAATGATGTTTGGGGAAATAAGCAAAAGGATGAGTCCTTGCCAAGCTTACAGGGAAAAGGAGCACAATATGGACAATGTTAGTGGTGACATGGAACCCATG
Source organism: Vipera ursinii (assembly GCF_947247035.1). Classification (NCBI taxonomy): domain Eukaryota; kingdom Metazoa; phylum Chordata; class Lepidosauria; order Squamata; family Viperidae; genus Vipera; species Vipera ursinii. The sequence goes on along the minus strand of NC_139512.1, from coordinate 335,841,267 downwards.
CTTGGCTTCAGGACGAAGTGAGAGGTAAGGTTAAGCCAAGCCATGCCGCCTCAGTGGGATGAAGACCGTGATGCTCAGCCTAGGCCAGCTTTTCTTAGCCTTGGCAGCTTGAAGATCTGTGGATTTCAACTCCCAGAATTCCCCAGCCAGCAAACCTGGAAAGTCTCAAAATCAACTGTAAGAGTTTATTTGATTTCTCACTGCCTACAGTGTACCGAATGGAGGAATTCTCAGGCTGCAACTGAAAATTGCTTACAGAGGATAATTTTATCTTTTATTTCAGTTTCTTGCTCTCATGGTCTTTCCCCAGTTTTTCCCTTGCAGTTTTATTGGTGAAAGGAACAAAGTCAAAGGGGAGAGGAAAAGAATAAAGTCAAAGAGGAAAGCAAGTAAACATGACTAGGCATGTCCAGTTAATCCACAAGCTAATTATTTAATCATCACTATGTTGGTTTGTCCCTTTCAGAAACAAGGTACAAAGGCCAATGGTAATGTAGCTAGGTGAAGGGGATTGGATGCAAGCCCTACAACCCTAAACACAGTTACCTGTTGGAGGAGGTTGGCTTTATGTGCTTACGTGGCAAATGTATATTCAGAGGTGAAACTCTGAAGCATTTTTTATGTGCCCCAGCAATGGAGCTATTGGAATGATGCTTTGCATCTTGCTTTTTTGTGTACCTTTCTGAGATTAAATGCCAATACTCATTCCTAGGAACACTACAGCCTAGTGTTTCTAGCCCTGATTAATTTTATTTATTTGCTTTATAGAAAAATGAAACAGACTCTTTCCTTAATTTTTGTCACATGCATCTGACAGAGAATTCTGAGTTTATTAATCTTACATTTTAGTTAAATACAACCAAGCAGACTTCTGGTGCCTGTATATTGTATATTCCAATCATTCAAAATGATTATTGTCTCAGAAATAGCAACATAGTTGGGTCTAGGGCTCCATGCTTTGAGATCTTGTCTATTTCTGCCAATGTGACCTCTTGCTATCCCTATGCTCAAATATCTCATTTATTTCTCCCCTCCAGTTATTCCAATGATGATCTTCTGGACTTTGAGTGTCGTGACTGTTCTTATCCCTTGGAGTCAAAGGGAAGACTGCCTTGCAGGCTTCTTCAATCAACATAACTGGAGGGCTCATTTGCAATGCTTATTGTAGGTATCTCCTACTTTTCCCCTGCAGACCCTTCTGCAAAATGGTACCAACGAAGCTACGTGTGGCGGTAATTGGGGCAGGAGCGGCAGGACTGTGCGCCGCCCGGCACATCCTTGTCTCTTCTGAGACTTTTGCTCCGCCGGTGGTGTTTGAGGCCTCAGATCGCTTGGGAGGCACCTGGATTTACACAGAGGAGAAAGAAGATGCCATGGGAAGAACCATCCACTCCAGCATGTATCGTGACCTCAGGTAGTCACCTAAGGGTGCTGCAGCCTCTCTGCACTTTGGGATGGGTTCTTTATGCCCTACTCTACCAATGTACTAGACAGCCTAGGAAGAGGCCTCAGGCAGCTGTTCTTTAAATGCAAAAAAGAATGGAATCTGGGCAGGGGAGAGGAGTGGAATGCAGTGTGGAAAGTGTGCTTTATCCTGCTTCTGCTCCTAGGACCAACCTGCCCAAGGAATCAATGGCCTTTCCAGATTTCCCCTTTGACCCATCACTGCCTTCATTCCTGCACCACTCGGATGTTCTGGCCTACCTGGATAGCTATGCAGAGCAGTCTGGAGTCTGTGACCATATCAGGGTGAGAGATGATCGGGCTGTTAAAAGCAGGGCGTGGCAGAGCAAAAAGAGGCACGTGCTCCCTGGGGGAGGATGGGAGCACAATAAGTTGCCACGGTTTGTTTCTAGATCTTTCAATGCAATACAGATTAAATGCTGCACCTCTTCATATTATTATCACGGTTGGTTGCACAGTGAGCCAGATGTTTAGAAGGGATTTGGCATTTTTATATGCTTATCAAGCCCTTCCCAAAGAGCTAAAATTATTATTTTTATCCTGAGATTGATGATAGATAGATAGATAGATAGATAGATAGATAGATAGATAGATAGATAGATGAGAGCGAGCGAGCGAGAGAGTCAAGAGAGTTAAGGCAGCAAACATATGTGATACACCTGCCTCCTATTTTCCCCACAATAACACCCCTCTGAGATGGACTGGGCTGAGAGAGAGTAAATGGACCAAGTCATCCAGTTGGCTTTCATGTCTAAGGGTGGCATATAATTCACAGCATCCTGGTTTCTGCCCCAGCGCCTTCACCACTACACCATTAGTTTTGCCGCAGAATATTCAGAGCCTTACAGATCCAGAGCTAGCTGGTTTCTGGGAACTCACCTGTTCTCTTCCATTTTTTCTTCACTAGTTCCAATGGCAAGTGGAGGAGGTCAGGCCTGTTGAGAGGGATGCAGGCAGCCTAGGTGGCTGGGAAGTCACAGCAACAGTGCAGCACCCAGAGTCAACTCAGCAAGTCAAAGAGCATTTTGATGCCGTCATGGTCTGCACTGGGTAAGTCCTAGTTGAGCTGGGCTGGGGCAGGGATGGTGCTTTTGATAAGTAGAGAAGAAGCAATAAATTAATAGCCTGTGAAGTTTTTGCTGTTCTTGTTGCTTTGCGGGGAGGTCAAGATTCAAAGAGAGAGTAGAGAGTGAAGATGACTAACCTCCTCATGATTGCTGCAAGATCATGTTAGAATGAATGAAAGGCCAGGCAAATCACTTGATGCTTTTATAAATCAAGAAAGAAAAGGAGAATACGCTGTGATGCTTGACATGTCTCTGTTCTCCAACCTCCATCCTAATAGTTTTATTTCTGCAGCCATTACACTGTCCCATTTATACCTCCCATTCCTGGGTTGGACACTTTCCAAGGTAAGCTTTAAATCTTCCTTATTCTTTAGTGACAAGGGTGAACTTGCGGCTGGATCAAGTTAAAAACATCAGGTCCAGCATTTTACTTCCTCCATTGTCCAATTAATTGAAATAGTCTAGAGACTTATTTAATAGACAATGTACTTATTACATTGTCCAACCAGGGGCCCCTGGAAAATGCTTAACCCGAGGAAGAAGGCTGTGGGCTTTTTTTCTGTTATTGTTTAGACGTAGGCTGCCTCTAAAAGATAATGTTCCATGTAGCACAGCCCAGTGCCTAATAGTCAATTTTACACACACAGACACACACACACACACACACACACACACACCTGTCATAAATGTCCTTGAAGTTATTTAAAGCCAATGACCACCCTTATGTCTTAAGCAGCCAGTTCCATGAACTTAGTCCTGCATTGCATATTCATACTTTGTTCATGGATTTTCCTTTTTGTGATTGGTTTGTTTTTTGTTGCAGTGCAGAGTTACACGAGACAGCCATTTTAAAGATGCCATCCTTATCTTAAAATAATTTTAAAACAGAGCAATAGGCACAGGTTGGATATGTGTTGTACCCTATGCAAGAATGCCAACATTACTTGCCAACATTTTTTCCCTCTGTCTTCCCAGGCCGTATTCTGCACAGCCACTCCTATCGCTATCCAGAGCCCTTTGCCAACCAATCTGTAGTGCTGGTAGGTGCTGGTCCATCAGGAGTTGACCTGGCCTTGCAACTCTCTGATGTAGCTGCTCAAGTAGTGCTCAGCCATAAAAGGCAACATGTGTGTGGGCTGCCCAAGGATGTGATACAGGTACCCCCACTTTTGAAGGTGGGGCAAAAGACAATGGTATTCACTGACAGCTCCAAGATGCCAGCTGATGTCTTGATTCTCTGTACAGGCTACAAGTACAACTTCCCCTTCTTGGACTTGGCCAAATTGGGCTTACAAGAGACAGATTATGGAGTGGGCCCCCTGTACCAGCATTTACTGCCCCCCCAGCACCCTTCACTTTTCTTGATTGGCCTTTGTCAGCACATCTGTCCTTTCCCACACTTCCACTGCCAGGTGCTATTTGCACTGGCTGTGCTAAGTGGGCGCTGTTCCCTCCCTTCTGCGGCTGATATGGAGGCTGAAGTCCAAAGACAGTTGGAACAACATTTGAAGAATGGAGGGTTGGCCCGGTACTTCCTGAAGATGAGGGAACAACAGTGGAGCTATATGGAGGAGCTAGCTCACCTTGCTGGATTCACACCTGTGCCACCTGCTGTCCAACAAATTTATGAAGATACCCATGCCAGCCGTCTCTGCAGTGTGAGCACCTATCGTAGCAGAAACTATCGGCTATTGGGCCCCAGTGCTTGGGAGTTGGTGCAGGATTGTGGTGAGAATTGCATAAAGACTGGAGATCCAAAATAAGGACCTTAGAATGCTCCACGTGGCAATCTTCTCTCTTCCTCTGTGTGGTTTTCCTTCTAAGGCCCAACTGCAGTCAGGGAAATGGGGCCAAGAACTGCCAGGTGAGAAAGAGAAAGAACCAAATCCCCTCATGGCATCACTGAAATACAAGAAAGAGCTTTTGTAGGGGAAACTTGAAGCAGATCATAAAGAGGGACAAATAATTTATATTCCATCTGAAAGAAAAAGGGGGGCAAACCAGGTGTGTGTGTGTGTGTGTATACATATATATATATATATATATATATATATATATATATATATATATATATATATATATATATATATGTGTGTGTGTGTGTGTGTGTGTGTGTGTGTGTGTGTGTGTGTGTGTGTGTGTGTGTGAAATGTTAACTATTTAGATTACCTTGCTAGGCCCCAAACATGGGGCAAATCTTTATTTCCTGTTTTCAGCCTATCTTGAAGGCCATCGAACAGGCAGTAGTCACACCAGACAGCTCATATATTTGTGTAAATTACTAACAAAGAATTAAGGGAGACTGAAATGCATTTCTAACTTATTAGTTTTCATCCGTCAGCCATACCCTTCTGAGATTCGAACCTGGGCTGATTGCACATTAGGCAGTTGTTTTTACCTCTTGAGCCACAGGATCTCTCTCGCTTTGTTAGCTTCTGCAAGGGGAGATATGTGTCAAATGTTAACTATTTAGATTACCTTGCTAGGCCCCATGATTTGCCCCATGTTTGGGGCCTAGCAAGGTAATCTAAATAGTTAACATTTGACACATATCTCCCCTTGCAGAAGCTAACAAAGCGAGAGAGATCCTGTGGCTCAAGAGGTAAAAACAACTGCCTAATGTGCAATCAGCCCAGGTTCGAATCTCCGAAGGGTATGGCTGACTGATGAAAACTAATAAGTTAGAAATGCATTTCAGTCTCCCTTAATTCTTTGTTAGTAATTTACACACACACACACACACACACACACACACACACACACACACACACACACACATATATATATATATATATATATATATATATATATATATATATGGATCTTTGGTCATTCGGGTTTTTCCTGCGTAGAATTGAAGGTGTAGGAGCAACGTTTCGACGGACTCCCATCCGTCATCCTCAGGCTGGTCTCCAGTGAAAATCTCCAGTGATATATGTATATATATATATATATATATACAGGGAGTGCAGAATTATTAGGCAAGTTGTATTTTTGAGGATTAATTTTATTATTGAACAACAACCATGTTCTCAATGAACCCAAAAAACTCATTAATATCAAAGCTGAATATTTTTGGAAGTAGTTTTTAGTTTGTTTTTAGTTATAGCTATTTTAGGGGGATATCTGTGTGTGCAGGTGACTATTACTGTGCATAATTATTAGGCAACTTAACAAAAAACAAATATATACCCATTTCAATTATTTATTTTTACCAGTGAAACCAATATAACATCTCAACATTCACAAATATACATTTCTGACATTCAAAAACATAACAAAAACAAATCAGTGACCAATATAGCCACCTTTCTTTGCAAGGACACTCAAAAGCCTGCCATCCATGGATTCTGTCAGTGTTTTGATCTGTTCACCATCAACATTGCGTGCAGCAGCAACCACAGCCTCCCAGACACTGTTCAGAGAGGTGTACTGTTTTCCCTCCTTGTAAATCTCACATTTGATGATGGACCACAGGTTCTCAATGGGGTTCAGATCAGGTGAACAAGGAGGCCATGTCATTAGATTTCCTTCTTTTATACCCTTTCTTGCCAGCCACGCTGTGGAGTACTTGGACGCGTGTGATGGAGCATTGTCCTGCATGAAAATCATGTTTTTCTTGAAGGATGCAGACTTCTTCCTGTACCACTGCTTGAAGAAGGTGTCTTCCAGAAACTGGCAGTAGGACTGGGAGTTGAGCTTGACTCCATCCTCAACCCGAAAAGGCCCCACAAGCTCATCTTTGATGATACCAGCCCAAACCAGTACTCCACCTCCACCTTGCTGGCGTCTGAGTCGGACTGGAGCTCTCTGCCCTTTACCAATCCAGCCACGGGCCCATCCATCTGGCCCATCAAGACTCACTCTCATTTCATCAGTCCATAAAACCTTAGAAAAATCAGTCTTGAGATATTTCTTGGCCCAGTCTTGACGTTTCAGCTTGTGTGTCTCAGTGGTGGTCGTCTTTCAGCCTTTCTTACCTTGGCCATGTCTCTGAGTATTGCACACCTTGTGCTTTTGGGCACTCCAGTGATGTTGCAGCTCTGAAATATGGCCAAACTGGTGGCAAGTGGCATCTTGGCAGCTGCACGCTTGACTTTTCTCAGTTCATGGGCAGTTATTTTGCGCCTTGGTTTCTCCACACGCTTCTTGCGACCCTGTTGACTATTTTGAATGAAACGCTTGATTGTTCAATGATCATGCTTCAGAAGCTTTGCAATTTTAAGAGTGCTGCATCCCTCTGCAAGATATCTCACTATTTTTGACTTTTCTGAGCCTGTCAAGTCCTTCTTTTGACCCATTTTGCCAAAGGAAAGGAAGTTGCCTAATAATTATGCACACCTGATACAGGGTGTTGATGTCATTAGACCACACCCCTTCTCATTACAGAGATGCACATCACCTAATATGCTTAATTGGTAGTAGGCTTTCGAGCCTATACAGCTTGGAGTAAGACAACATGCATAAAGAGGATGATGTGGTCAAAATACTCATTTGCCTAATAATTCTGCACTCCCTGTATATATATATATATATATATATATATATATATATATATATATATATATATATATATATATATATATATATATATATATATAGCTCCTCCACATGTTTGTTGGACCCGTGCCCTTCCTGGCTGGTTTATGCAGCCAGGGAGAGGACACGAGGCTGGCTCCAGGCGGTTATATCTGCTTCCTTGAGTGAGGGTTATTTCCCCACCGTCTTGAAGGAGGCGGTGGTGAGACCTCTCCTCAAGAAGCCTGCCTTGGACCCAGCTGGATTGAACAACTTTCGTCCAGTCTCCAACCTTCGCTTTCTTGCGAAGGTTGTTGAGAGTGTGGTGGCGCATCAGCTCCCTCTGGTCCTGGATGAAGCGGATTTTCTGGACCCCTACCAATCGGGTTTCAGGCCCGGGTACAGCACGGAGACGGCATTGGTCGCTCTGGTGAATGATCTCTGGAGGGCGCGGGACAGGGGATATTCCTCTGTCCTTGTCCTATTAGACCTCTCGGCGGCTTTCGATACCATCGACCATGGTATCTTGCTGCGGCGTCTCAGGGGATTGGGAGTGGGAGGCACAGTTCTTCAGTGGTTCTCCTCCTATCTCCTGGGACGCTCGCAGTCGGTGTTGGCAGGAGGGCAGAGATCGGCCCCTAGGTCTCTCGTTTGTGGAGTTCCTCAGGGGTCTGTTCTCTCGCCTCTCCTGTTCAACATCTACATGAAACCGCTGGGTGAGATCATTCGTGGTTTTGGAGTTGGGTATCATCAATATGCCGATGATACCCAACTTTTCTTTTCGACCCCAAACCACCCCAGTGATGCCCTCGCTGTGATGTCCCGTTGCCTGGAGGCGGTTCGGGTCTGGATGGGGAGGAACAGACTTCAACTCAACCCTGACAAGACTGAGTGGCTGTGCATTCCGGCATCCCGGGACATTCAAAATGTTCCATCTCTTTCTATGGGGGGTGAGCTCTTACCCCCCGTGGATAGGGCTCGCAACTTGGGAGTCCTCCTAGATTCACGGCTAACCCTGGAAGACCATATAGTGGCCGTGACTAGGGGGGCTTTCGCCCAGGTTCGCCTGGTGCACCAGTTGCGGCCCTATCTGGACCGGGATGCCCTGTGCGCGGTCACTCATGCGCTCGTGACCTCTCGCCTTGACTACTGTAATGCTCTCTACATGGGGCTTCCCTTGAAGACCACTCGGAGGCTCCAGCTGGTACAGAATGCGGCCGCGAGAGTTGTCTTGGGAGTTTCCCAGTACTCCCATGTTACACCTTTGCTCCGCGAGCTGCATTGGCTACCAGTTGTCTTCCGGGTGAGGTTCAAGGTCTTGGTTATGATCTTCAAGTCCTTACATGGCATGGGTCCGGGTTACCTCAGGGACCACCTGCTGCCGGCGTCAACTCCCCTCCGCCCTGTGCGTTCCCACAGAGAGGGCCTCCTCAGGGTGCCTCCGGTCAGAGAATGCCGACTGGTGGCCCCCAGGGGGAGGGCCTTCTCTGTGGGCGCTCCGGCACTTTGGAATCAACTACCGGTGGAGCTCCGGATGACATCTGACCTCCGAACCTTCCGTCGCGGTCTGAAGACCCATTTATTCGAATTAGCTGGTCTGGCCTGATGGGGGAATATTTGGGTTTTTAAAATAGTTGTTTTTATTATTGTATTATCGTTTTTATTTGGGCATTGGTTTAATCTTATTTTAACTTTTGTATCGTAATTATATATGCCCTGTGAACCGCCCTGAGTCCCCAGGGAGAAGGGCGGTATATAAATTAAATAAAACCTAAACCTAAACCTAAAGGTAAAGGTTCCCCCGCACATGCGTGCTAGTCGTTTCCGACTCTAGGGGCCGGTGCTCATCTCCGTTTCAAAGCCGAAGAGCCAGCGCTTGTCCGAGGATGTCTCCGTGGTCATGTGGCCGGCATGACTAGACGCCAAAGGCGCACGGAACGCTGTTACCTTCCCACCGTAGTGGTCCCTATTTTTCTACTTGCATTTTTACGTGCTTTCGAACTGCTAGGTTGGCAGAAGCTGGGACGAGTAACAGGCGCTCACTGTTACGCGGCACTCGGGATTCGACCCGCCAAACTGCCGACCTTCTGATCGACAAGCTCAGCATCCTAACCCACTGAGCCACCGCGTCCCTTATATATATATATATACACATATACATATATATATATATATAAATATAAAAACAGTTGGTCTGTCTATAGCCAAACTACAATTGACAAAGCTCAGGTGCATGTTTAAAAAGTCAGGAGGAAAACTGCAATCGTGGCTAGTTTGATTGGCTTTGCACAACTAGGCAATCCCAGTTTTGATTAGTACAGTATGGTGTGACCTCTAAACAGAGAGTGCCCAGCCTAAGCTTTCTGGTGTGCTTTGTAACTGGGTGAAGCTAGAAAGCCAGGTCTTTAAAAACCCACTGTGCATCACACTTTATAATTTACACTGCTTATCACAGTCCAGAAAATGTTTGCCCTTTGCGTGCCATATAAATAGAAATAAAGAAAACCTGATTCCAATGAAAATGAGAAAAAGAAATTCAGTAACCTCCAGTCCATATAAGTTGCCTTGGGTTCGTGACAGAGAGGGGAAGCATAGAAGGGAAGAGGCAGAACACAGTTTTATAGCAGTGCTTTAATTATGGGAGCTACAAAATTATTCAGGTGATGTCCAATTGAGGGGACAGAAACGGAGAATAAATCAAAATTGTAATCTCACTGAAATGAATACAATTCATATATTAAACCATTCCTGTTTCAAAAGGCCTTAGAGCACAGGTCGGCAACCTGCGGCTCCGGAGCCGCATGCGGCTCTTTGAGCCGTCTCTTGCGGCTCCCAGCCGCCCGGTGCGCGCGCACCTCTTCCAACGGGCAGTGGTGCGCGCGCACCTCTCCAAATGGAGAGTGGCACCGCCCGTTTGGAGAGGTGCACGCGCACCTCCCCGAATGGGCGGAGGTGCGCGCGCACCTCCCCAAACCTTTTGAGAGGTGCGCGCGTACCTCCGCGCGAATGGGCAGAGGTGCCGCTCTTTCAGGAAGCCCGCCGCGGCCCGTCTGTGAAGCTGCCGAAAGCGGCAGCTTAGCAGACGGGCCGCGGCAGCTTCCGCAAAGAGCGGCGCCCCTGCCCATTCCGAGAGGTGCGCGCGCACCTCTCCGAACGACCGGAGTTGCGCGCGCACCTCCCCAAACCTTTGGGGAGGTGCGCGCGTACCTCCGCGCGAACGGGCAGCGGTGTCGCTCTTTCAGGAAGCTGCCGCTTTCGCGCGGAGGTACGCGCGCACCTCCCCAAAGGTTTGGGGAGGTGCGCGCGCAACTCCGGTCGTTCGGAGAACGGGCAGCGGTGCCGCTCTTTCAGGAAGCTGCCGCTTTCGGCAGCTTCCTGAAAGAGCGGCGCCGCTGACCCTTCGCTTTCGGCAGCTTCCTGAAAGAGCGGCGCTGCTGCCCCTTCGCACGGAGGTACGCGCGCACCTCCCCAAAGGTTTGGGGAGGTGCGCGCGCAACTCCGGTCGTTCGGAGAGGTGCGCGCGCACCTCTCGGAATGGGCAGGGGCGCCGCTCTTTGCGGAAGCTGCCGCGGCCCGTTTGCTAAGCTGCCGCTTTCGGCAGCTTCACAGACGGGCCGCGGCGGGCTTCCTGAAAGAGCGGCACCGCTGCCCATTCGCGCGGAGGTACGCGCGCACCTCCGTTCGTTCGGAGAGGTGCGCGCGCACCTCTCGGAATGGGCAGGGGCGCCGCTCTTTGCGGAAGCTGCCACGGCCCGTCTGCAAAGCTGCCGAAAGCGGCAGCTTTGCAGACGGGCCGTCGCCATCGGGCAACCGGGAACCGGTTCCATCTCATTTTTTTAAAAATGGCAGCCGCGTGCGTCCGCGCATGCGCAAAAAACCTTTTTGCGCATGCGCGTGCATGGACACACGCACGCGGCTCCCTCTTTTTTTAATTTGTGATGGAACCGGTTCCCAGTGGCTCTTTTTCTTTTTTAGGTTGCCGACCCCTGCCTTAGAGCAATTACAGAATACTTTTAATAAAAAGAAAAATGTATCTGGGCCAGGTTCACACAAGTTCCTGGTTACTAAACTGACTCTTTTCTGTATTTGCACCAAACAATACATTAACCTATAAACTAATCACATGGGCTGGCTTTCCATACCATGATAAGCCATGGAAAACTAATCGTTTCACAATAGCCAAACTTAGCAATGTTGTGCAAATGAAGCTCCAAGAACTTTAACAGAAGTCATTGAGCCAGCGTACAAATACAAACATTGCCTGAGCTTCTGTGAAGCTTGGCTTTTACATTCATGCATGCACAATGTTGTTTATCCTGTATGAAGAAAAGAGAAAGAACATCAGTGGCAATATTAAAAGAAGTCAAGTGTCTTTTGTATTGTGCTTGAGCCTTGGTCCCTAGATAGTTTTTTGAATAAAAATATGGAATTGGTTTTCTACTGTCATCTGCTGGGATGGTTTTCCCATTTCCAGTCCACAATGTATAGCGCTAGAATTCCCTGGTGATCTTCCACGTGTATTAACAAGGCCTGGCCCTGTTTCACTTCCCACTTCGGATGAGACCCGCTAGGTGCTGCCATTTTCTTAACACAGTGTTTCTCAACCTTAGCAGCTTTAAGATGCATGAACATCAACTCCCAGAACTCTTTTGCTGGCTGGAGAATTTGGGGAATTGAAGTCCTCACATCTTAAAATTGCCAAAGTGGAGAAACACTGAGTTAAGCATATAGCCAGCACTACTGTGGCCATAGGCCTTTGAACTATGGTGCTGGAGAAGACTCGTGCGAGTCCCTTGGACTGCGATCAAACCGGTCAGTCCTAGAGGAGATCAACCCTGACTGCTCTTTAGAAGGCCAGATCCTGAAGCTAAAACTCAAATACTTTGGCCACCTAATGAGAAGGAAGGACTCATTGGAGAAGAGCCTAATGCTGGGAAAGGTTGAGGGCAAGAGAAGAAGGGGACGACAGAGAATGAGATGGCTGGATGGAGTCACTGAAGCAGTAGGCGTGAGCTTAAATGGACTCCAGAAGATGATAGAGGACAGGAAGGCCTGGAGGAACGTTGTCCATAGGGTCGCGATGGCTCAGACACGACTTTGCAGCTAACAACAACACTGTGGCCATAATGAGAGTCATTTTTTCATTCCATGTCTGCATTTGTCTGTGTGCATGCATGCACATGAATGCAAAATAACAGATAAAATTAAATTGTCCTTAATGCCTGATGACTTACCTAAAAATATCCATGCACAACAGTGGGTTCCACGATGATGCCAGAAAACAGTCTATAGATCTCATCTGGTGAATAGGGCTTTACAAACTACCCATTACAACAGCCACTTTTGCCAATGGAGAAACTTCTCAACACAACTGCTGTGTGTGTGTCCTCTATGCTCTCAAAACTTTACCCTTAGCCCAGGGGGTATCCAACCCCCGGGTTGTGGACCAGCACTGGGCCGTGGCATGCCAACAATCAGGCACTGCAAACAAGCAAAGCACCATTTGCAGGATGCAGGCAGTACACGAAACCACACCCCCTCCAGTCCACAGAATAACCTCTATCCACAGAACCAGTTCCTGGTGCTCAAAAGCTTGGAGGCTGCTGTCTTAGCCCAAAAATTGTGCATCCTTGATTTAAAAGCTACAGCTTGGGTGGAAAAGCTGTCCTGTTGCAGTGGCCTCTTCCTTGTTCAAGACGCAGAGGGAGGTTGTGTTTCCAAGGGCTGGCCAGCCAGCATTTCTTCTTCTACGTAGACACAGTGTGAACCCCGGCTCCTAAGAAAAGGTTCTAGGGGTACTTGTCGTTGGAAGGTCTCAGTGGTAAAATAATAGGCCAGAGGATCTAGGGCAGCATTCACGCAGGATAAGAGCAGGACATATCTGTACGCCTGAACTAAATACTTTCCATTCAACTCTGGTACAAGAAAGCAAAGTACTGTCAAATGGTAGGGCAAGAAGCAACCCAGAAAGATGACCACATTCGTCACTACCATTAATCTGATCTTGGATATATTGATCAGTTCCATCTCCACACTTACACTCTGGTGGAAAACATGCAGCAAATTATAGGAGGAAGTTACCGTGACAACCAATGTAATGGCATAGCATAGCACCATAGCACTGGAAATACCAGCATTTGTGATATATTGAGGATTTTCATCAAAGCAGAGAGTGCTGTTGGGTTTTGTAGCATTCCTGGCAGCAAAGTATGTGGGAATGGCTCCCCCAATACTCAAGGTCCATATACCCACACAGATGTACTTGGCTTGTCGACGTATGGCCTGTGCCCAGGAGCTGAGTGGAAAGCGCACAGCCATCCAGCGGTCTGAGCTGATGCAAGTCAGAAGGAAGATGCTGCCATACATGTTAACCAAGAGTAGCAGGCCTGCCACTTCACATGTGGTTTGAGATAGCTGGGGTTGCCAGCCATAGTAGTATATCCTCAGAGGCATTGATGCCAACAGCAGAAGATCGCAGACTGCTAGATTCTTCATGTAGATGGTGGTGATGGAGCGAACAACATCTCCGAAGATAAAAATGTACAGAGCTGTGGAGTTCAGCAGGAGGCCTATCATAAAGATTAGTGAGTAGCTACTGGCAAAGACCAGATCATGTACTCTGGCACAGTTGCTGCAGTTGCTGAAATTCATCTTTAAATGTCTAGCAGCAGATCCACACTTTGCAGACTTAAATATATATATATATATATATATATCCTGGCTAGCATGAAACAGGTGATGCCTTCCTCCTAGTTGAAAAAAAAAATTTGCAATGTATATTATATTTGTGAGATTACAATTGCCAAGGTCAGATACTTATTTTTCATATATTGTCTGCGTGAGAGACTTTATAAAGTTCCACAAATTGTGTCATTGCCTTAAGGTTTCATTCTAAAGTTCCATACAACCAAATCTTTCCTGACTTATAAATATTAGTTTTCCTTCTTATTCTTTCTGCTTAAGTCCAATCTATTTCAAACTAAGCTCCCTGCAGCCTTGTTCATGCAACAATATTGGGGCTAAGGACAATCTATTTTGTGCCACTTGTGAGAAATTTACCCCAAGTTTCAAGGTGGAACTTTTCTTCCAAAATAATGGTTCTTCTTAGTCATCCCCCACTGCACTCTTTTAGACTTTACTTCTGAAACCTGAACAGTCTTTGGACGCCTTAAAACAAACCCTCTAAACTTCACCAATCAGACAGGAAGCTGTGGCATTGGAAATGGAAATTTAGCTAACTGCCTAAGTTTTTAAGGGCAAAGTTCAGCTATTTCATAGATCTAATCTTTGTGTTGCAGAATGATGCAGAGGAAAAAGTAAACGAGAGGTGGCATTTAACATAGCAAAAAAGGAAGGGAAAAAAGTTAATAGTTAAACAAATAAAGCCTGATTGGGAAGCAGTCCAATAGTGATCAACAAATATTCATATAGTCTGACAAAAAACAGAGGCCAATATAGATTTATGGCCCCTGATCTATAAAGCAGGGAAAAGCCAAGAGAATGTCTGGTTTAGTTCTATCCAATGAAAGCAGCAAAGCGTGCATTGGGGTTGAGATCTTGCAAAGGAGCTAGACACCCACACATTACAGCCAGAATTTCTCAGTGGGTAGCTAGATCATAGACATCTCAATTCTTTAGTTGATCTAGAATATGCCAAGAAGTTTCTTGCAGAGATTCAACAGAAGTGGGTAATGGGTTTTAACTGCCACAGCCCCATAAAGTTGGAGGGCTATCCAATTGGTCCACAATATTTGCTGAATAAATTAAAATCTTGAGTTTTCTCCCTGACCTTCAGTTAATAATTCACAGTATAAAATAGGAACTCTATTCCCATCCTTCAGACTTAAAATCCAAGAGTTCAAGCAGCTTTTCAAAGCCATGTGTTTTGAGTGCTATTGCATGACTCAGCGTTTCCCAACCTTAGGAACTTGAAGATGCGTGGACTTCAACTCCCAGAATTCCCCAGCCAGCATAGCTGGCTGGGGAATTCTGGGAGTTGAAGTCCACGCATCTTCAAGTTCCTAAGGTTGGGAAACGCTGGCATGACTTATACTATCTCAGACAAGTGACTGTCTAGCCTCTTCTTAAAAATCTCCAGTGATGGAGCGCCCATGATTTCTGGAGTCAAGCTATTCCACTGGTTAATTGTCCTCACTGTCAGGAAGTTTCTCCTTAATTCCAGGTTGCTTCTCTCTCTGATAAGTTTCCAACCATTATTTCTTGTCCTGCCCTCTGGTGCTTTGGTGAATAATGTGACCCCCTCTTCTTTGTAGCAGCCCCTCAAATACTGGAATACTGCTATCACATTTCCCCTATTTCTTCTTTTCTTTAGACTTCACTAGCCAAACCCAAGTTCTGCAGCTATTCTTTATATGTTTTAGTCTCCAGGCCTTTGATCATCTCAGTTGCTCTTTGAATTTTTTCCAAACTCTCAACATCTTTTTTGTGATATGGTGACCAACATTGGCTGCAGTATTCCAGGTGTGATCTTACTAGGGTTTTATAAAGCAGTACTAATACTTCGCGTGTTTTTGATTCTATGCCTCTGTTTATATAAGCCAGGATTGTATTAGCTTTTTTGGTTGCTGTTGCACACTGCTGGCTCATAGTCAAGTGATCGTCCCCTAGGACTCCAAGGTTCCTCTCACAGTTACTGTTTTTAAGCCAGGTCTTGCCTAATCTGTACTTGTAAGGTTGTACCTTTGATTTTTCTTGCTTAAATGTAAGACTTTTCTTTTCTCCAGACTGAAATTCCACATTAAAAATTGTAAGTTACAGCATTCAGTTTATAGTGAACAGGATAGATGGCCATCTCAAGTTTAAACAACATTTCAGATTTTTAAGAAGAGATCAGACAGCCATTTGTCTGAGATGGTATAGATTCTCCTGCTTGAGCAGGGGGCTGGACTAGAAGATCTCCAAGGTCCCTTCCAGCTCTATTCTATTCTATTCTATTCTATTCTATTCTATTCTATTCTATTCTATTCTATTCTATTCTATTCTATTCTATTCTATTCTATTCTATTCTATTCTATTCTATTCTATTCTTGACTAATTGGTATACATCATCTTTGTAAAAAAGATGGCTGATCCTTAGGATATGCCATCCTATAAGTTTGTAGGCTTTCTGAAACAGAATTTGGTCCCTAAACTGAGCTTCAGGTCATAATATTAAAACAGATATCAAGAGAATGAGGTATCAGACATACAATCTTTTTTAAAAAATGAAGTTCCACAGATTTCTGAATCCTTATTTGCAAACTTGATATACACCAGAGAGAACACAAATTTACAAATTTGGAGCCAATGTACTGTAAACCATGTTGTCATGAAATATTTGCAGTCATAAATCATTTTTTTCAATGCCGTTGTAACTTCAAATAGTCACTGTTGCTAGTCGAGGACTATCTGTATATCAACACTGGTAACTTTGGATTTTTTGCTTTGACAACGGATGGAGATGCAACCATTTTCTTCTTATGTTTTACTCAGAGTTAGAGTTAGATGATGCTGGGGGAAGGTATGTGCATGAGAATTTAGCTAGACATAACAATATTGAAGCTAGTGTGTGAACCAAGGTTATTGAAATAAAAGATGATACGAATTGGCGGGCTAGAGAACTGGAGGGGAAGCCTGCAGTTCAAACTAATTGGAGAATGTGATTTATGATTGTTAATTGGAGGAGGGAATTGTGCTTTGATACTATGTGCTCAGGGGAGGGGAACTCAGATTTTAGCTTCAATTATGTTAATGGCGATGCTATGCTACTCAAATAAAGATTCTTTAAGGTAAACAATGCCTCAAAGTTCTTTGAAGCATTTCATCTGTTGGAACCATGACAATATCATTACATTATTTGGGTTATGATGTTAAGACAAATATCATCATTCTGGTTTGCTCTTACAAGCATTGTGGCTTTTATCAGATGCCTATGTTCTGGTTTTTGGTTGCATTTGAGGCACACTGCCCAAAATATGTCAAAATTAATAGCCATTCTTGCTGTGATTGAAATACTGCATTTGCCACAGATTCAGGTGAAACTCGAAAAATTAGAATATCATGCAAAAGTTTATTTATTTCAGTAATGCAACTTAAAAGGGGAAACTAATATATGAGATAGACTCATTACATGCAAAGCAAGATAGTTCAAGCCGTGATTTGTCATAATTGTGATGATTATGGCTTACAGCTCATGAAAACCCCAAATCCACAATCTCAGAAAATTAGAATATTACATGCAATCAATAAAACAAGGAGTGTACATAGAACAATATCGGACCTCTGAAAAGTATAAGCATGTATATGTACTCAGTATTTGGTTTGGGCCCCTTTTGCAGCAATTACTGCCTCAATGCGGCATGGCATGGAAGCTATCAGGCTGTGGCACTGGCATTGGCTTGTTCTTTTACTTAACAAATTGGTTTTTCAATAGTTTCTTTTCTATATTCAACTTTGATTAAACTGGTTCTATACTTGGCAATGACTGAAGTACAGAAGCGACTGACGCAAGCCATACAAATTCTGCCTAAATACAATCAAAGTTCTACTCTTTTAAGCGGCTTGTAGTAGTTCCAAGCCGGCACCCCTCTCCTTGTGACTTTTGTCTTCACATTATATACTGTTAGAGCCAGTGCTTTTTTTGTAAAAGAAAAAGGTGCTGGAACTCACACATGTCATACAACCTGCCTGGCCTACCCTACAAGGTTCCATCCAAAAAAGGTGCCGGAACTCCGTTCTGAGCGTTCAATGAGAAAAAAAGCCCTGGTTAAAGCTATCATTGTCCTAAAAAAAGAAGAAAAGCCCGACTCCATTTTCCCCCTCTGTCGTGCATAATTTTATATCATATCCTAACCTTCCCTTACCTTTAAATTAAAGATTTTTTTTAAAATTTAAAATATAAGGATATTATAGTTACTGTACTCTTTTCTGCATCTTTCCCAGCTCTGCTAGATATTTTTCATAAGTAATTGTATTATTTCTGGATTGTTTGGCCAACATGTCAGTTAACCATTATTAGTTACTCTAAGGTAGTAGTAGTTCCTCAAATAATTTAGTTTTCATGAAGAATCACTGGAAAATCCTTCAACTTTCAGGGTTTCATGGATTAAGTCACTGATCTTTTCCCTATTCAGCTATATACTGGATTCAACTAATATTAGAATTTTACGGTAGAGCAAGATATTATGACTTGAGCTAACTTTTTTTTAACCCCAATAGTACCCATGAGTCAGAAATTTGAGCTGGTTCACACACCACAATAAACAGTAGAATACAATTTCTGCAATGTAATTTACATAATAGCATGTAATTAGCTATAGCTAATGCAATTACAACATAGTGACATAATAACATATAATATTAACAATAGCGTGGCTTCATATGATGAGTTGATTTGCATAACATGCTAAGACAATGGTTGGATTTGAACATCAATGCTATATTACAAATTCCTCAATTCCATTTTAGCTTAGAGCATTGAAAAAAAGACAGCCAGACATTTCTGAAGTAGACTGTCAAAAAGGCCTAGACTTAATCTTTTATTCTGAGCAGTTCTGTAACCCTATTTTGGGAGCCATATTAGCTGTCTTAACCGCTGGTTTATTTCTGGGGAAAGCTAATTTCTGATGCCCTGACAAAATGCTCCCTCATATCCCTCAAGAAACATCCTTATTCTTTACAGCCACTAATTTCTTTGCATAGAACCCCTCAAGGAAATGTCTATGGAGATTCTCAATCATCCACAGTGGTTGTCTCAGCTGAAATGAAGAAACTTCTTGGATGAGAAGCAAAACTTTTTAAAGGAAAAAACCAAGAAAGACCTGTTGCCTTTTGAAAAGCACCTTTGGGACACTCAAGGAAATGTGTCTGAAATTTGTTATAGATAAACTGCACCATTTGGACTTCTACTACTGAACATTTCATCTGACACTATTTCGACTTGAAAAAGTTATGGTATTACATCTCTGATTAGGGGGAAAAGAACCATTTAAGAATAACCATTACAATCCAAGGTATCTCTGTCTACTTAACACAGAGTGACTATGTAAGTCAGGGTGGGAAATCTCTCTATGGATCTTAAAGCAACCTCTCCTTCAGGTATTCCCTTAATCAGAACATCTATCTTCTCCTTTCTTTCCCAAAAACTTACTCACAGATATTCACATCCTGGAATGACAGGTCATAAGAGCAAGGAGCTGCTTGAAGAGATCACCTGCATGTATATCTTCAGCACAATCATCTTCCTTCCTGCTGTTTAAAATTTAAAGCTGAAGAAAACCACACTCCACCTCCTATGATAGAAACCGCATTCTCAGAAGTCATTTCAGTACTTGCGCCAATTGAGTTACATTTTTCAAAACATTTTCTGTAAACTATTTACTGGTGGGGGAAGGTAAAAGATCTCCAGGTTGAAACTTCGCAAGGCATCAAATTAGAACCATTCTATTAATAGGAAAGGATTCCTTCCTTAAGAAGACCCTAAGAGTCACACAAGCTTCTAGCAGAATTACAAACCCTTGTCTTAGACAGGAATCTATCTTCAAATATTCAATGGCTTAATTTGCACAACCTGGTCACTAAACCCAGTATTATGCTAAGTCCACTAAGCCTGGTGTGGGCATAGGGGGATGCCACAATGTGTGTGACACAACTCTGCCTTTTTTGTATGTGTTATGTCATTGTCAGGTGCAAAGTAGGACTATACGTTAAGTTGCAATTCAAAAAGATTTACTGTTTAAGCCTATACACAAGAATCTAGTCAATTATAGTTCATATCTGAATTGGTGCCAGGTAATGGTCAATGGGATTCAAGAGAGGCTGGATTATTTGTGACAATGTAAGTACTCTAAGTTGATGACACATTGAACTCTGACGCAGAGCTCTGCCTGCTCTTCTCCTATTTGTAAATACGCAAGGGACAGAATTTGCACTGTGACTTTATGATGTATTTTAGTCATTATGATGAAATTTCATCACCTATGCATCACTAAGGTGAAAATTGACTATACCTAACATATTAGACAAATACAGCATGACACACCTAAATGTATTGGTTTTAAATAACTTTATTAGATTTTAAAATAAAGAGATAAAAACTTACAAGAGCCAATTATAAAGGTGGGATATAAAATAAATAGATAAAGATAGAACATAGACAAAAAAGAATGAAAACAAAAGCAAAAGTGCAGAAATAAAAAGAAATACAAAGAATGACTTTTTTCTTTTACAACAGGTATAAGTATAAAGGTAAAGGTAAAGGTTCCCCCACTGGGACGAGTAACAGGCGCTCACTCTGTTACACGGCACTCGGGATTCGACCCGCCAAACTGCCGACCTTCTGATCGACAAGCTCAGCATCCTAACCCACTGAGCCACCACATCCCTGATATAAGTGTAAATGTACATTAAACATTCTAAGTTACAAGTTTACTCATTTTTCTACTATCTATTATTATTTCTATTTGTCAAAATCATATATCATAATATTTTCTGCTTCACAGAGGGAGCTTACACAATTAAAAGTATTACAAGAATGCAGCCATATGAATTTGGTTAAAAGAGGATATTCTTTGTTCCCTTTCCACAGTACACTTTTGCCAGCAATCAGTTCCAAAGAAATCAGTTTGAGATATTAATCTAGCTCATGGCTGGATAAAATCAATAGTTTCTAAAAGTTTTTTGAGATAGGGGCCTAAACAGCCAGAAGTTAACTCAAGAAACTCAGAAAGATACTGATTTGCAGCATCTAATAGAGCACACCATCTGCCTGAACAATAGTTGCAATAATCACATGAATCTCTTAAGTATTCTTATTAGCTGTGAAAGTTTCAGCAACCTGTAAAAAACAATTATTTTCTTAAAATTGGAAAAAGTATGTTTTCCCTCCTGTTATTATTATTTAAACAACTGACACTTCCTTCTACCCATAGAGATTGAATGCAAGCAGAGTGCCTTTTCAGAATCAACATTTAAGCAATCTATTATTAAAGAGCAAACTAAAAGATCCAGTGATTGTAATAATCACGAAAAGCAAATTAATAATACACAGAACATTCAAAAAGCAAAACAATTTCCTGTCAAACTTAAGATATAGAATTTATTTATTATCTTATTCAAAGGGCATCCAAGACTGTGCCAAATGAGAATAAAGTCCTTGAAGTCATATTTCTCATAACCAAAAGCTACTAGACGGGCTGCAAAATTCCGAAGCTTGTTAAATGGCAACAAAAGTATGATGGCCTTACTATAGCCTGCTCACCACCCATTTTAGGGAAAAAACTTTCATTCAGAAAAATTGTAAGCCATGTAATAATAATAAAAAAAACACACTATGATCAAAAACCCAGATTAATTAATATCCTCGCAAGCTGTTTTGGACCAACTGAAGTATCCGAACTATTCTGGACTAACAGCAGTGCAACAAAGCTGAGATACATTATATTCACAGCTCAGCTGTGGTGTAGCTGAAACTATTTCAAAGCTATAGTTCTGTTATCTGCCATCATTCTGCATCACTTTTCCTCCCAGGTTTTTGACTTTTGGTTATCTAAAAGCTGATTCTGTAAGCTTGATTCTTGCTTTGAAAGCCAGATATGAAGTGTCAGACTGCTGGATTTCTTTCCCCTCCTCTCCCTCTGTCTCTTTTTTTGTAAAACAAAAGGGTTTTATTTCTAGACAACCTGCAGGGGTGGGTCTGGGCTGGGTCTGTGGTTGTCAGCCCTTTGAGGCAGACCAGATAAAGAAACAGACACTGCACAAAGTAATCATGCTACTTTATTGTTGTAGAATATTTTAACAGAGAGAGACAGTTTGGTGTAGTGGTTAAGTAAGAAATCAGGAAACCAAGAAAGCTAGTCCTGCCTTAGGCATAAAGCCAATTAGGTTACCTTGGGCAACTTACATTCTCTCAGCCCTAGGAACAGGGCTTTTTTCTCATTGAACGCTCAGAACGGAGTTCCGGCACCTTTTTTGGATGGAACCTTGTAGGGCAGGCAAGGTGGGTTGCATGACATGTGTGAGTTCCGGCACCTTTTTCTTTTACAAAAAAAGCACTGCCTAGGAAGGAAACAGTGGCAAACCACTTCTGAAAAATATTGCCAAGAAAATGGCAAAACATGTCCAGAATAAGACACAATTAAACAGAAGAAAAAATATTAAGAGAATTGTAAAAGCCTGCCCTTTTTAAAGGGCCAATAGGTCAAAGCTGGGCTGTTCTGAATCTGTCTCATACTTTCTATTTTCTCAGGGCTAATAATTGTACATTCTCTGCCAACCCTTTCTCATGGACACAACTAAATTTCCCTATGGTGATTTTCACCTCTTCTCCTCCTCAGCTCAGTTTCACAGGAAGTGAAGACAGTTGTAAATCATCTTCAAATTGCATTTGGGAAGTGAAAATGGAGCCGGGGTAGAAGGGCCTTTGATTTAATCAAGAGTAGAAATTTCCTTGACCAACATAACCAGAACTCACATAAGAGGGATGGTATTAAGGTCACATGAAGTGTTAGATCTGCTTTATACTGCTTTGGCAAGACCACATTTGGAATACTGTGTCCATTTTGGGTAACATGATATAAAAACAGTATTGCGACTCTGGAAAGAGTGCAGAGAAGAGCAACAAAGATGGTTGCTCTAAAACATACGATGAATGGCTGCAGGAAGAGGGATGTCAACGCTGTTAACATTGAATGTTATTGCTTGACATGAGATGAAGAAGTAGCTATTTCATATGTTAAACTTGTGTATTGCTTTAAGACTTGTGTATTGTTTTAGTTTAAAATTGGTGCGAGGGAAGAGTAGGAATTCACTTTGAAGGCCATTTGTCTCTCTAAAGAAGATAAGACTTTGGTGGTTCTTCTAACGGAAGGGAAGCTGATTCTTTAAATTAATTGGAGAATATGATTAATAACAAAATTAGAAATATTGTGTAGTGGGTCCGACGCAAGAGAGACGCCAGCCGGTGTGTGAGTTCAGCTCTTTATTGGAAGGGGAAGTGAACTGGGGAATGAGGGCTACCTGACCTCCTTATATTATTATTATATTATTATTACCTATAAAGCCCTACATGGCCTGGGTCCGGGGTATTTGAGGGAACACCTACTGCCGGCATCAAACGCCCTTCGCCCAGTGCGCTCCCACAGGGAGGGTCTGCTCAGGGTTCCGCCGGTAAGAGATTGCCGGCGGGTGACACCCAGGGATAGGGCCTTCTCGGTGGGAGCGCCTGCCCTCTGGAACCAGCTGCCGGTGGAGCTGAGGACTGCCCCCAACCTCCGATCATTCCGCCGGGGCCTGAAGACCTGGCTCTTTGAGCTCTCGGGCCCAGGCTGAGGAGTAAATTATTTTAATAATACAGGGTTGATTTAATATTTTTTAAATTGGTTTTTAACTTTTGTATGCTTGATTTTTAACTCCCTGTAAACCGCCCTGAGTCCTCAGGGAAAGGGCGGTATATAAATGCAATAAAATATTAAAAATATTAAATATTAAAAATATTATATACCAGGCCAGGTAAGCTAACAGCCAATGGGGTTGGCCCTAGGTTTCCCGCCAAAACTGTCCAGGCCAACGCCCCCTGGTGGCTGTTGCTATGCAGGTGCCTGCATACATAACAAGAAAGGTGGAAAATTGTGTTTAATTATATTGTGCAAGGGGCGGAGATTTCAGATTCCAGCTTCCTTTGAGCAAGCATTTGCCGGTGTATTAGGCTAATAAAGGACTTTTAAGGTTAACAATGCTTCAGAGTCACTTGAAAAGCCCATACATCGGAAACTTGACAAGGGTATATCTAGTCTAATGAAGAGAAGGACTTGGAGTGACAGAGTAGCAGTCTTCCAACATTTGAGGGGCTGTCACAGAGAAGAAGGGGACCACATTACTCTCCAAAGCCCCTGAGCTCAGGACAGGAAGTTAAAGGATGGAAGCTTATCAAGGAGAACCAGCCTGGAACTAAGGAGAAATTTCCTGACTGAAAACAATTAATCAGTGCAACAACTTCCCTCCGGAAGTTGTGGGTGTGGAGATTTTTAAGAAGAGATTGGATAGTCATCTGTCTAGAAGGTTATAGAGTTTCCTGCTTGAGCAGGAGGTTGAACTAGAAGAAGAACTCTGTTATTCTAGATTCAGATCTGGACAATCCTTCTAGACATCTCTTGCAACATTATTAATGTCTTTTGCATGTATAGTTTTTTGATGATTTTTAACCTATAAAAGGTAAAGGTAAAGGTTCCCCAGCACATGCGTGCTAGTCGTTTCTGACTCTAGGGGCCGGTGCTCATCTCCGTTTCAACGCCGAAGAGCCAGCGCTTGTCCGAGGACGTCTCCGTGGTCATGTGGCCAGCATGACTAGACGCCAAAGGCGCACGGAACGCTGTTACCTTCCCACCGGAGTGGTCCCTATTTTTCTACTTGCATTTTTACGTGCTTTCGAATTGCTAGGTTGGCAAAAGCTGGGACGAGTAACAGGCGCTCACTCTGTTACGCGGCACTCGGGATTCGACCCGCCAAACTGCCAACCTTCTGATCGACAAGCTCAGCGTCCTAACGCATTGAGCCACCACGTCCCTATTTTAACCTATAAATCACCCCAAATCACTTAGATAGTAAGATGGGCAGTGCTTAAATTTGATAACTAAATAAAATAAAAACAGTAGGCTACTGTGAATTCCACAAGCAAAGAAAAATTTATTCTTCCTCTCTATCACTTCCACAGAATTCCCTCAGTCATATTTAATCAGATTCATAGGTTTTCCTCCACCTGTGATCCAGCCACTTTCCAGTTTTCTTCATCTTAGCTCCAACATCAAGGATTACAGATTTTTCATGATGCATTTTGTGTTGATTGATGATTTTTTTTACTCTGTTGCCAGCTGCCTTGTCTGTTTTTTGCCCAGCTAGATGGTGCATACCTTTTAAAAATAGAAAAACATAAATAACTCTTGTGTTTGTAATAATCTGTACCAGCTTGGCAAGGTATAGCATTGGCTGCTGATTGGCTTTTACATGAGTATGCTAAGTTTCTGCTTGAAGATTTTGCATACTAATCTTTTGCAGACTAGTCCTACCTAACACTTACTTAAAATGAATTTTACTTTCAAATAAGGCTAAATTGCTAAGCTGCTATTTTGGAGGATTAAATACATATAATTGGATCCTGCTATATTTTCCTTCAGAATGAAAGAACAATCTCTCATTTTTCTTATCCTGCTAAGACATAGCTGGCAGAATTCAGAACCCAGAATTAAAGGACCCAGCTCTATCATTGGATTAGGTCTTGTTACCACTCTCGGCTCAGAAATGCAATGTCTCAAATGCCCTTGCAAAAATTGATAGTTTTATTTCCTTTTAGACTTACATTGAAGGAGCAAATGGCATTAGCTAAACTAAGAGGTTAACACACACTGTTCAACTTTTCTAGCTGTCTTAGGGAAGCAGTTAAAATGCCAGGACAGCCATAATATAACATTATACAGCACTCAGGAAAATCATACTTCCCCCCTCCTCAAGTGAAATCCAGGGTAAACCTTTTGGCCTTCTGAAAGGGCCTGAAGACCTGGCTCTGTCAACTGGTGTGGGGCCCCAATGGGAATGTGTCATTAGGGAAGTGATTAATAGATTAAGACCCACCGCCTTCCTGTGTACCTCTTGCTCCCTTCCTCCCCATCTTTGTTAATTTTAAATCAAAGTGATGTTACTATTGTTTTAATGTTTTCTATTGGTGTTTTATTGATTAATTGTATCCTGCCTAGAGCAGGGGTTTTCAACTAGTGGTACGGGTACCACCTGTGGTACATTTGCACCTGGCAGGTGGTACACGACCATCCTAGAAAAGTGGTAGTGGGGGAGGGAAATAAGCTGGATTGGTGGCAGCACCGCACAAGCCTGAGCAAGAGATGACTGGAGCAGCAGGGCTATCAGGGCTCAGCGGAAGCGCCAGGATCAGTGCCACTTTCCAGCTGATCGGGGCTGTCAGGGCTCAGGGGAAGCACTAGCATCAGCGCCAGGCTCCAGCTGGAGCTTGGCGCCGATCCTGGTGCTTCTGCTGAGCCCTGAAGAAGCACTATTCAGCTGGAAAGCAGCACTGATCCTGGCACTTCTGCTGAGCCCAAAAGAAGCACCGATCAGCTGGAATGTTGCAGCATCTCCAGGGTCTTGTGATTTACATTTAGATGCTTGGCAACTGATTCGTATTTATGACGGTCACAGTGTCCCAGGGTCATGTGAAGTGACCAAAACCTGCTGCAACCACCCAGCAGATGGGGGCAGGGGGAATAAAAACCAAACACCCACCCCCACCCACCACCGCTGCCAATCCTCAACAGAAATACTCACAACAATGAAAATCTCGGACAGGAGGAAAAGTGCCACCGGGCGGGCAGGCAAGTGTCTTGCTCGGCTGTGGCTTGGGGGGGTACTTTTTTCAGTGCCATTGTAACTTCGAACAGTCACTAAGCGAACTGTTGTAAGTCGAGAACTACCTGTACTTCATCACTTTTTTCTTTGGTCATTAAGTTTTTGATAACTTGCTAGGCAACTGGTGGTACTTGGATATTGCCATATCCTAAAAGTGGTACAATGAGTGAAAAGGTTGAAAAGCCTTGACCTAGAGTTACTGTATGAGCCCTTCCGTTGCCATATAAAATAGATTGTCTCACCTTACTTCAGACCATGCTCAGATTTTATGCCTTCTGGATGCAATTGAGGACTTGGAAGCCTGGCAGAGTCACACGACCCCTTTGTGCCAAGTCACTCTGTGTGCCACGGTTCATGCGCCGCACCAAGTTCTTCTCAAAGAGCAATGGATGATAAGCACCCAGTGTGCAGGCTACATCAGAGAAATTCTGGTAATAGTGGCACTGATGGGATTGCCGTTGAGATGGTAGGAATTCATACACATGGACAAGTTCACATAAGGACATCATTAGCACTGTTCCTAAAGATTGAGGAGAGAATGAGAGATATAAGGAAATAAAGTGATTAGTACACAAGGAACTCCAGGACTGGGAAGTTCATTACCAAGATCAGACAAGAGTTCTGTCAGTTATGGCTTTCTCTTCATCTGGATTGAAATATTGATGAGATCTCCTGTGAGCATATGCAAAATGACTCTTTCATTGGCTATAGAGGCATCTATAGAATCCAGGATAGGGACGCGGGGGCTCAGTGGGTTAGGACGCTGAGCTTGTCGATCAGAAGGTCGGCAGTTTGGCGGGTCGAATCCTGAGTGCCATGTAACAGAGTGAGCACCTGTTACTCGTCCCAGCTTCTGCCAACCTAGCTGTTCGAAAGCACGTAAAAATGCAAGTAGAAAAATAGGGACCACTACGGTGGGAAGGTAACAGCATTCCGTGTGCCTTGGACAAGCGCTGGCTCTTCAGCTTTGAAACGGAGATGAGCACCGGCCTCTAGAGTTGGAAACGACTAGCACGCATGTGCAGGGGAACCTTATAGAATCCAATGCTTATTAAAATGATGAATGAAAGGTTATACCATGCAAGCTCCGGTCCTTTTGTTGATATGTACAATATCATGACCAATATACAGTATAAAAGAGATGGTCTGGGTGTGGCTTCGACTTAATTCTGCTTTCACCATTTGAACCCTACCCCGTGCTTATACCTCTGATTAGCTTGGTCCATACAATATGCTTAACTAGATCAAAAATGGGTTAGATTCAGCTACATGTGGAATCTAGCAATAGAGGTGAAATGCTATATATTACTATATAGATGGCAGCAATAATAATAATAATAATAATAATAATAATAATAATAATAATAATAATAATAATAATAATAATAAAGTTGGAAGGGACCTTGGAGGTCATCTAGTCCAACCCCCTGCTCAGGCAGGAAACCTTATACCATTTCAGGCAAATGGCTGTCCAGTCTCTTCTTAAAAACCTCCAGTGTTGGAGCATTCACCACCTCTGGAGGCAGGTTGTTCCACTGGTTAATTGTTCTGTCAGGAAGTTTCTCCTTAGTTCTAGGTTGCTTCTCTCCTTGACTAGTTTCCATCCGTTGCTTCTTGTCCTGCTTTCAGGTGCTTTGGAGAATAGCTTGACTCCCTCTTCTTTGTGGTAGCCCCTGAGCTATTGGAACACTGCTATCATGTCACCCCTCACCCTTCTCTTCATTAAACTACACATACCCAATTCCAGCAACCATTCCCTATATGTTTTAGCCTCCAGCCCCCTAATCATCTTTGTTGCTCTTTTCTGTACCCTTTCTAGAGTCTCGACATCTTTTTTACATCGTGGTGACCAAAACTGGATGCAGTATTCCAGGTGTGGCCTTACCAAAGCATTGTAAAGTGGTATTAGTACTTCACTTGATCTTGATTCTATCCCTCTGTTAATGCAGCCTAGCACTGTGTTGGCTTTTTTGGCAGCTGCAGCACACTGCTGGTTCATATTGAAGTGATTGTCTACTAGGACTCCGAGATCCCTCTCACAGTTACTACTATTGAGCAAGGTGCCACCTATACTATACCTGTGCATTTGATTTTTCCTGCCTAAATGTAGCACCTTACTTTTTTCACCATTGAATTTCATTTTGTTAGATAGCGCCCAGTGTTCGAGTCTGTCCAGATCCTCCTGTATTTTAAGCCTATCTTCTGGAGTATTGGCTATTCCTGCCAGCTTGGTGTCGTCTGCAAATTTGATGAGTTCCCCATCTATCCCCTCATCCAAATCATTAATGAAGATATTGAAGAGCACTGGGCCCAGAACAGAGCCCTGGGGCACCCCACTACACACTTTTTTCCATGTAGATGCGGTTCCATTGAGGACCACACGCTGAATATAAAAAATATAAAAGTTGTCTCTGTTTGCTGCCTTTAATGGTCATCTGGACTTTTGCAATTCAAATCTGGTAATCGTAGGCTGGCATATTATGTAAATATAGCAACGTTTTGCTAACCCAGATTTAGTGTGTTATGTGAACTCAGAATAATAGAGGTGGAAGGGACCTTGGAGGTCTTGTCCAACCCACTACTCCAGCAGGAGACCCTATACCAATCCAGACAAGTGGCTGGCCAGTCTCTTCTTAAAAGCACCCACAACTTCTGAAGGCAAGCAGTTCCTGGTTAATTGTTCTTACTGTTAGGAAATTTCTCCTTAGTTCTTGGTTGCTTCTCTCCTTCTTTCAATCCATTGTTTCTTGTCTTCTGGTGCTTCTTTGTGGCAGCCT
The DNA here is from genome assembly GCF_947247035.1 of Vipera ursinii. Taxonomy (NCBI): domain Eukaryota; kingdom Metazoa; phylum Chordata; class Lepidosauria; order Squamata; family Viperidae; genus Vipera; species Vipera ursinii. The sequence goes on along the minus strand of NC_139512.1, from coordinate 335,812,034 downwards.
CTCAAATATTGAACTACTGCTATATGTCACCCCTAGTTCTTCCTTTCACTACACTAGACATACCCAATTCAGCTATTGTCACTAAATAATTTCAGGTTTACCTCCAACTGCTCCCCCCCCCGGGCTATAATTAGCAGAAAGAGCTTCTTGGGATTAAGGAAGGAATGCCTTCCAGATACTTTTGAGCCACACAGTCTCAGTCTAGGAAGTCAACAGGACAAGTCTCTTGGCACTTAGGGGTTTGGTTCAGGAAGTTTGATCAAAATGAAGTATGGGACAAGGAATGCAAAACAGTAACTTTAAGGCCACAGGTATGAAGAGAGTGACTATTTTGAAACAGCAAGTGTAGAAGGCAGTTGCAAGCAAATACAATGGGTGTAATAGTTGAGGCTACAGAGAAAGCATTAGGCTGAATAACTTCCTTTCTTACTTACCCAACAGGCCTGAAGAGGGAGGATTGCGCTGCACCAGCTCATCTGCCCCTCCTTGCACCAGCTCCCAGAGCTCCCACTGTAGCCGAGGATGCAATAGATGGAACAGCTGCCAGGGTCTTTTGGTTCTCAAGGTACGGAAGGGTTCAAAGAGGGGATATTCAGGAGACTTGTACCACTGGGAATGAAAAAGACAAATCTCTCAGGATAGAACATCACTGCCTCGCCAGTCCCAAAGACCGACGTTATATTTCATCTCCAGGTTTCCCCAAATTCAGTAGAGAGGTCAAGTAGCTGGTAACAATATGATGGCTGCAATAGCACTTTGCTCTTAACCTAGTTGCTGAATTAATTGAATTTCTTGGTGGGTTTACATAGTTATCCCTCCATCCTCAGGGCGGCTACTGCTAAGTTTGTAAGCCGCCCTGAGTCTTCGGAGAAGGGCGGGATATAAATGGAATAAAAAAAAAATTTACTGCCACAATTGAGCTCAACATTTCCACTGCTAAGCAAGACAATATTTAAGTGAATTTTGACCCCTTTTACGACAGTTTTTAAGGGAATCACTGCAGCTGCTAAGCTAGTAGCATGGTTGTTAAGTGAATCTGGCTTCCCCATTGACTTTGCTGTCAGAAAGTCGCAAAAGGTGATTGCATGCCCCCAGGACACTGTAACTGTCATAAATACGAGTCAGTTGCCAAGCATCCAAATGTTGATCACGTGACCATGAGGATGCTGCAATGGTCATATGTGTGAAAAACCTTCATGTCACTTTTTTCACTTAATCACTAAATGAATGGTTATAAGTCAAGGACTACCTGGGCTGAAATATAGACATACCAAATGGCCTGAGTTCACAAACATCATAAAACAAAACAATCCTCCTACAAAATTTAACATGTTTTTCAACAATGAAAGTTTTCAAGTTCTTTCCTGAAAGTGAATTTGCAGAGGACTTTTGAAGGCATCTCAGAAGGATAAAGGAATGGGAAAGGTTTTCTCTGCAGGAACAACCCTTTTCATTCTACTTGAAGCCCGTTTTATTTACTTTTAGAAAGAGTTGACATATCTCTTTAATTTAGCTTTTTTAATATCATTTTGATAGTTTTAGTGCTTCTAAAAGTGGGAAAGCACATTCATTCATTAGATTTATATCCCATTTTTTATTTAGAATCTCAAGGCAAAATTCATAGCTCTCTTTTGTCCAATTTTTTACTACAGTGACTATAATGTAAGGCTGATTGGGTCATTTATTCCCACCCAGATCAAAGTCATCTAGTGAACTTTTATACCTAGGTGTGGACTGGAATTTGGATGTCCAACTCCAACAAAAGGGTCCATTTATCCCTTATGTTTTACCAAATATGATCTTTTTTTAATTGTCCAAGTTGGAGTCTGTAACTCCATTTTCTAACTGTGAGATCACTAATTGTGCTTTTGGAAAAAAAGAAGCAACCACATTCATGAAACATAAATTATTTTATGCACCTGCTAAGTTAGAGAAAGCATACGTTAAATTAATATACTTGAATTAGTTCATGTTTTTTATTTATTCATTCAATCAATTTCTATAGCTGTCCAATTCAACCAAGTGACTTTGGTTTTGTCTTTTTCTGAATCTACAGCTGAAGGTCGGTTGCTAAAGGTCAGTTGTTATAAGATATGATGCCTGAGAATAAAATATAATGCTTTGCAAATGTCCAATACTGAGCAGAGTGCACAACAAAGACTTATGAGGTTTCCTTGGTTGCTTAATGTTTTTATGGATTAACATATACAGTGGTACCTTGGCACTTATCATTAATTGGTTCCAGGAGGCACAAAGAGTATCAAAAATGATGAGTACCAAACACATTTTTCTATAAAGAATTATGTAGTGAGTCACAAGGTGGCCGACACCAACAAGTTCTAGCTTGTGCATTAAGTACCAATCAAATGATGAGTACTGGGACAAAATCTTTGCATCAAAATGCATTGAGTACCAAATTTGATGAGTTTCAAAGGAGTAAAGTACCAAGATACCACTGTAAATAAAGATTGTTGTAAGAATAGAGATGTATTATTTAATATTTCAGTATTTTTGTAAGGACACATGGTTTCGGTTAAAAGTCAAAATGATTTTGCAGCAAACTTAGATACACTATATCAGCAGTCTCCAAACTGTCCAACTTGGTGGACCAGCAAATACGGTGGGGGAGGGAATGGTTTTGCATGCGTGTGCACCTCTTTCACAAACGCAGCTTGGTGGACATGCATTTACCCACCACTTCCACGGCCTGGTTTTAAATGGGCTGCAGCCCAGTAGCAGGCCACAGACTGGGGGTTGGGGACCCCTGCACTGTATGATGCAACCAGAAGCATGGATCTGGAAATTAAAGTATCAAAGACCAAGATAGTTGTATTTTATATAAATGTCTCTCCACTATATTCACCCAGATAAACACATTTCCACATGTGTTGGCCTAAATCTATGTCAATTAAAACTCTGGCCAAGTTTGGTTTCATTCCAATCCAAATGAAAGGAAATAGTACTTATATCTAGGTCCATTTTCAATCATCATACAGTTCATTTATTCTGTTCATCTATTCTGTTCTCAGTGACTCTGGATAGCTTACAACTGAAAAGTAAAAAGCTGCAAAAGACTGCTTCTATATACCTCCAATGGAAAAAAATACTTAGGAGGAGCAAAGAATGCCATACTTCATTTTCTCTCTATAACTTGTTGAATCTCTCTAATCCCCTACAGAAAAGGAACATTTCATACCATAGAGTCATATTTTTTAAATTAGACTTTGGACCTGATTTTTTCATGCTTGGGTTTATTGTTTTTAGGATAACAATCTATTTTAAGTATTATGTTGGCGTCATGTATGTATTGTGGGAAGAATCCAGAGAAAGAAATATTTGGGGAAATATTGAAAAGACAGAATATATTTCCCCAAAGGACTTTAAAGGCAGAAACTAAACCCCCCCCCACAAGTCTCTCTGCCCCAAATAGAAACCAGATCTGCAGAAATGCAGATGTGATAATCTTGTCAAAAGGATTGGAGCCAGGAAATTTGGATTAGAAAGAAAGATCCCGAGAATCAACAATCCCTCACACCAAAAATCCAACAGTCATCAGCCACAGCCCAAGGGAAGCAGGATATGTGATCTTTGGAACATAACAGGATTAACCTACCACCATCAGAATACCAGAAAGGCACCCTCAGACACAGGTCAAAGTTCATGCCACAGGAAGAACTCCAAATACAAAGCCCAAGGGAGGTATAAAGGCCACCACTCCCTGTTACATGTGGTCAGTTTTTCCAGAGCCATCTTTCTGTCTGGCTCTCCTCTTCAATAAACTACAACCTTCTGTCAAACCTCGTCCTGCAGCAAGCAGGGCAGAGTGCCGAACACAGGAATGAGAGACCTCCGCTGCGATCTGCAAGCACTTTATTCTCCAAGGCAACAGCCGCAACAAGAAACAAAGCCAGCGTTGGCCGCTACCTGCAGCCAACGCTGTTATATACACACCCGAAACACCCACCCATACTCCACCCAAACACGCCCACGCCCTCCCATTCCCTATAACTTTCCCACCCCTCCCCTACAAGTCCCTTCGCCCGTCGCCCAACCAGGTAAGCCTCCCCCCGCGCGCTGCCGCCACCGTGCTCCACCCCCTCACCACCTCCCTGCCGCGCCCAACTCCGAAACCCCCTGTGGTCGTTCACACCCCAGGCTCCCAGCCACCCAGGCACCGCGGCGGGAAAGGACCTGTCCCCCAACGGGCCCACCGGCTCCCAGGCCATACAGCCCTGTGCCCGACTGTCCAGTGCCTCGGCCTGCCTTGCCAAACGTAGTCCCGGTAGCCAAAGCCGGGGAAGGGCCGGCGTTGTGCTGCGGGCTCCCGAAACGGCGGTCCCGCTATCAGCCGTAGCTCTTGTACCCTCCCAGGCCGCCGTGAGTGGGCCCGGGCCTCCGCCGGTCAGCTGTGGCGTGGAAGAAGACAACCGAAGCGGCGGCGCGGCCTCCGGAGCCTTCCGGGCCGCCGACACGCCGCCAGGCGAAGACAGCAGCTGTGACGCGGGAGAAGACGGCCGAAGCGGCGGCGCGGCCCCCGGAACCTTCCGGGCCGCCACGGAGCCGGTCACGTCCGGCGCGACAGCAGGAGCCTCGCGGACTGCTGGGGTGCTGGGGAGGTGGAGGGGCCCCCCCTCGAGTGTCGAGCTCCCGAGGCCCGACACCTTCTTTCTAAAGCAGTCTCCATGTTGTTAATTCCCAGCTTGGACTAGGCCCTGATGAAGATTTTTCTTTCAACAGTATGTATGTATGCACAGATCCCTTTCTGTCTCAGACTACAGATATTAAAGAGACTATGTTCATACAACATAGACAATTGTTGTCAGGTAGTCCTCAACTTATAACAGTTCATTTAGTGACCGTTCAAAATTACAAAGGCATTGAAAAAAGTGACTTATGACAGTTTTTCACATTTACAACCATTGCAGCATCCCCATGGTCACATGATCAAAATGTGGACACTTGGCAGTTGACTCATATTTATGACAGTTGCAGTGTCCCGTAGTCAAGTCACCTTTTGTGACTTTCTGACAAGCAGTCAATAGGGAAACCAGATTCACTTAACAACCATGTCACTAACTTAACAACTGCAGTGATTCACTTAACAACTATCTCAAGAAAGGTCATAAAAGGGTGCAAAATTCAACTCTCTCACTTAGCAACAGAAATTTTGGGCTCAATATTTTGGTTGTAAGTAAGGACTACCTGTATATTATAGCTTAAGAAGTTTGCCTGGCTCACACAAGATGCTACAATAACATTGGGAACCACAAGTTACCCCAGCCCCATTTTAACCTAGGCTAGCACATAATGTGATTCTAACTAACTTAACAACTGCAGTGATTCACTTAACAACTATCTCAAGAAAGGTCATAAAAGGGTGCAAAATTCAACTCTCTCACTTAGCAACAGAAATTTTGGGCTCAATATTTTGGTTGTAAGTAAGGACTACCTGTATATTATAGCTTAAGAAGTTTGCCTGGCTCACACAAGATGCTACAATAACATTGGGAACCACAAGTTACCCCAGCCCCATTTTAACCTAGGCTAGCACATAATGTGATTCTAACTAGAGAATCTCACCTCTTCTAGATTCCCAGGGTAAGGGGCTGGATCCCATGCAACTAGCGTTCCCTGGGCATAGAGTAGTCCATCTAGAAAATGCTGCTTTGGAGAAGTCATCAGCTGTGAAGAAGAATGTGAATGAGAACATTTTTTTACCCACACATTCAAGTCAACCATGCAGTTGTGAGGAAAATAATCTAGTGACATTCATGGCAAGCCTGGCCAATTCATCAGAATAAGCGTACTTCCCCTTCATTTAGAAATAACTTAGAAACAATCAGAAGAATATCCTACATTTTGCAAGAATTGCCCAGAAGCACCTTATATATTTGCATAGAGTAAAGGTAAAAGGTAAAGGTTCCCTCGCACATGTGTGCTAGTCGTTTCCGACTCTAGGGGCTGGTGCTCATCTCCGTTTCAAAGCCGAAGAGACAGCGCTTGTCCAAGGACGTCTCTGTGGTCATGTGGCCGGCATGACTAGATGACAGAGGCGCACGGAAAGCTGTTACCTTCCCACTGTAGTGGTCCCTATTTTTTTACTTGCATTTTTACGTGCTTTCGAACTGGTAGGTTGGCAGAAGCTGGGACGAGTAACAGGCGCTCACTCTGTTACGCGGCACTTGGGATTCAACCCGCCAAACTGCCGACCTTCAGATCGACAAGCTCAGCTTCCTAACCCACTGAGCCACCGCGTCCCTCATTTGCATAGAGGGAGAGCCCCAAATGTCAGATTCAGCTTCCTTTGCGATATACATTTTTTCTACCCTTTCATAGTTGTGCTGCTCCATTCTAAGCAATTTGCCCTAATTCCTTTAGTTGAGAATGCTAAATGCCGACATCCTCACATTGTACTTTGCAGATTTGCTGGAACTCATTTGACTAGGTCCAAATAACATTCATTCAACTTCTCTTGGAACTCCTTAAGGTAATAATTAATACATATTCTGAAGGCTGCTATGCTGATAATTTTCTGGCCTTGATATTTGACTTTGAACTATGGGTTGGATTCCAGGCATATTCAGCAAAATGCCAGGCAGAAATAGAAAAAACATCTCAGCACTATCTCCCAACAGTCCACCTTATATTGAAAACCACTGCTATAGTTTCAGAGGAGAAGATTTTTTTTTAGAACAATGATCAAAGATCTATTGAAGAATATCAAAATGCAGCTGGTGAAGAATATCAAAATGCAATACTAACACCAGCAGCATTCATGACCTTAATAGCAATAAAATGAAAACTATCTCAATTATGATAAAACTTAAATGTATTTATATGAGTCCTATGCAGTTATATTTGGCATTAAATTGGAATTAATACTGTAATAAATCAATTAATTGACGGTGAAGTAAATGTTGAGTTTCATTTTTTCCAAATTTTTTTATTAAGGATTATAAATGAAAAAAATAAAAATCAATACAAAATTTGCAAAATGAAAAAAGTATAAGAAAAAAGAAAAGTACAAAAAAAGAAAGAAGAAATATTTCTTTCTTCTTCCCAACAAGTAAAAACAATTTTGGTAGCTTATCTCCATCTCTAAATACAAAGTGAATGTTGAGCTTCAGGCATCCACTCTTGATATGTGAGACATAAACATCATCAATGACTTCTCACAAATACCTTAAATTATAAGAGGTTTTGGCACAATAGTGACAATGGTTGCATGATCAAAGTCCTGACCCTTTTTAACACATGTATGTGTGCAATGCATGCAAAAATGGGCAGGGTTTTGATCATGCAGTCAAAGCCACCATCGTGACTTTTCTGACTGCTTTATACCCTTGGATATGGAAATTTTAGCCTCTGTTACTTAATTAAAGATTATGTATTGGGATCATATTCTAATTCTTTTCAAATAGCCAGATCAAGGTTTATATTAAAAATGCTTAAGGGAAAATTAGTAGAGATGGGTTTGAAGCACCTGCTAATGAGTTGAACAGACTTCAACTCAACCCGGACAAGATTGAGTGGCTGTGCATACCGGCATCCCGGGATATTCAGAATATTCCACCTCTTTCCATGGGGGGTGAGTTTTTACCCCCCGTAGATAGGACTCGCAACTTGGGAGTCCTCCTAGATTCACAGCTTACTTTGGAAGATCATATAGTGGCTGTGACTAGGGGGGCTTTCGCCCAGGTTCGCCTGGTGCGCCAGTTGCGGCCCTATCTAGACCGGGTTGCCCTGTGTAGGGTCACTCACGCACTCGTGACCTCTCGTCTGGACTACTGCAACGCTCTCTACATGGGGCTTCCCTTGAAGACCACTCGGAGCTCCAGCTGGTACAGAATGCAGCCGCGAGAGTTGTCTTGGGAGTTTCCCGGTACTCCCATGTTACACCTTTGCTCCGCGAGCTGCATTGGCTACCAGTTGTCTTCCGGGTGAGGTTCAAGGTTTTGGTAATGGTTTTCAAGGCCCTACATGGCATGGGTCCGGAGTACCTTGGGGATCACCTGCTGCCGGCGTCAACTTCCCTCCGCCCTGTGCGTTCCCACAGAGAGGGCCTCCTCAGGGTGCCACCGGTCAGAGAATGTCGGCTGGTGGCCCCCAGGGGGAGGGCCTTCTCTGTGGGCGCCCCGGCTTTATGGAATCAGCTGCCGGTTGAGCTCCGGATGGCACCTGACCTTCGCTCCTTCCGACGCGGTCTGAAGACCTACCTATTTGAGCAAGCCAGCCTGGCCTGATGAGGGATGTGCTGGGGTTTTTATTGGGGATTTTTATTATTCTACTGTTTTTAGCTCGGGCTCTGATTTAATTCTTTTTTTAATTTTTGTATTCTGTATTTTTTATGTGCCCTGTTCACCGCCCTGAGTCCTTTGAGAGAAGGGCGGTATACAAATATAATAAATGAAATGAAATGTAGGTTAACTCCAGGTAAAGCAATCTTTACAGTGATGGAGAATCTCTGCCAGGTTTCAGGAGGTTTTATAACCCCACAGTAATCCCAGTAACCTAGCAACCAGATCCCAAACCACAAGCCTTGCAGGTCTCTCCTTATATCAGCTAAAAAACAAATGCAGGTAAGTGAGTGATAGCTCTCAGTGCCAGAAGGAAAAATCAAGCACAGGAAACTGAATCTGGGCCTCTATTAGAGAAAGGCTGCATAAAACCCCAAACTTGTCCTTGAAATCATGGCATCTCTTAAATGAGTCATCTCAGTTGGCCTTTGGATGAAGGGGTTTCTGTTTCAGTAATGATGTCTCATTGAAGTATCCGGAGGATGATGGATTGGTACAAGTCATGTATTCTTCCATAACTCTCTGTGAAAGCTTTAGGATATAGAAACTTCACTGTGGGAAATCCAAATCAAGACAAGGAGAAATTTCCTGACTGTGATCACAAATAGCCTGCCTCCTACCTAGAGTTGGACATGTACCATCACAGGAAATTTTCAAGCAAAGGTTGAATAGCTTATTTGTTTGGGTTAGCATAAGGATTACTGCCCTGGGCAAAGAGAGGGACTAGAACAGTGTAATTCAAAACTTGGCTTTTTTTAAAGAAGCATAGACTTCACATAGACTTCAATTTCCAGAATTCTCCAGTCCACATGCTGAAGTAGGAGACCTCTAAGTCTTCTGGAGTAAAAGACACCTGAAATCTTCTAACCTAATGAGCCTAGGCACCTCACGTTTTCCTCTCAAGACAAAGTAATGCACATTCTATCTTGTAATTAAAGGTATACAGTGCAATTTGCCTACTTCTGTCATAACAGCTGGGTCTGTAATTGTCTGTAATTGTCTATAATTGTCTATAATAGGTCTGTAATTATCTGAATCTGATTTTATATCTTTCCTATATATTGATATATTTGAGGACAGTTAGCCAAATATATTGAAGTAACAATGTAAGTTATAAAATATGATGCATATGAAAATGGCTAGAACTTCAATCACATTGGTACCTGGCCACCATCTTCACTTTTTTGACTATCTAAGGATACCTCTGATCTAATAGTGTTAACGAATTGAAGCCACTGTCTGTTTCATGGCAAACAAATGAAATTAAACCATTGGATTTTCTCTACCTCAGCTCAGTCTGGCCCTCCAAAGTTTATTACTAACCTGGGAATTCACAAGGCGGACTGTTGTTTTTGTGCCCACATCATGTTCATAGCCAGCAGTTGGGGCTCCATTGAAACGAAGAACAGCATCATGGGCATCTGAGAAAATGAAAAAATAAGGGTAAGAGAGAGTGAAAGTAGGTAGATCCGATCCCTAGGTCATCCCTCCCTGATCTGGCTTTATTTTACAATAACATTCCCTTTCTCAGAGCAAGATGAGGTGGAGAAAACAGCCACATTGCTGATGTGGCCTGACCTCCTTTATTCAATGTCCCTGCTAACCAGGGCTACATTAAAATCTTTGCAAGCCCTGGGGCTTGCATTGCCTTCTTCCTAGGGTTGAGAGAGAGAGAGTAATTAGGCAAGGTCACCCAGATAGTTTTTGTACCAATGTCAGAATTAGAACCTGGGTTTTCTCAATCTTAATCAATCAAGTTAACCACTAAACTAAATTGGCTGTCCCGTGTGTATGCATTAGTGTTATGCGTGTGGGGGTGCATTAGAATTCTTTTTAAAATGTTCTTTGTAAACTGTGCTCATTGTTCCATTTATAATTCACATTTGGCTAACAATCTGGTTTTTAGGTTATGAAGCCATGATATACAATAAAACAGGAGGTGGGCACAATTGTCGCTATGTTGTTACTAGTGTTGAACTATGTTAATATATATTCTGTTTTATATCCATATGGTTAATATAGATATATAATGCTGCATGAGTACCTATATGAAAAGTGGAGTATCTGAGACTCACTCAAAGCAAGCCATAGAGGCAGAATGAATTGTCCAGTGATAGTTTCTCGAGGATGGAATGGAACAAATATTTCCAAGAAGTTAATGTTTGTGTCATGTAAAAAATACAAGCATTAAGATTTCTAAATCTACAAGAGATAGTTCTTAAACATGAAGTGGTTCCCATAATGAGAGAATTGATACTTTCAAGTGAAGTGGGATGAAACAATGGTACTCAAGTGGAAATGTAAAAGGAGACATGAGAAAAATGCTACAGTGAGATTGGTCGAGCCTTATTGGAAGTAATGCAAGTGGATGGGAGCTGTAATTTCAGAGCCATCAAATAAGTTGAAATATTTTGCATGGTGGAACTCAAATCTAGTTTGGCTAGCTAGATATTGCATTGGATAGTTTGCTTAGGGTGTCTATATGTGAGGCAGTAAAGCTTTTAGAATAGGAAAGGAACAAGAAAAGTAACAAAGCTTCATTTGTGTTGTGAGTCTCTGGAGAAGTAAAGACAACAATTGGCCCTGTTACACAGAATTTCTCAAAACTGTTAAGTGCCATCTAACTCAGAGGTCCCCAACCTTTTGGGCACCAGGGACTGGTTACGTGGTAAGAGATTTTTCCGTGGACCAGAGGGGGCATGGTTTTAGGTGCTGCCTGCATCCCGTGGATGGGGCTTTGCTTGTTTTTGTGGACCAGTTGCTGGCATGCTGCGGCCCAGTACTGGTCCATGGACCAGGAGTTGGGGACCCCTGATCTAACCTACAGTTTTTAAGTGTCTCACCAGACTGAATGACCATTATCTGCAGCTGCTGTTTTCTCTACTCCTCCATTCACCACAGAATTTGGAACTCTTCCCAATCTATGGGCTGAGTATGTAACTCTCCAAACACACTCCCATCCATCCTTCCCGTTTTTTTATTCTGCCCACAGTAATATTCAGAACAGCTTCAGGAACTCCACAGTATTGATAATGTGCCAGTTTGTATAAACTTATTGATGTTGCTTGTATGTTGAGGATTGTTAATAGAATCTTTTATTATTCTGTATCAGAATAAAACCCTTTTCTAAAACTTTCCTCGTCATTGGTTCATTCTTATGAGGAAAAATCAGGGATTGCAATGTCTTAACTGGACAGGCCTCTTCTAAAGAAACTCTATAACTATCATGGTATTCACTAGACACCTGTCTCTTTAAACCCACCCACCCCGTTTCACTATTGTTTCTCAGTGGCAGAAAAAGCCCACTTTTTCACTTTATCCCCGTGCGACTAGAAGGAGCTGCTTGCAGATTAGCCTGCTGTCTTCAATTAACTAACCTTGCAAATCTTTCACCACCCGCAGCCTGTTCATACACATTGCCAGGGCTGTGAATTCACACCACCTACCCAATACCCTTGACAGCTTTCCAGCCCTCAAAAAGTTCTAATTTCTCCTGATCAGTTTGCAAACATGATTTTTCCTTCACAGCAAGTTTATACACCCCACAATACATTATAACAGACAAGAAAATGATAAGACAACACTTGTCCACCCTAGATCACCAGGACCAGATGGACTACATCACAGAGTTCTAAAAATGCTGGCAGAGGTCATCTTGGAGCCATCAAACCATATTTTTAAAAGATCCTGGAGCACCAGAGAACTACCAGATGACTGGAAAAAAAGCTGTGGTGGTTTCCATCTTCAATAAAAAGCGGGGAGAATGATTCCAGGAAACTACAGACCAATCAGCCTGACATCAATACTTGGAAAGATCCTGGAAAAGATAATCAAGCAACGGATCTGCGAACACCTAGAAGCAAGCAAAGCTATTACAAGAAGCCAACATGAGTTTATCAAAAACAGATCATGCCAAACAAATCTTATTGTATTATTTGATAAAGTGACTAAATTAGTGGATTAGTGAAATGCTGTGGACATAGTATACATGAACCTCAGTTAGGCATCTGACAAGGTAGTCCACAATTTATTTGGTAAGATAGAAAAATGTGACATAGACAGCATCACTACTAGGTGGATTCATAACTGGCTGACAAACTGCATTCAATGTGTAGTCCTCAATGGAACTAGATCTATATGGAGGGAAGTATGCAGTATCCCAAAGTTTGTCTCAGGTCCAGTACTCTTCAACATCTTCATAAATGATTTAGATGACAGGATAGAAGGGGAATTCATCAAATTTGCAGACTACACCAAGCTAGGGAGATAATCAACACTTTTGAAGATAGGCTCAAGATCCAGAAGGATCTTGACAGCCTTGAACACTACCTAACAAAATGCAATTCAGTGGTGAGAAATGTAGTGTTTTACACTTAGGCAAGAAAAACCAAATGGTATATCTGGCTCAACAGCAGCAATTGTGAAAGGACTCCTAGTAGACAACCACTTAAGTATAAGCCAGTAATGTGCTGCAGCTGCCAAAAAGCCAAAGCAGTCCTAGGCTGCATCAACAGAGGAATATCAAGATAATGTGTCTTAGTACCACTATATAATGCCTGGGTAATACCACACTGCATCCAGTTCTGGTTACCATGGTACAAAAAAGATGTTGAGACTCTAGAAAGAGTGCAGAGAAGAACAACAAAGGTGATTAAGGGTCTACAGGCTAAAATATGTAATGCAGGAACTGTGCATGTCTAGTCTAACCAAGAGAAGGATTGGGGTGACATGATAGCAATCTTCCAATATTTGAGAGATTGTCACAAAGAGGAAGGGGACAACCTATTTTCCAAGTACAGGAGGGCAAGTTAAGAAGTAACAAATGGAAACTTATCAAAGAGTGATCCAACCTAAAACTTTCAACTCTAGTATTCTGTATATTTCTCAAATATTTGTTCCACTTCTTTTAGACTGGCAGTGTATAGGCTGCTTCTATTTTCCCAGTTGGAGTAGCATGATGTGCATCAACATATCCCCTTCAAAAGACATTGGTCCTAGTTTGGGCACACTTTGCTGCTTCTGGACCTAGCTATATATTTTGAAATATTTTATTTCTCAGAATATTGCCCAAATTCCTACCGATGGTAGTGGCAGTATCATGGTTTGGACCTGTTTTGTGCCTCTGAACCAAAATGGCACACCAGTCACTAAAAGCAAAGATTCAGATTTTATCACATGCAAATATGGAGCTTTGGATGATTGTCCTCAATAAGTAAGCGAACAAGAATAATGTTTTTATGCATTTATTTAATTGGGTTCTCCTTATCTAATTTTAGGACATATTCATATTTATGCAGAAATATATTCACAGCCATTATTAAGCACTAGATTCACTTAATAAAAGAAAGAAACCAATAATCTTAACCAAGCTTAGTGTATTATGCAAAGCTACACGAATCTTTACCTATTTTGCCACAAAAGCTCATGGGAAGACAATCACAGATTCACTTTAACTGGTTAAGTTAAAAAATCCCAATACATGGATGAAGAGTTTTAATTATAATGATCTAACTAGTGGTGTATTAAAAAATAATAGTTTTGATATTGAATCCTGGGTGGGTGGGTGCATGGGTGGGTGGGACTTAACAGGAACTGGGAGTATCCAGATCAGAAAGAATAATCCCAAAGAAATGAGAATGATTTTCATCATCCAAATAGCAGTGAGCTAGAAACAGGTTTTCTATTCTACAAGCTAGAAAGGAAAGGTGGAGCACCTACTGCAATATACATTTGTATTCTTTGGCTCTTCCATAAAAAGAAGATAATAACATTTTAATACAACCATGAAATATAGCATTTGTTTAAGAAGAATATATTTACCAACTGTATAGGGAAGATTAAGTAGACTGAGTCACAACCACCCCATGGGAATATTTTATTTTTCCTTTAACACTCACCAATCTCATTGCCCAATCCTGAGCCCAACATGGAGCCAGCTGAGCTCACAACTGCACATGTCTTCAGGTGACCAAGATCTTCTGCCAAACTCCTCTGAGGCAGCATATCTCTCCATTCTGGTTCTGCAAAGGGTCCTTCATCACTCAACACAGTGGACACATTCACATGGCTTTTGAGCTGGCACAAGAGGTCCATCCCACTTAGATGTTGATTGCCTGGGTGCAGCCCAGCACCTGAGGGCACATGATACTTGTTCCTTGTTTGATAGTTCTGGAAGATTTGTTTAAGACGAGGGCTCAGTACTTCGGATGAAAGCTTTTTCTGCCACATAGGCCATGGTAAGGGCTGTGCTGGGAGGATGGAATTAGATATCTTCCTGAATTGTAGAAATCCAGCAAGCACCTTCTCAAGACGTTGCCAGAACTTCTTGATTCTGGAGAAGAAGGAATCTTCTGTCAGAGTCTGTGCTGTAATTTCTAAGTTCCGGTTGACTGATCCAGCAGCCAAGAGGAGCTTCAGAGTTTTGTTTCTCTCTGAGGAAATTTGGATGTCCCGGAAGACTGTTCTCGTAAAGTTGGAGGGCACTCCTGGGTCACGGGAACCCAAATGCAGCATTAGCCTTGACTGTAGGCAAACTAAGCTCAGTATAGTGAGACATAGCACAGCAAAAGTCAGCCAAATGCGGTTTGTCCCCCACTTCCAAGGTGGTTGTGCACACCATAAGGTATTCCCAGACCTGTGGAGAGATGGGCAACACAAGGTCAGCCAATCTTGATTAGCATCTGATTGGTTCTACTACCACAATATGTAGCATTGGCTGTTTCTATAATGTCATTTTAATTACAAAATAAATTATGATAAGAAATGACCTGCTAAAGCAAATGAGAAAAATTCATCTCATCTGAAATCTAATATTCCAGTGGCCAATCAGATCGTTCCAGAAAGCCAACTGTGGAAGAGAAAGTGAAAGTGTCAAAATTGCAGCCCAGGGACTATACGTGACACAGCATCATCAATCTGGGGGCCTCCAGAATGGATGTAGCCAAAGAAAACTATTGTTCCTCTTCTTTTTTGCATGTTTGAGAATTTAGGGAAATAAGATACAAAATGGATGTCATCAGCCTCACAGATATCAAAGGTACATATTTCACTTCCACCATAAAAACAGCACTAGGATCTGCTTATTTTTGATTTACAAACTTCTACATGCAGTGCAAAGCCAAGAGTGGTCTTTGAGCCAACTGATATGAACACATCTCTAGCATGAATGGAACTACCTTTTCCGGACTGATTTTCTGCAGTTATATATTTTCCATATGCGCATGTTGATTTCAGTTAACTAAAATGGCTAGATTTGGATGTTCAGTGTCGTTTGAAACACACTGCCATATATCTGAGAGGGGGAAAATGGCTCTAAACTCTATGATTTGAAATGAAAGCTTTTCATGAAGTACTGGTCCCTTGTCATATTTCTAGAGTTGCAGCATGCTGGAATCAATAATACCACAGGGGCAACACTACAACGAATCCCTCCCTCCCCGCATTTCTACTGTTTGTGTAAAATGCATGTGAGACAAAGATTGATTTGTCCAACAGGACTTGTCAGAAAGAACAAGGGGGAGAAGGGGGACACCCAAATTTTGAATATCAAAAATTATTTCTATCTAGATTTAGACACTGGTTTACAGACTGAATCAAGAGACTGGGGTTTCTAACATCAAACATTCCTAGTCCAGGTGCCATTGTGGGAGAAGAATGATCATCCAGTTCCCCTTGAACAGACAGGTCAAAAGATTCAAAAGGAAGAATGAAACCGGTAGAAGAATCCCCATCATGACTGAAGCTTCATTTTTAAAGAAAACTTGTTTCGAACAGGAAATGAATCAAAAGGTACAATCTATGTGTCAATCTTATTTATGAACTGGAAAGCCCCATGTTTCTGTGGCATTTTAATCATTGTAGATAGTTATGTGGTTGATAAATTTATTATTTTTTCATTCCTGAGGGCAGTCAGAATTGAACACATATTTTGAATACATATTGTGAAGATATTTTAGCAGCTTTTTTAAAATAATGAAAAGCCCCAATATTTCTGGCTTTTGCATTAGCAGTTTGATCGTACAGATGTTTGTTCTTATTCATAGCTCCTATCTGACATGGAGTAATCAGAAACACATAATGACCAAGAGTTTACACAAAACACACTAAACTAAATTGTGGGTTTGTGTTTCACTTTAACAAAACCCCACTACTTTCTTAGTGTATTGTATAAATCAGGTCATCTATTAAACTGTAGCAGGTCTATTTGGTTCAGGGCTAGCTATAAATTACTGTCAAATAAATATATAAATAAAGGCTATAGAGTGGAAATAACATGCTGTGTGAACACAACAATGTTGTTAAAACAGGAGTTGGGGCTTGCAGTGTTGTGTGAAACCACTCATGGTTCAGAAATATTCAATACCGCTTTTGCAAAAAATCAATCTTATCTTTGGAGGTGGGGTGATTCGTTTGCTTTTTTTTTCTTTTTTCTTTTTTTGTAGAATGTTAACAACCCTGTGAGATTGTCTGGTAGCCATAATGTATCACAATGCCCCAAAATACGTTTGACATTCCCGCTCCACCCCTTCCCTCCCCGAAAGGATTTTGAGCAAGAAAAGACCTGAAATAAGAGGAGAGATCCTAATGGAGGGATGGCGGGCTAAGGGGCGCGAAGCTGAAGCTAGGATCCGATGTGAGGCCTCTGGATGGTGAGATGGAAACAGCAAGTGCCCTTTTGGGAGGGATGCTAAAGCTCGAAGGGACCGCCTTGCGCTGCAACTGTGGACTGTGCTGGGGATCGCCTCTGCTCCCCCTCCCCCCCCGCACCTTATTTTCCTTGCTCTCGGCAAGTCCCGACCCAGAAGGATGGGGGGGGGAGTGACGGGGGGGCGGCGGCCGGGAGGTTTTCTCTCTGAGGAGCCCCTGCACCGGGCGGACAAGGAGTCGGGGAAGGAATAGGAGACGCAGCCTGGCCTTGCTGGGATGCAGCAGAGGTAGGGCTCGTTGCAGAAGCTTCCAGTCCCATCCCAGCACTCTTACAGCTCGTCTCCCTCAGGAACCATCTCTGGTCTCCAGCTCAGGAAAGCCCTAACCGGGCGACCGGCAGCCGGATAACCGCGCCCCACGCTTCTAATTCGGAGACGGGAGAGAGGCCGTCAGCCCAGTGGAGACGGCGAAGAGAGGGGTCCTTCCCTCGGGGCCCAGACAAATACTCCCACCAGGTTACTCGGGTGGAAAGTCACCCCGTTACTCAGACTCGGGAAGGTCTCTAGGCTGCAGGGGCGAGAAACGGTCCTCTGGGCTGCTGGCCTCCTGGTCCTTTGGGTTTCGCTCCTCTCTCTTTAGGGTCTCCAGGAGTTCCTCTTGCTGAGGTAGGAGGCAGTCAACAGTATAGCTCTTAAGGCTTACCTTCTCCACATCAGCATCTCCTCAGTGGCTCTAAACCGCAGTGTGGTCCAGAGGGAACGTTTCTGGATCACAAGGAGGTAGACTACAGGAGACAAGTGGCACTACTGAGAACCAGCTGTTCTTCTGTCATCTGCAAAGTCATCTGGATCCCCACTTCTCCCAGGAGCAAGCAGAGTCTCAAGATGAGGGTGAAGGTTCGTTTTCCCGAGCTTGTGGATTGGTTTCCGAATGTTTCTTACCAAGCTAGGTAGTGTTTTCACTGGAGTTTAGGGAATGTCAGCTTTCTTCTGTTTGTAAGGGCTTTGTATGATCAGTAGCTCTTGTGAGGGGTCAGTTGTGAGTCATCGGTGGGAGCTTGTGATGGGTTTTGTGATGGGGAGGTTACATCAGGTGAGGGTCATAGGGAGAGTGAAGTGATGTGGGGAGAGGCTTGCATGGGTTGGTTGAGGGTCAATGTTGTCTCTGGTTGGCTGTATGGGTTCATAGGCTGGTTGTAGGTCAGTGTGTCTGTTGAAGGAATTGCTTGTGGAATGCCAGGCTTTGATGAACTCCGCAGTGGTCGGGTAGTCAATGATTTCTGTGTTCCAGTCAAACTGGTGCTGTTTGGTGTCGGTGTGGGTAGAGATTAAGGATTTGGGATTGTGGTGTTTGACTGCCAGCTGGTGTTCATGAATCCTGTTTAATTGACATATTTGTCCCACACAGAATTGATCCCAATGCTTACAGTTGATTTTGTAGATTAGTTTCTTTCATCATTCTATATCTTGTCTTTGTTTCTGGATAATTCCTGGTGGGATGTGGGTATGGGTTTGTGGGCTATTCCTATTCCTAGAGGTTGGAGAATTCTGGCTATCATTTCCAATACCCCTTTTGTGTCTGGTAGGATTAGTTTTTGCGTGGTGGTTGGCTAGGTGGTATGTTGTGGTTTGGATGCTGTGTGTTGGAATACAAAGTTTTTGTGATAGCTGAGAAAGCCATCAAGCAGCTGTTTCTCTTCCACTTTTCTTAGTGTTGAGGTGCTGCAGTGTGTCCTGACCCTTCTGAAGAGGGCCTGGACATAAGTTGTGTGCAGTGGGGTAGTTGCTTGTGGAGCTAGAGACTCTAAAGAGGAGTGCTTGGCATCCGAAGACGGTGGTCATTCTCAGGGAAGCCTGCAGCAACAAACCTGAAACTGCCCTCCCCAAAATTTGTGCTGAGGGCAGGTGAGCAGCTTTTGTCCCCTCTGTTTCAACTAGCATGTTTAGGAATACTTAAACTACAGCCTTATTTTAATTTCCAGTGTGCATTTCACTGAGAAGTTACAAAGCTTTGCCACTGTTGTTCAGGAAGCACCACTGCAATAGGAACTCCCTCCACTTGCAAAAGGAGGGAGCAAGAGAAAAAGAAGCATTTTTTCCTTCATCTAAGCAGCAGAGACCCTTTAGGAGACAACGTACATATGAAAAGACAGTAAGAAAAGGAACAATCTTGCAAAAAAAATTAAGGCAAAAAAAGCTAAACAGGCATAAAATATATTTCACTAAATCTAATTTATATGGAGAGCTATCATTTAATATAGTGCTCTGTACCTTTCTCTTTGCAAATATTTATTACCAACTTAAGTGCCCTGCTTTATGAATTGCCTTTTCTACTTAAAACTTTTTGCCTGTTTTTGAAGATGTTATAAAACATCACCACTTTCTCAAACTTCTTCTCTATTTTGCTCTTACTTCATATATTTGCTCCATTCATTTTTGCCTAAATAATTGCATTGAATTCATTCAGCACCATTTAGTTCTGAGCCTATTTCTTTTGGCATTATCAATGGATTTAAATAGTCCATTCCCACTGCAATCCACTTTCCTTTGTATCAAACTCTCACTTCCATATTACAAAGGGGTAGAAGCCAGTGGTGAGATTCAAATATGTGAACAATTGGTTGTCTGTGTGGATGCCGCTTCCAAAAGTCCGTTCTGGGCCTGCGCAACAAAAAATAAGCTACTGGTTCTGCTGAACTGGTGCAAACTGGCTGAATCCCACCACTGGTAGAAGCACACTGATGTATACAGTACACCTTTCTCCCCCCAGTAAATGTTGTCATAACTCAAACCTAATATAGGCAGTAACCGTTCATTTCGTGACCTTTCAAAGTTACATCACTGAAAAATGTGACTTATGACCGTTTTTCACTTACGACCATTGCAGCATCTCCATGGTGACATCATCAAAATTTAGATGCTTGGCAACTGACTCATGACAGCTGCAATGTCCCAGTGTCATGTGATCACCTTTTGTGACCTTCTGAGAAGCAGTGTCAATGGGGAAGCCAAATTCAGTTAACAACTGTGTTACTAATTTAACAACTACAATGATTCACTTAATAACCGTGGAAAGAAAGGTCATAAAATGGGGAAAATTCACATAACTGTCTTGCTTAGCAACAAAAATTTGAGACTCCGCTGTGGTCATAAGTCAAGGACTACCCGTAGACACTCCGGTCTTTTCTGTGAAGAGATAACACACACCCCTCCATCCTCCTTTTAACAGAATCCAGCAGAAGTATTTCATGTTTGCATTCACAGTAGTTTTAGGAAGAACTCTGCATCTCCATGTGCATGGATGAGGATGTACAGGCACCCATATGACCAGCAGTAATTTTCCAGCAATTTTGTGTTGCTTTTTTTTTTTAGGTGAAGGCATCCTCAAAATGCTTAGCAAAATGACGCCTCATCTCATATCATGTTCTTTATGTCTCTGAACTCCCATGCCAGTTGTGCCTTCTCTTATTCCAGAATATACAGGTGGGAGAAAAGTAAAGTGCCAATCATTAAGCTAGAAGAAAAGGTCAGCCACTAAGACGATGTAGCAGAATAGATATTTGCTAATAATTTACAAAACAGAAACATACACTATAGGTAAAATTCACAACAGAGACAAGATCTCTCAGTCATATGCTTTTGCCAACAAGCGATTATGTGTCATCTGTGAAAATGACCATCCGGTTCTGGCAAACGTTCTGCTTCAGTCTCCCACTGAAAAAAGTTGCCACAGAAGGAACTCAGTAGCCTTGAGTCGAGGGGAGCAGAACGGCTGCCACAGATGGCCAAGAGTGGGCCTGTTTCACAGCTCTGTGTTCTTCAGCTACTGCGTCCAGCCATGAAACGGTCCTTGTTCTCTTCTACTGGTTGTTTCTGGTCGAATAGTGCAGCTTGGCTTCTTGCAAGAAGTTTTGGAAGGCAGGTTCTTCACGGCTTTCCTCTGTCACTATAGTAGAATAAATGAAGAGGTGTGTTAACAAAGTGAGTCTCACTAATGCCTCAGGACCCAAAATGCCCTAGTAGAAACCCTCTCTCTCTGTGTGTGTGCGCGCGCACACGTGTATTGCATTTCTATGCAACCCATCTCTCTAATACAGTAACTCTGGGCAGCTTACAATATAATAAAAGATAAAAAGGGCACAAAAAACCCAATTAAAAAGTTACAAATTAAAAACCAAGATGATGAGCAGCCTGTGCAGAGAATCGTCTCTATCCCATCAGCCACCCCCAATGTAGTGGGTCCCTCTCTGGCCCCCCGGCCAAGCAGTAGAGCCAAGCTTTTAGGATCTTTTGAAAGGGCAGGAGTTTGGAGGTGGATCTCACCCGTGACAGGAGAATATTCCAGAGAGCAGGGACCACAGCAGAAAAGGCTCTTCAGCTGGACTCCACCAGCCAAACATTTTGGCCGATGGGATCCAAAGTAGGCCCTTTACCAAAACAAGCGGCGCAACCCCAGATACCCTGGACCCGTGCCATAAGGGGCTTTAAAGATAATGACTTTATTGTTAGGAATTCTATGTAAGGCAACTGATGGGAAAATGCTGCCACCCTCCCTCTTAGCTTTTCTCTTGCAATTTTTAATTCCTCCAATTTCTTCAGAGCTTTAATTACCTTTATGATCAATGTCATCAGTATCACTGTCTTGGGCCTCTTCTTCCTCCTCTTCTGGATCCAGAGTTCCTCGTGTCAAAATCAGTTCTGATGGGCCTAATGAAGATTCTGCCACTGAACCTTTGGACCAAAACCAAACCAAAAAGCAATTTTTGGATTTCTTCCTGTACAGGAGGATGACCACCTTGTCCAGGAGTTCCACGCCAGGTCTCAAACTCTACAAGGTCAGAAGAGGGTGTGTGTACGTGATGCCTAAATGAGGGCTCTGGGCAGCTTTAGAAATTTAGCAAGGCAGCAACAATAGTTGCTTAGTCCTATCACTATAACATAATACCTTGCCAGATGAAGTGCCATATCCCTTAGGTAAACCAGTGTATACAGATCCCATCAGCAGCCCTTCCTTTTCTTCTGTTCTTCTCTGTGAAACCCAACTATACCCCTCAAATATTTAATGGAGCAGATAAAAGGGACACGGTGGCTCAGCGGGTTAGGACGCTGAGCTTGTCGATCAGGTCAGCAGTTTGGCGGGTCGAATCCCAAGTGCCACGTAACAGAGTGAGCGCCTGTTACTCGTCCCAGCTTCTGCCAACCTAGCAGTTTGAAAGCACGTAAAAAATGCAAGTAGAAAAATAGGGACCACTACGGTGGGAAGGTAACAGCGTTCCGTGCGCCTTTGGCGTCTAGTCATGCCGGCCACATGACCACGGAGACAAGCGCTGGCTCTTCGGCTTTGAAACGGAGATGAGCACCGCCCCCTAGAGTTGGAAACGACTAGCACGCACGTGCGGGGGAACCTTTACCTTTACCTTATGAACCTGAACATACTTCTAAATATTGCTTGATGGCTTGTTAGCTTATTTATCAATCAAAGTTATATAGTTGCCCATCTCGCCAAAAGTGATTCTGAACAGCACAACAAAATAAATGTAAAAAATTACAGACATAAGAATCCATGCTGATAAATATAATAAAAAAATAAGATACAAACCCTAGGTGATGAGAGGGACAAAAATGCCTACCACAACATTTGAGCCATGTCAGCAAGTGTCCTGTACTTTGGGAGCCCCAGGCCTGATAACATAATGAGCTCTTGAGGCCTATCAGAAGGGATGGAATTAATCTAATTTTGAGGGAAGGATGTTCCACAAGGCAGCCACCATGGCAGAGATGTAGTGGGATCCTAGCTAATGGGACCCACAACATGCCCTCTCTGCTAGATCTGCTAGGGGGGAAGGGGGGGCTGATATAACCAGGTAGAGGCAGTCCTTCAGAAAGCCTGATCCCATGCCATGAAAAGTTAAAAGCGGCATCTTGAATTGGACCTGGAAGCAAACTGGCAGCCAATGCAGCTAATATAGTAATGGTGTAACATGCTGTTTTAGAAGTGCACATAACTGCCCATACCACTGTATTCTGTACCGGCTGAAGCTTACAAATACTTTGCAGGGACGTCTCTGTAGTTTCTCATGTACCTGAAACTGCTGGGCTGTTCTCCATAGCCACAGGCCCCATATCTCTCCGCAAATTTTTCAACTGTTCTTCCTGCTGCTGCTTCTGAGCTGTTTCCTGTAAATGAAGAGAGAGTATTTCAATAACGTATGTTTTTTTCCCTGTGTGTTTGTATCTCAATTTGCTCTCACATTGGAACTTATTTTTCATACTTAGCTAATTAGGTTTTATAAATCCATGTTAAACGAACTGTGCTTTAAAATGTTTAGAGCCAGCCATCATGGTTTATTTAGCATGTCATGAATAAGTAAGTAATGTGTTACCAGTATCTTTTTATTATTCATAGAAAAGACTTCTAGATTCTTCCATAATTGTACATTAACCTTCATCACTGCTTTGAATTCATTTAACAATGGAAAAAGAAAGGCTCTTGGGCCTATACCAGGGGTAGGCTACCCTGGCTACCCCATGGCTGGCTCAGGAATTCTGGGAGTTGAAGTCCACGAGTCATAAAAGATCCAAGGTTGCCTACCCCTGGCTTATACCCTCAGGGATTTTGATCTCTTCACCATAGCCCTAGGATTTCCTGCTTGATTTCCTTTTCCCACACTTCTTTTATCAGCTTATAGGTGAATTAGTATTTACATCTGAAGAAATACCTTTTAGAACTCCAATGTCAGATATGAACAACCAGACCCATCTAGAGTTCAAACTAGCTACTCAATGATTCTCTGCCTATCATACAGAATCTTCCCAGACTGGCAGCTTTTGTCTGGGAAAGACCAGGCAAAGCTCAAAGGTGTTTGGAGGGAGGATCAAACCTCTTATGTTTATATAGGAAATCCAAGTTAATTCCCTGCTTCAGCTCTCCTTCCGCCTGGGACGGTTGCTTTCCAACATCCAGCAAACAACACAGCAACAAGTATTCAGACACAATTGGGGTTGGGAGGGGCTTATAGCAATACAGCCCAGAGCAACAAAGTATATTCATGCACTTACCAATTTCTTTCTTAGGCGCTCATATTCTGGTCGATATTCTCTGGAAGAAGAAAAAAGGGGGCTTCATGTATTTACTCCTGAGCACTACTGACATGTATCCTAACGGACAACAATTTAGTTACTTGTTAAACTTATATGCCACCCATCTTGCCTGGTGGC
Source organism: Vipera ursinii (assembly GCF_947247035.1). Taxonomy (NCBI): domain Eukaryota; kingdom Metazoa; phylum Chordata; class Lepidosauria; order Squamata; family Viperidae; genus Vipera; species Vipera ursinii. The sequence continues at coordinate 335,787,874 of NC_139512.1, read as the reverse complement.
AACTCCAGACAGCTTACAATCTATTAGAAACCATTTCATATAATAAAGTTCTTCTCACACGGTCAGCAGTACTGAACGGACATCACCGTTACAAGTAATCAGTGTGCGTACTCACCATTTTATTTACTGCTATAGAAAGAGAGGAAATTCTTCCTATAAGCCTAATATCTGCACCAAGAATGAAGTACCTGGTGGTGCTCCAAGAAAACCCATTAACTTTACAATGCATCAAAATATCTGATATGGAATTGCTTAACAGTTGAGGTGTCTAATACAAACAGAAAATAATTGATTTTTGAAGGGTGTTGTGAAATCTAGTGTATCCATAGGGTACAAATAAACCTAACTGGAAGCATTATTTGCCTAAACTCTCATTTTATTTTTGCGCCTTTGAGCCAGTATGACTTCTGCTGACTGCCCGGACTAGTCCCTGCAGTTTTCTTGGCAAGGGTTTTTGGAAATGGTTTGCCATTGCCTCCTTACTATGGCTGACAAAGTTTGACTGGCCTAAGGTCGTCCAGATGCCTCTGTGCTTAAGATAGAACTAGAACTCCACCTGTTTCTAGCCTGGTGCCTTACTCAATATACCAAACTGGCTCTCTCTAGTTTCTAGGCAACCTCAAATTCAGTTAAGGTTGGCTGAGTGCAAATTCCCATTTACACTTTGATTCAGGTGACCTGAGGGCACAGATAATCTCTCAAGTGGCTTCAATGGTTTTCGGAGACTGCTAATGATCCTTCCATTTCTCTCCCCCCACCCAATTCTGTCAAAGCTAATACTTCCATCCCCTCCACCATCCTGCCAGAACCAATGAAGCTTCTTGGATGAGAAGTGAAATGTCTTCAAAGAAAAACAAGAAAATCCAGTTGCCTTTTAAAAAAGTATCTTAGAAACTCAAATTCAGTAAGTCCCGAAATTTAGTTATCCCTAAAGATAAAGCACAGGCATACCATGTTGCCCTTGCTATAGTCCTTCCTTTCCTGAAGAACTCACCTTTCATATTCATCAACAGCTTTGGACAAATGTTCAAAAAATTCATCCATCCCTGTTCCTTGAACAGCAGAAACACCCACAACCTGCAAGAGAAAGTTACTGATAAACTGGATGCCTTTAGAAATGTGGGTTTAAATGAATAAATGTCTTGCTTGAGACTTAACTTCAACCTATCTCTTCCCATTCAGCACCAAAAACTGCATTACTCAATAACTGTCAATGCTGCAAACATTAACATGTTTTTGCACTGACAATGTAAGAGGCAGCCTTTTGCTTTAATTGTTTGGCTTTGAATAACTAAAGCGTGGGAGGAATTCAACCCAGATGTTTTGAGAAGATAAGAGCTGCTTTAGAAGGGAAATGAAACTTCGTGTGCTAAACTAATTGGTGAATGTGATTTATGACGCGTAATTAAGGGAGGGAGATTCTGTATGATATGATGGGTTAAGGGGAGGAGAATTCAGATTCTGGCATCCATCCATGAGTGCCGATGCTCCGTTCTCATTATTATAGACTTTTTGGGAATAAACAATCATGCAGTGTTCTTTGATCTGTCTCATTAATTGGAACCATGACATCAACATTTTTAACAAACCCACCTACATACATAACATATGGCACCGTTTGCAGTACAAAAGAGAGCACCCACCTGAAGTGAGTTGTAAAACTCATCTAAGACAAGACTCATAGAGCGAGTTAAATTACTGGCATAGCTGGTTTCCTGACTGAGGGCATCTTGAAAAGCTTCAAAGTCCTGCATCCATTCAAGTGCAAAACTATGGTCAATGATGTCTGTCTGAGTTGAAAAATAAAAATAAGGTGTACATTTAAGGAAAACATAGTAACAGCTTCTGCCAAAGAAGTCTTGCCAGAATCTTAGCCATTATACTTTGTTAGCTACTGGCCCAGGAATGAGGACCAATGGCCTCCTAATAATTGCTGGTTCTCTAGAAGTGGTAGGGAAAACAGACTGACTGCTCTTCATTTCATTTGCACAGAAAAGCCATGGTAAGAAATTAAAGACTACAGTATTATCAAAACCCAATAGGCCATCTATGAACTATTGTGATCAATTCAAAACTTCATCTTTCAAGAAGGAAACAAACAAACTGAAGCCTGTTCTGAGGAGCATAAAGAAGATACTTGGAAGTCTCAAAGTTCACTTTTGCAAATAATGGTAAAAAGATAAGGTTATTCATCACGATCAGGAGAAGCAAAATTAAACCACTGGAAGAGTTGACATTGGAAAATTTATTCTCTGTGCTCCAAAGGACAGCATTTAAGATTAATGGTTGAGAATCTCAGATTTTAATGAAATATTAAGACAGTGACTCAGCAAGCTTTCAGGACCCTAGTCATATCTGAACCTGGGTTTTTCAGATTCTTGATCATTTTAGTATCATTCTCAACCCTTTTTCAGATCTTCAATATTCTTTGTGAGATGGATTGATTGAGTACAGCATTTCAAATTTTAATTTATTAATTAAATTCACTGGCTGCCCATCTTACCACAGGTTAACTCTGGGCGGTTTACAATATTAAAAGGATAAAATTATATAAAATCTATACACAATAAAAACAAAATAGTATAAAAATACAAATACTCAACCCTAACTAAAAGATGGGGAGGGAGAAAGTAGGACGAGCGGGGGGGGGGGGGGGAGGGAGATGATTCTCTAAATTTAATCTGTCAACCACTCCCCAATGTGAAGTCCCGCTCCCCCGCTGGGGCCCCAAGCCAACTGGCAGAGCCAGCTCTTTAAACTCTTGTGTCAGGACTGAAGCTCATTCCAGGAGAGCAAGATGTTCCAAAGGGCAGGAGCAATGGGAGAGAAGGCCCCACTCCTAGACCCTGCCTGCAGGAATACCCTGGCCGATGGGGACCGCAGAAAGCCTTCTCTGCCAGGACGGGTGTGGCGGGTCAATCCCACTGGGATGAGACGGTCCCTCAAATGTGTTTACAGCAACAGTTATCTAACACAGGGCTTTTCAACTTTTTCACCCATTGTACCACTTTTAGGATATGGCAACATCTGAGTACCACCAGTCGCCTAGCAAGGTGTCAAAAACTTGATGACCAAAAAAAAAAGGAAAAAAGTGATGAAGTACAGGTAACCCTCGACTTACAACAGTTCACTTTGTGACTATTCGAAGTTACAATGGCACTGAAAAAAGTGCCCACCAAGCCACAGCCAAGCAAAACACCTGCCTGCCCGCCTGGCGGTGCTCTTCCTCCTGTCTGAGGTTTTCATTGTTGTGAGCATTTCTGTTGAGGGGGGGTGAGGTGAGGGGTGTTTCGTTTTTATTCCCCCCATCTGCTGGGTGGTTGCAGCAGGTTTTGGTCACTTCACATGACCCTGGGACACTGTCACCATCATAAATATGAATCAGTTGCCAAGCATCTGAATGTAAATCACAAGACCCTGGAGATGCTGTAACATTCCAGCTGATCGGTGCTTCTTCTGGGCTCAGCAGAAGTGCCAGGATCTGTGCTGAGCTCCAGCTGGAGCCTGGCGCTGATCCTGGTGCTTGCACTGAGCCCTGACAGCCCTGCAGCTCCAGCTGTCTCTCCCTCAGGCTTGTGTGGTGCTGCCACCAGTTCAGCTCATTCCCCTCCCCTGCTACCACTTTTCTAGGATGGTCGCGTACCACCTGCCAGGTGCCAATGTACCACAGGTGGTACCCGTACCACTGGTTGAAAAGCCCTGATCTAACAACATTGTGCTATTGATAGTTTAAATTCTCTGTCCCTCCTCAAATGTTGGAACCTGGCCTTTTCGCAGTATTTATACATTGCTGACATTTCATAAAGATATCTAAAACAATCTCAAGGTGACTGTCCTGATTACTCAACATCAATGAGATTCCAATGATATAATCCATTAAGATTACTTTGCCCTACGTCTCATTTTGTATTTACTGACACTGACGTGTTTGCCACTTAATGACCACTGTGTATTTTTTCTTCAAAACCGTTTTCTTTTTCTTGGGAGATAATGGAAAACATGAGTAACCACAACAACAATAGGTAATACCCTAAATATAAGTTGGATATCACAACTTACCTTACATTTTTGTTGTTTCTTTTAAGAGAAATGTCACAGCAAGTGACAGCATCTTAACTGAACTTAACTGATCTCAAAAAAGTTAAATAGGACTAAGTCTGGTTAATATTTCAATGGGAGACAAACCTGGGAATCCCACAGCTGCATTTAAAATGGGAAGTGAAATTTCTCTCTCTCTCTCCCGCCCCCCCCCCCAAAAAAATTCTGGAACAAGGCAATAGTACATCTATTAAGCTGCTAAAATTATATAGACATCTCCACATCCTCATCAGGCGTTGAATTTGAATAGATAGCCTTCACTTTTTTAAAAAAAGAGAAACAAGAAGGTATGGTAGAAAGACAGTGTTGGTTTAATATTAAGAGATAATCTCATTAACATCTAGCATGCAATATGGACTCTGGAACACCCCACTCACCTTATTCATGACCACTATAAATGGGAGCTTTGTTTTGTATAGGATGCTGGAAAAAAAGAGTGGATGATCAGAGATAAAAAGGTGACCCAGATATGAAAAGAATAGAGCTGGAAGGGACCTTTGAGGTCTTCTAGTCCAGCCTCCTGCTCGAGTAATAGGAAACAGTTTGTTGTTTTAATATTTTACTGAAAAAGAACTTTATACAAAATTCAAAACTACAGAAACATAAGCAAAACAGGAAAAATGATATGAAATAAAAAGGTTATAGACAGCAAAAGACAAAGGAAAGATATCTAAGGAAGTAACTGCAATACAGCCATAATAATTGCCATCTCCAAATTATATACCACAATATCCTTCCTCTCATAAAGAATCCTTTTTAATCAGTTAATCCCCAAATCATCATTTTTGTCCATTTACAGCAAAAAGTTTATAAAGGGTTTCCAGTCTTTTACAAAATTGTTGTTCCCTCCTTAATCAAAGGCATGCAATTGTTAAAATTCCACAATTCTGCCTTTTAATCCTTGAGACTAGAGAATGGTGGTTGTAGTATCTGGCAAACTAATGGTAACTAGTTATGTGCCCTGAAGGTATATGATACAGTAACTTTGATGAACTTCATAAGTTTTCATCTTGGTAAATCCTAGCCAAATGAATACTGCTTTTGGTTTCATGTGTATGGCACAAATTAAAAAATGGCAGATGAACTAACAATTGAAGTTGCTAATCAGAACACAGGAATTTGCTCAATACACAATGGCTTTCACTAAAGCATCACTTGTGAGAATTATTAATATTTTAAAGATAACAAATTGTGCTATAATACTCCACTGCATTCTGTTCTAAAGTACAATTTAACACACTTATGTTAACTCGGCTCTGTGTTGTGAAGGGCGCTATAATTATCTTAAAGATTATTCTTTCCCATACAACCCAACCTACAATTTTCTCTGGCAGATTCTTCTGCAAGACCAGAAGAAGCAGCTTTTGGGGACAGCACACACTCTGAGCACCACTTCTTTTAAGTCGGCTTTCCTGGCGTGGGTGCTTGGATTTTCCCTGGCTTTTAAATTTATAATATACTTTTCTAAATCATCTGTTGTAAGGTGATTTACATTTTTGCTTAGGAAACCAGATAGAAACCAATTAAATAAAGTGAACATTTGTGCTGGGAAAGCAGTTGGTGCATGTAAATAAAGAGTCTGAGGGGGGGAGGACTTCCGGTTTTGTGCCCGCTGTGCACGGCCGCGCAAAAGCAGACATCTGCTCCCCATGGCTAGTTTCTTCCTGCTTGGAGGACCCTAGATGGGTCCAAAGTTGCCCGGGAGAGGTGACTGTGAAGGAGGGGTGCCCCGTTAATCATGAAGTGATGGCAATCGCTTCGTTTGATCCGGGGAAAGCCCTCTGAACCCAACAGGAGAAAGCCTAGCATGAGATCAGCGTCTAGCCCAAACTGCTTGCAGCCGAAGTCCCAGAGCAGGAACCTAAACATCGGTGAATAGCATGCTTGGAATTGGTGAGAATACTGATCTTTCTTGTATCTACTATCTAAATCTTGAAAAGATCCCCAAAGCAAGAAAACCTCCAGAAGTGAAGGGAGGGGACTATATCCCCATTTCCTTACAGATGGAAGCGGTGAATTAATATTAAAGGTGGGAAGAGATATATTAAAATTTGATTTAAAATACTTCAGTCTGGACAAATTTAGGAACTAAAAAAACTGTCAAGCTTATACCCTAAAAAAATTTTTTTTGATGGAATTATAAAAATATATAACAAAAATAACTTTTTGACTGAAAGAAAAACTGAAAAAAAGAAATAACTGCTGACATCTAGTGGAGACTCAAGAGAATAGAACACTAACAAGGACTCAGAAATTGGCAGAATGCCTAGAAACAAAGAAAAAGTTGTTCCTTTGAATTGCAAATAACCTTGAAGACAGCTGGGAACAAAGGAAGAGCCAGATATAACATTAAAAAGGGTTTGAAAGAAAAACAAAACAAAACAAAACAAAACAAAAACACCTGGACTGTTGCTTAAATCTAAGAACTGTTTATGGAAAAGAAAAACCTTGGCTTTTTGGCTAATCCTTTAGAGGAGAATTTGTAGGAAGGATTTAAAGTGGCTTAACCTACTGAACTGTAATTTTGACTGACTGATAAATTGACTTTTGAATTAAAACATTGACGAAAGATTATTTGAAGGGGGGAGACAACATGGATATCACATACGTATCAAAAAATGACAGAATGCCACATTCAATATTTTCTCCTGAAGGACGTAGCCTGGAAAATCAAGGGCCTCCAGAAGCAATGCTTCCAAGCTAAATACTTTCCAGGAGGAAATATATGTAATGTTAGGACAAATACAAATGACAATAGACTCAAACCATGAGAAATCTGAAACAACTTTGATGATTTAAATAAGCATATTTCCAATCTAAATTTACAATTAAAAAACACCCAGGAAATAACAACAAAGGCACAAATAAATTAGATGGCAGACAACAAATTAGAACAGTATGATCAAATTGATGAAACAACAGAGGAAAAGAATTACAATTTGACATAAACAGGAAAAAATCTTTAAGGTTCTGATACAACAAGAAAAATGGAATTATCAGGAGAACCATCAAAGTTTGGGAGACAGAAAGTATTTATCTTACTTATTTCATCTTTTGTATTCCCAACATCATTTGTAAAAATACAGGAACTGCTGGGTAAGCGGATTACATCAACTTGGAAAATTACTCGGCAAAAGAAGAAGACAGAGACAGATACAAGGTATTTGACTCCCCCTACCAGATGGACTATTACGTGAATAAACATTTGTTTGAATATGGCTAAAAGAACAAAGAATTTTGAACACAAAGGGGCCTTATAACAAAAAGGATAAGAGATTTAAGTAATATAGTATGTTTTATAATATATGAAATGTTAAAATAGTAGCTTGATGCAACTTTTATTAATATATAAATGAAATATAAACTGATTAAAAAGGATGTTATATCTAGATATTATAAGATAGATAAATAGTATTTTTTATAATGCATGATATAAAATAATGGGAGGATGTACCTAAATGGGAAAATTTGGATAGTTAGATGACTAATATGAAGAAATTACAGTATGACTGATAAGAATTGGATTGAATATAAGGAAATTTAAGCGAACAAAAATTATAAAAATAGGATCTATGCTGAACTAGTGAGATGATTGTTATGAGAATAATATAAGCTAAAAAAAGCAATATATATATATAATTATTTGTATAAATATAAAAAATGCCTATATCTAAATCATTTATATATTGAAAATATTAAGAATTATATTTTGGCTAAGGTTGAAGGAGAATACAAACGGGAGAAGGGAAGATCAAAGAAATGTATCATTAATTTATTAATTATGGAATTATCAAATTTAATTATTATTGATTGTTAATTAATTATTATTGTCCTTTTTTCTTCTTAAAATATAAACCAAGACAACACGCTGCACACCAGGCACTGGAGCTTGTTATAGTTAAAAACTAATAAAATATCTATATAAAAAGAAAGTCTGGGGGGAATAAGAATTGCATTAGAATTTAAAAAAAACACCAGACCTTTATCCACACAAAAAAAGAGGAATTGTGGAAAAGTGCTTCCTACCTGCAGGCATACAGCATGTTAGACATGAAGGTGACAGGATTAGTGCTGCGAGATGTGTCCATCACATAAACCACCACCGATGGAAAACAAGAAGCCTAAACAGATATAGCGGGATTACTGTTTACAAAGCATAGCATGTTTTCCCCATCCTTAATTAACTCCCAACATCAGATAAGTAGAAGTCACTAACCAGGGCTTCTGTGATGATAGTACCAGAGGCAGACCAAGTAAACACTTCAATCTGCCCAGGTGTATCTATTAAGACATACCTGCAAGAGAAAAAAAAATGCTTTCACACACTCAGAATATACAGAAGACATTTTATTAGAGATTGCACACACTGGAGCTAAACAGTAGTATGTACTTTGTCCATTGCTGTCTCAGAAATTCTAGCAAGAGCTACTACCCACAGAGACAAGAGCCAAGTTCGGGTTTAATTATTTTTTCGTTTCAAAACAAAGGATGAATTTGTGAACCATTTTCCTTATCAAATCAATGTAAATGAACATTTTAGTCCAAGACCACAGTTTTAGGAGAGATGGAGTAATTAGTTGCTCAAAGGAATATTTCTAAAATATTTCATATGCCACTCCCACCCTCTTTAAATCTTTTTTTTATTCATTTAGGAATTGAGGACAGGAAGGCCTGGAGGAATGTTGTCCATGGGGTCACGATGGGTTGAACACGACTTCGCAGCTAACAACAGGAATTGAGAGGACTCTGAGCACTCATTTCAAAATATTCCAAGTCACCAAAAAAATAACCAAACCAAACATTTACAGGTGTGGGGGGGACTACTCTCAGTATTTTGTGACTGAACATAAAATAATTTTCATAATTTCAAATGTATCCATAGCTTTCCAAAAAAGCTGGAGAACCCCACCACTTGTTAAGTCATCATAACTGATGACTGGACAGCTTCTTTCCCAAAGAGGACTTGCCACATGCTTTCTAGTATTGGAAACTCATTTTAAAATAATGTTGAACACCATTTTTAAAATCACCATCCCTTAGTTTTACAACCCTGGGTCCTTTTGATATATCTGAGCTTTTGACATGCTGGGTATTTGAGTATGTATTCTAATTTTAGACCCAGGATTTTGAGCAATATTACCTGATTATTTCCTCTAATTTATTTTTTTCATTTTATCATTTTCTGAGCTGCACAAGTTAAACAGCAAGATAATGTTAACAAGATCTATAAAGAACAAAGGTAACTTTTCCTATGTAAGGCAGATCTGTTTAGGATAAGCAGTGCATGGATGATCCCTCTAAAAACAGGAGCCTCGCGGTAGCCACCCCCTCCCTCCCAATATCAAATTTATCACTCACTGGGATGCAGTCTGTCTTTTTTCAATGAACTTCATCACCTTAAAGAGAAAATATAGTTTGCATACAGGAATAAAACTGGAGTTTGCAAAAGAGCTACTAAAACAAGAGGTCCATAGTATAACAGAATTACTGTAGTGACATTCTTCAACTTTACAGTTATATTGGCACTTCTTCAAACTTTAGCATTCACTAGACAACTCACAATCCCTTGGGTCATCAGAGATATTTCCGTACCAGTTTCCTCTATATCTTCAATGTATTGGGATAGATTCAGAGATCTATCTGCTTGGAAATAGTCCATGCTGAACTGTGTAAAATAGTCAAACATCAGCATAGGAAATGTTTTATGACATAATATGTAATGACTTAATGTCTTATGACATTTTGTATTATAAAATGTTTTATAAAATTTTCCAAATTTCAATTCCATAGGAGTAATTGGTCCCAGATTTTGGACACATTATAAGTTAGCACATTTGAAGATATTGTTGTTCAAATGTTGTCCTATGAAGCACATTTTCATCCAGTTAAATGTTACGGGAACAAGAATTTTAGCAGTATATATATTGCTGGTGCAGTTGTTAGAATGCAGTTTTGCAGGCCAACTCTGCCCACAGCTAGGAGTTCAATCCCGATAGGGCTCAAGGTTGACTCAGCGTTCCAAGACAGTAAAATGAAGACCCAGACTGTTGGTGGCAATATGCTGACCGCCTAGAGAGTACAATAAAACTCTTTGGGGGCAGTATATATTATAAGTCTAAGTGCTATTGCTATATTTTATTTTATTTTTTATTTTAATCCCATTTATATCCAGCCCTTCTCCGAAGACTCAGGGCAGCTTACAATTTAAGCACAAACCAATGTGCTTAGCAATATATATATGGCCCAGAATAATGAAATTTTCAGAAAAGAATATTCAGCAGCTTACCAATATGATATACTGCACACCAGCAAAATCAGTTAAGTAAACACGTACCTGGTCAAATCTTGTAGCAAAGAGATTGAGGGACGTCACAATGCCACCATTTGGGCCCAGTGAATATCTGGAGCTAGGTCAGGAAAAGTTGAATAAATCCAAATCACTGGGGTCAGAATATTCCCCAGAGCAATTCCACAAGAGATGAATAGGAAGCTATATTTCAATAACAAGCTGCAGAACATCATCACTCTTTCTTATTCAGAAACTTTTATGCATCCAACAAAGTTTTGGATATAGAGTCAGACATGAATGGAACAGCATATACATCCAACAATATAAAAGGTAAAGGTAAAGTTTCCCCCGCACATGTGTGCTAGTCGTTTCCGACTCTAGGGGCCGGTGCTCATCTCCATTTCAAAGCCGAAGAGCCAGCGCTTGTCCGAGGACATCTCTGTGGTCATGTGGCCAGCATGACTAGACGCCAAAGGCGCACGGAACGCTGTTACCTTCCCACCATAGTGGTCCCTATTTTTCTACTTGCATTTTTACTTGCTTTCAAACTGCTAGGTTGGCAGAAGCTGGGACGAGTAACAGGCGCTCACTCTGTTACGCGGCACTCGGGATTCGACCCGCCAAACTGCCGACCATCTGATCGACAAGCTCAGCGTCCTAACCCACTGAGCCACCGCGTCCCTTCCAACAATATACACACAGATAAATAAAAAAACAATAATGGTACCATTTGGAAAAAAATAATGCAAGGATACTGCTTCATGACTTCTTTGTAATTCACTGTGTCCCGAATATCTTAAAAAAAGGAAAATTATACAAAGCCTGATTCAAAACAGTTAAAAGAAATGTATCTTATTGTTGGTTTACTGTTCTCTTTGAATATATCGAATAGAACATGATTTACCTTTAAATATAACACCACCACCCCCAGTTTTTCCTTTCTCAATACTTGTTCCATCATCTTAAACGCAGCTCTAATATTCCCCTAAGGCTCTCTAACAGGTAATCATGGAAATTGTAATCCAAACACACAAGATTTCCAATCCATCCTATGGAACTTTCAGCAAAGATTTAAAATTTTGGACTATAGACTAATGTATTCATGTCTAATCAAGTCTAGTCATCCATTCATATTAATGTGGTCCAATTCAACTTAAATCAATTCCTTAAAACAAAATAAAATCTACCATTTATTCCTTTGTTCTATACAGAATGAGACTGCAAATAGCGAGCCGCTCCAATTATACTTGGCAATCATAAGGAGAGCTATTCACCTTCTCACATCTTACAGCAACTCCATTCAGTTGGCGGTGGTAAAGGTACCTGGAATAGCATCTGAATGCTATTCAATGGCACCTACAACTAGGGTAAGGTGAAATAGCATCCAGGCCCATATGGGTGGCCATGGTTAAACGTGTGGCAGCTTACACCCACTGCGCAGTTGCTTGGATATCTGCAGTCCTTAATTCTACTCTGAACTCAAGGTTTACATATTTGTGCTTTATAGCAAAACTAATTAATACTCTATTTTTCTGAAAGACAAAAATGTTGGCGAAGCATGTTGACGACCACCCTATGTACTCACCGATATTGGCCTGGAAAGGCAGCTCGTAAACTGCGGGGTCCAGATTGATGACATACGGAGGAGAATTCTTACTATGCAGGTAGGCAATAAGTCTCTATGGAAAACAAACTGTAGGTCAGCTCAGATGAAGCGAGCAGGGGAACCAAGCAGCCCTCTCAGGGCTTCTTTCCCCCGAGCCAATCCCCTTTCCCGCTCCGCCCGCACCTGCACCAGCGCCGTCTTGCCAGAGCCAGCCATTCCCAGAACCAGGACGCATATCGGGGCTCCGGATGGAGAACTTGCTGCTCCACCGGCAGCTGCCATTTTGCCGCCGTTTCATCCGCTTTCTTTGACTTCCGGGGCTTTCCTTTGCTTTAAAAAATGGAAAGGAAACCAAGCTTTTGACCATAGAGATACGAAAAAAATAATAATGAGAAGTTGGAAAAAAGAAGAACGGCTCCATAACATTGGTGGGGCTGGAGAAGCCATGGGAACTATTCGAATAGTTTTCCTCTCCATTGACCAGGTTTCTCCTCTAGCAAAATTAGGCTGCCGAACAATACCGCTATATTGTTCTGCTCCTCCGTATCGTCCCTTAGAGCAGCGTTTCCCAACCTTAGGAACTTGAAGATGCGTGGACTTCAAGTCCCAGAATTCCCCAGCCAGCTATGCTGGCTGGGGAATTCTGGGAGTTGAAGTCCACGCATCTTCAAGTTCCTAAGGTTGGGAAACACTGCCTTAGAGAATGTTTTTCAAAAAGGCCACCTTGACATCGGCAGCGGCCTGAGTCTTGCTCCGCCTCATTCTTCTCTAAGAGGAGAGAACGGCCGTTCCGCATTTTCTCTCTCTATAAGCAGGGGTGGGGGAAAACAACGGTCCTATTATGACTTGTGGACTTCAACTCCCAGAATTCTTGAGCCAGCGTGGCTGGCTCAGGAATTCTGGGAGTTGAAGTCCACAAGTAATAGGGCCCTCGGTTCCCCACCCCTGCACAGTATTCCTGATGAACTTTGAACCACCAAACATTTTCACCATAGAGCTGCGATAGTTAGACTGGACCAATCGGCCATTATAATGTACTATCGTCACGGGTGGCCGGGGGTGTGTGTGTGTTCTAATTCTAAGATTTCCAATTCTAAGGAAAGGCCGCGGCGGCAGGAAATTATGTTCTCAGCGGGTAGCGAGAATGGGGAAGGGGAGGCCCCAACTGGGCGTCGGCGTTGTGACACACTTTGCGTCACCTAGGCAACCAGGAAGGGGAAACAATCGCCGCTCCTCTTTCCGCTTCCTCTGAGGCTCGAAGGCGAGAGCTGCTCGGCTGGGTGCTGTTTACGGGACTTCCTCCTTTACGTTTCCTTGATCTCGGGACACCGCGCCGGACCGCTGCGCAGGAAAATAACCTGTCGCAAAGGTGAGTCATTACGGCCGTCTGCCGGGAAGGAGGTCGGAGCTCTGCCGTTCCCTCCCGAGGGTCCGTTAGGAAGCCAGGCTCGTGGCCGTTGGCCAGAGAGGAGCGAAGATTGCGTAGTTTAGCCGGCCGCCCACTCGTTCTGCCCTGGGAACCGTCGGCTCTCGCCTGTTTCCCCTCTTTTGTTAGGACCGACTCACATTTGTACGTTTCCCCTAATTTAACCTGATTGTTAAATTGTTACTGTGGAATTTCGGCAGCAGGGGTCGGCAACCTTGGCTCTTTTATGACTCGCGGACTTCAACTCCCAGAATTCCTGAGCCAGCTATGCTGGCTCAGGAATTCTGGGAGTTGAAGTCCGCGAGTCATAAAAGAGCCAAGGTTGCCGACCCCGGTCTATTATAACGCATTATTATTTACTGCATTATTTTGTGCCTTCGGGTCGGTTTTTGATTCCTGGGGTCTTCCTGAACTGCAGGGTTTTTTTGGCAAGGTTTTTCGGAAGTGGTTTGCGATTACAGGTAGTCCTCGACTTACGACAGTTCACTTAGTGACCATTCAAAGTTACAACGGCACTGAAAAAAATGTGACTTATGGCCGTTTTTTCACAGTTGCGACTTTTGTAGCATCCCCACGGTCAAGTGATCAACATTCAGATGCTTGGCAACGGGCTCGTATTTATGGCCGTTGCTGTGCGCCAAGGTCATGTGATCGCCTTTTGTGACCTTCTGACAAGCAAAGTCAGTGGGAAGCCAAGTTCACTTAACAACCAGGTTACTAACTTATGAACTGCGATGATTCACGAAACAACTGTGGCAAGAAAGGTGATAAAATGGGGCAAAAATCCCTTAACAAATGTCTCACTTAACAACATAATTTTTGGCCTCCATTGTGTTTGTAAGTCAAGGACTACCTGTGACTGACCCAAGGTTTCTCGGATGGCTTTGTATCTGAAGTGGAATTAAAATTCATGATCTTCCCATTTCCATCCTGATGCATTAACCAGTGCATTAAAGTGGTTCTTCTATGGCATATAGCTCTTAAAATTTTAGGTAATATGCATAGAGCAGTGTTTCTCAACCTCGGCAGTTTGAAGATGGGTGGACTTCAATTCCCAGAATTCCCCCGCCAACCATTTTCAAGCTGCCAAGGTTGAGAAACATTGCCATAGAATAAATGGAGTAATCATCTGATGTGTTCAGGTGGAGACTAGATAGCTATCTTGTTTGGAATGCTTTCATTTTAGATTAGCAATAGCACTTAGACTTATATATTGCTTCATAGTGCTTTACAGTCCTCTCTAAGCGGTTTACAGAGTCAGCATATTGCCCCCCAACAATCTGAATCTTCATTTTACCTACCTTGGAAGGATGGAAGGCTGAGTCAACCTTCCTCCATTCATAATTTTCATAGCTTGCCTTTCAGCAAGGTGCACAACATGTAGCCAGTTGAAAAATAATTAAAACTTAAGATAACCAATAGTTACATGCCTTTGTATAGTAAAAATTTAGAAAAAGCATAGTTAATGAAATCAATGAGTTTATGGCTACAAAACTCAAGTTCCATGCCCTTCCAAAATTGCCAGTAAAATACATTGTTAAAATCTGTAAAAGAGTAATATTTAAAATCTACATGTAACTAGATGATTTATGTATATTGAATAGGGGGATTGAATAGAGGTTAGAAGGCCTCTCTTCAGTTCAAGGATTACAATAGGTATCAGTTCTGAAGAAAGTGCATTTATTTTACTTCAACTCCAATTCAAGGTTCTACTTAGTTAGAATTGAATTGTTTCATTGTTGGGGGGGGCGCTCTGGAAAGGTTTTTTGAAGTCACCAAGGAACTCAATAAAGGACTGAAGAACTGAACTTCTCTACTTATAATTTCTGCTTATATGCCGTTTCCAATAATAAACATACTGATTATCACCTGAAGTTGTTTTGACACTTTTGCTGCAGTGCTTTGCAGGTCATTGAACTAAACCATTTTCTGATCTTTGATGATATATTGAACCACATGTTGACCACATGGACTTAGTTCGCTTACTCAGTAGAACACAGAAAAAGCAGACCAATATTAAAAGTAATGAAGCTTAGTATGTGCAAACGCATTTGCCAGATTTATAAGGGGGTTCATGAAGTACTCCATGAATAGTGATGCTTTCTCCTCTTCTCAGAGCTAACAAGTAGAAGGACAGTCCTTGGACATCATGGAGCCATTCATGGGCCAGGTACTGATTTGAGATGAAAGGGATGAAGCCTTCTGCCAAGGCTGTTATGGAAGAGGAGAAGAAAGGTATAGATGAGTTTTGGAAAAAACTTAATAGTGTGAGCATAATGGAACTTATCGATTTTATTTATGTATAACGTGTACTATTTTTATGTTTTTATTGGATATATTGTAAACAATTGGGAATGTTTGGGGAAATCTGGTGGTAAATTAGAACCATAAGTGAATGAATAATAATCATGTGACAAACATATTCAGTGTCTCTCTCCTTAGAAAGAATTTGGAATATATCATATTTTCTTGCTCTCTGTTGATTAGAGAGTTGTGAGTTTGTAATGATTTGTTAAAATCATGTTCATCTATAGCAGTTCCAGGTAGAAATAGATACTGTACTTTCTCTGTGAGTGTAAATTACCGATTCTGTCACTTTGCTTCTTTTTAATTTAGTAATTTTAAACTTAAATTATATTTAAATCTAAGAATGTGTCAGAGTTTGATTATAAAAGGGAAAAGAAAAGGAAGCAAAAGAAAATAGTCTAGTTTTATTTACAATGTAACTGCAGTGATGGATGCTTTAGCTGGCTAACTAATTGACCCATACTTGAAGTCATGGGTTCAAATAATAAGATTGCTTCTTTTTGACATTTTGCATAGCCACTTTGTTATTAGTCTTATTTTGTGTTAAATTTAATCTTAAGAGAGACTAGGTAAACAACTACAAAATGTAAATATTATTTGATTAATGTTTTTATTAGGAGAGTTGGTTTGATATAATGGTTAAGGTTAAGATTAATTCTGTAAATTGTATGCCCATCTTGGGCATGATGTCACGTAGGTGATTTTGGGCTAGTTATTTTCTCTTAGCTATGGCAAAGAAGGAAGCGGACATTTCTAAAAAGTTGTAGGGATTAGATCCAAGAAGTCACCAAAAGTCAACATTGGCCTGAAGGTGCACAGATGCACAAAATCATTCAGGCTATAGTTGCATATGTCTTGAGCCTATATTGGCTTTTTTAAATCTGTAAATATAAAAAAGGTATCTTGGTATCTCTCCCAAGCTGGAGATTCCCACTCCAAGTCAAAGCATAGGATGGAACAAGATGATGAAGAAGACTACAGGCAACTTCCCAAAAAGAAGCAGAAAGTTTCTGGTGAGTAGAATAGTATTCCCAATTCTCTGCTTGGCATAGATTAGGTGACCCCTATATATTTGTTTCCTTTGATGGCTTCCAGCTGATCCAATCAGTGGACTGATATTCTTGCTTTTTCTTCTATCTTTCCCTAATGCCAGTTTGAGGATTTTCAGTATTTAAGTGAGTTTTTTTCCCCAGATATAAAAGAAAAATCTCACATTTGCTTGCCTTTCTCCCAGGAAAAAGACAGTCAGTGGGAAAACAACCTAATTTGAAGTCCCCAAAGTGCTCTAGAAAGCCAGAACCATCAGCATATGTAGCAGGTAAGATGCAGAATCCCATATAAAGTCCTTGTAAGGAAGAATATATGAGTATTGTAGGAATAACAATTAAGAACTATCACAGTTTAGGACTTAATATTATTGGAAAGGGGGTCATACACCTTTCCACTTCCCAGTAGAATTGGAAAAGGAGACTTGGCACTTATATATGCAGCCAAAAAAGGATAACTATACTACCAAAGGCTTAGTAATACTGTCTATATAAATGCAGTACTAGAGATACCTACATAAAGATATAAGAAGAGAATCCTACCTAGTTCTTTCCAGGCAAAGGTCTGTGGAGATTCTCAGTCATCCAGGTCATGGTTATTTGTATTATTGTATTTGTATTATATTTGTATTATATTTTGATATTTATTGCCCTGTACGCCACCCCGAGTCCTTCGGGAGAAGGGCGGTATAAAAATTTAATAAATAAATAAAAAAATGGTTATACCAAAGGTGCTTTTTTCAAACAGCAGCTGGACTTCTTTGATTTTCCTTGAAGACATTTCATTTCATTTCTCCTCCAAGCTGTGGGGAAGGATTTATGATGCTGCTTCAATGGAGTAGAATGACAAAGTTGCTTCTCTTCTCTGTCTGTGGTGAAAGTGCTCCTACTGGATCTTTTTGTGGATTTGACAAAGGCCCAGTTGGGATATCCGCAAGTTTTGAGTGCTTCATTGATGTGTTTTTTGTTCTTTCTCTTTTTTCCTTCTGCTACAAGAAAAGAGCTTGCCCACTCCAAAGACAAAACACCCAGGCACAAATAGTGCAGTGCTGCTGTATGTGCAGTGTAATGCAGTGAGGCATGTGCAGACTTGTACATTGGGGAAACAAAATCTCCTGTTTACAATGCAGTCCTTTCAGCAGTCCCAAGATGGTTCCATACTCATTTGCACTCTGAATCAGGTACTCTGAAAACATAGATTAACCCCCAGGTGATTTTAATGACTCTCATAATGTTAACAACTGGCTGACTGAAAAGAGTATAAAACCTTCCTTTCCCAGTTAGAACTGAAGAAGCTTCTCGGAGAAGCAAAACATCTTCAAGAAAAAGCAAGAAAGTCATTTGAAGAAAAAAAACACCTTTGGGACATTTTCAGGCAAAGCTATTTTTGCAGAAAATTGCAAAACAATTTTATTTTGGAAAGCAAGGTGTTCTAGACACATATGGAACCAATACAAATTTTCTCTAATGTTCATTAGAACTCATTCCTATGCATGTCAAATTGCAGCCTAAATCTTTCCGAGACAATAGCCTAATCATCTTGTAGCTGACAAAAGACATATCAAGTCCAGTAATGCTTTACCAAATTTGTCTATGGTAATTCTCAATCAAATTCTTTACCAAATTCTTGTTTGATAGAGGAACACATTGGGAGATACTGGGTTGTCTTTTGCTGGAAATTATTTGACACAACTGGCTCTCTATTAATGCTGTAAGTTGGATCCTGAATTCATCAAGGTTTGATCTAGAATCACTGCCAAGATCATTTGAAATTCATTGGCTCTGCTTCCATAAGCAGGACATGAACTTTGTTCCTTTGCAGTGGCTGGAATGTAGAAGTACTCTGCTTCTAAACCAGGAAGTAGCCCATTCAAGCATAATGAACACATGCTTCCTTTGCTTGTCCTAGATCTCCCAGCCTACTGCACCATGCCTGATTTTGTATTCATATCCCCCTCTTTACTTGCCACTTCTCTAAACTAAACTGCCCCTGACCATTTTTATTGTGATGGAGGTGCTTTAACCCTGCCATTTTGGTGGTTCTGTTCTGACCTTGTTGCTCTTTAAAAGGAAAGCCCAGTTGGGTTACCTACAGAGAAGATTAAAATGTTGAATCATCACCATCCTGTGCTCTGGCAGGAAGCTTAGAAGAGCAGTGGTACTTGGAGATTCTGGACAAGGGCCGTGTATCTTGCCCAATCTGCCGATCTGTAGTGAGGAAGACAGTGGAAGGATTGAAAAAGCATATGGCAAATTGCCACCAGGTGAGGAGATGGGAAATACAATCCTTAGGAATTCTGTTATGCCATCAAAAAAAGGTCCAGCTGTTCCAACATTTCATCTTTAGTCTGGGTGATCAGACGGTTATTTCCCTAACACATCCCAAACCATGTTTCCTTTGTCTTTTGAAGTTCTGGTTAGTGTACAATGGCTTACGTATAATGAAAATGGTCAGGATGAGATAATACATTAGAATTCTAGCTTTCTATGTTTTTCGGGTGGGCTCCTCCCTCTTTATTGATTTTTTTTTGAACTAAAAAATACCAAATATGTATTTCTTCATGCAGAAGAGATCCAAAAGTTTATCATTTCGATTGCTTATTTCCAGTTTTTACCTTCTTTTTACCATAACTGCACAATGTAAAAAAGTGCAATAGCATGATAAACATGTCTAAAGATATTAGTTTTCAGCTTTATTTTAAAATTTGGTTCTCCAAAGTGAAATTACATTTTATTGTTAATGTATGTTGAATGAATATTCCCTGGTAAGTCATTATTAGTTCAGATTCAACAATGCAATTGTAATACTGGGACTTTTCCCCTTTATGTATTGTTTCTTTATTGAATTGCATTTGCCTTTAAGTTCAAAATCCATATTCTGACATGTATACATGTGTGCAAGAAAGGTGTTTTAGGTGAAGCTCCTCTAAATTATATAGAATGAAGATATTCTATAATGCTAAGATTGGACATCGTTCAGTACCATTGAATGGAGGGAGAGGTAGGAGAGCACATAATTATTGCAGCTTAAACTCTCAGCTGTCTTAACACTTTCTATTCCTAGGAGATGTTCACATGTCAGCACTGTGGGAAACAATTGCGGTCTCTTGCAGGAATGAAGTATCACATCATGGCAGATCACAACAGCCTGGTATGGTGCAAAGAATATATGTATAAAAAGTCTTTTCTAGGAAGGACCTTTGGGCTACTAAGATAGTCAACTTGAACATTTATGCTACCCAGCACTTGGAAAATGGGTGTGACACCCACCCACCCCCAACCCCCCAACAACAGTTTGTTGCATTGCTAAAATAATAGCTCAGTACTTTGTTCAGAAACCCCTGTCAGGTCACATGCCTCAGCAGTTCTGAAAACCAAGAAATTTCTCATGTAGCCCAGTTGGGAGAATGGACTAAGATCCAAGGTCCTCCTGACTGACTTGCAAGATTTTCATCTTTCATTGCCTACCTTGTTTTTTCTTTGTAAGTAAACTTCCTTTGGTTTGCTGTAAATGATAGCCTTAGATTACCGTAATTTTTCCCTTCTCTGCTTTTATGCAGCCAATTAGGAAGGAAGCCGGCCAGTTAGATAAGCAGAGTGAGCGTGAATGTTTGCGGAGAGTCCTGAAGCGCATGGGCAAACTCAAGTGCACAAGAGAGGTGAGCTTTGGCTACTAAGGCTGAGGGACATCTTTACAGCTCAAATGGACTTTCCCAAGTCCTAAGAAGATTATCTTTTGCCTGTTCTTGAGGGGAGTGGTGGACCAGTGGATTAGACTCGTCTTCCAGATTTCTGACCATAGGTGGGGGAAAATTTATGCACCTGTTTTTTTTCCTCTCTCTCTTGACTCAGGAACTGACCACTGTTTTTCTCTGCCTTCTTCTACAGGGATGTACAGGCAGCTTCACCAGCATAATGGGGTATCTCTACCACACACAGAAATGTGGAAAAGCAGCTGCCGAACTGGAGAAGATGGCTTTAAAATGCCATCACTGCAATAAAGCATATCGGTCCAAGGCAGGCCTTGTTTATCACTTGAAGTCTGAGCATGGACCTGTGAGTTCTTTGGGTAGTGAAACTGGGGAGAATGGCTGGGGAACTGATAAGCTTCTGAGCGCCTTTTAATCTGTCTCTGGATTGCTTCACCTTCACAAGTCATCACAAGGATTTCAAGTCTTCCCCCACCCCAGAAAAAGCACTTATTAGGGCACAAGATAATTGTGGAGTGGGGAGGAAAAAGCCGAGGACCACAATAGTATTCAGAAATGCTGTTGTGTCATAGTATTTCTGACTCAATAATAAGATTCAGTTCTTATCATTCAACTCTCTTCCCAGGTCTTTGAATAGTGTAAACGATTGGCTTTTCTTGTCAGGTGTCATTTCTCCACGAAGACAGCAGGCCAACCCATATGAAGGACTCAAGCATGGAATCAAACAGCATAGGTAGAATCCAGAGGAAGTCTGCTAAGGTGGCTGCCTACTACCTGCATGAATTGGCCAATGAAGAACTTGTAAAGGAGTGGCCAAAGAGGAAAGTCTTGCAGGATCTTGTTCCTGATGATCGGAAGGTACAAGATTTGCATGTTCTATAAAGAGGAATACGTCCAAGGTCTGTAGCTAAGAAATGAAAGACCACAAGTAAAAATTCTTAACTGCTTGAGAGGAGCAAACCGGTGCTTGGGGCACATCGTTTTATTGCAGTTTTGTAACTTCAGGTCAGTGGAGCATCCATGGCAACAGTTCTATTGCAGGCTATGACCGTACAAAGTTCTGGGAAGAGCTGCTTTTCCTTATTCCTTCAGACAGTGATTGGGCCATTCCAGGATGAGAGGGACATTTGCAGTTCTTGAAATATAATTTGCCCTGTTTTTGAGATTACCTTATGAAATAATCCTAAATCTTTGTTCATAACTGAGTATCCAAGCTGATTTATTTGCATCTTTCTTGGAATGTTGCACACATGGAGAGAAGCAAAGAGACACTATAGATTTGCTATCAAATCCTCGGGAATTAGACCTGAACTAAATAGAAGATTGTTAAACTATTAAATCACACAGAGTTAGTGCAAGTCAGGCTTTGTTTAAATTATATGTACAAAAGCAGCTCTTCTATGACTCGAAGTAACATTTTCCATTCTTTCTATGGGGTATGCAAGACTATTTGGGGTGATGTTTATGGTTAGAATTTATCACTGGAAGGATTTTGTGCATCGTTCCCAAGACTTTGGTGACTAGCATTTGTCTGTCCCTTTTCTCGAGGAAGTTGTTAGTTCTTAGTGTGGTTTTGTCTTGGTACTCATGATTTTTTTTTTTGAAATGTAGTGTTTTTTTAGAATTGTAAACTACCCAGAGTCTTTTTAGAAATTAGGCATCTTGAAATGTAATAAATAACCCATTCCGGTTGGCTATAGCCTTGCTAACAGTTTCTATCTTTTATGTTAGATTTTTAAAACCCTAAGTCCTAACTCCTAACCCCAATATGCATAGTTGCTGGGATATGGTATGGCAAATTGAAATTCATCTGCCTGAATGTATGCTGTGAGCTCGATTAGGCACTGATCTTGCCTGACATCAAAGCTCTTTAAGAGGGGATGATTGACTTGAACACAGTAGGTTGAAAGGGCAGCTTCATGTACAAAGACTGTATAGAGATGACAGCATCAGCTCCTGAACTCTAGTTTTTGCTTTTGTTCTGTTCTCCTGTCTCAGCTGAAATATACTCGGCCGGGGATGCCTGCTGTGAGCCAGGAGGTTCTGTGCAAGTGGAGGTCAGAAATAAAGACATACAGACGGGTCCATTGCCCCAACCAGGTAACCATAGCCCCTGCCAGGTAAGATTGAATTTGGTGAGCAGGAAAGTATGGTTTGCAGTTGAAACTATTATTTTTTCTCATGGCAATGTCATTAGAAATGTAGTCGTGATTAATTGATCCGATGGAACAGTTTTATTCTATTTCCAAACTGGCCCAATACGTAAAAAACATCTGTGGAAAACCTGCAGATCTGTGAACCTTTTATTACTTTCTGTCATGTATCCTCTACAGGCACAAAGGAAAGCCTCTCTCCATAAGCACACCAACTAATTAATGATCGTTATAGCTTGTGTGAAATCCTTTTTCTTCATAGTTATCAGCCTAGGTCGCTCAGTCTTTACATAGTGACCTTATTTCTGTTTTGTTTCTCTCAAGGGTTGTGAGTGTGTCTACAGCAGCATCTCTGGTCTTAAGGCCCATCTGGGCAATTGCACCCTGGTATGTATCAGTAGACAAGCTGTATGGAGGCCTTCTCCACTGTTGCCAAGAAAAGTCCTAGGCAGAACCAGGGGAAAACCAGGCATACAGTCAGTTCCAATGTCTTTTCTGCCAGATCTGTCCTCTCCAAAAGATTCATATTTTGTATGTGAGACTTTGCCCGCTTAAGTGATATCAGTATAGCTCCCTCACTTAGTTTGTGGGAAATATTACCTTTGAGGACAGAAAGATCATTTTATTTTTCCTCCAGGCCATTTCACTCTGGCCTTTTCATGAATAAAAAGGTAAAGGTTCCCTCGCACACGCATGCTAGTCGTTTCCAACTGTAGGGGCCAGTGCTCATCTCCGTTTCAAAGCCGAAGAGCCAGCGCTTGTCCGAGGACGTCTCCGTGGTCACTAGACGCCAAAGGCGCACGGAACACTGTTACCTTCCCACTGTAGTGGTCCCTATTTTTCTACTTGCATTTTTACATGCTTTCGAACTGCTAGGTTGGCAGAAGCTGGGACGAGTAACAGGCGCTCACTCTTTTTACGCGGCACTCGGGATTCAACCCGCCAAACTGCCGACCATCTGATCGACAAGCTCAGCGTCCTAACCCACTGAGCCACCGCGTCCCTTTTTTCATGAATAGGGAAAGGTTTATCATGTTTTAAATATGATCAACATGATCCAGAGGAAAGCCACAATATTACAGAATTCACCAGAATAAAACCTCTTGCCCAGTCTCACTTCTTTTCCTTATTGTTCACTGTCACTGCTAGGAATGCTAATGATTTTTGTCTTTCCTCAATTACAGGGTGAGTTCGTGGCTGGGAAGTACAAGTGCTTGCTTTGTGAGAAGGAGTTTGTGTCCGAGAGTGGGGTCAAGTACCATATAAACACTGTGCACTCTGAGGTGAGGAGCTGGTCTCAAAAGCATGGACCTGTTTGTG
This sequence comes from Vipera ursinii, assembly GCF_947247035.1. Classification (NCBI taxonomy): domain Eukaryota; kingdom Metazoa; phylum Chordata; class Lepidosauria; order Squamata; family Viperidae; genus Vipera; species Vipera ursinii. The sequence goes on along the minus strand of NC_139512.1, from coordinate 335,763,919 downwards.
TTTGCACACACTCCATGGCTTTAAGCCTTTTTTTCTGCCTTTTTTTCCATGGGTGGGAGAGGGAAAGGGTTCAAACTTCCCTTTTCCTGTGGTATGAGTCGAGGTCATCAGTGTGCGCCCAGTGTTTGTATTGCGCCTCTTCCCCTCAGGACTGGTTTGATAACACAAACAGCACTAAGAGCTTTGAAAAACTGGTAAAGCTGCAGCAAAAGGAAGTTGAACAAAAAAGGCAACGCAAGAAGCACGTGTCCAGTCGGAGCCGTAAGAAGAAGCTGCGGAACGCCACTCCAAAGAAATCACCCAGGCTAGCACCAGATCAGAACCAACGGCAGGAGGTCAAAGTCAGCCATTCTAAGATGGCAGACTGTGAAAGTAGGAGCCTGGAAGAAGAGGATTCTGTCCCTTTGAAGTTCAGTCACCGAAGGGCGAAGAAATAGCCTCCTGCAGGAATTTCTGCTTTGCAGGACAGGTACAGCAGGAGCATCTTATACTTAGGGAGCATGTACTTAGCAAAACCTGGGAGAAGGAGGAGAGAGGAGAGAGGGGATTGGTTTGAGGAGTGAAATCAAACTACTAACAGTCCTGCTAGTTACTACTTGGCAACTTTAAGAGGTATGGGCTTGCTGGCTGAGGAATTTTGGGAATTGGAAGTCCATACCTCTTAAAATTGCCATGATTGAGAAATGCTGTAACAGATGAAATCTGGCCATTTGGAAATAGTAAATTTTCCCACGTTTTTCAGAGACATTCCGTTGCACACTACAGGAGAAAATGTATTAAGTTCTCAAATATAATATATAAGAATTTAGCAGGGATAGGACTTGGGAATCAATAGATCTCAATCGTTTACCCTGCTTCCCAAATCCTGACTTCAACTACTTAAGGCTTTTTTCCTTTGAAATGTTTCAGCATCTGCAGTTCCTAACGCTTGGGAAGGAGAAGGGGGAATGTTCCATCTACCCTAAGAGACAGATATAAGTAAATTGGAATAGATGTAAGATTTTTCCATGGTCAACAGTCCACATTTTCTTTTTAAGGGACCGTTAAAAGTGATTGCAGTTGCAGTTTTGACACTTGGAAATACTAAAGACATGTTTCTCAATCACAGGCACCTGGAAATAGGAAAGAGAAGAGATTCTTGACTTGAATTCACCTCTTTCAAGTTCAGTGAAGGTAGAGAGCAGAGTATCTGGGAGAAGAACTGGTCAACAGCATGAGTAAGAAGACTTTCCTGAAATTCCACTGTTCCAGTCTAGTTGCAGTAAAACAAGATCTTTTACATATTGTTATATATTGAGCCAGGTGCTTGCACAGGATTAACTTGCAACATAAGCTTATGAAATATTATATCACATAGAAAATAAAGTTACTAATCACTCTAGTTGTGTGTTGTTTTTTTAGTGTCAAAATTATAATTTATTGTTACTATATAATAAAAAGCAAACAAGAATTCCTTCCAATGAATTTAATACAGGAGTAGAGAATCTACATAAATGAGCTGCACTCATCTAGTGAGTGATTACATTTAACTCAAATTGATCTGGCCTTGTTTGTGGTTAAGTTCCCTTGTATTATGCAAAAGTATTTCCTGAGTAATTGATGGAGCTTTTTTGGGAACTCTTTTCCCACCTTACAGAGTTTCATGCCCTCCTCCCCACCCCTCTATCACGGGTCAGTCATTTTCCCCATAGATCTCCTTCAGGAAGCAGCCGATCAAGGGCCTTTCTATGCGGAAGCCGTGTGGTTCCACCCTGAAAGTGGGTGCCATTTTGGGAGCAGGCCCCATGCGAACAGGGAAGATGCACTAGGTCTTCCTGATTCTTCTCCACCACTGAGGCATCCCATGCTCCACCTAACAACCTGCACAGTTGCTTAACCACAACAGCAAAAGCAGGGATTAGGATCATGAAGTGAGGCAATCAAGTGAGTGCTTCACTTAATAATGAGCACAACCTGCAAACATAATTGGCAGGCTCTATGGTCCTACATCATATGTAGTAATGCTAGTAAAGCTCCCCAAGGGAGTACACAAGGGGATTATTTCTCTTGACAGACCAACGTAACTTCAGGACCGCTTGCAGATAACAATTTAGCCTCAAGTTAAGGAGTTCCAACATATTACGGGTATTGGGAAGGTCCTTGTTTGGGATAATTAAAAATCAGAGCAGCATGTCATGAAAGCATTAACCCCACTCAGTAGGTCTGGCATTACTTTCCCCTTTCTTTAAAACAGTCCCCAACAGGACTGCTATGTCAGCTTTATCCCTCGGCCTCCATGGATTATATATTAACCTGTCCTTCCCTTTGTATACCGAGTCTTTCTCTGGCAATGTGAAACTGTAATCATGCAGTAGAACAAATTCTCTTGGGCAAAGTATTCAGTCAAGCCCAATTGGTTCGCATTACAATTTTATTAGCCTCGGGAAAAGAATAATCAGACAACATAAACGAACAAGTTAAACACTAAATGATCTAAACAAAGAGCTATTAAATCTATTAGTATATGTAGGCTACATGAATCAGTGCAGAATTCCATAAAAAATGACTCCTGTGATAATGGAAAAGAGGAATTTGATGCCCACTCATATTCACACATGCTCAGGGCTTTTTTTCTCATAGAACGCTCAGAACGGAGTTCCGGCACCTTTTTTGGATGGAACCTTGTAGGGTAGGCAAGGCGGGTTGTATGACATGTGTGAGTTCCGGCACGTTTTTCTTTTACAAAAAAAGCACTGCACATGCTTAACTTGATTTCTGAATGAATCTTTTTTGTTAAGTTTGCATAATACAGGGTCTCATCAGTTGGCCAAATATGCTACATTTGCAAAGCCTAAGGGCTGATACTAACCATACACCCTATGCTGTGTCAATGCATTTTCTAGTCCTTTATTGACTTAATAGCAGCTGAGATACTGTTCTAGAGGGCAGGTTTCTGAAACTGAGAAACTTGCATGTAAACTGACATATGGGAGATGAAAAGCAATAATACTCCAACTGTATAGAAGGGATAAATTTGAGGATATTTTCAATGCTATCCTGGTAGGAGATGTTCATCCTGCTGGTGTGCCCGGAGGATGCTTGGTACTGTCAATGTTTGGGTTGAAGAATCCTAAGTGAAGGAATGAGGGGGCTGGTTTCACTTAGCAGTCATGAATGGGGTTGGTGATCCAACCACTTTAATTTTTATCAGTGTTTATTATAAGAAAAGTTATAACCTCAGCTTTTTGCTTTATATTTCTATTAATTCAAACCATTTTTATAACTACAAAGTCAAACCTTAAAATTGAAATTTCACTATTTTCTGTTTTGAGAATAAAATCTAGAAGTAGTTTCCAAATGGAAAAAAAACCTAGATAAATTCTTTTTAATTAAAGCAGTCATTTTTGCCTTCTCCTCAACTCCATCAATGTGGGAGTTGATAGATCTTTCCATCTTTGTGCAAATAAAAGTCTTGCTGCTGTCAACATATATAATAACAAAGTTCCTTTTTCCCCCAAGTCCTTTATCCAGCAAACCAAAAGACTTCTTGTTTCAGTTTTATATTTATTTTAAGAATCCTCTGAATTAAAATAAAGATTTGGTCTCAATATTTCTTTGTTTTGTCACAGGTCCCCCAACGATGGTAGAAAGTACCCTTTTCAGAAATACATTTCCAACATACATTTGAAATTTCTTTACACATCGTTGACCATTTCTCGGGCATTATGTACTAAAGGATGCATCATTTTGAAACAGATTGTAGTTCAATATAAACTTCATTTCTCCACATTTTTTCCTATTGATCAAGCATTATATTGCAACCAAAGTTCTTTGCCCATTGAATCAGTCTTTAACAGTTCATGTTTTGGTCACTTTCTAATTGGATTACTGCAGGGGTTTATAAACTTTATTCCTCCTTCCAAAAATAAAACCAGACCAATTAATCATGTTGTGCCAGTCCCTCCGTTAAGTGTTCCAAGTGTCCTAATTGTCTTGGCTGAATGCAGTTTCATTGGCCATTGCATTTCACTCCTCCTGCAGCGCAAGGCCAGAAGCTCTACCACTCAACCGGCCACGCAGATAGGCCAAGTCCTGCAAACAGTCGTGCTCTCGCCACAGCTGCTCCAATTGTTTCTGCAATCGGTGCTTATGCTCCTGCAGCTTCTGAGCTCGCTGGACCAGCTGGTGCAACTCCTTCTTCAGCTCCTTATTCTGCTGGCAAACTGTCTGGCTGTGCTCTTGAAGGCACTGCAAGGCCAACTGTTGCACCTGCTGAGCCAAGCCCTCCACTTCCTGCCCTGCCTCCTGTTCCTGGGCGATCTTCTCTCTCAAGGCTCTTATCTTGGCTGCCTCCAGGTGCTGCACATGCTGCTTCTGCGCAGCTGCCAACTCCTTCTGCAGCTGCCGAATGTGGGAGGTCTGCTCTTGTTTCAGGGTTTGCACCTCACGCAGTCCCTCCAATTCAGAGCTGAGACGGGCCAGCTCAGCTTCCTTCTGGAGCAACTGTTCCCGCAGAGCTTCCTCTTGCTCCTGGGAATGGGCAATCACTTCTTGGTGCTGTTGCTGGATTTGGTGCAGCAACTCCTGGTTCTCTTCACTTAGAGAAACCACCACACCCTGGCGCCTTCGGGCTCGCTTGGCTAGGTAGCCGGCAAACTCCCGGCTCTCATTCTGGAGGTCTTGTGCCTCTTGCTGGAGGAAGTCATATTGTGCCCTCAGCTGTGCCCTCCTCCCTCTCAAATCCTCCAGGTTTCGGCAAACGCTCTCATATTCCTGTTGTACTGGCAGCAGCAAGGCGTTGTCTGGCATGGATTCCACGGTGTCCCCAGCAGTGGCCCTTGAAGCTGTGAGCTTGGGCCTGGCTGGCTGTGCTTTCTTTTTCTTTTGGGGCTTCGGAGCCATCACCTTGCCTGGAGGGCTGGAAAGCAGATGGACATGATGTAAAGGTCAAAGCAGGGAGAAAAACCTTAACCCAGATGAATAATAATAATAATAATAATAATAATAATAATAGTAATAATAGTAATAGTAATAATAATAATAATGTTGGAAGGGACCTTGGAGGTCATCTAGTCCAACCCCCTACTCAGGCAGGAAACCTTATACTATTTCAGGCAAATGGCTGTCCAGTCTCTTCTTAAAAACCTCCAGTGTTGGAGCATTCACCACCTCTGGAGGCAGGTTGTTCCACTGGTTAATTGTTCTAACTGTCAGGAAGTTTCTCCTTAGTTCTAAGTTGCTTCTCTCCTTGACTAGTTTCCATCCGTTGCTTCTTGTCCTGCCTTCAGGTGCTTTGGAGAATAGCTTGACTCCCTCTTCTTTGTGGCAGCCCCTGAGATATTGGAACACTGCTATCATGTCACCCCTCACCCTTCTCTTCATTAAACTAGTTAGTTTAATTATTTTAAGAAAAGGGAAGAACAAGAGCAATCGCTCTAACAATATCGACCGTGCTAAGGCTGAAGCCCGTGCAGAAACCCTCTTCTAATTTCTGTGGGATTCAGGCGCAGCAGTGGAAGAGCTGGGCCAGGCAGAACTAAAGGGATTCTAAAGATGGAAGAAGATATGAGTGAAAAGCCAGAAGGCTTCATACAGCAGCTTATGAAGGGGAAAGTTAGTATGAAGGAGGTGATATGGAAGGGGGTGTTCTGCTGGGGGTGGGGTAGAAGCTCAACAAAAAGTCTGTAAGGAGCCTACCTGAAAGTTCTTTTGCAGCTCTGAAGAAATCCCTTCTGTGTTTTCTTGTTGCTTAGTGCCTGGGAGGGGGTGGAGCCAGGGGGAGGAGGGAAGACTAACTTTCTTTCATAACCATCTGGTGACTCAGGAGCCAAGACTGAAAATTCATCCTTCCAAGCTGTGTGGCTTATTACATCAGCTGCTGCTAAGCTGAGGATTTGGGTGACAATACATTTCTGTACATACACAATAGATATTCAGCCTGGCCAAATCTTACTGCCCTTGCAACGTTGAGGGAGCAAGGCTTTGTGTACTTCTTGAAGCTTCTCCATTCGAGGGGTCCTTGGTGCTCTCTGAGCTTGGTTGCTTTCTTGTAGATGTTTCATTATCCAAACTAGGTCACATCATCAGGGCTGCACTGCACAGCATTGGTGATGTGACCTAGTTTGGGTAATGAAATGCCTGCAAGAGAATAACCAAGCTCAAGAGACCACCAAGGACCCCTAAGCTACAGCTCTAAGCATTCTCCTTTATTGGCTTCTCCATCTGTTCAGCCATTTGTTGGGAGGTGGAATGAAAATTCTCTCTCTCTCTCTCTCTCTCTCTCTCTCTCTCCCTCCCTCCCTCCCTCCCTCCCTCCCTCCCTCTCTCTGCTTCTGGGAGTTCTTGAGGGTAGAGTTTAGGCCTTCTAAGAGGCTGTCTATGTTGCAGGACCTTTTTAAATATGGATATTTAAGACTCCCAATTATCATGTGAATATTTAGGGTTCAACCGACCACTGGGAAGAAAGCCATAAGCCTCAATAACTGTAGAGTAAAGAATAGTGCAAAGTTAGCAAAGGAATTTGAGGGGCACTCTCTGTCACAATAGGTAGTGGATAAATCAATATAATCCTTCCAGGTTTGATATTTACAGTCTTGGATTGCAGTGCTGTTTTTCCTTTTTGCTAAAGTGCTGGAGTTTGGCTCCATGTAGGCTGGCAAAAGAGATGTTTCATTTGCAAATTGCAGTTATTTTATCCACCAGGTGATAACCCTTATAGTTAATTTATATTTCTGTTCTAATTTATTCTTAACAGGAAATTACGCATTTTAAGGTAGCATTCATTTTCCCCCTTTATTCTGTTCATTAAGAGCTGTGGCATTTTCTTGGGCTTGCTAGCAACCTTATCTGATCCGATCTAATATCTGATATGATGTTATCTAAGCCTCTCTCATGGTGGTTTTAAATAACCTCCAGCTATCCAGGAGAAATATCAGTCTTTTAAGTCTTTTATTTCTTTTGAAGCAAGTACTTTAAGAAGTTTCTTCTATGATTAGTAATCACATTAATAGTGGTTGGTCCAGTGGTGGGATTCAAATATGTGAACAACTGGTTATCTATGTGGATGCTGCTTCCAGATGTCCATTCTGGGCCTGGGCAACAAAAAAAAAAAGCTAACAGTTCTGCCAAAGTGGTGTGAACCAGCTTTATCCCACCCACTGGGTTGGTCCCACCCTGGGATGGCAAAGAGGTCTTCTAGTAGAAATACTTCAACAGTTCCACTATTAACTGATGCAGTCCTCAGACCTTCCTGCCACAACTTCCATCTGCTATTTCAGCAGAAACTATGAGTCCAGAATGATCTTCAGATTACATACCAAGTCCTTCTGGGCAGCACTTCCCCCGTTACCTACACCACAACCTTCATTAGAAAACAGATATTGGAAATTACTGTAGGTGGAAAGTTGTCAAGAATGGCTGAGTTCATGTAGGGTTTTCAGGAGGTGTGCTACTGTCTCCTTCAAGGTGAAGAATGTTATTCAAAGAAGCATGAACAGCCTCCTGAATCCAGCTACACACACCCTGCTTGGACAAGCCAAGAAGGGCAGGGGTCAAGCCAGGTTGAATGTGGCAACATTGCAACCAGAGAAGAACTTCTCTGACACTTCAGGTTCAAAAGAATCACAGATAATTTTGCGTGACATTGCTCCACACATCACAGTAGACTCTGCCAGCTGGTTTCCAAACGAGAGTGGATATGAGCATCTTTAACTGCTAAGAAACCAGCAACTTTAGCTGTGGTTTGGAACTGTGGTTTGCCCATCCTTCTCTAGAAGGCTCTGGGTTTCATAGAACAGGTTTGTAGGTCCAGAGTCTGGATGCAGTAAGTGCAAAGAATTGATATTTTTTGCTCTTATTCTTCATTATAGACTCAGACATGAGTTCTTACCAATGTTCAGTGGCCGCTGCTGGTTCTAGATTTGGTTTGATGTCCACCTTCAAAATCTAAAATTGCCCAATAACTTACCAAAGCCACATTTTTTTTAAAAAAGCCCTTGAGCTTACAGCTTACTAACTCACACCATTCTGAATCAACTTTGCATAAAGTTGCAGTAACGCTTAGTCTTTTTATTCAAGAGGCATACAAAGGAGGCTAAAATATCCTCAGACTCTCCTCTGCAAGGTATATGCACCCAAAACCAAGTTTCAATTCAAGCAGCTAATATGTAACAAAATTGGTTTTCAGTGTGATGTTGCTTTCCCCAATTCTCCTGCTTTTCCTTGTTTTCTGCAGGAAATTCCTTTTAATATTTGGACTTATGCCCAAATCATTTCGAGCTGGAATTCCTTAAGTTCAGGAACACCCTCTCAGCTGTGGCAGGAGCAGCATCCCTAAGGGCAGCATGATACAGGCAGCACTGCAACAATAAGACACTGAAGCCCTGGCTTTTTCGTACATGCCCCGTGACATCATCCATATATACTGAAAGGGACCAAACTTGCAACCCGTGACTTCTTTCATTACTCTGAGAAAAGCAGCAGCCCCTGCAGCTTCCCATGCGTGGCAGTTCTCAGGATGATTTTTTTCAGCTTAATCTCCAACACAAGAGGGCTGTTATATGGATAAAAGTGGAGGAGTGATATTATGCAGGTAGTCTTTGATTACCAATGGTAATTGGGACCAGGAATTCTGTCACTAAGCAACACGGTAATAAGGTGTGTGATGTCATGAACATTTGACACCTTATGACAGCAGTTCAGGGAGTTCCAGTTACTGTTATTAGAGAATCTTTCAAGTTTGCAACCTCCTGCAGTAACATTGATGGCTATTTGCAATATACTGCTGGTTTCCCCATTGACTTTGCTTGTCAGAAGCCGGCAGTGAAGGTTGCAAATGGCAATCACACAACTGTGGGATACAGTACTCTGATGTCATAACTGCAAGCTGGTTGCCAAGCCCAAAGCACAATCACATGATCACAGGGATGCTGAAATGGCAACTATGAGAATTCACTGTAAGTACCACTAATTCAATGTCTTTTTAACATTCAGTAACTGAGGGGACATTAAAGGAGGACAACCATATACTGTAAATGTCTTAAAGTAGCATATATTCTGCTAACCAAACAAATGCACCCTATATCACATCCATCTCTTGTATTTTTAAGTTTTTTTCTTAAAACTTTATATTCAGTTATATACATGTGGAGTTTTGGACAAGAATGTTCAAAACATTTATATTTTCTAGGCTGAAAAGTTGGTATGTTTGTTAGAGGACTTTGCACCAAGCAACTATCTTTGCTTATTTGTTTATTTGTTCTTCCCATCTTCTAATAAATTCTGGGTGGCTATCAATTAAAAGAGCTGACCAGATTAGGGTATTCAGGCAAGGGTTGGCCTGTAATAACAACTCACGAGTAATCTGTCTTCAGGGAATGCTAGTAAATAAAGAGATGATTAGTAAGTTATTTGTTGCATCTGTAATGTAAACTCAGAACCGACTCATGACATTTTTATGCCTAAGGCAGATTGGCAAATGGTGTTTCTATCCCTCCAACATTAAATTAACTAGTAACTGCAAAGATACTAAATTATATATCTACATATACATATACATATACATATACACATACACATACACACATACACATACATATACATATACATATACATATATACATACACATATACATATATATATACATATACATATACATACATATACATATATGTAGATAGAGTCTCGGGTTTCTTCCCGCGTTCCTTTCATCTTCAGAAAGTTGTGGCGACGTTTCGACGAAATCTGCAAGCAGCAGGAGGAACACTCCGGCCTGATGATGACGGATGGGATTTCGTCGAAACGTCGCCACAACTTTCTGAAGATGAAAGGAACGCGGGAAGAAACCCGAGACTCTAGATCTACACATACAGACACCCGCGAGAATCTACGAAAACATATACATATATATATATATACACACACATATATATATGAGATGCGGTGGCTCAGTGGGTTAGGACACTGAGCTTGTCGATCAGAAAGTCAGCAGTTTGGCAGGTCGAATCCTGAGTGCCGCGTAACAGAGTGAGCGCCTGTTACTCGTCCCAGCTTCTGCCAACCTAGCAGTTTGAAAGCACGTAAAAATGCAAGTAGAAAAATAGGGACCACTACGGTGGGAAGGTAACAGCGTTCCGTGCGCCTTTGGCGTCTAGTCATGCTGGTCACATAACCACGGAGATTATATATATTCTGAAAGAAATTGTTGTATTTAGTAACTTTACAGTTTACAATAATACTGAGAAACAAAGAAGGCCATACGCACTCTAGCCACGCCCACCCAGTAGGCCACGCTCACCCTGGCCATACCCACCCGGCCCCCTAAGGGCAACCGCAATGCTGATGTGGCCCTCAATGAAATTGAGTTTGACATCCCTGGTCTAGAAGTAACACTTAGCTTTGCTAACCGCTGACACAACATCTCTCCCAATTATTCTTTGCATTGAACCCTCCAAGGTCCTGGAAGTGTTGGTTTCTGCTGAATACATTTTTATTTAAGCCACTCTGTGGCTGGGTTCACATATATTACATCCTAAAACTGGCTGAATGAAACACTTTATCTGTGTCAATATAACATAAGCCATCCCCTAAATAATTGGAATAGTGGCTTGATATATACAGCATGTCAAGGTAATTATTGGATTCTCTCAGCATATTGAATCATGAACTACCCCAGGGGTAGGCAACCTCGGCTCTTTTATGACTCATGGACTTCAACTCCCAGAATTCCTGAGTCAGCATAGCTGACTCAGGAATTCTGGGAGTTGAAGTCCATGAGTCATAAAAGAGCCGAGGTTGCCTACCCCTGAACTACCCAAACCCATTTTAGCCTAGTCTCATGTGCTGGGTAAATCCATGATGTGAGAATCCAAATTATAGACAGTTGAGCTTCCTCTGACTCTCAGTCAGGCTAGGCCGTTATTTCTTAATGACATCTCTGCACCAGCTTGCTAATATAACTATTCTTTCTGTTGTCAGTAGAGGGCGCAATACACCCAAAATTACTGCTTCCCCAAAAAATAGGATTGAGAGAGAATGAAAATGATTTGAGCAACTGGAGATCTACCGTTAGCTTAAGCAAGAAAATAGATAATTTCTAGAAAGAAAGAAAGAAAGAAAGAAAGAAAGAAAGAAAGAAAGAAAGAAAGAAAGAAAGAAAGAAAGAAAGAAGAGAGAGAGAGAGAGAGAGAGAGAGAGAGAGAGAGAAAGAAAGAAAGAAAGAAAGAAAGAAAGAAAGAAAGAAAGAAAGAAAGAAAGAAAGCACAGAACTGTCATTATGTCAGTCTTTACAGGGCACAGCATTTTCTCTTCCTCCAGTCAGCTGAGCAAAGGAACAAAGGTTCATATCACTAAGCGGTTTCTTGATTAATCACTGATGCTTTGAAAGACACCAAGGTCAGAAACCAGACCCTTTCAGATGCCCCTTAAAGGAGGATTGGGAAACTGAGAAGACCTGCTGAAGCCAGACTAAATAAGACAGTGGCTTTTTTAAAAAAAACTATCCATATGGTGTTGTAACAACAACTTGCACCTGAACATCGGCAAGATGAAAGAGATGGTGCTAGACTTCCGGAGGAGAAAGGAGGAACCTGCCCCACTTTACATCGGGGAGAACTGTGTGGAGAGAGTTTCCTCCTTTAAATTTCTGGGAGTCTACCTCTGCGAAGATCTGACCTGGAAAGTTAACACAACTCAGGTGGCCAGAAAGGCCCAACAGAGACTTCACTTTCTCAGGATCTTGCGGAAGAACAGGGTAGAACAACGGATAATGACACTCTTTTACGGTCTACTATAGAGAGCGTCCTCTCGTACGGTATTGTGGTTTGGTATGCTGGTCTGACAGCCGCGGATAGGAAAGTATTACAGAGGGTGGTGAGCACAGCACAAGACATTGTGGGCTGTTCCCTGACACCACTGGATGACATCGCCAGGGCTCGTTGCCTTGGAAGAGTGAGGAAAATTCTCAGGGACGACTCACACCCTGGACGGTATCTCTTTACTCTCCTACCATCCGGTAGGAGATATAGGAATATAGCCAGCCGTACCAACAGTCTGAAGAACAGCTTTTATCCATGGGCTGTTAGGCTTTTGAATGGGAAATAATTTAATATAATATAACATAAACTTAATAATATAAAGTTTATGCAAAACTGACTTGCGAGGCCGGTGCATTGTGCAATTAGCTCACATGGTGTAATAAGATGGAGGGTTTGTGTCACTGTAAGTTGGGGGTGGGGGCACGAAGGGAGGCTCAGCCAATCTCAATGTATACATGGTTGTACTTTGACAATAAAGGTTCATTCATTCATTAAATGTCTGGTTTTATTTTGCATTTATTTGTATGTTTGTTTGTTTTAGAGTTAGCCTAGTTATTAGTCTGGCATAGTATCAATTGTTGAAACTCCCTTAGCAGCTCAATTGCCTGTAAGCTGAAAACAAACTGTACTGATGGAGACCTCAAAAGTCATGTAATAATTTATGTAGGTGGGGAAATCTATAAATGTATAATATCCAGAGGATAGCTGCTGGAGATGTACTGTATACTGATAAAAAGCACATGTACACAATACATGCATGTATATGTGTACATGCACCACAGATGTACATATAAAATTTTGGCAAGATGTGTATTTGTGTAGCAACATCTTTTAAAAATAAAGTTGCTATAAAATGGGTATAGAAAGATATACAGTCATTAAATGTAACACAGAACAGGTTTCTTCATTGAGAATATTTTTAGGAATAGACAAATGTGTTTTCATGAAGCTTGTCACTTACAGTATATGTCTTGAACTTGTGTAAAGTTTTTTCATTACTGGATATAAATGCTTTATTACAGTACTTTGCTTTTTTCTTTTTGCTGATTTTATTTCTAAAGTATTGCTATTTTATGTTATTTCCTTATGTATTTGTGTCTATATGTGTAATTTTTAAAAAAAATCCTCTCTAGTTCTCTGCCATCTCAGAAAATCTAGTGTGAAATCAATAGAGAATATTTGTAGCTCAATGTGAAGTCCTTAGGGCTCCTCTGAGCTTGTGTGTTTTCTTGCAGATGTTTCATAACCCAACTAGGTAATATGGTGTAAATCTTGGGTGGTTAAAAAAACAACTGTACCTTGCTTAAACAGTTTTCACGTGACACCTCCCACTAGTTGATAACAGCTACAAAGAGGGCAGAAGCAGCTGGTAGGGCATCAAGTCAAGACAGACCGTCTGCCTTTTTTGGCCCCTCCAGGCGTCTTTGCCTTCCGGAGTGCATGTCTCAACAAGTGGGCCTCCCCTGACAGTTCTCTCATCCTACCACGCTCAGGATTTCCCCCCATTTCCGATGCCTGCTCCAGATGTGTCTTGCTGCAAAATAATACTCCAAGAACGCCCCAGGCATGATTGCAGGGGTCGCCCTGCTCCATAGGCGGCGTCTTCTCCCGTGCAGCCCAGCTCAGCCCAGCCCAGCCCAGCCCTGCTTGCTCAGGGACGGGCTTTTGCTGCCTGGGTCTCCCGCAGACTCAAACCAACCCTTGTTCCCTGGGCCGAGGGCGGAGCGCCGGCGCGCGGCCAGGAGGAAGACGCCGCTTGCCCGATCGACAGTATTCAGCGGCTTATGACTTGGCGTGGCTGGCAGGAGCGGCGGGGTTGAGTCGACTCTGCCGCCGCCGCCACAGACCCGCTAGCCGCGATTTCGGTTACAACAGCAGCAGCAACAGTAGCAGAAGCAGCGCGGAGATTCCCCGGCGGCTTTGGGCCCGCCAGATGGAGCCGCCAAGCGGCGGAGGAGCAGGTGGCGGTTGGGCGCCGAGCTCCGGCGCCACTGCTGACTGGGGGAACGTGGCGCTCGTCCCTGCGGCGGACACTGCGGTTCCATCCGCGCGTCCCTCGCCACCTTGAGCGCCCCGGAGACGGCCGTCAAGACCCGCTTGTCGCGGGGTTCCCGACGAACTCGAAGCCGCGCCGACACCCCGCCCGACTCGATGAGCAGCTGCTGCATCTGGCCGCGGTCATGGCTCCAATTCCCACGTACCTCAATCCGGCCGCCGTCCTGGTCCTGGTCAGCTGCGACCTGTGCCTTGTGCGCGCAAGTAAGTGTGGGAGAGGGGTGTGGGTGGGAGAATCTCCCCAGTGGGTCTGGACCGGCGACCGAGATCCCCACTCTGAGATTCCCCCTTATGGCAACTTCTTCCAGCGCTTCCTCTTTCGGCGCCCTTTCGGACCAGCCCACTTCGCGGTCACTAGCCTTGGTGCTGAACTGGATCCCCTTGTGCTTTCCCGCTTCAGGGGCTACCTATAAGGGATAGTGTGACTCTGCTTTAGAGAGAGGGGCTCAGGCCTGCCTGTCTGCCCGTGCTTCTACAGTGAGATGGTTAGAGACAGCTGTGTCACTGGACAAAAGAACAAAGTCCCTTTGGGACAATTCAGTTGTATGAGGTTTGGAAGCAAGAAAGACCCTCAACACCTGAGTTGCCTGCTTCTCATCTCAGAACTTCCCCGCACAACCCTTCCTTTGGCCCATCGTCAAAATCTCAGCCAATTTCATTAGAATAAAAGCTTGACTCAAGGTTGTGGCCATTTGGCCTTGCTAGGTCTTGTCTGAAGTCTTCATCCAAGTGCTCTTGCCTCTGCCAGCTGCAAAGTTTTTTTTTTAAGAAGTATGTACTTGGCACCTTGCAACAAACACCAGAGTCCATGCCCACATTCATCTCAATTTCTGAGCCACAGAGAGACAGGGAATCTGACACTTGGCAGAAAGGAAACAATCATTCGCTCCACTCCGCTAGCTTGAGATACTGGTTCAAGGCCCACATGAATCACAACCCCACTCACATACACATACACAGTAGTACATATTACTGGTGCAGGCTACCTCACTTTTTTTAGCCCTAGGTTATATATATGAAATGCTATTTGCTGCCTCTGAAAAGTGTGGGGGGGGGGAGGCAAACAGAAGTATGTGCTAAGATAATGGCTCAGGCAGTGGAGAGGAAAGAAAGACTAAATGGTATATCAATGCATTCCTCCTATGTAGGGACATAGAGGCTGAGACCAAAGTCCTGGGTCTGTCAACAGATGGATCTTGTACAGCCTTTTGTATCTCAGAGCAGCATTTGGCTTAAAAGGTGCCCACTCCCATTCCAACAAATATATTCTGGAGTTATTCTTCTTGCTTGTTCTGTGCTGGTTGCCAAGTATATCTTCTTGACAGTGTTAACATTTTTATGAATGCAACTAAGGTAGAGTGGCACTATTCATTTGGTTTTATAGCTTATAATAAACCATATGCAATCTGCTAGGAAACTATTGGTTTTGGTTTTCTAGCGTAACCAAGCGGAATGGATTCACACACATTTAAATAAAATTGTAAAGCATCTACATTAGCAAAGCAATTATACTCCTGGCACAATTTTGTTTCCAGTACAATTTTCAGAATTTCTAGTCCACTTTAACTGGCCAAACTGGTTAAAAATTCTGGAAGTTTTAGTATTACACATCTGGAGATCATGTTGCAGAAATAACTGCACTGACAATAAAAACCTAAGAAATCTAATTCCCACTTAGTTTGTAAATCATCCTGTTGCAGAGATAACTGCATTGACAATAATAACTTAGTAACTCCCAGGCATTAATTTTTGGATAGTTATATTCCTCTTTACAATTAGTATCTTCAAATGCTTTATATTTATAAAATAGAGTTAAAAATCAGACATTTAAAAGCCTCAAAAATTTGGCCAGCTAAGCCAGGCATTCGGTGAAGATGAGCACATGGTGACATTGAGAAATTCAGCTGGACAGGAACAGGTAACTGAAGTGATCAAGAAAGGCAGGTCTGTTGCTCAAGGAAGAATAGGACAAGGACCAGCAAAGGGACAAAGCTGGACACAGTAGTGATACAAATGGCTTCATTAATGAAATGTGTGAAATATGAGAGTGTAGCAGAGTTCAAGTAACAGCTAATGGGTGTGATGCCCCATTTGTCAGAAGACCAGCAACAGATAATAAAGTGAAAACAGCTGATGCAGTAAATGTGCTACAGGCCAAATTTGCAAGGTTCTTGGTGTTAGTATATTTCCATTAGGAGATCTGGAAAGGATCCAAACTCAGAAGCAGATGAAAAGAGGCATTTCTAACCAACATATTAGATCTCTCTCTTTCTCTCACACACAAGCAGTGTGAAGCCTTTATGTAGTTTCCTCCCAGCATTTACTTCCTTAACTTTCACTTCCCTCTAAAAAATGTTGACCTGTGCTGCATTTGGATACCCTTTCTGACTTTCCAAGGAAATGAATTAGAAAACAAAATGAATATGTAAGCAAAAAGCAGCTAGAAGCATTTTGATCTTTGGAATTCAATGATTCAGTGTGATTTATAGGATAAAATTTTGCAGGATGTTCTGATGTTCTGAGTTCAAATCAGACAGATAGCCAAGTTGCCTCCCCCTCCCCCCCACCCCTCATGCCAATCTATTCCCATCCAGGTTTTCAAACTGATACTCAACAAAATGGTTACTAAGCACATTCAATGCTCGTAATTTTTATGAATTTAGGAAGAAAGTAGGATTTTGCTGGTTCTTTCTGCTCTCTCTTAATACACAATGTTCTTGCTTAGTTTCTATGTTTCTATTCATCACATTTATCTACTGTTAAAAGAATAGATTTAAATAATGTGACTTGCTTTTAAACAAAAAAAATGTGTTGTTAAATGTATACCCTGGATTTCACAATCACAAACCAGCCTTCCTTGTAGCAAAACAAATCTTTTCCACAGAGGATCTGCCCTCTGGAATGATCTCTCCCACCATCACCCCAAATAGGATCTAAAAAGCATTAAAAACTCAACTTTTCCCTTGGCGTTGGGGCCAGGTTGATTAGAGGTACTGCTGTAATGTGTTTTGTGGGTTCCTGATTACCTATTAATTGCAGTTGAGGTTTTAACTAAATAATAATAATAATAATAATAATAATAATAATAATAATAATAATAATAAGAAGAAGAAGAAGAAGAAGAAGAAGAAGAAGAAGAAGTAGTAGTAGTAGTTGGAAGGTACCTTGGAGGTCATCTAGTCCAACCCCCTGCTCAGGCAGGAAACCCCATACCATTTCAGACAAATGGCTGTCCAGTCTCTTCTTAAAAACTTCCAGTGTTGGAGCATTCACCACCTCTGGAGGCAGGTTGTTCCACTGGTTAATTGTTCTAACTGTCAGGAAGTTTCTCCTTAGTTCTAGGTTGCTTCTCTCCTTGACTAGTTTCCATCCGTTGCTTCTTGTCCTGCTTTCAGGTGCTTTGGAGAATAGCTTGACTCCCTCTTCTTTGTGGCAGCCCCTGAGATATTGGAACACTGCTATCATGTCACCCCTCACCCTTCTCTTTGTTAAACTACACATACCCAATTCCAGCAACCATTCCCTATATGTTTTAGCCTCCAGACCTCTAATCATCTTTGTTGCTCTTCTCTGTACTCTTTCTAGAGTTTCGACATCTTTTTTACATTTGTTTGGCTTCTTGTACATTGCTCAGAATTACAGTTGTTCAAGTTGACCAACCATACAAATCTCTTAGAAAACAAAAATGTAACTTAAAAACCAAAAACAAAACCCCCACAAAAGAAGGAAATCAATTGCATCAGGTTTTGCCTCTCCCTGAGAAGTTCATTGGCTATGGCCAGTGCTTTTTTTGTAAAAGAAAAAGGTGCCGGAACTCACACATGTCATGCAACCCGCCTTGCCTATCCTACAAGGTTCCATCCAAAAAAGGTGCTGGAACTCCATTCTGAGCATTCTGTGAGAAAAAAAGCCCTGGCTATGGCAGATGGAACCCTATTACCTTGCTTTAAAGGCAGTTCAACCAGGTTTTGCTTCTTCTCCCTTCCAAACCCCCTCTGCCTTTGACAAGAAGGTGGCAGAGGAAGAGATATAGTTCATTGGGACATTAAGACTGGGCCTCTGTGTACTTTCTGTAGGCCTCAAAAAGCCTTTCTTGCAGAAGGGTAGAAAAGAAATGCTGCAAATAAATAGAAGCTACATATTCAGCATGACAATATTAAATGCAGTACCATTTATTGACATTCATAATAAATTCCTGTCGCTGCTATTTCTAGGTGGGCAGTATTTCTGGAACTCAGCTTCACATCTGCTCAAATGGCTAAGGCACAACTCCTGAGGATGCCTGAGCGAGAGATCAAGAAAGGCATCTATGTTCCCCCAAAACAAGGCAGGGGCACCCTCCACTGTCCTGGATTGGCTAGTGGAGAAAGCCCCAAAGTTTTCTTCTTTTGGGAGCTGGGAAGAGTCCAGACATTCACCAGTTGCCTCACTTCAGGTTCTCAAAGTCAGCAGTGCCATGTCCTGAGAAGCTTAGCATTCCTTCAGTGAAGAAAAATCCCCTTGCCCTCTGCCTTAGCCATGCATATTTTTCATCTGGAAAGTGGGAAGAGAAGGAACAGCCACCCAGACCCAGTGAAGTCTGTTGGTACAAGTTAGCTGCCGGCACTACTGCATTCCTGGCTGGCACACCATACACTGCTGCCAGCCTCCCATTAGCAAATTAACACTTGCTGGAGAACAGAGTTGACTCCACCTATGTCCTTGGCCTGGCAGGCTTGCACTGGGCTACTATGGGCTTCTAGCCAGGCGGATGTACAGAAAAGCTGAATACCATGAATATCAAGTAGCTTTGATAGTAGCCAAATGGGTGGGATCTTTAAAAACACTCCTTAAGGAATAATGGTAGCTTTTGAGGCTGGGCCTTACTTCTGGATCAGTTCAAGAAGGCCGTGTTTGCACATCTAGCTAAAATTGGTGAGTGATAGCCTCGATTAGGCTTTTTTGTTGTTTAGTGTGTTGTGCAAACCCACCCTGTTTCATTACTTTATAACCGTGCAAATCTAAAAACTGGATTAATTCAATAACCAGGTTAAGCATGCTGTGTGGAGTTATATTGACTGGAGCAGAAAGGAAATTGCCTCTCTGCTCGAACTGCAGCACTCTGAAGCTAAGTTGTGCACTTAATTATGAGCAATGGAAGAGAGCAGCCAGTGAGTGTTCTCCACCAATAACTTTCTTGCATCCCATAGATCGGCCCCCATCGCCTGTCAACGTGACTGTCACACAGCTGAAGGCAAACTCAGCCACCGTCTCCTGGGATGTGCCAGAAGGAGACGTCATAATTGGCTATGCCATTTCACAGCAGGTGAGCTCGCGTTGAGGCACTCCCAGAAGGAAGCCTGTCATTCCTCAGGGGACCAAGTAGCATCAAACCTTTACACCCCAACCCAGCCAGAACCTTCCCGTTTCTAACCCCTCTGTGGGCTGTCACTTTCTTCAGTTCAGATGCATCCCCCCCAGATGAGGATTAATCAGTCCCTTAGAGTAACAGTAACTCTCCTTAAGCCGCCTGGTGGAAGGAGGCAAGGTGAGCCTCAGGGCTTGTCCCACAGCCTGGCTGGCCTCCTGCTTTAACAACCTTCCTGGTTCTGGCAGCGACAAGATGGGCAAATGCAACGATTCATCCGGGAGGTGAACACCACAAACAGGGCCTGTGTACTCTGGGATCTGGCAGAGGATGCAGACTACATCATTCAGGTCCAGAGCATTGGCCTCCACGGAGAGAGTCAGGCTAGCAAGAGAGTCCATTTTCGCACGTTAAAGCAAAGTGACCGACTTCCATCCAACAGCTCAAACCAAGGTAAGCGAGACCCATTGTTAATTAGTCTGGTGTCATCAACCCAGGTTTTACTCATTATGCCAGCATAAACGATTGTCTGCCATATCAAACTTACTCCAGCAACACCTCATATCTTTTCCAAGGTTATTTTTTAGTAACTTCTCTGATCGCATCCATCCCCTTTATCCATTGTCTTCTCCTTTTTCTGCTTGCTTCAACTTGCTTAGCTTTTTTATGTCAATCATTAGCCCCCTGCTAAAGTTGGCTATGTGGCTTCAAGAAGGCCGGTCTCTGCATTGCATTCTCTCACCACCACCATCCAGCTCATCCCAATGAGAAACAAAACCCTGCAATGTCAGCTCCCCCACCCCACCCCCCCATCTGCTACTTTGTAATGTTCTCTTCGTCACTCCCCGGCTGCATACGTGTAATTCTTACGAACCAAAGGATAATTAGTGAAAGATGGTCTTTCCTAGCTCTGTCAAGGGAGATGACCTGTTCTAAATGTGAAACAAAGCAACTATGGAGGCACTGAGGAATCCTTGTCTTACTTAGTAATGTGAATGACCCCCTTGCCAACTTCCAGCCTTATGTTTCTACAGGAGACATCACAATGGAGGGGCTGGACAAAGAGCGGCAGCTGCAGACGGGGGAGATTATTATCATTGTGGTTGTGCTGCTTATGTGGGCAGGTGAGTTTTCCTAGGTTCTCTGGATTTAGGCAGGATTGTGGCTGGAAGTGAAGTGCTTACTTGGCATGCACAAAGTTGCTTTTCTACAGTACGCCTTTAGGATTGGCTATTACTTTGGTCCAGGGCTATTGGAGCAGAAAAAAATATCTTCTACAAGTTCCTGG
This sequence comes from Vipera ursinii, assembly GCF_947247035.1. Classification (NCBI taxonomy): domain Eukaryota; kingdom Metazoa; phylum Chordata; class Lepidosauria; order Squamata; family Viperidae; genus Vipera; species Vipera ursinii. Next base: position 335,743,436 of record NC_139512.1, on the reverse strand, counting down.
CAGCAAGTGTTTGCAAAATTATTAGATATTTGATGTTCAGGCAAGGTAGTCCTTAAATTATGACCAAAATTGAGCCCAAAATTTCTATTGCTAAGCAAGACAGTTGTTAAGTGAGTTTTGCCCCATTTTATGACCTTTCTTGCCCCAGTTGTTAAGTGAATCACTGCAGCTGTTAAGTTAGTAACACACTTAACTGAATCTGATTTTCCCATTGACTTGGCTTGTCAGAAGGCTGTAAAAGGGGATCACATGACCCCAGGACACTGAAACCATCAGAAATACATGCCAGTTGCCAAGTGTCCAAGTTTTGATCATGTGACCATGGGGGTGCTGCAGGTGTCATGTGAAAACAGTCATGTCACTTTTTTCACTGCTGTTATAGCTTCAAATGGCCACTAAATGAATGGTTGTAAGTTGAGGACAAACTGTATCAGCATTTGATATCTTGTAAATTTTGCTCAACCTGCCAACATTCAACATTTATCATTAGTGTGATTTCTAGCCCAGCAGATACTCATGGCCACATTTAAAATCTATAACGTATCATAGAAATTTTATCTGAATCCTTAGCAAAAGCAATAGCACTTAGACTTATATACCACTTCACAGTGCTTTACAGCCTTCTCTAAGCAGTTTACAGAGTCAGCATATTGCCCCCAACAATCTGGATCCTTATTTTACCGACTTCAGATGGATGGAAGACTGAGTCAATCTTGAGCTGGTCATAATCAAACTGTTGACTTGCAGGCAGTTGGCAGTCAGCAGAAGTAGCCAGCAGTACTGTATTCTAACCACTGCACCACCACGGCTAAGAAAAACTATTGCAACTATTACCATAGATGCATTTGACCAATTTAGATGCTAAAACTAGAAATATAAAACCATTATTAAAGCACAGAAAACAAAAAGTAGTAGCTGATTGTCTGTTAAATAACAAGATCTCCTTATTGTGTTGTATACAAATTCCAGATCTTTTGTACATTCTATGTCATAATATACAACAGTGGATGATAGTGTGTGTGTGTGTGTGTGTGTGTGTGTGTGTGTGTGTGTGTGTGAGAGAGAGAGAGAGAGAGAGAGAGAGAGAGAGAGAGAGAGAGAGAGAGAGAGAGAGAGAGAGAAGGTTAGAGTACTGCACAAATCAAATCTTCTCAGTTAATTTGTGGTTTCACGTATTATGTAAAACCCAGAAAAAATGGTTAAATTCAGTAATGAGGATAAAGCATAGACAGAGTTGATGTTTTTCCAGGCTGACTACAGTGCTTTAATTCAATGCATTTTTTTCCAATGAGTATTTTTCCATAACATTTTTAGGTTACTGCTTGTTCACATACTTAGTTTGCAAATTAAGTAATTTGAATTCTTGAAGCATCTGTGTTTCTTTTGTTTTCCCTTAGTTGCCTAATTTTTCCCCAAACTGTCAGATCCTATTTGAAGAGCATGTTTGTTCTTTTTTCTCTAGTATGTGGTCCTTGTACTGTTTTTTTAATCCTTATTTATCATAATAATCATTCTTACATATAATTGTCTATGAATGAACAATGATTCTACCAGACATGATCAAACATCATTTAATGTATCTTTTTCTAAACATTGCAAATGTTATTTTTATAGCAAATCATTATATTTGCGTTTTGAAAGGAAATGGATTATTTGAAGAAACTCTATTAAGTCTTGCAAACTGCATGTGAATCCCAGATCCTTTTTCTATTATTTCTATATGCTTTTTGTGCCTGTTCTCGATACTTGCATCCTTGTTCCAAACATTAATCCATTGTTTACATTTGTATTACGTATCCTTTAAATATGTAAATTACTATGGAGATGGCCATTAGCAACTTTGTCGAGTACAATACTTCATGTCCTGATTTCTTGCGATTGCATCCACTGCATGATAGGTCTCATTTGGCCTCCCCAGTTTTGAAGGGTGACATTTTCCTGTGTCACACAATCCATTCTCTGCAGATATTGAGTATTCAAAGGCTGGCTTCTTCTGACAAGTCTGTACCTTTCTCCCTTCCACCCTCTCTTCCACCAACTGTGTTTCTTAACCCTCTCCCCCATCCTTAAAAGTCCAATACAATTGGCTATCCTTCCCTGTTAATTGAGAGGGAAAGGGCCTCTGTTCAGAACTTTCATTTTAGAACTTTTAAGGTAATGGATTAGCCACTCTTGGAATTGAATGCTGTAACAACGAGCAGTTCACTGTGATCTAAGCACAGTGGGTGGGTGGAAGATTAGATACTGTTGTGGAAGACTCGGCTTCAGAAAAAGTCGGCTTCTATTCTTCTGACCCTTTATCTGACTCCAAAGGAAGAAGGGCCTTTCAGCTCTGTTCGGTGTCTATAGCATTCAGCCTAGGAATGGTCAGTTCACAAGTCATTTAATTCCTGGAGATGTTAATAATTATTATAAAAAGAATGGAAGCCAGAATGGAAATGATAGCAACATTATAAACTCTGCGAATGTAAAGTTAAACATTTCTAAATTAATCCAAACCCAAATATTTCTTTCCTTGTCCAAACAAAAATATGGTACAGGTAGTCCTTGACTTACAACCATTAGCCAATTGGCTGTCGAAGTTACAATGGCACTAAAGAAAGTAACATATGACCATTTTTCACATGACCATTGCAGCATCCCATGGTCACATGATCAAAATTCAGCCGCTTGGCAACTGGCATGTATTTATGACGGTTGCAGTGTCCTACGGTCATGTGATCATCTTTTGGGACCTTCTGACAAGCAGTCAGTGGGGAAGCCAGATTCATTTAAAAAATTGTGTTACTAACTTAACTGCATTCACTTAGGAAAGGTTACAAAATGGGGCAAAACTCACTTAAAAACTGTGTTGCTTAGCAACAGAGATTTTGGGCTCAATTGCGATCATAAGTTGAGGACTACCTGTATGTGGATCATGCTTCTAACTTACAGTACTGCACTCTAAAAGCTTCATTCTTCTTCAAGATGTCATCAACTCATTTCCAGGTAAAAGAGAGAGGGCAAGAGAAAAGCTAGGCTAGAGATTTTGATCTCATAACTTGATAATGCATAATGGAAATAAAATCAATATGAGTGATAATTCCCCGTGTCCTTATTGAAGACTATGTCAATTTTTTATGTTCCTTCTCTTTAAATGATAAACTAGAGTCTAGACCAGGGGTAGGCAACCTTGGCTCTTTTATGACTCGTGGACTTCAACTCCCAGAATTCCTGAGCCAGCTTGAAGTCCACGACTCATAAAAGAGCCAAGGTTGCCTACCCCTGGTCTAGACAATTCTCAAGGGCTATAGGAACAGATGGATTTTATTCTTTTAAAACATTTTTAGTTTAAAACTGCTTCCACAGAGAGGAAACAGATATGTGATGGGGGGAGATATTTCTTTATCCTCATTCAATATCCATTTGCACATTATTCACCAGTTGCTCCATTATAATGCTTGGGTACTTGCCCCTTGAAAGACTAGTTTGGCTCTATGTAAAACCGGGGATGAAGATTTGGGTGTTTCTCTCTGCCCATTTCTAAGGGATATCTAAGGGAACACCTGCTGCCAGCATGAAAGTTCCCTTCGTCCTGTGCGCTCCCACAGGGTGCCGCCGGTAAAAGATTGCTGGCGGATAACACCCAGGGGGAGGGCCTTCTCTGTGGGTGCGCCTGCCCTCTGGAACCAGCTGCCCGCGGAGCTTAGGACTGCCCCCGACCTTCGTTCATTTCGCCGGGACCTGAAGACCTGGCTCTTCGAGCTCTCTGGCCCAGGCTGAGAATTTTAATTGGGGTTTTTATTTTTTTCCAAGGATTTGATTTAATCTTTTTTAATTGTTTTTAACTTTTGTATCAATTTTTGTTTTAAATACCCTGTAAACCGCCCTGAGTCCTTCGGGAAAGGGCGGTATATAAATCCAATAAAATAAAAAATAAAATAAATAATTTTTGGAGGATTTTTTTAAAGTATTTAAAATCACGATCACTAACCTCTACATTTCTGTCTAAAAATTTTTTAGGTTCACAAGCAGTTTTATAAACATAATATTTAATCACTTCCATTTATATTGCCTGGTTTAGACCTTTGATAGTGTATGCCTTCACAAAGTTTTGTGTTTCTGCTTTGGGCAAACTGTAACATTTTAAAAAGGAGAGCAAAGCAAGAAATAGTCTGGTAGTAATATACAGCATGTGATAAATGGAAGTTCTGTGGAACCAATGATCAAGCTTTGCCCTCTGTATGACACTATTCTATCATTTAATACCATGTATGGTGGGAAGGTAACAGCATTCCGTGCGCCTTTGGCGTCTAATTATGCCGGCCACATGACCACGGAGACGTCCTCGGACAAGCGCTGGCTCTTCGGCTTTGAAATGGAGATGAGCACTGGCCCCTAGAGTCGGAAACGACTAGCACGCATGTGCGGGGGAACCTTTACCTTTATCTATGGCATGATTGCACCTGCTCTTGATTGGCAATCTTTAATAGATAGAAACATGTGAACTCTCAAAAGGAGCTTTCACAATTTCCAATTCCTCACCTGAGACAAGCTCAGGTTTCCATGTAGATTTCACACATTGCACTAAGCATAGCTTTTCAAATGAAGAGAATGCTGGAATTTGAGTTTCCCTGGTTCATCTTTCTTTCTTTCTTTCTTTCTTTCTTTCTTTCTTTCTTTCTTTCTTTCTTTCTTTCTTTCTCTTTCTTTTTCTTTTTTCCTTCCTTCCTTCCTTCCTTCCTTCCTTCCTTCCTTCCTTCCTTCCTTCCTTCCTTCCTTCCTTCCCCAGCTGTGATCGCACTCTTCTGCAAGCAATATGACATCATTAAGGACAACGATTCCAACAATAATAAAGAGAAGACCAAGCCTTCCTCAGAACATAGCACTCCAGAGCGGCCCACGGGGGGGCTACTACGTAGCAAGGTAAATACTGTTACTGGGCAAAGAAGGGATGAGCAAGGGGTACAAGATGGATCTCGTTTCAGATGGACTGAAATTGGCAGGGAGAGGTTCACAAGCACACTGGGCCCCCAAGAGGACCTGTAACACAAGGTAAGAGACTTTGCTAGAGGTACCAGCATCATTGTTTACTACAATTATTATATGCCATATTCTCAATCTTTACTCTTCACTTAAGCTATAATGCAGGGCTTTATTTCACTTAGGATGTAATATGAATCTAATTCATATTTAATATATCATTATGTTTGATTGCAGTCAGCCAGATGTTTAGATTGGATCTGGCATTTTTGTCCATCTATTGGGTCTTTTCTACAGAGTTGGGATAGGCCGATGTTTAATAATATTAAAAGTGTTGTCACAGGAACCAAGCAAATATTTTCTCTAATTCTTTCTCTTCTATTATTATTCTGTTGGAAATATGGTTTGATATGTTGTAGGAGAGAAAAATAAATATCTAAAAATAAACTATCTGAAAACTTCTCTGGCCAACCTTAGAGCAAGCAATGCATGGTTAAAAATCACATAATATGGTACTTTGGAGAGTTAAAAAAAAGAATATGTTATCAGAGTAATCTAGAGGAGTGCACGAAGTGGTGTTACATCAAGGCAGATTATTGTGTTGCCATTGTGGTTAAACATCTGAACTGACACTTTTCAACTTGGATGAGTCCTCCAGTCATAGATCAACTTCCATCAGCCCACTCCACTGCGCCCAGTAATGATAATGGTAGGTGGTAGGAGTTGCACTGATATGAAATGGGCATAGTGGAAACAACTGAAGAAAGGGAAGAGATTTAAAGTAAGAGGGAAAGCACTATTCTTAGTATAAACAATGCAAGTATTTGTTTAGTTCTAAGGGACTGTAAAGGGACGTGGTGGCTCAGTGGGTTAGGATGCTCAGCTTGTCGATCAGCTTGTCGGCAGTTTGGCAGGTCGAATCCCAAGTGCCGCATAACAGAGTGAGCACCTGTTACTCGTCCCAGCTTCTGCCAGCCTAGCAGTTCGAAAGCACGTAAAAATGCAAGTAGAAAAATAGGGACCACTACGGTGGGAAGGTAACAGCGTTCCATGCGCCTTTGGAGTCTAGTCATGCCAGTCACATGACCATGGAGACGTCCTCGGATAAGCCCTGGCTCTTCGGCTTTGTAACAGAGATGAGCACCGGCCCCTAGAGTTGGAAACGACTAGCATGCATGTGCGGGGGAACCTTTACCTTTACCTTTTAAGGCTCCTCAAAAGAAGATGAATTTTGAAAAGAAATCTGAAAATAGGAAGGTAACATTTTCAAACCAATATGGAATGAGGGAGAAAGAGTGAAATCTCTGCTCATCCAGCAAGTTTCCGGAGTGTTTATCCAAACAGCTCCCACAGACTGGCAGTAACAGTATGATGGATGAGCAGATTAAAAAAAAATGTCAGTTGTAAATAATTTACAAGTTTCCCTCCCCATCTTGAAGAAGTATTTGAGTGATCATTATACTGTAACGTTAAAAGCAAGAGTTTAATTAACCAAATATAATTAATTTTACCACTATATACAGAAAGAAACTCATACTTTACTCAGCTGTACTCTTTCATTACCTTCTTGCATCTTGGAAATAAGGAGGAAAGAATCTTTTCAATATAACAGCTATAGAGAGAAAAGGACAGAGAGATGGATACTTCAAATGTATCAATGGAAGATGAGAAAATGTATATAGGAGGAAGTGCAAAGGAGAGGGAGAACAATATAATTAGTAAAGAAACACTTATTTTAACATTGCAGGATGAGAATGTACCCATAGAGTGGAAAAACTGTTATTCTTATCTATTATTAAACATTATTCTTCTTAAGATTGCCTGAAGAGAATCAAGAAACTCCAGTATAGGAGAACAAAGGATAAGTTTTTGCTGACACATGCTTTGCCTCCTATTTATACCTGTGACCCATGTTCAGCTTTTCAGGTCAAGATGGCCTCTTACCCGTACATTTATATAGTTTTTAAATGTGTGCAATCACTTTACATTATCATTATTTCGGTATTATCATATATTATCTATTATATCATCTATCATTATCCTTACCTTATTATTTATCTTACTCTGTGCTACTAATTGCCTTTTGCTGTTCTATTATTTGAATGCTTTCAAATGGTGCAATCATTTTGTATGGGCCCAGGAATTATTAGCTATTGGGTGGATTAATAAAATAGTGTGTGAGTGACGCTGGATCATATTAAAGGATCTTTTGTCCTGCATTCTGTTGTCAGAGAAGACAGGCATTTATATGAAACTGATAGTAGAATATAAGGACAACCGAATACTCTCCCCCATCCATTTGAATATACTGCTTTCCAAACTGGTTAGTTAGGCATAATGACTAGCAGCCCTAGTTTAACATACATGATTATATAAAATCATTTTTATAAGTAGTCTATGTTGGTAACAAATTGGTTCATCTTTTGCTTGAAAATTCCATGTTTTCATTTAGTATCTAGTTAGTTAACATATCAATGAACTGGGCTTGACTTCTGCTAGATATATACACAAACATTCCATATCTCAACTTGCGTTTGGTAATAACATGCACATGATCCAGGCACAAAACTGCAGCAAGCTACAGTCACGTGATTGCCATTTGAAGCCTTCCCTGTCAGCTTTTCACAAGTAAAGTCAATAGGGAGGGGGCAGAGAAAGTCATATTGCTCCTATAAGTCACTCCCACCACTTTTTCCCCAAGGACACCCACTATGGAGTACAAGATCTCAGGGATTCTCTGCTTGCCCACACTCCATAGCAGCCCCTTCTGGCCAACCTGTATCTGTAGGACCTGGCTGCAGCTTCTACCAGCCCACCAATGCTCAGATATGCTCACCTACAGCCAGCCAGCCATGCTTTGCAGTGTCCAGCTACAGCATCCCCCCATGATCCATAGTGTCTGCCCATGGCACCTCTTCAAGATACATGCACCATTACCCCATGCACCTTGCTTAAGACTCCCATCTTTTTTCCAATTAGCAACCTGAAGTTATGATGGCAACCGGGACTGCCAGGATGTCTGTCACTAAGCAATGAGGTCACATGACACTGAGGTTTATGACTGCATCACTTAGCGATGGAAATTCTTGCCCCAATTGCCTTGTAACCCAAGGACTACCTCTACCCTGCAATAAGAGTTTAGGTGACTTTGACCCTTTGATAGACTCTCTTCATTCAAATCTCTTCTGTTGTTGAGTGCAACAGAGGAACAGAATCAATCAAAGAAATCAAGTGGGCAGAAAGGGAATAGTAAGTTGAAGTTTAGAGGAGGATCAGTTACAACTGCACTTTTTTTAACTTATTACCCTAAACATCTCTCTCTCATACAGAAGAAATCACTATCTATCAATATCATTGAAGTATAGCTATTGCCACACAGGCTCGAACGAAGCACTCCAGAAGGCTGCTGGAACATTGCTGGGCCCTGGGTCTGGCTCTTCCCCTGCATGCAAAGAATTAAAGCTTCTTGCCCTGAAGGAGGTATCTGCATGGAGCCAGCTGCCAAGACAAGGTGCATGTAGAAGCTGGCCTCTAACTAACCTCTCGTCCTGAAGTTGTAATAGAAACAAGTCTGGGCCGCAAGGAACAGCCAGCTGCAGAAGCCTTCAAACCAGCAGCAGGAAGCACCGTGAAGCGCTAACCTGGGAACAGACCAGTGAAGACTTCCTTCCTGCTGACGTGGGAAGCAGCACTATACTGGGCCACATTTTCTTTCAACCCTGAATGAGAACCTAAAGCATGGCCTGCAGTCCTAAAACCCAGGCTCTATGTCTCCTGATGTGGCAGAAAAACAAACTGCATCTTGAAACGAATGATGGATACAAGGAACACAAAGGTTTTCAACCTATCCAGTAGTCTGTTTTCATCAAGGAGTGGAGAAAAAGATGAACTCTAGATTGTCCTTATCACCCCATCCCAACCATTAGTGACAATTTAATTCCAGAGCCGATTCAGAAAACATCATGTTACTTTGAAGAGCAGTAGAAGGAAGCAGCAGCATCGTGAGCTTCTAGAGTTACCTTCTCTTTCAGAGTACTTACCACCTACTATCAGAATTGCCATAAGCTATCAGTTCTTTGTAAGGTTGTTTTGCTCCTGTAATCTACCTTGTGCCAACAACTCTTGTGCCGTACAAATGTGCCAAATATCCCCAAATCTATACCCCAATTGAGAAGACTATTCCCTATTCCTGTGCATCTATCCCTCACCAGAGCCACAAAGAGAGGAGCTGAAAGAATGTCGTCTTACATACTAACTAGTGGAAGAGCCACATTTATACAATATTGTCACCAGCTAGCATTTCCTATTTGTAACAAGCTCCTAGTCAAATTGGTAATGCCAGCAGAGAATCAGATCTCATTCCCAAAACCAAGCCTGAAACCAGGAAGCAGCCACATGAATCACCGGTGGCACAAAAATACCAGCAGCATTCCTTGTCTTCCAAGAATCCTAGCCATTCCTCAGCTAAGAGTATTGCACTCTAGACAGTAGAGCAGGGCATGATTGCATAGGAGACCAGAAGAGCTATGGAACCAGCATCCATTTATCCTTCACATGTTACTGACTGTAGGGTCAGGCAAATGTGCCATTCAGATATTTTCCTATAAAAAATGCTGACACACATGAAAAATGAGGCAGAATTGCCTTGTACATTGGTAAGAGTGAAAATTTTCACTGCTGGTGAATTCTCTAGCTAATGGTCATAGCTGAGCTGGTACCTGAAATCATATCAATATTTACATTTGACAAAACTAAGCCAATTGCATTGCCGTAACACAGAGAACGATCATATACTGCTTTTTATAGCATTGAAGCCACAGACATATATAGTTATCCCCTCCCATCATCTCTTTTGGCTACAAAATACTGGAAAAAAAATATTCTAGTGAATTTAAAACCTAAAAAATTAAATCCACATCTGCGTTTACATAACAGACACCCAAAATAACCAGCATTTCATCCCAATCATTTATACAAAGTCATATTAGTTTGTGGTTCAGCAGGAAGAGCAAACCCGCAAAATGAGACTGAACCTCAGTCATGGATATTCATATTCTTAGAACGTATTTAATATTAGAGTCAAATAATTTTCATTTTCAAAAGGCAAGAGAAACTTTTGGCTTTGGCTATGAGGGCCTACCTAAAACAAGTCTCAAAACTGGAAAGAAAAAGGTGCATTCATTATAATGACCATACTTGTGTGTGCACACTCTTCTCTAGGAATTGCTTCAAACAGACCAACTAAAATGTATTGTAGCAGATGTGTGTGTATGGGGGTGGGGGCAATTGCTTGGTCCACAACATACATTTTAGTCCCAAACAGCTTGACCAAGCATCTCCTTTTTGGCCTCAAGTAATGAGAATGACTTGAAATCGAGAGCTGATAAGGATGTTCATTAACAAACCCCATTCATTGTTTTATTGCTTCAAAGTACCCAGTAACATATAGTATATACAATTTCTTGATCCCCTCCTGGAAGCAAGTGTCCATGCTGAGACTAGAGGATTTCATAATCATAATCATAATCATAATAGTAAAGTTGGAAGGGACCTTGGACGTCATCTAGTCCAACCCCCTGCTCAGGCAGGAAACCCTATACCAAAAATTTATCAGAATTATCAGAACTCTGAAAGATCCATGAGTTTCCTCTCCTGTAAAGACTCAAAAGACTGTTACCTAAGAGGATCAATTAGAGAGGGAATGTAGAAAGAACTCACTGAAGAAGAATCAACTCTGCTTGGAGACACTAACAAAGACCAAACAATTTCATTTCATGTAGACCGAGAGATACCACGACGCAGTCAAAGGCCAGATGCTGCTTCTGCCCCTCCATCAGAATGGTCAAGAAAATAGAGACGTATTTTGTCTAGGGAGAAAGCAAACTTTGTAATATGGAATATTATGCAGGAGTTGACTCCCAGGGGGACAGCCTTCCCAACACCTCCCTCTCCCTTGTTCATCAATCTAAGATGAAGCAAGTGAAAGAAAAAAAATTGCCCAAATACAACTGTAGAAATATTTATTTACCTTTAAAAATGACATTAAAAATTAAATCTTTTGCTACAAAGCTGTGATTTGGCAGTGATGAGTAATTGGGGGCAAGGGATCACCCTCTCAAGTGAAACAGAAGCCAGAACATTTCTACATCCACAAGGCTCCCCACCCCAATTCAACAGGGCAAGAAATGAACTACAAATCTGATTGCTTTTGCTACATAGCACCTACCTCTTGATTCAGAGAAATGCCTTAGTATAAAAAGTGTATCTATTGCCTTTACCAAGCACAGGAGTTCTGGCATCCGTGCAGAATATGGGTTTTTGAGTAGAACCAATGAAGTCCCTGGAGAACTCTTGATGCTTTCAGTAGGTATTGATTTTAAGTTCTGAACAATACAAACTTATTCAAGGCAAGGGAGTCTGTGGCTGGAGATAAGGAAATCAGCCTGTTCTTTATGCATTGCAGGTAACAAAATGGTGCTGGAGATGAATAGTGATGACAGCAACAGGTGATTTAGAACAGTGTCCCTGGAGGCAGGCAATTGCTGGGAGGACTGCATCCCCAGGCTGCCACTGAGTGGAACTGTGTGACTGGGGAGCTCCCAAAGGCAAGGCTCCCTGCATCTGAAATACAAAGTTAGCAATAACACTACTGAGGGGAATGGTGCCCTTTTCCAGTTCAGGCACAGAGTGAGTAAAACAAGGAAGAACAAACTTTAGAAAAAAAATGATTAGAGCTCTCACACTGAAGTCAAGAAAGGGCAATAATGGACATCATGGACATGGCAAAACATAAAACACTAGCCATTTTTTTTATAAAGGTAAACCTGGGAATGTGTTGACAGCAAAGTTAGACAGAGAGATTATTACCTGTGGTGGGGCAGCCCCCCTCCTCCATGCAGCTTTGAAGTGGAAAACAAAGACATGTTAGGGCTAACCTGTTCCTAGCCACCCACACAGCTGCCAGGGTTTCTTAGTCTTGCAGTCACAGGGGATTCCAGTCATGCATTTCCCAGCCATGAGACCTCCTGGACTCTGGCCTCCCAGATTGACCCTGACATGGGCTTCAAATGCCTACCCAGAGAAGGCTTCATTAAGATCTCCTTCCTCGTCGTCTTCATCCTAGAGAAAGAGATTATTATCCAACTCGGACTCATCCATTCTCCCAAGATTAGCACGGCTATGGCTTTCCTCTGATACGCTGACCTGTTTCCAAAACTGGGAACCTTTCTTGGCCATCATAGCCAATGTGTTGCATGCAAAATAAGGGGGAAAGGAGCTAAGGACATGAACAATACAATACCTCAAAGTCTGTTTTGAATGGGGGGCTGCCCAGGGGTGTCCTGACTGGCTGACAAGTGGTTTCTATGGGGCACATTGGCCTTGGAAGGTGCCTTTCTTCCTCCTTGGAGCCTGAAGAGAAAAGATAGCCTGCAACTGATTTTCCTTTCCAGCTTCATAATAATACTGAAAGTTCCTCTGAGGATGTGAAGAGTCCCCCTCCTCTCATCACTGTCCATCCTTTGGCTAGCCCTCTAAGCTTCACAGGTTAGCCAGATCTGATTCAGGGAATTAATCCTTCCTCCTGCACTTCACTTCCCTCTGCATTGGAGAAAGGCAAGGAGTTCGGTCAAAATGTGCCTCTCAATAACAACTGTAGGAACGTGTACCTATCATTCATACCTGCCTGTGTAGCTTGCCAGAGATCCAAGGCCACTTGGAAGGCCTGTGCCACAGTGAGAGTCACAGCCTGGGCCTGCAAGGTGAGATGAGGAAAGAAAACTCGACTAGAGAAAATACACAGGAGGAGCAGGTCAAGCGGAAACCAACATGAAAATTCACACCTCCTAAGGCACAGGCAACCAGGGCTGTCTCCTCAAGACAAACCATAGGATTCAGGTGAGCCTGAGAACAAGTCCTCCTCCCTCCCTACTGAAGTCACAGGAACTCACAATCTTCTTCTTAGGTGATAGAAAAGCATGGCATTCAAGTGCACCGCTTTGAGGGTTCTGGGCCACATAGGCAAAGACTTTGTTCTGCAGCTTGTCTGTGGTACAGTAGGAAATCCTGCAAAAAAATAAATAAATAAAAGGCTGGGCTTGTTTCTTATCAGCCTGCAGAAAGGGTAGAGGCAGTCTACGCCAAAATCAGGAAAGGGCTCAGAATAAGACATGTTTGCTAATGAAGACACAATCGGAATAGGACGAAAGAACCACATGAATTGTTGGGGTATGGATAATTTGCCAGTTAGGCAAGAGCAAAAGTAAGTTTCCACACCTGACATGAGGCCCAATGGTTTGTTGCTAGAAGTTTTTTGAATTGCTACCGCGATCTTGGGAGCAAACATTTGGAGGAGTTATTTGTGACTTTTTAGAAAATGCTTTTAAATAGTAACACCGTGAACCTGTTAGGTTTAATTGTGGTAGAAGTTAATGCCATAGAAAAGGGCTCCTTAGATTAAAAAAAACCCCTTTTGATAAGAGTCTTGCCTGTTTTTCAGCCCTGGCTTGACCCACTTCTCACAGCGCATCTCCTATTGTATCATTTCAACATCAAATAGAGCCCTCGGCATAAAAAAAAGTAGGTCACTTCTTGCAACAGCAAAGGATTCCTAGCAGAAATGAGCAACAGAAGTTGAAATGCAAAAAGCCCATGAAAATATGGGAGAGGGAAAGAGTATGCAGGTATGAAAAGCATATTTCCTAAATTAGCAATAAAAAAGGTGGAAAGTCCAAAGGTGATTGGACTTAACCAGTAGGCTCCTCTGCATAGAAATGCATTTTTAAAATGGAAAGGAAATGTTTCTGGGCAGGCTCAGGAGAGGTTCCAAATTAGCCCCAATTTAGTTTTTTATACTGTACAACATGCCATGCACATATAGATATTCATGTGGCCTCTGCATGCACATTAGCCAGTCATTGATGCTTCTTGATATATCATACAGGAGCAATTAGAACAAATGAGCCATTTAGTCATCTATCCGTTTATCGGTAGTGTTCTACCAAGAATTTAGTTTCCTTGCATGAACCCATACCTGTAAATGGAGATGGTTTCAATTGTTTCCTTGGTCTCAGCATCTTGCAGAGAGAGGCCCCTGGGTGACACAGTCAGAATCATCTTCTGGAACTTCTTAGGCCCCACCCGAGCCTGAGGATAAAAGGAAGTGGATCAAGAAACAATTGTGGAGGTGAATGTAAATCTGTCTCTTTTGGGTCAAATCCCGTATTTAAATCCAGCAAACTGTTACGAAGTAATGCATCCACAAAGCCCATGTGAAGATTTGGATTACATTTACGGCTCGTCTTTGACTTACAGCTGATCCTTAGCGACCGTTTGAAGTTACAATGCACTCCAAAGAAAAAAGGACTTATGATCCAGATTAGAAGTTTTGATGTCCACGACCACAGTCACATGACCACATTTTGGGTGTTCAGCAAAAAGCCTGCATTTATGCTCATTTGCCCATTCTGCAGCTACATGACCACAGTTTATGTTTCCATCAGACAGTGCTCCATAGTGAACAATGAGTTCACTTAATGTCTATTTCATTCACTTACAACCACCACTTTCACCTAACTACCACAAAAAACATAAAGTTGGGCACAGTCATGCATTGACCCACTTTACCATTATTACAACTTAATTACAGGCTTTATTTATTTATTTATTTATTTATTTATTTATTTATTTATTTATTTATTTATTTATTTATTTAATGTATTGGCTGCCCGTCTTACCATAAGGTAACACTGAGCAGCTTACAGACAGAAACATATCTGCATTAAAACAAGAGTAAATTAAATTATGGTCATCAGTCGAGGACTTCCTGTATTCACCACTACCCTTCAAATTCTATTCATACACTATATGTGAATACTGATCTATTTAGCTAAAATAGCTAATATTGTACCTCTAAACATGTAAAGAATTTAAAAATCAAAACAGCAATCTACAAAGCTGATAAAAAGAATGGGAACTGCCACCCATTTTCTCCTCTCCAGTTTGAAGAGTCAAGCTTTAATCATCCCACCTCTGAGCAAAGCTTGTTTATGAAGTCCTGAGGCATAAAAGTCTTTGTAATTCTGCCAGCCTGTATTACAAGAACACCACAATAAGAAGAGAAATACATCTTTTACCATGGCAATGATTCGATGGATGGCACCTGCTGCCATATCCTCCCCTTTGGGTTTCTCCACCAATGTCATGCCTAGGTACTTCAGGGAAAAACTCATGCCTTCCAAGAGGGGTTCACGCATGTCAGCCCAGGATTCTGGGAGTTCTGCAAAGCAAGGTAAAAATAATTTAGTAGAGCAAGGGTCTTCAAACTTGGCCCTTTTATGATTTGTGGACTTCAACTCCCAGAATTCCTCAGCCAGCGTGCAGGGCTGAGGAGTTCTGAGAGTTGAAATCCACAAGTCATAAAGAGGCCAAATTTGAAGACAGCGTTCCGTGCGCCTTTGGCGTCTAGTCATGCCGGCCACATGACCACGGAGACGTCCTCGGACAAGCGCTGGCTCTTCGGCTATGAAACGGAGATGAGCACCGGCCCCTAGAGTCGGAAACGACTAGCACGCATGTGCGGGGGAACCTTTACCTTTACCTTTATTATAGTAGAGGAATGCTATGTCAATCTCTCAGAAGCAGCAGGTATTTTATCACAACTCTACTTATAAAATACAGCGGCTTTCTCTAGAGACTTTTTGTTTTTTGCAAACTTTTGGGCCCTTCAATTTTCCTCATATGTAGGTGGGGCTGTAAACAAAAACAGTTACATATTTCTTCCACAAATTATGTCAAGTTGGAATTGAAGGCTACAGAACCCACCATTTTCCTCAAAATAACAAAAGTAGTCTCAAATTGCAAAGTCTAGCTTCCATCATTATGCACAGACAAAATGGATGAAACTCACAGCACATCAACACATGCTGCTTTT
Source organism: Vipera ursinii (assembly GCF_947247035.1). Lineage (NCBI taxonomy): Eukaryota > Metazoa > Chordata > Lepidosauria > Squamata > Viperidae > Vipera > Vipera ursinii. The sequence goes on along the minus strand of NC_139512.1, from coordinate 335,727,544 downwards.
GACATCTGTACATATCCACCTTGTGAACATCTCTGATTGGAAGTAATTAATAGCTGGACCAAATCAAAAGCATTTTAGGGGCTGTGTTTCTATGTTTCCACTACTGTCCCTCTCACTATGAGGATATAGAGCAGATGAAAAAGATTAATCAAGTATAACAACCATCCACAGATGGAAGACCTATCATCAGTTTTAAAAAGTAGAAAGCATCTAAAAAATCTTCCTGCCTTTGCTCCCATTTCCCTCATCTGTCACTCCACTGAGCTTGGTTCAACTCTAAAAACCTTTTCCTTGGTGCAAGATAGGCACCAAAGTCAGCCCTGATGAAATTTTGAAGGATGCCATTTATTCCACTATTTAGTTTAACTAGCAACAAATATTAGTGCCTTTTGGATTTTAAAGCCACAAACATGACAAGATAATAAAGCAGGTTACATTAGTACTGAACTGTTTTCTTTAAAAATGAAAGTTATTGTAAACAAAGAGGGAAAGAGATCCGAAATCAAAGCTAACCAAACTGTGCATCAGTTAAGTCCTTCACTAACCTGACTGAGGATATTGTACAAACCTGGTGCAACACTGGGTAGCCCACAAGCAGCTATCCAGCCCAGGGAACCAGATATAGAGTAGGATTTGAATCCCCAGCACAGTGTTAGCCCCACTGTGTTGGGGAGAGGTCTGCCTTGGTTCTTCCATTCAGGTGGCCCAAGGGGACCTAACATCGGTAGATGGGATAGGGATAGGGGTAGGGATAGGGATAGGGATAGGGATAGGGATAGGGATAGGGATAGAATAGAATAGAATTCTGGAAGGGACCTTGGAGGTCTTCTAGTCCAGCCCCCTGCTCAAGCAGGAGAACCTCATGCGTTCTCTGTGGGCGTGCCGGCCCTTTGGAACCATCTTCCCACGGAGCTTAGGACTGCCCCCGACCTTCGCTCATTTCGCAGGGATTTGAAAACTTGGCTTTTTGAGCTGTCTGGCCCAGACTGAGGGGTTTTAATTATTTATTAATGGGGTTTTAGTTTAAATTCAGGGACTTAATTTAATTTTAGTTTTAATCGATTTTAACTTTGTATGTATGTATTTTTAATTTTTCCCTGTAAACCGCCCTGAGTCCTACGGGAATAGGGCAGTATACAAGTTTAAATAATAATAATAATAATAATAATAATAATAATAATAATAATAATAATAATAATAATAATAATAATAATAATAAAATAATAACCTGTCCTATAGCATTTCAGACAAACGTCTCCTCCCTACAGTCTCCTTCCCTTAGGGCTGCAGCTCAGCTGGAGAGGATGGAGCGCCACTAATTAATTTCGCGCTCCAGAAAAAGCAGCACTCCCCCCCCCTCCGCTCCGCTCCGTCCCTCGAGGTCCTAGCAATGTTCCCCGCCCTTCCAGTCCCGTGGACATTCGCGTCGCCGGGGCAGGCTCTACAAGCGCACGGCTAAGAGTCCCCGAGCACCCCACGAGAAGGGAACCAAGGAAGAGCGGCCGTGGGGAAAGGAGGAGTAAGCTTCGTTGCGCGTCCTCCTGTCTCCTAGCAACCACGGCGCTACACCTGCAACGCCCAGTAAGGCGCTTTCTCGGACTAACCTTGTCTGTGGCGACGGAGGCGGGCAACGCCCAAGCGGTGGCGGGCGAGGCTGGGACTCCGGAGCACCGCTCGTCCCGCAGCCCGGAGCGCTTCCATCACTAGAAAGAGAGGAGCCACGGGCTGGGTCTTGGACGCTCTACCGGCGGTGGGTGGGACTTCTCTACGTCGATGCACCTTGCCTTCGGGTAGAGCCAGCACGCATGCGCTGCGATCGAGACAAGGCTTTTTTTCTACAACGAGGCAGATACAGTAGTAGTCTATTAAAAAGCACCTGAGAAAGTTGTAGTTGCATTTTTTTTTCCTCCAAGGAGATTGGAAGTAAGAATTGCATATGCGAATCTTGGGAGCAAATGGCATTTTTAGTGCTGTAATTTGGTAACGGCGACCAACTGGAATAGATTTTTGTTGTATTTCACACACAGTCTTGTCTCACAGAATTTAAAGAATGTAACACCAAGATCGTAAACGTTGTTCCTATTAAAAATATAACAGTTTCCAAACTAACAATGCAAATGTTATAAACAGGTCTGCTGTCACAGAATTGGAACATGTCATTTAGGCTGCTATTTCTAAAGCAGGTCAACTTCAAGACGTGGAATAACAACAACAACAAGTTGGAAGGGACCTTGGAGGTCATCTAGACCAACCTCCTGCTCAGTCAAGAAACCCTATACCATTTCAGACAAATGGCTGTCCAGTCTCTTCTTAAAAACTTCCAGTGTTGGAGCATTCACAACTTGGGGAGGCAGGTTGTTCCACTGATTAATTGTTCTGTCAGGAAATTTCTCCTTAGTTCTAGGTTCCTTCTCTTTTTGGTTAGTTTCCATCCATTGCTTCTTGTCTTGCCTTCAGGTGCTTTGGAGAATAGCTTGACTCCAACTTCTTTGTGGCAGCCCCTGAGTTATTGGAACACAGCTATCATGTCACCCCTCGCCCTTCTCTTCATTAAACTAGACATACCCAATTCCAGCAATTCCTTATATGTTTTAGCTCCAATCCCCTGCTCATCTTTGTTGCTCTTCTCTGTACTCTTTCTAGAGTCTCAACATCTTTTTTTACATTGTGACCAAAACTCAATGCAGTATTCCAAGTGTGGCCTTACCAAGGCATTGTAAAGTGATATTAACACTTCACATGATCTTGATTCTATCCCTCTGTTAATGCAGCCTAGCACAGTGTTGGCTTTTTTGGCAGCTGCAGCGCACTGCTGGCTCATATTTAAATGATTGTCAACTAGGACTCTGAGATCCCTCTCACAATTACTAGTATTGAACAAGGTACCATCTACATTGTACCTGTGCATTTGGTTTGTCTTGCCTAAATGCAGAACCTTATTTTTTTCACCATTAGATTTCATTTTGTTAGATAGCACCCTATGTTCAAGTCTGTCAAGATCCTTCTGTATCTTAAGCCTATCTTCTGGAATGTTGGATATCTCTGCCAGCTTGGTGTTATCTGCAAATTTGATAGTTCTCCATCTATCCCCTCATCCAAACGAAGAGCATTGGGCCCAGAACATAGCCCTGGGGCACCCAAATACACACTTCCCTCCATGTAGATGCAACTTCAACTTTCAGAATTTCCCAGCCAGGGGGGACTTCTGGTGGCGATGCGGCGCCGAAGACAGCCGTCTCCGGGCTGTCCGCTCTGCAGCTGTGTTTATCCATCGTAAACAGCGCCGATCAGCTGTTCAGATGGATTTGAAGCCCCCTCCTCGGGAGAAGAGGAGGGGGTGAGGCCCCAGGTAGGGGTTGAGCTCTCCGGGGCCGCCTGAGCTGAGAGTTTGGGCGGCTGAAGGATTGAGCCCCCCCGAAGCCTGGGTTGCTCCGAGCTGCGCAGCGTCTCTGCTCCGTGATTTTTGGAGCAGAGCCAGGCGTTAGCAACCACCCCTGCCAGAAGGAAATACCCTGGAGTATCAAGATGCAGGCAGAGCGGTACAGGAGGTCATGGTGATGTGGACTTTTATTTTTACTCTCTAGCTCAACAGATTTTATAGCCTTAAAGTGAAAGTGCGCAACAAGTGAAAGTGGGGAAAGATGGCGGCCAAAACTTCTAAAGCTCTTCGGAGTGCGGGGTCTTCCCCGGTGCAGCAGACCTCGTTGCAAGCTTTGCTTCCTCCTGCATCTCCTCCGGCATTGACACTTAAGGATTTACAAGATGCTCTTGAAAAGCATTCACAATTAATGTCTGATATGATGGATGAAAAGTTGAAAAAGCTGGAGGAGAAATTGGAGAAGAAGATGGAAGAGAAGTTTAGAGCAATGAGGGTAGACATGTTGTCTATAATTGAAAGTGTAGCTGAATGTGTGCAAAAGCTGGAGAAAACAGTGGAGGATCTCAGTCAAAAGAACTATATATTAGAAGTAAAGGTATTAGAGAATGAAAATATAAGGGACAAAATGGACGGAGAATTGAGCCTTGTTCAGTACCATCAGATGCAGTATGCTATTAGAATTAGGGGCTTAAAAGAGAATCCTAAAGAAGATTTAAAGCAGCTGATCTCTGAGGCTTTGGAAGTGGTATTGGGCCAGCCAGCATCTGAAATTGAGGGAAGTATGGATAAAATTTTTCATGTAAATTCATGGATTGCAAGACAGAGGAAGTTACCCAGAGATGTGGTGGTCTATTTTACAAAGAGAGTAATTAGAGATGAAGTCATTCAAGCTGCTTATGATACTAAGTTGGTAGTTGCTGAGCAAGAAGTCCTGGTTTTAAAAGAGATTCCTCCAAAGATTTTAAGGAGAAGGAAAGATTTTGCATTTCTTACACAGGAACTTAAGAAATGTGATATCAAGTTTAGATGGGAGATTCCAGTCGGACTGGTGGTGACGCACGAAGGTAAAAGACATCATCTGGTTACTGTGGGCCAGGCACGTGATTTTTACAGCAATGTTTTAAAAGCGACCCCCCTATCACTTTTGGAAGCTGCAAAGGGATTTGGCGAGGGAAAGACTCAAGATGTTGCAGATAGACAGACAGAGGAGAATGGTGTTGGAGGGGATCAAGTTACAGTCTCATTGGCTGCTGCTGGAGAGCAGAGGATGTCGCGTGCCTCCCTAAGACGAGCGAGACGAGAGCAAGAGCAAGACCAGCAGAAAGTCATGGAACCTTCAAAGTGTACTTACAGTGAAGTTGTGGAAGGGGCGCGGTCCAAAGAAGTTATAGGGGCCATGTCAGATGTGCTCCAAAAGCTTTGGGGCGTCAAGATTGGTGACTAAATTTCTAATTTAGAATGTCAGTGGTTTAAATTCATCATAGAGGAGAAAGAAAGTTTTTTAATATTCAAAACAATTTAAGACTGATGTTATTTGGTTGCAAGAAATGTACCGTATATTAGGGTTATGGACTAAAAGTATTTATTGAATTTAAGATTGGGTACACAAGCTCTTAATTAACAACAAGTTGACTTTTCTTAAATTACTACATATAAAGGGTACTTAATTGGATTTTTTTAAAAAAAATTTTAATTTTTTTTCCATTGATATTCAAAACAATTTAAGACGGATGTTATTTGGTTGCAAGAAACGTATATTAGGGTTATGGACTAAAAGTATTTATTGAATTTAAGATTGGGTACGCAAGCTCTTAATTAACAACAAGTTGACTTTTCTTAAATTACTACATATAAAGGGTATTTAATTGGTTTTTTTAAATTTTTTTTTATTTTTTTATTTATTTATTTTTTTTCATTGGAGATTGGAATGGTGTTCTAGACGTATAGATGGAAATTTTTTTTTGAAATTAATATGAATAAGTATTGGGACTAAGAAATTTCATTTAGCATTTGAGTAAAGCTCCTTTTCTGTTTTCTTCTTTTTTTATCTGTAATATTAATATTGTTTGTAATCATTTTACATGAGCTAAAGGGTGATAGAATTAATAGTTTATTGTAGATAGCATATGGATGCTTATGCTTGTTTTTCGTTTTATACCCTGTATTTAGCTCTGGGAAGTCAGGGGGGGAGGGGGGAATGGGGGAGAGGGATAGAGAGGGTTGGATGGGGGTGGGGGAGGGGGGGATTGATAGAGTTAAAATGTACTGTAAAACTTTTTAAATTAAAAAAAGAATTTCCCAGCCAGCAGGTGGATTTAGGCCATCAATTCCAACCCCTTGCTTAGGGCAGGAATCCTCATTAAAGCATCCTAGAGGGCCTAGGAGCATCTTGATTCCATATGAATAAATCCAATGAAGGGGAGTCCAACTCCAAATAATTGGCTCCACTGTCAAGCTACTCTTACTATTAAGTTGTTTTTTCCAACATTTAATCAGAATTTGCCTCCCTGTAACTTAAATCCACTTTTCTCTGTCTTGTGCTCCAGAATCAGAAAAAACAAATCCTGTCTCTGACCTTTTATTTGATGTCCTTTCAAGTATTTGAAAAGTGTTACTGTATCTCTTCTCAGTCATCTTTTCCCAAACCTAAACTGTGTTCAGTTTTTCCCCATTCAATAGTTCCCCATCTCTTGGCCATACTTGTTTCCCCTCTACGAACCCATTTCAATTTCTCTGAATATAGAACTGGATTCTGTATTTCAAGTGGGATCTGACCTAAGTGGAACAGGTGGTTGGGGTTAGGGTTTCTTGTGGTCTGAAAATTATACTTCAGAATTAGAAAGGAACAATCTGAAGTTCTGATGGCATTGTTTTCTGTGATGTGATAAAGTTAAGGTTAATATAGACTTTAAGAATCATTATATTAGAAGTGCCATATTAAAAATATGGAACAGATATAAATACAGATTGTGCCAAACACTTTATGGTTTCTCAGCACAAGAAGCATTTTATGGAAAATAAATGATTGGTAAAGAAAATTTGTTAACTTATCAAGAGAACAGCAACATGGAGAATATAAGATGAAACCAAAAGAGCAATTTGTGCAGAGGATTTAGTTATCAATGATACACAGCCAATGTCCATATGCACATATGGATAATAAGATATTTGGAATTGAACAGAAGGCAAAATTTAAAGTTGAATGATTTACAAATGATGAACACATAACAGGTAAAATGTATAAATTTTTATTGAAATTTGAAATGGAAGAAGTAAAAGATTGTATAAAAATGGGCTAAGAACTAGAGAAGATACATGAAACAACATCTTCAAAGAAATAAAATTCACACGGGAAGAAGAAAACAAACATTAACCTTCCTAGATATCCTTGCCAACAGAGAAAATGGCAGCAATTTAAAAACAGAAGTCCGATCCACATTAGTGAAGTGCTCCTTGACCAAAGTAACAACCTAACCTCTGACCAGAAGAGCTGTGAAAGAACATTATTCAAACAAGCACAAACACACTGCAGCAGCCAAGAATATCAGAAAAAGTAAACAGATTGCTTATGCAACATCTTTCAAGAAAATGGATACCCACAAAACTTCACCAAAAAGTGCCTGACCACTATAGCACAACCAACAATATAGAAGAGAATAATTGCAACTAGGGGTTAAATGGTGAGATGCTAGCACTGATGATGTTACCTAATTAGGTAATGAAATATCTGCCAGAAAAGAATGAAGCTTAGAAAACTTCAAGGATTCCGCAATCAATGCAAGGATAAAAAGGTTAAAGGATAAAAAAATATCCATTAAAAACATCTCAAAAACAGCCAACAGACTATTATAACCACATAGCATCATCACAGCACACAAACCAACTAAAGTCCTCAAAAACATCTTAATCAAAAAAAAGTAAAAGCAAAAAACATCTACAAAATACATGTAAGGACTATAACAGGAGACATCTACAAAATACAGTGTAAGGATTATAACAACCACTATGTAGGACAAACACACAGAAGATGCTGTGTGGTTGTAATCATTAGCAGATGTTATAGTAGAATGCATCCATGAACACCAACTAGGGAGCAGAAGATATTATGAAAACACCTTAATTTCACAACACATGCCAGACTTAATTATAGTTTCAACTGGGAAACTATGAGTATCCTAGAACAAGCTAAATCCAAAAATGACAGGGAATTCCTGGAAGCTTGGCACTGGGACAATTGGACTTCAATAGACATATAGAGATAAATTATATTCACACACCATTCAAAAGAGACAATAAAAAAGCTAATAAGGAATCAAAAAGAGCAGAACACATCCTCTCCAGCAACCAACCTAGATAAGCAGGTGTAACACATCAGACAATCAAGCAGATTAACAAGCATAAAACAATACCCTAATCAAGGAAGAACCATGGAGAAAACCACACCTTCACCAACCTGATAGGACAAGCTACTGTATATAAACAGGGAGTAAACCCCAAACTCACTCGCATTGATGTTATTACCCAGTCAAGTAATGAAATGTCTCAGAGTAACTACCCTGAACTAGGTACTTTGTCTTCTATTGATATCCCTTTGTCTAATATTCCTGAATGGCACTTATCTTGGAATCACATAAGCAGGGAGATCATCCCAACCTTTCTTTTTCTAATAGATAACCCTAACCCTCAGCCATAGAAACCCATAGTTAGGTACTCTGCCCCAGCCAATCTTCTTTACAGGGCTATAAGAAAAAAAATGGAGGAAAGAAATGCTATTTTCAGCTCCTGGAGGAAAGGTGTGATATGAATCTAATGAGCAAATAAATGTCTCAATTATTTTCAAGATGCTTATAGATTGATCCTTTATATTAATGTTATCAGGTAATGATGTTTGGCTGATCTATGGTTTGCAGAATATTCCTCTTTCTCTGCTTTTTGAAGATATACATTAGCTCTCCAGTCATTTGGTACTTCAACAATTCTCCATGATTCTCAAAGTTAATATCTAAGGAATGCAGCCAACAGACCATTAGCTAGTGCCTATCCCAGGTCCTTGGTAAGGACTCGATAGGTAGATAAAAATGCCAGATCCAGTCTGAACATCTGCCTGACTGTGTGATGATCAATAATAAAAGTTGGAAGGGATCTTGGAGGTCATCTAGTCCAACCCTCTGCTCAAGCAGGAAACCCTATACCATTTCAGACAAATGCCTGTCCAGTCTCTTCTTAAAAACTTCCAGCATTCACTTGGAGCATTCAGCGTTTCTGGAAGCAGGTTGTTCCACTAGTTAATTGTTCTAACTGTCAGGAAGTTTCTCCTTAGTTCTAGGACGCTTCTCTCCTTGATTAGTTTCCATCCGTTATCAACAAGCATAATCATTCTAGGTACTATGGCCAGACAGGAAAAACTGCCTACAGTAATGGAGGGCCTGCTGCTACAAGGTTAGAGTGTCTGGCTTTATATACAACAGTCTCCAATGTTTATATTTATCTGTTTTTATTTAGACTCATGAAAACTAGGATTTCACTTTCTAGGAAAACTCTTCCTTAGGAAAACTCTCCCTTAGTGATAGAAAAAAAATCTGCTTTGTGAATTTTGGAGGGTACAGTCATGGGCATCTCCAACATGACTCAACGCCTAGCTTGTTTGGTCAGCGGCAAACTGCTAACAATTATTTGGAGGGCACCTGCTTGCTATTCTGAGGGGAGATGAAAAGGGCTGCTTGAAGGCTGGGGAGCCTGTCACTTAAGGGTGACAAAATTGGGTAAGAAGGACTACAGAATAACAGAATAGTGTTGGAAGGAATCTTAGAGGTCATCTAGTTCAACCCCTACTTGAGCAGGAGACCCTATACCATTTCAGACAAATGGCTGTCCAGTCTCTTCTTTAAAGCCTCCAGTATTGGGGTACCCACAACTTCTGAAAGCAACCTATTTCACTGGTTGATTATTCTCACCGTTAGGAAATTTCTCCTTAGTTTTAGGTTGCTTCTCTCCTTGATTAGTTTCCATCCATTGGTTCCTGTTTTGCCTTCTGGTGTTTTGGAAAATAGGTTGACCCCCTCTTCTTTGTGTCAGCCCCTCAAATATTGGAGCACTGCTATATCTCCCCTCATCGTTTTCACTAGACTAGACATACCCAAAACCTGTAACTGATTTTCCTGTTTTATTCTCTACCTCTAAATCATCTTTGTTGCTCTTCTCTGCATTTTTTCCGGTCTCAACATTTTTGTTATATGGTGGTGAACAAAACTGGACGCAGTATTCCACGTGTGGTCTTAATAAGGCTTTGTAAAGTGGTACTGATACATCACGTGATCTTGATTCTATCACTTTATTAATGCAGCCTAGGATTGCATTGGGTTTTTTGTCTGCTGCCGCACAATTAGCTCGTATTTAAGTGATTGTCCACTTGGACTCCAAGATCCCTTTGACAGTTACTGGCATTAAGCCAAGTATCACTAGTCTGTACCTGTACAGTTGGTTATACTGAGTATATCTAGCTCAGTATATGGCAATTATACGTTTTTCGCGAAATCCTAAAAGGCGAGATGGAGTTCTGCAAACTAAGTTTCCAACGATTTCTACGATCAGGTTTTTTCCCCCCTCAGTGTACATTTGAAGGTTGCTCCAACAGCTAAGCGTCCATTGGACGTATCTCTATGGTCCGCATGGGTCCCCCCCATACGTTTCACGCGGAGCCCGTGACGTCATCAGGAGGGGACGTTACTCGGGTAACAGAGGAGACGCGGCAACCTGCGATCGGAGGTGGCGATGCAGCTGCGACACGTTCGGACTCTACTGACTCCTCAGGTTACTTGAGCCGAAGAAAAACCAGTTTGGGGAAGGAGAAGATCGAGACATGGGGAGAAATATTGCACCTCCAGTCCCTGGCCCATGGCCTGTACCGTAGTGCAGGGGTCCCCAACCTTGGCAACTTTGAGACCTGTGGACTTCAACTCCCAGAATTCCCCAGCCCGCAATGCGGGCTGGGGAATTCTGGGAGTTGAAGTCCACAGGTCTCAAAGTTGCCAAGGTTGGGGACCCCTGCCGTAGTGTATCTCCACTTCCCGTGGGAAGAAATCAGGCTGGCCTGAAGAAGTTCTCATCTGATTTGGTGGAAGTCCGCCTGCATACCCTACCTATAACCTTTCTTGCGTTTCTTCCTTCCAGGATGGAGCAGCCAAGGTTACCTGCATGGCCTGGGCCCCAAATAATGCCAAATTTGCCGTTTGCACAGTGGATCGCGTGGTTCTCTTATATGATGAACAGGGTGAGCGTAGGGACAAGTTTTCCACCAAGCCTGCAGATGCTAAGGTAAATTGCTCTTTGAGTGTTCGAGCTGTATGAAATAATATTTCAGAGTTTGTTCAAAGGTAACGTTTGAGAAAGGGAGTTGCTCAGTTAGTATGTTCATTCCCTCTAATTATGTGCTGCCCTTCTGGATGAATTAGTGTTAAGTATTTAGTACTTTATTCTTGTAGAGCTATGCATTAAGAGAGGAAAAATGCCCTCTATTCTATGAAGATTTCTCCTGAACATAGTTTTAGAAGTTTTCAAAAATGCATTTACTTTGGAATTGCCTGAGTAATATTTTACAAGATATTCATGTGATACTGCCATGAGATTATTGTTATACAAAATACTTGTTAGATAAGATGAATGCAAACATGAAAGGAAGAAACAAGTTTTGTGACTGGCAGCAAGTAGCATAATTAGATCTCCCAGTGACTACAGTTTCCCCACATTTTTATATTTTTTAATGACATTTGACCAGTCAGTTAGGGCCAGTTCCATTTTGGCATTCGTCACAGACCTGGTAATTTTCTACAGAGTGTTGTTGTCTTGGTTCTAGAAAACAGCCTTTTTTGTGGAAATTATATAAACCCATAACTTTTGTCCTGAATAAACCTTTTGACCTTTTTGGCCTAATTTGATGGATTTCACATATTCCAGCTTTCCTATATGTCCATAATATATGGCATAAAGCCACACATTACTAGTGACACATTGGCATCAATATACTGATGCATGGTTGACATGTTCTAAATATATTCTCAGCCTGTAGTAAATTGTATAATCTCATAGCTGTTTTTTTGGTAGTCTTGTCTCTTATGTATATTATGTATATTATTTTTAAAATACCCCAGAAAATTCTTTCGTCTCTTACTATTTGCATTTCTGTTTTTGCAAATCTGGGTTCCTTTTTGTCTGCTTTGTTTGCAAAACACTTACTGCTTCTTGAATGAAATCACCTTTTCTTTGAATAGTTTTCCTGGTGGGTTTCATTGATGTGAGTGTCTTTTTCAGACAAGATATCTATACATTTTTTTGGATTATGAGATTGAATAAATGTTACAGCCTTTATCTTTCTTCTTTTTCCAGTATGGCAGGAAGAGCTATGTGGTAAAAGGAATGGCATTTTCCCCAGATTCTACTAAGATTGCTGTTGGGCAGTCAGACAACATAATCTTTGTATACAAAATTGGGGAAGAATGGTAAGTGCCTTTGGGTAGGATAGGATGAAAATAGAGATTCATTCTTTTAAATAGCAACAGGTAGTTTTAGATTGTTGCCCTTCAGTTGCGCATCTGGTGTTACTGTGGATATGGATGAAGATGATTCATTTCTTCCTTTCTTGAGTTCTAAATTGCAAGGAATGTCACATTAACTATAGGCACACTCTGGGTGCCTGTCCCCTGCTTTACTGACACTATTCCTATAGTGTCCAGCTGGATCTCCTAGGAGAGCTTTATAATATTCTGGTTCTTGACAGTAATATTGTCTGTGTTTATTCCTGTCCAGGGGTGACAAAAAAGTGATCTGCAACAAGTTCATTCAGACGGTAAGTGTTCTTGTAATGAGAGACCTTATGCACCCTTTCATACTGTCTGGGTCTACTTTTCTTTTTGATTAATAAGAGAAAGGTGCCTTTTGGGTTAGCTACACTGACCAAGATTTGTGAATGGAATAGACAGGAAGGGAAGATGATCAGAATAGCTCTGCCTAGTAGTAATACCATTTTTCACAGTTGCTAAGAGGAAGTTCAGCCATGGGAAGAGTCAGCATTGCAACTCCAATTTCACAAACAGGCCATTCAGTTGATAGATTTCTTTCTCTGCATGCGGAATAGTTGTTTTCTTTTGCTCCTCCTGATTATCCTGTTTACTTTGTTCTTTATTAGAGTGCTGTGACGTGTTTGCTATGGCCAGAGGAGAATACCATTGTGTTTGGGCTTGTTGAAGGCAAGGTGAGAGAAGCTGAGTCATAGAGCTCTTTTTTGAGAAGTACAGTTCAGGAATTGGGGAAAAATACATCCATATCTAGATTCTGTTGAAGATTGATTCTTAGGTGTCATTGAATGTCCCCAATTCTCCCTAAGCAGTTAAAGATATTGAAGGATGTCTGTTCTCATTCTCTTCTCGCTCTCTGCTTGCTGGGCTGATGTGATTTTTCTTTTCTAAAGATTCGTTTAGCTAACACCAAGACCAACAAATCCTCCACCCTTTATGGAACAGATTCTTATGTGGTGTCATTGGCCTCCAAGTAAGTGAGGGAATGGGAGAGGTGCCTTAATTCAATGCCTAGAAGCTACTAGCTCTGATTCCTCTCCTGGCCAGCAGCTCTGAGTACTTGTTTATGGTGAGTACCTGTTTTTAGACTGCAGCTGAGGAATAGACTAGCTCAGGGGTAGGCAACCTCGGCTCTTTTAGGACTCATGGACTTCAACTCCCAGAATTCCTGAGTCAGCATAGCTGACTCAGGAATTCTGGGAGTTGAAGTCCATAAGTCATAAAAGAGCCGAGGTTGCCTACCCCTGGACTAGCTACATGATACTTATCCTGAGCCTGATGGCTGCACTGTTCTAGCCTACGTCATTGTAAAGAGGACTACAATTACAATTACAATGAATCTTTTCTCCACAATAAATGTGTGGTTTAAAGAAATGATCCCTGCAATGCCGTACTGATCATTCCTTGTATGTCTCCTCTGCAGTGTCTCCGGGAAGGGTATCCTCTCTGGACATGCAGATGGAACCATTGTGCGTTACTTCTTTGATGATGAAGGCTCTGGGGAATCGCAGGTAGGAAGAAGTTTCTCCTCCTCCTCTAACCAAACTAAGCCTGTAAAGAGGTGAGTGTAACGTGGAAAGCAGTTACGTGGCAGCTTTTTAAGCCTCGTTTCATATTTCTGGAAAAGATGGATGTTCCCTAACAAGAATTTCCACTAAAGTAGAGAGGTAGTTTAGGAATGAGGTAAATGCAGCATCTCTTAGTTGGAGACACGAAGGTTGCACGCGCAGACACACACACACACACACACACACACACACACACACACACAGTACACTTTTTTGTTTTGTGAAAGATTTTGTATATTATTCTACATTTATGTATACTTTAAAGGCGATGGAGTTGTACAGTTCACATAGTCTTCATTCCTTCTACCAACCTCATCTCTTTTATTTTCTGTCTTTCTTTCAAGATGCACTCCCTGCTCTGCTTCCACTGGCATGTGAGGAAGAAAGTAATTAAAAAGATCATAACATACCACCAGCCCACCCCACCCCACCCCCTCTACTTTGTAACAAGGCCTTTTCCTTGCTGTACTGAGTGGAACAGGGTAGCAATTTGTGTGTACTACTATACACAGAAAAGGATATTTGTGTGAGACAGGAAAGGAAGGAAGGGCTTTTCCCCCCCCCAATATTTTATGTTACGAGCAGGAAGTTCTCCTTAAAAAAATGGAAAGGTTCTCATATATTAAATTCCTTATTACATCTATCTAGTTTGTTATATTGGCTGTGTTCATTTTAGAACAAATCTGCACTTGGAGAGCCCAGGCTAAATTAGGCTGCTGAATCTCCCCATAGCAAAAAAAATATTGCATTTCCTGTGCAAATTAATAAGCATAATTGGAAGATAACAGACAACAAGACTGCCTTTCTAGGGTAACCTGGTGAATGAGATGGGGAGTTGTCTTAAGAGGATTAAGTCTGATTAGAATAGCTTTTCAATATAAATGTCCAGAAAAGGGTTTCTAAAATGCCATTGTGTACCCAGTCAATGGATAGAAGAAAAACCCGTACCAATCGGGTTTCAGGCCCGGGTACAGCATGGAGACGGCATTGGTCGCACTGGTGGATGATCTCTGGCGGGCCCGAGACAGGGGTTATTCCTCTGTCCTGGTCCTTTTAGATCTCTCAGCGGCTTTTGATACCATCGACCATGGTATCTTGCTGCGACGTCTTGTGGGGTTGGGAGTGGGAGGCACTGTTTTACGGTGGTTCTCCTACCTCTCGGGCTGCTCGCAGACGGTGTTGACAGGAGGGCAGAGGTCAACCCCTAGGCCCCTTAATTGTGGGGTGCCTCAGGGGTCGGTGCTCTTGCCCCTCCTGTTCAACATCTATATGAAGCCGCTGGGCAAGATCATCCGTGGTTTTGGGGTAAGGTATCATCAATATGACGATGATACCCAGCTCTTTATCTCCACCCCGAACCAAGCCAGTGATGCCCTCGACGTGATGTCCCGCTGCCTGGAAGCGGTACGGATTTGGATGGGGAAGTACAGGCTCCAGCTCAACCCAGCCAAGACTGAGTGGCTTTACGTACCAGCATCTCGACTCGTCCAAGAGGTTCCATCTTTGGTTATGGGAGGAGAGGTGTTGCCTCCTGTTGATAGGGCGCGCAATTTAGGCGTCCTCCTGGACTCACAACTCAGTTTTGAAGATCATATTGGAGTCGTGGCCAGGGGGGCATTTGCCCAGGTTCGCCTGGTGCGCCAGTTGCGCCCCTATCTGGACCGAGATGCCCTACGTACGGTCACTCACGAAATCATTACCTCCCGTATAGATTACTGCAATGCTCTCTACATGGGGCTGCCCTTGAAGACCACCCGGAGGCTTCAGCTGGTGCAGAATGCAGCCGCGCGGGTAGTGTTGGGAGCATCCCGATACTCCCATATTACACCCCTCCTGCGTGAGCTGCATTGGCTACCAGTTGTCTTCCGGGCGAGATTTAAGGTGCTGGTACTTACCTTTAAAGCCCTACATGGCTTAGGCCCGAGATATTTGCAGGACCGTCTGCTACCGGGGATGACTTCCCATCGCCCAGTGCGCTCACACAGAGAGGGCCTCCTCAGGGTGCCGTCGGCCAGACAATGTCGGCTGGCGACCCCCAGGGGGAGGGCCTTCTCTGTGGGAGCACCAGCCCTTTGGAACCAGCTTCCCCTTGAGCTTCGGATGGCCCCGGACCTCCGGTCCTTTCGCCGCGACCTCAAAACTTTTCTCTTCCATCAGGCTGACCTGGATTGATGATGGGTTTTTAAATATGTTTTAATTTTTAATTGTAGTTAATTTATTTTGGGGCTGTTATTTAATTCGTTTTTTAATTTTTGTATTGTTGTTTTTATTGTCGTAAGCCGCCCTGAGTCCCTTGGGAGATAGGGCGGCATATAAGTCCCAAAAATAAATAAATAAATAAATAAAACTTCATAGCTCTTCACAGCGGAATATTATTTTTATATTGGCTTGGGGTAAGTATTTGTACAACCTTTGTTGAGAGCACTGTGCAGTGTGCTGTCTGTTGCCACCTGCTTCATTCACCTCTCATTTTTGCTTCTGGATTTTGAACAGGGCAAATTGGTGACGCACCCCTGTCCTCCTTATGCCTTGGCATGGGCATCCAACAGCATTGTGGCTTGCGGCTGTGACAAAAAGATCGTGGCCTATGGGAAAGAAGGACATGTGATCCAAACCTTTGACTACAGTCGAGATGCTTCAGAGAAGGAGTTCACTGTTGCAGCCGCCAGTCCAGGGGGCCAATCAGTAGTAATTGGCAGTTTTGACAGGTGTGATGCTCGAGGATGGAACAAGGGAAGAGTTTGATGTGTAGGGCAAACCACTCCTGGCTACTCATTCCATCTTTGATCTCCCAGGCTGAGAGTGCTGAACTGGAGCCCTCGTCGCAGTGCATGGGAGGAAGCCAAGCCCAAGGAAATTTCTCATCTATATACCATCACAGCCTTGGCCTGGAAACGAGATGGTTCACGACTCTGTGCGGTGTGTTTCCCTCTCCGTAGCATATCCGTGGATATAATTCCTGGGTGGCCATGTGTTCCCATCCCATATGCTGGCTTGGAGGGCTGGTACACAAAGGATACCTGAAGGAAACTCTTTGTTTGCACAGGGTACCCTGTGTGGTGGAGTGGAACAGTTTGACTGCTGCCTTCGCAGGAGCATTTACAAGAACAAATTTGAAATGACGTATGTGGGGCCGAGCCAGGTATGAGGGTCAGGTTTGGAATACAAGAATCTTTGCTCTTGTAAAACTTTTCAATAAAAAAAAAGAAAAGAATCTTTGCTCTTGAGCAGCTGGCTTCAAATATCAGCAGAATCGGAACTAAATAAATCAGAATTGTTTTGGAAGTGGTATGGACAGTGATAGTTTGTTAGCAATGACAAGTCACAAAATAGTTGTTATTGTCTTAGAGAACTAATGCGTACCATGGTATAACAAACTATATGTGAATGTTATACGTGTACTTGTTTTATGCCCAGTTATAGCAATAGCACTTAGACTTATATACTGGCCCAGAGTGCTTTACAGTGCTCTCTGGGCAGTTTACAGTCTCAGCATATTGCCCAACAATCTGGGTCCTCATTTTACCAACCTTTGAAGGATGGAAGGCTAAGTCAACCTTGAGCCCCTCAGGATCGAACTCCAGGCTGTGGGCAAAGTACTGCATTCTCACTACTGTGCCACCAGTACAGTATATCACATTTATGTTATATACATATATTTTTATATATGAACATACAAGAATATGATATACATAGTGCTGCTAAAAACGGGACACAATTCATTTCCACTCTTATTCGGTATGTCCAGATTCGCCCCCACCCCCACCTCAAACTCTGAAAGTCTTTGATTTCACCTGCCTTGTGCTGCTGCCATATCACTTAATATATTCTGATTCCTACTTCTGATTAGGAAAATATGTAGTCTTTAAAATACATGTTTAAAGGCAAGCTAGTGATTTGTGGAGATAAAAAGCTCAAAATATATTATTGGAAGGCAGAGGCAGAAATATTAGCATGGTGTGAGGTTGTGCTATTGATCTGGATATGCTCCCGAAAGTTACATGTAATAGTAAATACAAAATGACAGAATTTAATGATTGCAACAATTTAGCTAATAATGCTGGGCAATCTTATCCTCTGGGAAACCAACTTGACTTGGTGGCATGGGTCCGGAATACCTCGGGGACCACCTGCTGCCGGCGTTGACTCCCCTCCGCCCTGTGCGTTCCCACAGAGAGGGCCTCCTCAGGGTGCCTCCGGTCAGAGAATGCCAGCTGGTGGCCCCCAGGGGGAGGGCCTTCTCTGTGGGCGCCCCGGCTTTATGGAATCAACTGCCAGTTGAGCTCCGGATGGCACCGGATCTCCGCTCCTTCCGGCGCGGGTTAAAGACCCATTTATTCGAACAAGCTGGCCTGGCCTGATGGGGAGTTACTTAGGGTTTTAATATTTGTATATTTTTATTGTTTTTATTTTGGGCAATAATTTAATTCTTTTTTTAACTTTTGTACTTTTGTAGTTTTATTATATGCCCTGTTCACCGCTCTGAGTCCTTCGGGAGAAGGGCGGTATAAAAATTTAATAAAACTTAAACTTAAACTTTCTTAGGACCAGTTAGTCTATAAAGAGTTATCATCTTTTTGTTCCACACATACTTTCTACCTCTAGATCACCCATATGCATGTATATAATTTGTATATAGGTTGGAGGGAAGAGAGCGCTATTTTGCTAATGATATATTTTTATCTATATGCCAGGTCATTGTGAAGAATTTGTCCACTGGTATGCGAGTGGTTTTGAAATCCCACTATGGCTATGAAATTGATGAGGTGAAAATCCTGGGAAAGGAACGCTACCTTGTTGCCCACACCTCCGATACACTGCTTCTGGGTGACCTGAGTTCCACCAAACTTAGCGAGGTAACGTGTTTCACATGTAAGATGGTGGGCTGATAGATGTTGGGAAGCTGGTCTGCATAAGATCTGAATTAGTTCCTGCCCGTTGGATTCAGTTAGATACACACTGATTTGTTCAAGCCATAGGTTTAGGCTTCACGCATAAAAAAAAAAAAAACCAAACAGGCAAAGCCTTGATCCTACTGTTGTGGCTGCTATTTTCACTTTTTTGACCCCACTCTGCAGACATCTCCCATTCACATGTCCTTCCGGATTCCTCCAGCCAGGCCTGTTTCTGTATCTCCAGCCATGATTAATGGCAGGAGATCAAAGCTGCCTCTCAGTGCCTTTGGCTGTCCTCAGGCTTTCAATCCCCCTGAGATCTCTGCTGTTTATCACTTTGGCTTGGTTTTGCTCTTTTGCAGCTTTTTTGGCAAAGGAAGACTACTGTTCATCCATTTTTGCTGGATAACCTTTGAAGAAATGGATGTGAAGCTGTTTTTTCCCCCTTCCTGTTCTCTCTCTCTCTCTTTTTTTTTCTCCAAAATGTCAATCCTCAGTGCTTGGGGCTTCACCATTTCCTTATGATTTCCCGGAGACATGTTTTATAAAAGTCAGCTTAATCTTTTTTGAATACTTCTCTCTTTTCAGTCATGGCAGCTTAAATTACCAGAAGTTGGAATATAAAGCCAGTCCTGACACTGCTTGAACAGGCTTTTTGCCTGGTTATTTGTGTGGTGAGAGATGCAGACTAGGGGTTGGCCGACAGAACTTAAATCACTTTGTAGAAAGTTATAAATGATGTGTGTTAGGCATATGGTGCAGCGTGCATGCTGAGAAATGCTAGTGGAAGCATGTTATGTAAAAGAGCAATCTTGTCAAATCATATCAGGCAAGTATGAATGGGGTGAACGTGGCAAGATTGTCTGATTTCATGCACACTGTCCATTCTTCTCAGGTGGCCTGGCAAGGATCTGGTGGGAATGAGAAGTTTTTCTTTGACAATGAAAATGTAAGTGGGCATGCTAGCTCGTTCAGATCTTAACCAGTATTCCTCTTTCTTAACTTTCTTTCTGCAAGAGCGTTCTACTCTTCTGGTTGGCATTTCTATAACATTGAGGGGAGAAGCCACAACTTTTTGAAGGCCCTATTTCCCTTTTCCTTGCCATTCAAATTGTCATGCTTCCCATCTTACTCTAGGTCTGCATGATCTTCAATGCAGGAGAGTTGACTTTAGTGGAATATGGGAGCAATGAAATTCTGGGTTCTGTGCGCACCGAGTTTATGAACCCCCATCTCATCAGGTGAATAATGAGACCCTTTTCTGCTATTGGAACTTGAAAAGTAAAAGCATCCCTGCAACATACACCCACCTGTTCTCACTCTTGTACTTTCAGTGTCCGACTCAATGAGAGGAGACAACAAGGAACTGAAGAGAACAAACGACTAGCCTATTTAGTTGACATTAAGACCATTGCAGCAGGTGAATGGAGTTCTTTTTTTTCTACCCAAGCTTTGACTGCTTGAGGTTGATCTCAACTTTAATTCTGAGCCTTGTACCATTTTTTTCCCTGACTTCAGTGGACCTTGTGGCTAGCTATAATATTGGCACTATCAGCCATGACAACAAGATTGACTGGCTGGAGCTGAATGAAACTGGTCATAAATTGCTTTTCCGGGATAAAAATATGAAGGTAACAGGAGGGACGCGGTGGCTCAGTGGGTTAGGACGCTGAGCTTGTCGATCAGATGGTCGGCAGTTTGGCGGGTCGAATCCCGAGTGCCGCGTAACAGAGTGGGCGCCTGTTACTCGTCCCAGCTTCTGCCAACCTAGCAGTTCGAAAGCACGTAAAAATGCAAGTAGAAAAATAGGGACCACCACGGTGGGAAGGTAACAGCGTTCCGTGCGCCTCTGGTGTCTAGTTATGCCGGCCACATGACCACGGAGACGTCCTCGGACAAGCGCTGGCTCTTCGGCTTTGAAATGGAGATGAGCACCGGCCCCTAGAGTCGGAAACGACTAGCATGCATGTGCGGGGGAACCTTTACCTTTACCTAACAGGAGGATATAGAGGGGGAGGGAATTATGTTGTGTAGGGACCTTGAAAGAAAGGAAAAAGGATAACATGAAAAACGTGTCTCTGTTGATCCTGCGTTTATTTTCTCCCACCTGTTATAATTCCCAGCTGCATCTCTATGATATTGACAATGCTGTCAAGACCACCATCCTTAGCTACTGCTCCTATGTGCAATGGGTTCCAGGGAGTGACGTGGTGGTAGCCCAGAATCGAAACAGTCTCTGTGTATGGTATAATATCGATACACCAGAACGAGTGACCATGTTCCCTATGAAGGTAATATTTGCTCTCCTGTGGCTGGTACCAGACCTGTATCTGGTTTAACTGCTTAGTTGGTAAAGATTAGCTGGAGTTTGTGAGGCTGTCACAATCTCTCAGCTAGTGAAGGGGAGACAAGAACTAGCCCGGCAGATTGTATAGTGTGGGAAAAGAACTGAGTTTTAAAAAATTGGCTCTTGCAGGGTGATATTGTGGACCTGGAGAGGAGCAATGGGAAGACAGAGGTGATTGTGACTGAGGGTGTAAATACCGTGTCCTACACTCTGGATGAGGGGCTCATTGAGTTTGGCACAGCAATTGATGACGGCGACTACCACAGGTGAGAGGCTGAAATGGATTCCAGAGAGGTTTAAATTTCTAGCCAGGTGAGAATTTGGAACTAGCCACCAGGCAACGCCTCTAGAAAAGCTTTAGGTGAGGATCCACGAGCAAGCAAAGTTGCTCCATCCTTACTCTTGAGGGGAGGAATCTGTCCTTGCATGTGAAGCCTTGGTGGAGTCTATAGAGAGTTTGAAGAAAATCTGATTCCTCATTCTTAATTGCCCAGTGCCCCATTTCCATGGGAGACTGGTACTCAGCCCCTTTGCTTTCTGCTTTTAGAGCTGTAGCTTTCTTAGAAACACTGGAGATGTCTGCTGAGACAGAGGCCATGTGGAAAACATTAAGTCGATTAGCATTGGAGGCCAAACAGCTGCATATTGCTGAAAGGTGAGTGATTTGGTCCGGCAAGCCTCCCAAAAGTATCTGGTAGGGCTAATCTGGCACTGCTAGCCAGAGAATCAGGAGTCTGGTTTTGGGCAAACACATTTTCTAAAAAAGCATACGCTTATGTCAGCTGCATCACATTTTAGCTCCTGAGATGCATAGTGGCTAGAGTCTGATGTAGGATTTAAATTGTGGTGAAGATTGGTTATATGGATGTAGGTTATAAAATGTCTTAGTTGGAAAAGATGCTGACAGGCTCTTGGTTTCTTGATACCACTGATTAACCTAGTTCTCCCACAGTGTCACTCAGAGAGCAACCCATTTGAACCAAGGAATTCTTGATTCAGTCTGCCAACTTTCATGAAATACCTTGATTAGATTGTTAATTGCTTACTCACATCTTTACTAGTTATATTTCTACAAATTTCCTTTAGATCAGTTATGAGCTGGAAGACACTTTATTCTGCTTCCTATCCACTTTAGATCCCAAATTTTGCAACCCTTTGAATTTATATTTTGGTTGTTTGCTGTTTGTATTATTATGTATTTTTGTTGTGCGCCTCCCAGAATCATACAGTCCGAGTTGGGTGTCCTTATAAATCTGGAAATAAATAAAATTTCTAAAATAAAATAAAATAAAATAAACCCCAATGATATTTTCTTCTAGGTGTTTTGCCGCTCTTGGACAAGTATCTAAGGCTCGATTTCTCCACGAAACAAATGAGATTGCTGACCAAGTGGCCAAGGAATACGTGAGTGAAATGCGGAGCTTGCTTTTGCTCTTTTATTCTCCTATCTCCTAGGTTTCCCCATCAATGTTCCTGCATTTCCCTTTCCCTTCGATCAGGGTTTCCTAAAATTGGGGAGGTACAGGCAGCCACGCGGGGAGGGCTGAAGAACCTTTTAGTTATGTTGCTGCAGTAAATCCACATTTCCCAAAGATTAATTGTATCGTTTACATTGCTCATCTGTGTTCATTTTAGTTTTGGGGGCCTTAGGGGAGGGCATGTGCATTAAGATTACATTAAAAGGAGGCGTGTTGGCAAAAATGTTGCATTAAAGGGAAAAAAGAACCTACTAATCCAGACATGTCAAACACAAGGCCCGGGGGCCAGATCCAGCCCACGAAGTGGTTTCATGTGGCCCGCGAAGCCATCCTGGAAACAGTGAGGAAACGGCCCCCACTGCCTTGGCCCTGGCCCAGAGACCCTCCTTCTGTCAGAGACCCTCAGATCTGTCCCACTCCTGCCCAGGCCCCCATAGGCACCCTTGATATGAATGATGTTGAGCTGGCCACGCCCACCCAGTAGGCCATACGCACTCTAGCCACGCCCACCCAGTAGGCCACACCCACCCGGCCCTTTGAGGGCAACCGCAATGCTGATGCGGCCCTCAATGAAATTGAGTTTGACACCCCTGTACTAATCCAACAGAGCATTTGTCTCATCTGGGTTCTCCTTGCACTTGGTGGGTGCTTAACTTACATGGATGGAGTTGGAGGGGGCCGTCTGTTTTTCCCACAGTTTGAGAATGACATCTTCTCCTCTGTTTAACTGCTCACTGCAGGGAGGGGATGGCACAGACTATTATCAGGTCCGAGTCCGCTTGGCTATGTTAGAAAAAAACTACAAGCTGGCAGAGATGATCTTTCTGGAGCAGGTGAGTCTGGGAGCAGGGATTGCTTATTTTGAACACTTTTGTCCCCTCCACCTCTCTGTACCCTAACCCACGTTATTTCCCCTGTTGTAGAACGCTGTGGAGGAGGCCATGGAGATGTATCAAGAGCTTCACATGTGGGATGAATGCATCTCAGTGGCAGAGGCAAAAGTAAGAGAGGCACTGAAGACTTAAGAGCATCAGTTTCTGAGATGGTTCGATATCTTCTCCTCTGTTGTCCTCTCTCATAGAACCATCCTGCGTTAGAAAAATTGCGTCAAAGCTATTATGAGTGGCTGCTGCAGACACAGCAGGAAGAGCGAGCTGCTGAGGTGCAGGAGAGCCAAGGAGACTTGCAAGCAGCCATTGGCCTCTACCTGAAGGCTGGGCTACCAGCTAAAGCAGCACAGCTGACCATGGAGCGAGAGGAGCTACTGGCAAATGTTGACCTCATCAATCGTATCGCTACAGCCCTGATTCGAGGAGAGCTTTTTGAGCAGGTGAGGCATCTATTACACTTCCGAAGGCTCAGTAGTTATACAGCTTCTTTAACCGTGTTACATTCCTCTTTTGAAGGAGACGTGCATCACCCAGTGGTAAAGGTAGGTATGCTTGTTATCTTCCTTTCATTTTCTTCAGGGTTGTAGCTGATAGCATCTTGGTAGATCTTCCCAATGTTATCTAGGCCAGAGATGATAACTTACGTAGCAGTGAGCAGGAAGATGGAGATTATGAACCAGTGGTAGGCATAGCTAGAGTTGGGAAGGGGATAGGGCTCACAATAAACAAGTTTATTGCTCTTAGAGATTGGAAGAAAAAGGATCTATGTGACAGAACGAATGAGGGTGAGGATGGAATAAGAGGATGGCCTAGGCCAGCGGTCTCCAACCTTCGCGGCTTGGTGGCCCAACTGGGGGAGGTGGGGAGAGACAGGAGAACTGAGCGGTCGGCCGGCACGCGTGTGAACACGTGCAGCTCAACTTAACACAAGTGGTGGACCGATGCACAGGTGCACACAGGCCAAATTGCACAAGTTGAACTATCTACACATGTGCCTGCGAGTGCACGCCAACCTGCTACTCGTACAAACTGAGCTGTGCACGCATGCGCTGGCCTACCACTCATGTGGCCCAGTTCCAAATAGGCTACAGCCTGGTACTGGGCCGCAGCCCAAGGGTTAGAAAACCCTGGCCTAGGCTATCGGTTGCTTTTGCGTTCAGCTCATTAATTTCAGTGTGTTTTAAGGAATACACATATTAGTGTCATTTTTGAGGGCTTACATTTTGCCTCAAGATGAGAAAAATAACCTTCAGTAAGTTCTTCTACGGGTCAGGCTACTAAAGAGGTTATACTCTATATTTTAATTCACTAAATCTTGCAGAGTTACTCTCCGAATTTGGTTGTTCTTTTCCCACAAGCATCCTTTTTTAAAAAATTATAAATGGACTACGAGGCCAAGACGTCGTTCAGTTTTCAAGGTGCTTCCAAGTCTCGGGTTCTGCTGCGGTGATTTTCAATAAAGGGACTTTTGTGGCGATGCCTTGGAGCAATGAGATGTCATCGTTCCGTGTGAAAAATACCATGATGTCGGGAGTCAGTGAGGTCACCTGACAGCAGTAGGGAGCTTGATAGACCTTACTTTGCTTACGGAATACTTCCCGGCATAAAAAGTGGTTGATCTGCCTTTAAACATTGGGTATTGTTGGGCAGATTCAACTTTCAACCTCTTTTTCAGGCTGGAGAACTCTTTGAGAAAATCCGGAACCCCCAAAGAGCACTGGAGTGCTATCGCAAGGGAAACTCATTTCTGAAAGGTAAGAGGATGAGGGAGGGAGGTTGCAGCTTGCCTCTTAAGTTCTCAAATTTTTATATTTCCTACAGTTCTATTGAGCGGCTGTTGAAAAATTTTAGCATTAGAAGGTAGAACAAAATCATTTACAGGTAGTCCTCGTTTAGCAACCGCAGTTGAAACCAGCAACTCAGTTATTGAAGCAGTCACTAAGTGAAAATCAGGTGATTGTGAGTGTGCTTATGATTTTACTTCAGTTTCCCTTTGCGTCTTGCTACGTCCTTCCGCCAAACTGGGCTTCTTTCTCTTTGAGGATATTTTGGTATGAGACAAACAAGCAAGTGAAAATAAGAGCAGAGAGACAATGTGCAGGTCGTAAATGGGAGGTCACTAAGTTGTTTGAGCACCGTTGTAACTAACTTTGAATGACCATTAACAAGGCAAATCACTAAGCGAAGACTACTTATATAGCAAATCTTGTTTATGGTTAAAAAAAAACCCTCAAAAAGTGAAAAGGGCCAAGGGAAGAGATATTTAGAAATGGGTTTACAGTATCCCCACTATCCTTGGATTGGCAGTTTTAGGTTCTGCATACTTCTTAAGACATGGTGGCTCAGTGGGTTAGGACGCTGAGCTTGTCGATCAGAAGGTCGGCAGTTTGGTGGGTCAAATCCCGAGTGCCGCGTAACACAGTGAGCGCCTGTTACTCATCCCAGCTTTTGCCAACCTAGCAGTTCGAAAGCATGTAAAAATGCAAGTAGAAAAATAGGGACCACTACGGTGGGAAGGTAACAGCGTTCCATGCACCTTTGGTGTCTAGTCATGCCAGCCACATGAACACGGAGACGTCCTCGGACAAGCGCTGGCTCTTCGGCTTTGAAACAGAGATGAGCACCGACCCCTAGAGTTGGAAACGACTAGCACGCATGTGTGGGGGAACCTTTACCTTTACCTTTACCTACTTCTTAAGAGACTTGCTTGTCCAAGATCTGGTCTGTTTAGTTCACCTTACATGCTCTTTGTTCTTCCTTTCCCTGCAGCAGTAGAACTTTCTCGTTCAGTTTTTCCAGCAGAAGTGGTAAAGCTGGAGGAGGGCTGGGGAGACCACCTTGTACAACAGAAGCAACTAGATGCAGCTATCAACCACTACATTGAGGCCAGGTCTGTGGAGGGTATACTGACTAGACTCTCTGAAGCTACCTTTCTTATAGTTACTGGTATTCTGAAAATTGTATGTTGGACTGACACCCAGGATCAGGATGGGCCCTGTGGGAGCCTTGCTCTAAGGAATGTGATTTTTTCCAGGTGCGCTATCAAGGCCATTGACGCAGCTATTGGGGCTAGGCAGTGGAAGAAAGCTATATACATTCTTGACATGCAGGATAGGAAAACAGCAGCCAAGTATTACCCCCAAATTGCCCAGCACTATGCAGCCTTGCAAGAGTATGAGGTAACAACTTTCTCCCTCCACACACACACACACACACACACACACATTGATACAATGGAAGAATAACAAGCTGTTTGTCCCTTTAGATAGCAGAGGAACTGTATGTCAAAGGAGACCACATTAAGGATGCCATTGATATGTACACCCAAGCTGGACATTGGGAAAAGGCACATAAGGTAAGAACATTCCAGGAAAATGCCTGTTTGTGTTCAGTGAATGCCAGAAGAGCATAGTAACACTTCTCAACCAATTGTTTGTCCCATCAAAAAAACAATGGGAGGGAGCGAAGCAATTTGCTTGGGTTATCCGGAATGGTTCAAAATAGGATAATGTACATCTCTTGTGTGTATTTGGGAAGGGGAGTTTATCCTTTCATGCCTAGCTCCCACTTTGCCTTGCAGCTGGCATCAAAGTGTATGAAGCCAGAGGATGTGTCAGTACTGTACATTACACAAGCTCAGGAGATGGAGCGACAGGGAAAGTACAAGGAAGCTGAGAGGTGAGAGGTGTTGCAGTTCTATATCTTTTAAACCAGAAGAATGGAATTTGTAACAGAGACTGGGGGAGGAAAGAGGGGAGAGGCTTCCAACTGGTATAAACAAACTATTAAGCAGAACTCTTGGGGGAATGTCAGTGAATCCCACAGGCTTTTTTTTGCCAAGTTGTATGTATCACCAGGGTAGTTCTAGGTGAGATCCTTATTTGGGGTGCAACGTTTTCAGTGGCAAGTTATGCTTTTTCCAGGCTCTACATAACTGTGGATGAACCAGACTTGGCCATTACAATGTACAAGAATTGCAAGATGTATGATGAGATGATTCGCCTGCTGGCCAAATACCACAAGGATCTGCTGAGCGATACACATTTGCACTTGGGCAAGGTAAAGCATTGGAGGAGAAGTAACGGAAGAAAAGCAGATTTAGTGGTGACCTTCTGACTTATTTTGCAGGAACTGGAAGCTGATGGGAATCTGCAGGAGGCTGAATATCACTACCTTGAAGCCAAGGATTGGAAGGCAGCTGTAAACATGTATCGTGTGAACAATATGTGGGATGAGGCCTATAGGGTAAAAGCAGCATACATAATTCCTTTTGATGTAACAGCTAGGGCATGAGCTATCTAAGCTGTTCCAGGCTGAGCTTAGGAGCTACGTATGGGGTCCAGAATCACATTACTAGCATACACCCTACCTGTGTGTTTACTACATTGCCTTAAAAGAGTACAGCATTGAGGGGCGGGAGGGGCAGTGCCGGAAGTATGCATGCACAAAGAAAAGGCTGAAGGATGAACATGCTCATTAGGCTTGGAAAAGTTACCTTTGATGGGCAGCCCCGGTAAGTTGCTTTAGGCCCAGTTCTCCTTTCATCTCTGTTTTGATCTGAGACAGGTAGCCAAAGCTCATGGTGGAGCAAATTCTCACAAGCATGTGGCCTTCTTGTGGGCAAAGAGTCTGGGCGGAGAGGCTGCCGTGAAACTCCTCAACAAATTTGGACTTCTGGAAATGGCCATTGACCACGCAGCTGACAACAAGTGAGCAGCAAGGAGAAAAAGACTTACTGGTGTTATCCCAAGCAAGGTCTCCTGTTAGAAAGGAGGCAAGATCCGTCAGTGCCTCGTTTCATAACAGAGATTCTCGAGGGGTAGGACCTGCCCACGGGTTTCAACAAGGGGATTCTGCAATAACTCCAGGTCCCCTTTCGTGTGTGGCTTGAGTGGGTCTTCTTGCTATGCTTCCTTTGTAATCGGGTTGGTTTTATTCTCATGGGACAGTTGCCCAATAGTTTTCACTCTGCTGAAATTGGTTTGAAAGTGGTTTGGGATGGGAGACATAATTCCTCCTTCCACCTCCTTTTCTTTTTCCATAGCATTTTTGATTTTGCCTTTGAGTTGGCTAGACTCTCCCTGAAGCAGAAACTACCTGAGATCCACTTCAAATATGGTTCTTTCCTGGAAGACGAGGTAGAAATCCCTCGTGTTTCTTAATGGTTGCTCTCTTTTCTGAAGTAAATGCCGGTCACGGGGTAAATATGCCATTCTCGTTAAATGCAGGGCAAGTTTGAAGAAGCAGAGGTGGAATTTGTGAAGGCCGGGAAGCCTAAAGAGGCAGTTCTAATGTGAGTGCTCCTCCATCCTCCTATGACGACAACTCTTGCTTTCTGCCTCTGTCCTATTCCAGTGCTTTAATGTGCTGCCTGCTCATTTAGGTATGCTCATGCTCAGAACTGGGCCGCTGCCCAGCGAGTAGCTGAAGTCCATGATCCAGAGAGTGTAGTGATTGTGCTAGTTGGTCAAGCTGATGCTGCCTTCAAGCAAAAAGAGTTCCAGAAAGCAGAAGCTTTGCTGTTGCGTGCTCAGCGACTTGATCTAGCTGTGAAACACTACAAGGTAAATAGAAAAAAAACAACAACACCAGGACTGCTCTCTTTGGCGAAACATTTGATTGGGTCAGTAGATGTTTAATAGACTATGGTTCCGGATGAAATTTACCATAGACAGCTTTCAAACCCCAATTTGCTATCTGGTCATTATTCTATTGCTGTGAGGAAGCCACTCTACTCAGACCAAATACCATCTTATTAAAGCTGCCTAGGGATTTCCAAAGAAATGGAGCTCCATTCGACATTCTCTGCAAGCAGATTGTGATCAAAACATGACAGCATTTTTTTGGTGATGGGAGCAGTAGATGAAATGGAATTTCAGAGAAGCATACTAGCCAGGAGCAGGAAATAATTCCTCCTCCTGTTCTCCCAAGCTGTATCAAAGATGCTGGTGGCCAACAACGTGGACACTGGCTTAGTAAAACAAACCATGCTGGTTTCGAATGATCTTTTCTCCACTGCAAATCAAATACAGCCTGATATATCTTGCAGTGGTTAGGCAAGGCAGCTTTCTGCAACCAAGGTAGTGGGGAAGCCAGCAGAAAATTGTAAGTGCCAGGCCAGCAGGCAGGTAAGCAGTTGCTGCTGGGTGGGGGAGGAAGTGAGGGGGTGTATAGGAAAGGCACTACAAGAATTGACGAAGGTGTGCAAAGGAATGCATGACCGTGTGAGTCAGGAAGGGTACATGAGGGTGCAACACAGGTCAAGGAGGATATACGGTACCAGTCCATGAGGGTGTACAAATGGCTGGCACTGCATGAGCACAGGGGCTGGGGGAGGTTGCACAGGTGGGGGAGATTTACCACGGTGACCTGCAACCTTCCTGCTGACTTCCCTATTGGCTTTCTGGGGAAACCGACAAGGAAGATTGCAAATGGTGATCACAGGACATTGTAATTGGTTGCAAGTGCAAACTGGCTGCCAAGCACCAGACTGCGATCACGATTTACCAAGAGTGCTAGGACAGCCAGAACCTGTCATAACTGCCATTCATTCAACACCATTGTAGCTTCAAACAGTTGCTAAACAAATAATCCTAAGTCAAGACTATTTGTAGCTCCCAAAGGTAGAAATTATGAGTTATAATTATTACAATTGTTCTTTTTTTCATGGGGGAAAAGGATAACTAGAGGAGCTTCTCCCTTTCTCCTTTGCCAAGTAAGGATACTTTCCATGATTCTTTTTCCCAGGAAGCTGCTATGTGGAGCGATGCTCTCCGAATCTGCAAAGAATTTCTCCCTGGAGATCTAGAGGTTCTACAGGAAGAGTATGAACGGGAGGTGGCTAAAAAAGGATCTAGGTATTTAAGTCATGAGAGGTATGGGAAAGTTTCTGGAAGCTGGCTTGCTGATAGCCACAAGTCACTCAGCCCTAAGATTAAGGCGGGGTTTCTCAAAGTCCTAATCACTTGGCCTTCTTTTATTGGGTTTCTACAAATAATTGCTTCAAAGACCTGGATCTTCTTAGTCTTTGAGCTGTCACTGGGACTATCCTTCTAATTGTACGGGATGGAATAGATAGGAGTTTCAACATCAAGCTGTAGGAAATCTCCTTGTCCCTTTCTGGACATTGACTAAGATTCTGTTGATTGTTAGAGGCATTGAGGGCCTCCTGGAGCAGGCACGTGAGTGGGAGCAAGCAGGCGAATATGCCAGAGCTGTGGATTGCTATCTCAAGGTGCGGGACCCCAGCAACAGCACATTGATGGAAAAATGTTCCATGAAGGTAGGAAATTGCTCAAGGTTCACCTAACCTTTCCTGCTTACGGCCCTTGAAGTCAGTTGGAGGCATACAGTGTAATGAAGGAGAGAAATGGAGAAAAATTGGGAATGGAAAGAAGTGTCTGGGGCGGAATTCTTTGGGCAAGTGAGACTTCCTAAATCAGTTGTACCTCGGCTTCTTTCATACATTAAAGCTAAATTTGCCTTTTGATGGTCGTTGTTCGGTTGCTCTTTTTTTCCAAAAGTTCAAAATTACCATTCCAAATTGTCTCTGATGGAGTATCATAAGCTGTAAATCATTACGACAGGAGTCTCTGCAGCAAGAAGAAGACTGTACAAGGGAACCTTCCTTCATTTGTGAATGCTTCTTTTCGTGTCAGGCAGCTGAACTTTCTATCAAGTTTCTTGGCCAGCCTCGGAGCATTGAGGTGATGCGGACAGTGGGACCCCAGCTGGTCAGCATTGGAAAGTTGAGCGTGGTAAGAGCAAGCCTCTGAAAGGCAGTTTAGTCTCACCTGTGTTTGTACAAAAAAAAAATTTCCCCAGTATTTTTTTAAAGGTTAGAAAGAGGACAGAGAGGATAAAAATGTTCCAATAAAACCTTTTCTTTTTAGAATAATGAAAGAAATGATACATGTTTTCTTTTATAATAGGAAGACTTTTATGTATACAGGTGGTTAGCTGCGCAGTCGTTCTCTAATGCTAATCAAAAATGAATTTCTGTAACCAAGAGGGCAGTGAAAGAAGGAAAATTCAGTTTCTTTGAAACTGTTAGTTTCTGTGAAAAGTCACTTTCTGTGACTGACGTTTGCACAGAGGGTGGTGGATCTGTTCTTGACTAGCCTCAAAGCATGGAAGGAGCATAAAGGAATGCCAAAACCAAAGTTTTAAAAATCTTTAAAAGTAAATTCAATTATTAAAAGTAGCCATTGATGAAATTAGACTTTCACATTTAATAAATAGTCCGCATAATTGTATGCGGAAACACGACATACATATTCTCCTGCAGGTTTTTAACTTAGCAAAGTGAATTGAAATCAATAAAAGTGTGGCATGCAAATAAATACCGCACGTATTTTAATTTTTCCCAACATTTCCACTTTTAAAAGAGGTTTTTTTTTCCTGTAGTTTCAAAATTCCTGGGGAGCTTCTCTCTTCTCAGGCCAGACGTGCAGTGAGCCTACACCTCCTCTGTACAGTTCTATTTTGATATATCAACAAATTTCTCATTCCTATCCCATCCTCAGGCGGTAGAGCTATACCTCAACCTTGATCTAATCAAGGAAGCCATCGATGCCCTCATGGAAGGGGAGGAGTGGAACAGAGCTAAGTGTGTGGCCAAAGAGCTTGACCCCAGGTACTGCAGTCTACTTCTGAGAGTGGCTTGCAAAGAATACACTTTGAATAAGAACCTATAATGCTGTTTATGCGGAAGGCTGTCGGTTTCTCAAGCCTACTGCTGCATCACCTAATTACTAAGGTGGTCACCTTATTACTAGGACAGAAATGACACACTCTCTTTGTGGCAGATACGAAGAATACGTGGATCAACACTATAAAGAATATCTCAAGAATCAAGGCAAAGTAGATTCGGTGAGCAGGAATCTTGAGTGGGGTGAAGGGGAAAGTGGGGGGCACTGACAGTTGGGAGACAACTTAAAGTGAGTAATTTGAAGAACCTTTACATCTATATAAATAAAAATGAGAGAGATTTTTGAAGTGCAGCTTAAATTGAATATATCTTGTCATTCTTCTATCAGTAATTATTTTGGAGAATGTTTAAAAATTGACTGGGTAGTCAAAAATCAAAGGATTAGGGGGAAAAATCAGGGCAATTTAAACCAAAACTGTTGGCAGCTGCTTTTTACACAAAATCTTGGTGCAGGCCAAATATATTATTTGGCAATTCTAGAAGGGGACCAGAGAATATCAGATGAGGGTATGTGTACAATCCAGGTTGGTACTGCTGTCTCATTATTATTTAAGTCAGGGGTCCCCAATCCCTGGTCCATGGACCGGTACTGGGCTGCGGCATGCCAGCAACCGGTCCGCACAAACAAGGAAAGACCCATCCATGAGATGCATGCAGAACACAAAACCACGCACCCTCCAGTCCGTGGAAAAACCTCTCTCCAAGGAAACAGTCCCTGGTGCCAAAAAGGTTGGGGACCTCTGGTTTAAGTGACTGACTTATAGCTGATCTCTCTTTGACAGCTTGTGGGCGTGGATGTTATGGCTGCCCTCGATATATATGTGGAAAGGGGGCAGTGGGAAAAGTGCCTGGAGACAGCTGCCAAACAGGTATGTGAAAGGCCCAAGTGGTTCTTCTACAAAAGGAACAAAATTGTCACAAAGGCTGACCACCCATCTAAGCATCTTAGTTTCCCCCAAAAGCTGTCTAGAACATTTGAGTTTGGTGGATCTATGAAAACAAGAGAATTGAGCCCACCTTCCATTCCCCACTGCTTTAGTTAGGGGTCAAAGATCTGTTTGCAAAAGGGGACTGAAAAGAAATTGTCATTCAACTATGAAAGCCAGTTTGGTCTAGTTGTTAAAGCACCAGAGTAGAAAGTGGGAGACTGTGAGTTCAAGTTATGCCTTAGCCATGAAAGCCAGCTGGGTAATCTTGAGCCAGTCACTCTCTCTCAGCTAAATCCATTTCATAGAGTTGTTATAGGGAAAATGGGAGGTGGGAAGTGTGTTGGATATGTTTGGGGCCTTCAGTTATTTGTAAAAATAATAAGAGCAGCATGGAAATTTTTTATTTTTTATTTTAATTCCATTTATATCCCGCCCTTCTCCGAAGACTCAGGGCGGCTTACAAGCTTAGCAGTAGAAATAAATAACAAGCATGAGATGGTTATATAAACCAAATGTATGTATGTATGTATGTATGTATGTATAAATAATAAATAAATAAATAAAATATCCACGTAGCTATCACCCTGCTAGTTCTCCAAAATAAACCAAATGTATAAATAAAAGTAAGGGACGCGGTGGCTCAGTGGGTTAGAATGCTGAGCCTGTCAATCAGAAGGTTGACAGTTTGGCGGGTTGAATCCCGAGTGCTGCGTAGCAGAGTGAGCGCCTGTTACTTGTCCCAGCTTCTGCCAACCTAGCAGTTTGAAAGCACGTAAAAAATGCAAGTAGAAAAATAGGGACCACTACGGTGGGAAGGTAACAGCGTTCCGTGCGCCTTTGGCGTCTAGTCATGCCGGCCACATGACCACGGAGATGTCCTCAGACAAGCGCTGGCTCTTCGGCTTTGAAACGGAGATGAGCACCGGCCCCTAGAGTCGGAAACGACTAGCACGCATGTGCGGGGGAACCTTTACCTTTACCTTGGACAGAATGCAAACAAGGCAG
This sequence comes from Vipera ursinii, assembly GCF_947247035.1. NCBI lineage: Eukaryota > Metazoa > Chordata > Lepidosauria > Squamata > Viperidae > Vipera > Vipera ursinii. The sequence continues at coordinate 335,693,773 of NC_139512.1, read as the reverse complement.
GTTAGTTTTTTCCACTAGGAAATGGGAAACACTAAAGATATAGTCACCTAGAAAGGAATTCTCCTGTTTCGCCAGGTCATTTCTCATAATGGAAAACTGCTATTTGTTTTATTTTTGTTGTTGTTGTTAGTAGCAAAGTCGTGTCCGACCCATCGCGACCCCATGGACAACATTCCTCCAGGCCTTCCTGTCCTCTGCCATCTTCTGGAGTCCACTTAGGCTCACGCCTACGGCTTCAGTGACTCCATCCAGCCACCTCATTCTCTGTCCTCCCCTTCTTCTCTTGCCCTCAATCTTTCATTTGTTTTATACTTTTCCATATTATTTTCTTCCTCTTTTCGCTTCTTATAGAACTATAAAGTGCTGCATAAATATGTGGCTCTTTACGCCACATACTTGATCCGTGAGAACTGTTGGGACAAAGTCTTGAGCCTCTATATCCAGAATGGTGCTCCCGCCAATGTCCAGGTAAGATATACTCCCACAGGCTAGGAAAGTTTGCTTGCTCCTGTTCATAGCAAAGCTCTTCCTATATTTTCTCTTCAGAATTTCAATATTTATAAACGACTATTTATGGAGATGGTGAATGCAGCCAATATGAATAGGCCAGAGGCTTATCACAGCTGGGCTGATTTGCGGGACGTGCTCTTCAACCTGGTGAGTAGAGCTTAAATATATGTACGATATACCATCGATTGTAAAGTGCCTGAGCTTCATTTTACTCCTCTGTGATGCTTCTAGTACCACACAAGCGTTTTCCTAAAAAAAAGCTACAGTGCAATATATCTGTGTGGCACCACTCTATATTTTCAGATAAAAGCAGATTTTTCATTATTACCCAATCTCTTTGGTGGAGTGAATATATATGTTTAGATGGCCGTAAATGAAACCACAATCTGCTGTTTCTTTTTTAAAAAAAATATATAAGAAAAAGGTCATTTTTCCCAATTTCAAGTGATTAAGAATCTAGCAAACTTACATGATTCCCTTTCTTATAGTGTGAAAATTTAGGGAAATCAAGTGAAGCCAATTCACCAGCTCATGAGGAGTTTGAAACCATATTGCTTATATCCCACTACTATGCTACACGATCTGCAGCCCAAAGCATCAAACAGCTGGTAAGAGAAGGATGGCAATAGGGCAAAAGGACTTAACTGGTTTACTAGTCTTTGGCTCGTTCCTGAACCCTAAATTTCTTACTATTTCACTTCCCTCTGCATGGAGTTCTGATTGCATTATCTTTGAAAAAGATACAGTATTTGCCTTGTTAGTTCAGCTTCAGATTTGGATGGCTACAGAATCTGTGGATCTTGTGCAACTGGCAACCAAGTCTTTTTGTTTAGGTTTGCCAGTCATGAAAGAATAGTTCTTGTGACATTTTGGTTCTTAGCTAGTTTGTAGCTTAATTTTCTCATGAGTCCAACTTTCAGAACTTTTCTTTTTTAGATTCATTGTATATTTCACTTTGCGCAAATATCAAATTGCAATCCTGATATCTTGAGTTCCTTTTCTGAGACTTTGGAGGGAGCGGGCGACTCTCTCTCTTAACTTACGAGGTATAATTACAGGTAGCATGTTTAAAAAGAATGCAAAGGTGGGGCAACTAACTCCACTTGAATAGACTAATTTTGTCTGGAAAAAAGGGCCTTTTCTTAAGAATGGAAGCTAGGAGGCTGAGTTTGAGTTTGTGGTTTTTTGCCCCCAGGAAACTGTGGCAGCCAAGCTCTCCATCTCTTTGTTGCGCCATACTGAGATCATTCCAGCAGACAAGGCCTTCTATGAAGCAGGGACAGCAGCTAAGGTGAGGAGCAGCAAGTTCCTGATTGTAGATCACATTCAGGTAGCTTGGTGGGGAAATATTTATTTATTTATTTATTTATTTGTTTGTTTGTTTGTTTGTTTGTTTGTTTGTTGAATTTATATACCGCCCTATTCCTAAAGGACTCAGGGCGGTTCACAGGGCAAGTTAAAAACAATACAAAAGAGAGAATAAAATTAAATTAAATTAATACAGCCCACAATTAAGATAACATTAAAAATTAAAATTAATTTAATTTAATTTAATTAATATAACTTAAAATCCCTCAGTCCAGGCCAGACAATTCAAACAACCAAGTTTTTAAATCCCGGCGAAACGAGCGAAGGTCGGGGGCAGTCTGAAGCTCCATCGGCAGTTCGTTCCAAAGGGCGGGCGCACTCACAGAGAACGCCCTCCCCCTGGGAATCACCCGCCGGCAATCTCTGACTGGCGGAACCCTAAGGAGGCCCTCCCTATGGGCGCGCACAGGACAATGGGAAGCTGATGCTGGCAGCAGGTGCTCCCTAAGGTAATCCAGACCCATGCCATTTAGGGCTTTATAGGTCATCACCAGCACCTTGAATCTCACCCGGATACCTGTCCAACTGCCGCCAAATAAGGCAACATGGGGAAATGGGCAGTTCCTTGTATGCTTTATAGAAATGGGACAAACTTACACTGACTTCCTGAGGATTCCACTTCTTACATTCAGAATCACATTTAGATTTTTAACTTTCAAACAAGTGATCTCTAGAAAAACTGTAACAGAATTAAAACATTTTACAGTATAACAATGGCCAAATGATCGAGAGAACTGAAGCAATGTATTTACGATGTCAATCCAGATGGATTCTAGGCAGACTCTAAGGAATTACAGTAATTGGATTCTTGATTATGATAAAAGGAAAGATGGCATAAATGCAATTGTATACAGCACTAGTAAAGTGGAGAAGAATCATTGTTTCTCTCTCAAAATATTAGACTCATAGTCATCCCTTTAAAGTTAAATGGCGCCAGATGATTGACCCAGTGCTCAGTGAAATTGTGGAATTTGGTTTCATACAGTGTGGCAATGTCTGCCAATTTAGGTACCTTAAAAAGGGGATTAAACAAAATAATATATGGTGATATCTATAAACTTCCCAATTGAAGTGACCTTATTTTTTACAGGTCTTAGAAAAAAACTATTGTTTGTATCATGTTTGGCAGGCTTTATAGTTGCATCTATCAGATTACTAAATCTAATGAGAACATTAGGTTTTCAAATCTTCATCTAATCTCACATATAAATGTGAAGAATGTGATTATTCATCCCATTTCATTCTAATTAAACTTTTTTTTTACAAAAAATAGTACTTTTGTGGAACACTATTTCCAATATGCTACTCAAAAGTCAAGCAATCTTAGCTTGAAAACATTTGAACACTCCCCCTGGTTGATCTTTGCCCATCAGGCTTCCGGGTGCTGCACCAGCCTCGGGCTCAGGGTAGGGGTGGTGGAGTGGCAGTTGTTGCAAGGGAGACCTTATGTCCGCGGGAGGCCACCATGGTCCAGATAGTCGGGTGTGAGTCCCTCCTCCTGAGATGTGGTCCCAGAGCTCAGTTGGGCTTGCTGCTGGTGTATGTTTCACCTAGACACGTGGCAGCAGCCCTGCCTGAGCTTCTCGATATCCTCTCAGGGTTGGTGGTTGAGTTCCCCAAACTTATAGTTTTGGGTGACTTCAACCTACCATCCCTGGGGGGATCATCTGAGTTAGCTCGGGAGTTCATGACTTCTGTGACGGCCATGGACCTGAAGCAGGTTATTCTGGGCCCAACTCACGGGGGGGGGGGTGTCACACGCTCGATTTGGTTTTTCTATCCGGACGGTGGTTAGATGATCTGGGGGGGGGGTTTCTCCAATTAATTCACCCCTGTCATGGACCGATCATCATCTCCTGCGGATGGTCTTCCGTTTTGCCACTCCCTGTCGTGGGGTTGCTGAGCCAACAAGATGGTTCCGCCCTAGACGCCTTATGGACCCTGAGCGGTTCCAAACGGCGCTTGGGCCCCCACCTGCCTCCTTTGCTCACAGCTCGGTCGATGCCCTAGTGGAAGCCTGGGAAAGGGCAGCCAGAGGCACTCGACCAAGTTGTACCCATGCGGCCTTTGACCCGACGCAGATCTCAACGGGCCCCATGGTTCTCTATGGAGCTCCGCGAGATGAAGCGTCGGAGACGGGGCCTAGAGAGCTGTTGGAGGTCCAGCCGATCCGAATCCGACCGGTTACGACTAAGGTCGTTTACGAGAACTTATCTTGCAGCGTTGAGGGTGGCTAGGTCTAACCACTTTGCCACCCTCATCGCGTCCGCAGATAATCGCCCGGCCGCCCTGTTTAGGGTAACTCGCTCCCTTCTTAATCAGGAGGTGAGGGAGGAACCCTTGCAGGGTCGAGCCGAGGAGTTTAGTCGATTTCTGTCGGACAAAATCGCTCGGATCCGGACCGGTTTGGACTCCGACTGGGCAGAGTCTGACGAAGAGGATACAGGCGGCCTTGTCGATTTAATCTGGGAAGAGTTCGACCCTGTGACTCCTGAAGAAGTGGACAAGATCATGGGGAAGCTGAGCTCCACCACGTGTTTGTTGGACCCGTGCCCCTCCTGGCTGACTTATGCAGCCCGGGATGGGACACGAGGCTGGCTCCAGGCAGTGATTACGGCCTCTTTGAGTCAGGGTAGCTTTCCCGCCGCCTTGAAGGAGGCGGTGGTGAGACCCATCCTCAAGAAGCCTGCCTTGGACCCAACAATTTTAAACAACTATCGTCCGGTCTCCAACTTTCGCTTTTTAGCGAAGGTTGTTGAGAGCGTGGTGGCGCAGCAGCTCCCTTTGTTCTTGGATGAAGCTGATTACCTAGACCCGTACCAATCGGGTTTCAGGCCCGGGTACAGCACGGAGACGGCATTGGTCGCGCTGGTGAATGATCTCTGGCGGGCTCGGGACAGAGGTTGCTCCTCTGTCCTAGTCCTTTTAGACCTCTCAGCGGCTTTTGATACAATCGACCATGGTATCCTGCTGCGACGTCTCAGAGGGTTAGGAGTGGGAGGCACAGTTCTCCAGTGGTTCTCCTCTTACCTTCTGGGACGTTCGCAGTCGGTGTTGGCAGGGGGGCAGAGATCGACCTTGAGACCTCTCATTTGTGGAGTCCCTCAGGGATCGGTTCTCTCGCCTCTCTTGTTCAACATCTATATGAAGCCGCTGGGTGAGATCATTCGTGGTTTTGGAGTTGGGTATCACCAATATGCTGATGATACCCAGCTTTTTATTTCTACCCTAAACCACCCCAGCGATGCCCTCGACGTGATGTCCCGTTGCCTGGAGGCGGTCCGGGTCTGGATGGGGAGGAACAGGCTTCGACTCAACCCTGACAAGACTGAGTGGCTGTTCGTGCCGGCATCCCGGGAAATTCCAATTATTCCATCATTGGCCATGGGGGGTGAACTATTAAACCCCGTAGATAGGGCCAGCAACTTGGGGGTCCTTCTAGACTCACAGCTCTCTTTGGAAGAGCATATTGGAGCTGTGACTAGGGGGGCCTTTGCCCAGGTTCGCCTGGTGCGCCAGTTGCAGCCCTATCTAGACCGGGATGCCTTGCGCACAGTCACTCATGCGCTCGTGACCTCTCGTCTAGACTACTGTAATGCTCTCTACATGGAGCTGCCCTTGAGGTCCACCCGGAGACTCCAACTTGTGCAGAATGCAGCCGCGCGAGTTGTCTTGGGAGTTTCCCGATACTCCCATGTTACACCTTTGCTCCGTGAGCTGCATTGGCTACCGGTTGCTCTCCGGGTGAGGTTCCAGGTGTTAGTTATGACTTACAAAGCCCTTCATGGCATGGGTCCGGATTACCTACGGCAACATCTGCGGCCGGCGTCAACTTCCCTCCGTCCATTGCGCTCCCACAGAGAGGGCCTCCTCAGGGTGCCGCCGATCAAAGAATGCCGATTGGTGACCCCCAGGGGGAGAGCGTTCTCTGTGGGCGCGCCAGACCTCTGGAACCGCTTACCGGTTGGGCTCCGGATGGCCCCCGACCTTCGCTCCTTCCGGCGCGATCTCAAAACATTCTTTTTTGAACAAGCTGGCCTGGTCTGACGGGATGGGGTTGGTTTTTTAAAACTAGTTTTAACTTTAATATGTATTGATTTTATGGGCATGATGTTTAATGGCTTTTTAATTTTTGTATTCGATTTTTATTGTGTATTGCCCTGTTCACCGCCCTGAGTCCTTCAGGAGAAGGGCGGTATAGAAATCAAATTATTAAATTAAATTAAATTAAATTGTTGTGTTGGAAATGAAAACAGTGTTGACTTTTGGCAAGAATTGGGAAAGATCGTTCTAGATCTAGTTCATCCTTCTCTTTTATCTTTCCAGAATGTTGGTTGGCAGAACATGGCTTTCATCTTCCTGAACCGTTTTCTTGATTTGACTGATGTGAGTTTTATCTGAGACGCTTAAGATTGGTGGGGAGGGAAAAGGACTCCATGTTTTTCTTTCTGATATTATTTGCTCTCCCAGGCAATTGAAGAGGGCTCCCTTGATGCTCTAGACCACTCAGACTTCCAAAATACAGATATCCCTTTTGAAGTGCCACTGCCTGCCAAGCCTCATATCTCAGTAAGTTGTTTTCATATGCAATTTCAATCCATTTGTATTTTGAGCAGGAGAGACAATATTTCTAAGAGGATCTCTTGGAAATGGATAGCCCTTGGCAGATTCCCAATCCAGTTGACGCAGGCACTTCCATCATCCAGCCCTAGAGTATTAGCACTGCTGCCACTTTTCATTCATTCTTAGTGCCCTATATGTCTATCCGTGCTAGGAAGAGCAGCGTGAGGAGATCCGTGACTGGGTTCTCACGGTCTCCATGGATCAGCGGTTGGAACAGGTGCTACCACAAGATGAGCGTGACACTTACGAAGCCTCTCTGGTAGCAGCAAGCACTGGCGTGCACTCCCTACCCTGCCTCATCACAGGTGAGCAGAGAGAGCACTGTGTCATTTCAGCATGGCTAAAGTTATAATGGAACATATTTCATCTTCTTTCCTCCATAAGATTTTCAAATGGTGCCTCTCCCCACATAAACTTGCGACCTTTTTCTGACCCTATTCTCATCCACTATGGGAGAATAAGGGGAGAAACAGTCTTTTATATTCTCCCATAGTTATTCAGACAGTCCCTCTTCTAAACTCCTGACATAAAAATATATGGTGCTGCTTTGCTTAAAATTCAGAAGAATGTTAAACTTACTTCTAGTCTGCATTTGATTTCTTTTAATACCATGTTTTAACTAAAGACATTTCTCACTATTCAATTTTTATTTTTTGCCTACTGTATTTATATTTTAGCATTTACTTCTGTATGTTATCAGCTGTAAGTTTTTACTTTGAAAGGTTATCATTTTAGGCATTTCATATTTTTAAAATGACATCCACAGTTCTGCCTAGTGATGAAATTTCTTCACTGAAGAAAGCTAATTTGTCCTGGTTGAATCCATGAGTCTATTCATCGTAATCTGCAACAACTCTACTTCTCTCTAGTGCTTTTTAAAATAGTTCATTGCATTACAATAAGCAATAAAAAACTAGACAAACAATTATGGCATTCAGAATGAATTAATCTCACTAAAAGGATTACTCACAGTCTTTCAAAACAAAGGTATAATAGTCCCAAAGGTGCTTTGGGATAATCATGACCTGGATGACTGAGAATTTCCATAGACAAAGAGACAGAGTAAAATAATAAAACACAACAAGGGGCCAAGTGACCTTTTGACAAGCAAGGTCAATGGGGAAGCCAGATTCACTTAACAACCATGGCAAGAAAGACACAGGGCAAAACTCACAACTGTCTTGTTTAGCAATGGGAATTTTGGGCTCCATTGTGGTCGAGAACTATCCACACAGTACTAAGGCATTCAATGTTTAAAATAGTCCAAATTAATTTCAAGTGTTATCAAGAAGCTATCCTGAGGTTCAACAAATACATAGAAAGATTTTGTGTTTGCCAAAATTTGAAGAGAGAAATTATTTGCCGGGCAGGAACTTGCTCCTTCAGCTGAGGTTTACAATACGTGGGGCTAAAGCTCCAGGTCCTCTTTATGCCCTTTCCATATGTCTTGTTTTCCTTCTCCCCACTCAGGCTATCCTGTACTGAGGAATAAAGTGGAATTCAAGTGTCCTGGCAAAGAGGCAAACAAGGAAAGCTGGAACAAATTTTTGATGGCAGTCAAGGTGAGGAAGAGAATGAAGGTATAAGAAAGCAAGCTAGCAATCATTAAGTAGAAGAGGGCACAGGGCAAGAAAAGTAGGCAAGCTTGCCTTTTAGCCTAAATCTGTAAACTTTGAACTCCGCCCTAGCTTTGTTCATGCTTCCCTTGCAGATGTCACACAGCCCCCCCTGCCAGGATGTTCTCAAGTTCATCAGCCAGTGGTGTGGAGGGCTGCCCAGCACCAGCTTCTCCTTCCAATGAGGTACCTCAGCCAGAGCCTTTTGTTAAGTCTTCGACCCCCTTTAGATATTTATTCTCCCATATTAAATATCTTGTTTATATAATCTATTGTCTGGGCTTCTTTAATGGATGTGGCATTTATAATCCATATGTCAAATGTCCTGCAACTCTAGAGACAGGAACTCAAAGGAGATGACAAAAGATTTATTTTATTTTTTATTTATTTTATTTTTATTACATTTATATCCCGCCCTTCTCCAAAGACTCAGGGCGGCTTACAAGATAACAGTATGAAAGGGGACACTGCAGAAAATTGTGTTATAGTGGTCATGCTGCATTGGAACAAAGCTCACTTTGGCACAGGATTACATTTCAAATGGAGCCAATAGGCAACTGCCTCCAATTTGTAATCATTTGACCTGTGTGAACTATATGTTGAAGTTTGTGGTTTTATTTCAAAGGATCTAAAGGCATTAGATGAGGAAGACACTTCTAAAGACTCTCTATATTCTCTAAAAGCCAAGCAGGGTCAAACCTGTTTGGTACTTGGAGTTGAAGCTACTAAGACATTTCAAGGCTAAAAGCTAACTTGGGTTTTTTTTTAAAAAAAATAATCCTTCAAGAAAGCATTAATGAATGAATTCATGAAGGCATCAGGAGTTGAGTTCGATTCAGAGACTTTTACCTTGACCTGAAAACAGAAACATCCATAATTAAAACTCTAATAATGGTAACTGTAGTCTATAATATATACTATGCAGGAATTAAAGGAGGGTGATCCACTAATAAAAATTAAAGAACAAGACTATCAAGGATAGTCTAGTAGCATTCTGATGCTACTTCCCAAATTGCCTGGGCCCAAGGCCAGTTGGAAAAACAAGCTTTTAAAGCTTCCCTAAACAACAAAAAAATTGGGACCATGCAAGTATCAGGGGAATGCTGTTCCAAACGTCAGGAAGAACACAGAGAAGACACATTTCTTGAGGTTCCCATTAGATGGAGATTATTTTATTGATGGTTCATGTAGAATGCCAATCCTACTAGATTTTACAATATAGGTTAAGTACAATTGGAGAAAGATGGTGGTGTAGCTATCCATGCCCTAAGCCATGTAGCCGTGATGTGTCCACATATACAAAGATCAAACTTGTGCAAGGCATGGTATTCCCTGTGTCACTCCCTGTGTTCCATTCCTTGTGGAACTGGAAGTGGAACTTTAAAGAAGCAAGATAGGAAGACTTTGGACTTTGATGTTAGAGAAGATTCCTGAGAAAATTGTGGCCAAGAAAACAAACCAATGGATCATCAAATCAACCCAGAGTTCTCACTTGAGACACAAATTATCCTATTTTTGACACATTATACAAAGACCTAACTCTCTAGAGAAACTCCATCTCTGAGAAAGGTGGTAGGAAAGAGAAGATGACCAGCAGAAAGTCAATGGACTCAGTTACAGTACTAAGGAATGCACCTTTGGGGAGTTCTGGAAAAACTGGCATAGATTGCGAGGGAGAATATGTGATCATTAGGAGTCAAAAATAATTTGATCAATCAAAGCTATGTAGATAACTACCAGTATCATGAGTTGCACTGGGAAGCTAACTGTAAAGACATGACTGGTACATAAGATATAAGCATCCTTCTGGCCATGGCTTCCACTTGCTTCTTAAGAGATGCAAATCTAGAGCGAGCTTCAGAATACATTCTTTTTTTCCCTCTGGGGAAGTGCAACACCATCCAGAACTAAACCTGGTAAGCTATTGGAAATAAAAGAACTTGGAATCCCTACCCATAGTGTTGCTGGGGTTGAGTCCAAAGCTGCTCATTATTCAGATCTTAACAACCTCCGAGCTATGAGAGAAATGTAAGCTGGTTAGCTGAAGCTACACATTTTCCCGATCTGTTATTGTAAGTCAGGCTTTGGAAGCCTTATCTGTACTTAGGAGCTAGGGACTTGGCAGCACACAAGAAAACAACAGCCAATTGCCGGCCATCTACACAACAATCAACCAATAGGAAAGCACCACATAAATAGGAAGCACAGAACAGCATAAAGCGCATATTCTGGTAGAGGGAAGTTCCCTGAGGATGGGTTCCAAGATGAGTCCAAAAACTCAGAAGACTAAACCTTTAGTCCCAGTGACAGACCCAGATTAGATCTTGCAATTACTCTGGGACACATATATTTGCCTTCATTCATAAAAGCAATTCTCTCAGCACTCTGTGGAAGGTTTTTTTTTCTGTTCAACATAGAAATTAAATAGTGGAAGGTCTTCAGATATCAACCTACATAATAATATCTTAGTTCTAGGCTCCAGATGTTACCTAGACATAAAATGTCTGCAAATAAAAACAAATTCAGAGAACTTGCACAACCCAGAAACTAACAATATTTGCTATAGAATATAGTTCCTAGAAACCAAGGGAGCATTTTTCTTGTCTTTTTAAAACAAAAGCTGGCTAAAATTGTGAGCAATTTTTTGGTGAATAAGCAGAAGAGAAAATTAGGTTCAGATTCAACCTGGATACAGTCAGTGGATGAGATAATATCTTTAAAAATATGAAAGCAGAGTTCAAGAAACTTCAGGAATACAAACAGCCCAACACCAACCACTAATGCCCTTTCCCAGTGAGCAGGAGATTGGATTAAGTGGCTCTTTTTAACTGTGATTCCGATTCCCAGATTCCAATCACAAACAGGTTGCAGTTAATTATTTACAAAACAATTTATTAAAAATAGGAACAGAAATGACACTTGGAACAGCTCCAGCACAGGAAGGGTTGACTTTCTCTGATAAACTGGCCCCAAGCCTGCAGGCATTATTAGATAATATCCCAAAGGAAAGGGTGGTTTAACATTGCCTTTGCCACCCGCTGTCTTGAAGTGGAAGTTCACCTATCTACTTCCTCCATTGACCAGGGGGAACCCTCACACCTCACACCACACAACAGATGCAGCCAAGGATCCTGGAATGCAAGGCCGGTGCACGAAGCAACTGTTGAGAAGGAGAAGAGTTCATCTGGAGGGGATAAGGCCATGGCTCTGGGGCTAGAGAGCGCGTGTCTAATGTGGAGGTCCAGCATGGGATGGGACAGAACTTAATTTCTCCATCCCCCCCCCACCCTTTTAAATAACAAGACAGACATCTGTGCTGTGCAAAAAAAAAACACCCAAACCTGTACAATTCAAGCAAAAGAAAACTCCATGCACGTGAGCCCAAAAAGAGGGAGGGAGGGAAGGCCATTGGCCACAGGGAAAATAATACTGACAAGGCACACAGCCCTCCCCTCCCACCTTGCCCCCCTGCCTTTAAGACTGGCAGCGATTGTCTGCAGGACCTGGCTACAACACATGCGGGAGGCACATCCAAGCTGGCAACAGTGGTGGCAGCGGCTTAGAGTAGTACCCTGCACAGATGCAGAGCAGGTACACCCGCTAGCAGCAAGATAGCCATTATGATGACACAGTGACAGCTGCCAGTGCCCCATTCCGCGAGTAGAAGAATTTGTTGAATGCCTCTTCAAGTAAACAGCTAAGCCGGCTTTGATCAGCCTAAAAAAGAATGGAAGAAGCACCGTAAGATAACCTACCCCTATACTCCTAATGAAGTTCCCCAGAAAAAAAAGAGAAAATAAGTCTTTTGCGAACAGGGCTGAAACCTACCTCACTGATGAATCCTAACTGAACCAGTTCAGCTGCCAGTTCCTGAATATTGTCACCTAAGGAAGGAAAATGAGAGGATCGGTATGTTTCCTGTAAGATGAAAAAGAAAAGAAGAGAAGGGCATTGACTTACTGGGCAGCAGGTCACAGCTCAAGTGTCGATTCAGTTTGTCTTCCAGTTTCAGCAGCAGCGTCAACTGAATGAAAGGTGGGGCATAGAAGAAAAAAAGAAAACTGCATTTTCGCCTTCATGTGTTTTTCAACACTAGGGTACAATTTCCCCCCCCCCAAAAAGGGAATAGGCCATTGTAAGGCAAATGCAAGCCCTAGACTGGTATAAGTCACCCAGCCTAAGGCTGATACATACATGGTGCTTCACACCCTCCTCCACTGATTCAATGTTGCATTGCATCAGCAGCACCTGGAAATTACAAAGGTGTGTGAGAAAATGAGGCTTGGCTATTATTGGCCAAGGAGATGGGGATTAGGGACCAGCCACTCACTTTGCGAGTCTCCACTTCTGCTGGCTCTGGTGTTGGAGTCTTTACTGATGGGGGGGCAATGGGAGATTTCACCACCTCTTGCTGTGGCTGCTGAGGTCGGGGCAGGCCGAAGGCAGTAAGTGGATAAATTCCATTTCTGTGGAATCACAAACGGAATAACTCAATTCTATGTATTCTATGTCGGGTTGGCTTGCCCAGGACACTAGCTTCAGTAAGAGAATCCCACTCAGAGCCCTTACAGGAGAAAGGAACATACCTCACATCTTCTAAGAACTTGTCTAGTTCCAGCGCTGGGGACTGTGAGAATCTAGGGCAAGGCAGAGCACCAGTTTAGCCTTTACAGCATAAGTTCACACCCACCCTTTAATGAGCCAGCTGTCAATTGCCTCCCACTCCAGGTAAAATTCTGCTGACCCTCAATTCATTGCATAGAACCAGAGAAACACTCGGTTCCAAAACTCCACCTGAAATCTCTCTCCCCCCCATCAGTTTCCAACTATTCAAACTCACATCATACGGACACCATCACGGTCAGCGTGGTTGATTTCAGCCAGTACAGCGCTCATGTCCAAGTTCTTGGTCATTTCTTCAAGTGCATTCTCAGGGATCATGTCTATCACAAAATAAAAGGCACACATTATCCTATTTGTCCTTCACTAACTCACTGTTTTAACCAGTGGTTTCCAAAACATGTTTTCCACTTTTCCCTAAAGAATTTTTTTAAAAAACTGAGATTAAAAAAGCAGATTTAAGAAATTCAACAAAGGACTAACCATCTCATGAAGAAAGGGGGGGGGAGGAGCATGGCTATCCAGAATGCTGTACGTGTACCGTAGAAATTTTAAAAATAACACACAAATGAAATCATGGAATGAAAATGATTTGAAGATGGAGATCTAACTATTCAGTATCGTGAAAATTTAAACAGACTTTAAAATTATGTTTTAAAAAGATTTCCACCCGAGGAATGAACATGTTAAATTCAAACTGATGCAGAATTCTAAATGTTGGTACAACAAATTCTAACTTCACACATATACTGAGGGAACCTAAATGGTTATAAATATTTTAATTTTGTACCAAAAAAGGGCATTAATACTGATAGCAATATAACCTTCTACAAAAAAAAAACTATTTTTAGTTTAGAAAAAAATGAAAGCCAGCTGAATGACTCTGGGTTAATCTCTCAGTCCAACCCAACTCATAGGGCTGTTGTCGTGGGGGAAATAGGAGGACGATGTTGTGTTGGATATGTTCACCGCCTTGAGTTTATTTATAAAAATAATAAAGGCAGGATACAAACAAATAAAAAACAAAGGACAGGGTAGACAAGTGCAACAGGAAGATTTATAAAATTGCACATTTGTAGTAGTTTATATATTCTTATCAGGATATTTTACATTCTAAGGAAGAGGTTGATCTCACTGAGGTAATAGACATTACCCTAGCTAATTTAATCCTTTTAACTGAAATCGCAACTTGATACTCCAGGGATAAACTACAATGTCTCTCTCTCCCCCCCCAGCAAATTATTTTAGGCAATGTATTAATATTTCTGTGGTTATTAGGGCTTTTTAGCACTATTCAAAAGGAAGAGAACTGGACTGAAGTCCATCCGCGTTTATGTGTTTTTCACATTTCTGAACCACACACCTTCCACATTTATGATAGTGGAAACTGAATCTTGAGAAAGTAGGATGCTAATATTAGACAGTGAGGCATTAGGAGAAGACATGTGAGAGCATCCAAAACTCAGGATGATCAATCTCGCTTAGATACAAAGGAAGCTATTTTGAACTTCTCTGTTCATCTTGGCTGCCTCCTTTTAGTAGATTTGACTTTTTCTGCTTTGTAATTTCATTTTGGGGTATTTTCGGATATATAATTGTTAGATGTTTTCGTGCCAGCCATGGCAGTTCCTTAAAAGGTCACCAGATGGGAGCAAAGAGGCACCTTTGCTCGCACTGGTGGGTCAGGGGCCTCCGGCCCATGCAGCCCCATTGGAGAGAGTTAATGGCCCTCCAGCCCCCTCACTCTCATTGGTAAGGGAGGGGCTGGGGACCCCCATAAAAACCTCTGCACAGGGGCTGCTCTTTAGCTCTTGTTCTAGCTCCCTTTGGGACTGATCCATGGGCTCAATCCAGGCATGGGTGCCTCCATGCCAGGGAACTCTTTCTCTGCTTTATATCGAAATAAAGCTTCACCTGATTGCATCCCTGCGTGCTGCCTTTTGCTTGGAAGCGCCTCAACGAGCCATCAGTCTTGTGAGGCCTCTCACAATTATGATGTATTAGTTACTGCGCTACAAATACATTTCATAAAAATATTATTTTTACACACTAGCGAAGGGTTTTGTCTTAGCAATAGTCCCAAGACTTCAGTTGGCTGTACTCACGCTGATGGCCCACAATGCAATGGGCTGCCAAAAGCTTCAGAGAGGGTACTTCAAACAAAGCCTGATGGAAGAGAAGCTCACGAGCTGTGGGTCGTTTGCTAGGTTGTGGCTCCAGGCACTTCTGAATGAACTCCTAGAAAGGAAAAAGGAGGCCAGATTTTGTGCTACTGTAGTCCTGAGAGCTGGGAAAAGAACGGAAGAGGAAAGCGAGGAAAAGAATCGAGGACAGTCTTACTCGTTGTAATGGATCTTCTAGCAATTGGATGGCATTGTTAATCGCTTCTTGTGGCACATAGGAAGATTCACCATTTCCCTGGATCTCCAGCACTGCCATCTATCAGGATAGAAAGAGATGTCAATGGGTGATATCTTTAGACCGCCACAGACAGGTCCACCATTTGTCAGAAAATTTTATCAGCCACAACAGAAAAATCTTTCTCATCACCCTATATGTGAATCAAAAGAAACAACTTTTATCTTTCCACTAGATTAAATTTACTTTCAACCAAGAAATTGGTTTCATTCCAATCATTTAATTTTACTACTCATTATTCCTTCAGACAGGAGCACATCGGGGTGCTAAGGAATTTAGAAACAGTCTTAGTTGTAAGGGATCAAGAGGAAGAAATAATGGAATCCTCTTTAGGTCTGTTCTCCAAACCCTGAAGCTAACCCTGAGTGAGGGAGATGAGCTCGACAGAAATATGTCAGAACAGTTGCCTACACAAAGAGGGCTAAAACATTCTATGAGTCCCAAGAAAAGATAACATTTGGAAGAAGCTCAGGTAAACGATTCACTGAAGTACAGATAGTTCAGTTCAACAATAATTGGGAATAAGCAGCGAGGTTGTAATCTGCAATGCCATGTGACTGTGCCAATTTACAACAACAGCTCTAGCTGTAATAATTAAGCAAATCCCACACAGGTGGTTAGGTGCAACATCACAGGACCACCAGCTGCAACCTCTTGCCAGATTCCCCATTGACTTTGCTTGTGGGAAGCTGGCAGTGGAGGTTGCAAATGGTGATTGCATGACCACAGGATGCTCCAACTGTCTAAATTGCAAGGCAATTGCCAAGCACCCAAATTACAATCACACAACTACAGGGGGATGCTGTGATGGTTGCAACATCTAGGACTGGGCATAAGTTCATTCAGCACCACTGTAACTTCAAACAATCACTGACTGAATGGTTGTTAACCAAGAACTACCTGTATAAGAAGGAAGATAAAGCACAGTCCAATTTGCCAGGTACTCTTAACATGGAATTGATTTCCTGGTCCTGTGTACAAGTGGGGTGGACGCCTTCATATACTAATTGTCTTCTACTTACCTCTAACGCACACATTCCAAAGGAGTAGATGTCCACTGCTGTAGTCACATGTGCAACTTCTGGAACAAAAAATAATGATCAGAAGTTATCTCTAAGGCAGAGAGAACAGACTGAAAACTTCTGCTGCAGTTAATACAGAACTGCAGGTCCCAATACCCTCATAGTCGTACCGCCATACTCTGGAGCAAAGAAATGGAGGTTTTTCTGCTCCTCACGACAGGTCTTCACATGGTTGTTGATGGTATCTGGGGCAACTATAAGAGAACAGAATTGTAGGCAATCAGAGTCCATGCCTCTCTTTCCTTTCTGGTGTTTGGGACTTGAGGCAGCTTCCACCTAGTTCATCTCTGCAAAGAACCCCAAACAAAAGAAGCACTGCTCTTGTCCGGCCTCCCCAGCTTTCAGGCAGCACCACATCATAAGCGAACTCAGAAGCAAACAGAGGGATGCCTACATTCTCTTCCAGAAACCCCAGGTCTTTTCTGCATCAACTCAAAGCCAGGCAAAGCAATCATCTCATCTTTCTAAAGAAACATACATGAGAAGAAAGTAGATTCCGTATGTGTATACACACACACACACACACACACACACACACACACACACACACACTATTAGAATAGGTGAGCAGCTTTTGTCCATTGATGACAGTAAAAGAGCCCATTCTCTCTAACAATTTTATTCCGGATAGTTGCACCAAGCCACTATTTTTCCAGGCAGACACAGATGCAGGCAAAGCTCAAAGTAGATCCCAAAATGCTGATACTTTACCCATCACCTTGCTGTCTTATGCAAAGAAAGCAACTTCCCAATAACATGCCCAATTGTTCAACAACACTTACCCCCTATCCTTTTCACAACTTTCTCAGTTGATACCGCAAACAAAGCAATGCTTCTGGCAGCACCTGGACATTTATAATTTCTTTTAAAATATATTTAACCTGCTTATTAAAACAGTCCCTAAATTGACCAATAAATAAAGATAAACAAAGTGGTCAGTGAATGACTATCACAAATTCTTAAGAAGCTCTTGGCACACCAAGTCTCATTCTAGCCAAGATACAAAAATCATCCTGAGAAAATTTGGAAACCAATAAAGATTCACTGTGGACAGGGTATAACTTCGGTAGACATAAAGAAAAGAAAGAAAAATCTAAGCCACCATATTATCCATACAGAACTGTTTGTGTGCTATGTTCTTCCAATATTAATTAGCTCAGTTAAAGTCCTAGCAGATGCCTTTAGACAATGTGCAAAGCTTCACTTTTTTTTGCTTTTGTTTGTGTGGCTTAGATATTCTGCAAAGTTAACCTGTGTATTTAGTTTACTGTTGTTTATGTTACAAAGATCCAGGAAATGGGTTAATTTATTAACTAAGATACATGTATTGTAGAAATCCAGTCTTAGGCTTTAGGATGGTGCAAGCTAATTCACTCTATTTAAGCAGTGTTAGATATTTTCGTTCATGCCTCACCTTTTGGTAAGTGAGAGGAATAGACTGAAAATAACAGTTCTCAAAAGCTGTTAGACCTATTGACATGACAAAAAATCAGCATGCGGAAGTCAAGCAGCAGATGATGCTTTAAGACTAATGAGAAAGGATAACTGATGGAAGAGAATATTTGTAGCTCAGGGTTGAACTGTGGACTCCTTGGTGCTCTGAGCTTGTAGTTTTTTTTTTACAAACTAGGTAACATCATCAGTACGTCAAGGGAGTGGGGTTTGCTCTCATTTTATATACTAGTGGCTTGCCCTGTCAGAGTTGGTAGGAGGGGTCTTGGTGGTTCCTTGATTAGGCTGCTGTTTATTGTTAGCATTTTTGTCTGAGTTGGTAGTTTCTTGATTTTTGGTCTAGTTTCTTGATTTTTGGTCTAGTGTTAAATCTTGGTGTTATCTCTATTCATCTGGGTGTTGATTGTTGGTGAGGAGATGTTTTGGGGTTGTTTCCTTCTTCACTTTTTGATTGTCTCTTTTGAACGGTATGTAGATGTTGTTTATGTATATGTAACCTGCTGATATACCAAGTTCAGAGAGCACCAAGGACCCCACACAACAGAAAATATACTGGCAGGACCAGACTAAGCCTGTATACTTTAAACCACAGCCCAGAATAAAATTGATCTAGTAGCACCGCTAGTGCAGTCAAACAAATTAAAATATATATTAGCTTTCGCTTAATGTCAAAAGTCTACTCTCTAATAGAGTAAACGTATTTCCAGATATTTGCTCCCGTTTGAAATTTTCCTGCAATATGTTGCTTTTCTTACATCTATATACTTTCTGCATCAACCAAAAATCTGGTAAATGCTTGAAAATAAGTTGAAAAAGCTTTTTACCAGGCTAGCCTTTTTAGGTCCTCATTAAATAAAACTTTTTTCAGAATTTAGCTATAGCTACCAGTTATCATTGTTAGAAATATGCATTCCATGTATGTACTACATTATCAAAATAGAGATGGATGTAAATAACTCACTTCCCGATATTATTACAATTATTTATTATATTGTTTAATTGCTTGCTAATAATTTAAATTTATTAGCCGCCCACCGCCAGTGGATTCTACTTGTTAAACAAGTAGTACTGCAGGGCATTACAATTATTTTGGTATAAACTTTCATGTACACTAAGAGTTCTTCATTAATACTATATTTGATTATTATTAATTTTATTATACTTCAATTTTCAATTTCTTTCTATAAAATTATTCGTTTCTTTCATAACTATCTTTGTGTTCATTAATGCTAAGGTTTTCACATACTTTTAAATTAATAAAACTTCACTGGCGTTTTTCAGTATGTCAACAGTTAAAACAATATGTACAATGTAACCAATGCATATACTCTACTTCTGGGTGAACTCACTAGTAACTCCATCTCTTAACACTGCTTAAGGACTAATAAACGATTGTGGATTTTTAATGTTGTAAGCCACCCAAAGTCACCGCATGTGAGTTGGGTAGCCATGGACGTTTGTTTAATAAAATAAAAAATATATAATAATGTATTGTAAATATGCTACTTATTTTAATAAATGTAGGCTAGGTTCATCATATCTCATTTTGCTACTGACTGGGGATTAAGTTATAACTGGATTCAGGAAGTTTAAAACTATATTATCACTTAGCATGATGTGTAAACCCACATCACGAAACGGAAGAAATCCCATCTTCTTTCTATCATGTGCACAGCTTGAGCAAAAGAACAGCGCTCTTCATGCTGCCTCCTTTTGGCAGCCATCACTCCCCTCTCAGTGCGTATGGCATCTGTTTTTTGAAATCGTCTGAACTTCCTAGACCAAGGACCGCATGGACCTGGTACAAGGTTCTTTTCAGTCCTCATTGTTGGACATGCAACTATCCCAAAGGTTGGAAACAAGGACACAGGCTCATCAGCAGCATCTCTCTTCCGTCCAAGCTTTTCCTTTCTTTTAATCAGTCCCCGAGGCCTCTGTCTGCCAGACTTGCCTAATGTTTCACCGGAAGTTCACCTTCTCTATGCTCTTTCCTGGCAACCTGTCTTCTTGTTCAGTTTCAATCGCTCTGCCAGAAACAGAAAGGCTTGCTTACCTATTATACCTAGGCGCTGGGATAGGGAAGGCAAGCCAATCCCCAAGAAATCCTTCTATGTTGAAGGGAATTGAATAGTTCCAGAATAAGAACATTCAAAGCAGAGCCTAGAACTAGAAACCCCCAAAAGAATTCAACGTGTTCCCTAAACTGGACAACATTTTAGCACTCCTGTAAGTCTCACCCGTTATCCCTAGAAATAGTTGGCCACAGCTCAGGCCACAAGCAAGCAGCAAGCCAAATCCCAGTCGTGGCCGCAAGGGAGGGAGGTGGCAGCCACTCCTCAGACAAGAGCAGTTCACATGCAGAAGGAAGCATGCAGCAGGACAGCAGAGAAAACACAGACCAGAAATGAAGAGAAGGGCGGGACTCCTCTTCAACCAAGAGCCAAGGGCAGGCGCAACTATACTAGAGTCATAAGCAAGGGACACTGAAGGGGAAAAAGGAGCTTTTGTATATAATACATACATATATATATACATATATGATGCC